>NC_090440.1:659204972-660627157 GCF_031143425.1 Pleurodeles waltl
CCACTGAGAAGTGTGTAGCCTTACCTCCATGGGCTGTAGTGCGTCCTGGACCCTGCAAATCCTGTTGGTCTGACACCCAGGTGATAGACTGTGACCTTGCACTCCCATAGATCTGCATCACAGGACACAAGGCCCCCTCCAGAAGCAGTGGAAGAAGCCATCCACTCACCCCCTCCTTGCCAGGATGAAGCACACAGGTCACAAGGCCCCTTCCAGAAGCAGTGGAAGGTGCCATCCACTCACCCCCTCCTTGCCAGAATGAAGCACACAGGGCACAAGGCTCCCTCCAGAAGCAGTGGAAGAAGCCATCCACTCACCCCCCCCTTTGCCAGGATGAAGCACACAGGGCACAAGGCCCCCTCCAGGAGCAGTGAAAGAAGCCATCCACTCACCCCCTCCTTGCCAGGATGAAGCACACACGGCACAAGGGCCCCTCCAGAACCAGTGGAGAAGCCATCCGCTCACTCCCTCCTTGCCAGGATGAAGCACACAGGGCACAAGGCCCCCTCCAGAACAAGTGGGAAAGCCATCGACTAACCCCCTCCTTGCCAGGATGAAGCATACAGGGAACAAGGCCCCCTCCAGAACCAGTGGAGGAGCCATCCACTCACCCCCTCCTTGCCAGGATGAAGCACACACGGCGCAAGGCCCCCTCCAGAACCAGTGGAAGAAGCCACCCACTTGAGAGACTGTGGCTTTGCACTCCCCAGGACCAAGCAGTGGGCAAACCACCCACTTGAGAGACTGTGGCCTTGAACTCCCCAGGACCAAGCAGTGGGAAAACCACCCACTTGAGAGACCATGGCCTTGAACTCCCCAGGACCAAGTAGTGGGCAAACTACCGACTTGAGAGACTGTGGCCTTGAACTCCCCAGGACATTGCACAGGGCATGTAGCCCCCTCCAGGACCAGTGGTGTTGTACCATCTTCCGGCTGAGGTGCCCCCCCACTCCCCGTCCCCCTGAGGTGCCTGTGTATTTGCGACCTGATGCCCCGGCAGTGTTTTCTCCATGTTGTTGCAGGAGTCAAGTGGGGACTTGGCCTATGTGATGTGGCCCTGTGGCCCACGGACATTGAGGACTGGGCAGTGCCCCTCCATTTGTATATATGTATATACTGTTTTGATTTTGAATCACAAATTTCTAGTATTGTATCTGATTAAACTCACTTTAATCAATTCCTTTTGTCCTTGCATTATTCCTGAGAGGTACAGGGTGTATATTTAATGTTACTGCATCTGTTTGTGTGTATGTTGTTTGGGGGGGTGGAGGGGTTGCGTGTGTGTGTCACTCTCTTTTTCCTTCCCCCTCCCTTGTGGGCTAGGCGGCAGTACACACTGTGGTCGTCTTCGCCGGTGTTGATGTTCGTAGTGAATGAGGAGGTATATAATCATGGGAAATATGTGCAACTTGGGTTCCATGGCGTCGTGGTTGTTCCCTGAGTCTCCAGAGGTGAGTCCTTTGCCTTCTGTGTTCTGTTTCCACTGTGCTTTTGATGTTGTTGGTACCGCTCCGGAAAAGGTGGCAGATAGGCCTGTCATAATAGTGTGGGCAGTACACTGTCTTCCGCCTAGCTGTTGGCGGTTACTGCCACGGTGCTTGTTGCTACCGCCTTGGAGGTTGGTGTGTTAAAATGGCTGTCTGTCTGAGCGGTTTCCGTCGTGGTCGTAATTCCATTTTTTTTTACCACCGGCCTGTTGGCGGTATTACCGCCGTTTTATCACTGACCGCCAGGGTTGTAATGAGGGCCTATGTATTTCCATTTTCCTAACAGGACCATTATAATATAGAGGAAACTGTGTCCAACAGCTGTTTAAAGCCCATAATCCCCTGTGAGTAAAGTAGTTATTACTATTTCCTTACAGTAATCATGAAAATATAGTGGTAGGTATATGTCAAAGCCATTTGCCGTCCATCCTTCCTGATGAAGAAAATCCATATCCTTATTTCCTATCTTGTAGAATTCTTATACATTTTCAAATATATTCAATGGCCATGTAACACTGATAACCCCCATGCAGAACACAGCTATTCCCATTTACCTTCAACATTTACTAAATAACAGTATCGGGTGTATATACCAGCCTATGAACCCACATCATCCGCATTAAAAAAAATATGTATGCCATTTCTTCAGCTCATGTCACTACATTACAGTAGCATGTGTATGCAACAGCCATTTAACACCCATCATCTCCCATGTAGAAATAAATATGGCCTTAATCCCAAAATGGCTACCTAGAATAACATGCAACGGGTATATAGCAGCCATTTGCCCCCATAAGCACCCCTTTAAGTATTATCTATTTCAATTTCCCTAACAGGACCATTATAATATAGTGGAAAATGTGTTCAACAGCTACTTAAAGCCACAATTACCATTTCCTTGCATTAATAATGAAACTACAGTGGTAGGTATATGTCAAAGCCATTTAACGTCCATCATCCCGATATAGAAAATCCCTATCCCCATTTCCTACTTTGTAGAATTCTTATACATTTTCAAATATATTTATTGGCCATGTAACACCCATAATCTCCCATATGGAACACAACTATGCCCACTTAACTTCGATAATTACTAAATAACAGTACCAGATGTATGTCCCAGCTATTTAACCACATCATCCCCATTAAAAAAAATATTTATGCCCATTTCTTCAACACACGTCGCTACACTGCAGTGGCTAGTGAATGCAACAGCCATTTAACACCCATCATCCACCATGTAGAATTCATTATGGCCATTATCCCAAGAGGTCTACGTAACATGCCATGCCAAGGGTATGTAGCAGCTATTTCCCCCCATAATTCTCCCTTTAAACATTATCTATTTCAATTTTCCTAACAGAACAATTAAAATATAGGGGGGAATGTGTTGAACAGATGTGTAAGTCCCATACTCCCCTGTGAGTAAAGAAGTTTCCTTACCATTTCCTTACATTTGCCATGAAAATACAGTGGTAGGTATTTGCCAAAGCTATTTATCGTCCATCATCCCGATGTAGAAAATCCCTTTCCCTATTTCCTACCTCATAGAATTCCTAAACATTTCCAAATATATTCCCTTGCCATGTAACACATGCAGAACAAGGCTATGCCAGTGTATCTTCTACATTTACTGAATAACAGTACCGGATGTATGCACAAACCATTGACATTTAGAAAAATATTTATGCCCATTTCTTCAACAAACGTCACTACAGTAGCAGATAAATGCAGCAGCCATTTAACACCCATCCTCCCCCTGTAGAATTATTTATGACCGTTACCATTTTCTTACAGTAATAATGGAAATACAGTGGTAGGTATATGTCAAAGCAATTTAACATCCATCTTCCCTGATGTAGGAAATCCATATCCCTATTTCTTACCTTGAACAATCCCAAAACATTTCCAAATATATTCAATGGGCATATAACACCCATAATCCCTCATGCAGAACAAGGCTTTGCCCACTTACCTTCAACATTTACTAAATAAAAATACAGGGTGTGTGTGTACCAGCCACTTAACCCCCATCATCCCTGGTTAAAAAAAATGTTCATGCCCATTTCTTCAACACAAGCCACTACACTACAGTGGCAAGTGTATGCAATAGGCGTTTAACACCCATCATCTCCCATGCAGAAATCATTATGGTCATTGTTCCAAGAGGGTTCCATAAAAATACCATGCCCAGGGCATTTAGTAGCTATATAACCCCATAATCCCCCCTTAAACATCATTTATTTAAAATGTCCAAACAGGACCGTTGTAGGCGAAAATGTGTTCAACATCTGTGTAAAGCCCTTAATCCTCTTTGAGTAAAGTAGCTATTATCATTCCCTTACAGCACTCATGAAAATGCAGTGGTAGGTATCTGTCAAAGCCATTTAACGTCTATTATCCCCAATGTAGAAAATCCCTATTTCCTACCTTGCACAATCCTGATACATTTCAAAAATATTCAATGGCCATGTAACACCGATAATCTCCCATGCAGAACAAAGCTTTATCCACTTCCCTTCAACATTTAATAAATAGCAGTGCCGGGTATATGTACCAGCCAATTAACCCCAATCATCCCCATTAAAAAAAATATTTATGCCAATTTCTTCAACACCTCACTACACTACAATGGCAGGCATAAAATACCATGCCCAGTGTATTTAGCAGCCATTTAACCCCATAATCTCCTCTTTAAACATCATCTATTTCAAATTTCCTAAGAGGACCTTTATAGGCGAAAATTTGTTCAACAGCTTTTTAAAGGTCATAATCCTCTTTTAGTAAAGTAGCTATTACCATTTCCTTACAGTAATCATGAAAATACAGTGGTAGGTATATGTCAAAGCCTTTTAAAGCCCATCATCCCGATCTAAAAAATCCCTGTCCCAATTTCCTACCTTGAACAGTCCTAATACATTTCCAAATATATTCAGTGGCCATGTAACCCCCCTTAATTCTCCCATGCAGAACACAGCTATGCCCATTTTCCTTCAACATTTACTAAATAACAGTACCAGGTATATGTAATAGTCATTTAACCCCCATCATCCGTCTCTACAAAATCTCTATCCCCATTTTGTATCTGGAACACTTCTAATACATTCTTAAATTGATTCAGTGTCAATGCAACACCCATTCTCTCTCATGCAGAACAAAGCTATACCCATTTTCTTTCCGCATTTCCTAAATATCTGTTTTTGGTATATGTAATGGCCATTCAACCCACATATCCTGATAGGAAAACACTGAGATTTCTAAAGAGAGTTTACTTTTAACTTTGCCCATGTAAGCTAAAACACATCATGGGAGGTAAACAGTATCAACTGCTGAAGAGAGTTACCTTTCACTTTTCACATTTAAGCATTATCCTATACTGCCATCGGTGGATCCTTAAGAGAATGCAGCCCATCATCCCATCATCCCCAATGATACTTTTACTACATCCCTGTTTTGCAAGATTTTATTGTTTAACCACGCATCAACCCTATTCTAGGGTAGGCTATTGTTCTGAAATCTGTTCTATGGGTGAGAAATCTGCAGGTAGAACTATACATCCAATGAAAAAGTTACTTATCTGTGGCAACGATCTTTCTGTTGGATGCTTTACCTGCAGATTTCTCACCAACCTGCTTGCCTCCCCATTTGATGGATGTGTCATAGGGAATGTTTAATAAAATCCCAATTTACGTTTTGGTACTGCACTACTCTGTTGATGTCAGTCAGCCTCTCAGCTTGGAAAAAATTGATGTAAACTAACATTGTTGTGGCAGACCAGTCGCTATATGGCTTCAGTGACATACCTGACTCAGTTTCTAAGATTTTTTGCACAGACAATGTCCCCTACCGGAGACATGAGAGCTTTGATGTTTTCTGGGTCCAGTTTGACACCTGCAGTTGTTGTAGAGGTGAGGAATCCGAGGTAGCTAGAGTATCTCCAAGAAAGATTGTTACAACAGGTAAGTAAATTTTTCTTTCTTAACTTATTACAGTTTCTTACATCTTAAATCTCACGTATGTTACTATCCCACTTAGCATGCCTCATCTTTTTAAATTGTTTAGAACAGATATTGTGTTTGATAGTAAGCAGATTGCAATCCTTATTGAGGTGTTCTGACAATATAGGCCCTCATTATGACAATGACGGTAAAAAACGCCTACCGCTGTCATAGTATCCATGGCGTTACGAATGCCACGAAAACCATGGCGGTAGGCAGGGTCATGATACTGCCAGCGGCACAATGGCGGCTGCCGGGCTGGAGATTCTTATTTCCAGGCCCGCTGCTGTTACCACCCTGGCGGTCGGAGTGGTACATTGGCGGATTGGCTTAGCCAACCTGCCAGTGTCATAATGTGGCGGTAAGTACTGCCAGCCTGTTGGTGGTACTACCTCCACATTAGCTCCGACCGCCGGGGTCAAAATTATCCCCATAGTGTCAAAGTGTGCATGTTGTTTATTACAAAGGGACAGTGATGATTGTATATCTTTCTCTACAAAAATGTGATGTTTGCTTAGTACAGTTTAAAACCTCTATGGATTTAGACAGTTATTCATAAGCCTGTATGATACAGATCAATTCCAGTTTATATTTATTTAAATGTTATATTCCGCTAGACACATTCAGTGATGTTTCCAAAAAATGAATCTTGCAATTAAGGAACAAGGTTCTGGGCTTCTAGGGCTCTCTCAGGCACTATCTGGTCCAAAAAGGTGTACTTGTGAATATTGTGTGCTCATGTGTTTATGGGTCAAGTTGCTGACAGGTGATGCAGATTTCTTGTGTATGGTCAATGGTAGGAATTGTAATTGTGCACCTGAGAAGGTGCCCAACAGCAATCTTCAAAACAGTTCACAGGGCCATGTGTTTTCCTCAGTTTCAACCATATAGAAATGCTGAGAATACAAAGTTGTCTTCTAGCAAATAAACAGATCACAAAAAAACACAAAATAAAAATAAAGGTCCCATTTGGTGTCGGCTTAAAAATCTAATGAAAACACCATCAGAATCCACACAAACACTATAAATCCACTTTGATAGTCCCCTTATAGTTTTCACATTATATAACAATAAAAACAAAGTATCAGATCTTAAATTCACCACCTAGGACACACAGCTATACAACATCAGTGCAACAGCAGAACAAATTTATTAGAAGGCCCATTGAAATGAAACATGAGGGATACCAGTGGAGACTGTGCAGCAGTAGAATGGTCAATGGACACACCATGAACACAGCAGCAGGAAAACACTGTAAATCAGATACATTGTAGAGTCATCTTGATACAACTTGAGCAATTGATGAAAGTGCAGCTGCAGCATAATCACAATGGCCCTCATTATGACTTTGGCGGTACGTGCCGCCTATGGCCTCGCTGGCGGCCGTCAACATACCACCGCAGTGGCAAATATCCGTTCACCATATTATGACACACACACACCAATCCAACAGAATACAGCCACATACACAACTTCGCCAGCCCAAGGGTCAGTGATAAAGTGGTGGTACAAAACAACGCCCACCACATTATGACCCACAAATCACCACAGCAGACATTCAATGGCGGTACATGCAGCCGCGCTTAGAATGGACACCCACAAAAAAAAAACACTACTTTGGCCAAAACCAAAAACACACACCTGACACCCTTACACACACCACCACACCCACCCACCTACAGCACTATAAAACACACACCCACATTACCCACAACCCTTTACGAACTACAATTACTGCCAGGAGAGTGACACAAATAGCACAGACACAACTAGACATACACACCACATACACCCATACATCCCTCACGCACCCCACATTACACACCCCACCACATTACTTAACACACTCTCACTAACACATACCACACAACACCCATGGCACCACAAAGGCACCCCCATTTCACTGAGGAGGAGTTAAGGGTTATGGTGGAGAAAATTGTCAGGGTAGAGCCACAGCTGTTTGAAGAACAGGTACAGCAGATATCCATTGTAAGGAAGATGGAGGTATGGCGGAGAACCGTGGACAGGGTGAACGCTGTGGGACAGCACCCAAGAACAAGGGATGACATCAGGAAGAGGTAGAACGACCTATGGGAGAAGGTACTTTCCATTGCAGCAAGGCACCAGCTCTCCATACAGAGGACTGGTGATAGATCCCCACCTCCTCCCCCACACCTCACAGAATGGGAGGAGCAAGTACTGGCAATACTGCATCCTGAGGGACTCTCTGGAGTACCCGGAGGACTGGACACTGCTAAGTCAATATTTACTACTTATCACCCCCGATACCTGCATGCCATCTCACACACTCACCCTCAATCCCATCACTCCACTCCATCCCACACACTGCACCTACACATATGACTAACCACAATGCCAAGCCCTGCATGCTATACCAATGCATGGACAGCCCTCCTGGCCCTGCATGGACACCCATCACTAAAGCATCACAGCATATGGAAACTAACATTCCCACAATACATCACCATACACAAGCAAAAGGTGGCAGTGAAACACCAACAATATAGGGGAATCCAGGGATGTACAAATGTCATACACATGAAGCATAATACATCACTTACATCCCCACAGATGCCCCAGCCAATGTCAGCGGAGAGGAGGCGCCACGACTATCCAGTCCCCCAACAGAAGATGACAGTAACTCTGGACTTCTGGATCTGGATGACTTACCTGTTCCCTCAGGGACCACTGAACAGCCTGTTACCGAAGCCCACTCACAGACCACCACAGAGCCTCCCCCATCAGGATCCAACACCACAGCACCCACCCAGCGTACCCACACCACTGTCCCCAGGACATGTCAATCAGCAGTGTGCCCACCTGTACAGAGATCCCAGGCCACACCTTGCCCCCACAACAATCAGGGACCATGGGTCAGTGGTCCCCCTGACTGCTGTGCGTCAGGGGGAGGACAGGACCAGGGACCCGACCTTCCAGGAGGCACTCTTCGAGATCCTGGGAGCCTACCAACATTCCCAGGACACGGTGTGCCAGATCCTGGACAACATGCAGGAGAATAGGTGGCTGCAGGAGGGACAGTATCAGGGGATCAGGGAGGACTTGCAGGCCATTAACACCACCCTGATTGCCATAGCAGGGGTGCTGGCAGACATGGCCAACATCATGAGGGGGGCAACAGCACAGCAGCGGGCCCCTACCAATAGCCAGCCCATTGACCAGCCCTCCACTTCCACTGCCGCTAGTGGGCAGGAGGCCCCGCCACAGGACCCACAGGCCACCAGCATCCCTCCCCCTGCAGAAAGTGAACCACCCCACAAACGTTCTCTGCAACCCAGACAGAAGCCAGAGACACTTACCAAGACCACCGCCAGGAAAGGAGACTCCTGATTGTCCCCCTTGTGTCCCACTCAGTCACCTTGTCCACCTTGAACTGCCACTGCTCCCCTTCCTATGGCCACTTGGACACTGCACCTGTGCTACAAACAGACCGGAACAATACCCTGGACTTTCCTCCATCATCACCCCATTCCATTGCACTTTTCCCTCAATTTATTAGCACTAAAATAAACACCCTTGAACACAACTCAAATACTTGAATGTCATGTGTTGAAAACGTGTATTTATGGAAACAGTTACATCCATTGCAAATAAACTGAACATTGTGAGAGCATATAAATAATGGCCTGTAGCTGGCCGTAGTCAGCACATCAGTACACAGTTGCCATAGCACCAACATCTGTAAAATGATAAATCATAGGTGACAGTGAGTACAGGTAAAAAGTAGTTAATGCCATCATGCCACAACGACACGTAATACACCAATAGTCATAGAAATGTGAAGTTGCACTGTCTCACCTGTGTGTCATTGGAAGTACTGATGGATAACTGATGTTCAGTTGTCCTCATTCTCATCTTCAGCCTCTTCATCCTTTCATCAGGGTCTACTGCAGCCACAGGGGCATCTCCAGTGTCCTCCTCCTGCAGAAACGGTACATGGCACCTGAGGGACAGGTTGTGCAACATGCAGCATGCCACGACTATCTGGCAGACCTTCTCAGGTGAGTAGCAAAGGGATCCACCTGTCAGATGGAGGCACCTGAACCTGGCCTTCATGAGGCCGAAGGTTCTTTCGATGATCCGTCTGGTTCACCCATGTGCCTCATTATAATGTTCTTCAGCCCTTGTCCTGGCATTTCTCACATGGGTCAGCAGCCACGATAGGTTGGGTAGCCAGAGTCACCTGCAGGTATTGAGGGACAACATTTAGCCACACACTATCCTCTGAGGTTAACACAAGAGGCATACACTAACATACACTGGGTGGGGACCAAGGCTCACCTATTAGCCACACCCTGTGCCTTTGTAGTTGAGCCATCACATTTGGGATGCTGCCATTCCTCGGGACAAAGACATCATGCATTGACCCAAGATACTTAGCATTGATGTGGGAGATGTACTGGTCCGCCAGGCACACCATCTGCACATTAATGAAGTGGAAACTCTTACAATTCGTGTACACCTGTTCATTCTGGCGGGGTGGGACAAATGCAATATGTGTCCCGTCAGTCGCCCCAATAATATTGGGGATATGTCCCATTGCATAGAATCCGGCCTTCACAGTGGACATATCTTCCACCTGGGGGAAAGCTATGTAGATGCACATGTGTTTTACCAGGGCAGACAAGACTCTTTCCAGCATGAATGAGAACATTGGCTGTGACATTCCTGCTGCCAAGCCCACTGTCACTTGGAAAGAACCTGTCGCCAAGAAATGGAGCACTGATAGCACTTGCACCAGAGAGGATCCCAGTCGGATGTCATATAGATGAGATCAGGTCTGGCTCCAACTGGGCACACAGCTCTGTGATTGTGGCCCTGTCCAATCTCTAGGTGAGTATAATGTGCCTGTCCTCCACTGTAGCTAAGTCCATCAGGGGTCTGTACACGGGGGTATGTCTCCACCTCCTATTCATCCGCAGCAGTAGGTATCTAAGGGACACAAGAGTGAGTAGGCTGTCACAATTTCAACAACAAAACCACAACAGCAGTCCACATGTTGCACTTATGTATTGGGACAGGGTTAATGGCAAAGTATGTCCCAATCTAATCTGAGACACAGCAATTGTCGATATGCCTGTTCCCCCCTGTCCTGTATGTAGGGACAGGTGGAAGTGAGGTAACTCCGCCGACATTGGGCATCGTGGCGGAAGGCGGTCTTGCACCGCCGTGCAATTCCTCTTTAAATAATATGGGGCTCTATGGAGTACAGTGGCCAATGGGGATCTACGCCGGCGGTGACAGTGTGCACCGCCGTGGACGTGAGCGCCATTTTCTATCTCAATCCTCCCTTGTTTCCTGACCTTCAACAGGAGAACACCAACACTGTGTGTGCTGCTGTGACCTGTGTCTGGAGCCTACCATGGCCTGTGTGACCGGGGAAAGGGCCCCTGCCTTCACTTCGGAGGAGTTGGAGCGACTAGTGGATAGAGTCCTACCCCAATATGGACAGCTGTATGGGTCTCCAGAACAACAGGTGAGTACACTTTGGCCACAATGCATGTGGCAAGGATGCATAGAGATGTGTGTGCAAGCAACGTGTAACGATGGGTGGGGTGGGGGGATTGTCTGTTGGCGGTGTACATGTTGTGCGCTGGGCTATGTGTGTGCCAATGGTGATGGAAAGCGGGTATGGTGGGCCATTTGTGTGACAGGCTGGACTGTTTGTTTAATGGTGTTCTCCTGTCTGTATTGCCTCTGCAGGTCAGCTCCCATCAAAAGAAGGGATTATGGTGTGCCATCGCCAAGGACGCATGGGCCCTGGGGGTCTATGGCAGGCGGAGCACTCACTGTCAGAAACAGTGGGAGGACCTGGGATGGTGGGCATTGAAGACCACGGAGGGCCAGCTGGGGATGGCCTCCCAACAAGGAAGGGGTGCCCATCGGACCCTGACCCCCCTGAAGGCCAGCATACTGGTGGTGGCCCACCCTGAGCTGGATGGGCACTTGAGAGCATCACAGCAGCCACAAGGGGGTGAGTACTGTGGGTATCAATACATATTTTGGCTGGTGGGGTGGTATCCAGGTGGTGGATGTGTGTTAGTAGATGCCCCTAAGGCCAGGCTTGACATTGCAGGTTGGGTCATCTGAAGGGTAATAGGTGTATGGCAAATACAGGTGACCTAGCTTGTTAGCAGTCCATTTAAGGCAGGGCATCGTGGGTCCCAGGATTGCTGCAGTTGGCGGGGTGTGGTCCTCATCTTGCCTTAGTGACTAGCCATATCCTTGGTAGTGCAATGCATAGTGCTTAAGCCTGTCCCCTGTGTGTGATGGTGATGTGTATGCCAACTGTGGTGTTAGTGCAGTTATTGACATAGTGTATCCTTTGTTTCTCTCCCCCCCTTTTTTGTTCTGTCATCCTGTCCTTGTGTGCATTAGCATCACCTGGCGGAAGACTAGGGGCACCGGCGACAGAGGGAGCTGCATCCCACATTAGAAAGTGCAGAGGCGGCCCATGAGGCTCCTCCATCCACCACCACTCTGCAGCCATCACCGCCAGCGGACACCATGTAGGCCACACTCCAGGGGCTGCTGTGCAAGTTGCCCCCTCCAGAACCAGTGGGCAAGTCACCCATCTGAGGGACTGTGGCCTTGCACTCCCCATCAGAGAACAATGGGCATGTTGCCCCCTCCAGAACTGGTGGGAAAGTCACCCACCTGAGAAACTGTGGCCTTGTACTCCCCAACAGAGAGCAATGGGCATGTTGCCCCATACAGAACCAGTGGGAAAGTCCCCCACCTGAGAGACTGTGGCCTTGCACTCCCCAGCAGAGAGAACTGGGAATGGAGCCCCCTCCAGAACTAGTGGGATTGTTCTCTCATCTGGCTGGGGTGCCCACCCCATTCACCTGAGGTGCCTGCCTATTTGCAAACTGATGCCCCGGCAGTGTACTATCCGGATGTGGTCAGGATTCGAGTTGGGCCTTAACTGTGCCCTGTGGCCATGTGGGCCCTTTGAACATTGGACTGGGCAGTGTCCCTTTGTGTACATGTGTACACATCTGTTTCATTGACAAATCGAATTATTAGTTTTGATTTTGATCTGATTACAATCACTTTTGTCCATTCCTGTTGTCCTTGCATTATTCTGCCTTTTTTGGGGACAAATTGTTTTTCGTGTGTAGCTGATTGTGTGTATGGTGTGTGTGTGTTGGGTGTGTGTCGTGCGTGTGTGTGTCACTCTCGTTTTCCTTCCACCCTCCCTTGTGTGCTAGGCGGCTGTACTCACCATCGTCATCTTTGTCGGCGTTGGTGTTCCAGGTGGAGCATTACGTAGAAGATCATCGAAAGACTTGCAGTTCGGGTTCCATGGCGGTGTTGTTCTTCCCTGTGTCCCTTCCGATGTTGAGATCTTTCTCTTCAGTTATGCGTTTCCGCCAAGCTTTTGATGGTGTTGTTACCGCCCCAGAATATGTGGCGGAGTGATGTGTCTTAATATGGTGGGCGGTATGTTGTCTTACGTCTGGCTGTTGTTAGCTACCGCCGTTGTGAGTGTTGTTTCCGCCCTGGCGGTTGGTGTGGTACATTGGCTGTCTATAGGAGTTATCACTGCCATGGTCATAATTTGGCAGTACTAACCGCCAGCCTATTGGCGGTATTACCGCCACTTTATCATTCACCACCAGGGTCATAATGAGGGCCAATGCCCAGTTCTCACGGTTTAGGTTCAAACCTGTAATAACTGGTAATGATGCCCACAAATTAAAATGCCATTCAAAGAAAATAAAGTGAGAGAGAATGTGTCATGTTTTTATTTCTTTCTGAAGGGGCCAAAAAAATGTAGCTTTGTTATACAAGGCAGCAGCATGAATGGCTGATCTAAGATTAGCCTGCTTACCTTTTTTAAGGATCTTGCTAAAATATTGATTCTTTATCCTTTAATTTCTTTCAGTTTTGTGTGCCTGATTAAGGTTCAGAAACATGTTTTCAAGCCTGATTAAAATCATATTTGAGCTTTTGGCAGTGTATAATTTGTAGTGATACATTTTCCCGTAGACACTGAATGGGTAATACCCCTACTACATCAGGCCCCTTTGCTCACAAGTCAGCAAGTCAGAAAGTCAGTATTGATAGCAGGTCAACTGCCAAACACCCCATGATTTAATAATTCTCTGTATGGTGTAGTGACAGTTACCTGTGAAAAGTATGTTGTCATCATGTGCATGATGGGCATGGTGGTAAAAGCATGACATTCAACCCAGTACAACAACAAAAATTCATAACTGCAAGTTTCCCATTGTCATGTGTGACATGTTTAGCTAATCCTGGCTTTTTGTCACCTGCATTTTACTGCTGAGGTTTTTGGGCCCATACTTACATTGTTAGCAGCAAAATGTCAAGTCTTAGAATATAATGTGATGGCAGTTAAAAGGCCAGGACTGACCTAAATTGCGACAATGAACATGGGGACACATGGTAGCTATGAATCTCCACCTATATATGTCTGTGTGCATGAATATGGTATTTCTTAAGGGCAAACCTAGCCTAACGTCAGCTGAGGGCTGCACATCATCGTAGACAAGCACAAAGTCGATGAGCAATAGAGGACAATGTTGGGCTGTAGATAGTTATTGCATTGTGATGTTGTGTTCTAGTTAGAGGTGAGTCTTCAGCTCTTTTCTAAATTACACAAGCATTAGAGCGGGCTTGATGGATACGGGGATGTTGTTCCAGATCCTGGATGTACATGTGAAAAAGAAGTCCAGTCTTGTTTTTCTTTTTTACATTTAATCTGCAGTGTGATGGTGTCTTGTCATCTGGTGTGCTCAGAACCATCAGAGAAGGTAAGCTTATCTGCAAGATAAACACAGATAATGTCCGTGATGGCTTTTTAAATGTTTCATCTTATTTTGAAAATGTTGCGGGCTGCCAACGGGAGCCAAAGGAGTTCCAATAGCATGAGTGTGAATTGATCATATTTGTTCAGAGCTGGATGCTACATGCTGCAGTGTGTAGGATGCCCCTAAGGGGTGACAGTGTGAAGTCTGTTAGGCCATGAAGTAGGACATTACTGCCAGCCATATGAGAGAGTATGAGAGCTTAAACAGTTCAAATGTTGCTTTCAGGAAGAAACAGTTTTACTTTCTTTAGGATGAGGTTGGTGTCCAGGGTGAATTGGGAATATGGTGAAAGTTGTGGTTCAAAGCCATCAAGGTCCATGTCATTGAGCCAAGTTTGCACTGTATCTCGTTTGTTGTTATTTGGCAAATAACAATCATTCACTCTTGGAAGGGCTGAGCTTCAAGTAGGAGCGGGACAGCCAGGTCTCATTGATGTACAAGCAGTATTTGAGGCATCTTGGGACATATTTATACTCTGTTTGCGCCAAATTTGCGTCAAACATTTTGACACAAATTCAGCACAAACCGAACACCATATTTATACTATGACACCCGACCCCGCAAACGTCAAAATTCCTCAGTGTGCATCATTTCCTGGATGCGGGAAACCACAGTGCGTTAATGACATGCAAGGTAGGCATTCCCGTCCAAAAATGACTTTAAGGCCTGTGCGCCTTATTTATACCCCTGCGTCATTTTGACGCACAGGAGGGGGCGGGCCTTAAAAAATGGCGCACAGCCTGATGTGCGCCGTTTTTTAACGCCTGGGTGAGGGCAGGCGCTAAGGGGCCTGTGGGCTCACTTCCATTGTCTCTGACCATGGAAGCAGTCCACAGGTGCCCTTCCCTGCCCTCAGGGACACCCCCTGCCACCCTTGCCCACCCCTGGAGGACACCCATGAATGGGGGGACCCATCCGAGGTAAGTACAGGTAAGTAGAGGTAAGTATAATTTTTTTATTTTTTAAAGTGGCATAGCGGGGCCTAACTTGGGCCCCTCAACATGCCACTGTGCCCAATGGCCATGCCCAGGGGACAGAGGTCCCCTGGTCATGGCCATTGGGCAAGGGGGCATGACTCCTGTCTTTGCTAAGACAGGAGTCATTTCATGGGGGGTTGTGAGTCAAAAAATTACGCAAGCGCATGATTTTTTACTCTAACCTGACTTGCACCATTTGTTGACGCACAACCCCCATTTTTCCCTACGCCGGCGGTGTCTGGTTAGAGTCATTTGTTTTTACTCTGACCAGCCCGCGGCGCCAGCTAACGTCAATCCATAAATAAGGCACCCGCCTGGTGCGTTGGAATGGCGTTAGCCAGCGGTAAATTTTTTGACGCATACCGGCGCCGGCGCTGGTTTCCGTCAAAAAGTATAAATATGGGCCTTGGTGTCTGTAACAGAGGATACTTCCAAGCAGAGTTGTGTGTCATTGGCATTTGTGTGACTCTTGTTGCTATCTGTGAGTAGAGCATCAAAGGTTGAAGATGACAAGAGACTGTGTGGAACCCCGTGGGACTCCACAGGCGATATAGATCTTGTGCAACCTGGAGGTTACAGGAGAAGTACCACTTTCATGTAGTGAGGCAAAAAGTGTAGAAAAACAGTGGCAAGCATTCTAAAGGCATCAGGGTTCTGGTGTTGCAGAAAGTACTACTGCAAACTGATATGGTATAGTTAAAAATGTTAAAGGGTCTGCAAGGTTATATGCTGTTTACAGGATTCACTACCCCTACAATGTCTAATATTTAATAAGGAATATCTGAATGACCTCCCAACTGTGCCAATGAATTGGTTCACTAAAACACATTTGTTTATTATTCTTTTACTTTCTTAATCCACTAATAGTCCTGGCAACCAGACATATCTCCGAAAGAGGATGTGCGAGAAGTATTCAAATGTGAGAGAGTCTGTGAGTGAATTGTAAAGCCTTCTGTGCTTAGCACAGTCTACTATAAATCTACTGGACACTGCCAGAGGGAAGACACTACATACCCTGCTGTATTTTTCATTTTTTCATTTAAATTAAATATGTGCATTATAACAATCACTCAAAAAAAGTAACATTCTTTGTAAACACCTGAAAAACAGTTTTGTCTGTTTTGGGCATTAGCCAGATGGATAAACACAAATAAACACTGATTTTCAAAAGTTTAGAAAACACCAAAAAACATAATTAAAATCCACATGTAAATAAACACTGATAACAGGAAAGCCGAGGTATAGCACGGATATAAGTGCAACAACAGAACATCACAATATATGGTCTGCTCAAATGTAATATGAGCATAATGGCATAGCATTTAATAGTGTATGGTGCATCTATAAATGGGTAGAATGCAACAGAAAACCCATCAGCAGCATAGGGCCTACCATTTACAGGAGTGCAACAAACTGGATTTTAGCAGCATGAGAGCAACACAGATACAAGCAATGCTGAGTTAGTGTCTTCTTAGACATGCATTCTTCTCAAGTCACTGCTCTGAAAGGATTTTTGCCGGAGGCCCTGTGAGAGAAGAGAGGAGCAGAAGCCTGGGCTTAGACTTAGCCTTTTTTACTCAATTCTCAAATTTACTTCCACATGGTAAAGCCTCATTTGACCAAAAGAGTTCTTGTTCATTCATAGATGTTAATTGCTTTGGCTTGAGAATCTGTGATTGGTCCACACAGATCATATTTACTGCCTTCACCGTAGTCATTTGCTAGAGTAATGTGAGCTAGACAAGAGATTTTCTACTAAGACCCTTCGTGTTGCTCATAAATGAGGGAGGATTTGGTGATGACAGGCTGTTTCCTGTTGCAGTCTTTGGTTACAAGTAACCTGTTAAAGGTAAGACTTCCATAGGAAACTAGGAGTCCAATCATGGCTTTGCGGATGAAAGGGCAAAAGATGATGTCCTAATCCTGGCTGTTAAAAATAGCGAATTAATGACTTCCTTGTCATCAACACTATCGTCAGCATCTTCTCTCCTTGACTCCGAAAACAGACACCAAAACCTATTTCCATATCTTTATCGACCACCAATCCATATAAAGTATTTGTGGAGCACTCACCCACTAGCGCATCAGCAGAACGTACAATAATAACTCATTCATTCACCTACAAAAACTCACTGTTGTCATCAACAAGATCTCTGACTCAGCATCAAGTTCAAGAACTTCTTTGAAGAGAGCCTATACATTGCACAACTTTTGAGGACATGAGACCTCGCTCAAGTCACACTACAGTTAGTTTATTGCCACAGATCACTCTCATTAAAGTCTAATTTTGCAAAATACCTTTCTGGACTATAATGTTTAGTCAGGTGTAGGTAAGGAACATGAAGAGCAATTAGGCTTTTTTAATGTCTCAGAAGAAGACCGTGATAGAATAATTTGCTTCAATCAACAATAAAAAAAAAGTCCATTGGCATTTTCAACATTCCCTACAGTTCACAATGTACCAGTATAATAAAATGCATAACATTGTGTTTAACATCCATTCCTACCACCCAGTGTTCCAACTATGTATCAGTTTCTCCTTCCTCCTTGTCCAGTTTAAGCCATACCATAAATTCAAGGGCCTCGCAGGTTCACAGTTGGTGGGTATTAGACATTCTAAGTTCAGCCACTTCCTGAGCCTAAAAAGTTGCACCCCTGGCTATGCTTACCGGATTACAATGAAGAAAAGATGAGGAAGAGGAGTTAAAAGAGGATAGAATGAGTTTCTGATTCCTAAAGAGGGGCAGAAAGGCAGTAAAGTAAATAGTTCACTCCCAAATTAAATTGGCAATTTACAAACCTTCATGTAAAAAGAACCCTCTGTGTTTTATCTGAGCATGAGCAATGAGCCCTGTACAATTGGTGAAAAGTAGACAAAATAGTTAAAGGAGTAGCTGTTTGTAAAGTTTCCACTAACCTTGTGCGCAAGCTTCAACAGAAGCAATGTTGTTTTACGTTTCTCACCACTTCCCACCAGTGACCTCGAAGATATACTAGAACATGAGAGCCAGTGGCTAGAAAGAGGACTAGGAAAAGAGAAAAAACATAGACACAGCACTCCACGCTCTGCCTCATCACTACTGAGGCCAAGGAGGCATGATGGTTGTAGTGGATCTCTGTAAGACAAAGAGATACCTAAATTGAATTGTCATTGGAACACAACATTGAATATAACTAATTATGAATTGATATATGTTAGAAATTGGGTTGTTGGGTGGCTGGATTGTAATCTCTGGTCAAGCATTGACCACAGTCCTAGTCAGGGTAAGGCACAAGCAAACTCCAAATTAACCTGTGCCCGCCTTCTGGTAGCTTAGCATAGAGCAGTAAGGCTTAACTTTGAGGCATGTGTAAAGTATTTGTGCAACACTTCAAACAGTTAGGCAGGGAAAACACCCCATAAAAAGATTCCACACCAGCTTAGAACGATAGTTCTGAATTTAAGAAATAAAACAAGACCGAAATGACACACATTCGGTAAGTAGAACTGGAAATATTGAATTTCAAATGTTTAAGTAAAAATAGCACCAAGAAGCTGAAAGCACTTTTGGGGATATCTGGTCTCGCAAGACTGGGACAAAGTCAAATGTTCAGTCTGACCTGATTACGGAGGGTTTCGTGGATCAGTGTCAAAGATGCGTTGGGCAACTGAGGCAATGTGTTGTTCCGAGATGCGGCGAGGCTGCTGTGCAACGTCAAGGATCCTGTCGACGGGGGGCTTGCGATGTGAAAGTCAGTGATGAGGATATGTTGCTCAGTCGAGGCAATGTGCAATACAGAGTTCTGACTACGTCATCAAGGCAGTCATCTACGGGGGAAGTGAGGAGCTTTCACCAGGAAGCGCAGTGCATAGTGGCGGTTCCGAAGGTGATGCGTCAAACCCAAGATGCGGGGTGCGGCGTGCAATCCAAGTCTGTTGTGACAGGTCCAATTCACATAACAGCGGCAATGTGTTAGTTCTGCTCAAAGATGCACTACTCAACCGGGAAGATGCATCGCCCAGCGTAGGATGCATCAGTTCCACTGAGAAAGCACCTTAAGCCTACTTACTCGGTGGCACCACTTCGTGGGGTAGACTTTCAGATGGCAGAGTCCAGGAGCAGAAGTAGGGTGGTTGGAAGTATTTGAGTCCCTGGGACTTCAGATCAGGAGGCCAGACAGCTAGCCCTTGAAGTCACTCGGGGTTCAAGTGATGTAGAGCCAGTACTTCTCACCCAAGCAGGGGGACAGCAGGGCAGCACAGCAAGGCAGGACTCCAGCAAAACAGCAGTCCAGCAAAGTGGCACTCCTTCAGCAGCAAAGCAGTCACTCTTCCTGGCAGAGTATCCACAGGTCAAGAAGTGTATTGAAGTGGTTTTTTTTTTAGAGGTCCAAGTGGGCCTTTGAAGTGGGGGAGACCTCAGAGACAGGCTTTGAAGTGCATTGAAGTCCTGTCCTTTCTGGACTGGCTCCAGACACACTACAGGGGGTTATGCAGTCCTTTGTGT
The DNA here is from genome assembly GCF_031143425.1 of Pleurodeles waltl. NCBI lineage: Eukaryota > Metazoa > Chordata > Amphibia > Caudata > Salamandridae > Pleurodeles > Pleurodeles waltl. The sequence continues at coordinate 659,224,801 of NC_090440.1, forward strand.
GGGGACAGGACACATTCAGGCGTGAGGCTGTGGAAAGTCTCTCCCTCCCATCCTCCCAGGATGGCCTACCGAGTCACACATAAGCGCCCATTGAATGTGGCTGTTTTTGGGGAATACACAAAGCTCAGCTGTCACCAAATGACTAAAGTAAGAAAATGCCAACTTTCAAAACATTTTGAAGCAACTGGGACAGCCCTAGTGACCTAGAACAAGGGGCAGCCAAATCATATAGAAACGAAAGAGGTTCCAGGAGACAAAATAAGTCTGTACCACAAATATATAACAGAAAATAAGTGCCCAGCCAAAGAATTTTTAAAAATTGAAATTATTTGAACAATTTTTTGTCAAAAATTATAGCACATTACAATATACAGACAAACAATTTTGTGCTCAACATATTACACTAAACAATCACATACGAACAATATGCAGTGTAAACAGAAACAGAAACAATGACCTGGTGAGGCGTTGTAATCGATTAAATGGTCAGAACAAGATGGAGCCTATCGCAACCAATGCTTTTTCTCGAATTTGTTAGTGATGCTTTGGCACCATCCCAACCCTTACAATTTATTGGATCATCATCAGGACAGGAAACATTTTGAGCAAAAAGAACATAATATTGATGACCAAACACCTAACCACCATATGAAGCATCACAAGGGAATCCTCCTAGAAAATGATGATTGAATCACTTGTGGCATATGTATCCCCTACGACTGGAAGACCGAAAGGTCCAAACTGATAACTGGCAGACAGACAAACCTCTTGCACAGGGAGTTCAAAACTTAAAATGAATTGGGATCCTCTGCCAGTAAATATTATGGGTGGAACACCATATAAATGAAAAAGAAATTGGTGAACATATCTGTGCTAATTCTTTGGATGCAGTAGATCAGGCAGAGTTATGAAATGACACATCTTAGTCCAAGGTCCATAACCACTAGAATCATAATGCAACCTTGACTCTTTGATTCTTGCAATAAATCCATTGACACTGTATGCCAAGGTCTAAGTGGAACAAAGTACACTATTATTTGTATGGGGAGAAAAAAACAGAGACTAAGGGCCAGATGTACGAAATTCCTGAATTGCGACTCGTAAATTGCAAGTCAGAGAGACTCGCAAGGGGGTTGCAAAGGCCCACCTCATTAATATTAATGAGGTGGGTCGCAATTTGCGACCCCCTTGTGACTCGCAGCACTCACAGGGATGGTGGACTGCTGGAGACAGCAGACCACCATGTCTGTGACTGCTTTTATATACTTAGGAGTCAGTTGATTGCCTATATAGAACCCTACATATCATCTTTCACAGGATCTCATACATACACTGTTAGTCCTTATAGCATTCTTCCCTAAGAGTTCCTGTGACAGTATGTTCAAAAAACAGAATCCCCAGTACACTTTCTCTGTTTTCTCAAATAATTGTTAAGCACTTAATATTATGTCAGTGCTCTCCAACTGTGAATCAGCCACTGTATGGAATCTTAATATGGTCCTGCATAATCTCATTGGCTAGTTCTTTAAACTACTTCCTAAAGTTGAAGATGGTTTTCAACCTTTACACCTTGTCAGCTAGGTACGGCAGTTATATCTCTAGACACTTTAGATGACAAAGACCTACATAGAGTGTCTTAGGACAGGGTCCCAAATGTATATCTAAGGTACCTATAGAATATCAACTGAACCAAGTAGCACCCTTAACCACATGCATTTTTAAACATCTTGCTTTTGGCAGATAAAAATGCTACATACTTTAGACATGAAGAGGACCCAACACTAGTATTTGAATAGAATTAAGGGCATTCGAAAAACAGACCAGTTGTTTGTCTCTTAAGAACAGTTGTAGCATGGGCTACTTTTGGTTACAGGAGTGCTAATAGGAGACTGACAGGAAGAGTGACAACACATTGCACCAGAAGAATGATGACCACTAAGACACTCTAGTCAGGAGCAGAGCAATGTGGGCACTTGCAAAGCTGCCAAGTAAATCTATGAAAGATGAAATGCTGATGAAGAATAAGTTACTATAACTTACATTAACATCTGCCCCTCTTTTCTTGCATGATGAGGCATTGTACTTTGTGTTACACTTCTGCTTAGAAAATGTGATGTCCTTCAGGGTCAAACCTAAGACTGTCAATCCCCTTGATCACATTAGGTAATATAAACTGGAGATGAAAAGGATAAAAGTACCCTTTAATCCTGCTTTGTTCAATATGGCGAGGATTCCCATCTCAACAAAATGCCTATGAGTTTATGAAATATGAGATATCTTCCTCCGTACTGGAGAACTCAGGATGGAAAAGTGTAGGGAAGCAGTGCTTACTTGACATCAATCACACCTGATTCACATTATTCCGGCACACACATAAATACAGCCTACACCCTAGGATCTGGGGACTGTGTGAGCTTCTGGGCACCTTACTAAGGCTACGCCTCCAGGGTGTAGCTAGCCCCACTCAAGAGAAAGAGGAACTTCACTGAGGAGACAGACCTTTGTTGTTGATCATTACAGGTAACCACTTGGTCGGTCTCCAAACATCTTCAGTTGAGCAGAGAAGGCAGACATGTGGCAGGAGGTGGCAGAGACTGTCAATGAAGTTGCATGGTAGGGAACCTAAAAAAAAGTGCCAGAATGAGAGGAGGTGGGTGAAAGAGACATTTTCCTGGATTCAGGAAGCAAAGTCTATCACTTGAGAGACAGAGATGAGATGCATCTCATCTCTGTCTCACCCCCTAAAGAATCTGTCATCCCCAAAGTGCATCCTGGTCTGTCTCTTCTGGGAAATCCCAATATCGGCCAAGCAACAACTAAACCCATGTATTTTACCAATATATTTATACTCCACACTCATGTCACACTCCCCTGTCCTCGTCCCACAGACAGCCACACATCTCATATTTCTCACTCACCTTACATACAGGATTCTCCAGTATTGAATCTTTAATAGATTCACATGCTTGACTCTTTCATAGATTCACATCTAAAGTTTGTGGTTTGTGCTTTTTGGCGCTGTTTTCACTAAAATCTTTAAAAATGCAATTCTCTGGTTCTACTGATTGAATGTTTGCTGATTTAGTTTTGTTTTATTTATTACAAAAACATCTATTTTTTATAATTGGATATCTCCGGTTCTATTTGGTTGGATGTTTTCATTTTGTTCTCCTTTGATTTATTATAAATCACTTTATTTTTCTATCTTGGTGTGGGATCCTATTTGTGTGGAGTTTTTCACTTTATTAGTGTTTGAAGTGTTGCACAAATACTTGCCTCTAAGTCAGGCCCGACTGCCCTGTGCCAAGCTACCAGATGGTTAAGCACAGGTTAATTTAGGGTTGGTTTGTGTCTCCCCTGACATGTATTGTAGTTACTACGTCACCTGGGCTACGACCCCAGTCAACCAACAACCCAATTTCCTACAGTAAGGAACATGTTCACTAAGGGCAATTGATCTGTACAGAGCCTAACCACAATCCATGGCAAGTAAGTCCCTCTCCACACTATCCTTCATTTAGGCCCTCATTACAACCCTGGCGGTCGGTGATAAAGCGGCGGTAACACCGCCAACAGGACGGCGATAAAAAAAATAGAATCATGACCACGGCGGAAACTGGCAACACAAACAGCCACTTTAACACACCGACCGCCAGGGCGGTAGCATCAAACACCGTGGCGGTAACCGCCATCAGCCAGGCGGAAGAAAATGTACCGCCCACAGCATTACAACACGCCTATCCGCCAGCTTTTCCGGGGCGGTACCAACACCATCAAAAGCACGGCTGAAACAGAACACTGAAGGGAAACAACTCATCTCACGACACTCAAAGAAGAACCACGACGCCATGAGCCCGAGCTGCACTTTTTTCTAATGCTGGTGTACCTTCTCATACACCAGGAACACGAACGCCGGCGAAGACGACCACGGTGAGTACTGCACCTAGCACACAAGGAAGGGGGGAGGAAAAAGAGAGTGACACACACACGTAACACCCCCACCCCCAACACCATACACACAAACAGATGCAACAACATTACATATACACCCCGTAATCCTCAGGAATAATGCAAGGACAAAGGGAATTGATCAAATTGAGTGTAATTATAAATTTAGAAAAATACGTTCTTAAAGCAATAAACAGTATGTACACTATATACAAAAGGAGGGACAATGCCCACTCCAAAATGTCCGTGGCCCACTGGGCCATAACACATAGACCAAGGCCACACTTGACTCCTGCCTCAATATGAAGAGAACACTGCAGGGGCATCAGGTCGAAAACACACAGGAACCTCAGGGGGACGGGAATGGAGGGGCACTTCAGCCGGAAGATGGTACAACGCCACTGGCCTGGAGGGGGCTCCATGTCCACTGCTTGGTCCTGGGGAGTGCAAAGCCACAGTCTCTCTAGTGGGTGGGTTGCCCACTGCTTGGTCCTGGGGAGTGCAAAGCCACAGGCTCTCAAGTGGGTGGTTTACCCACTGCTTGGTCCTGGGGAGTGCAAAGCCATAGTCTCTCAAGTGGATGCCTTCTTCCACTGGTTCTGGAGGAGGCTTTGTGCCCAGTGTGCTTCATCCTGGCAAGGAGGGGCTGAGTGGATGCCTTCTTCCATTGGTTCTGGAGGGGGCCTTGTGCCCAGTATGCTTCATCCTGACAAGGAGGGGCTGAGTGGATGCCTTCTTCCACTGGTGCTGGAGGGAGCCTTGTGCCCAGTGTGCTTCATCCTGGATGGGGCAAGGTCACAGTTTCTCACCTGTGTGTAACACCAACAGGTGTTGCAGGGGCCAGGACGCACTGCAACCAAGGTAGTCACCACTACACACTGTTCGCCGGCAGTGACGGCTGCTTAGTGGATGCCAGTTGCGCTGCAGGTGGCGGTGCTGGCAATGGTGGTGGTAGCCTCCAGGCCATCACCTGCAGCCTCGGATGGCTGCCCACTGGGGCTGCTGCTGCTAGCAGTGGTGCTGCTGGAGGTGTTGCATGTGGCGGTGCTGGCCATGGTGCAGGTGGCGGTGCTGGCCACGGTGCAGGTGGCGGTGCTGGCTGTGGTGCAGGTGGCGATGCTGGCAGTGGTGGTGGTAGCCTCCAGGCCTTCACCTGCAGCCTCGGACGGCTGCCCACTGGGGCTGCTTCTTGCTGGCGGCGGTGCATGTGGAGGTGCTGGCTGCGGTGCAGGTGGCAGTGCTGGCAGTGGTAGTGGTAGCCTCCAGGCCTTTACCTGCAACCTCGGATGACTGCCCACTGGGGCTGCTGCTGCTAGCAGTGGTGCTGCTGGCAGCGGTGCATGTGGCGGTGCTGTCCGCGGTGTAGGTGGCAGTGCAAGTGGCGGTGCTGCCACTGGTGGTGGTAGCCTCCAGGCCTTCACCTGCAGCCTCGTACGGCTGAAGTGCCAAGGCTGGTGTTGTGTGCCCCTTCCTGCCCTTGGCAGATGGTGGTACCTCCTTGCTTCTGCCAGCTGGTGTCTTTTTCTTGCCCTTGCTGGCTGGTGGTGCCTCCTTACCCTTGCTGGCTGGTGTCCCCTTCTTGCCCTTTCTAGGTGGCGGACCCTTCTTGGACTTGGCAGGTGGTGCTGGCACACTGGCTGGGCTGACGGGTGCCTCCTTGGAGCCTCTCACACCTGCAGTTGCTGCAGAAACCACAATGGCCGTGGACTGGGTGGCTGTGGTGCTGGGCTGGGTTCTGGCCACCCTGGCCTGAGGTGAAGGACGGGGAGAGGGGTAGGGAATAGGTCTGTGTTGGCGAGCAAAAGCTTCTTAAGGACACTGGGGCGGGGAGAGGGTGAAGGTTTGGGTGTGGAGGAAGAGGGAGTGGTTGTAGGAGGTGTCAACCTGCTGTGTTTGGGTGCAGGTGCATGGGCTGGATGCTGTAGTGAAGGGAATGGCTGTTGGGTGTCTGAGTGCTTGCGTTTGTGTACTTTGGGAGGAGGGGTCACAGACACAGTGGGAGAGAACACAGGGGGCGTGTGCATGGATGTGGGGGTGGTGACTGCCAGCGAGGGGCGTGTAGTGATAGGCATGCTGGTGATGGAGGTAGTGGATGAGGATGTGGTGCATGCTGGTGTGAGTAGAGATGCTACTGGGAGGGAGGTGGACAACGACGAGGAGGGGGACACAGTGGAGGCAGTGGATGTTGGTGTGTTTGCACATGCATGTGGATGGTGCTTGTGTGAGTGCCTGTGAGATGAAGTGTGGTGCTTGTGTTTACCTGAGCCACTTCTGTGTGTTGATTTGGGTGATTGCTGGTCTGAAGGTTTGCTTGGGATAGGCTGGGATTGAGGGGATTGGGACTGGGTAGAGGAAGTTGGAGGGGGGAGGCTAGAGACAGGGACAATGGCTGCCATCAGTGAGTTGGCCAGAGCCTGGAATGCTCTCTGTTAGGCCGCCACGCCAGAGTGAATGCCCTCCAGGTATGCATTTGTTTGTTGCAAATGCCCTCGACACCCTGGATGGCATTCAGTATGGTTGGCTGCCCAACAGAGAGGGATCTCAGGAGGTCAATAGCCTCCTCACTGAGGGCAGCAGGGCTGACTGGGGCAGGGCCTGAGGTGCCTGGGGCGAAGGAGATGCCCACCATTCTGGGTGAGCAGGCACGGAAAATATGCTGAAGGGCTGGCGGGAGGGCAGTACTGGTACGGGGGTAGCGGCTGTACCTGTAGTTGGGTTAGGCACAGAGGTGTCCGCCACAGCCAGGGAGCTGCCATCAGAGGAGGTGTCGCTGTCGGTACTGTCCCCTCCTGTCTCCGTCCTGGTGCTCCCCTCGCCCTCCTTCCCACTGGTGCTCTCAACGTCGGTGGATTTGGCCTCCAGGCCCATGTGGGATGCAGCTCCCTCCGTCGCCGGTGCCTCTGCTCCTCCGTCAGATGATGCTAATGCACACAAGGACAGGGTGACAAAACAAAAAGGGGGGGGAGAGACAGAGGATATACTTGGTCCATGCCAGCAACAACACTACCGTTGGCGTACACAACTCACAGGGAAGAGCCCTATGCACTAGGCCATGCACTACTAGTTACAATACTAGTCACCAGCCCATGGGGTACAATGCCTAACGCCATTAGCTGCACACCTGAAACCCACAGAACCCTGCCCAGTAGTAGATGCCCACTAACATTATTGGGGTTGGAGTGCATCTGAGCTTGCCCATCATTGAACATACCCTGCCATGTTCGCCCTGGCGTAGGGGACCCACAGCCCACATCCCACACCCAGGTAACACCTTAACGAGTGCAAAGTCATGATTCTGAATCTGTACTCACCCCCTTGTGGCTACTATGATGCCTTCAAGCGCCCATCCAACTCCGGATAGGCCACCGCCAGGATGCAGAACATCAGGGGGGTCAGGGTACGATGGGCACCCCTTCCTCGTTGGGAGGCCAGCCCCAGTTGGGCCTCCGCTGTCTTCCTTGCCCAGCGGCGCAGGTCCTCCCACCGTTTGCGGCAGTGAGTGCTCCGCCTGTCAAAGACCCACAGGGTCTGCACCTCCTTGGCAATGGCACGCCAAATACCCTTTTTATGATGGGCGCTGACCTGCAGAAAAAATACAGCAGAAAAGGTATTAGTCATACCGTACAGACTGTTATACTCATGGCCCAACATAACCAATGCGGTGTTACACAGCAGTCATCGACTGCCAACCGCAACGGCGTACATTGCCAGTGGAATTACCTCATTTCCACTTGTCCCTCCTCACACATCAGGCAGCCCCCATTTCAGGTGGGCACAGGCCATGGCACCTAATTGCGTCACAGCAGACATTGGCACACCAACTGACTTACGAGTTCACATACTGTTTCTTTAAAGCAAAAATTGCATGTTAATGTTGAAATATGTGTGAATATGACCTGCTCACCGTTTTTCACTCTAGACTTCAACCACTGAGTATGAATATGAGATGGAGACATCCCCCTGGGTACAGACCCCTGGTGGACCTGGCGACAATGGAGGACAGGCACATTATCCTGACCTGCAGACTTGATAGGGCCACAATCCAAGAACTGTGTGCCCAATTGGAGCCAGACCTGATATCTGCTATCCGTCACCCCACTGGTATCCCCCTCTAGTGCAGGTCCTGTCAGTGCTCCATTTCCTGGCAAGTGGTTCCTTCCAAGCGACAGTGGCCATGGCATCAGGGATGTCCCATCCTATGTTCTCAAACGTGCTGACCAGATTGTTGTCTGCCCTGCTGAAACACATGCACAGCTACTTCGTATTCCCCCCAGGTGGATGATTTGGCCACAATGAAGGCTGACTTTTATGCACTGGGACATATCCCCAACATCATTGGTGCAATTGATGGTATACATATTGCATTTGTCCCCCCCCCCGGAGAAATGAACAAGTGTTCAGAAATAGAAAAAGCTTTCACTCTCTGAAAGATGGTGTGTTTGGCGGACCAGTGCATCTCCCATGTCAATGCAAAGTATCCTGGCTCTGTGCATGATGCCTTTGTCTTGAGGAATAGCAGCATATGTGATGTCTCAACTCCAGAGGCACAGGGTATGGCTAATAGGTGAGCCTATGGTCCCCACCCAGTTGATGTAGGTATATGGGTGTGGGTTTGGCCTTAAGGATGAGTGTGTGGCTAACAGGTACCCCTCGATATTTGCAGGTGACTTTGGTTACTCCAACCTCTCATGGCTACTGACACCAGTGAGGAATGCCAGGACAAGGGCAGAGGAACGTTACGATGAGGCACATGGGCGAACAAGGAGGATGATTGAGCGAACCTTTGGCTTCCTGAAGGCCAGATTCCGGTGCCTCCATCTGACAGGTGGATCCCTGTACTACTCACCCAAGAAGGTGTGCCAGATCATTGTTGCATGGTGTATGTTGCATGTTGCACAACCTGGCCTTGAGACGCCAGGTGCCTTTTCTGCAGGAGGATGAGCCTGGGGATGGTCGTGTGGCAGTGGTGGAGCCTGTGGACAGTGACAAAGAGGAGGCAGAGGAAGAAGATGTGGACAACAGAACTACACTAATTCAACAGTACTTCCAGTGACACACAGGTAAGACACTGTAACTTCACCTTCCATTGCAGTTTTGTGTTTGACATTGAACATGGCAGCCTGAGTTCCCTATTTCTATGGCCACTTACTGTACCCTTTGGCATCTCTATTTTCAGATCTCTGTGCCCCACTCTAGCTCATGGTGTGTTTACTGGTACCCACTACAGGTCATACCTATGTAAATATTACAGTACATTTGAATTGCAATGTTTACAGTTTGTGAAACTAATACATATGTCAAAAAATTGACAGACTCCATATTTGAATTTGTTCCAAGGGTGTTTATTTAGGTGCTTATAAGTGGAGGGGTTATTGCAATGGGCTGGGTTGCTGATGGAGGAAGGTCCAGGGTAGAGTCCAGTCTATTTGTATTACAGGAGCATTGTCCAAGGGGTCAAGTAAGTGGAGCAATGGCAATTCAAGGTTGACAGGGTGACAGAGTGGGACAGAAGAGTCTTATTTCCTAGCGGGGGTCTTGGCAATGTTCTCTGGCTTCTGCTTGGATCGCAGGGACTGTTTGCGGGGTGTTTCTCCTTCTGCAGGGGGTGGGGTGCTGGTGTCCTGTTGTTCCTGTGGCGGGGCCTCCTGTCCACTAGCATCTGCGGAGGTGGAGGGCTGTTCTTCGGTGTGGCTAGTGTCAGGGGCCCCATTGTGTGCCACTGCCTCCCTCATGGTAATGGCCATGTCTGCCAGCACCCCTGCAATGGTGGCCAGGGGGGTGTGCATGTCCCTCAGGTCCTCCCTGATCCCCAGGTACTGTCCCTCCTGCAGCCGCTGGGTCTCCTGCAACTTGGCCAGCCTCTGGCTCATGGTCTCCTGGGAATGGTGGTATGCTCCCAGGATGTTGGTGAGTGCCTCGTGGAGAGTCGGTTCCCTGGGTCTGTCCTCCCCGTCACACATCAGTCCTCTCAGCTTCCCTGTTGTCCAGTGCCTCTGTCCCCTGAACCGTGTGCCCACTGTCACTGACCCCAGATCCCTGATCATCCTGTGTTTGTGGGGTTGCCTGGGGTCCCTGTAGTGGTGGACACACTGCTGATTGACGTGTCCTGGGGACGGAAGGATGGGCCCACTGGGTGGGTGCCGTGGTGGTGTTTCCTGAGGGGGAGGCTTTGTGGTGCGTTGGAACTGTGCCTTGGTAACCGACTGTCCAGAGGACCCTGATGGGCCGGGTTGGTCATTGTGATCCAGGCGTGCAGAGCTGCTGTCATCACTGTGGGCCTCTTCTGGGAGGGGACTGGATGTGGCTGGCACCTCCTCTCTGGTGACGTTGAGTGGGGGTCCTGTGGGGATGTAAATGCAGTGTTATTGTTTCTGTGTGTGCCATCTTGTGCATGGGTATGTTACCCTCTATGGTTGTTATTAGCAAGGCAGCTTTGGCTTGTGTGAGTTGTGATTGGTTTGGCTAAGTGATTGTCACTAGTGTGCATGCTGTGGTGATGGGTGTCCATGCAGGTCTGTGATTGGGGTCCATGCATTGGTGTTGCATGCAGGGCTTGGTATTGGGATGGGTGGGTTGTGATGATGGGGTATTTGTGAGGTGGTGGAGTGATGGGGGGTGAGGGTAGAGGTTGTTGTTTGTGATGGCACGCAGGTAGGGTGAGGGATAAAGTAGTAAGGATTTGACTTGCCAGAGTCCAGTCCTCCTGCTACTCCTGCCAGGCCCTCAGGATGCATGATTGCCAAGACTTGCTCCTCCCATGTTGTTAGTTGTGGGGGAGGAGGTGGGGGTCCACCGCCAGTCGTCTGCACTACTATCTGGTGTCTTGCAACCATGGAACGTACCTTCCCCCATAAGTCGTTCCACCTTTTCCTGATGTCATCCCTTGTTTTTGGGAGCTGTCCCACGGTGTTGACCCTGTCCACGACTCTCCGCCATAGCTCCATCTTCTTTGCAATAAATGTCTGCTTCACCTGTGATCCGAATAGCTGTGGCTCTACCCAGATGATTTCCTCCACCATGACCCTTAGCTCCTCCTCTGAGAACCTGGGGTGTCTTTGTGGTGCCATGGGTGTAGTGTAAGTGGTATGTGTGAGGGTGTGTGGGGTGATGTGCTGGGGTGTGTGCTGTGAGGTGCGTGGATGGTGTATAGGCGATGAGGTTTTGTGGCTCAGATTCAGTGGGTGCTCCTGGCTTGTCTCTCTCTCACTTGTCAAAATCTTTGGGTTGTAAAGGGTTGTGGGTACTGTATGTGTGTGTTTTATATTTTTGTGTCTGTGTGGGTGTGGTGTGTGTATGTGTGTCAGGTGTGTGTAGTTTGAACTGTCCAATGTGGTGTAGTTTTGTATGTGTGTGTGTATTTTAAGTGCGGCGGTCTGTACCGCCAATGGTTTACCGTGGTTGAATGACCGCCGTGGTGATTCGTGGGTCATGATGCTGTGGGCGTATATCTGTTGGCGTAACGGTATGGGTTTTGGTACCGCCAGTTTATCTCAGACCTTTGGGCTGGCGGACTTGTGTGTGTGTCTGTATAATGGCAGATTTCTGTGTGTGGGTCATAATACGGGTAGCGGTATACTGCCGCGGTCACGGTATGTTGGCGGCAGTCAGCATGGCGGTAAGCGCCACTTACCGCCAATGTTGTAATGAGGGCCTTAGTGTCTTTAAAGGTGAGCTGCATAGTACCCACGAACGTGGTTGCTTTTTCTCACATGGGATACCCATAGTAGTTACTAGGGAGTTATGGTTGGTGTAGACACTGAGTTCAGTACCTTCCACCACCAGTCGATTCAAAAGATGCCCAGAGACAAAACGTGAATTATCACCGAATAATTTCTTACAGAGTCATAAGTGGGAGTTCTAAGTGGGGAGGTATCCAATAACTCAATGACACTAGAGAGGTTATATATGTTAGGGCGCAACAAACATCCTTGATGATTCATTTCAAGAGTTGGCTGTTCTCTTTCGCCCCCCCTTGAAAACACTCAGAGTGGGAATATTGGAATGACTTGCTAGCTTGCATTACAATCCTCTGTTAATGCCACATCAAGGTTCATACTCTCTGGAAAGGACAAACTTCTGAACAAAATTTGAATTAATATTTACAGAAAAAATTGTCATGAAAAGTGATAATAATTCAATTTTATCATTCCATGTCACCAAGAAGGCTTAGAAAAAATCAGAATTAGTAGTGATTGCCTTCACAGAACATCTTAATCTTGTTTTGAACTAAGCAATTAGTCCTGCATGCGCATACGGGCAGGCTTCTGGGGGCAGATGGCAAAATGAAAAATTCTTGCATCTGTCCGAACACGCTGAAGGAGGTGCAAGAGGGATTGGGTCTGCAAAACTATTCTGAAGGCCCAGAGGAGGGAGGGGACTGATCCATTGGAGGTTATATACGATCGAGTCTTCCCTAGCGAATTGCCGCTGCTCGGATGGTTGGAAATTACATTTGAAGTTGACCCCTCAACTATCTTATTATTATTCGGCTGCACCGCATGACAATTGCGTGAACCTGAGGTTATAGGTTTACCCTTGCAGGCATCAGAAGCCACAGCACTGTTGCCGATCACCCCCTCTGCACATAAATTAGCAGAGAAAAACAACTACATTTTCTCCAAACGAGCACATATTGATTTAATACAAGTCTCTTGGGCGGCTGTTACAGGGGCAGTAATCTGTGAAATCAGATTAGACTTTAACTGCTCAATAGCATTGTCACTAAATTGATATGGGGCAGCCGATTTAGGGAGGGAGTACGTTTCTTAGGACAAGAGCCTTTCTTTTCCTTTTGGCAGGATGGGCTGGATCAGTTGAGGGTGACGGAGTGACGAGAGTTGGACTAGTGTTTGCCTCAAAAGCAGAGTCTCACAGCTGTACCTTTTCAATAACAGAGGGCCAGTTGATTGCAACCGAGTTTGACCAACTAAGAAATGGTAGCTCTGAGGTCGAAAAGTCAGTAGTGAGAGAGAGTTGTTGCTCAGCCAATTGAATCTCTTTGTCATTGACCCCTTCAGCCCGGGCGGAAAACCCCTCCAAAGTCATGTTAGCAGGTGGAGCATCCACATCATTCGTTTTGGGGAGTCACAGTTTCCATTTTCCCATGATGGCTAAACAAGGCCTATGCCAAAGTCCACATTAAAAGAAAAGAAAATGGTACCTTTACTGGTGTAGGCTTGGAACGGTGACCAAAAGTTCAACAAGGTGTAGCCCAGCCCAACCTCTTATGTGCGAAGAACCTCCGTCCGGACTCGTCCTGCGCAACAGGATGGAAGAGTACCTCATGACGCGCGGGAAGAGGTCCCATCTCACCCAGGAGGCCAAGTGTAGTCTAGTTAATGAACGCCCTCTCCTGTCGCTGCTATTATCGCCACCAACAAAGAGCGCATACCGCACAGTGGAACGGAAGAGCACCTTATGAAGCGATAGGAGAGGTCCCGCCTCCTCCAGGAGGCCAAGTACAGTCTGGTTAATGAAGTCCCCTTGCAGCTACTGCTATCGCTGCCACCAACAGAGAGCGCGTCAGTCCAAGCATCCCAATTAATTTACGGTACGCCGGGTTTTCAATTGCAGCGCTCACAACGCATTCAAGGTTAGGGATTCTCGACGCATTCCCCCGTCTGCAGGAGGTTGCACGGCCACAGCCACTTTCTTCAAGATGTTGCTGCTGATCCCGGAGTCAGTGTTTCTGACCTCTATAGTCCGTAAGCTCAGCAGGGCCTGGGCACTCCAAGCGTAATGTTGAAGAAGCGCAGAAGCCTCCATCTGAAATGTAGACGCCTCAATCTCTGCCAGGGCAGGAGAGGAAGCCCGTCGCTCGGACGCTAGGGTGAGCACCTGATAAGAAGGCAGATTCGGGACAGTGAAAGTAAAAAATCTGGACAAAGGGTCAAAATTCAGGACAAAAGGTAATTTTTACGGGCACACCGGAGAATGTTACAGGATTATAAAATACACAGCTATTTCTATTTGTGCTCTTCATCATCCATTAACTGGAACTGTTGAAATAAAAATGTACAACAACACAGAATAAAATAAAATAAAATCCTTCCCATCATAGCACCTTCTAACCAGTCCATCCCGCAATCAGCTGAAGTGCTTTTACCTCAGGGTCTGGGGCAATGCAAGGGCTGCAGGAATTATAGCTAAATCCCTGATAGCGCTGGCTTAAATGCAGTTGCCAGATGGTGTGGGAATATTGGTTTTGCCCCGCCACCTCCCGAAGACTTTGTTCCCCAAAGATTAAATTCTCCAATGCTGTCCATGGACATCATTTGGGGGTCGCCAGGGTTCGCAGCTGCGACCTCTGGCTTGCTCATTGCGACCCCTGGCACTTGCTTTGCGACCCCCTGCCTGCTGAAGTGGCAAATTCAGTGTCAGGAATATAGTGGCAGCTCATCCAGGATGTCAGTTGGTACTCCACTCTTGGTTTTCTGTCAAGTTGTCTTACACTAATAGTGAATATTAGTATATTATAAACTATTAGTGTAATAACAATGGAGTAGAATTAGCTGGGAACTTGCCCTTCCAGAGCAGCTGCGGTATGTAAAAATGCTTTTAAATGTATGTTGCTGCGTACTTGCTGGTGAGAATGTGTTCATATGAGAGCGTGTGTGTGAGTGTGAATGTGTGAGTCTGTGTGTGTGAGTGAGTGAAAGTGGAAGTCCAAGGGCACGTGATGTCACTTTCACTACCCCTGTCATTTTGGTGATCATGATGCTGTCCCTAATCCCTACATAGACCCGCTCTCACATGCATGTAATTCCTTTTACAGCGCTACTCATCCCAAGTATGCAAGGTAGAGTAGGGTGCCAGAGTGAGTTATATCACAAACATATTATACAGAGACAATGGTGTGTAAGTGTGTATATCGGTGTATTGGAAATTATACTTAAAACCATGTCTACTGGAATCATGCAATTGTGACATTTTTTGCATAACTAATATATTTGCCACATTTGCCACATAATCCATCATGTGCTGCATAATGTGCAGAGTTTAGCTCAAACGGTTCAAAAGTTACTAAAAATTCAGCGACACGTGTTTCTGTGCACTGGTAAGCCCTTTGTGAAGGTTGACTGATAACCCTCCTGTTGCTTATTGCTATATTTTGGTGTTATACTTGAGCCAATGAGGTGCAAAGAATACCCAGCCAGTGCTGACATTTTTAAAAATAACATAATAATTAAGTAATACTATCAGAAAATGTGCCGCATTGACATGGCATAGTTTAGCTTTTCTTGTTGCATGATTTGCTCAACCTGCTGCATAATTTGGCCCTCCCCTGCAGCATAATTCCAGTGGCACAGCATAAGATAATGAGGACTACAACACATAGGAGCCACATGTCATCCCTATTGGCAGGCATTATTTGAAAAGTGTGCCTAGTTTGGTTAAATACTAAAGCAGGACTTAAAACATAACATAGTGGTTGGGTTTGTTTTTTTCTAATAAGTATTATCATCCAAAGAAACCATATTTAGCAACCTTCCAATAATGAAAAATTAGGGAAAAAGCAATGAGTTTGGAAACCCATGCCATGCAGGTTCCATGCTGCTTTTTGATTCATGTTCATACCAAGGGCCACTGGAATTATGTGGCAGGAGAGTGCCAAATTATGCAGCAGGTTTGTCTAAATTATGTGGGAAGAAAAGACAAATGATACTGCATAATATGGCTTATTTTGTGATATTACTTAATTTTCTGATTCTTACCTTTGTTAAAACTTTCTGGGCATAGATTGAGCCTCATTAATATTGGTTTAATATACCCAAATATAGTAATTAGCAAGACCAAACTGACCAGTCAACCTTGCCAAGGACGTTCTGCTGTGCGGCAACACATCGCTGTTTGTGCTACAAACCAAATCGATTTTTTGTTAAAATCTTCTGGTTATGCAGCACATGATGGTTTATGTGGCATATGTGGCAAATCCATAACTATGCGAAAACCACTGTGTCTACACAAATAAGTCATTCCGGTGGCCCTGTTCAGAGCTCACTGTGTTTAATTAAGATTGTATTTTATGAACTGAAATTATCAAAAGTATCTGCAGGACAAAAACAGTAACCCACTGAACTATCTACATAAGAAACTATTTTTAGATGTACTATATACAGACTTTGTTTTGCTGTAGGAACACTATCCCTCTGCACTTATAGATGAAGGCAAAACTTGTCATTATAAACTGCAGCACAGAGTAACTCTGGATTCTGTGTCTTTAACCCTGCAAAAGAAATGTCAAAATGCAGCCCTCCCCAGACCTTGGCCCCTGGTGCTTTGACACCAGCTTCTGAACAAAATCAGAATACCATGCCCTAGGCAGTGCAGGAAGAGGCCCAGCATATGCTGTGCCTGCAGGGAGAGGCCATTATCATTCTGTTTGTTAAATCGCTGGAAAAACAGAATGATAATGGGCTGATAGGAGTCTGTGCTATGTTGGGGAGGGGCGGCTGCAGACCCTAGAGTTCACAGGAGGAGAATGAGCTGGTCCTGTGACTATTTAAGAAATGAGGCTTCTCGCATAACAGCTAATCTCCTAGCAATGTGCACAATTACGGACACAAGGGGGGTCATTATGACCCTGGCGGAAGGTGGAGAAGCGGCGGTAAGACCGCCAACAGGCTGGCGGTCTTTTTTTTTGTATTATGACCATGGCGGTTACCGCCATGGTCATCCGCCGGTTCCCCGTTCCGCCTGCCAGGGCGGAGACGACCGCCGGTCTGGAGACCTGGGTCTCCAGCCCGGCAGCCGTCACTATACCGCCGGCGGTATTTTGACCTGGCTTACCGCCGTGGATTTCCTGCGGTTTGAACCGCCATGAAATCCATGCCGGTAAGCACTATCAGTACCAGGGAATTCCTTCCCTGGCACTGATAGGGGTCTCCCCCACCCCCACCCCAACTCCCTCCACTACACCCCCCACCACCCCTGCCACCCCCCAAAGGTGGCAGGGCCCCCCTCCCCACCCCGACCCCCAACATCACATCACCCATACCCACACGACACGCATGCAGGCACCACCTACACACATACACGCACACACGCCGACATACATGCCTACATCCACACACACAGTCAGACACGCACACCCACATACAAACATACACGCACTCATCCATACAGACATACCCACAGACATACACGCACTCATTCCCAAAACACGCAACACCCCCGCAAGCATACACGCACTCACACACCCCCTCTACATACACACACACAACACCACCCCCCCTCCCCTAACGGACGATCGACTTACTTGTTCCGTCGATCCTCCGGGAGGGGACGGGAGCCATGGGGGCAGCTCCGCCGACACCACAACGCCAACAGAACACTGCCACGGCGAATCACAGGACGTGATTCGCTGGGCGGTGTTCTGTTGGCGTGGCGGTGGAGGTGGAGCAACCTCCACTTCCCCGCCTCCCGCCAGTATGGCTGTTGGCGGCTCTCCGTCCGTAAAAGGACGGAGAGCTGCCAACGGTCATAATAGGCTGAGCGGCAAACCGCCACCACTGGCGGTCTTCCGCACGGCGGTCCCTCGGCGGTCTTGTAAAAAGACCGCTGAGGTTGTAATGACCACCAAGATGTCCGTGTAAGGGCTCTTCACGGACAACGGACGTGAGCCCCAAATAATGGATGGTCAGTTGAGTCCTGACTATGAGACGTCCATCTTCGGCCCAAATCTCCACCTGGTATCTACCTCGCATTGGGCCATTACTCTCCATGTACGTTTAGTTCGTAACTCTATAGATTGCACTGTTACTGCCAGAGGTACTTTTTTCACCCCTCCCAAGGTGGTTTATGAGCCCGTCTTACTTTTCCACTAGAGATGGTACATCAAAATACTCCACCAAAGGCAACATCTCCCTCAAATATTATTGCAGTCAGATCTTTCCCCAATGTGTTATCCAAAGCACTATTTACAGACTGAAAAAGATTTTCCGTCTGAGTTGGGCGGTGCTCGGTGGGCTCAGGCTGGAATTAAAGTAGGAGGTATGTCGCCTCTTTATAACTCTGAGGGTGGTGAGATTTCCGGAACCCACTGCTGCACTGTAGGCATTCCTTTAATATCATATATATTTTTGAAGGTCCTGTGTTCTCTGACAATCTACCAACTTTCACTACCTCCTTTTATGGTACCAACCAGTGAATCTACATATGGACTGGCCTTACACAACAGACTGACAGACAGATTATAGAGGTTTATAATTCACCTGCAATATCATTTTTAATCTGTAGAACCTTATTTCTCTTTCCATAAGTGTCTGGATATGTTATAGTTTAAAAAAATAATAAAGTAAATACTTTGTTCTGCATGTATGAACTGGAAAATATGATGTGTAACCTTATATGTCATGTGCTTCTATCGTTATGCGACTAAAACATTTTTCAGATGTATTGCTAAATGTATTTATGTGTCTCTTATCACCCATTATATATCTGGAGCATCAACACAGTATGCATTACTTGTGGTTAGAATAGAAGAAAAGACGTAATGGGGGGCTATTCATGGTCCTAGTCATTGTGTGCATTTATGGTTCTATTGATCTAATTATTCCAAATGTTTAAATGTTAAGTATTGATGTAAAATGTCTTAGCTATTGTGAAGAAAAGTTTTTTGTTCTCATAAGGACACCGAGGTGAGTATTATACTGTCTTTCTTCTTTATTTGTTTAACTCAGCAGCCTTAAACACAATAGGAAATCTGAAGGACTACATATCTCTTGAGACTCCAAAAAGATATCTACCAATCACAGGACATCAACCCATGTATAACAGTCATTTAGAAAATAATACTTCTTTTTTTCCTTTTGGGGAACATAACAACCAATACACCCAAATCTGTGCATTATAAATTCTGTTTCTGGTCAGATTCTGCCATAGAATAAAGGAAATTAGAAAACATTGCTAGCACAAATAGCCATCAAACGAAATCAAACCACAGTAACAGTAGTGATAAACATAATAACAATATTTCTGAAGCATATCTTCTACACTGAGTAAGTAACTAGGAAAAGAAAATATAACTTAATAGTTTGCCAAATGGAAAATTAACTCATGCCTTGGCTGGGATCATTATCACCTACACTGACCAGGATAATCTTCGCCTCCTTGTCCTTAAAATAATTGAAATTGTCATTCCCCATAGCTAGGAAATTTTACATTCCATGTCAGGACCAGAGGCTTCAGTGTATGCTACTTTAAAACTTACTGACCAGCAGTGATGCCACAACCAACACTGGCTTCAAGTAATACTGTTTTGAAGTAGAGTCTGAAGACCAATCTGCAGACTGTAAAATATCCTCCAATCAGCCCCAAGTGAAAATGCCTTGGACGGTCATAGCTCTTCTGGCGGAGTGAGACTCAAACTGTGTTGTGTAACCACCTTTCTCCATATTACCCATCAATCCCACCTGACAATTGTTGGAGGTGGCTCAGGGCCAAACATCTTTTTGAAGGAAATAAAAGTTTGTCTGGCACTAAAAGTGCTTCTGGAGTAACATTCCTGGAAGCTATATCTATTGCTCTTATAACAGAGACCTTTTGCATTGCACAACAGCATGATCAATATCACCATTAGATTTTGTTGTTCTACCCAGATACCAATAGATTGAGAACTACATTTATGTGCCATAACAGAGTATCTTTGTTCACAAGTAAAAAAGGAAAAGCTTACACATATTAGGATACTCCATTAACAGAAACATTGCCAACAGAAAAGGCAGACCCACAAGCACTGATAGTTCAGTAACCCAGGCCCTCAGCTAGTTGTGGAGAAAATTCAAGACCTAAACTGCGTCCCAAACACCAAAGGGACCTTCAAATTCAAGTCAAGTTGTACTGCTCGACAGTAGAGTTTGACCAAACCTTTCGAATGAAGCTCAAAGCCTGGTCCAAAAACCGAGGATTCCCTACACACTGGGTAATCCTCCATTCCATGAGATGTGGGGACCTTTCCAAACACAATTGATGCAATCTGCCACAGCATCCTTCAGAATGTTTGAATGGAGGGGACGAAGGATTGGAGAATCCCACGAACGTTCCAGTAGAACTGAAAACCATATTTGAGATATCCAATAGGATGCCACCAGGATCACTTCTTCTTTCTGCCTCCATATCTAAGCGAGAGTCTTGTGATCTTGCAATATAAAATAAAGATTAAATTCTACTTTCAGGACACATCCTGAGTGAAAGTGTTCTTGGGCTCAAGCACAGGATTTGGCTGCCAACTGTAAAATCTCAGGAGTTGATGATCTTAATATAAGGTGAACAGATCCATCTCTCAAGAACGTAACCTTGTCAACTGAAACAGATGTGGGTCCACTGTCCATGCACTGAAACCATTGAGAAATGTGAATTTCTTGTCTTGAAATAGATTCTGTTTGCCAAGCAGGTTGTCCTTCACCACTGAGATCTTTTTGACCAGCAGAAATGCCAGACTTTTTTTTCACCAGTGCTGTGGATCCTGTGCCCTTGAGTCTATTGATGTATCTTATTGCTGATATGGTGAACTTTAAGGGTATTGATCAAGACACCTTGCGTCACGGTTTGCACCGGATTGCAAAGAATGCCACCAGAAGGCCACCAGAAGGTCCAGGCAATTGATATGCATGCCCAACTCTCTTTCTGACTCCTGTTCATTACATCAAGTACACCAAACTAAAGGACTTGTGGGGTCATTCTGATTGAGGTGGGCGGCGGTAGCCGCCAGCCTCGCGGGAACCGCCATATGGCCGCTCTGCGGTCGAAATACCGCGGAGGCCATTCAGGCTTTCCCGCTGGGCTGGCGGGCGACAGCCAGAAGGCCGCCCGCCAGCCCAGCGGGAAACCCCTCCCCACGAGGAAGCCGGCTCCGAATGGAGCCGGCGGAGTGGGTATGTGCGACGGGTGCAGTGGCACCCGTCGCGTATTTCAGTGTCTGCATAGCAGACACTGAAATACAAAGTGGGGCCCTCTTACGGGAGCCCCTGCAGTGACCATGCCATTGGCATGGGCACTGCAGGGGCCCCCAGGGGCCCCGTGGCACCCCCTACCGCCATCCTGTTCCAGGATGGCGGTAGGGGGTGTCAGAATCCCCATGGCGGCGGAGCGCGCTCCGCCGCCATGGAGGATTCACAAGGGCAGCGGAAAACCGTCGGGAGACCGCCGGTTTTCCGCATCTGACCGCGGCCGAACTGCCGCGGTCAGAATGCCCTGCGGGGCACCGCCGGCCTGTCGGCGGTGCTCCCGCCGACCCTTGCCCCGGCGGTCTCTGACCGCCGGGGTCAGAATGACCCCCTTGGTCTGCCAAATCACTGCCCTTCCAGGCTTCCAAACATATATGTAACCCAGCCACCACTGGATCTCCGTCTTTTCTCCCCTGTGAGAGATGCACCTCCTCTACATAAAAGAGACATTCCCTGAGATGAGACGCTTTCAAATGCTGAGTATCTGTGTAATGGAGAGTGACTCTCATATTGCCTGAATCAATTATGTTAAGAGACCCATCAGCCTGGCTAGGAGCCTCAATGAGAGCCTGCTTCTTCCCCAGTCTGCCTTGAACTCCATCCTTCATGATAGATTTCAGTTTTACAGGGGAGTTTGCAGAGACTGCTTGACTGAGTCTACTACAAATCCCAGGAAGGTGATATTCTGGGAGGGCACTTTCTCCTAATTTTACTTGTTGAGGATGAAACCTAACACTTCACAAAATATCGTCATTGTCAGATCTTTCTGAGGTTGAACAAAGCACTGGTTCCTTAGAACAATGTTGTTTAGTTAGACAAACACCCCTGGCCTGTACCCTTCAACAACTATTTTCAGTACTTTAGTGAAGTTCCAAGGAGCTGATGACAGGCTGAAAGTGGGAGCTATGATCCTTCCACCTGAACTTGAGAAACTTTCTGTATGGTGGCAAGATAGGTACTGTGGAGAAGGCAACCTTGAGATCGAGCCTTACCAGCCAACTGTAAGTAACAAGGATGTCTCTGTGAAAATGAATTCCTTTCACCCTGAAGTAGTGATACATTAGTCATGCTTTGAACTCCCAGAGGTTTATAACCGAGTGATAAAAATTGCCCTTCTTTTCTACAAAAAAAATGAGTGCTTACAAAGCTTCTTGGATGAAGGAAAGACTGGACAACCACCACTTTCTGAAGAAAGGACTGAACATCTTGTTGTATGAGCAGAGTTTGCTTGTGACCAAGACAGGGGTTTGAGTTTCTTCTCCTAGAAACTCTAATGGAAAGTTTGGACTATTTGCAGAACCCACACATCACTGTGATCTTCCTTCACTTCGGAAGAAACACAGCTGTCCTGTATGCCACCTTTGGTTTGGATAAACAAGTAAGTTTTAACACTGACATCTTCAAGAGCATTGGCAGCATCTCTGAAGGCTGTCCTGCCTCCGTGACCATACCTGTTACCCCTGGGAAGCCTCCTGATCATCTCTTGTCTTGCCAATGTGGGCCCTTTCTGGGAGCTTGGCCACTTTGGGGGGGCTGGGAAATAAGGACATCTGGTTGAATGCTCTCCACCTACACCAGCCCCTCCAAAAATATTTTTTCTGAAGACCTTCACCAACTGCTGCATTTTATCAGAGATCAAAATTTCTTCATGGATTTGCTGAGTTCCTTGATAAAAAAATCTCCAAAACAATCCATCAGCAATTGTGCCAACCTCTCAAGTAGGCCCCTCCTCTAACTTGGGTAGACCAATACCTCCATGGCACAATTGGCATTTCGTAAGAAACAACTTGTTCTCTGGACCCACCAAGAGAGGATCTCCAAGGAGATTAAGGTGGTCATTATGACCTTGGCAGTCCTGCCCTGCCATGCCTGTGGTAGTGGTAAGACCGCTGACAGTGTGGCGGTGCAGGACCGCCAAATTATGACAGTGCTAGTGAACTGGCTGCATTGCAGTCAGTTCACAGCCTGTACCGCCAGTGGGGTGGGACTGCCTGGCCGAAGGTTGACCACCTTCAACCCGGGCGGTTCACCTAACAACGGCCCGCGGTATTTTGAGTATTCTTACCGCAAGGAATTACATGGTGGCAGCCCCGTCATGAAATCCCTGGCGGTAAGGATACTGGTGACAGGAATACTCATTCCTGTCGCCACAGCAGGACTCCCCAACACCCCCTCCCTGTAGGAGCCCCTCCGCCCCAATCCCAGTTCAGACCCGCATCCCCACATCCACACACCACACTTGCATTCAAACACGCACACATCCACGCTCACTCATTCACACACACATGCACACAGCCACAACACCCCCCACCCCCGCATATAGGCAAGCACACAGACACTTGCACACATTCACACAAACACACAACACCCCGAACACACTCCATTTGCACACACACACGCACCCATTCATGCACACAACACTCAACACCCCCGCTTGTCGGATGATCACCTTACCTTGTGGTCACGGTGGTCGTCCGGCAGGAAAGGGGTCCACCACCAGCGCCCCACCAACACAACACTGCCACGCCGTTTACAATGTTGTATTACGGCGGGTGGTGTTGTGGTGACGTGGCGGTGGCGACGGAGCAAGCTCCACTAGACCGCTGACCGCCAGTATGGCTGCTGGCAGCTTCCCCTCCAAATAGTGGCGGAGAGCAGCCAGCCGCCATAATATGGCAGTCTGATGACCGCCAACACTGGCAGTCAGATGGCGGGCTTGACTTCGGCAGTCTACGAAATGGACCACAAAGTCATAATGAGGGCCTAATTTGCCAGTTTCTTTGGCAATTTCTAAAATCTTTGTGAGGGGCCCTCTGATGTGAAGTAATTTGTCCTTCTATGCTCTCCAAGATGTATTAATCACTTTTCCTGGAATCTTTCACAAATCTAGTGATGAATGTTGCTATCTTCCCATCTGTTTGTAGTGTCACTCTAAACTTACCTCGCGGAGAAGGTCTGGGACACTCTACTTTAAGGGAAACCCTTTCTCTCTTGCCCAGAGGCTTTCATAGCCTATTATTCACATATTGGGCCACTTTGTTGGCATGAGTTCATCCTGTGCACTGAAGATGGTAGATGTCCTCTGGGTCCAACCTGTCAGATGAGGTTTTGTACCCCAAAGAAGCCTTTTTATCAATCAGTCAATAGATTTGTAGAGCGCCAATTATCGCCCACAAGGGTATCCAGATGCTGGCAGGGTCTAGTTGATTAGCTAGGTCTTTAAGGACTTTCAGAACTCTAGAAGAGATGGGGACCACCCATAGATAAAAAGGTAGCTTGTTTCATGTCTTCACTGCTAGGTAGGAGAACAAGCAACCTCTGCATCTGCTGCGTTAGATGTGGGGGGTTAAGGTTAGAGAAAAAGACACAGAGCGGAGGTGTCTGGTGGATTGATGGAAGTTCATGTGGTGGTTCAAGTAAGCAGATCCCCAACTGTGTATGACCTTGTATGCATGGATCAGGAGCTTGAACTGTCATCCTTTCTGCACAGAGAGCCAGCAGAGTTCCCTGATGTAGGAGGTTATGTGGGTTTGTCTAGGGAGATTCAGGACGAGTCTTGCTCCAGCATTCTCCAAGCTCTCTAATCTTCGGAAGATTTGAAGTGCAATCCCTGTGTAGAGAGTGTTGTTGTAGTCCAGTAGGCTGAAGATGAGGGCCTAGTGATAGTGCGTCTGGAGCTTTGGAGTAGCAATCTGTATATATTACGAAGCATGCAGAGGTTGAAGAAGCAGCAGGAGGAGACAGAGTTGACCTGAGTCATTATGGTTAACTTGTCCACAATGATGCCTAGGTTCCTAGCGTGGTCCGAGTCCTGAGGGTCACCTGGATGTGTCCAAACAGGGAGCTTTTGTTTCTGGAAATCAGTACCTCTATCTTGTCTGTATTGAGCTTCTAGCATTTTTCCTTCCTCCAGTTGCAACCTCTTTCATGCAATTGTGGAAGTTGATCTTGGTGTTGGTGGTGTCTTCAGAGAGGGAGTGATGAGTTGTGTGTTGTCAACATAGGATAAGATGCTGAGTCTTTGGGTTTTACTGATGCTGGCCAGAGATGTCATTTGAGTGTTAAAGAGGGTAGGGCTGATCATGGATCTGGTGTTCTTCACAGATGATTTCCTTGGGTTCAGAGGTGAAGGGGGAGGTGGACTTTTTGCATTCTCTGTGTGAGGAAAGATGCAATCCATCTGAAGGCAGCTCCTTGATTGCCTGTGTTGTGCAACCTTGTGTTGAGTATGTGGTGTGAGATCATATCGAAGGCTGCTGAGAGGCCTAGAAGGATCAGAGCCGCAGTCACTCCTTAGTCGAGTAGTGCTGGGATGTCAATGGCAGCTGCAATGATTGCAGTCTCGTTGCTGTCTTTGCTGCGAAATCCGGATTGGGAGGTGTCGAGTAGGAGGTTTCATTCCAGATGAAAGGAGAGTTGTTGGTTGATGTTTTTTTCTAGTACTTTGGCTGGGAACGGGAGCAGAGAGGTAGGTCAGTAGGTGTTGAGTTTGCTGAGGTCTGCCATTGGTTTCTTTAGTAGGGTGTTGACATCTGCGTGTTTCCAGTCCTTGGGGAAGGTGACAATTGAGATGTTGAGCAAGATGGTGCGTACATGGCTGATTCTGGCTTCACCTAGGTTGAAGATGTGGTAAGGGTATGCAGGGTTTGGGGCGCCTGAGTGGGCCGAGTTCATAATCTAGGCAGTGTCCTGTTGGGCAAGCTGGCTCAGTTTGGTTAGTCAGATGTCTGTGGTCATAGCGGGGTCGTTGTGTTGCTTGAAGAAGCTGTTGGCCTTAGGCTGAGGTTTAAAGTTTCTGTAGATGTTGGCAATCTTGTTGTGGCAGAAGTTTGCAAGGTTATCGCAGAGTTCCTGTGAGAGGTTAATGTTGTTTTTTGCAGTGGGGGTGGAGAGGGATTGGGGAATTATGTGACTATGTTAAAGAGTTCCATCTAGTCTGAGACGCTTAGCATCTGCTTGCAGGCACTGGGGTCTGCATTGGGCTGGTACCGTCTCCTGAGTCAACCTTAAGGTCCTCACAACTAAAGTCTTCCTCATTCCCCAGGTCCTCCAAACATAAATCACACATCAGATGCAATGCTTATGACCTCACAAAACTATGGCAATAATTAACAACACCAGAAAGCAAAATGCTGTTGAATAGCACTATTTACTCAAATGACTAACTAATATTGCTTTCATAGTTGTCTCTTTCACTGTGTAAGAGCAATGCACCATGTAATCTCATCTGTAAGATTATTGACATTTGTAACTGCATCTATCTATCTATCTATCTATCTATCTATCTATCTATCTATCTATCTATCTATCTATCTATCTATCTATCACATCAATGGTTAGGCCATGAGCATTGCATTTAGAGTGTATTTGGTTGTTGGTAAACGTCGCTGCCAAGTGGATCCATCCATGACACTTCCAGCCAGCCAAGTGTTTTTTGACTAACACTGCTTGCTGTTGCATACAGTTTTTTTGTGTTTTATGCTGTTTACTGCTGTAGTATGAATATGTGATAGACTCAACGTCAATGACTGTGCTTTGGTTCTTAGCTTGGTATTACCTGTAGAAGACATATTAGTTACAGACTATGGGGGTCATTACAACACTGGCGGACGGTGTTAAAGCGGCGGTAAGACCGCCAGCAGGCTGGCGGTCTTTTTTTCAGTATTATGACCATGGCGGTTATCGCCATGGTCATCCACTGCTTCACTGTTCCGCCCGCCAGGGCGGAGACGACCGCTGGGCTGGAGACCTGGGTCTCCAGCCCGGGGGCCGTCACAATACCGCCGCCGGTATTTCGACCCGGCTTACCGCCGTGGATTTCCAGCGGTAGGAACCGCCATGAAATCCATGCCGGTAAGCCCTATCAGTGCCAGGGAATTCCTTCCCTGGCACTGATAGGGGTCTCCCCCACCACCAACCCCCACCCCGACACCCTCCCCCACACCCCCCACCACCCCTGCCACCCCCCAAAGGTGGCAGGGCCCCCCTCCCCACCCCGACCACCAACATCACATAAAGCACACATACACGACACGCATGCAGGCACCACCAACACATATACACGCACACACACCAACATACATGTCTACATCAACACACTCAGTCAGACATGCACACCCATATACAGACATACACGCACACATTCCCAACACATGCAACACACCCGCAAGCATACACGCACTCACACCCCCCTCTACATACACAGATGCACACCCCCATGCACCCACACAACACCCCCCACCCCCCTCCCCTAACGGACGATCGACTTACCTTGTCCGTCGATCCTCCGGGAGGGGACGGGAGCCATGGGGGCTGCTCTGCCGACACCACACCGCCAACAGAACACCGCCGCGCCGAATCACAGGACGTGATTCGCTGGGCGGTGTTCTGTTGGCGTGGCGGTGGAGGTGGAGCAACCTCCACTTCCCCGCCGCCCGCCAGTATGGCTGTTGGCGGCTCTCCGTCGTAAAAAGGACGGAGAGCAGACAACAGTCATAATACGCCGAGCGGCAAACCGCCACTACTGGCGGTCTTCCGCATGGCGGTCCCTCGGCGGTCTTGTTAAAAGACCGCTGAGGTTGTAATGACCGCCTATGGGCCTGATTACAACTTTGGAGGAGGTGTTAATCCGTCCCAAAAGTGACGGTAAAGTGACGGATATACCACCAGCCGTATTACGAGTCCATTATATCCTATGGAACTCGTAATACGGCTGGTGGTATATCTGTCACTTTACCATCACTTTTGGGGCGGATTAACACCTCCTCCAAAGTTGTAATCAGACCCTATGGCCCTCATTACAACATTGGTGGTAAAAGCCGCTTACCGCCGTGCAGAAGACCGCCAATACACCGCCGCGGCCGCGGAAATCCGCCACAGGTATTATGACCCACATCTCGGAATCCGCCGAAATTCAGACACCCACACAAGTCCGCCACACCAAAGGTCAGTGCTAAACTGGCGAAAACAAAACCTCCACCGTCATGCCAACAGAAACACGCCCATGCTATCATGACACACGAATCCACGCGGCGGTCTTTCAACCGCGGTATTCCATTGGCGGTACACACCGCCGCGCTCAAAATTCACACACATCTCCAAAACACCGCCACATTGGACAATCCGAAATACACACACCTGATACACACACCACTCCCACACGCACAATACTATATAAAACACACACCCACATTACCCACAAACCCCTACGACCAAAAATTTCGACGAAGGCCACAGAGACTGCACAGCATAGACAACCCCACCACACAGAGGCACACAACACCATCACCCACACAACATCCACGCACAAAACACCACACACCACTACACATCACCACACTCATCACCACATACACCACCCCACACATCACCTACACCACCCCATGGCACGACAAAGACACCCCAGGTTCTTTGAGGAGGAGCTCAGGGTCATGGTGGAGGAAATCGTACGGGTAGAGCCACAGCTATTTGGAGCTCATGTGCAGCACACCTCCATAGCTAGGAAGATGGAGCTATGGCGAAGAATAGTTGACAGGGTTAATGCAGTGGGACAGCACCCAAGAAATCGGGAGGACATCAGGAAGAGGTGGAACGACCTACGGGGGAAGGTGCGTTCCGTGGTCTCAAGACACCACCTGGCGGTTCAGCAGACTGGCGGCGGACTCCCACCTCCTCCCCCACAACTAACAACATGGGAGGAGCAGGTCTTGGCCATCATGCATCCTGAGGGCCTCAGAGGAGTCGGTGGAGGAATGGACTCTGGTAAGTCAAATTTTAACTATCATATCCCCCACCCTACCTGCATGCTATCACATACCCCCACCCTCATCCCCTCCCCTATCACTCCAACTCCTCACTAATGTACTAATAACACAAACCACCCATCCCAACACCAAGCCCTGCATGACACAACAAAGCATGGACACCCCTCACTAAAGCATGCCCACTGCACATACCCATAACACCCCCCAACCATCATCACACAAGCCCCCACACAGGAATGCTAGCACCGGGGTACACGCTCACCCACCCATTGCAACCATGACACACACATGCAATAATCATGCTTTTACACCCCTGCAGGACCACTACCCAACGCCACCAGACAGGAGGGTCCAGACATCTCTACCCCACCCACAGAAGAGGCCCACAGTGATGACAGCAGCCCTGGCCAACTGGATCCAGATGACCAGCCCGGACCATCGTGGGCCTCGGGACAGTCCGTTCCCCTCGCACAGGCACAGCCCACCACAGACCTTCCTCCCTCTGGTAACACCAGCACAGCACCCACCCAGCGGGCCCATACCTCCGTCCCCAGGACAAGTCAATCAGCTGTGTGTCCACCACTACAGGGAACCCAGGATAACCCACCACCCCAACAACAACAGGGACCTGGGGGCAGTGGCAGTGGGCACACGGTCCAGGGGACGGAGGCCCAGGAACACAGGGGAACTGGGAGGGCTGCTGTTCGACAGATGGCGGACAGGCCAAGGGAACCCACTCTCCACAAGGCCCTCTCCTCCATCATGGGAGCATACCACCACTCCCAGGAGACGATGGCAACAATCCTGGCCAAGTTTCAGGAGACCCAGCACATGCAGGAGGAACAGTATTTGGGGTTCAGGGAGGAACTCAGAACCATCAGCTCTGCCCTGGGCACCATCGTAGGGGTGCTGAAGGAGATACTGAACACCAGGAGGGACACCGTGACACTCCAAGGGGCCCCTGACACTAGCATGGACGATGAACTGCCCACCACCTCCGCCGGCGCTAGTGGACAGGAGGCACCGCCACAGGACCACCACACCAGCACCCCACCCCCTGCAGATGGAGAACCACCCCGCAAGCGGTCCCTGAGATCCAGGAACAGGACAGAGCACGATGGCAAGACCCCCGCCAAGAAATGAGACCACCCTGATTGTCATCCCACTGTCCCACTTTGTCACCCTGTCCATACATAAACTGCCCCAGCTCCACTTCCTATGCCCATATGGGCAGTGCACCTGTGAGACTAAAAGACTGGACTCTGCCATGGACACTCCTCCGCCATCACCCCTCACCATATTACCACCCCCTTCCAATATTTAGCACTTCAATAAACACCCTTGAAGCACAAAACAATCTTGAGTCAGTCTGTGATTTTGAAAATGTGTATTAGCAATGACAGTGACAAAATCCGCTCGCAAATGTAATGTCAACATACCTATGTCACACATCACAAGTCCATGAAGAATGTAAGCAGATGACACACGTTGGTAACCACACCTGTGAAACCATAATGGAAATGTACAACTCAGTTACCATATACTGCTTGAAATTGACAGACAGGATAGAGGTAGAAGTGTGAAAGTACTTGTAGTAGGCAAGAATGTGTTCTCACCTGTGTGTCACTGGAAATATTGCTGGATGACTGAGTCCCTGTTGTCAATGTCTTCTTCCTCTGCTTCCTCCTCATCACTGTCCACAGGCTCCACAGCTGCCACAACACTTTCATCTGGACCATCCTCCTGCAGAAAAGGCACCTGGCGTCGCAAAGCCAGATTGTGAAGCATACAGCAGGCGATGATGATCTGGCACACCTTCCTTGGTGAGTAGAATAGGGAACCACCTGTCATATGGAGGCACCTGAATCTGGCCTTCAGGAGACCAAAGGTGCGTTCGATCACCCTCCTAGTCCGCCCATGGGCCTCATTGTAGCGTTCCTCTGCCCTGAGATTCCTCACTGGGGTCAGTAGCCATGACAGGTTGGGGTAACCAGAGTCCCCTAATAGCCACACGGTGCCTCTGGAGTTGACCCATCACATAAGGGATGCTGCTATTCCGCAGGATGTAGGCGTCATGCACTGAGCCAGGGAACATAGCATTTACCTGGGAGATGTACTGGTCTGCCAAACATACCATCTGTACATTCATCGAATGATAGCTCTTCCGGTTCCTGTACACCTGTTCACTCCTGCGGGGGGGTACCAAAGCCACATGGGTCCCATCAATGACACCTATGATGTTGGGGATATGTCCAAGGGCATAGAAGTCACCTTTAACAGTAGCCAAATCCTCCACCTGAGGGAAAACGATGTAGCTCCTCATGTGTTTCAGCAGGGCAGACAACACTCTGGCCAACACGTTGGAAAACATAGGCTGGGACATCCCTGATGCAATGGCCACTGTTGTTTGAAAAGACCCACTTGCAAAGAAATGGAGCACTGATAGCACCTGCACTTGAGTGGGGATCCCTGTGGGATGGCGGATAGCTGACATCAGGTCAGGCTCCAACTGGGTACACAGTTCCTGGATTGTGGCACGGTCAAACCTGTAGGTGGTGATTAAATGTCGCTCCTCCATTGTCAACAGGTCCACCAGCGGTCGGTACACCGGAGGATTCCGCCATCTCCTCACATGTCCCAGTTGACGGTGCCTAGGAAGGACAACAGCGACCACAGAGTCATGCAACTCAGAGGTATGTACACACAGTCTACACAGAACAAGAAACATAATCCAAAAAGTTGTCTGTATGTGTGTTGAGTCCAGGCCTAGGTATGTGTGACGCAGTTGAAAATGAAGCCTTGTGGGCCCCTGAAATGGTGGCTGCCTGACCTCTAAACTGGGACAATGGGATGTGAGGTAACTGCGCTGGCGTTGTACACCGTCGCGGTAGGCGGTCGAAGACCGCTGCGCAATGCTGCATTGGTTAACATTGGACCCTATGGGTCCCAGGAGGCAATGACGAAGTGCGCCTGCGGTGATGATACGCACCGCTGCGGACGTGACCGCCATTTTCTATCTGTTGAATCACTTGATACCTGATCTTCGACAGGAGACGACTTACACTGCAAGTGCTGCTGTGACCTCGGTCTGGAAGAGACAATGGCTCGTGCGTCTGGGGAAAGGGCCCCTGCCTTCACTGCATAGGAGTTGGGGAAGCTCGTGGACGGGGTCCTCCCCCAGTACACGCTACTCTACGGTCCTCCAGACCAACAGGTGAGTACACAGGGAGCAAGTTTTATGGGCTATGCCTGGGTGGAGAGGGCTGGTTGTAAGAAGGAAGGGGGCAGAGTTCTGCGAGCATGAAGGACTGTGAATGCATGTGCCACATGGCAAGGGTAGGGATGTGGGCCACTCACTTTGACGGTGCAGTTGGTAATGACTTCTCTTCTTCCCCTTTACGTGTCATGTAGGTCAGCGCCCACCATAAGAAGGATATTTGGCGTGCCATAGCCAAGGACGTCCTGACCCTGGGGGTCCACCAGAGACGGAGCACCCACTGCCGTAAAAGATGGGAGGACATTCGCCGCTGGAGCAAGAAGACGGCGGAGGCTCAGCTGGGGA
The DNA here is from genome assembly GCF_031143425.1 of Pleurodeles waltl. Classification (NCBI taxonomy): domain Eukaryota; kingdom Metazoa; phylum Chordata; class Amphibia; order Caudata; family Salamandridae; genus Pleurodeles; species Pleurodeles waltl. The sequence goes on from NC_090440.1 coordinate 659,257,020, forward strand.
TGGCCTCCCAATGTGGGAGGGGTGCCTGTTGCTCCATGACCCCCCTGATGTTCCGGATCCTGGCAGTGGCCTACCCGGAGTTGGATGGGCGCTTGAGGGCATCACAGCAGACACAAGGGGGTGAGTACACTCTCATTCAGTCGACTTTGCGCGCAGTGAAGGTGTCTGGGTGGGGGAGGAGGGCTGTGGGTTTCCCTAGGCCAGGGCGAGTTCCGTAGGCTAGGCCCCTCCGTAATGCAGGCCATGTGGCACCCCACCTCTGTAGAGTGCCAAGTACAGGTATACATGCCCCTGTGTCATCTATGTGTGCTGATGTCCACCATAGCCATGTAGGCCATATCCCAGGAACTGCATCTGTAGAGCCCAAGAGCGCGGCGTAGTGCAGGGGCCTGCTGTGTCTGTATTGTCCTTCAACGGTGCGGTAAGCCATGCACTCAACCTGTCTTTCTTCTGTCGTCCCCCCCCCCCTTTTTGTGCTCTCCCTGTTCTTGTGTGCATCAGCATCATCAGGCGGAGGTACAGTGGCACCGGAGCACGAGGGAGCTGCATCCCACATGGCCCTGGAGGGCCACACCACGGACTCTGAATACACCAGTGGTACAGAGGGCGAGGGGAGCTCCACGGCGGTCACAGGATCAGCAACTAGCGACACGGACTCGTCCTCCGATGGGAGCTCCCTTGTGGTGGCGGCAAAATCTGGGCCCCCCACTTCTACAGGTACAGCCGCCACCCCCCCTACCAGCACCGCCCTCCCAGCAGCCCCTCAGCCTTCGCCCATGCCCGCTCACCCAGGAGGGTGGGCATCACCTTCGCCCCAGGCACCTCAGCCCCTGCCCCTGTCACCTCTGCTGCCCTCAGTGAGGAGGCCATTGACCTCCTCAGGTCACTCACTGTTGGGCAGTCTACCATTGTGAATGCCATCCAGGGTGTAGAAAGGGAATTGCAACACACATATGCATTCCTGGAGGGCATTCATTCTGGTCAGGCTGCCCATCATCGAACCCTGCAATCTCTGGCCTCAGCACTGATGGCAGCCATTGTCCCTGTGTCTAGCCTCCCCCCTCCAACTTCCTCCACCCAGACCCAATCCCCTGTACCCCAGCCTATCCCAAGCACACCATCAGACCATCCTGCACACACCTCACCATACAAAGGAAGCTCAGGCAAACATAAGCACCACACATCCCACAGTCACTCACGCAAGCATCACACACATACAGACACAGCAACATCCACTGCCTCCACTGTGTCCCCCTCCTCGTCGTCTCCCTCCTCCCTCCCAGTCTCGTCTACACTCTCACCTGCATGCACTACCACTACAGCCACTAGGTCCCACACCAGCACACTCACCACCCCCACTACCATTTACACGTCCCCTGTGTCCTCTCCCAGTGTGTCTGTGACGCCCCCTCCCAAAGTACACAACCGCGGGCACACAACCACCCAACAGCCATCCACCTCACGACAGCCTCCAGCGCATGCACCTGCACCCAAATCAACCAAACGTACACCTCCTACAACCACCTCCTCTTCCTCCACTCCCAGACCTCCTCCAGCTACCCGTCCCAGTGTTCGTCAGAAACTCTTCCTGAGCAACCTTGGCTTCTTTCTCACCACCCCTCCTCCAATTCATAGGTCCCATACTAGCACCTCAGCCAAAATATCGCTGGTACCAGTGGTGCCTGTTAGAGGCATGTGGAGTGCACCGGGCACCAGGGCAGCCAGTGTGACATGGAGCCACAGCACAGCCAGTCCCCCCCCTGTGAAGCACCAGAAGTTGGACAGTGCCCGACAGGAGAGAGGGAAGACTCCAGCCGCCAAAGCCGCTCACAAGGGTCCCGGGGGGAGTGTCCACTCAGCTGTGACTCCTCCCAAGGTGGGGAAGGGGCAGAAGAAATCGCCAAAGTCTGGGAAGAGCAGCACGGCGGAGAAGACCGCCATCATCCACGCTGCCCAGGAGGCCACCGCCAGCCCCATGGTTACTGGCCAGGAGGCCACCGCCAGAGTCAGTGCCCAGGAGGGCAGCCCCATTGTTACTGGCTAGGAGGCCACCACCAGAGTCAGTGCCCGGGAGGGCCCCGGCAGCCACAGCCCCGCTGGGCAATGAAGGACCGCCATGGCAAGCACCGCTGAACAGGTCATAGACAGCAAAGTCAAGCACCGCTGCACAGGGCAAAGACCGCCATGGCAATCACCGCTGAACAGGACAAGCACCGCTGAACAGGGCAAGCACCGCTGAACAGGGCAAACACCGCCATGGCAAGCACCGCTGAACAGGACAAGCACCGCTGAACAGGGCAAAGACCACCATGGCAAGCACCGCTGAACAGGGCAAAGACCGCCATGGCAAGCACCGCTGAACAGGGCAAGCACCAGCAACTCAAGCACCGCTAGCCCATGTGCGGCAGGGGCAGTGACGGAACTGGGGCCGTCACGGGGAGAGTGATGCACTCTGGGCACCAGTCCCCCTCCAGAACCAGTGGAGACATGCATCCACTCTGTTTGTCCTTAACAGGATGAAGCACTCTGGGCACCAGTCCCCCTCCAGAACCAGTGGATACATGCATCCACTCCGTCTGTCCTTAACAGGATGAAGCACTCTGGGCACCAGTCCTCCTCCAGAACCAGTGGATACATGCATCCACTCCGTCTGTCCTTAACAGGATGAAGCACTCTGGGCACCAGTCCCCCTCCAGAACCAGTGGAGACTGTTATCGACTTGAGAGATTGTGGCTTTGCACTCCCCAGGATGGAACAGTGGGCAACCCACCCACTGTAGAGACTTGAGAGACTGTGGCTTTGCACTCCCCAGGATGGAACAGTGGGCAACCCACCCACTGTAGAGACTTGAGAGACTGTGGCTTTACACTCCCCAGGATGGAACAGTGGGCAAGCCACCCACTGTAGAGACTTGAGAGACTGTGGCTTTGCACTCCCCATTATGGAACAGTGGGCAAGCCACCCACTGTAGAGACTTGAGAGACTGTGGCTTTGCACTCCCCAGGATACATCAATGGGCATGGAGCCCCCTCGTGGATCTGGCGTGCTGCACTCATCCGGCTGAGGTGCCCCCCCTTCCCTTCCCCTAAGGTGCCTGTTGTATTTCTATCTGATGCCCCATCAGTGTTCTCTCCGTTTTGCTCAGGTATCGTGTGTGGGCCTCGCCCATGCATTTTGGGCCCAGTGGTCCACGGACATTGAATGGTGCATTATCTGCAATACTAATTGTGATGTATATTTTGTGGAATGTGAAATTCTATCTGTATATATTTGGTTACTGTATTTTGATATATTACAATGGTTGAATTAATTTCCTTTTGTCCTTGCATTCTTCCGGGGGGGTTTGGGGGTTGTTACTGTAATGTTTGGATATGCATTGGTGTGTGTGTTGTAGTGGGTGAGGGTCGGGTGGGGGTGTTGCGTGTGTGTGTTCCTGACTTTTGCCTCCACCCTCCCCTATGTCGTAGGTGCAGTAATCACCGTTGTCTTCGGCGCCGGCGTTGATGATGGTCGTACAGGAGCAGGTGGACAATCACAGGGAGTATTTGGAGTTCCGGTTCCATGGCGTCCTCGTTCCTCGTGGGGTGTCTAGAGGTGAGCGTTTTCCCATTGCAATAGCTGTTTCCGCCGTGTTTTTATCCACGGTGATTCCGCCCCGGAAAAGGTGGCGGATTGGCCTGTTGTGATACTGTGGGTGGTAGTTTGTCTCCCGCCTGTCTGTTGGCGGTGACCGCCGCGATGTATGTCTGTTCCGCCGTGGCGGTCGGAGTGTTAAAGTGGCTGTCTTTGTTGGCGGTTTCGGCCACGGTCATAATTCCCATTTTTTCTCCACCGGCCTGTTTGCGGTCTTACCGCCGCTTTAACACCGTCCGCCAGGGTTGTAATGACCACCTATATGTATTGTAATTATAATTACATTTGTAAAGTGCCTATATCTAATGAGAAGTTGGTACATCATGGATGTTTGAGGGTTGCTTGGGTGGAAGGGTGTTATATCACATTATGGTCTTTGTGGGCACATTTTTTAAATTGTGTGTGAGTGACCTGAGTGGTGCTTGCACCTCTGTTTTGGGTCACAGCTGGACGCTTAATAGTGCAGAGATGAGAGGATGAGTGCAAGCTGGAGTACATGTACATTACGTTTATTGGCTTTTGGGAATTATTCTGCAGGTTACTATAGCATTCTCACCAGCGACAGTTACAACCCCCCTATAGGGACTACATCATTCATGAAAAATACTCTGTATAGCCATTGGTGAGACAGGTGAGAGACTGCAGAGGTTCCTACCTCCATGATAAGGAAATTACAACTCCTGCCACATGAGGATGAATTCATAAGCATTCAGAAAAATGTTGTTTCCCTACTGATTTTTTTACATGTTCCTCCTAGTCTAAGTAGATTGCAATTTGGGTATGCACTGCTTATATGTGGATTGGCAAATGCTCAGTGGGGTGTTCCAGGCAGTCAGTGGTGGATCACCCCAGTGCACGGATTGCATATGGTGAGTCCAAGGCCACAGGAGCTATTTACAGAATGCTTTAGACAAAGCAAGTGTAAATGTCCTATAGTGTTGGCATGCTGATAATCATGGTGGTGAATGTTTCACAGTATGTGCAACATACGCACCTTTATTGTAAGCGGAGAGTTTGTAGATGCTTTAAAGTGCCCATTTGGAGTAAGAGGCAGCAGACTTCTTTGTGCATTATATGTATATCTGTTTATTAATGAAATAATATTAGTTTAGTAGAGATGAGAAGTTGATACATGAATGTAGAAGCACATATCAAGAAAAGTTCTTGTTATGCAGTGTCAAGACTTGAATTTTCAGTGGAGTCTTAGGAAGACGAGGAAAGAGCAACCATCAATCTGCACCAGGACTCCTTCCTATATGGTCTTTCTCATCAGTCAATAAAAATACACATCTAGTATATGGATGGCACTGTTTATAATCATCCAAGCAAATGCACTATTTCAGTCTTTCCTGTCTTTTATTGGAACAGGAGATTAGGTATTATTAGGTTGTGGAGATTTAGTTTCATAGAAGGAGGTTGTGATCTTTGAGGTTAAGCACGGGTAAATTGCCAAAATACAATAAAAGGATCTACAAAGATAGGCATGCAACTTAGAGTAGGCTCCACTCAGAAATAGTACAGCTTCCAGGGAATGGAGGGCAAGGAGCAGCCATTCGCTAGGAAAGAAGGGGAGAGAAATGGTTTCTACTTTCAGGCAAGGTAAATTTTTCAGCAGTTGGAGTCAAGGATATAGAGAAGGCTTTTTGATACAGTATGCAGTCTAAGGATAATAAACTATAAAAGAAACCAACATAATTTGCATGTGGGATAGTATATTGCACTGTGTCATTTGTATAGGGCTTTCTTTCCCCATGTTGTGTGAGATGCCCATGTGCTTATCCAAGCTGATAATATGTTACATCGAGATAACATGTTATACCAAGATATTTAAAATTATGCTAAGTGTTAGAAGTTTGCTCTCTAATAGGCAGAGGTAGGCACCCTGCACTGTGCTGCAGAATTCAGAAGCTGTGGCAAGTTTGAGTGAAGTCTTTGATGTCCCTGAGTCTTCAGAACAGGAGGAAAGCCATTGAGCCCTTGGAGTCACTTTGGTTCTGGGGATGTAGAGATGCAGATCCAGTCCTTCTTATTCCCAGACAAGAAGGGAAGCAGGCAGCAGGACATGCACAGCAAAGGAGGAATCCAGCAAAGTCCCGCAGAGTCCAGCAGAGTGACAGTCCTTCAGCAGCCCTTCTTCCTGGCGGAATGTCCTCAGGTCTAGAAATGCAGTGATTTGGAGGGGTCAAAAGTCAAGTTCATATACCTAGTGGTGCCTTTGAAATGGGTGAGTCTTCAGAGAGAGACCTTTGAAGTGCTCTGAGTCCCTGCTCTTCCTGCCGTGGCTCCAGACATACTATAGGGGGTTATGCACCCCTTTGTGTGGGCTCAGGACACAGCCTTTTCAAGTGTTAAGTGTCAGTGTCTCCCTCCCATCCTGCTCAGGATGGCCCATCGACATGTAGATGGCCACTCAGCCACACCTAAGCTCCCTTTGTGTGTGGCTCTCTGGAGGGAATGCACAAGAGCCCAGCTATCACCGACCCAGACATGTATTCAGAGACAGTTAGAAGGCACTAGATTAGTTTAAGTAAGGAAAAGCAAACTTTCTAAAAGTATCATTTTCAGAATTACAATTTTAAATCCAGCTTCAACATAAGTTGTGATTTTAAATTGTGATTCTAGAGACACCAAACTGGAAGGCCCCATTTCTTCCCAATTGGAAGTTACACTTATATAAAGTAATAAGGTAATCTCAATGTTATCCTATGGGAGAGGCAGGCCTTGCAGTAGTGAAAAACAAATGTAAGAGTTTTTCCCTACCTAGACATGTAAAACCTAAAAGTACATGTCCAACTTTTTAAATGCACTCCACCTTGCTCTTGGGGCTGTCCAGGGTAACTTATATGCATTAAAAAGGAAGGTTTGGGCCTGGCAAGTAAGTTAACTTGCCAGGTCAACATAGCAGTCTAAAACTGCACACATGGGCTTTGAAATGGCAGGCCCGAGCCATGTTTGAAGGGCTACTGCAATTGGTGGCACAATCAGTGCCACAAGCTCACTTGTAGCATTTAATTGACAGTTCCTGGGCACAGGTAAGGCACTTTACTAGGGACTTATAAGTAAATTAAATATTCCAATTGTGGATTAAGCCAATGTTGCCATGTTTTAAGCAGAGTGCATACACTTTAGCACTAGTTAGCAGTAGTAAAGTGCCCAGAGTCCCAAAGCCAATAAAAACAAGGGAAGGAGGAAGGTAAAAGGTTTGGGGATGATCATGCAGAAAGGGCCAGGTTCAACACTGAGTAAACATCTAACCACAAAAAACGTAAGTGGAAACGGGTAAAATGCTTACTGATTTGGTTCTCTGGAATTTGTATTTGTACTCATCTTTGTGCAAGAGATGAAACAGATTCTCTGATGGATTGAAAATAGCCTACTTTGACACATTCAAGTGATTCCCAGTAACTGCAAGCGTTGCAGGGAGGAAATTAAATAATTTAGTGGATTGAATGGAGAAAGAAGTGACACCAAAGATTTTCGTCCTGTAAATTTTAACGCAGAACATCTGGCTACAAGTAGGCAATGGAATTGATGTGACACGGCCTCATGGATGAAGGCGTAGGACCTGCCTTCCTGCAGTGTTTTAAATCTTTTGCAATTTGAAATGTATGAGGAGCTACCTTTAACATTTCTACCATGAGAATAACCTTTCGTTTATGAGGCTTACCCAGGTGTGGGTGGAAAAATGTGTCACTGTGTTCTTGTTAGCTAGGAGACTCTTCTTGTGAGTTGATCTAACTTGATGGACTGTGATAGGATGGATTCCATGACTGGTCCAAGATTTCTTCCCTCCTTCAAGGTCAATGGTGGTGTCTCAGGTTTCTAGTTGTGGTAGTTTATCTAATGTCCACAGGTCATGATCCCAGTTTTTGAGATATTGATGTTTAAGATGACTGATCATCATACATTCATTAAAGAATTAAGTATTCTAGGTTCTCATCTTTAAAAATGGATTGGAGTGTCACTCCTCTGTAGTATTTAGAGTGTCGTGCTGTCTGCTCTGCATTGTTTTGTACTTGTATTGGTGTTTGCATTGTGCTTTCTTTTTTTTTTATAAACACATTTTTATTGTTTTCAAGAAGATATAATATCAACCATTTAGTACAGACAGAACCAGACAATTCGGTATTATGCATTTATGTCACTTGTATGCGTAGCTTCTCGAGGAGAGTATACGTTGCTCTGGCCCCGCACAGTGGAGATGAGACCGTTCCAGTCCGGCCTATGACAACGTCCCAAGCCATGGACCCTGTATCTTTTCATATTTCGGGGGACATCCTCTCGATTCATATACTTGTTTCTCTTGATTTTCACACCAGTCTACTCCTTTTCTCCATTTTTGTAGGGATGGGCCAGAGGGCGAGGTTCATGCCGCGCAATATCTCTCTTTGCCACTAGCAGGGCCGTCCCAATGAAAGCGCGGTTGGTCCGTGATCTCACTTTCCCTTCCATGACCCCAAGTAGTACCATGCTGGCAGAGAGCTGCAGCTCTGTCCCCAATGTCTTGTTTAAGTTGTTTAGTACCCTTCCCCAGTAGACCTGTAAGGTCAGGCATGACCAGACCATATGAAAGAAATATGCGTGTTCCCTGCTACAACGGGGGCAACCGCTATTTGGCCATAATGCAGCTCGCAGAAGTCTGACAGGTGTTAGATATGCTCTGTGTAAATAGTAAAACTGTACAGTGCATAGGTTCGCCCATATGGCTAGGGTTTGGGGGGCCTCTAGTGCCTCCAACCAATCTGAGTCTTCTAAAGCACCTATCCAGGTCTCCCACCCAGTCCTTGTCAAATCCGTGCCCACTGGTGTGTTGTTAACTAGCCTTTTGTAGATCTGTGAGACCCCTTTCCCTCCCAGGTTCCCCATTAGTAGTTTAGCTTCGAGGGGGCTGAATTCTGTCAGCAGACTCTTCAAGAGCTGGGTTCCTATGGCATGCCTAAGTTGGAGGTATCTGAAAAACTGTGTTCAGGACAGTTGGAACTCTGTCTGCAGTTCCTGGAAGGATTTTAATGTTTCTCCCTTCCACACGTCGCCTACCAATGAAATCCCCAGTAGGTCCCATTCTACGAAACCCTCCAGCACAGCGGTAGCACTCATCCATCTCCCCCTCCACAACGGAGTCTGTAGAGTGACTATAGCGTTCCAGTGCGTGTGTCGTAGCGCGGCCCGCCACACCAGGAGAACTGCCCTAGTTATCTCACCCCTGCATTGTGGGAGAGGTGTACCGTATAGCGCATCAAGGATGTGTCGGAAACATAGAATACCCAGTTCCACCTGGTATGCCGGGTCCGACCACCCTCCATTAACAATCATGAATTACCAGTATCTGTGTTGCCAGATAGTATAGGTACGGGTCAGATGCCCCCAAGCCTCCCTCATATATTCTTCTCTTACAATACTTTGCTGCCACTCGATGCCTGGCTCCCCCCTAGAGGAATTGTGTTGTGGCTGCTTCTAAGGTCCGAAACCACAAACGAGGGATTGGAAAGAGGAAATTCTGGAAAGCATATAATAATCTGGGTAGGATCATAATTTTATACAGGGCAACACTGCCCATTATATTCAGCGGTAGTGTCTGCCATCTTTGTAGGTCTGCCTAAACCGAGTCAATAGCGAGTCCACATTCTTCGCCCAGGTCAGTTCCGGTAGGAGGGTCACCCAGACGCCAAGGTACTTAAAACTCAGTCTGCGGAGGGGTACTGTGTCCTGCCAGTTGAAACAGTCACGGTGTTTACCAAGGGAACCAGCACTGACTTTGCGGGATTCATTTTCAGGCTTGATGCCTGTGCAAAGCTTCTAAGGAGTTGGAGGCTGCGTGGGCCGACGTGCTTGGTGTACCCATGTAGAGTAGCACGTCGTCAGCATGTAGGGCCATTCTGTCTTCCTTGGCGTGTCTCCATTTCCAGCCCTGAACATTTGGGCCAGAGGTTCTATAACTAGTGCGAAGAGGAGGGGGGGATAGTGGACAACCCTGTCTCGTTCCCCTTCTGACTTCAAAGAGTGATGACATGGTCGCATTGACCTGCACCCGGGCCGAGGGGTCTGCATACAGCGCTCGGACTAGGCAACAGAACCTCAGTCTGAATCCGGCCTTTCAAAGCACCAAGAAGAGGAAGTTCCAGTCCACCGAGTCAAAGGCCTTCTGGAAGTCAATAAAGAGCAGCTCTAGATCTCGGGGTAGTCTTTGCCTCTCATCAAGAGTCACGTGGAGGCAACGGATGCAATGACGGGTGCTTCGGGTTGCCATGAATTCGCATTGGTCTGAATGGATCAGTTGTGGTAAAACTCTTTTGAGGCGTGTTGCAAAGAATGTTGGCAAGGATTTTGACCTCTCAGTTGATCAGTGAGATCGGCCTATAGTCTGCACAGTGCAGTGATGGGGGTTTGGATTTGGGGATCATCACTATGGTGGCTTTGTCTAGTCCCTTCGGAAAGCACTCTCGTTGTTCCACTTCTGTGAAAAGGGCCATCAGATGGGGTACCAGCTCTTTCCTATATTTCTTGTAGTATTCTGATGGGAAGCGGTCGGGGCCCGGAGTCTTCCCTGCTCTCAGTCCCATGATAGCTCCATTTATCTCTTCCTCCCTCAGAGATTCATCTAGGATCTGTACCTCCGAAGGGGGCAGCCAGGGCAGGGGGATGCTATCTAGTAGCCTACGAGCGTAGGCCGGGTCGACTGATTCTGAGGCCTTGTATAGCACCTTGTAGTAACGGGCAAAGGCCTCTGCTATGTCTTGGTGTCTCTCAACCTTGCCATGGTCTCCATCCCAAATTTCGAAGATAATGCCCGAGGCTCTATGGTGGGAGACCAGCCAGTGGAGTAATTTCCCTGCTTTGCCCCCCATCTGTATATTCTTGCTGTGCTCGCTCGCCAGAGGGCTTTCGCTGCTTCTAGGGATAGGTCTCTGATTTCTTCTCGTATTAGGGATAGCTGTCGTGCCCCTTTCTTGCTGGGTTCTTTCTCCTGTACGTGCTCTAACTCTGTCGTCTGTTTCTCTAGTGATTCAATATCATGAGTTTTTAAGCGCTCTATCTCGCTTATTAGGCCCCTGGCCGACCCTCTCGATACCTCCTTACCTGTGGCCTATAAGGTGCCAGGAGAGGACACTGATCTGTCATTAAGGCTAAAATAGTCAAGTTGTGCTTTTTGCAGCTGTTCTACAAAATAAAATCTTCATCTTGTAAATACCAGGCATTTAGCCTCCACATGGGGCGATTCGCCTGTCGGGTATGGCCTATAACCAAGCGGAGTGGTGCGTAATCGGGTATGCCTCTTGCTAGAATCTCAATGTGAGTTAGGACGCTGCAGTCTATGCTGGGCAGCAGTATCAGATCAATTCGAGACTGTGAACCATGTGCCTCCGAGGTGTGGGTGAATTGCCTATGTCTTGGGTGTCATAGCCGCCATGCATCGCAGAGTCCCGTCGCTGTCATCCCATTCGCAAGGCCTATCACCATTTCGCGTCTGTGAGTAGTTATTGGGCCCTCTACCCCCAACTGCATGTCCGGGACTGCGTTAAAGTCACCCCCTAGCATAGTTAGCCCCGGAGGCAGGCCCATGAGAAGCTGAGTCAGCTCCTTAGTGGTTCCCCGTTGTAGCTTTGGGGGAATATATACACTAACTATGTTGATCGTCACCCCTCCACTTTACCAGTAATGGCCACAAATTGGCCCTGTTTGTCTTTCCAAGTCTGCACCACTTTCAAAGGCAAAGAGCGGTGTATAAGAATCGCAACACCTCTTGAGCCTTGCATGAATCCCGCATGATAGACCCTGTCAAACCCTCTTCGTGCCAGGAAAGGGCATCGTTCCCCGGCAAGGTGTGTTTCTTGCAGAAGGAGCACTTCGGGTCGGTGTCCATGTATGAAGGTAAACACTGCAGTGCGCTTAATCTTATCTAACAGTCAATTGACATTCCACAAGATGGCCTCTGTTGGGTGCATTAAAATCTGTGTATGTAATTGTCTTGGCTCTACCCCTCGGGTGCAGTTGCTCTGGGTTTGAGATGTCTCCCTTCCTAATATCTATGTGTATATTTGAGAGCTTTATTGTGTTGTTTAGGTCTGTCTGTCGTTTGTCTTGTACTTTAACCAAATTCAAAACTAGCAAGCATGTCAACGTGACATTGAACAGTATCACACCCCCTGTTATAGAATGTAAAGTTCTTACCCCCCCAACTCCCTCCCTACCCCATAGTTCCCCCAGAAGCATCTGTTGCCTTTACCCATGAACATCGCTCCCTTTAACCTGGTGAGATGGTAACAGTAACTGAGCCTAGAACTAGTTGAGCAGTGGTGGACCCCTCCATATCGACGGATCATTGAAGTAAAAGCACTTAATGATGGTTAGTTATCTATGACATTAAAACTTCAACATGGTTTATCTTCCCCCTCCCCCCCTGTCCGAAGGCCCCTCCCCGGGTATCAAGTCATATTGCCGGGCTTCATGATAGATCTGTGGTCCCTGATGAATCAGCCCCAGCCCGGGATGGGCTCCGCTGTTCCAAGTCTCTCTCGTCCTCTTCAGATCTCTGTGGTGGCCCATGGTCTTTCGAGTTATCAGATGCGGCCAGTAGTGGGGAGTCCAAGCGGGAGCCACGGGCTCCCCTGCGCCTCCTCGACCACGTGCGGTGTCCTTTCGTGTTTAATCGTTTTGGCTGGTTGTTGGCTTTATTCCCACTCTGCGACCACTCAGAATGCTCACCAGTCGGTCTGAGCGGCAGTTCCTCCGTCAGCCATGTCCATGCCGCGGTTGGTTGGTCAAAGAAATAGGTTTTGTTTCCATGAACCACTCGTAGTTTCGCAGGGAACAGTAGACGGTATTGAATATCCATTGCTCTCAGTTTTTGTTTGACTTCAAGAAATGAGCGTCTCATTTGCTGTACATCCCGTGTGTAGTCAGGAAAGAGGAGGACTTTAAACCCATTGCAGAGGAGGTCTCCTCTGACGCGGCCTCCTGTAGGATCATGTCTCTGTTAAAGAGGTGGAGTATCACCGGTCTCGGCGGAGACCCCGGCGGAGGCCTCATCTGCAGAGCTCTATGGGCTCGCTCGATGGCAAACCAAGGGGTGAGATGGTCCTTCGGGATCCAGGAGCGGAACCACTCCTCTAAGAACGTGGCAAGAGACGCCGCGGCTGTGGCCTCCGGAAGCCCGACCACCCTGAGATTGTTGCGTCTTGACCTGTTCTCGGCATCTTCGGCTCTTCGGTATAGCTCTGACGTTCGGGATGCAAGTGTGGACACCTGTGTCTTGAGGGCCCTCATTTCGTCTTCCACCACGGAAATCCTAGTCTCTGCCTCTGTAATTTGGGCCATGGCGTTGCGAAGATCCTGGCGGACCAGGGACACCTTCTCCCTGACCTCCCCCACCCTGGCCTCCACCGCGGCCTGGGATGTATGGATGGCTTGAAGAATCGTTTCTAAATCTCCAGAGGTCGTCGGTTGGTCTTCCATTTCCCCCGGGGTGGGGGCCTCTTTTCGGGGCCCAGCTGTGTTTGTGGCAAATGCGGGTTTTGGGCTGTCGATTGTTGTGTTGCCTTGTCTTTGCCCATGTTTCTACTGTGTTTCTTGCCCGGGGTCTGAATCGGAGCATAGTTGGGGCCCCCTCCTCCGGGTGCGGCGCAGAACCTCGGATGTCCACCACCTCTGCAACAATCTATGTTGGGTCCCAGCCCCTTCCTCTTGTTTGCCTCTGGTAGTTCATCATTTGTGCCCGGGGCAGGTCCACCAATGCCAGGCCTCGAATCGACGCGTCCCCAAGGGTCAACGGGCCCCTCCCCAACCGTTTGCCCGAAGGGTGTCCAAATGTCTTTTAATGGAGCATAAGTTAGTCTCTGGGTCCCCATCACTCCCCTGCTGCGGCCCCGGTTCAGGAATCGTGGGGCTGCGGGGGGAAGGAGGAAGGAGAAGCAGAGAGGGGGGCCCCCAGGCGTCGGGCGTTTTCCACTTCTTCGCCCCAGGGGGGCTGAAAAGAGGGGAGGGCGGAGGGGGCGGAAGCAGGGCCCTTCAGCGAGGAGGGGGCTCCACCCCACGGGGGTCAGTGTCTATCCCTCCTCGTCTCTGATTTCGGGGGGCCCCAGTTCCAGTACCTGTGCCCGTGAATTCTCCAGCAGTCGATCACTCCTTCTCAGGTGCACCTCGCCTCTAATCATTCCAGCGCCCCCTCTCCGCAACCACAACCAGGGCCGGCCCTTTCACTGGGCCTCTCCTGCCCCGTCGCACGTCCCAGCCGCCGACTTTAACAGGGACCGCGGCCCCTACATGTCTGGGATCCGGGCCGTTTCTTCATCCGCTGGGGAGGGGAGGGGGGGAAGAGGGGACAAAGGACAGGAGTACGCTCCCGCCTCTGTCTCCAGATCGGCCCCCGTGAGCTCAGCGCCGCTCCGGGGCCTCCACGTCTCCGATGCCCTCGGCCTCTCCTCGCGGCCGATTTCCGGGTCTCTCTGGGCTCCTCCTCCGGGTCCGGGCTCCAGTTTTTGCCACTCGTCACAGGGAGGGTGAACTGAGAGGCCCTCCTCGTGGGAGGACGTCGTCTACCGGGAAGGATTCCGGGTGGATTCAAGGCAGATGACGGAGGGGTCCGGAGCACTATAAAAGTGCATCCGCCATCTTGACGCCTTGGCCACGCCCCCTGCATTGTGCTTTCTATCCTTGACGAGGCAGGGTTGATAAGAAGTATGCTACGCGGGACACCTTGTACTAGTTTAAATACAAATGTTATTTCTAATGTAGGTATTCAACTTGTGTCCTTTCATGCGTAAGATTACAGTTTGTTGTGATTGAGGTTAATTGACTTATGATTTGGAATAAGGTTGGGAATTGGGGGCTCTTAGGTTAAAAAAACGAACGAGTGAGGATTATGGGTTAGAAGTTCATTCTAGAAAGGAGATTTCAGTGTTCACGCAAACAGTATTGGAAATGCACAGATGTTTTGGGGGATAGGAGATTGATTACAATTGCTGTAGTAAGGTACATATTGGGTCAAGGCAGCAGAAGGGACTGCAAAGGGAAATGAAACTGGGAAACAGATTCAGGAGGAAAAACAGATTCAGTTTCATGCAGGGTGGAAGGTCTTCACAGTTTAGGTTGAGTTGTTTGGTAAATTTTCTTTGAAATCTGTTGGGTAAGATGTGCTTTTGATCAGAGTCCATAATAATAACCAGGTTTCATACTTATTTCTATATTTTTTACTTAGGTCCCAGTTTGTTTGGCAAGAAGAATAAAGATCATAGATTTTCCAGTCACCACAGGTGAGTGTTACAATTGTTGATGCATTTAGTTTGAGATTGTTGCGAGTCATCGGTTTGTAATTGAAGAGCCCGTATTATCCTTAAAGTTTTCCAGGTAAGAGTTATCTATGTGTTGTTGGCATAATTGTAGTAGATGAGTTAAAATATGTTATGTGTGCTTGTAAAGTGCTCTGTAATCTGGAATGATATTCCTGGTGATGCTGCAGGACTAGTCTTGCCTAAGGCTGGCAAGTAGCTCAATTTGAAGAGCCAGGTCATCAGCTTCTTGCGGATCTCAAGAATTGAAGAAGTGACTCTGCTGTGTAACAGCAAGTCATTCTAGGATTTTAATAGCAATGTTGGAGAAGGTCCAACCACAGTTCCTATTCTGTGTGTGCGGGACGTTTGCAACTAGGGGTCTGGCCAAGCAGAGGTAACTAGTTGGTTTGTGAAATGAGACTGGCAATTGAGGTAGGCTGGGCATGTGTTGTGGAGGGCTTTGGAAGTGCATGTAAGGAGTTTGAACTGGATTTGTTTGTGTACAGGAAGCCAGTGGAGCTCTCTCAGGTGTGATGTGATGAACGTGCAGCGTGCAGAGTATGATTCTGGTTGCAGTGTTGTGAGTGCTTTGAAGTCATCTGGCCAGTTGCTTGCTGATATCGACAAAGATTGTGTTCCTGTAGTCTAGCTGGCTTTTGATGAGAGTGTGTATGATGGTTTTGAGCCATTTGAAGATTTTTCTCATCATCTTCAGATTGTCGAAGCTGGAAGCTGTTGCATTGACTTGAGTAGTCATATTGAGTTGGCTGTCAACAATAATCTTGAAGGTTTTTAGTGTGCAGGTTGGGTTTGAGTGTGGGCCCAAGTTCAGCCGGCTAACCGGTGGAGCCCCATGATGATGTGTTCCCTCTGAAGATAATGACTTCAGTGTTGTCGGTATTAAGTTTGAGACAGTTGGTTTTCATCCAGTCAGCAACTTCTGTCATACAGACAGCATAATTGGTCTGGGTGGTGGGAGCCCTATCTGAGAGGTATAGTATCAGCTGAATGCTATTGGCATTAGATCGAACGTCAATGTTGTGGTTAACGATGATGCTTACTAGTGGGATGATGTATGGTTTGAAGAGGGTAGGGTTCATTGAGGATTCTTGTGGAACACCATAGATGAGGTTGCGGGTGTCTGAAGGGTAGTGGTCCAGGCTGACTGGCTGCGTCCTTTCAGTTAGGAAGAAGCATGTCCAACAGTAAAATGGGTCCTTGGATTCTAATTTCATGCATGCGTCGGATGAGGATGCGGTGGGACACTATGTCGACTGCTGCTGAGAGGTCCTCAAGGAGGAGAGCAGCCTTCTCTCTTCTACCCAGAATCATACGGATGTCATCTGTAGGAACAGAGAGAGTTGTTTCTGTGCTGGGTCCGAAGCCAGATGGTGTGATGTTGAGGAGTTGGTGGTTGTTGAGATGGTTGGTGAGGCATATGCTGATACATTTCTTTAGGACTTTGACCAGGAACGGTAGCAGGGAAATGGGTCTGTAACATTGCTGGGTCCACAGAAGGCTTTTTGAGCAGGGGAGTAGTGTGTCTTGGTTCCATGTATCTGGGTAGGTGGCATCAGAGATAGAGGTGTTTATTACTGGTGTGAGTATTGTGCTTATGGGTTGTAGCCCTTTAGAGAAGGTGTGATTGAGACAAGGGTCCGATGGGGCCCCAGACTGGATGGGCTGCCTGGTGGAAGCCCTACAGACTGTGGACCCTATGGCCACAGTGGTTTCTTTGGACAAGATGGGAAGGTGTGTTGTGAGGCCTGTTGGGTCCAGTTGGGGAGGCCAAAGTTGTCATATATGGAGTTTATCTTGCTGCAGAAGAATTTTGAGAGTTTGTTGCAGAGATCGTGTGAAGGGGTGATGTTGTTCAATGTGGCTTTTTGGGGAGGTGAAATCTCTTTGCTGTTGTTGGTGCTGGTGTCAATGCAGTCTGCAAGCATGCAGCATTTGGTGGTCCGAATCTGCTGATGGTAGCACCTAAGGGCAATTTGAATTTGTTCTTGTCCGTGTTGACTTGGCTCATTTTAAATCTTTGCTCCAGATGTTTTCAGTGGCACTTCGTCATGCTGAGTTTAGAGCTATTGATTAGCTTTGATAGCAGTTTCATGTGGTCGTTGAAAAGAAGGGGTCTCTGCAACAAACTCTCAAAATTCTTCTGCAGCAAGATAAACTCCATATATGACAACTTTGGCCTCCCCAACTGGACCCAACAGGCCTCACAACACACCTTCCCATCTTGTCCAAAGAAACCACTGTGGCCATAGGGTCCACAGTCTGTAGGGCTTCCACCAGGCAGCCCATCCAGTCTGGGGCCCCATCTGACCCTTGTCGCAATCACACCTTCTCTAAAGGGCTACAACCCATAAGAACAACACTCACACCAGTAATAAACACCTCTATCTCTGATGCCACCTACCCAGATACATGGAACCAAGACACACTACTCCCCTGCTCAAAAAGCCTTCTGTGGACCCAGCAATGTTACAGACCCATTTCCCTGCTACCGTTCCTGGTCAAAGTCCTAAAGAAATGTATCAGCATATGCCTCACCAACCATCTCAACAACCACCAACTCCTCAACATCACACCATCTGGCTTCGGACCCAGCACAGAAACAACACTCTCTGTTCCTACAGATGACATCCGTACGATTCTGGGTAGAAGAGAGAAGGCTGCTCTCCTCCTTGAGGACCTCTCAGCAGCAGTCGACATAGTGTCCCACCGCATCCTCATCCGACGCATGCATGAAATTTTAATCCAAGGACCCATTTTACTGTTGGACATGCTTCTTCCTAACTGAAAGGACGCAGCCAGTCAGCCTGGACCACTACCCTTCAGACACCCGCAACCTCATCTATGGTGTTCCACAAGAATCCTCAATGAACCCTACCCTCTTCAAACCATACATCATCCCACTAGTAAGCATCATCGTTAACCACAACATTGACGTTCGATCTAATGCCAATGGCATTCAGCTGATACTATACCTCTCAGACAGGGCTCCCACCACCCAGACCAATTATGCTGTCTGTATGACAGAAGTTGCTGACTGGATGAAAACCAACTGTCTCAAACTTAATACCGACAACACTGAAGTCATTATCTTCAGAGGGAACACATCATCATGGGGCTCCACTGGTTAGCCGGCTGAACTTGGGCCCACACTCAAACCCAACCTGCACACTAAAAACCTTCAAGATTATTGTTGACAGCCAACTCAATATGACTACTCAAGTCAATGCAACAGCTTCCAGCTTCGACAATCTGAAGATGATGAGAAAAATCTTCAAATGGCTCAAAACCATCATACACACTCTCATCAAAAGCCAGCTAGACTACAGGAACACAATCTTTGTCGATATCAGCAAGCAACTGGCCAGATGACTTCAAAGCACTCACAACACTGCAACCAGAATCATACTCTGCACGCTGCACGTTCATCACATCACACCTGAGAGAGCTCCACTGGCTTCCTGTACACAAACAAATCCAGTTCAAACTCCTTACATGCACTTCCAAAGCCCTCCACAACACAGGCCCAGCCTACCTCAATTACCAGTCTCATTTCACAAACCAACTAGTTACCTCTGCTTGGCCAGACCCCTAGTTGCAAACGTCCCGCACACACAGAATAGGAACTGTGGTTGGACCTTCTCCAACATTGCTATTAAAATCCTAGAATGACTTGCTGTTACACAGCAGAGTCACTTCTTCAATTCTTGAGATCCGCAAGAAGCTGATGACCTGGCTCTTCAAATTGAGCTACTTGCCAGCCTTAGGCAAGGCTAGTCCTGCAGCATCACCAGGAATATCATTCCAGATTACAGAGCACTTTACAAGCACACATAACATATTTTAACTCATCTACTACAATTATGCCAACAACACATAGATAACTCTTACCTGGAAAACTTTAAGGACAATACGGGCTCTTCAATTACAAACCGATGACTCGCAACAATCTCAAACTAAATGCATCAACAATTGTAACACTCACCTGTGGTGACTGGAAAATCTATGATCTTTATTCTTCTTGCCAAACAAACTGGGACCTAAGTAAAAAATATAGAAAGAAGTATGAAACCTGGTTATTATTATGGACTCTGATCAAAAGCACATCTTACCCAACAGATTTCAAAGAAAATTTACCAAACAACTCAACCTAAACTGTGAAGACCTTCCACCCTGCATGAAACTGAATCTGTTTTTCCTCCTGAATCTGTTTCCCAGTTTCATTTCCCTTTGCAGTCCCTTCTGCTGCCTTGACCCAATATGTACCTTACTACAGCAATTGTAATCAATCTCCTATCCCCCAAAACATCTGTGCATTTCCAATACTGTTTGCGTGAACACTGAAATC
This sequence comes from Pleurodeles waltl, assembly GCF_031143425.1. Lineage (NCBI taxonomy): Eukaryota > Metazoa > Chordata > Amphibia > Caudata > Salamandridae > Pleurodeles > Pleurodeles waltl. The sequence goes on from NC_090440.1 coordinate 659,276,286, forward strand.
TCCTTTCTAGAATGAACTTCTAACCCATAATTCTCACTCGTTCGTTTTTTTAACCTAAGAGCCCCCAATTCCCAACCTTATTTCAAATCATAAGTCAATTAACCTCAATCACAACAAACTGTAATCTTACGCATGAAAGGACACAAGTTGAATACCTACATTAGAAATAACATTTGTATTTAAACTAGTACAAGGTGTCCCGCGTAGCATACTTCTTATCAACCCTGCCTCGTCAAGGATAGAAAGCACAATGCAGGGGGCGTGGCCAAGGCGTCAAGATGGAGGACGCACTTTTATAGTGCTCCGGACCCCTCCGTCATCTGCCTTGAATCCACCCGGAATCCTTCCCGGTAGACGACGTCCTCCCACCGGGAGGGCCTCGCAGCTCACCCTCCCTGTGACGAGTGGCAAAAACTGGAGCCCGGACCCGGAGGAGGAGCCCAGAGAGACCCGGAAATCGGCCGCGAGGAGAGGCCGAGGGCATCGGAGACGTGGAGGCCCCGGAGCGGCGCTGAGCTCACGGGGGCCGATCTGGAGACAGAGGCGGGAGCGTACTCCTGTCCTTTGTCCCCTCTTCCCCCCCTCCCTAGCGGATGAAGAAACGGCCCGGATCCCGGACATGTAGGGGCCACGGTCCCTGTTAAAGTCGGCGGCTGGGACGTGCGACGGGGCAGGAGAGGCCCAGTGAAAGGGCCGGCCCTGGTTGCGGTTGCGGAGAGGGGGCGCTGGAACGATTAGAGGCGAGGTGCACCTGAGAAGGAGTGATCCACTGCTGGAGAATTCACGGGCACAGGTACTGGAACTGGGGCCCCCCGAAATCAGAGATGAGGAGGGATAGACACTGACCCCCGTGGGGTGGAGCCCCCTCCTCGCTGAAGGGCCCTGCTTCCGCCCCCTCCGCCCTCCCCTCTTTTCAGCCCCCCTGGGGCGAAGAAGAAGAAAACGCCCGACGCCTGGGGGCCCCCCCTCTCTGCTTCTCCTTCCTCCTTCCCCCCGCAGCCCCACGATTCCTGAACCGGGGCCGCAGCAAGGGAGTGATGGGGACCAAGAGACTAACTTATGCTCCATTAAAAGACATTTGGACACCCTTCGGGCAAACGGTTGGGGAGGGGCCCGTTGACCCTTGGGGACGCGTCGATTCGAGGCCTGGCATTGGTGGACCTGCCCCGGGCACAAATGATGAACTACCAGAGGCAAACAAGAGGAAGGGGCTGGGACCCAACATAGATTGTTGCAGAGGTGGTGGACATCCGAGGTTCTGCGCCGCACCCGGAGGAGGGGGCCCCAACTATGCTCCGATTCAGACCCCGGGCAAGAAACACAGTAGAAACATGGGCAAAGACAAGGCAACACAACAATCGACAGCCCAAAACCCGCATTTGCCACAAACACAGCTGGGCCCCGAAAAGAGGCCCCCACCCCGGGGGAAATGGAAGACCAACCGACGACCTCTGGAGATTTAGAAACGATTCTTCAAGCCATCCATACATCCCAGGCCGCGGTGGAGGCCAGGGTGGGGGAGGTCAGGGAGAAGGTGTCCCTGGTCCGCCAGGATCTTCGCAACGCCATGGCCCAAATTACAGAGGCAGAGACTAGGATTTCCGTGGTGGAAGACGAAATGAGGGCCCTCAAGACACAGGTGTCCACACTTGCATCCCGAACGTCAGAGCTATACCGAAGGGCCGAAGATGCCGAGAACAGGTCAAAACGCAACAATCTCAGGGTGGTCGGGCTTCCGGAGGCCACAGCCGCGGCGTCTCTTGCCACGTTCTTAGAGGAGTGGTTCCGCTCCTGGATCCCGAAGGACCATCTCACCCCTTGGTTTGCCATCGAGCGAGCCCATAGAGCTCTGCAGATGAGGCCTCCGCCGGGGTCTCCGCCGAGACCGGTGATACTCCACCTCTTTAACAGAGACATGATCCTACAGGAGGCCGCGTCAGAGGAGACCTCCTCTGCAATGGGGTTAAAGTCCTCCTCTTTCCTGACTACACACGGGATGTACAGCAAATGAGACGCTCATTTCTTGAAGTCAAACAAAAACTGAGAGCAATGGATATTCAATACCGTCTACTGTTCCCTGCGAAACTACGAGTGGTTCATGGAAAGAAAACCTATTTCTTTGACCAACCAACCGCGGCATGGACATGGCTGACGGAGGAACTGCCGCTCAGACCGACTGGTGAGCATTCTGAGTGGTCGCAGAGTGGGAATAAAGCCAACAACCAGCCGAAACGACTAAACACGAAAGGACACCGCACGTGGTCAAGGAGGCGCAGGGGAGCCCGTGGCTCCCGCTTGGACTCCCCACTACTGGCCGCATCTGATAACTCGAAAGACCATGGGCCACCACAGAGATCTGAAGAGGACGAGAGAGACTTGGAACAGCGGAGCCCATCCCGGGCTGGGGCTGATTCATCAGGGACCACAGATCTATCATGCAGCCCGGCAATATGACTTGATACCCGGGGAGGGGCCTTCGGACAGGGGGGGAGGGGGAAGATAAACCATGTTGAAGTATTAATGTCATAGATAACTAACCATCATTAAGTGCTTTTACTTCAATGATCCGTCGATATGGAGGGGTCCACCACTGCTCAACTAGTTCTAGTCTCTGTTACTGTTACCATCTCACCAGGTTAAAGGGAGCGATGTTCATGGGTAAAGGCAACAGATGCTTCTGGGGGAACTATGGGGTAGGGAGGGAGTTGGGGGGGTAAGAACGTTACATTCTATAACAGGGGGTGTGATACTGTTCAATGTCACGTCGACATGCTTGCTAGTTTTGAATTTGGTTAAAGTACAAGACAAACGACAGACAGACCTAAACAACACAATAAAGCTCTCAAATATACACATAGATATTAGGAAGGGAGACATCTCAAACCCAGAGCAACTGCACCCGAGGGGTAGAGCCAAGACAATTACATACACAGATTTTAATGCACCCAACAGAGGCCATCTTGTGGAATGTCAATTGACTGTTAGATAAGATTAAGCGCACTGCAGTGTTTACCTTCATACATGGACACCGACCCGAAGTGCTCCTTCTGCAAAAAACACACCTTGCCGGGGAACGATTCCCTTTCCTGGCACGAAGAGGGTTTGACAGGGTCTATCATGCGGGATTCATGCAAGGCTCAAGAGGTGTTGCGATTCTTATACACCGCTCTTTCCCTTTGAAAGTGGTGCAGACTTGGAAAGACAAACAGGGCCAATTTGTGGCCATTACTGGTAAAGTGGAGGAGTGACGATCAACATAGTTAGTGTATATATTCCCCCAAAGCTACAACGGAGAACCACCAAGGAGCTGACTCAGCTTCTCATGGGCCTGCCTCCGGGGCTAACTATGCTAGGGGGTGACTTTAACGCAGTCCAGGACATGCAGTTGGGGGTAGAGGGCCCAATAACTACTCACAGACGCGAAATGGTGATAGGCCTTGCGAATTGGATGACAGCGACGGGACTCTGCGATGCATGGCGGCTATGACACCCAAGACATAGGCAATTCACCCACACCTCGGAGGCACATTGTTCACAGTCTCGAATTGATCTGATACTGCTGCCCAGCATAGACTGCAGCGTCCTAACTCACATTGAGATTCTAGCAAGAGGCATACCCGATTACGCACCACTCCGCTTGGTTATAGGCCATACCCGACAGGCGAATCGCCCCATGTGGAGGCTAAATGCCTGGTATTTACAAGATGAAGATTTTATTTTGTAGAACAGCTGCAAAAAGCACAACTTGACTATTTTAGCCTTAATGACAGATCAGTGTCCTCTCCTGGCACCTTATAGGCCACAGGCAAGGAGGTATCGAGCAGGTCGGCCAGGGGCCTAATAAGCGAGATAGAGCGCTTAAAAACTGATGATATTGAATCACTAGAGAAACAGACGACAGAGTTAGAGCACGTACAGGAGAAAGAACCCAGCAAGAAAGGGGCACGACAGCTATCCCTAATATGAGAAGAAATCAGAGACCTATCCCTAGAAGCAGCGAAAGCCCTCTGGCGAGCGAGCACAGCAAGAATATACGGATGGGGGGCAAAGCAGGGAAATTACTCCACTGGCTGGTCTCCCACCATAGAGCCTCGGGCATTATCTTCGAAATTTGGGATGGAGACCATGGCAAGGTTGAGAGACACCAAGACATAGCAGAGGCCTTTGCCCGTTACTACAAGGCGCTATACAAGGCCTCAGAATCAGTCGACCCGGCCTACGCTCGTAGGCTACTAGATAGCATCCCCCTGCCCTGGCTGCCCCCTTCGGAGGTACAGATCCTAGATGAATCTCTGAGGGAGGAAGAGATAAATGGAGCTATCATGGGACTGAGAGCTGGGAAGACTCCGGGCCCCGACCGCTTCCCATCAGAATACTACAAGAAATATAGGAAAGAGCTGGTACCCCATCTGATGGCCCTTTTCACAGAAGTGGAACAACGAGAGTGCTTTCCGAAGGGACTAGACAAAGCCACCATAGTGATGATCCCCAAATCCAAACCCCCATCACTGCACTGTGCAGACTGTAGGCCGATCTCACTGATCAACTGCGAGGTCAAAATCCTTGCCAACATTCTTTGCAACACGCCTCAAAAGAGTTTTACCACAACTGATCCATTCAGACCAATGCGAATTCATGGCAACCCGAAGCACCCGTCATTGCATCCGTTGCCTCCACGTGACTCTTGATGAGAGGCAAAGACTACCCCGAGATCTAGAGCTGCTCTTTATTGACTTCCAGAAGGCCTTTGACTCGGTGGACTGGAACTTCCTCTTCTTGGTGCTTTGAAAGGCCGGATTCAGACTGAGGTTCTGTTGCCTAGTCCGAGCGCTGTATGCAGACCCCTCGGCCCGGGTGCAGGTCAATGCGACCATGTCATCACTCTTTGAAGTCAGAAGGGGAACGAGACAGGGTTGTCCACTGTCCCCCCTCCTCTTCGCACTAGTTATAGAACCTCTGGCCCAAATGTTCAGGGCTGGAAATGGAGACACGCCAAGGAAGACAGAATGGCCCTACATGCTGACGACGTGCTACTCTACATGGGTACACCAAGCACGTCGGCCCACGCAGCCTCCAACTCCTTAGAAGCTTTGCACAGGCATCAAGCCTGAAAATGAATCCCGCCAAGTCAGTGCTGGTTCCCTTGGTAAACACCGTGACTGTTTCAACTGGCAGGACACAGTACACCTCCGCAGACTGAGTTTTAAGTACCTTGGCGTCTGGGTGACCCTCCTACCGGAACTGACCTGGGCGAAGAATGTGGACTCGCTATTGACTCGGGTTTAGGCAGACCTACAAAGATAGCAGACACTACCGCTGAATATAATGGGCAGTGTTGCCCTGTATAAAATTATGATCCTACCCAGATTATTATATGCTTTCCAGAATTTCCTCTTTCCAATCCCTCGTTTGTGGTTTCGGACCTTAGAAGCAGCCACAACACAATTCCTCTAGGGGGGAGCCAGGCATCGAGTGGCAGCAAAGTATTGTAAGAGAAGAATATATGAGGGAGGCTTGGGGGCATCTGACCCGTACCTATACTATCTGGCGACACAGATACTGGTAATTCATGATTGTTAATGGAGGGTGGTCGGACCCGGCATACCAGGTGGAACTGGGTATTCTAGGTTTCCCACACATCCTTGATGCGCTATACGGTACACCTCTCCCACAATGCATGGGTGAGATAACTAGGGCAGTTCTCCTGGTGTGGCGGGCCGCGCTACGACACACGCACTGGAACGCTATAGTCACTCTACAGACTCCGTTGTGGAGGGGGAGATGGATGAGTGCTACCGCTGTGCTGGAGGGTTTCGTAGAATGGGACCTACTGGGGATTTCATTGGTAGGCGACGTGTGGAAGGGAGAAACATTAAAATCCTTCCAGGAACTGCAGACAGAGTTCCAACTGTCCTGAACACAGTTTTTCAGATACCTCCAACTTAGGCATGCCATAGGAACCCAGCTCTTGAAGAGTCTGCTGACAGAATTCAGCCCCCTCGAAGCTAAACTACTAATGGGGAACCTGGGAGGGAAAGGGGTCTCACAGATCTACAAAATGCTAGTTAACAACACACCAGTGGGCACGGATTTGCAAGGACTGGGTGGGAGACCTGGATAGGTGCTTTAGAAGACTCAGAATGGTTGGAGGCACTAGAGGCCCCCCAAACCCTAGCCATATGGGCGAACCTATGCACTGTACAGTTTTACTATTTACACAGAGCATATCTAACACCTGTCAGACTTCTGCGAGCTGGATTGTGGCCAAATAGCGGTTGCCCCCGTTGTAGCAGGGAACACGCATATTTCTTTCATATGGTCTGGTCATGCCTGACCTTACAGGTCTACTGGGGAAGGGTACTAAACAACTTAAACAAGACATTGGGGACAGAGCTGCAGCTCTCTGCCAGCATGGTACTACTTGGGGTCATGGAAGGGGTAGTGAGATCACGGACCAACCGCGCTTTCATTGGGACGGCCCTGCTAGAGGGAAAGAGAGATATTGCCGCGGCATGGACCTCGCCCTCTGGCCCATCCCTACAAAAATGGAGAAAAGGAGTAGACTGGTGTGAAAATCAAGAGAAACAAGTATATGAATCGAGAGGATGTCCCCGGAAATATGAAAAGATACAGGGTCCATGGCTTGGGACGTTGTCATAGGCCGGACTGGAACGGTCTCATCTCCACTGTGCGGGGCCAGAGCAACGTATACTCTCCTCGAGAAGCTACGCATACAAGTGACATAAATGCATAATACTGAATTGTCTGGTTCTGTCTGTACTAAATGGTTGATATTATATCTTCTTGAAAACAATAAAAATGTGTTTATAAAAAAAAAAAAAAGCACAATGCAAACACCAATACAAGTACAAAACAATGCAGAGCAGACAGCACGACACTCTAAATACTACACAGGAGTGACACTCCAATCCATTTTTAAAGATGAGAACCTACAATACTTAATTCTTTAATAAATGTATGATGATCAGTCATCTTAAACATCAATATCTCAAAAACTGGGATCATGACCTGTGGACATTGGATTAACTACCACAACTAGAAACCTGAGACACCACCATTGACCTTGAAGGAGGGAAGAAATCTTGGACCAGTCATGGAATCCATCCTATCACAGTCCATCAAGTTAGATCAACTCACAAGAAGAGTCTCCTAGCTAACAAGAACACAGTCACACATTTTTCCACCCACACCTGGGTAAGCCTCATAAACAAAAGGTTATTCTCATGGTAGAAATGTTAAAGGTAGCTCCTCATACATTTCAAATTGCAAAAGATTTAAAACACTGCAGGAAGGCAGGTCCTACGCCTTCATCCATGAGGCCGTGTCACATCAATTCCATTGCCTACTTGTAGCCAGATTTTCTGCCTTAAAATTTACAGGACGAAAACCATTGGCGTCACTTCTTTCTCCATTCAATCCACTAAATTATTTAATTTCCTCCCTGCAACGCTTGCAGTTACTGGGAATCACTTGAATGTGTCAAAGTAGGCTATTTTCAATCCATCAGAGAATCTGTTTCATCTCGTGCACAAAGATGAGTACAAATACAAATTCCAGAGAACCAAATCAGTAAGCATTTTACCCGTTTCCACTTACGTTTTTTGTGGTTAGATGTTTACTCAGTGTTGAACCTGGCCCTTTCTGCATGATCATCCCCAAACCTTTTACCTTCCTCCTTCCCTTGTTTTTATTGGCTTTGGGACTCTGGGCACTTTACTACTGCTAACTAGTGCTAAAGTGTATGCACTCTGCTTAAAACATGGCAACATTGGCTTAATCCACAATTGGAATATTTAATTTACTTATAAGTCCCTAGTAAAGTGCCTTACCTGTGCCCAGGAACTGTCAATTAAATGCTACAAGTGAGCTTGTGGCACTGATTGTGCCACCAATTGCAGTAGCCCTTCAAACATGGCTCGGGCCTGCCATTTCAAAGCCCATGTGTGCAGTTTTAGACTGCTATGTTGACCTGGCAAGTTAACTTACTTGCCAGGCCCAAACCTTCCTTTTTAATGCATATAAGTTACCCTGGACAGCCCCAAGAGCAAGGTGGAGTGCATTTAAAAAGTTGGACATGTACTTTTAGGTTTTACATGTCTAGGTAGGGAAAAACTCTTACATTTGTTTTTCACTACTGCAAGGCCTGCCTCTCCCAGAGGATAACATTGAGATTACCTTATTACTTTATATAAGTGTAATTTCCAATTGGGAAGAAATGGGGCCTTCCAGTTTGGTATCTCTAGAATCACAATTTAAAATCACAACTTATGTTGAAGCTGGATTTAAAATTGTAATTCTGAAAATGATACTTTTAGAAAGTTTGCTTTTCCTTACTTAAACTAATCTAGTGCCTTCTAACTGTCTCTGAATACATGTCTGGGTCGGTGATAGCTGGGCTCTTGTGCATTCCCTCCAGAGAGCCACACACAAAGGGAGCTTAGGTGTGGCTGAGTGGCCATCTACATGTCGATAGGCCATCCTGAGCAGGATGCGAGGGAGACACTGACACTTAACACTTGAAAAGGCTGTGTCCTGAGCCCACACAAAGGGGTGCATAACCCCCTATAGTATGTCTGGAGCCACGGCAGGAAGAGCAGGGACTCAGAGCACTTCAAAGGTCTCTCTCTGAAGACTCCCCCATTTCAAAGGCACCACTAGGTATATGAACTTGACTTTTGACCCCTCCAAATCACTGCATTTCTAGACCTGAGGACATTCCGCCAGGAAGAAGGGCTGCTGAAGGACTGTCACTCTGCTGGACTCTGCGGGACTTTGCTGGATTCCTCCTTTGCTGTGCATGTCCTGCTGCCTGCTTCCCTTCTTGTCTGGGAATAAGAAGGACTGGATCTGCATCTCTACATCCCCAGAACCAAAGTGACTCCAAGGGCTCGATGGCTTCCCTCCTGTTCTGAAGACTCAGGGACATCAAAGACTTCACTCAAACTTGCCACAGCTTCTGAATTCTGCAGCACAGTGCAGGGTGCCTACCTCTGCCAATTAGAGAGCAAACTTCTAACACTTAGCATAATTTTAAATATCTTGGTATAACATGTTATCTCGATGTAACATATTATCAGCTTGGATAAGCACATGGGCATCTCACACAACATGGGGAAAGAAAGCCCTATACAAATGACACAGTGCAATATACTATCCCACATGCAAATTATGTTGGTTTCTTTTATAGTTTATTATCCTTAGACTGCATACTGTATCAAAAAGCCTTCTCTATATCCTTGACTCCAACTGCTGAAAAATTTACCTTGACTGAAAGTAGAAACCATTTCTCTCCCCTTCTTTCCTAGCGAATGGCTGCTCCTTGCCCTCCATTCCCTGGAAGCTGTACTATTTCTGAGTGGAGCCTACTCTAAGTTGCATGCCTATCTTTGTAGATCCTTTTATTGTATTTTGGCAATTTACCCGTGCTTAACCTCAAAGATCACAACCTCCTTCTATGAAACTAAATCCCCACAACCTAATAATACCTAATCTCCTGTTCCAATAAAAGACAGGAAAGACTGAAATAGTGCATTTGCTTGGATGATTATAAACAGTGCCATCCATATACTAGATGTGTATTTTTATTGACTGATGAGAAAGACCATATGGGAAGGAGTCCTGGTGCAGATTGATGGTTGCTCTTTCCTCGTCTTCCTAAGACTCCACTGAAAATTCAAGTCTTGACACTGCATAACAAGAACTTTTCTTGATATGTGCTTCTACATTCATGTATCAACTTCTCATCTCTACTAAACTAATATTATTTCATTAATAAACAGATATACATATAATGCACAAAGAAGTCTGCTGCCTCTTACTCCAAATGGGCACTTTAAAGCATCTACAAACTCTCCGCTTACAATAAAGGTGCGTATGTTGCACATACTGTGAAACATTCACCACCATGATTATCAGCATGCCAACACTATAGGACATTTACACTTGCTTTGTCTAAAGCATTCTGTAAATAGCTCCTGTGGCCTTGGACTCACCATATGCAATCCGTGCACTGGGGTGATCCACCACTGACTGCCTGGAACACCCCACTGAGCATTTGCCAATCCACATATAAGCAGTGCATACCCAAATTGCAAACTACTTAGACTAGGAGGAACATGTAAAAAAATCAGTAGGGAAACAACATTTTGCTGAATGCTTATGAATTCATCCTCATGTGGCAGGAGTTGTAATTTCCTTGTCATGGAGGTAGGAACCTCTGCAGTCTCTCACCTGTCTCACCAATGGCTATACAAAGTATTTTTCATGAATGATGTAGTCCCTATAGGGGGGTTGTAACTGTCGCTGGTGAGAATGCTATAGTAACCTGCAGAATAATTCCCAAAAGACAATAAACGTAATGTACATGTACTCCAGCTTGCACTCATCCTCTCATCTCTGCACTATTAACCGTCCAGCTGTGACCCAAAACAGAGGTTCAAGCACCACTCAGGTCACTCACACACAATTTAAAAAATGTGCCCACAAAGACCATAATGTGATATAACACCCTTCCACCCAAGCAACCCTCAAACATCCATGATGTACCAACTTCTCATTAGATATAGGCACTTTACAAATGTAATTATAATTACAATACATATAGGTGGTCATTACAACCCTGGCGGACGGTGTTAAAGCGCCGGTAAGACCGCAAACAGGCCGGTGGAGAAAAAATGGGAATTATGACCGTGGCGGAAACCGCCAACAAAGACAGCCACTTTAACACTCCGACCGCCACAGCAGAACAGACATACATCGCGGCGGTCACCGCCAAAGACAGGCGGGAGACAAAGTACCACCCACAGTATCACAACAGGCCAATCCGCCACCTTTTCCGGGGCGGAATCACCGTGGATAAAAACACGGCGGAAACAGCTATTGCAATGGGAAAACGCTCACCTCTACACACCCCACGAGGAACGAGGACGCCATGGAACCGGAACTCCAAATACTCCCTGTGATTGTCCACCTGCTCCTGTACGACCATCATCAACGACGGCGCCGAAGACAACGGTGATTACTGCACCTACGACATAGGGGAGGGTGGAGGCAAAAGTCAGGGACACACACACACAACACCCCCACCCCCACCCCGACCCTCACCCACTACAACACATACACCAATGCATATCCAAACATTACAGTAACAACCCCCAAACCCCCCCGGAAGAATGCAAGGACAAAAGGAAATTAATTCAACCATTGTAATATATCAAAATACAGTAACCAAATATATACAGATAGAATTTCACATTCCACAAAATATACATCACAATTAGTATTGCAGATAATGCACCATTCAATGTCCGTGGACCACTGGGCCCAAAATGCATGGGCGAGGCCCACACACGATACCTGAGCAAAGCGGAGAGAACACTGATGGGGCATCAGATAGAAATACAACAGGCACCTCAGGGGAAGGGAAGGGGGGGCACCTCTGCCGGATGAGTGCAGCACGCCAGATCCACGAGGGGGCTTCATGCCCATTGATGTATCCTGGGGAGTGCAAAGCCACAGTCTCTCAAGTCTCTACAGTGGGTGGCTTGCCCACTGTTCCATCCTGGGGAGTGCAAAGCCACAGTCTCTCAAGTCTCTACAGTGGGTGGGTTTCCCACTGTTCCATCCTGGGGAGTGCAAAGCCACAGTCTCTCAAGTCTCTACAGTGGGTGGGTTGCCCACTGTTCCATCCTGGGGAGTGCAAAGCCACAGTCTCTCAAGTCGATAACAGTCTCCACTGGTTCTGGAGGGGGACTGGTGCCCAGAGTGCTTCATCCTGTTAAGGACAGACGGAGTGGATGCATGTCTCCACTGGTTCTGGCGGGGGACTGGTGCCCAGAGTGCTTCATCCTGTTAAGGACAGACGGAGTGGATGCATGTATCCACTGGTTCTGGAGGGGGACTGGTGCCCAGAGTGCTTCATCCTGTTAAGGACAAACAGAGTGGATGCATGTCTCCACTGGTTCTGGAGGGGGACTGGTGCCCAGAGTGCATCACTCTCCCCGTGACGGCCCCAGTTCCGTCACTGCCCCTGCCGCACATGGGCTAGCGGTGCTTGAGTTGCCGGTGCTTGCCCTGTTCAGCGGTGCTTGCCATGGCGGTCTTTGCCCTGTTCAGCTGTGCTTGCCCTGTTCAGCGGTGCTTGCCGTGGTGGTCTTTGCCTGTTCAGCGGTGCTTGTCCTGTTCAGCGGTGCTTGCCATGGCGGTGTTTGCCCTGTTCAGCGGTGCTTGCCCTGTTCAGCGGTGCTTGTCCTGTTCAGCGGTGATTGCCATGGCGGTCTTTGCCCTGTGCAGCGGTGCTTGACTTTGCTGTCTATGACCTGTTCAGCGGTGCTTGCCATGGCGGTCCTTCATTGCCCAGCGGGGCTGTGGCTGCCGGGGCCCTCCCGGGCACTGACTCTGGCGGTGGCCTCCTAGCCAGTAACAATGGGGCTGCCCTCCTGGGCACTGACTCTGGCGGTGGCCTCCTGCTCCTGGGCACTGACTCTGGCGGTGGCCTCCTGGCCAGTAACGATGGGGCTGCCCTCCTGGGCACTGACTCTGGCGGTGGCCTCCTGGCCAGTCACGATGGGGCTGCCCTCCTGGGCACTGACTCTGGCGGTGGCCTCCTGGCCAGTCACGATTGGGCTGCCCTCCTGGGCACTGACTCTGGCGGTGGCCTCCTGGCCAGTAACCATGGGGCTGGCGGTGGCCTCCTGGGCAGCGTGGATGATGGCGGTCTTCTCCGCCGTGCTGCTCTTCCCAGACTTTGGCGATTTCTTCTGCCCCTTCCCCACCTTGGGAGGAGTCACAGCTGAGTGGACACTCCCCCCGGGACCCTTGTGAGCGGCTTTGGCGGCTGGAGTCTTCCCTCTCTCCTATCGGGCACTGTCCAACTTCTGGTGCTTCACAGGGGGGGACTGGCTGTGCTGTGGCTCCGTGTCACACTGGCTGCCCTGGTGCCCGGTGCACTCCACATGCCTCTAACAGGCACCACTGGTACCAGCGATATTTTGGCTGAGGTGCTAGTATGGGACCTATGAATTGGAGGAGGGGGGTGAGAAAGAAGCCAAGGTTGCTCAGGAAGAGTTTCTGACGAACACTGGGACGGGTAGCTGGAGGAGGTCTGGGAGTGGAGGAAGAGGAGGTGGTTGTAGGAGGTGTACGTTTGGTTGATTTGGGTGCAGGTGCATGCGCTGGAGGCTGTCGTGAGGTGGATGGCTGTTGGGTGGTTGTGTGCCCGCGGTTGTGTACTTTGGGAGGGGGCGTCACAGACACACTGGGAGAGGACACAGGGGACGTGTAAATGGTAGTGGGGGTGGTGAGTGTGCTGGTGCGGGACCTAGTGGCTGTAGTGGTAGTGCATGCAGGTGAGAGTGTAGATGAGACTGGGAGGGAGGAGGGAGACGACGAGGAGGGGGACACAGTGGAGGCAGTGGATGTTGCTGTGTCTGTATGTGTGTGATGCTTGCGTGAGTGCCTGTGGGATGTGTGGTGCTTATGTTTGCCTGAGCTTCCCTTGTATGGTGAGGTGTGTGCAAGATGGTCTGATGGTGTGCTTGGGATAGGCTGGGGTACAGGGGAATGGGTCTGGGTGGAGGAAGTTGGAGGGGGGAGGCTAGACACAGGGACAATGGCTGCCATCAGTGCTGAGGCCAGCGATTGCAGGGTTCGATGATGGGCAGCCTGACCAGAATGAATGCCCTCCAGGAATGCATATGTGTGTTGCAATTCCCTTTCTACACCCTGGATGGCATTCACAATGGTAGACTGCCCAACAGTGAGTGACCTGAGGAGGTCAATGGCCTCCTCACTGAGGGCAGCAGAGGTGACAGGGGCAGGGGCTGAGGTGCCTGAGGCGAAGGTGATGCCCACCCTCCTGGGTGAGCGGGCACGGGCGAAGGCTGAGGGGCTGCTGGGAGGGCGGTGCTGGTAGGGGGGTGGCGGCTGTACCTGTAGAAGTGGGGGGCCCAGATTTTGCCGCCACCACAAGGGAGCTCCCATCGGAGGACGAGTCCGTGTTGCTAGTTGCTGATCCTGTGACCGCCGTGGAGCTCCCCTCGCCCTCTGTCCCACTGGTGTATTCAGAGTCCGTGGTGTGGCCCTCCAGGGCCATGTGGGATGCAGCTCCCTCGTGCTCCGGTGCTACTGTACCTCCGCCTGATGATGCTGATGCACACAAGAACAGGGAGAGCACAAAAAGGGGGGGGGGGACGACAGAAGAAAGACAGGTTGAGTGCATGGCTTACCGCACCGTTGGCGGACAATACAGACACAGCAGGCCCCTGCACTACGCCGCGCTCTTGGGTTCTACAGATGCAGTTCCTGGGATATGGCCTACATGGCTATGGTGGACATCAGCACACATAGATGACACAGGGGCATGTATACCTGTACTTGGCACTCTACAGAGGTGGGGTGGGGTGCCACATGGCCTGCATTACGGAGGGGCCTTCCTGGGTGCTAAATTGGAGTCCAACATATCTGCTTTGATTTTTGTAACGAGTTGCTAACAGATGGCAGAAATCTTGGGAATTTGGAGTGCTGATTTGTCTGCTTTCTGTATTGCAAAGTTTTGATCTGAATTTTAAAGAGTTCTTTTGTCGGGCATCTGCCATTGTTGATCCTACTTAGGTAGTAGGCTTTTTTACGAGTGCTTTTGAGATTCCGTTTTGTTTGGAAGGCAAATTTTACATGATGGTTCTTCAATTTATAACTGTTATAACATGTGTATAGTATATATATATATATATATATATATATATATATATATATGTATAATTCTTCAACAGATGGACTGATGGCCATCAGACGGCTGCACCGATCCCATCGGATATATCCCAAAAATTCAATACTCTCGTATTCAGTTCAAAGATTTATTTGCTTCCACAGGTAACACAGAGTCCTGAAATGCAGTGTCTGTCAACGCGTTTCGGCAAAACGCCTTCTACTGGACAGTTTGGCTGCAGAGCCAACATCATTTATATGCGAATTCAAAGTCCTTCATTTCTTTCCATGACACCCTAGTGTGATATAAAACAGCGGCCATTTTAAAACATGCACCAATCATTATTTAAATATAACAGTTGATAAAGGAATCACCTACATTCATAAGACTATTGTTTTAAGAGTTTAGAATGCAAAGGTCATAAATAAGGTATACATATCACTTATGAGGCCTAAACAAATGTTATTATTAATATACCATTCATTCAATCTGATGGCAGTTATCAATTGATTATATGTTGATAGAAAAAATATATATAAATAATTAGATAATTCATCATTGAAACCATGTTTTTCAATAGTTCCGATC
Organism: Pleurodeles waltl; assembly: GCF_031143425.1. Lineage (NCBI taxonomy): Eukaryota > Metazoa > Chordata > Amphibia > Caudata > Salamandridae > Pleurodeles > Pleurodeles waltl. The sequence continues at coordinate 659,291,599 of NC_090440.1, forward strand.
AGCCTATACTCGATCATCATGTCAGATGTTGTGTAAAGTATGCTTAAAAATGTATTTCTAAAACGTTATATTCTTCTCTGCAGGTATATCGTTATTAGATGTAGTTTTTTCAATTAGTGAACATCACCATTCAAATAACAATTTGATAAATATTATAAATATTACAAAAGTTTAAAAACTAGTAAATATAAATGAATGAATGAATTATCCTTACATATGAATCAATATTGGCGACGGGTACAATGGTTAGTTTAGATCAATCAACTATATAAAATAGTGTAAAATTATACAAATTATTAAAAAGTTGTTAAGTAGTTAATAGATTAATCATACAAAACCCCCCCAAGGCACAGAATCATGTGTAATTTCTCAATTTAACATTTATCATATATACCAACAATCAATTACACTACGTACATACTTGGAACCTCTCTTATGTCATCAATAGATCTCATATTGATAGTAATAGATTACAATAGTTTTTAATAGAGAGTAATGTTTGGTCTCATATTAGAATTATTCAAATAGAGACGGACCTACAACATCGTATTTTATATTTGAATATTTGAAACTGTCATTTTATTTTCTCTCTATGGCCAATTAGTATCGAATATCAGAGTTTTATTACTTTATATAGTGATGATTAAGTATGTCTCTAATATTTATACAATCCAAATTAATTCTTCTCTATCCTTATCTATGTAGTAGGTGGCTCTATAGACGCATGTTAGTAAGTTATAAGTAAGCACGGCCTAAACCTAATATGCATAGTGCTAAAAATCTATGATAATGGTACGTGCAAAAAGAGCATATAAAGTGCAGCTAAATGTTACAAAACCCTAAAATTAAAAAAATGTTTTTAGTAAATATCTATGGGGGTCATTCTAAGTCTGGCGGGCGGCGGAGGCCGCCCGCCAGACTTCCCCCACCAAAATACCGCTCCGCGGTCGAAAGACCGCTGAGGGTATTTTGGGATTTGCCCTGGGCTGGCGGGCGACCGCCAAAAGGCCGCCCGCCAGCCCAGGGCAAATCATCCTTCCCACGAGGACGCCGGCTCAGAACTGAGCCGGCGGAGTGGGAAGGTGCGACGGGTGCAGTGGCACCCGTCGCGTATTTCAGTGTCTGCAAAGCAGACACTGAAATACAAAGTGGGGCCCTCTTACGGGGGCCCCTGCAGTGCCCATGCCATTGGCATGGGCACGGCAGGGGCCCCCAGGGGCCCCGCGGCACCCCATACCGCCATCCTGTTCCTGGCGGGAGACCTGCCAGGAACAGGATGGCGGTATGGGGTGTCAGAATCCCCATGGCGGCGGAGCGCGCTCCGCCGCCATGGAGGATTCACATGGGCAGCAGAAAACCGGCGGGAGACCGGCGGTTTTCCGCATCTGACCGCGGCCGAACCGCCGCGGTCAGAATGCCCTGCGGGGCACGGCCGGCCTGTCGGCGGTGCTCCCGCCGACCCTGGCCCCGGCGGTCTCTGACCGCCGGGGTCAGAATGACCCCCTTTGTCTCCTATCCTTTTCCTTATATAAATATCTATATATATTAATTCCATTTTCTGCATTTGCTAAATTACAAGGAGATATAATAAATAAAAAAAAAAAATTCGAAAATCATCATCAATAGCACAGTATAGCCTGCATAGTCATTCATAAGACCCGATTATCTACAAAATTCATAAGACTACAATATGGGGTCAAAAGGTTCTAAATTTCTAAATTATAACCCCTTTAGAAATTCTTTTGTAGTCATTCTATATTGATTGCAATCTACTCACCTATCTTCATAAATATAATACTGGTAAAATGTTACCAAGTTGGCAATAGTGTTTACTGAAATGAAAAGCATTAAGAATCTCTATCTGGGTTCAAAAATAAGTATAATAGATGTTTACAGTATGTTATCATCTGAGGTGGACATATAGCTCTGCGTCAAGATTATGCCCCCAAGGGGATTCAGAACCTAATAGTAAAATCATTTTCGATTCCATTTGTCTAAGCTCTAGTGTTCTGTTTCCAGCTCTGGGATTGTTTTTGATGTGTTTAATACCATAGAAAGATAATGTACTACAGTTTCCTTTATGTACATCCCAGAAATGTTTAGCCAAAGGATACGTTCTATCTTGATTCTTTATGGCTCTGAAGTGTTGTAAGAATCTAATTTTTAACTTATGAATAGTACTTCCAATATATTTTTTGTGGCAACCACACTCAATGGCATAGATCACAAATTCAGTGTCACATGTGATTCGATCTTTGATCTCGCACTGACGACCATCAAATGTTTGGTACTTATGTGTATTTTGTGCATACTTACAAGCTTTGCAATGGCCACATTTCCAAAATCCCAGACTTTTTTGGCTCAACCAGGATATATTGGCTTTTGACAAAAAATAACTTCTAGTCAGATAATCTCTCAGTGAGCGTGCTTTGCGAAAGGTTACGGACGGATGTGTATCGATATGGTCATTGAAGGTAGGATCATTCTGTAAAACATGCCAATTTTTTTGGAGTATAGTTCTTAATGAATCATGTTGTTGATTATATTGAAAAAATATTCTAGGTGATGATTGTTTGGAGTCACTGCTAGTCACTGTGTTATTAAAAAATTAACTCATCTCTACTTTTGTTTTTGACTCTATGTAATGCATCCATCAAAATTTAGGAGGATAACCTCTACTTAAAAATCTATCCACCATTGCCCTGGCTTCCAAGTCATATTTGTTCTCATCAGAGCATATTCTGCGAGCCCGCAGTAACTGGCTATAGGGTATGCTCCATTTCAATGCCAGGGGATGCCCACTATTGGCATGTAGTATGGAGTTGCAGGATGTGGGCTTGCGATATATATTTGTCTCTAACTGATTGTTTTCTACTTTTAGTTGAACATCTAAAAATGAGATAATGTCTCTGCTGTAAGTGGCTTCTAAAAGGATGTTAAATTGGTTGTTATTTAGTACATTTATATATTCCAATAGCAATTATTCTGTGCCATCCCAAATAATAAACAAATCATCGATATATCGCACCCACAATATCACTTTATCCATATAGATATTATTACTTTCTGACCATGCCACCCCCTTCTCCCACCAGCCCATACATAAATTAGCATATGTGGGAGCGAAGGATGCCCCCATAGCTGTGCCTTGTTTTTGTAGAAAATTTTCATTGTCAAAAAGGAACAGATTGTGTGTTAGGCAAAATTGTAGCATGAATAGGAGCATATTAGTGTGCTCAAGAAATTCGATGGATCGTGTTTGTAGAAAGTACCTACAGGCCTGTAACCCATACTGATGTTTGATGGATGTGTATAAGGATGCTACATCCATGGTGACCAACAAGTAGTCTTTATGCCATGGGATATCATGTATCTTGGCCAAGAAATCATTGGTGTCACGTAGGTATGAAGGTAATTCTGTGACAAATGTACATAAAAATAGGTCCAAATATCGTGAGGTATTCTCAAGCAATGACTGATTCATACTGACTATTGGTCTACCTGGAGGATGTGTTTTGTTTTTATGAATTTTAGGTAGAAAATAAATGCATGGAATTTTAGGATGATCAATTTTCATATACATCAACTCATCATAGTTCATCAATTGCTTGGTGTACCATTCATTTAACATTTCATGATATGTCGCTTGATATTGAGCTAAGGGGTTAGTTATCAGTTTGTCATAATGATCTTTGTTCTTCAATTGCCGATATGCTTCTTTGGTATAATGAGCTGTATCCATAACGACAATGTTACCACCCTTGTCTGAGGGTTTAATGACAATTGACGAATTAGATCTCAATATATTTAGATCTTTCCAATCTTGTTGCGAGAAATTAGATTTCACCTTCCTCAGTATCTTCGATGGACCTTTACTGCGAAATTTGGCGATATCATTGATCACTAATTCATGAAATGTGTCTATCAAGTTACCACTAGGTAGTGGAGGATTAAATCTACTCGACAATTTTAGATTGCTATTGTCATAAAAGTTAGTTACAAAACCCATCTGATTAAGTATGTCCGTGCTATTATTCGTATCATCATCAGTAGAGCATCTGACTGCATTGCTGTCATTGTCAAGATCGTTGATTGCCATTAATTGTGAACTGTCAGCAATATTGAATCCTGAGAATCCAGCTCTCTGGTTGACGTTCTCTGCCATTTGATTTATATCTTTATTGGAGAAATGTTTAATGAGACGTAATTTGCGAACAAATTTATACAATTCAATGCGAGTATTAACATAGTCCCATTGAGTATTGGGGCAGAAGCTTAGTCCTAGATCAAGTATGCATAGCTGATTGTCTGTCAAGGTGCTATGAGAGATATTCACAACAATATACTCAAATGATTCAATTTGCTGACTGATGTAGGATTAAGTTCTAATTCGATTGTTGATTGCTTCTTCTTCTTGCCCCGCCTCCTCTTCCGCTTCCTCGGCCACGCCTGCGGTTTTGCCCAGGCTATTTTGCCCATAGCATGTAGTATAATTATTTATCTTGATGTTATTAGGATGATAGAATTCATTTAGCATTATGAGGGTCATTATGACCCTGGCGGAAGGCGGAGAAGCGGCGGTAAGACCGCCAACAGGCTGGCGGTCTTTCCCCAGCGTATCATGACCATGGCGGTTACCGCCATGGTCATCCGCCGGTTCTCCGTTCTGCCTGCCAGGGCGGAGACGACTGCCGGGCTGGAGACCAGGGTCTCCAGCCCGGCAGCCGTCACTATACCGCTGGCGGTATTTTGACCCGGCTTACCGCCGCGGATTTCCAGCGGTTTGAAACGCCATGAAATCCATGGCGGTAAGCACTATCAGTGCCAGGGAAGGTTCCCTGGCACTGATAGGGGTCTCCCCCACCCCCCACCCCCACCCTGACTCCCTCCCCTACACCCCCCACCACCCCCCAAAGGTGGCAGGGCCCCCCTCCCCACCCCGACCCCCAACATCACAGAACTCACACACACCCGACACGCACGCAGGCACCACCAACACACACACGCACACACACCGACATACATACCTACATCCACACACACAGACACGCACACCCACATACAAACATACACGCACACATCCATACAGACATACCCACAGACATACACGCACACATTCCCAATACACGCAACACCCCCGCAAGCATACACGCACTCACATACCCCCTCTACATACACAGACGCACACCCCCATGCACCCACACAACACCCCCACACCCCCTCCCCTAACGGACGATCGACTTACCTGTTCCATCGATCCTCCGGGAGGGGACGGGATCCATGGGGGCTGCTCCGCCGACACCACACCGCCAACAGAAAACCACCACACCGAATCACAGGACGTGATTCGGTGGGCGGTGTTCTGTTGGCGTGACGGTGAAGGTGGAGCAACCTCCACTTCCCCGCCACCCGCCAGTATGGCTGTTGGCGGCTCTCCGTCGGAACAAGGACGGAGAGCAGCCAACAGTCATAATACGCAGAGCGGCAAACCACCACTACTGGCGGTCTTCCGCACGGCGGTCCCTCGCCGGTCTTGTAAAAAGACCACCGAGGTTGTAATGACCCCCTATGTATTTTTATAGATTTCCTGTGTAGTGCTATATATTTATAAATGGTACATTCCAGGTGGCTCCTCAGAATGTAGGGGTAATGGAATACCTGGGAGCTCACCTTAGAATGTTGAAGTGAGCAGTTGTGGAAAGCTGGGGCGGTGAGGTGGTGTTTAAGGAGTTTGCCAATAAAACTGATTAGTTTTCTGGATAAGCTTTGACTTTATAACACAAATCTTTGTTGACGAGGATGGGATACTGTGCATGGGGCAGTGAAACTCCTTACCCCTGATTACTTCCACCATCTCCATTGGATCAAGCCCAAGGACTGTAGCGCGGCATCTGGTGAGCCGGTCTTCATGTACTTCATTCTGCCCAGATGAGCCTGCTGTGACCGGTTACTGAAGTGTGCAGTCAGTTGTTTCGGCTACAAAGTGGCGATAGCAGCAAGCGGCATGTCCAGCAAGAAGTGTGGCTGTATCAAGGGCACAACTGGTGGAGTGTGGCGGACGTTTCCAGATGCATATGTAACTTAGAGATGCTTCCGACGTGGAATGATTAATTGTCAGGGAAGCTGGAGCACTGTGCTTCCTGACGAAGTATGGCAGGAGGGAAAGCGTGACTCCATGTGAGGCGGAGTCTTGTTCCTCATCCTGCTTTTTGTTTTGGCGCGGAGCACTAGCATCACAGAACTAGTGCGTGTACCGTCGACTAACTCCTATTTGGAGGGAAGCGTGATTCTGTGTGAGGCGGAGTACCGTTCCCCATCCAGCTATTTATTTTTGGCGCAGAGCACTGGCGTCACAGAACTAGTGCGAGTACCCCCGACCATCTCCTATCCGGAGGGAAGCATGACTCTGTGTGAGGTGGAGTTTCGTTCTCCTCAGCAGGGCATTGGAAGAACTAGTGCGCATCCCTTGATGATTTTTAGTCAGAGGGAACGCTCGGGTCCAGCCGAGGCAGAGTCTTATTCCTCGCCCTGATAGACATTTGGGTGAGAAACTTCAACATTAGAGGATCTAGGCCCTCATTACAACATCAGCGGTAAAAGCCGCTTACCGCCGTGCAGAAGACCACCAATACACCGCCGCGGCCGCGGAATTCCGCCACAGCCATTATGACACACATCATGGAATCCGCCGAAATTCAGACACCCACACAAGTCTGCCACACCAAAGGTCAGTGATAAACTGGCGAAAACAAATCCTCCACCGTCACGCCAACAGAAACACGCCCATGCTATTACGACCCACGAATCCACGCGGCGGTCTTTCAACCGCGGTATTCCATTGGCGGTACTGTAGGAGGCTGGACTGGCTTGTAGTGAGTACCTAGGGGTACTTACACCTTGCACCAGGCCCAGTTATCCCTTATTAGTGTATAGGGTGTCTAGCAGCATAGGCTGATAGATAATGGTAGCTTAGCAGAGCAGCTTAGGCTGAACTAGGAGACGAGTGAAGCTCCTACAGTACCACTAGTGTCATATGCACAATATCATAAGAAAACACAATACACAGATATACTAAAAATAAAGGTACTTTATTTTTATGACAATATGCCAAAAGTATCTCAGTGAGTACCCTCAGTATGAGGATAGCAAATATACACAAGATATATGTACACAATACCAAAATATGCAGTAATAGTATAAGAAAACAGTGCAAACAATGTATAGTTACAATAGGATGCAATGGAGACACATAGGGATAGGGGCAACACAAACCATATACTCCAAAAGTGGAATGCGAACCACGAATGGACCCCAAACCTATGTGACCTTGTAGAGGGTCGCTGGGACTATTAGAAAATAGTAAGGGTTAGAAAAATAGCCCACCCCAAGACCCTGAAAAGTGAGTGCAAAGTGCACTAAAGTTCCCCAAAGGACATAGAAGTCGTGATAGGGGAATTCTGCAGGAAAGACACAAATCAGCAATGCAACAACGATGGATTTCCAGTCGAGGGTACCTGTGAAACAAGGGGACCAAGTCCAAAAGTCACAAGCAAGTCGGAGATGGGCAGATGCCCAGGAAATGCCAGCTGTGGGTGCAAAGAAGCTGCTACTGGACAGTAGAAGCTGGAGATTCTGCAGGAACGACAAGGGCTAGGAACTTACCCTTTGGAGGACGGATCCCCCACGCTGTGGAGAGTTGGGCAGAAGTGTTTTCCTGAAGAAAGCCTGCCAACAAGCCTTGCTAGCTGCAAATCGTGCGGTTAGGGTTTTTGGGTGCTGCTGTGGCCCAGGAGGGACCAGGATGTCGCCAATTGTGTCTTGGGACAGAGGGGGCGTCGAGCAAGACAAGGAGCCCTCTCAGCAGCAGGCAGCACCCGCAGAAGTGCCAGAAACAGGCACTACGAGGATGCATGAAATGGTGCTCACCCGAAGTCGCACAAAGGAGTCCCACGTCGCCGGAGAAAACCTTAGGAGGTCGTGCAATGCAGGTTAGAGTGCCGTGGACCCAGGCTGGACTGTGCACAAAGGATTTCTGCCGGAAGTTCACGGAGGCCGGAGTAGCTGCAAAAGTCGCGGTTCCCAGCAATGCAGTCTGGCGTGGGGAGGCAAGGACTTACCTCCACCAAACTTGGACTGAAAAGTCACTGGACTGTGGGAGACACTTGGACAGAGTTGCTGGATTCAAGGGACCTCGCTCGTCGTGCTGAGAGGAGACCCAGGGTACCGGTGATGCAGTTCTTTGGTGCCTGCGGTTGCAGGGGGACGATTCTGTCGACCCACGGGAGATTTCTTCGGAGCTTCTAGTGCAGAGAGGAGGCAGACTACCCCCACAACATGCACCACCAGGAAAACAGTCGAGAAGGCGGCAGGATCAGCGTTACAGAGTTGCAGTAGTCGTCTTCGCTACTTTGTTGCAGTTTTGCAGGCTTCCAGCGCGGTCAGCAGTCGATTCCTTGGCAGAAGGTGAAGAGAGAGATGCAGAGGAACTCGGATGAGCTCTTGCATTCGTTATCTAAGGAAATCCCCAAAGCAGAGACCCTAAATAGCCAGAAAAGAGGGTTTGGCTACTTAGGAGAGAAGATAGGCTAGCAACACCTGAAGGAGCCTATCAGGAGGAGTCTCTGACGTCACCTGATGGCACTGGCCACTCAGAGCAGTCCAGTGTGCCAGCAGCACCTCTGTTTCCAAGATTGCAGAGGTCTGGAGCACACTGGAGGAGCTCTGGGCACCTCCCAGGGGAGGTACACGTCAGGGGAGTAGTCACTCCCCTTTCCTTTGTCCATTTTCGCGCCAGAGCAGGGATAAGGGGTCCCGGAACCGGTGTATACTGGCTTATGCAGAAATGGGCACCATGTGTGCCCATGAAAGCATTTCCAGAGGCTGGGGGAGGCTACTCCTCCCCTGCCTTCACACTATTTTCCAAAGGGAGAGGGTGTAACACCCTCTCTCAGAGGAAGTCCTTTGTTCTGCCATCCTGGGCCAGGCCTGGCTGGACCCCAGGAGGGCAGAAGCCTGTCTGAGGGTCTGGCAGCAGCAGCAGCTGCAGTGAAACCCCGGGAAAGGCAGTTTGGCAGTACCAGGGTCTGTGCTACAGACCACTGGGATCATGGGATTGTGCCAACTATGCCAGGATGGCATAGAGGGGGCAATTCCATGATCATAGACATGTTACATGGCCATATTCGGAGTTACCATTGTGAAGCTACATATAGGTAGTGACCTATATGTAGTGCACGCGTGTAATGGTGTCCCTGCACTCACAAAGTCTGGGGAATTGGCCCTGAACAATGTGGGGGCACCTTGGCTAGTGCCAGGGTGCCCACACACTAAGTAACTTAGCACCCAACCTTTACCAGGTAAAGGTTAGACATATAGGTGACTTATAAGTTACTTAAGTGCAGTGTAAAATGGCTGTGAAATAACGTGGACGTTATTTCACTCAGGCTGCAGTGGCAGGCCTGTGTAAGAATTGTCAGAGCTCCCTATGGGTGGCAAAAGAAATGCTGCAGCCCATAGGGATCTCCTGGAACCCCAATACCCTGGGTACCTCAGTACCATATACTAGGGAATTATAAGGGTGTTCCAGTAAGCCAATGTAAATTGGTAAAATTGGTCACTAGCCTGTTAGTGACAATTTGAAAGAAATGAGAGAGCATAACCACTGAGGTTCTGATTAGCAGAGCCTCAGTGAGACAGTTAGTCATAACACAGGTAACACATTCAGGCACACTTATGAGCACTGGGGCCCTGGCTGGCAGGGTCCCAGTGACACATACAACTAAAACAACATATATACAGTGAAAAATGGGGGTAACATGCCAGGCATGATGGTACTTTCCTACACAACCCCCCCCCCCCCCAAACGAAGGACAATAAGACTAGCCATGACCTGATGAGTCTTCATTGTCTAAGTGGAAATATCTGGAGAGTCCATCTGCATTGGAGTGGCTACTCCCAGGTCTATGTTCCACTGTATAGTCCATTCCCTGTAGGGACATGGACCACCTCAACAATTTAGGATTTTCACCTTTCATTTGTTTTAGCCAAAGTAGAGGTTTGTGGTCTGTCTGAACAATGAAGTGAGTGCCAAACAGGTATGGCCTCAACTTCTTCAGTGCCCAGACCAGAGCAAAGGCCTCCCTCTTAATGGCAGACCAATGCTTTTCTCTAGGGGTCAACCTTCTACTAATAAAAGCAACAGGTTTATCCTGGCCCTCAGAATTAAGTTGTGATAGGACTGCCCCTACTCCTCATTCAGATGCATCAGTTTGGACATAGAATTATTTAGAGTAACAAGGGCTTTTCAGGACAGGTGCAGAGCACATGGCCTGCTTCAGCTCCTCAAAAGCTTTCTGACAGTTTGCTGTCCATAATACCTTTTTAGGCATTTTCTTGGATGTGAGGTCATTAAGAGGGGCTGCAATGGAGCCATAGTTCTTAATGAACCTCCTGTAATGCCTAGTGAGGCCTAGGAAGGCTCTCACCTGAGTCTGAGTAGTAGGGGGAACCCAATCTATAATAGTTTGGATTTTCCCCTGAAGTGGTGCAATCTGTTCCCCACCAACAGGGTGTCCCAGATAAACCACCTTCCCCTGCCCTATCTGGCACTTTGAAGCCTTGATAGTGAGGCCTGCCTTTTGCAGGGCCTCTAAAACTTTCCATAGGTGGACCAGGTGATCATCCCAACTGGAGCTAAAGACAGCTATATCGTCCAGATATGCTGCACTAAAAGCTTCCAGCCCTTGCAGGACTGTGTTCACCAACCTCTGAAAAGTGTCTGGTGCATTTTTCAATCCAAAAGGCATTACTGTGAATTGGTAATGGCCTCCAATAGTTGAAAATGCAGTTTTAGGTTTAGCATCTCCTGATAATTTGATCTGCCAATACCCTGCAGTCAAATCAAAAGTGCTTAGATACTTGGCAGATGCCAGTGTATCTATGAGCTCATCTGCCTTGGGTATAGGATGAGCATCAGTTTTGGTTACCTGGTTGAGACCTCTGTAGTCAACACAAAATCGCATTTCTTTCTTTCCATCCTTGGAATGAGGTTTTGGTACAAGTACCACAGGAGAAGCCCATGGACTTTCAGAGTGCTCAACCACTCCCAGTTCTAACATTTTCTGCACCTCTTGCTTTATGCAGTCCCTGACATGGTCAGGCTGCCTATAGATTTTACTTTTGACAGGCAAGCTGTCTCCAGTATCTATAGTGTGCTCACACCAAGAAGTGGTACCTGGCACAGTAGAGAAGAGTTCAGAAAACTGACCCAGGAGATTTATGCAATGGTCTTTCTGCTCAGCAGTAAGACAATCAGCCAAAACTACACCTTCCACTAGAGCATCTTGTTCTGTGGAAGAGAAGAGATCAGGTAGAGCATCACTGTCTTCTTCCTGTCCCTCATCAGTTGCCATGAGCAGGGTGAGATCAGCCCTGTCATAGTAGGGTTTAAGGCGATTGACATGGAGCACCCTAAGGGGACTCCTGGCAGTGCCTAAGTCAACTAGGTAGGTGACTTCACCCTTTTTCTCAACAATTGTGTGGGGTCCACTCCATTTATCTTGGAGTGCTCTTGGGGCCACAGGCTCCAAGACCCACACTTTCTGCCCTGGTTTGTACTGAACCAAAACAGCCTTCTGGTCATGCCATTGCTTTTGGAGCTCTTTTGCTGGCCTAAAGGTTTTTACTGGCCTTTTTCATGTACTCAGCCATCTTGATCTGAGGCCAAGTACATAATCCACAATATCTTGCTTTGGAGCTTTTAAAGGTTGTTCCCAACCCTCCTTGACAAGTGTTAGTGGACCCCTAACAGGGTGTCCAAAGAGGAGTTCAAAGGGGCTAAAGCCCACTCCTTTCTGGGGTAACTCCCTGTAGGCAAAAAGGAGGCATGGTAAAAGGATATCCCATCTCCTGCGGAGTTTTTCAGGGAGTCCCATAATCATGCCTTTGAGAGTTTTGTTAAATCTCTCTACCAGTCCATTTGTTTGTGGATGATAGGGTGTAGTGAACTTGTAAGTCACACCACACTCCTTCCACATGGCCTTTAAGTAAGCAGACATGAAATTGCTTCCCCTGTCTGATACCACCTCTTTTGGGAAGCCCACCCTGGAAAATATTCCCAGGAGGGCCTTTGCCACTGCAGGTGCTGTAGTGGTCCTTAGAGGAATTGCTTCAGGATATCTTGTGGCATGGTCCACTACCACCAAGATAAACCTATTGCCTGAAGCAGTAGGAGGGTCAAGGGGGCCAACTATGTCAACCCCTACCCTTTCAAAGGGAACCCCAACCACAGGCAGTGGAATAAGGGGTGCCTTTGGAGTGCCACCTGTCTTGCCACTGGCTTGACAGGTTTCACAGGACTTACAAAACTCTTTTGTGTCCTCAGACATTCTAGGCCAATGAAACAAGGGAACAAGCCTGTCCCAAGTTTTCATTTGTCCCAGATGTCCAGCTAGGGGAATGTCGTGGGCTAGAGTTAGGAGGAACTTTCTGTACTCCTGAGGAATCACTAACCTCCTGGCAGTTCCAGGTTTAGGATCCCTTGCTTCAGTGTACAAGAGGTTGTCCTCCCAGTAAACTCTGTGAGAGTCACTGACATCCCCATTAGCTTGTTTGACAGCTTGCTGTCTTAGACCCTCTAGTGTGGGACAGGTTTGCTGTGCCACACTCAGCTCCTCCCTGGCAGGCCCCCCTTCACCCAAAAGCTCAGCAGTGTCTGCTTCCAGCTCCTCTGGTGTAGGTTCTGCACAGGGTGGAAATTCTTCTTCCTCAGAAGTAGAATCCACTGTAGAGGGAGGGATAGTAGGAAGTGCTTTACTTCTACTAGCCCTAGATTTAGGGAGCACTTGGTCCATTGTTCCAGGATCCAAGTCACCCTGTCCTTTTTGCTTTTTGGCCTGAGCCCTGGTTAAAGCAAAAATATGCCCTGGGATGCCCAGCATTGCTGCATGGGCCTCCAACTCCACATCTGACCAAGCTGATGTCTCCAAATCATTTCCTAGTAGACAGTCTACAGGTAAATCTGTGGCTACCACAACTTTCTTTGGACCAGTAACCCCCCCCCCCCCAGTTGAGATTTACAACAGCCATGGGGTGGCTAAGTGTGTTGTTGTGAGCATCGGTTACTTGGTACTGGTGACCAAGTAGGTGTTGTTCAGGGTGGACCAGTTTCTCTATCACCATTGTGACACTGGCACCTGTGTCCCTGTAGGCCTGAACCTCAACACCATTTATTAGGGGTAGCTGCTTGTACTTATCCATATTAAGGGGACAAGCAACTAAGGTGGCTAAATCAATAGCCCCCTCAGAGACTAACACAGCATCTGTGGTCTCCCTAACAAGACCAACCCCAACTAAGTTACCAATAGTGAGCCCAGCTACTCCCTTGAATTGGCTATTAGTAGGTTTGCTCCCACCACCACTGCTATTAGTAGGGACACTAGGTGTAGCAGTAGGGGTTGTAGTGGTAGGAGGCTTGGTGCTTTTCTTTGGACAACTTGGATCTGTTGTCCAATGGCCTTTTATTTTACATAAATAGCACCATGGTTTCTTTTCTTTGTTTTGATTAGAAGAGGATTTGCCCCCCCCCCACCCACCAGAGTGTTTTTGTGGGCCTGATGAAGACTAATTTTTAGATTTGTCCCCACCCTTGTCAGAAGACTTACCATCCTTCTTTTTGTTGCCATCTTTGTCACCCCCTGTATGAACTTTTCTGTTCACCTTTGTTCTGACCCATTTGTCTGCCTTCTTTCCCAATTCTTGGGGAGAGGTCAGATCAGAGTCCACCAGGTACTGGTGCAACAAATCAGACACACAATTATTAAGAATATGCTCTCTCAGGATTAAGTTATACAGGCTGTCATAATCAGTAACTTTACTGCCATGTAACCACCCCTCCAAGGCCTTCACTGAATGGTCAATGAAATCAACCCAGTCTTGTGAAGAATCCTTTTGGGTCTCTCTGAACTTTATCCTGTATTGTTCAGTGGTTAAGCCATAACCATCCAGGAGTGCATTCTTAAGAATTTTGAAATCATTGGCTTCACTTTCTTTCACAGTAAGGAGCCTATCCCTACCTTTTCCACTAAATGATAGCCATAGGATAGCAGCCCACTGCCTTTGAGGGACATCCTGTACAACACAGGCCCTCTCAAGTGCAGCAAACCACTTGTTAATGTCATCCCCCTCCTTATAAGGGGGAACTATCTTGTGCAGATTCCTAGAATCATGCTCTTTTGCAGGATGACTATTGGGAATACTGCTGCTGCCACCATGGGTTTCTAAACCCAGTTTCTGTCTTTCCTTCTCTACTTCTAAAGACTGTCTATCCAAATCCAGCTGTTGCTTCTTGAGCTTCAGTCTGGTTTGTTCCACTCTCAATCTATTGAGCTCCCTTTCTAACAATCTGTCATCAGGGTGGGTGGGAGGGACATGTCTAGAAACAGAAGTATGATGAGAATGGACAGAAGGAGACCTGTCCCTTACAGAAGGCACCCTAACAGCTTGGTTAACAGAAACATCACTTCTACTGTGGTGAGAATGAATGCTCTTGCTATGATGTGAGACAACACTATCTGTATGGTGTGACTCAACCTCAGTACCAACTATGCTAGGCTGTCTAGTATTGGGCAGGCTAGGAAGTTTCTTTCCTGAATCTTTTCCTAGGGGAGTCCCTGGATCAGATTGGGAACCATTAGCTACTTTTTCAACAGATGGGGCCCTTTTGGCCTTATCTTGTTCTCTAAGCATGTTAAGCAATAATTCCAAAGAAGGATTCTTCCCTACACTCAAACCTCTCTCTATGCAGAGACTCCTTGCTCCTTTCCAGCTAAGGTGATCATATGCAAGTTTGGACAGATCAACATTTTGGCCTGTGCCAGACATTTTTAGAAAGGGAGTTTAAGTGATAGAAAAAGAGAAAAAAGTTTTCAGAACTTTTAGAAAGACAGAAAAAAACTTGTTAAACTTTTAAGAACTTTTGAGAAAGTTTAGAGGTACTTTTCAGCACTTTAGGAAAGAGGTGAGAAAAGAAATGCAAAACTTTTTGGTTAGGTGTACATACACTGAACTTGTTTTGTATATTTTTCTCTTATGAAAAGTACACTGACAAAAGTGGTAAGTAGTCTCAAAGCACTTATCCCACCACTGCACAACCAATGTAGGAGGCTGGACTGGCTTGTAGTGAGTACCTAGGGGTACTTACACCTTGCACCAGGCCCAGTTATCCCTTATTAGTGTATAGGGTGTCTAGCAGCATAGGCTGATAAATAATGGTAGCTTAGCAGAGCAGCTTAGGCTGAACTAGGAGACGAGTGAAGCCCCTACAGTACCACTACTGTCATATGACAATATCATAAGAAAACACAATACACAGATATTCTAAAAATAAAGGTACTTTATTTTTATGACAATATGCCAAAAGTATCTCAGTGAGTACCCTCAGTATGAGGATAGCAAATATACACAAGATATATGTACACAATACCAAAATATGCAGTAATAGTATTAGAAAACAGTGCAAACAATGTATAGTTACAATAGGATGCAATGGAGACACATAGGGATAGGGGCAACACAAACCATATACTCCAAAAGTGGAATGCGAACCACGAATGTACCCCAAACCTATGTGACCTTGTAGAGGGTCGCTGGGACTATTAGAAAATAGTAAGGGTTAGAAAAATAGCCCACCCCAAGACCCTGAAAAGTGAGTGCAAAGTGCACTAAAGTTCCCCAAAGGACATAGAAGTCGTGATAGGGGAATTCTGCAGGAAAGACACAAATCACCAATGCAACAACGATGGATTTCCAGTCGAGGGTACCTGTGGAACAAGGGGACCAAGTCCAAAAGTCACAAGCAAGTCGGAGATGGGCAGATGCCCAGGAAATGCCAGCTGTGGGTGCAAAGAAGCTGCTACTGGACAGTAGAAGCTGGAGATTCTGCAGAAACGACAAGGGCTAGTAACTTTCCCTTTGGAGGACGGACCTCCGACGCCGTGGAGAGTCGTGCAGAAGTGTTTTCCTGAAGAAAGACCGCCAACAAGCCTTGCTAGCTGCAAATCATGCGGTTAGGGTTTTTGGGTGCTGCTGTGGCCCAGGAGGGACCAGGATGTCGCCAATTGCGTCTGGGGAGATAGGGGGCGTCGAGCAAGACAAGAAGCCCTCTCAGCAGTAGGCAGCACCCGCAGAAGTGCCAGAAACAGGCACTACGAGGATGCGTGAAACGGTCTCACCCAAAGTCGCACAAAGGAGTCCCACGTCGCCGGAGAACAACTTAGGAGGTTGTGCAATGCAGGTTAGAGTGCCGTGGACGCAGGCTGGACTGTGCACAAAGGATTTCCGCAGGAAGTGCACCGAGGCCGGAGTAGCTGCAAAAGTCGCGGTTCCCAGCAATGCAGTCTGGCATGGGGAGGCAAGGACTTACCTCCACCAAACTTGGACTGAAGAGTCACTGGACTGTGGGAGTCTCTTGGACAGAGTTGCTGGATTCAAGGGACCTCGCTTGTTGTGCTGAGAGGAGACCCAGGGTACCGGTGATGCAGTTCTTTGGTGCCTGCGGTTGCAGGGGGACGATTCCGTCGACCCACGGGAGATTTCTTCGGAGCTTCTAGTGCAGAGAGGAGGCAGACTACCCCCACAGCATGCACCACCAGGAAAACAGTCGAGAAGGCGGCAGGATCAGCGTTACAGAGTTGTAGTAGTCGTCTTCGCTACTTTGTTGCAGTTTTGCAGGCTTCCAGCGCGGTCAGTAGTCGATTCCTTGGCAGAAGGTGAAGAGAGAGATGCAGAGAAACTCAGATGAGCTCTTGCATTCGTTATCTAAGGAAATCCCCAAAGCAGAGACCCTAAATAGCCAGAAAAGATGGTTTGGCTACTTAGGAGAGAAGATAGGCTAGCAACACCTGAAGGAGCCTATCAGGAGGAGTCTCTGACGTCACCTGATGGCACTGGCCACTCAGAGCAGGACAGTGTGCCAGCAGCACTTCTGTATCCAAGATGGCAGAGGTCTGGAGCACACTGGAGGAGCTCTGGGCACCTCCCAGGGGAGGTACAGGTCAGGGGAGTGGTCACTCCCCTTTCCTTTGTCCAGTTTCGCGCCAGAGCAGGGCTAAGGGGTCCCTGAACCAGTGTAGACTGGCTTATGCAGAAATGGGCACCATGTGTGCCCATGAAAGCATTTCCAGAGGCTGGGGGAGGCTACTCCTCCCCTGCCTTCACACCATTTTCCAAAGGGAGAGGGTGTAACACCCTCTCTCAGAGGAAGTCCTTTGTTCTGCCATCCTGGGCCAGGCCTGGCTGGACCCCTGGAGGGCAGAAGCCTGTCTGAGGGGCTGGCAGCAGCAGCAGCTGCAGTGAAACCCCGGGAAAGGCAGTTTGGCAGTACCAGGGTCTGTGCTACAGACCACTGGGATCATGGGATTGTGCCAACTATGCCAGGATGGCATAGAGGGGGCAATTCCATGATCATAGACATGTTACATGGCCATATTCGGAGTTACCATTGTGAAGCTACATATAGGTAGTGACCTATATGTAGTGCACGCGTGTAATGGTGTCCCCGCACTCACAAAGTCCGGGGAATTGGCCCTGAACAATGTGGGGGCACCTTGGCTAGTGCCAGGGTGCCCACACACTAAGTAACTTAGCACCCAACCTTTACCAGGTAAAGGTTAGACATATAGGTGACTTATAAGTTACTTAAGTGCAGTGTAAAATGGCTGTGAAATAACGTGGACGTTATTTCACTCAGGCTGCAGTGGCAGGCCTGTGTAAGAATTGTCAGAGCTCCCTATGGGTGGCAAAAGAAATGCTGCAGCCCATAGGGATCTCCTGGAACCCCAATACCCTGGGTACCTCAGTACCATATACTAGGGAATTATAAGGGTGTTCCAGTAAGCCAATGTAAATTGGTAAAATTGGTCACTGGCCTGTTAGTGACAATTTGAAAGAAATGAGAGAGCATAACCACTGAGGTTCTGATTAGCAGAGCCTCAGTGAGACAGTTAGTCATAACACAGGTAACACATTTAGGCACACTTATGAGCACTGGGGCCCTGGCTGGCAGGGTCCCAGTGACACATACAACTAAAAAAACATATATACAGTGAAAAATGGGGGTAACATGCCAGGCAAGATGGTACTTTCCTACAGGTACACACCGCCGCGCTCAAAATACACACACATCTCCAAAACACCGCCACATTGGACAATTCAAAATACACACACCTGATACACATACAAACACCACTCCCACACACCCAACACAATATAAAACACACACCCACATCACCCACAAACCCCTACGACCACAATTACTGAGAGAAGGCCAGAGAGAGACACCACCATCAACAATACTAGCATCCACAGGCACACAACACCATCACCCACACAACATCCACGCACAAAACACCCCACACCACTACACATCACCACACTCATCACCACATACACCACCCCACACATTACCTACACCAAGCAATGGCACGCCAAAGACACCCCAGGTTTTCGGAAGAGGAGCTCAGGGTCATGGTGGAGGAAATCGTACGGGTAGAGCCACAGCTATTTGGATCACAGGTGCAGCACACCTCTATAGCTAGGAAGATGGAGCTATGGCGAAGAATAGTCGACAGGGTCAACGCAGTGGGACAGCACCCAAGAAATCGGGACGACATCAGGAAGAGGTGGAACGACCTATGGGGGAAGGTGCGTTCCGTGATCTCCAGACACCACCTGGTGGTTCAGAGGACTGGCGGCGGACCCCCACCTCCTACCCCACAACTAACAACATGGGAGGAGCAGGTCTTGACCATTATGCATCCTGAGGGCCTCGGAGGAGTCGGTGGAGGAATGGACTCTGGTAAGTCAAATCTTAACTATTACAACCCCCACCCTACCTGCATGCCATCACATACCCCCACCCTCACCCCCTCCCTTATCACTCCAACTCCTCACTAATGTACTAATAACACAAACCACACATCCCAACACCAAGCCCTGCATGACACAACAAAGCATGGACACCCTGCATGACACAACAAAGCATGGACACCCTGCATGACACAACAAAGCATGGACACTCATCACTAAAGCATGCCCCCTGCACATACCCATAACAAACCCTAACCATCATCACACAAGCCCCCACACAGGAATGCTTGCACTCCCCAGGATGGTACAGTGGGCAACCCACCCACTGTAGAGACTTGAGAGACTGTGGCTTTGCACTCCCCAGGATGGTACAGTGGGCAAACCACCCACTGTAGAGACTTGAGAGACTGTGGCTTTGCACTCCCCGAGTCCGTGTCGCTGGTTGCTGATCCGGTGACCGCCGTGAAGCTCCCCTCACCCTCCGTCCCACTGGTGTATTCGGAGTCCGTGGTGTGGCCCTCCATGGCCATGTGGGATGCAGTCCCTGGTGCTCCGGTGCCACTGTACCTCCGCCTGATGATGCTGATGCACAAAAGAACGGGGAGAGCACAAAAAGGGGTTGGGAAACAGAAGAAAGACAGGTTGAGTGCATGGCTTACCGCTACTGTTGGCGGACAATACAGACACAGCAGCCCCCTGCACTGCGCCGCGCTCTTGGGCTCTACAGATGCAGTTCCTGGGATATGGCCAACATGGCTATGGTGGACATCTGAACACATAGATGACACAGGGGCATGTATACCTGTACTTGGCACTCTACAGAGGTGGGGTGGAGTGGCACATGGCCTGCATTACGGAGGGGCCTAGCCTACGGAACTCGCCCTGGCCTAGGGAAACCCACAGACCTCCTCCCCCACCCAGACACCTTCACAGCGCGCAAAGTCCGCTGAATGAGAGTGTACTCACCTCCTTGTGTCTGCTGTGATGCCCTCATGCGCCCATCCAACTCCGGGTAGGCCACCGCCAGGATCTGGAACATCAGGGGGGTCATGGTACGACGGGCACCCCTCCCAGGTTGGGAGGCCATCCCCAGCTGAGCCTCCGCCGTCTTCTTGCTCCAGCGGCGAATGTCCTCCCATCTTTTCCGGCAGTGGGTGCTCCGTCTCTGGTGGACCCCCAGGGTCCGGACGTCCTTGGCGATGGCACGCCAAATATCCTTCTTCTGGTGGGCGCTGACCTACATGACATGTACAGGGGAAGAAGAGAAGTCATTAACAACTGCACCGTCGAAGTGAGTGGCCCACATCCCTGCCCTTGCCATGTGGCACATGCATTCACACTCCTTCATGCTCGCAGAACTCAGCCCCCTTCCTTCTCACATCCAGCCCTCTCCACACAGCCATAGCCCACACAACTTGCACCCTATGTACTCACCTGTTGGTCTGGCGGACCGTAGAGTAGCGTGCACTGGGGGAGGACCCCGTCCACGAGCTTCTCCAACTCCTGTGCAGTGAAGACAGGGGCCCTTTCCCCAGACGCACGAGCCATTGTCTCTTCCAGACCGAGGTCACAGCAGCACTTGCAGTGTAGGTCCTCTCCTGTCGAAGATCAGGTATCGAGTGATTGAACAGATCGAAAATGGCGGTGACGTCCACGGCGGTGCTTATCATCACCGCCGGCGCACTGCGTCATTGGCTCCTGGGACCCATAGGGTCCAATGATAACCGATGCAGCATTGCGCAGCGGTCTACGACTGCCTACCGCGACGTTGTACAACGCCAGCGCAGTTACCTCACATCCCATTGTCCCACTTTAGAGGTCAGGCAGCCGCCATTTCAGGGGCCCACATGGCTTCATTTTCAACTGCCCATGGGGAACAGGGTCAAGACTGATTTGCATATGGCTGGGTCCAAACTGGAATGGCATGGGCAGCAAAAAACCGATGGATTTAGGCCCAGATCACTGTACTGGGGGTGAATGTTTGACAATGTTCAGCATTCCGTCCATCACTTGTTGTTTTTGCATTTGTCGCCCTAAGTGGGAAGGGTATGCCCAGACGTGGGTCCCGTGCTTCCCATGCCACTGGATTCAATAAGAAAACATGACTGTTCCCATGGGGAACAGGGTCAAGACTGATTTGCATATGGCTGGGTCCAAACTGGAATGGCATGGGCAGCAAAAAAACGATGGATTTAGGCCCAGATCACTGTACTAGGGGTGAATGTTTGACAATGTTCAGCATTCCGTCCATCACTTGTTGTTTTTGCATTTGTCGCCCTAAGTGGGATGGGTATGCCCAGACGTGGGTCCCGTGCTTCCCATGCCACTGGATTCAAGAAGAAAACGGGACTGTTCCCATGGGGAACAGGGTCAAGACTGATTTGCATATGGCTGGGTCCAAACTGGAATGGCATGGGCAGCAAAAAAACGATGGATTTAGGCCCAGATCACTGTACTGGGGGTGAATGTTTGACAATGTTCAGCATTCTGTCCATCACTTGTTGTTTTTGCATTCATTTTCAACTGCATCACACATACCTAGGCCTGGACTCAACACACATACAGACAACGTTTTGGAGTTTGTTTCGTGTTCTGTGTAGATGTGGGTACATACCTCTGAATTGCTTGACTCTGTGGTCGCTGTTGTCCTTCCTAGGCACCGTCAGCTGGGACATGTGAGGAGATGGCGGAATCCTCCGGTGTACCGACCGCTGGTGGACCTGTTGACAATGGAGGAGCGACATTTAATCATCACCTACAGGTTTGACCGTGCCACAATCCAGGAACCGTGTGCCCAGTTGAAGCCTGACCTGATGTCAGCAATCCGCCATCCCACAGGAATCCCCCCTCAAGTGCAGGTGCTATCAGTGCTCCATTTCCTAGCAAGTGGGTCATTTCAAACAACAGTTGCCATGGCATCAGAGATGTCCCAGCCCATGTTTTCCAACGTATTGTCCAGAGTGTTGTCTGCCCTGCTGAAATACATGCGGAGCTACATCGTTTTCCCTCAGGTGGAGGATTTGGCTACAGTTAAAGGTGACTTCTATGCCCTGGGACATATCCCTAACATCATAGGTGCCATTGATGGGACCCATGTAGCTCTGGTCCCCCCCCACAGGAGTGAACAGGTGTACAGGAACCGGAAGAGTTATCATTCGATGAATGTACAGATGGTATGTTTGGCAGACCAGTACATCTCGCAGGTAAATGCTATGTTCCCTGGCTCAGTGCATGACGCCTACATCCTACGGAATAGCAGCATCCCTTATGTGATGGGTCAACTCCAGAGACATCGGGTGTGGCTATTAGGGGACTCTGGTTACCCCAACCTGTCATGGCTATTGACCCCAGTGAGGAATCCCAGGACCAGGGCAGAGGAACGCTACAATGAGGCCCATGGGCGGACTAGGAGGGTGATCGAACGCACCTTCGGCCTCCTGAAGGCCAGGTTCAGGTGCCTCCATATGATAGGTGGTTCCCTATTCTACTCACCAAGGAAGGTATGCCAGATCATCATTGCCTGCTATATGCTTCACAATCTTGCTTTGCAACGCCAGGTGCCTTTTCTGCAGGAGAATGGTCCAGATGACGGTGTTGTGGCAGGTGTGGAGCCTGTGGACAGTGATGAAGAGGCAGCAGAGGAAGAAGACATTGACAACAGGGACTCAGTCATACAGCAATATTTCCAGTGACACACAGGTGAGAACACTTTCTTTACTAATACACTTACTTTCACACTTTACCTCTATCCTATCCTCTATGCTAATTGCAAGCAGTATTTGGTAACTGAGTTGTACATTTCCATTATGGTTTCACAGGTGTGGTTACTAACGTGTGTCATCTGCTTGCATCCTTCATGGACTTGTGATGTGTGACATAGGTATGTTGACATTACTATTGAGAACGGATTTTGTCATTGTCATAGCTAATACACATTTTCAAAATCACAGACTGACTCCAGATTGTTTTGTGCTTCAAGGGTGTTTATTGAAGTGCTAATTATTGGAGGGGGTGGTAAAATGGTGATGGGTGAGGGTGGAGGAATGTCCATGGCAGAGTCCAGTCTATTAGTCTCACAGGTGCACTGCCCATATGGGCATAGGAAGTGGAGCTGGGGCAGTTCCAATATGGACAGGGTTACAAAGTGGGACAGTGGGATGACAATCAGGGTGGTCTCATTTTTTGGCGGGGGTCTTGCCATCCTGCTCTGTCCTGTTCCTGGATCTCAGGGACCGCTTGCGGGGTGGTTCTCCGTCTGCAGGGGGTGGGGTGCTGGTGTGGTGGTCCTGTGGCGGGGCGTCCTGTCCACTAGCGCCGGCGGAGGTGGTGGGCAGTTCATCGTCCATGCTAGTGTCAGGGGCCCCTTGTAGTGCCACGGTGTCCCTCATGGTGTTCTGTATGTCCTTCAGCACCCCTACGATGGTGCCCAGGGCGGAGCTGATGGTTCTGAGTTCCTGCCTGAACCCCAAATACTGTTCCTCCTGCATGCGCTGGGTCTCCTGAAACTTGGCCAGGACCGTAGCCATCGTCTCCTGGGAGTGGTGCTATGCTCCCATCATGGAGGAGAGGGCCTCGTGGAGAGTGGGTTCCCTTGGCCTGTCCGCCCCCTGTCGCACGAAAGCCCTCCCAGTTCCCCTGTGTTCCTGTGCCTCTGTCCCCTGGACCGTGTGCCCACTGCCACTGCCCCCAGGTCCCTGTTGTTGTTGGGGTGGTGGGTTACCTTGGGTTCCCTGTAGTGGTAGACACACAGCTGATTGATGTGTCCTGGGGACAGAGGTATGGGCCCGCTGGGTGGGTGCTTTACTGGTGTTTCCAGAGGGTAGAAGGTCAGTGTTGGGCTGTGCCTGTACGAGGGGAACCGACTGTCCCGAGGCCCACGATGGTCCGGGCTGGTCATCTGGATCCAGTTGGCCAGAGCTGATATCATCACTGTGGGCCTCTTCTGTGGGTGGGGTAGAGATGTCTGGACACTCCTGTCTGGTGACGTTAGGTAGTGGTCCTGCAGGGATATAAAAGCATGATTTTTGCATGTGTGTGTCATGGTGTGCAATGGGTGGGTGAGCCCACTGTACCATCCTGGGGAGTGCAAAGCCACAGTCTCTCAATTCTCTACAGTGGGTGGTTTGCCCACTGTACCATCCTGGGGACATGCCCCCCCTACCAGCACCGCCCTCCCAGCAGCCCCTCAGCCTTTGCCCTGTGCCCGCTCACCCAGGAGGGTGGGCATCACCTTTGCCCCAGGCACCTCAGCCCCTGCCCCTGTCACCCCTGCTGCCCTCAGGGAGGAGGCCATTGACCTCCTCAGGTCACTCACTGTTGGGCAGTCTACCATTGTGAATGCCATCCAGGGTGTAGAAAGGGAGTTGCAACACACTAATGCATTCCTGGAGGGCATTCATTCTGGTCAGGCTGCCCATCATCGAACCCTGCAATCTCTGGCCTCAGCACTGATGGCAGCCATTGTCCCTGTGTCTAGCCGCCCCCCTCCAACTTCCTCCACCCAGACCCAATCCCCTGTACCTCAGCCTATCCCAAGCACACCTACAGACCAGCCTGCACACACCTCAACACACAAGGGAAGCTCAGGCAAACATAGGCACCACACATCCCACAGGCACTCACACAAGCATCACCCACATACAGACACAGCAACATCCACTGCCTCCACTGTGTCCTCCTCCTCCTCGTCTCCCTCCTCCCTCCCAGTGTCGTCTACACTCTCACCTGCATGCACTACCACTACAGCCACTAGGACTCGCACCAGAACACCCAGCACCACACCCCACTCACCTGCACTCACCACCCCCACTACCATTTACACGTCCCCTGTGTCCTCTCCCAGTGTGTCTGTGACGCCCCCTCCCAAAGTACACAAAGGCGGGCACACACCCACCCAACATCCATCCACCTCACGACAGCCTCCAGAACATGTACCTGCACCCAAATCATCAAAAGTTACACCTCCTCTTCCTCCACTCCCAGACCCCCTCCAGCTACCCATCCCAGTGTTCGTCAGAAACTTTTCCTGAGCAACGTTGACCTCTTTCCCACCCCCCCTCCGATACATAGGTCCCGTAGTAGCACCTCAGCCAAAAAATGTCCAGTACCAGTGGTGCCTGTTAGAGGTATGTGGAGTGCACCGGGCACCAGGGCAGCCAGTGTGACACGGAGCCAAAGCACAGCCAGTCCCCCCCCTGTGAAGCACCAGAAGTTGGTCAGTGCCCAACAGGAGAGGGTGAAGACTCCTGCAGGCAAAGCCTCTCACAAGAGTCCCGGGGGGAGTGTCCACTCAGCTGTGACTCCTCCCTAGGTGGGGAAGGGGCAGAAGAAAGCGCCAAAGTCTGGGGGGAGCAGCACGGCGGAGAAGGCGCCATCATCCCCGCTGCCCAGGACGCCACCGCCAGCCCCATCGTCACTGGTCAGGAGACCACCGCCAGAGTCAGTGCCCAGGAGGGCAGCACAATCGTCACTGGTCAGGAGACCACCGCCAGAGTCAGTGCCCAGGAGGGCAGCACAATAGTCACTGGTCAGGAGACCACCGCCAGAGTCAGTGCCCAGGAGGGCCCCGGCAGCCACAGCCCCGCTGGGCAATGAGGGACCGTCATGACACACACTGTTGCCCAGGTCTGAGACAGCAAAGTCAAGCACCGCTGAACAGGGCAAAGACCGCCATGGCAAGCACCGCTGAACAGGGCAAGCACCGCTGAACGGGTCAGAGACAGCAAAGTCAAGCACCGCTGAACAGGGCAAAGACCGCCATGGCAAGCACCGAAGAACAGGTCAGAGACAGCAAAGTAAAGCACCGCTGAACAGGGCAAAGACCGCCATGGCAAGCACCGCTGAACAGGGCAAGCACCGCTGAACAGGTCAGAGACAGCAAAGTCAAGCACCGCTGAAGAGGGCAAAGACCGCCATGGCAAGCACCGCTGAACAGGGCAAGCACTGCCAACACAAGCATCGCTAGCCCATGTGCGGCAGGGGCAGTGACGGAACTGGGACCGTCACGGGGAGAGTGATGCACTCTGGGCACCAATCCCCCTCCAGAACCAGTGGAGAACAGCATCCACTACCTGAGTCCTTAACAGGATGAAGCACTCTGGGAACCAGTCCCCCTCCAGAACCAGTGGAGACCTGCATCCACTCTGTCTGTCCTGCACAGGATGAAGCACTATGAGAGACTGTGGCTTTGCACTCCCCAGGATGGTACAGTGGGCAAACCACCCACTGTAGAGACTTGAGAGACTGTGGCTTTGCACTCCCCAGGATGTAACAGTGGGCAACCCACCCACTATAGAGACTTGAGAGACTGTAGCTTTGCACTCCCCAGGATGGTACAGTGGGCCACCCACCCACTGTAGAGACTTGAGAGACTGTGGCTTTGCACTCCCCAGGATGGAACAGTGGGCAACCCACCCACTGTAGAGACTTGAGAGACTGTGGCTTTGCACTCCCCAGGATGGTACAGTGGGCAACCCACCCACTGTTGAGACTTGAGAGACTGTGGCTTTGCACTCCCCAGGATACATCAATGGGCATGGAGCCCCATTGTGGATCTGGCGTGGTGCTGTCATCCGGCTGAGGTGCCCCCCCCTTACCTTCCCCCTGAGGTACCTGTTGTATTTCTATCTGATGCCCCTGCAGTGTTCTCTCCGTTTCTGGACAGGTATCTTGTGTGGGCCTCGCCCATGCACTTTGGTCCCAGTGGTCCACGGACATTGAATGGTGCATACCTGCACTACTGATCGTGATGTATATTTTTGGACTGTGTATTTATTTCTGTATATATTAGCTTACTGTATTTTGATACATTACAATGGTTGCACTCATTTCCTTTTGTCTTTGCATTCTTCCGGGGGGGTGGGGGTTGTTACTGTGATGTTTGGATATGCATTAGTGTGTGTGTTGTAGTGTGCGAGGGTCGGGATGGGGGTGTTGCGTGTGTGTGTCCGTGACTTTTGCCTCCCCTATGTCGTAGGTGCAGTACTCACCGTTGTCTTCGGCGCCGGCGTTGCTGATGTTCGTAGAGGAGCAGGAACACTATCACAGGGAGTATTTGGAGTTCCGGCTCCATGGTGCCCTCCTTCCTCGTGGAGTGTGTTAAGGTGAGCGTTTTCCCATTGAAATGGCTGTTTCCGCCGTGTTTTTATCCGCGGTGAATCCACCCCGGAAAAGGTGGCGGATTGGCCTGTTGTAATACTGTGGGCGGTACTTTGTCTTCCGCCTGTCTGTTGGCGGTGACCGCCGCGCTGCTTGTCTGTACCGCCGTGGCGGTCAGAGTGTTAAAGTGGCTGTCTATGTTGGCGGTTTCCGCCACTGTCATAATTCCCTTTTTTTCCGCCGGCCTGTTTGCGGTATTACCGCCGCTTTAACACCGTCCGCCAGGGTTGTAATGACCCCCTAGTGTGTTGCATCCGGCCATTCCAGTTGGAAGGGAAGCGTGACTCCAGGTGAGGCAGAGTGTCGTTCCTGGTTCAGCTACATGCCCAGAACATAAAGGAGGGGGGGTGATATAAGGGTGCACGTCAGGGCAGTTTGAGTGCTGTGCTTCCTGAGGCACTCACAGTCATCACGGAAACATGTAATTCCTGGTGAGTTGGAACTCCTGCTTCCAACCTGGCAATTTCTATTATTTCTGATGTGATTGTGTTGTAATGACTGTGAGTGACGACGAACCTCTGTCATTTTTTGCATTTCCCGCATTTTTCACCTTGTGGCATAGGAAGTAAAGGAGAACTCGTCACAAGAACTCTGACATATGGACAAATAGTTTTCCTGTTTTTTTGTGGGAATTTATAGTGTTGTGTAAAAATTTCATAATAGTATTCGAATGACTCATAAACCAGAGTGCAAATTATAAGTGTACACAACTTATGAACGCAACGTGCATGAACTGTCTGCGTGACTTTGTGTTAGGATGGTATCCATAGCTTATATTCAGGAGATACTCTGGCTGACCGTCTTCTGGTGATTCTCTGGAGTTGAACACACGTTTGCATTTTTACACCATCACGGCAGCTAGTATGTCTCAGCCTCCTCCATTCTTGAATGAAACTGGTGAACCTAACCTACCTTGGAAGGAGTGGGCAAAATTATTTGACTCATATTTGATAGCCATTGGAGGGGAAAAATCCATGGCTTTAAGGAAACAGCATATTCTGTTACACAATCTAGGTATTCATGGATGTAAGGTATATGAAAGTTTGACGGACCCAGATGATGGAGAGGAGGATGAGGGAGAAGGTTTAGATGACTATGGAAAAATGGTCAGAAAATTGGAAAGTCATTTTGGACACAAGGTCAATGTGGTTCTAGAGAGACATACATTTTTCAGTAGGACACAGGGTAAAGATGAAAAAGTATCCAGTTACATTGCATGTTTGCGGGGTCTGGCCAACACTTGTGAATTTGGGAACCTTGAGGACTCCTTACTTCAAGATCAGCTAGTGAGGTGTACCAATAATCTTAAGGTGCAGGAAAAATTGTTGGTCTATAATCCGGCCCTGAAGGAAGCTGTCAACATAGCAAAAAGTATAGAACACACAGTAGAGTGCATGAAGCTAATTAAACACTTCACAGTGGATGATGAGGTGAGGGAAGTTAAAATGTACTCTAAAAAGGAGAGCAAGGAGTTACGGCAGGAAGAAGACTTTAGGATTCATGAAGTTTCGCCCAAGAAAAATACTGCAAGTAACATAGAAGGGGGCAAGAGTAAGTGCTTTAGGTGTGGCAACAGTAGACATCTGGCTAACAATCCCATGTGTCCTGCTCGCAACTGTTTGTGCCAGAAATGCGGGGCTAGAGGGCATTATGCATGTGTGTGCAAGAATGAACGCAATGAAAGAGAAACTGTACATAAAGTTGAAGAGACTGAAGACACAAAGAATACATTTGTGCTACAATTGAAAGAGACGGATGACTTTAGGCAGGGGGACAACTTATACTCTACTTGTGATATCGAACTCGATGGCATCTGTGTAAGGGCATTTGCTGACTGTTGTTCTCCATTCACTTTCATGGATTACAGCATATACGAAAAGAGTTTCCAAAGTAAGAGATATAGGCTCTCATTTCAACTTTGGCGGGCGGCAAGCGCCGCCCGCCAAGTTGAAACCGCTGCGTGGCCGCCAATGCGGCCGCACTCCCGCGGTGTCTATTTGGAGATCCCCGCCGGCCCAGTGGGGATCTCGGCCGCAACACGGGAGCCGACTCCAAATGGTGCCGGTGGTGTTGCGGCGGTGCGACGGGTGCAGTTGCACCCTGCGCACTTTTCACTGTCTGCTATGCAGACAGTGAAAAGCTCCATGGGGCCGTGGCAGGGGGCCCCGCGACTCCCCTTTCCGCCAGCCTTTTCATGGCGGTTCATACTGCCATGAAAAGGCTGGCAGGAGGGGGACTCGTAATCCCGTGGGCAGCGCTGCAAGCAGCGCTGCCCTGGGGGATTACAACCGCCAGGACCAATGTAGCGGGAAACCGCCAGGACCAATGTAGCGGGAAACCGCCAGTCCCGGCGGTGCGACCGCCCATGTGAAGCACCGCCAGCCTGTTGGCGGTGCTTCCGTCAAAACAGCCCTGGCGGTCTTTGACCGCCAGGGTTGTAATGAGGGCCATAGATTGCAACCTGCAGACATCTCTCCTGGGGATTATAACAATGATCCTATACCTTTGAAGGGTATGTTGAGGCTACAAATAACCTTTAAGGATCGCCATACTAAAGGCAATGTGTACGCCACGAACAAGGGATCCAATCTGTTGGGATAGAAGCATCAAAAAGAGTTAGGCATCAAACTAGACCCTAACAATGAGGAACAAGTCCTACTGGTGGGTGAGCCTAGATTTGGGGAAAGTGTATGTGAGGAATTCCCTGAATTATTTGAAGATAGATTGGGGTTGTTGAGGGACTACCAACATAAATTAAAGGTAAAGGAAAATGCTATACCTGTAGTCCATTAGGTCAGACCAATTCCGTACCTAATGCAGGAACAGCTAAAACAAGTGTTGAACAGGCTGGAGGAACTAGGGGGGTCATTCTGACTTTGACGGGCGGCGGAGGCCGCCCGCCAAAGTCCCGCCGGCAGAATACCGCTGCGCGGTCAAAAGACCGCTGCGGTAATTCTGAGTTTCCCGCTGGGCTGGCGGGCGACCGCCAGAAGGCCGCCCGCCAGCCCAGCGGGAAACCCCCTTCCATGAGGATGCCGGCTCCGAATGGAGCCGGCGGAGTGGAAGGGGTGCGACGGGTGCAGTTGCACCTGTCGCGATTTTCAGTGTCTGCTTGGCAGACACTGAAAATCTTGGTGGGGCCCTGTTAGGGGGCCCCTGCAGTGCTCATGCCAGTGGCATGGGCACTGCAGGGGCCCCTAGGGGCCCCACGACACCCGTTACCGCCAGCCAGGTTCTGGAGGTCAAAACCGCCAGAGCCAGGCTGGCGGTAAGGGGGGAGGATTCCCCAGGGCAGCGGGAAACCGGCGGGACACCGCCGGTTTTCCGTTTCTAACCGCGGCTGTACCGCCGCGGTCAGAATGCCCATGGGAGCACCGCCAGCCTGTTGGCGGCAGAATGACCCCCTAGGTGTCGTAGAACCTATTGAAAGCTCCCTATGGTTGGCCACCATTGTAGTCGCCAAGAAACCTGGGGGGAAGGGCATACATTTATGTGTTGACTTGAGGGACCTCAATGCCAGTATATGGGTGGGTAGGATTCCCCTACCCTGGATAAATGAGTTGTTGAGAACCATGGGTCCAGCTAGATACTTCAGTGTGATCGATCTATCCTCTGCATACCATCAAGTCGAGCTTCATCCTTCATCTCGTTCACTCACCTCTTTCATTACTCCATATGCAGCCTTCAGGTATTGCAGAATGCCATTCGGCTTGGCCTCTGCTGCAGCTGTGTTTCAGTCTATTATGCAGTGTCTTACAAGGGATAGACCAAGTAATGTGTTTCCAGGATGACGTATTAATTTATGGTGTTACTGAGAATGAGCATGATACTACCTGTCCAGGCGCTGGAGCGTGCTGATATGACTATTCGAAAGGACAAATGCCACATTGGTGTGGGTCACTTGAATAGCTAGGCCATAAAATGACAAAGGATGGGGTAGAACCAAAATGTGATCTGGTGGTGGCTGTGAAAGAGGCTCCAGCACCCACCAATAAGCAGGAACTCAAGTCCTTTCTGGGGTTCGCTGAGTACATGGCAAAGTTTGTGCATAACTTCGCTGAGGTCACGGCTCCCATGAGAACCTTGTTAAAGAAAAATATTGCATTTGAATGGAATCCGGATTGCCAGGCGGCATTTGTCAGGGTGACGGAGGCTATTGTCAAGTCTCCAAATTTGGGTAACATTGATCCCAAGAGGAAAACTTTAGTAACTACTGATGCTAGTGAAAAGGGCTTTGGGGGCTACCCTATCTCAGGTTGTAGAAGGGCAGGAGAGAATCATAGCATTTGCATCCAGGTCTCTTAGTGTCGCAGAGGAGAACTATTCCACTATAGAGAGAGAAACGCTGGCGTGCTATTGGGCTATCAACCATTTTAAGTTTTTCTTATGGGGTTTACCCTTTATTGTCAGAACAGATCACAAACCCCTCACCTGTATATTCACTACCAAGGGAAGAGAACATGCCACCCCACGCATTGCTAAGTGGATTCTAGGCTTGGAAAGTTATAATTTCGGAGTAGAGTGTGTTCCTAGCAAGAGGAATATAGTAGCCGACTGACCCCCTATGTATTTTATAGATTTCCTGTGTAGTGCGATATATTTATAAACGGTACACTCCAGGTGGCTCCTCAGAATGTAGGGGTAATGGAATTCCCGGGAGCTCACCTTAGAAGGTTGAAGTGAGCAGTTGTGGAAAGCTGGAGCGGTGAGGTGGTGTTCAAGGAGTTTGCCAATAAAACTGATTAATTATCTGGATAAGCTTTGACTTTATAACAGTAACACATGCATTGAAATGGTGAGAGTTGTTGTTTTATATATCTTAATTCATTATTCATCCAAAGAGCCTTCTTTTTTTGCATTGCTTTGCCATTTCCTTTAGGATTAGTTTGCCAAAGGATGAGGTTAGCTAGTCATAAAGCTTGTGTATTGAGTTTATTGTGGCCATAGCATGTTTAAAGTAAACTGTGCTTCTAGGTCCTTCTACATTCAGATTGTTCTGTTGCCTGTAAGAAGGCGCACCCAGATGGTTATAAACTGATAGCTTTTGTGGGATCCTAAATGATAATGCAACAATGTGATGAATGGTCTCCGCAACCAAAGTGAGTCTTTGCTAAGCGGTTAGTTCTGTCCTGCAGAAGATGACATCCCAAGTATGACTCGTTCTATTGGTAGGTGTGGTGGCAATCTGTTGCAGGCTGTTTCTACATAGGCCTGCTTGTAATGGATTTGTTTGATGCATATTAGGTTTGTCAAGTGAAACGTGAAGGTCAACATGGATGCACTGATTAGAAAATGTAGGTAATGTGTCTCATAATACATCCAGGAAGGCATTCGTAAACGCTCTGTTGTTAGGAGGAGGTTTGTAGAGGAGGATAAAGTTGTAGTTGAAAGTAGGACTGGGATTGTGTCTAATCAGGAGCTTCACGGCCTTGTATGACAACATTTGTCAGACTGTTATGGAACCTTTAAAGACTGTGGGTAATCCTCTTCGCTTTGTTTGTTGATCTTGGGTAATAGTGATTAACTAGATGGGACAGCTTTATGGAGTATTTGAGCTTTGTCCTCTCACGGCCATGTTTCTGTGATTATTAAGATGTCTGAGTCTGTGTCTGTCAGTAGGTCAAAGATACTGTATTTGTTCTTACTCACATCATTGCAATAGCTTACTTTTGGAAGTGGAGTGTTTTAGATTCAAACCAGTGTTGGTATTGTCTATTGAGATTTTTGTTGATTTGTCACTGTTGTTGAACCACATTTTTTTCATGTACATTAAGCAGTAACTCCGTTTCAAGGTGGTCAAATATTATTGGATTTTGTCACCTTAGCTATTCTGGCAGATACAGTCCTGCTAGGAGAGGCATAGGAGAGATTTTGTGGGACAGGTGTGGGAAGAGTGGATGTGACTCAGTGGGTGTGTCATTTTGGCACATGGCTGAATTTATTTTGGTGTTATGCGCACATCGAGCTGGGTCTAATGGTGCTGCCTAGAGTAAAGCTGGAGTATCAAAGTAGTAGGAGTGTTCATTGCCTGTAGGGTTGTAGTGGACCAGTATAGGCGGTGAGAAAGAATGGTGCCTGGCTTGTAGGATGATATGGTTAGTTGAGATCAAGTTGTGAGGTGATGGTGCATTTGAAGAAGTTGTAGTATACAGAAAAATGGACAGTAGGAAGGAGTGCTGTGTGTGTGGATGCATGAATGCTGTAATTGAATATGGAATTAATCAGAAATGACTGAAAAGGTCTGTTATGGGATGCTGTTTGTTAGTTCTGTCTGGAAATGGAGGTTCCTGTCTTCACTCTTTCATATTACACAAAAAGCTTGCATAAAAAGCTACAGTTGGGGAGAGGGGAAAAAGAGAGCAAATTGGGAAAAGTGCACCAGAGAATTTTGCTAAAAAAAAGATTAATATGGCATAAAGAGCTATTTTCACTACATTCTCTAGAGCCCACTCACCAAAGATAAGCCATTCTCGAGGCTGGTGGTTATGAAGCATTCACTTCAGATGTGCATGTGAGGAAGAGGCCAGTTCTAGGTTGCTGTGTGCAAACTGTAGCGTACACTAGAGACTCAGTATAGGCAACCAGGTTTCAAAAAGATACCTGGAACCATTGCATATCAAGCCTTGCGAAAGCCAAAGGTGTACTGTGCCCCATGGGGGAAACATATGTGATATTCTTTCCACTGTATAAGGAAAGACCCAAAACACATAAAAAGGTCACAAGCACAGCAATTATACATGACAAAAACAATTTTTATTTAACAGAACCTTAAAGTATTTTAGCTGTGCATTTCAGAATGAGCTAAATGAACAAGTGTCTATATATGTAACTCCTATTTAGATTTCCTCAAATATGAAACTGGTCTAGTGGTGGTGGACCATCTTACTACAGTAGGGCATTTCATGCTCTTAAAACAATTTCACTCAGCTCCTATATTAGGCAAAGTCTTCTTGAGAGAAATATTGTGGTTACATAGACTTCTTGATGGGATTGTCACAGACCAGGAAATACAGTTTACATTGAAATTCTGGACTGAACTCACAAAAGGAATGGGTATCCTCAGGCACCCATTAACAAGCTACTACCCTCAGGCTGACACACAGACCAAACTGTTAAACCAGTCCTTAGAATATTACATGAGGTGCTTCCTGATGTTTAAGCAAACTAGTTAGGTACATTGGTTGGCTTTGTCAGAGTTTTCTTAAATTAACTCACTCCTCACTGCTTTTAGGTAGCTCCTCTTCAACTCTATATAAGTAAAACACCCAAGAATGTTTTTGTGATCCATCTTGAACACGGGTGCCTTCCATGCCTGCAGGACTAACAACCAATGAACAGTTGGAAAAGAGGCAACCCTTAGTTTACAACAGGCAACGTGTACTACTGAAGCAGGCTGATAAATATTGGTGCCATGTGACTTTCTGTCAGGTTGAGGACAAGGTGTGCCTTTCCTCCAGATATTTAACTATTCCTGGTTCTCACCCAGAGTTTTCATAAAGGTTCTTGGTCCATTCTGAGATACAGCAGTTCATAGGCTCACCTGCTCTCTTCATCAGGCCCCTCCAATGTTGACATATTAGCCTTGTTGTCTGTCTCAGGCGTCATCACCTCCACCCCCAGTGCTTACCATTGAGTCACCTGAATTTCAGGTCAAGACCATTCTTAATTGCCTTGGCCAGTTACAATGCCTTGTGGATTGGAAACAGTATGATGCCTTAGACCAGTCTTAGGAACCTACTAAATTTGTGCATGTTCCTAAATTGCTAGTTAGGTTCTATTCCTCCTTTCTAGAGAAACCAGATGTTCTCTCTAGGTTGAGTTGCAGCATGTCATCCAGGAAGCATGTGTTTAGAAAGTAGCAACTCTCTAGCATGGTTACCCCCATTTTTGGCTTGTTTCTCAGTGTGTTTTCACTGTTTCACTAGGATCCTGCTAGTCAGGATCCCAGTGCTCATAGTTTGCGGCCTACATGTCAGTATGTTTTACTGTTTTGTCAGTATGCTTGACTGTGTCACTGGAGTCCTGCTAACCAGAACTCCAGTGCATATGCTCTCTCTGATTCCAAATTTGTACTTACATACTTGTAACCCAGTATTTCACTCCAAATTGGCATACTGGACCCCCGTTATAAGTACCTAGTTTATGGTACCTAGGTACCCAGGTCATTGGGGTTCCAGGAGATCCTTATGGAATGCAGCATTTCTTTTGCCACCCATAAGGAGCTCATACAAACACTTCTTCAGGACTGCCATTGCAGCCTGAGTGAAATAGTGTAAGCACTATTTCACAGCCATTTTCACTGCACCACGTCACTTATAAGTCACCTATATGTCTAACCTTCAGATCCTGAAGGCTAGGTGCATAGTACCTGTGTGTGAGGGCTCCCCTGCACTAGCAGAGGTGCCCCCACATCTACCAGTCCCATTTTCCCAGACTTCGTGAGTGCGGGGATAGGTGTGCACTACATATAGGTCAATACATATACGTAGCTTCACAATGGTAATTTCGAATATGGCCTTGTGAGGTGTCTAGGAACTGGAAATTATACCCCCAATCTGATTCTGGTATTGGGGGGCCATTTCCACGCACCCTGGGGGCTAGACCATGGATCCCCAGTACCAGCCTTCTGAGGTTTTCACTGCAGCCCCAGCTGCTGCCACCTCACAGACAGGCATCTGCCCTCCTGGGGCTAGAGCAGCTCAATCCCAGGAAGGCAGAACAATGCATTTTCTTTGGGAGAGGGGTGTTACACCCTCTCTCTTTGGAAATAGGAATTACGGGCATGGGAGGGGTTTCTTCCCAGAGCCTCTGGAAGTGCTTTGAAGGGCACAGATGGTGCCCTCCTTGCAAAATCCAGTCTACACCGGTTCAGGGCACCCCAGTCCCCACTCTGACATGAAACTGGACAAAGGAAAGGGGAGTGACCAATCCCCTGTCCATCACCACCCTAGGGGTGGTGCCCAGAGCTCCTCCAATCTTGTTTTCAGGATGTTCAGGGAACTCTGGGAGCACCTGAGTGGCCAATGCTAGCAGGTGACGTCAGAGACCCCTCCTGATAGGTCCATACCTAGTTAGGTGACCAATCCCCCTCTCAGGGCTATTAAGGGTCTCTCCTGGGGGTGTTTCCTCAGATTAGGTTGTGCAAGACTCCAGCAGGAATCCTCTGCAACCTCTGCTTCACATTTTACAGTTGGATCAACCGCAGAACTGCTCCAGGAACTCTACAACTGCAACAAAGTATCCAAGGCTACTGCAACTCTGTAACTTCAGCTCCTGCCAGCAACTTCAACAGTTTCCAGGTGATGCACGCTCAGAGGGCTGCCTGTCTTCATCCTGCACCAGAAGTACCAATGGAATCTCCTGTGGAATGATGGAGTCACTTCCCTGCCTTAGCAGGCACCTCTCTACAGCGACGACAAGTGCTTGGGTCCCTTCTCCCGACGACGAGCCTGGATCCTGGAAGACAGGTCATGGAACGAAGTGACCCAGACTGTCCAAAGGTCCATCTGTCCAAATTTGGTAGAGGTAATAGCTTGCCTCCCGAGCCCGACAGTACTCCGATGCACTCTGTGTTTTGCAGCTCCTAGGGCTTCTATGTGCTTCTCCAAGGAATCCTTCATGCACAGCGTAGCCCAGGTCCCCAGCACTCTACCCTGCGATGCTCAGCTCCCTGAGTTGTTCTACAGCTGCGGGGATCCCTTTGTGTAGTGCTGCGACGATCGCGATTTGCAACTCCTTTGTCCCTGTGTCCTGGGACTTCTCTGGGTGCTGCCTGGTCTTCTGAGGGCTCTCTGAAGTGCTGAGAGCACCTCTGTCTCCTCAGTCTGAGCACATTTTCCCACCAAACGTGTCTTTTGCATGAGCCAAGCCTTGTTGGCGGAATCCAACGAGGAAAACCAGCCTGCATTCTTCTACTTGACGTGGGATATCTCTTGAACTAAGTAGGAACCCACAGCTGTCTTCTTTGGTGCATCTCTGACTTTTTCTTCCAACCGGAGAATCCACTTTTGTACCTTCATCCGGGATAGCAGGGGCTGCTGTTACTCCTAGACTCTTCAGCTGTTCTTGGACTTGGGCTCCTCTCTCTGCAGGTCTTCAGGTCCAGGAATCCATTGTTGGTGTCTTGCAGTGTTGCTTGGTTTTTGCATAATTCTTTATCACGACTTCTAGTGTGTTCTGATTAAACTTGCTGTACTTTACTCTTGTTTTCCTGGGCTCTGGGGTGGGGTACCTTACCTACCTTTGGTGTTTTCTTACACTGCCAGTGCCCCTCTACACACTACTCTTGTCTAGGTGGGAAACCAACATTCGCATTCCACTTTTTTAGTATATGGTTTGTGTTGCCCTAGGCCCATTGCAACATAGGGTGATTTTCACTATTTGCACTATTTTATGACTGTTTACTTACCTGATTTTGGTTACTAGAGTATATTTTGTGTATAATATTTACCTCCTAATGGAGTATAGCCTCTAACATATTTTTGGCCTTGTGTCAGTAAAATAAAGTACCTTTATTTTTGGTAACACTGAGTATTGTCTTTCTGGTGTGTAAGTACTGTGCGACTGCAGTGGTATTGCATGTCTTCTAGTTCAGCCTTGGCTGCTCTGCCTACAGCTACCTCTTGACAGCCTGGCTTCTAGACACTAACTACGTTTCACTAATAAGGGATAACTGGACCTGGTATAAGGTGTAAGTACCTTAGGTACCCACTACAAAGGAGGCCAGCCTCCTACAGCAAGTCTCTGTAAGGACTTCTAGGATTAAGAATAGTCTGAAAACAAGAAGATTTTCTTCAGCATTTACACAGCTGAAAGCTTGCAGATGGAGGATTCCCCCAATAGGATTAGGGATGTGCCCCCCTCCCCTCAGGGAGGAGGCACAAAGAGGGGGTAGCCACCCTCAGGGCTAGTAGCCATTGGCTACTAACACCCCAGACCTAAACACACCCCTAAATTGAGTATTTAGGGGCCCCCAGAACCAAGCAAGATAGATTCCTGCAACCTGAAGATGAAGAAGGACTGCTGACCTGAAGCCCTGCAGAGAAGACGGAGACACCAACTACTTTGGCTACAGCCCTACCGGCCTGTCTCCCCACTTCGAGAAAAACTGCAACAGCAACGCGTCCCCCAGGGTCCAGCGAACTCTGAAGCCTCAGAGGACTACCCTGCATCTAAAAGGACCAAGAACTCCAGAGGACAGCGGCCCTGTTCCACAAAGACTGCAACTTTGCAACAAAGAAGCAACTTTTAAAGACCAC
This sequence comes from Pleurodeles waltl, assembly GCF_031143425.1. Taxonomy (NCBI): domain Eukaryota; kingdom Metazoa; phylum Chordata; class Amphibia; order Caudata; family Salamandridae; genus Pleurodeles; species Pleurodeles waltl. The sequence goes on from NC_090440.1 coordinate 659,329,878, forward strand.
ACGTTTCCGCCGGAAGCGTGAGACTTTCCACTCTGCACCCGACGCCCCCCGGCTCGACCTGCGGAAAACCAACACTACAGGGAGGACTCCCCGGCGACTGCGAGCCCGTGAGTAGCCAGAGTTGACCTCCCTGACCCCCCACAGTGACGCCTGCAGAGGGAATCCAGAGGCTCCCCCTGACCACGACTGCCTGCTTCCAAGAACTTGACGCCTGGTAGAGACACTGCACCTGCAGCCCCCATGACCTGAAAAATCCGATCTCCAGTGCAGAACCGACCCCCAGGTGGCCCTCTCCCTTGCCCAGGTGGTGGCTACCCAGAGGAGCCCCCCCCCCCCCCTTGCCTGCCTGCTTCGCTGAAGAGACCCCTGGGTCTCCCATTGAAACCTATTGCGAACCCGACTCCTGTTTGCACTCTGCACCCGGCCTCCCCTGTGCCGCTGAGAGTGTACTTTCTGTGCTGACTTGTTTCCCCCCCGGTGCCCTACAAAACCCCCCTGGTCTGCCCTCCAGTACTTTCCTGTTGGCAGACTGGAACCGGGGCACCCCCTTCTCCATTGAAGCCTATGCGTTTTGGGCACCACTTTGACCTCTGCACCTGACTGGCCCTGAGCTGCTGGTGTGGTAACTTTGGGGTTGCCCTGAACCCCCAACGGTGGGCTACCTTGGACCCCTCTTTGAACCCTGTAGGTGTTTTACTTACCTGCAAAACTAACCAAAACTTACCTCCCCCAGGAACTGTTTAAAATTGCACTGTGTCTAGTTTTAAAATAGCTTATTGTCATTTTTGCTAAAACTGTACATGATATTGTGTTGATTCAAAGTTCCTAAGGTACCTGAGTGAAATACCTTTCATTTGAACTATTACTTGTAAATCTTGAACCTGTGGTTCTTACAATAAACTAAGAAAATATATTTTTCTATATAAAAACCTATTGGCCTGGAATTGTCTTTGAGTGTGTGTTCCTCATTTATTGCCTGTGTGTATGTACAACAAATGCTTAACACTACCCTCTGATAAGCCTACTGCTCGACCACTCTACACAAAATAGAGCATTAGAATTATCTCTTTTTGCCACTATCTTACCTCTAAGGGGAACCCTTGGACTCTGTGCATGCTATTTCTTACTTTGAAATAGTACATACAGAGCCCACTTCCTACACCAGGGTTTTGGACATCTTTGCAGGGTGTTAGCTTGATTCCCCGGGTCTCCTCCGGAGGGGGGGTTCCCGCCTCTGCGTTTATGTGTGCTCTCTGTAGTTTTGGTTTAACCATATTTGCCCGTGGTTATCTTTCCTTTTGAGCGACTTAGCGGCTGTGCAGATCTTGTCGTGTTTTTGTGTCTCTTTGGAGTGCCAAGACAGAGTCCGAATACTTTGTGTCCTGCCGTTCTGCTTCGTTTCTGCGTTGTTTGAACACCACTTTTCTGCGTTCTGATGGAATACTCTGTGTGGTGATCAGTGACGCTGCTGCGACATCAGGTGTCAAATCCCAGGATATCCGCCCAGTCCGTCCCCGATCAGCGTTGGGGCTAACCAAGTCTGCCTGGTGTAGGTTTGTCACATCTCCTCAGTGTAGCATGGTTCAGGATTGGGCAGGCCCCCCGGGAATCAATGTCTGTGTTTCCTGTTGTTATTCTATTTTATTGAGACTTCTGAGAGAGGTAAGAGGTGGGGGGAAGGCCTGCGTCCCCTTCAGCAGCCTCTAGTCCGTTTCTTTAACGGTCACCATACGAGTGAGAAAGGTGGAGATGTCTCAGTTCCCCCACTTCGTCGGCAACGTGGTTTTACATTTCCCACTTGGAGGGGGAGGTCATAAGAATTTAAAGAGGATTCCTTCCATACCCCTTTTTCTCCCTCTTATTTGTTTCTTGTTTCCTTTCAGTAGTCTGTGGGGTAGATATCTGCAGGGCTCCCCTCCGACGTGGCCGCCCGTCTTCCTTGTCTCGCCTGCGCTTGCGGAGGTAGTGCGGCTTCTTCTCGAATTTACTTAATGGTGCCGATGCGCGTGGGCCGACCCGGCGTTTTGTGAGTCCCCCCCGGGGCCCTGATTTACTTCAGTCGCCGTCCCTTCACCCCTCACCTCCCGCAGTGGTGCCTGTGTCCCACCTCACCGCTGCGTGCTCTGCTTCTTTGGGCTGACAGAGGGGTCCTCCGCTCACCGTTAGCGGCCTCAGTTCGGCCGTGTTTCCTCCAGTGCTGGGTATGCAGGGCTTCTTATGCGCTGCCTCTGGTTCCACCGGAGGATGGAGGCCCCGGAGGCCACGTGTCATCAGTGTAAAGGTCCTGGCGGTCTTAGCCGTCGTCCGCTCTCCTCTTTGTCTCCGTCACCGCTGCGTGCTCTGTTTCTTCGGCCCGACAGGGGGGCCTCCGCTCACCATCAGTGGCCTCGGCTCGGCCATGGCGCCTCCGGTGCAGGATATTCAGGGCTTCTTATACGCTGTCTCCGGTGCCGCTGAAGGACAGAGGCCTCGGAGGCCACGCGTCATCAGTGTGAGGGTCCTGGCGGTCTTAGCGGTCGTCCGCTCTCCTCTTTATTGCCGGGTCCTGTGTCCCAGAGGTCCGGCTCACTTTGTACTCGCAGGCTCCGTGGCTTCGAGCAGAGGAGGAGGCCCCACCTCCCTCGCCCGACTCGCGGTCCCAACGCGGCCGCGTTATTTTCGGCTTGAGGTGCTCAGCGCTTCCGCCTTGATGTCGCTGACAAACGGGGACCTCAGAGGTTCCACATCGGCGGTATGGGAATCCCGGCGATCCCGTGTGACAGGGGTATTTTGCTAATTAGTGGTGGGCCATGAGCGGAGCTCGTTTTAAGCGTCCGCTCTGGCCGCCATCTTGGCCATGCCCCCCCAAACAAGTCACTTTTGATAGCAGGTCACCTGTGAAATACTCAAGGCTATAAACATTAAAGTCAAGGTGTAGTGACAGGCACCTGTGAAAAGAGTGATGTCACTATGCACATAGAATAGTGGTCAAAATATGACACAATGCTTTCCACATACCAACAAAATTCATAGCTGTAAGATGTCCCACTGTTATGTGTGATACTGGCAACTAATACTGTTTATTTACCCAACTTCAGTTTAGTGCTCGTGTTATTGAGCCCATTATTAGAAAGTTAACAGCAAAAGTTCAAGTCCCCAAATACATTGAGCTGTCTGTTAAAAGGTCAGAACTGACAAAGTGAGACACTTGCCATAGGAGCACTTTGAAGCTATGAATTTCCACTCAAAGGAGAACCACCTTAATGTAGTCAGGCAAAGACACAAAAAAGCAGTGGCAAGCAGCTTAAAGAATTATGTTTCAGTTACCTTAGAATGCATGGCTACAACTGTATCTGGTCTAATTCAAAATTTTAAAGGTTTCACAAGGTACTATGATGTTGGCTTGATTAACCACCACTATAATGTCATTATATTCAGTAATAAGTAGGTGAAAGGGCCTCAACTTTCTCCAGAAATGTGTTTATTAAAATATTTAAATATAACACTTGTAGTTTTTTAATCCATTAACCCTTTAGGTGAGGCATAGGCTACACACACTTCCCAGTCTGTCTGTCAGCCCTTTGGCTGAGACAGGGGAGAGTATAAAGGAAACCTCCAGTGTTCACACAAGGTAAGGGTGAAGCAGAATCACAAAGTGTGCTGATGTCACAAATTCAGCACCAGTGGCAGAGATGCCAGGAAGTGAGTGCCTGATCCCACTTATCGCTGGAAAGGGAAGAGTGTCTCCTTTCCAATGTTGCCTTCCTGAAACTGTTTTCTGCTTGTGCATCAAAGCCACACAGATTCACAAGCAGCAAACACTCTAGGCCATCAGGAATTGCTTCATTTGTGGTGCTTGGCTATTGTGGTGCACGGATTCCCCCACTCCCCGGGGGCATGCATTTTTTAAAATAAGTGTTTTTCCCCTAGCGGATGGTGACGTCCCTGGGATACAAAAAACACAATATAAAATAGTTTAAATTAAATTGTCAGTGGATCAGGCCTCCTGGTATACAGGCTGACGCCCTTTGGCCCCCACTTTCTTCCCCCCACACATCTAAAATAACTCGTGTTAGGGAGTAAGCCCTCCTAGAATACAGGTCGACAGTCTTTGGGCCAATATATCTTTTTTTTTTTAAATATGTGTTTTCCCCCGGGGTGGAGGTGGTGCAATAAAGCACATATTTAAAAACATGTTACTGGGGGTATATAGACAGCCCTCTTCATCCACTGTTCTGTAGTGACATTAACATTATTCTTACCCCTAAACCAGCAAGGGACAATATACCTGGTTACTTCTGTTTTTGGCTAACTTTACTGTGAGTGACAGGACTGAGAAATTTCACAAGGAGCATGCCTTGCACATAATTTGTAGAGGCCACTATGTGGATGTGTGCTTCTTGAGATCAAAGGTAGATTCATGCCTTCAGAAATCATTTTTGTACTGACAATGACCCGCCAGCTCCCACAACAATAAAATTTTGCACAAGCCGTGACAAAACACGCATTGATCTGACGATCGCTGCCAGTCTTTTGGCTTTGCAAACATTGTTTAGCTATCTGATTTCCTAATGTGGGGCACTTATTGTCATGCCCAAGCCTAGTGTTTACCCCAGTCTGACCCAATATGAATTTGTAGTTGTCTCCCACTTAACATTGTCTCTGCTGCATGTCATGTGCCATAATAAATGAACAGTGACTGGAGTGGGCTCACATACTTTGAAGTATCCTTGGTATTGAGTATGTGGCAAGGTAAAGTACTACTTTGTTTTTTTGTTTTGTCTGTTTTACCATACTTCTGCCTCCTGCATAGAACAGTGTTTTAGACAGGTTTTAGACAGATGGTGTCACGGTAGATGATTGCTGCCCAGGGCCTAACTCCAGTTATGGAGGACAGTTATGAGGCAGGAACAAATACTGAGACAGCATTGGGGGAAGAAGAAAATGGAGCAGAATCTGGAAGTGATTTTTTGAGTTGTCTGCTACTGATGCTGAGGAACACAGTTGTGGCAGTCATAATGTCTTGTTACAAGCACAGTTTGTGCAGCGGAGAGACAGTAGCAGGGTAGACCAACACATGGTGTTCCATTTTACACGACAGATTCTGTGCTGCAGTCAGTTTCATTTTACTACAAGTCCAACCCCACTCTTTAAATGAACTTTCCACAATAATACCTACTAGATTTATTCATTTTTAGTTGCCACTTATCATTTAAGAAGTCGTTTTGTGATTCAAATATCTGTCCTGCAGGCACGGCCTGTCCTTTAGGGTGGAGGGGCCTTGCCCCCCCACCATTTGCCCCTCATAAATAGAGTCTGTCAGGCTGAACAAAGGTCAGCCTGGCAGACACTCTTCATGTTCAGGTCAGGCAGATAGGAGCAGACATGTGTGATTTGCGCAGACTCCTGGCTGCCTGAGCTGAACTTTGCTGGGCTGAAGACGTCATAGCTCCTATGGGCGTGACCTCCTCAGCTCAGCAAAGGTGCCTCGAGGCCCTCCCCCTGGTGACGAGGAAAGCGTCACCCCTTGACTTCGACCTGGGCGCATCTGGTTTAAGCCCTGAAGCACCCTGGGCGAGTGTCAATCAGTGAGACTTCATCACAGAGTTGGATGGGGTCAGCCGGCTCAAGGTCAGCCAGTGAGGGAAGGCAGCAGTCCCCACCCTCCTGGGCCCTCCGAGGCTGAAGGTAAGTGTGTGTGTGATCTTTTTTTTAATGAATGTTTGGTGCGTGCGTGTATGTTTGAATGTTGATGTGTGTTGTTAATGGATGTGCGTGCATGCGTGCGTGTGTGTGTGAAAGTGTAAGTGCGCTTCCCCTCGCCCCCCTCCCTCCTAAAACTGCCAGCCGCCACTGCTGTCCTGTGAGGAAGATATCTATTAAAAAAACATTTATCTTTGTGCTCGATCTCTCACTTTTAAGAGAATTCAACTAAGCCTTGAAAAGTCATCTTCGACAAAACATGTCAGCTGTTGCTACCACCGCATAAGCTGTGCTCAACTGTACATCTTTACAAACTTCAGCTTCAGACAATTCAACAACGATTTTCCACTTATACTTCTCTCAAGTCTTTACCTGTTGTTATTGTTAAGATTTTGTTAATCTGTGGACATTCACTGATTGCGTATTTGTACTTTAAATATTCATTAAATTAGTTTCCTTATTTGATATATTAGTAAATTCTTGGTAATTTACCAATGAACTTCATATGGAGCTGTGCCCCGGATTTTTCCTTAGACAAGCCGTTAGAGCAGGCACCTGTGACAGCAAGCAAAGACCGAGTGCTCTCACAGCAGTCCCCTAATTTAGTGCAGCCTCAAATTTCTCCATTCACTGCAGGCGCCAGATGTAAAGTCGATACAGCAAACGTTTGTCTAGTGACTACATCCATCCCTTTTAAGTTGTTGGCTTCCTTGGGGAAATTGTGAACCAAACAAGTTGCTAAACAGTTTCTAAGGGAGTATAGAGGCACTCTTAAGTTTCACACTAGGACACACCGGTGTACTCCCACTTTACTTAGGGAATTGAAAACATTTTTGGGCCTTACAGGGGTAGTGCACAAGCCAAAACCAAGCGTACAGTCCTACTGGTCTACTTGCATGGTTTGGGTAACACCCAGCTTCGCACCGGTCATGAGCAGAAATTGTTTTTTGCAATTGCAGAGTATGCTGCATTTCAATGGTAATTCTGCTGCAGGTTTTTCAAAATTAAGCCGTGCCAGGTTTACTACTGCATCGTGTTCCAACAAACTCCTCACAGTCACTTTCTCTGATAGGAGGGATATGTCCGTCATCACTACAATCCATGATGAGAACACTTACCCAGACACGGTTTGGGGTCAGTTGGCCAAAGTTCACAAGCCCACCTCTATACTTGGTTATAATAATAAGAAGTTGTTTACCCACCTGATCCAGTTAGCAACATAGAACGTATATGGTGTTTACCATCAGACCCTCACAGGAAGACCAATGTTGTTCCTTGACTTTAAGTTGACAGACATTGAAAGACTTACTGCTGAAGAAGCAGTAGCTCCAGTTCTTCTACTGTAGAGGATGTGTAAGGCTTCAGGATCTGCACTCTTTTGAATGATTTACTTCAGAAAGACTCAAAAGTGTTGTCATTGCAGAGTGCTCTAAGCAAGGAAAGAGGCAGGAGACTAAAGCCCATATTTATACTTTTTTAGCACCGCATTTGCGTCTTTTTTTTTTTTAAAGCAGCGCAAAGTTACAAAATACAATTGTATTTTGTAACTTTGCGCCACTTATGCGTCATAAAGCGGTGCAAATGCGGCGCTAAAAAAGTATAAATATGGGCCTATATGTCACCATCTGCAGTGTCCATCTCAGTCAAGCCTATGTTTTCCAACTTGCTTTACATTGTACCATACAAAGGTGAAGTATTGGGAAATGTACTGAGGTGTCCTAGTACACCCCTTTCAATAGCTGTTCATGGATACATACCTTCCAGGGACCACTACTTCACTAGCCACCTATCACATTTTTTCCTCTAGTTGAGAAAATCTTCGATTAGTTTATGGGCTGCTGGACACATTTATCTGCTGTCTGAATGAAGTAGATGTTCTGTTTTGCCATATGACAAGTGCATTACAATCACCAGACTGCACATAACAGTGGACAGAACATTGGCCACGTTGTCAAAGAGTACCTTAAGCAGCAGAACCTAAAACCTTTAGTAGTTTTTGAAGTACTCTTTAGAGAACTTAGGACAGTCTTCCCCAGCATGTTTACTTTAGCTTCAAAGGTAGATTGAATATAGGCCTCGAGGCATGACAATCTTGGACATCCTCCAAACTCATATCCATGAACTGGAACTACTGGATTTAGCACAGCCAGTGCGCTAAAGGTGCACGAAATACACATGAGCTTTAGTTAGCTGCCATGGAAGGCATTGGTCAAGATTAACTTGGCAAGTATGCAGGAATAATTAGGACTTTGAAGGAGACAGAGACATAAAGAGGTAGGAAATGCTTAGCTAAATTGTGATATTACAAGAATATTATATAAGTAGAAAGAGGACAGTCAAGGCTGTAGAGAAATACAGCTGTCACTTTATCTTCACCAAAAGACTGAACCCCATTGGAACAACACTCACCTCAGTACTGAGTTACTCAACAAAGCAGATAACACCACTACAGAACGCAGCAGCTAGGTTCCCCCTCAACATCTCAATACACACACACCCTGAACCTCAACGAGCATTACTGACTCCCCCATCTACAGCTCTCTTCAAACTCCTGACCCACACATTCAAAGTCTTACACAACACTGGCCAGGCAAATCTCAAATTTCAACAACCTTCCAGACATCTCTGCTCAGTTGGACTGCTTCTCACACACATTCCATGCATATGCAGTTCCATAATGGGCAGCAGTGGCTTCTGCTACCTTGTTCTGAAAGCCAGGAATGGCCTGCCTCTACACATCTGCACTGCTTCTGAAATTCCTGCATTTCACACGAAGCTGAAGACTTGTCTCTTCAACTAGATGAGTTCATGGATCAGTCCTGACAGCTCCTTTGTCAGCAGCAGGATACCCTCCTAGTTGATATTGTGCTTTACCATACATAACATTACAGGGAACTCTGCACCCAACTCTAAATGTATAGGTTACATTTGTGCGCTGCTTGCCATGTTCATCCTTAGAGCATAGTTGGTGTTCAGTTCGCAATATGACAAGTGTATTACAGTCACAGCACTGCACATAATGGTGGAAGGGACAAATGTTGGGTTCTCACTGAGAACCCTGTGTGCCAAAAACTTTGACGTTTAGGACTTGCTCTTTAGGGAACTGAGGACGGCCATCCCCAGCATGTGAACCTTAGTTTCAAAGGTAGACATGCTCACGCAGTTTAAGGAATCTAGCCATTGATACATCCTCACACACACCCCAATGCACACATTCATAAATTGGAAGGAGTTGGATTAAGCACAGTGAGTGCATTAAAGGCGTATAAAAGCCACATCATTTTGAGCCTCATATGGGTTTCAGGGGAGCCGTTAAGTGAAGCGAGATGTTCTCACCATGAACAGTCTTGGGAGGTCACAACAGTTCACGGTGAGAAAGCTGACACTTGAGTAAAATTCTACTTGAGCGACAGCAGAATTAACTCGAGCAGCATTGCCCTCTTGGGTGCCATGTGGTGTCATTGGTGCTGATATTTTAGTGCAGAACAGGCTACCAGTGCTAAAAATCAGGCCAAGCAGCTCAATGTGATTTCCTCCATCCTCTCCCTTCACTGTCACTGCCACAGGAATGCAGACAATGCTATTGGCCTTGGGACCTACAATGTCAATGCTAATTGCAAAATATTCAAATGACTTTTGCTTGTCTCTATCCCTGCTAAAGGGCTAGGCTGCTCGTGCTTCAATCGCCTGCGGTATGGTGTCCTATAGTACATGCCTCAAGCTTGTTGTCTTAAACTAAGGTGTTGCGAGGGCTCTCATTATCCTAAATGAGACTACTTGATTTCTAGGCAGCAGGATCGATAACGGTGTGGGGGACTGAGTCTGACCCACGCGTAAGGAACTCTGTCACCCTAAATCCGGTTGTTGCTCTGGCTAACTAGCAGTGCCTCATTTCTCCCACGGGGAAGAGATGATTGGGCAGCCGAGCTCATGACATCTATGGAACTTCTCAGGGAAGTCGTGGTCACTCAGATCCAAACTAACTCTCTCATTCACAATATGGTCTCATATACAAATGACAAAGACAGTATAAGTTTTATATAATGTTTTAATAAAACGACTGTATTTTAGATATTAAGGCGTGAGCCGCAATAACCAGAACAATACAACATAGTAGGATTGATATAGTAACCAGGAGAGTAAAACATAAGAATAACGCTATCATAATTCCTAACCGTTTCTACTCTCCCTCTGCTTGTTCTATTTAGAGCACAGCATGTTAAGCTTCTAGCTTGCCTTTCTGTATCACTAGGGAGACGGACACACTCATACCTGAGCAAAGGCCTGTGATCTGGTTCAGCATCTGCAACGAGGCAGTCAGCGTCTAGTTGTGGTTCCCTGGTCGGAATCTCCCTCTTGCATGTATTGGGACAAGGAAGTGATTTTATAACTAACATGTCATCGTGATCACAAAATGTTCCTACGCAGGAATGGCAAGTCTAGACTCCTACCACGTCTATCGGCAATGTACCAGACTGTATCCTTGACTAAAGCACAGAGTGAATATGTTATGAAGAACTCCAGTGCTGAAGTAGGCAAAACAGTGTGATATGAATAAAAAACAACACCGTAGAACTGGCTATTCTGTAAAATAACAGTACGAAGCCTAATAGAAAGTATTTAGAGTAAAGTGCACAGAGGCTCTAAGCTGTTAGCAAATGAATAAAATATATTTAGGGCAAAGTGCACAGAGGCCTAAAGCCTGAAGCTAATGCGCAAAATATACATAAAACTGACCACACTACACCCTCCCCTTGTCGGTAGCAAGTGGTTCTAATAACATAAAAAAATAACCTAAATTTAAACACAACATTTCGACAAGATGAGAAGACAATAAAGTCATAAATTTAGGAAACATGCGACGATAGAGCGAATTGCAATGTAGTGTCAATTTAGTCGGGAGAGAGAAAAAAATAAAAATAAATCCAATTGTCAGACAGAAGCAATAGAACGTAGAAGCTCCTCCACTTCGAGATATGTCAATATCGGAAGATCCATGCCACAAAGTACCATGGAGCAGGCGTGTTCCAAAGCCCCAAAACCATTTAGGGCGGCACCCCGTGTAGTGCCAAGGAAAGAGACAAAACCATCTTCCTCCAGGAAGGGAATCTCATAATCCGCTTCACGAAGCAAACGCAACCGTAGTGCACAAGTCTGGGAATGAGCCCTAATCGGGAACATCAACAGATCAAGATCAACCACTGGAGAGCGCTGCAGTGAGAGACAGAAAGCCAGTGCATGTTCAAACGAGCACCGAAGACATCGAAACACGGGTTGCACACAATCCAAAACCGGCCTGAATGACAAAGACCAGTCACACTCCAAATGAGCCAGGAGTGTAGCTCCAAAATGCTGCATCATGCGTTCACGACACAGCTGCACTGATGGGAGCAGCAATATAGGACCTCGTCGCAGCGGGACAGCCATTGCGAAAAAATAGTAACAACAGCAAAACTCCAGCCAATAAAGCCAAAGTAATTGGGAAACCCCCAAAAATGCTTCCGAAAATAGAGTGTATAGCCGAGGGTATCAAACCGAATATGGAAGAGAAGGTGTGAACGAAACCAACACCAACGGCTTTGAAAAAATGAGCAATACCAGCAGTGCTGGATGCATTAAATATACGTCCCACAAGTTCACCGAAATGACTCGGAAAGTTAGTATTCAAAAGGGACTGTATCTCCGCCGATGACCTTGCCACTTGAAGTGCGTAGGTCTCGCTAGCAGATGTAAGGGCCACATGCTTTTGAAACAATAAAGCTTTCAGCCGACTCAACTTGTCGAAATCAACCTTGGAAGTAGCAATATGAGGCCAGATGTCCGCTACCTCCCTAAATTCAGTAGGGGGAAACAACACATTCCCGCAGCACGTAACGGCCTTGTTGACGACAACGACGTAAACTATTCCGGCACGCATGCCACAGCAGCGTTCGCTGTTAAGAACAATGTAACTGCCGTTAGAAAGCACCTGGAAAGTGTTTTTAATTACCGGGACTGGAACTCCCTTCAGATAACAAGCTAAGTTAGCAATCGAAGCATTACACGCTCCGTGCAAGGACAGCTGTTTACAAACCATGGAATGGCTAACAGAAGCTTCGCATTCGCTACCGCTAAGAAAAACTTCCCGCAAACCATTAACACATCTGTACTGAAAAGGAAGCTCCCACACCTCGTGTATGTAACTGTCACCCAATAGTTCATATCTACCCACCGGAATGTGCTTCAAACAAGAAGTAAATTGCAGAGTGGAGATAGGCAAATTAATAACCCCATGAATCAACCACTCAGCTGACGGAATCTCAGCCACCGTAAAAGGCAGTTTCTCCAATTTTTCAATATTTAACATAACATACGTCGCTTCCTTCTTAGCCATCAATTGTTGTTGACGAGTTAAATTAAAGGAGATAAAGATCTCTCTGGCACGAATGTGCTGCCATGGAACGCGACCCGCCTTCAAGGTCTGAAGAGTCCAACCCAGCTGCATGATAGATCGTGTCTGACTCTGCCCATGATATAAAGAAGACATGTCTGATTTTATAATGTCAATAGCAGAAGAGACAATGCTGTCAATCGTGTAAACACGGTCAGAAAGGGTATGCATGCCATTATCAACAACAGACAAAGGGGGTCATTCTGACTCCCGCCGGGCGCGGTCACCGCGCGCCCGGCGGGAGCCGCCAAAATACCGTACCGCGGTCGGAAGACCGCAGTGGGTATTTTGAGGTTTCCCCTGGGCTGGCGGGCGGCCTCCAAAAGGCCGCCCGCCAGCCCAGGGGAAAACGTCCTTCCCACGATGAAGCCGGCTCGTAATCGAGCCGGCGGAGTAGGAAGGTGCGACGGGTGCTACTGCACCCGTCGCATATTTCACTGTCTGCTAAGCAGACAGTGAAATACAAGCGGGGCCCTCTTACAGGGGCCCCTGCAGTGCCCATGACATTGGCATGGGCACTGCAGGGGCCCCCAGGGGCCCCGCGACACCCCCTACCGCCATCCTGTTCCTGGTGGGCGAACCGCCAGGAACAGGATGGCGGTAGGGGGTGTCAGAATCCCCTCGGCGGCGCAGCAAGCTGCGCCGCCTTGGAGGATTCCAACGGGCAGTGGTAAACCGGCGGGAGACCGCCGGTTTACCCTTTCTGACCGCGGCTGAACCGCTGCGGTCAGAATGCCCTCGGGAGCACCGCCAGCCTGTTGGCGGTGCTCCCGTGGTCGGTGGCCCTGGCGGCCACCGGCCGCCAGGGTCAGAATGACCCCCAAAGTCTGCAGCAGATTTTCTTGATCAATCTGTCTTAACCGAGCTGCAGCCTCCTGCTGGGAAAGTTTCCAAAACTCATTATACACTTCGTATAAGAACCTTTTTCTCCGGGGCACCTAGGGACCTGATAAGAAATCATGTAAATCAGTACCATTAGACAGTAACTTGAGGTGTGACTTAACTGCACCCAGCGTGGAGTACTTCAACCATTGTTGACAAAGCTTCCCCACACTGTATGTAGTTATTATATCAGCATGTTCTGGTGAAATGTAACGAGGGTCTGCCCTACTAGTCCTGAACCCCCCAGAAGAGGTAACAAAACGTTGATGACACCGATTAGTGTCTACAGGCCACAATAACCACCCGCCCGGATGTAACGATGAAGCGTTAAGCGTACCATTCTGGACCCAATGCGTAAATTCACTAAAAGTAGCATTCACATAGTGCTGCCAGTTATTTAATTTAGAAGGGACAGGTATACTAGGCAAAGTCAATTCTCTAATCGACGCCAAGCCCAAACACTAGTCTGTTGTACTGTGTCATTGAGGAAAATCATTTGCACAGGGATAATACATGCTCGAAATAATGTATCCCTGCCTTGCATCTGCCAATTTTTCGTACCCCAAACACTTTTCAAGTCAACAGTCTTCAACCAGTATTCATATCCTTCGACCGAAAGTTTAGATAAAAACTAATTCGAATACAGTAATTTAGTATCGGTCAACAAAATTTGCTTATTAGAATACGGTGCCACTTTAAAATAGTAAGACTTAGCATTTCGCTGATCATGCCCAGAAAAATATGCAAATTTATCATTATACGTTTTCGAACTCCCTTGTGGAGGAGTCGAGCAATGTTCCCATTGTACATAATTAAAGATGGACTTAGGGCTACTCGCTTTGTGAATAAAGTGGTGTCCATAATAGGTGTAGCAAAACATATCACCATGATTATCTCTAAATTGGTAAGCATCTTCATCGTCATAGACAGTATAATATTGCAAATCTTTTAGCATAGCATCTACTGTCTTCACATCCCAATCATCAGAAACAATGCCTGGAATAACAATATCATTCATTGATAACTTAAGGACATACGGTATTTGAATCAATTCAGTGGGACCATATATATCAAACATTACTTTATCCCACACAATCCCATCCGGAATTGGTATTGCAGAAATGTTCACATTGGATAAGTCTCTTCGAACCATATGAGACGAAAAATGTGGTCTCAACACAGTCTCCACGTGCCCAATGTCTGATCGATCAGGAAGAAAATGACCATGTATTACTAGAAAAAAAGTAACCACAAAACCCAACCATAAAAAAAGAGTCATTACAGCCATAAAAAGCCACAAATAGTTCCAAGGAATAACAAAATATGTACGTTTAAGCCAACTGAGTAGCTTACATGGACCTCGGATTGAAGACAGCGAAGACGAAGAGCTGGATACAGCCGCATCCGCGTTGTTGAAGCAGCCAGAGGCAGTTCTTGCAAAAGGTGCAACAGTGAACAAGGAAGCTGATGGAGGTTCTCTCCTAGGTACGCTATAAATCACATGTTCAGAAACATCAGCAGAACGTACAGCAACTTGAGCAAAAGAATCGATATCAATTGTTGACTGTGGAACAATCGCAAGATCATCTTCCACCCTCCCCAAGCTCGGAGAGGAAACAGGGTCGGTGCAAATCACCTGCAGCAGGACTTCTTCCCCAGTAGTGAGAGGGATGCCGGAACTACTGGGTGTCCCTCTTGGTCTGCTGTGCAGAATCGGCCACATGTTGTAACTTGACATTATCAATGGAAACAAAATGATTTCCTTTGGCCCCTTGCAGCGGCGGCAAAATCACAGTTCTCGTGCCGCTCACCCCCAACACCGGGACAGGTGCTCGATAAGAAGGACCAAATTCTTTCTTTACTGCGACCTTTTCACGCACTAGATCCCCAATCCTGGGTATCCAACCAGTAGGTGTTACTGGCTCATCCTTAATTCCAGAGGAGGCAGCACTCGCAGAAGAGTTATCTTCACGAAATTGTTGTAAATCCTGCAAAACAGCGACACGATCATTTATGTCAAAGGGCGTATCTGCCGCCTCCACACCAGGACCATCTAGATCAGGAACATACATTCGTGTTCCGAACAGGCACTCATATGAAGTACGACCCCCCAGTGACCTTCTAGGCAAGTTATTAAGTGCTCTCTGTACTCCATACAGGTGGGCTAGCCAACTACGACCCGTACCTATAACCCTGGCTGTTAAGGATTGCTTTAAATCACGATTTAAACGCTCCACGACAGAATTTCCCTCGGGATGAAATGGAGACGAGAATTGGAGTTGGACCCCCAACGAAGCCATGGTGTCCCTGAATGCCTTAGAGGCAAAAGCAGGGCCCTGGTCCGAATGAAAAGCCGCAACTGCAAATGTATCGACAAAGATACGCAAATCTTTAATAACAGTCCGAGCGTCAGCCGAGCGCTGTGGCCAGACCCACACAAATCTGGAGCACGAATCTACAGCAACCAATATGTATTTGTATGCACTATCCGGTGTCAGCGGACCACAATGGTCCAAGTACACACACTGTAATGGTCTATTTGATATCAGAAGAGGAGTCTGCTGCGGGCGTCTAGCCGACGATGCTTTAATTTGTTGACAGACGTCACAACAAAGGACATACTGCTTTGTCTCCTTATAGAGACCAGGCCACCAATAACGGGCCTGTAAAAGTGAAATCGTGGCAGCCACACCAGCATGCGCAGATGCCACCCCTTCATGTGCTGCAGAAATAAATCGAGGTCTCTCAATCTTATTCGGTAACTCACGTACACCAACGCCTGGAATATTAACAACAGCATTTAGTGCACCACTCAAGCAGTAACTATATTTAGAAGGGAATCCTTTAGGAAATGGCGTGCCATCAGCCGTAGCTTTTATGGCAGCCGAAATCTCTATGTCTGGTTTTGAACTCGAACGAGTCACTGCGGCTACAGTGGCGATAGCCACTGCCGACTTTGCAGCCTCATCAGCCAAAGTATTCCCAGCAACGTGTATTCCAACGCGCTGGTGTCCAAGTGTATGTACAACATGGACTTTAGGAAGCGTTTCTTTCAGACCCGCAACCTTACCCCACAACAATTTATGTTTAATGGTGTTGCCTTTAGAATCTCTGAACCCATTCATTTTCCAATAGTGCAGATATTCATTGAAGGATTGCACACAGTAGTAGGAGTCACAGACCAGCAAGGTCAATATCGCCGGCTCTGCATGCTCCAACGCCAACAAAAGAGCTTTGAGCTCAGCCAGCTGCGCCGTGCAATCTCCCAAGGTTTTAGTATAAGTATGTCGGGGGCAGAAGACTTCCCCCTCCATAGTCCTGCTCACCACCGCACATGCAGCAGAATACTGCTGTTTAGTCCCAACCGCCGGTTGCGCAGAGCCATCGGTATACATGACCACTTCATATTGGTCAATAGGCAATGTGCCAGCAGGAACTGGGTACTCTATTTCATATTGAAGAAATTCTTAAGTCTGCAGCTTAGGGTCAAATATGTAATCCACATCAGTGGCCGTCAAAGACGTAGCCCATTGTATCCACC
Source organism: Pleurodeles waltl (assembly GCF_031143425.1). NCBI lineage: Eukaryota > Metazoa > Chordata > Amphibia > Caudata > Salamandridae > Pleurodeles > Pleurodeles waltl. The sequence continues at coordinate 659,346,413 of NC_090440.1, forward strand.
GCGGGTGTAAAGCTTTCGAAATAGGAACACTCGCTTTTGTAACAGTCTCTAAGGCCGGAATTGGGGAAACGACAATAATGCGTTGGCCCTATGCTAGCGGTCTTTCTTTGATCACAGCCATCTGTACTTCAGTGAGAATTTTCTCAGTCTGTGCAAAACGTTGTTCTGCAGCAGAATACAAGTGGGACTTGTATGCTATTGGGACTGTCTCCCCTTCATTAAAGGCGACATACGTAAATCCAACAGCCCCAGGAATCACCCTGATGACCAAATGAGTTTCATTGTCCCGTGTGTGTAAATGTTTAACCGCTAAGAGATCATTCTGCAACTCTCGCAGTATGTGTGTATGCTCAATCGTCCAAAATCTACTTGAAAAATTCAGGCGAATCAGTTCATATAAAGGTTTTATACATGTAGCATATTCAGGAATGTAAGTTCTGCCAAAATTCAGAAACCCCAATAACGACTGGAGCTTCCGAACCGTATTAGGAGGCTGCAATAAAGCACATTTCTCCAAAAAATGTGGCGCCAGGCTCTTGCCCTCACTCGATAACTCATATCCCAGGAAAATAACACTGAGGAAGGCAATCTTTGATTTCTTAAAATTAAACTTATAGCCAATATCAGCAAAACCCACAACAATGCGCGATACGCATCTGAGATGTTGTAGAATCTCATCGTCCGTCAAATAAATGTCATCAACATATGATAACGCCTTAGGGTCCAACTCGTGCAGAAGTTCAGTCACACGAGCCGAAAACAGTCCTGGGCTATTCTTATACCCCTGAGGCAAACGACAAAACTTTTCTGAGAGCCAAACGCACTGAAACTGGTATAGTCCCGACTTTCGGGTGCTATATTCTGGCAGAAAAATCCATTCGAGATATCCAAGGTTGTTTTGTATTTTTTACGCACTATATTATTCATAAGCGCAGCGCTATGTGAATTCTGTATCGCATATGTGCGTGTATGACTATTCAAATGTCTGTAATCCACCACTATCCTATAGGAATGGTCCGGTTTAGCAACCGGAAATAAGGGATTATTCATCGGCGAGACACAAGGCTCAATCACACCTTGGTACTCCAATTGTGAAATAATTTTCCTAACCGATGCCCTTGCCTCAAATTTAATAGGATATTGCGGCTGTGGCTGAGGTTCGCCTTTAATGGGAATGACATGATAAGGTGATTGTTTATCCCACCCCACATTATTTCTATATAGGGTGGGGGCTTGTGCTAGAGCCCATGATTTACTATAGGACTCCGCTAGTTCTCTCGGAACAAGTGGTGAAAAGGAAGGCGCAATAACCTCCTCCCCAACCGGACAGTCGCGAACAAAGTCAGGTGGCCAATCTTGTTCGGCCAACAGGACATCATATGATTTTACCACATGGTCCCAAAAGATGGCGTGTACAATGCGGTCAATGTCCCCTTCTAATCGTAGAGTCACAAGATATACTTGATCAGGATCAGAGACTCGCATATCCGCCGTCTCGACTTGTATGAAGTCATCAGTTGCTTTCGCCTCCAGATGCTCTAGAAGACTCCGGCGAACTATTGTGACCTCTGCCGCGCTGTCTAACAGCGCTAACGCCCATGTCTTGTTCGTCAAGAGAACTCTCTTCTTGAGCGGCATGTCTAACTGAGACTGCTGCCACCTTCTTCTTTTTAAATTGCTGTTTTTGTTGCAGCGGTTTCTCTTCTTGTTTAATAGAAACCTCCGCTGAGCGTTGTGAATCCTGTCTCGGTTTCACGTACTCCGTCCTCCGCTCTGACCGCCCACCTCTCTCACTTCTTTTCTCCGAGGAGTCCTGAAAGGAACGAGATTGGCGCGTATCAGTATATTGATATCTATCAGGCGTCTTCAAAGTATCCCTATTCCTGAGATTATACTTATTTTGTGGGGTCTCCGGTTGCGGAGACTGCCCACCATCTTTCTTAGGTGTTTGCTGTTTCTTATCCCAGTGCTTTTTCGCACCCTCAGGTTGCTGTTGCTTAGAATTATCCTTATTATTTTTACCCTGCAATTGTGGCTTCTGCGGTCGAGCCCCTAGGCTATCACGACCAATACTAGAATATGTTTCAGCTATTATTCTCGGAAGTTCCCGCTCCTGATTAATCTGCGGAACGTCCCGAAGACGCATTCGCACTGCTAGTGCTACAGCCTCCCCCTTGAGATTACTCAAAATAATAGAAGAAACCGCGTCAAAATTACCCATCAATTGCATGCCTAAATCTAAGGCAGGGGCAGCCCCATATTCATCCTGAATTTGTTTAAGCACCTCCGGCAAATTAGCCAAAGTCGGTGTACCGTGTGCTGTAGTATAGAGTGCGGCAAACACCGTGCCCCAAGTATTACAATGATCCACCGTAGGAACCATCCCATACGGCAAACACATCGTCAAAATTCTATGCTTATCCTGAGGTCCCGTATGGGGAAATACTGCTTCCAGCGTATTAATTTTTTGCGCCAGCCAAAATGGAGTCTCCTCACGTTTAGCCGGTACTTTGCCCATTACAGAGTGTACAGTGGCCGGATTGATTCCCGGTACCACCGCATGTGGGTGAGCTGGAGCAGCACGTGCTGCATTAGTATTCAATGTCTGCATCACAAACTGAACTAATCGTCTGTACGTTGCAGTTAATTCCATATATAAACGACGCACTTCAGCCACTGCCACATTTGCCACTCCAGGATATGGTGTATATGTAGCCAATAAAGGCCAGGTCGGACCATCATTACTTAACAGACCTAACCTTACTGGTGTTACTGAGTGTGGGAGGGCGCCATCAAGCCAATTATGGTGTTCTTGATAAGATAAAGGTATTTCTAAGTATGCATAAGCCCTGTATTGTCCAGGGACATTCGCAACAGTATATTCGTGAAAAGTATTTGTACCCCCATCAGCTGCTGGAAATACGACCCAAGAATAAAAAAGTTCTGTTCTATAGGCTGCATGGGCGTCCACCACAAAAGTGACCGGACCCCCCTGGACCGTCAGTCCATGTGCTATCAGATGACCCGTGAGCGGAAATCGCATATTAAGCGGTATATTTACTACAACTGGATTCGCCATTAGAATAACAAAAAAAGCTCTAGGACAGAGAAGGCACACCAATATCGGGGTTTTTCCTTTCAAAGTTCAAGCTTGAACAACCAACCACTAAGTAATAGGATGTACCCAACCTGTGGTGGCGGAAACCCTCAGCCCCACGGACGTCTCCGTATACGGAACCGAGGAGTCAAAATATATACGAGACCGAGAGAGTCAGTCGGACCCAAACATTAGAGCCAGACCAAACGTTGGTGGCGCCATGTCGCGTGGGCTCTCATTATCCTAAATGAGACTTCTGGATTTCTAGGCAGCAGGATCGATAACGGTGTGGGGGACTGAGTCTGACCCACGCGTAAGGAACTCTGTCACCCTAAATCCGGTTGTTGCTCCGGCTAACTAGCAGTGCCTCATTTCTCCCACGGGGAAGAGATGATTGGGCAGCCGAGCGCATGACATCTATGGAACTTCTCAGGGAAGTCGTGGTCACTCAGATCCAAACCAACTCTCTCATTCACAATATGGTCTCATATACAAATGACAAAGACAGTATAAGTTTTATATAATGTTTTAATAAAACGACTGTATTTTAGATATTAAGGCGTGAGCCGCAATAACCAGAACAATACAACATAGTAGGATTGATATAGTAACCAGGAGAGTAAAACATAAGAATAACGCTATCATAATTCCTAACCGTTTCTACTCTCCCTCTGCTTGTTCTATTTAGAGCACAGCATGTTAAGCTTCTAGCTTGCCTTTCTGTATCACTAGGGAGACGGACACACTCATACCTGAGCAAAGGCCTGTGATCTGGTTCAGCATCTGCAACGAGGCAGTCAGCGTCTAGTTGTGGTTCCCTGGTCGGAATCTCCCTCTTGCATGTATTGGGACAAGGAAGTGATTTTATAACTAACATGTCATCGTGATCACAAAATGTTCCTACGCAGGAATGGCAAGTCTAGACTCCTACCACGTCTATCGGCAATGTACCAGACTGTATCCTTGACTAAAGCACAGAGTGAATATGTTATGAAGAACTCCAGTGCTGAAGTAGGCAAAACAGTGTGATATGAATAAAAAACAACACCGTAGAACTGGCTATTCTGTAAAATAACAGTACGAAGCCTAATAGAAAGTATTTAGAGTAAAGTGCACAGAGGCTCTAAGCTGTTAGCAAATGAATAAAATATATTTAGGGCAAAGTGCACAGAGGCCTAAAGCCTGAAGCTAATGCGCAAAATATACATAAAACTGACCACACTACAAAGGGAGCCAGGATTAATTCACCAATTCTTTTTGATTGCCTCTCTGTGATCATCCTTGACCTCGCTGTAATTCTAGGACCCCTGGAACAGACTGATGGGTCAGAACTCCCATGAGTGGATTGCTGTAAAAATTATGGACAGTCTAAGAAATGCAAGAGACCCCACAGTCATCAATATCTAACTCTGGTATGAAGGTTGAGGGCTTAATGATTAGGGTTTCACATTCATAGCTATCTGAGAGACTTGACACCATACCGCAGGTGATTGAGAAAACAACATCCTCCTTGAAGTCTTAAATGATGTTGGGCTCTTGCACGTCAATCACAGGAAACCTACAAAGTAACACAATTAAAGCTAATGCTGCAACATATGCAGCCATAAACCACACAATTGCATCAACAGATGAAAGACCTCGCTGACCAAGTGCATGTAATTGAGGGCACAGCAGAGGATGTCAAGGGCAGAGCCCAGAGGAATAATATCAGAGTGGTTGGTCTCCTAGAGGGATCAGAGGGAACAAGGTATGATTGAATTGAAAAATTGGATTAGAAGCTTTGTGCAGCTTTTCTTCTTCTTTTCCATTTGAGGGCCTGCTGGTCCCTGACTGCAGGTCTCCCCTAGGATCTACACCATGCTTTGTGGTAGCTCGGCTTCTGTACTACAAAGACCAAGACATTGGGGGTTATTCCAACTTTGGAGGAAGTGGTAATCTGTCCCAAAAGTGACGGTAAAGTGACGGATATACCACCAGCCGTATTACGAGTCCATTATATCCTATGGAACTCGTAATACGGCTGGTGGTAAATCCGTCACATTTGGGACGGATTACCACCTCCTCCAAAGTTGGAATAACCCCCATTGTTCTTTACACAGCAAGAGAAGCAGCCTCGCTGAGATTTGAAAACCACAGATGATTGGTATTCCCATATTATATCCAAGCTCTTTTATATAAAAGCCTCATTCTTAGGAATCAAACGTCTTCACAAAACGGGTCTCCAATATTTTCTCCAAATCCTGGGTAAGCTTTCAATAATTCATGAGCAGAAATCATATTTCTTCACTGACCAGGCCAGGATTTGGCAGAACAACATGATAGAACTGACCAGGCCAGGATTTGGTAGAACAAAATGATAGAACTATCAAAACGGAACTTCAACCTAAGCACTGATGTCAACACACCAGAGAAGGCAATTGTCTGTTAGAGAGGAACCTTGTCTAAGACACGTGTTGGAAGAATGCAGGACAGCCTTCAAGATTGCTGCAGCATACAAGTGGCCCAAGCAGTTCTTGGAATCAGAATGCCCTAATACTTCATGGGGGGATGAATCTGTTTCAAAGCAGCCCTCGCCATCTGGGTCAGCGATTCTTCCCCTGGTAACCACATAGACTGCAAATGAGCTTCTTTGAAATACTACCCTGATTTTGATAACATATTATTCCAACACCTGCATTCTTACATATTACTGATCCTAGTATCATAAGATGACCTCAGGAGGGGGTGCAGAATTAGGAGCCCTTCTCCCTTGCACTAATTATGCTCTTCCTACAGTTGGGGGCCTACTGAAGTTAGTTGAGCTGCATACTTAATATTTCCTTTCTCTTAATGCAGGGTTTGTTGTCCTGAGTCTATATGTTGTCCAGCCCCATTTAAGCCCTACCACCCCTCATGAATTTATATTTGATTCTCTTTTTTCTTTCTTAGCAGTTTGGACATTCTGCTACCAGATGTAGGTCTTTTGTAGTAATGTTGTTGATTGTTTTAGATTTTAAACAGCACCATGGGTGCAGCCATATAACTGCAAACAGCACACCACATGCAATGTAACATTTATTGAGGGAGGTGAGGAATCATGCAGAAGGGCCACTGCAAATCACACACGGATCCCAGCAGGAGAAGGCAGGAACTTCCAGGTCACTGGGGCAACAGAAGGAGACGCAAGGAGAGAGCAAAAACGAGGCTGAGAAGAAGACATAGGAGCAGTCAAGGAGGAGCCTAGTAATGGTTCACTGGAGAAACATCTGGCATTTCCACTGAGACCCTAATATGTCTAGTCACTGGGCAAGGTGGTGGTAAGTTCCCTTAAAATACAGGAGACTTCCCTAAAGAATAGTGTTTGTTTCTTTCTTTCGAGGGACCTGCATTTCTTCCTGAAATGGTATTTCAGGGCAAACTGAAGAAGGCACAAGTGATCAGAGTCAGTGCCAAAATAAACTGACTTTACTTTTGAAAACCCAAACCATCTTTGAAGTGAAACTTCACTACGTTCCCAATAAATTTGACTAACATAAAAATGCTTATAAATCAGCGGTGATTGTAGGACCCATGACAATAGATAAAGTTACTGAATATGAATTTCTTAACTTGGAGTAATTGGGGATGCACACAGTAAACAAACAATAAAATATTTACCCATATCTTAAGTGACAGAACGTGCCCATCATTTACTTGCAGGAAACACATACCACTATAGCAAAACCCATCAAGCTACAGAACCGATGTTGCGGCCAAATCTTTTGCACCAGTTACTCAGCATATGCCAGGGGTTTGTCTGTGTGTATGTGTGTGTGTGTGTGTGTGTGGCTCCCCTTCCAACCTCTCTCTACCATGATGGCTAGAGAGGGTTAATACACTTTATTAGAGGGCAGGTTGGATGGTAATAGAGTATTGCTGAATTGCATTTATTGTGCTGAATGTTGACCAGATGAGTTCCATTGGGCACTGGGGGTGATTTTCATTATGTTCTTTACATTCACTTAGACAGACCATATGCTCAAGTCCCAGAGGCCCAACTATTTAATTTACTAAATGCATACCCTATTGGCTGAAACACTGGTCACTCACAGACATTTGGAAACATTGTTATCCTTATAAAAATATTTACTCTTACTATTTTGCTCCACACTATCTTTTTGTCCATTTGGACCTTATACTGTGCACTGATTCTCTCAGTCTGCTCATGCAGTGCACCAACTATCTACGCAGAGTGATCTCAGACCATAATGGGTGGAGTTCCAATGGTGTAAATCAATCCCATCAAACTCTATGTGGTGCCTTCAGAGGTAAACATTGGAGAACTTTGCCTTTCGAAGCACACTAGCTGACCACACCATCATTTATTTTGGGGAAAACCAAGACACAACCAGTTCACCTGGGGTGGCGTGGGACGTGTTAAAGGTAGTTATCAGGGGTACTTTCATTCAGGCAGTAGTGAGGGACTGCAAAAAAAACAAGAATGCAAGTTGAGAATCTAAGGTAGACCATGGTCTAGTGGAAAAAGATAGAATCTGTTAACACTCCAATGAGGAAACGTTCACGAAAGCGCATACTAAGAATTCAGAACTGCTTCAGTGCTTGCACTGCCTCGAGTAGGTGGCATATAGTTTGTGCTTCCTTATAGAAGGTGACAGAGCCGGTAGACTGTTTTCGTGGCTGGTTTATCAAAAGACCTCAACTGCCCCTATCAAAAATATTTGTATCTGGCCTGACACAGAAGTTTACTCCCAGCAATAAATACTAGGGGGGTGATTCTGACGGCCAGGGTCGGCGGGAGCACCGCCAACAGGCTGGCGGTGCCCCGCAGGGCATTCTGACCGCGGCGGTTTGGCCGCGGTCAGATGCGGAAAACCGGCGGTCTCCCGCCGGTTTTCCGCTGATCTGGGAATCCCCCATGCTGCGCCGCCATGGGGGATTCTGACAGCCCATACCGCCATCCTGTTCCTGGCGGTTCTCCCGCCAGGAACAGGATGGCGGTATGGGTTGTCGGTGGGCCCCTGGGGGCCCCTGCAGTGCCCATGCCAATGGCATGGGCACTGCAGGGGCCCCCGTAAGAGGGCCCCACTTTGTATTTCAGTGTCTGCATTGCAGACACTGAAATACGCGACGGGTGCCACTGCACCCGTCGCACCTTCCCACTCCGCCGGCTCAATTCTGAGCCAGCGTCCTCGTGGGAAGGGTCTTTTGCACTGGGCTGGCGGGCGGCCTTTTGGCGGTCGCCCGCCAGCCCAGTGCAAAAGCCAAAATACCCTCAGCGGTCTTTCGACCGCGGAGCGGTATTTTGGAGGGGGGAAGTCTGGCGGGCGGCAGAGGCCGCCCGCCAGACTCAGAATGACCCCCTAGATGCCGTTTTAGCTAATATTCAAGATTATTTGATTTACCCTCTCCAGCATAAGAAGATGACTCTGTTCCATTTCTAACAACACTGGAGTTGCTCACAGATCCCAGGGAAAAAGTGGAGGAATTAAATGTGCAAATTACAAACAAAATGGAGGCATAATCCATAATTTAGCACAAGGTAATCTGATGGGATCTGGTTGGAATTTTACCAGACATTGGCTCAGTACCTTATCCCAACACTAACTACACTGTATGCATCAATGGCAGAATGTGGCAAGCTCCCCCACTCAGTGACAGAACCTCTCTTGACACCAGATCCAAAGCCAGATAGAAACCCCACCAAACGTTCCTGTCACAGACCCATAGCTGTCCTCGGGAATGGACTAAAAAATTCTATGTAAAATCCTCATGCAGATATTTCTCAATCTGGTCCACCAGGTCCATAATGGATTGGTCACCGGGAGAAACTTAATTCCACAGACTATATCAAATATTGGGAAAGGCCCTCTCTGCAGTTTCCCCATTCAGCCTCCCTAGTATTCGATTTAGAGAAGGCATTCAAAACTCTTGATTGGCATTATTTGTTCATAATACTAACTAAATTGAAATTAGGGAAATGTCTTATCATGTTAATGCGACTGCTGTACACTGCAAGCTTATCTCAGCATTGTTCGCAATCTGCAGAAGCAAGAGTCAGAGTTGACCCACGTATCAGATGCTTTTTGCACTTGCCACAAAATCCCTGGCTGTGCCTCCAGGGTGAGAATTGGCAATTCCACTGGATGACAAAAGACCTGCAATCTCAATATACGTGGATGATATGCTTCTCAGCGTGAAAGATGTAGGATCTAACCACGAGGACACAGGTGCTGTCCTACATAAGTTTGGTGCAGCAACAAGCCTCGGCCTAGTTGTGTGTTTTCCCTCTATGCTGTGGTGAGGCAGCAGTTGACATTGACACATTTGAGGGGAACTTTCATATAGTACTGACTTTACTGATTGTCTTTTACATGGGACTCCTGCTGACCACCACAGATCGCACAGTCCCATCTTAAAAGATCATGCTCTCTTGGTTGCCCTGTTAGTTTGCAACATCCTGTTGATACCCCCCAAGATTATTTTTTTCAAGTCATGGATAGCTTGCTCACTGATTTAATATGGTGTAACCAACTCCTGGTTGATAGAGGTAGCCTGAATATCTCTTCCTTTGAAATCTATTACTTGGCAACTCAGCTTCAGTGGTCATCTTGCTGGTTGTCTGGGAGATCAATGGCTGAAACCTGTGGTGGACAGCACCCGCTCCTTGTGGACAAATGTTAGTCCTGGCATCCTTGGTGTGGTTTCCCCTGACCTTTTTGCCTTCTGACCTACTGTTTTTCTGACTTCATTTTTGCTGGCTCTAAGATTCTGTGCACTTTACCACTGCTAGCCAGTGCTATAGTGCAGGTGCTCTGTACTCTAAAACATGGTGATATTGGCTTATCCACAACTGACACATTTAATTTATTTGTAAGCCCCTAGTAAAGTGCACTACATGTGCCCACAGCCTGTAAATTACATGTTGCTAGTGGGCCTGCAGCATTGATTGTGCCACCCATTGCAGTAGCCCTTCAAACGTGTCTCAGGCCTGCCACTGCAGAGCCTGTGTGTGCAGTTTTAAACTGCCATTTTGACCTGCCAAGTGCACCCACTTGTGAGCCCCAAACTTTCCTTTTTATGACCTATAAGGCACCCCTAAGGTAGGCCCTACCTAGCCCCAAGAGCAGGGTGTAATGTATTTAAAAAGTTGGATATGTACTTTTAAGTTTAACATGCCCTGGTAGTGAAACATGAATAAATTAGTTTTTCACTACTGCAAGGCCTAGCTATCCAATAGCTTAACATTGGGATTACCTTTAAACAATCTTTAAATGTAACTGGAAAAATGTAGAAATTTGGAGTTTGGTGTCTCTGGACTCACAATTTAAAATCACAACTTATGGTGAAGTCGAATTTTAAATTGTAAGTCTGAAAATGTTGGCATTTTATTACTTTAACCATTCTGTGCCTCTGCTAGTATCTGAATATACATCTGTTGTGGGTGGCAGCTGAGCTTTGTGTCTTCCCTCTAGATAGTCACACACAAAGGGAGCTGGGGTGTGACATTTGCATCCCAATGGTCAATCACCAGGCTGATAGGCCTTCCTGGGCTAGATGGGAGGCAGTAACTGACACTTGAGAGCTGTACCTGTTCCCACACAAAGAGCTGCCTAATTCCCTGTAGAGTGTCTGGAGACAGTGAAGGATGGTCAGGGACCTTGTGCACTTCAAAGGCCTCTCTGTGAAGCCTCCCAATCTTCAAAGGCTCAAAAAGAAATAAGTACTGGACCCCAAACCTCACCAAATAAGAACTATGCTGAAACCAATGACATTCTGCCAGGAGGAAAAGCTGCTATGCTGCCAGCAGGGACTGCCACTTTGCTACCTCCTTTATTGTGTTAGCCTGCTGCTTCTTGCCTGGGAGTGAGAAGGACTGGCCTGCTCTCTACATCATTGAATCCAAGTTCTCCAAGAGCGTGCTGGCTTTTTTCCTGTTCTTGAAGTCTTACTGCCATCAAAGACTACCTTCAACACTGCTTCAGCTGCTGGACTATGCCACCTGTGAGTCCTTCCCTGCCAAGAGGAACCAATCCAGTCCTGGGCCTTGAAGGTGGACTCTGCAGCTCTTTTTCTGCAAGAACTGATGCAGTGACGGCTATGTGCCAGTCGGAACTGACACCGTGCCCTTAGACCCGAGGCGGTGCTGATTCAACAACGACGCGGGTCCCAAGTGCAAAGCTCAAGAATGACACAGTGCTGATCTGCAGACACTGGGTGATACAGCGCCTGCACTGCAAGGAGTTCGACGACACAGGACCAAACTGTGAGGCTCAATGACAGCACATTTACCTGACTGTATGAGTCTTTAATGCTGATGTTTGCTCCATCCCAGGTAATTTTTCAGCCAGCCTGCGTGGGTCCTGTAACCAGCCTCTCCTCCATCCCGGTCAGACTGCCTTTGGATTTACCCCGTCCAGGGCAACCTCAAGTAACCTCTTCGCATTATTGACTTCTAAGCACTACATTGCAGTTTATTCTTTTAAAGTTCATATCTTGAGTTCTACTAACTGGATTTTTGTAGTTTTGGTCTTAATTTACTCATACAAATATTCTGTATTTTTCTAAATTGGTGTGAAGCCTTTTTGTGCCGATTTTACTGTGTTACTGTAATTTAATTTAAGTGCTGCACAAATATTTTATACATTGCCTGGTAAGTTAAGCCTGACTGCTTTGTGCCAAGCTACCAGAGGGTGATCACAGGTTAATTTAGGGTGTGTATCTGACTTACCTCGACTAGGATTGTGGTCCCTACTTGGACAGGGTGCATACCCCTACCAACTAAATACCTAATTTCTAACAACAAGTTAGACTCAGGACCAAAATTAACACTAATTGTCACACTTGATGAAAGTGACGTTTGGCTGCTGGTGCATGAGTGCACAACTGACCAAACACGTCATTCCATACACTCTAGCCTTACCACTTACAGGATTACCTAAATACCAAGAGCATTTGGCAGCTGCTGAGCTGTGTTTCTGGAATCAGGCATATTCAAACTGGGGGATTTTTAAAAAGAACGGCACTTCCTTACCTTTGAGGAACATATTGAGCTCTTTGAAATCAACAAAGGCCAATTCCTAACCAACAGACTATTAGTTAATGTTTGCCACGCACACTGGACCATTACAACTGAAGAACCACCAACTCGTGCGTTACTGCAGGCACTCCCGACAATGTATCCTGGGCGGTGTCTCACTAAATGAGCATTGTTGAGCTCCATGAAAAATTCCACACATATCACTCCTTGGGCTCAGAGAAAATTGGGAGAATAACACAGGTAGGGCGTTGCATCCTTGAGGGTGGCTAAGCCCTTGAATGGCCACATTTGATTTTTCAGAATTCCCGCTTCGAGTGTATACGATATTCAGTCCTCTATAAAATGTATCTAACATCACAAAAATGTAATCATATTTTTCCCAATGCAGGCCTTCTCTGCCCCCTCCGTGGCTCCCCAGAGGCTGATCATTAAGACATGCTTTGGAATTTTACTTTTCTCATATAATACTGCCATGGGACTCAAGACATTCTTTCGACAGTTGCTCTTTTCGTGGGAAGGCACGCTCAAGCTCCCGTAGCATAGTAAAACAAATAAGAGGGCTGCTCGTTATATGGGTTTGGCGTTATTACTGTTAACACGCGCAATCGCTCTAAAATGGTGGGAGCAATTTACCCCCATGATTACTTCATGGCAACTTTCACTAGTCCGATGAGCGGGGACAGAGATTGGGTCACTGTGAAGGGAAGGGCTAGCTGTGGAATGGGAAGCTACGATTTTCCATCTTTAAAACCTTAATAAGGGTGACACCCTGGCCCCTTCTTTGTCATGTTTCTGTGCGAGATGGAAAAAGAATAGGGGGGTTATTCTAACTTTGGAGGAGTGTTAATCTGTCCCAAAAGTGACGGTAAAGTGACGGATATACCACCAGCCATATTACGAGTTCCATAGGATATAATGGACTCGTAATACGGCTGGTGGTAAATCCGCCACTTTTCCGTCACTTTTGGGACGGATTAACACCTCCTCCAAAGTTAGAATAACCCCCTAGGTCTGTTAACCCGCTGCCACCGAACACCGTTCAAGACTTCCATATTCATTGGCTTCTATCTTGCTCAGTACTCCTGCTGCATGCCCTGTACTGTGACACCCCGCCCCCTCAAATCTATCCCCTGGGATAACTCACTGATTACTTATTCAAATCACACACATTGCAATGCTGCGGGCCGAGCTTACTCATAGTGCTTGTTAGTTGATGTGGCAAACAACCAATTAATATAAGAAGCTATTACCACAGGGTGTGAACATAACCCAAAACCAGCACATTATCTCTACAACCATTCCTGTTTTGATTGTGTTTTGAAAACTGAAGTGTTATGAAATTAAGTAGCTACAATGGCTGCACATTTATAAATAGTGCACTGGCTAGTATACGCATCTGGATAAGCTGAGCATGTACAGTTTGTATATTGGTGTTTATAAAATTCAATATAAATATTTATTTAAATAAATGCATATGTATGTGAAGAGCACCCAACAGACCCGTGTGTTCATCCATATTACACAACATTAGGACACTCAGACATATGTCCCCTAATCTTGAATTCCTACACAGAAACCAACCACCTCACTCATCTTATCATGTTATGACTATGCCAATGGACTGTACCAAAGAGTATCAATACTTACTATGAGACAACTCAAAATAATTAGAAATGCAGTTGGAAATGTGCTTCTGCACCTTATGATTCAATATCACATCTCATTGTCTATATATGGTTTACAGTGGCTGCTTGTTGCCAGAAGATCTACTTTCGATAAAGTGAAAAGGGCCAATATTTGTAGAGATATATCTGAAGAAATACTCGCAGATAGAATGCTACACTCCTGCTAATTGTGCCACCATACATGAAGAAAATGTCCAGTGTTCTCTGTCCAAACGTCCAAACTATGGAATTCATTCCCAGCAAAAATAAGGGTTTGGAGTTTAAAGGAATGTTTAATATGAGCTCTACTAGAACTACATACTATACAATAGAGTAAGTATCTCACAAGAAACAGAAAGTGGGGACACAAAGAAGCTAGAACAACTACATACTCCTGACCAAGACCTAAAAACTACGGTGTCACAGAACACCACATCTAACATATCATCAACAGAGTTGGAATAACAAGATACATCTGGAAATGAAAATATGTTTTATTTCTATCACACAAATTTACAGAGATCCATACAGCACTAAAGAAAATCCAAAAACATTTAGTACTCGCACAATTTGCAGATGCATCCATGTATTTACAAATAAACATTCATTAGGATGCCTTCTGGCAATTGTACTCTTTGGCATGACACAGCATATGACCCACCAACTAAATGAGCATGACTTGCATGGCATGCATATTTCATATCCCTTTATACTGAGCCCGTTCATGCCGCCTTCTGCCCTACGCTGCTTGTTCTTCCAAACGAACAAGTTACTTACTTTCAGTAATGTTCTTCCTGGTGGAAAGTTTTTCCCACCTTTAGAATTATTCCCAGGCACCAGACTTGATCCACAAGCTTTTCACTGTGTATGATCCCACTCACCGGTAGATGGGGTTCTGCGGCTCCGCGTTGCCTTTGTTCTGGACTGGAAATGACACGACAGAGCTGATATAGATGCCACCTCTGCAGTTTCTTAGCACTGTGCCCGCAGACGCAGAACTCAAAACATTATCAACAGTACAAGGCTGCCGATCTCTGGATTGAGACCTCTTTAGATGGGAAAAGAGACCATTCACCAGAACGGGGAGGTGGGAGGGCAGTGAGGAAACCACATATTCCTTGTCTTTAGAATAGATATCAAAGCAGTACCTGTGGAATTAGCTCAGGCCAAAAAGCCCTGCAGGGCTGTACGGAGAAATGTCTCTCCTGTGGGACTTGGAAGTTAAGGCAGTAGTACTCTATGAATGTGTGCACTGACACCCAAGTTGTAGCCTGACAAATGAAAAACAGGCACTCCTTGTGCCAAGGAGTTGTAGCACACTTGGCTCTGGTGGAATGAGTCTTCAACCCTTCTAGGGGCTGCTTCTTGGCCAGTGAATAACAGATCTTATTGTAGAGGATAAGCCAACTAGACAAAGTCCTTTTCTGTACCAATTACAAATTATAAGGGACAGCTATAGTTGTAAACTGCACTCCTCAAAGTTCACTGGATCACAAGGCATAGTGGCCCATCTCCATTGGCCAGCTGCCCACGGTGCACTTCTTACAAAATCTGTTCAACAGTGGAGAGGCAACCTTAATTATGTTCTCATGCAGGGCTTAGGTTTACTCCTAGATAGAACAAGTTGTGCAACACACACAAAACATTGTCTGTGTTGCAAAAAGAATTATCATGTTTTAAAAATAAAGGATTTTAACTATGAAATCAAACAATGGACCCCTTTCATCCCAGTGTTATGGACTCTATTTGTTAGGATTTTCTGAAAAACCAAAGGACTGCATGATAACATTATAGAAGTTGCCTTTCCTTTTCTGTACCACCTGCCTTTCTTTGCCTCTTAGAACCTGTCAAAAAGCTGATTGTCGATCCAATAGTCTTTGGTGCGACTGATGTAAAAGCTCAAAACTCTCATGGGATCCAACCGATTGAGTATCTCCTGCTTTTTTGAAGGATGAGGGGGAGCATAACATAATAGGAATGTGATTGATGAGGTTGTTGTACCAAGAGCACTGAAGCACACTTGCCCACTAGACTGAAGAAACCACACCATGGAAAAGAGTTTTCATAGTAAGGAGACAAAATGAACAACTATGGATTTCCTCAGAGGAAGGACATTTGAGGAAAGTAGGGCTAAATAGAGATCCAACTGTGGCATCACAAAAGATTTTGGGGGAAACGTCACTTTTTTTAAAACCTCATCACAACAGGTGATTTAAACAAGGACTGCTGGTCCGGCAAACACTAAAAAGACTGAATGGGCAAAAAGATAATTTTTAATGGTGGCCACTGCAAGTCCTTTTAATGGTGCCCACTGCTGGGCCAAAGACAAAACAAATAATAACATGTTTGAAAGTTTAGCCTGCAACGGGTCCGTATTGCGGGCCCCACACCAGGTCACAAACCTGTCCCCATGCCATGCCTAATTGGACTCTGTTAAGGGGTGCAGCGCAGCAAGGGTAAAATCCACGACCTCAAAAGACAGATCACACACTCTAAATTGCTGCAATTCGATCTCCGTGTATGAAGGTATAGTTTGTGCAAGCCCATGTGCAGAACACTTTCCTGCTCCATGACATATGATCCTCCCAAAGCAGAACCCTGATTAGAGGACAGACACCCTGATCCCCTAGAGAACTCAGGCAGTAGAGGAAGCGGCGGAAAAGTGTGCAGGAGTCTCGAGCTCCATTCTAATCTAAATGCATCTCCTGGCTAGAGCCTTCTTGGGGAACTCCAGGCCACAACATTTTGACATGACAAAAAGATCTAACCATTGATCTCCCTGTTACTGGAAGATTCTCTTTGTCATCATAGGATGAAGTCACCATCTGTGATCTGCCAGGCACTGTCAACTGAGTTTGTCAGCCCTGGCATTTAAAGACTCCACCAGGTAGTTTAGGACCAGGGATATGTCCTACCAGGCCAGCCAATGCCAGAGGTGAAGAGGACAGGACGCGGGATCCCACCTCAACTGGTTTGTTGCAGTACTATAGTGGCCCTTGAGGGTCTGCAGGAAGGCCTTCAAAGCCAAGCAAATGGCCCACAACTCAAAACGTTTGATGAGGAGTTGAGTTTCTGTGTGCGATCAGAGTCCTCTGATTTGCTCCTCTCCTGGATGACCTCCCCAACACAGCAGTGATGCATCCATTGCCACCAACAACTCTATGTGGGAAAGTGATGTGTCTGTCACTGGAAATGCAGTTAACTCCAACCACTGCAGATCTTTTGCAGACTTCGCCAAAGCCTGGATGAGATCCAACATGTTCTCCTGGTGCTGGGTCCATTGAGACTTCAGACTTCACTCCAGAGGCAGCATGTGCCACCTGCCATAGTGAATGAGCACAATGTAGGAGTCTCATCATCCAAGAAACCTCAGAGCCACTACCGCTGAGAGTCAGGGCTGAAGTTGAAGAAGGAAATGGATCTTAACCTGATGTCCTGGACTTACTGCAACGACAATAAGACCCAAACGGTACCATACCCAGGATGGCACCTATAAAACAAAGCCTCTGCAATTAAGTCAGGTGTGATTTCAGTGAAATAGTTGTGAAACCTCAGAGACATAAGAAGGTTCCCCAGTATCTGGAGGTGGTCTATGACTCGCTGAGGTAAGCCTGGGTTCAACACCTAGTAAGAGGTAGGGTACAACTGTTATCCCTAATCCAGAAAGATGTGCAATGACCAACACCATCCCTTTGGTGAACACCTCAGGTCCACTAGTAACTGAATGGGAGCACAGCAAATCAGAAATGCTTTGGACTTACTCTGAACTGCAGGTAACATCTGTGGGATTGCAGGAGGGGTATATGAAAATATGCATACTGCAGGTCTAGGACTACCATCCAGTTGCCCAGATCCAGGGCTGAGAGAACCTGAGCTAATTTGAGCAGCTCTAAATTGTCCTTCTATGGGAAGGCATTCAGAGGGTGAAGATCTAAAATAGGTTGAATGCTTCCATCCTCCTTCAGTGCTAGGAAATAGTGAAAATAACATCCAGTACCTGATTCAAGGTATTCACCCTCTCGAAGGCCTACTGGAAAAGAAATCCTGCCTTCCCTGCAGAAAGACAGCTAGGTGGTCCTCTGAAAGCCACTCTGATGGAGGCAGAGGCATGTAGGTCAAAAAGGAATGATGATTTGGAGGACTCATCTGCCTGATGTAATCTTTTGCCACCCCTGGAGAAATTGTTGGATCTGGCCTCCTACGAGGGTTGTGAGCCGCTAGAAGCAAATTAAAGCAGCTTGGAGTCTGCTGCTACAGGGTTTAGAGATTTACAGGATCGATGTCCCTGCTAACCAGCATGTTTTCTGCCTGATCCCCGTCACCTGCCCTGAAGAATGGACTGGGGCACCTGCTGTGGTGGGAGTGTGTGTGTGTGTGTGTGTGTGGGGAGGGGAAGAATGGTGCTGTCTGTATGCTATCCCTCTGTAGAATCCCCTGAAAGGATGGATTTGCTGTGGGATTTGTCTGATAGGAGCTGAAACGCCCAAGGAACGCACAGTAGCTTTGCTTTCCTTAAAGCACGCCAGGGCAGAATCTGCTTTCTTGCTAAAAAAGCAAGAACGCCTGAAATGGAGTATCCAAGTGGGACGCCTGGACAACCGTAGAAAAAAGAGATGATCACATACATGCATGGCGATAGAGGAACACACTAGTACCGACTGCTTGGCCTAAGCAATTGGTGGTGTCAAGGCAAACTGAATTACATATTTAGCTCTTCATGGCCACCCTGAATGATTTGCACCAGAGAGGCCCCAAGGACTGCAGCTGAGTTCTCGCTAACAATGTCCCAAAAGGCATGAGTGTGTTAGCCAAGCAAACAACTGGTGTTGACTGACCTCAAGCCAAGGTTGGCTAATGAGAACATTCACTTCCTGAATGCCTCATAGGAAAGCAGTTGGTAGAAACTTGGTCCACTTGGCTCTCAGGAGTGGGATGCTGAGTCATAAAAGCAGAGTCGCCTGGCACCAGCCACTGGCTTCTGGCATCCTGCCTGTACACCGGTGGGCAAGACAAGACTTCATCCAAGCGCCTATCAATGTATCAGACAGGGCTTTATTAATGGGCAGAAAGGGCTCAAACCAAATCTTCCTACATTGCAGGACCTCCATAAGGGTGTTGCTTGCGCCCTGTAGAGAAGAAAAGTATAGGTCCAAGACCTCCGCTGCACTTCTAGGTCTGGCCTTTCTGGCCTGGGCCGGCAGGAAGAGCCTTGTCCAGCTGGGCCCGCTGACAGAAAAGTGTGTGATTTTATATTTAATACTTCCATTGTGCAGCAGTTTTAAAAGCACTGCACAGCCATCATTCTGGCAAAAATAAAGGCGTCAAGATAACTCTGGTGATTAATGTACTTGCTGGAGTGAGATGGGAATTTTGTCTAGTGGCAGTTTTGACTCATCTAGGGTAGCGCAGATGGTTAATGTGCCTGCTGCAAAGAATGTGTATCATGAAAAAAACAGTATTTTATGTGCATAGCACAGTGGGTTACTGATTTTGTAACAGAGATTATTTTGCTACATAGCAGTTCTTAAATTACAATATTAATCTAGCACAGAGAGCTATAAACTGCCACCAAAGAGTTGCATGCAAACTGCATGGCACAAACTAGAAATTGTGTTTCCCCCTGTCTTTCATTCTCCTTATGCTGCTAAAAAAGGATTGCTTGCATAGAAATAAATTCCTATTATTAAAGTTAATGCTAACCACTGTGTAACGATCTGAATGTTGAGTTTTGCTTCTCCAGACCAAGCACTCTTAGAAAACGCCTACCAGTGTGGATGACATGAATCCTACACCTTGTAGTCCCGGTAAAATACTCCGACGTCCTACAATGGTATGAGCGGTGCTATAAAACAAATGAATTACATGTGACAGAGAAGTTATAGAGATGAGAGCGGCCCTTATGGTGTTACTTTCTTTCCCCAACACATATTTATGTGAAAAAGGTTTCTCAAATCTTATGTACCTAACAGAATAAAAAGAGAAATTGCTCTGGAAATGTAGAATCTGACCTGAGGATTCAGCTTTTAGAAATAAAACCAAACATTGAAAACATAGTCGCCGTAACTCAGCGTCAACCTTCCCATTACAATTTTTACATATTTCTTCAATATAAAATAATTATATCTTTAGTAATTTGTGTATTTGTAGTGCATTTTATTTGCAAATTAATGTTTTAATGTTTGAAGTTTAAATCATACAAATTGCTTGGGTGTCCCTGGCTTCCGGTAATGGTTGTGTGGGGGTCCTTAGGAGGCATAAGGTTGGGAACCACTGACCTAATTGAAGAAAGCAATGTCTTCTGTTGGTGGTCCAAGAGGAGAAATCAACCCAGGATGTTTCAAGCCCACTGACCTCTTTCCAGTCCATATACAAATTGCCATCCTTGTAGTCAGTCATGGCTTGCAGTGTTAAATGGGGCCTGGCAGCGTGCAAGGGGGGAAGCAGATGGGGTGGCGGGGAGGGGGAGAAAATATTAATAAAATGATTTAAAAATAAAATAAACGTACCTGGAAGACGCACCACACCCTGTTCTTCTGCTGGCTGCAGGCAGGCACAGGCTCCCAGCTCAGAGCAGCTTCATGACTGGCTGGGAGTGCCAGGGCACTCCCACGTGGACTGGGAGCCTGTGGAGGCCCTCTCCAGCCCGACAACAAGTTGCTGGGCTGGAGACAGCCCTGTGCACATGTGTGTCTGGCCAGCCTGAGACGGCCGGTCAAACACACATGCGCTCTGAGTGTTGAGCACCCCCCTCACCCCTGTCACCCCGTGGCCCCGCCCAGTTACAAGGAAATGATAATAAACACTGTTTATCATCATTTCCTTGTAAAGGTTTTGCAGCTGCTGCTGCTGGCGGGGTGTGATGCTCCTCCGCCCTCATGGAGGATCCACCCCTAATTGTAATGTGGGGTTAACATATTTGCATTACCAGCACTGTCATCTCCAAATGGTGGCAGGTTCTTATCAGAATCCATATCAAAAACCTTTTTGAGCACCTGACAGTAGCTCCACAAAAGGGGCAGTGTTTTGTAAGAATAAGATTTAATGACGATCAGGTACGTCACTATGAATTCCAGACATGACCTCTGTCTAATACGAGATGTGTTTGATTTGGAGTCAGACACCTAATTTGGTATAAAGGTCTTCCTCTGACAATGTCGAGGACAGTGGTGCAGATTTTGGTGCAAGGAGCTAAAGTCAGCACCAACATGGAAGCCGAAAGGGGTTGGAGAAGGACAGACTTCTGGGGTTTGGCTAGGTACAGCTTCATGATCCTGGGTCAGATTCATGAGGACGCGCTCGTCACACAACTTGGAGTTCCCAGGGTCAGTCACAGACATTGGTTTGCAACAGTTCCTGTATGGCCTAAATCTTTTTGTATTTTGAAGGGACATGGCCCCCTTGCACACTTGTTTTAATGTTTTGAGAAAAAAAGTATTTTTGCAAAAAGAAACAAAGAAAGAAGAGTAGAGCTCTGGATTCGCATCTGAAAGTGTGGAAAGAAAGGGACGGACATCGCTGCACCTCCTGGGATGGCATCTATATTCACTTAATCACTTTTTTGGGGGGCAGAAAGAAATCAATGCAGAGCTACACAACGCCACCTACTGGTGTACAGGAGCGATGCTGTGAAAACCTTCCGTATCCAGTCTGGTGCCAGAGAATTATTCCAAAGCTGGGGTGGTATCTTTGGTTAGAAGCATACATCACAATAGATTTTACTGAGCTCTTCCAACAAAACTCACTGGCACATATATATGACCCTAAATATGCACAACTGAACCAATGTGGTAAGGCAATCAAAACAATAATACAGTTTTCCCCCATTCCCTTTAATTACAGAGATACAATTTGGAATGCAAATCAGTACGTAAGTAAAGCATCTGCATTAATCACAACAACTAACTTCCTATAGACTAGAAATGACATGCAACTAATTGGTATACCAACTCTAATGATGCTGTATAATATACGACTGACTAAAAAGCTAACACAAAAAAACTAACTCTGGGCTCTGTGGAATCGCTTGCTTCCCTTCAAGATTTTTTAATCAAAGTTAGTAAACGGGATACAAATGTAAACTTACAATACAACCGCCTCTATGTTGCAGATTCAACACCTGTTGCATGTCTTATCAACGAGCTGAATCTGTTTTCATTGTTGATGCTACCTACACTTGTATAAACTGTCAGAAGCTGTCTCCGGAGTCAGGCCTGTGTTTGTGAGGAAAACTAGTATTGTCAAAACCCATCCTGTATAGCGGCCCCACCCCCCAGCCCTCTCATTGGACAGACCCTCCCGCCTCCCAGCTGCCAATCCCACCCTCCCCTCCTCTTATGGCAGCCGCGGCGCGGTAGCAGGGAGCAACCTTTGACCTTGCTTCAGCAGGCAGGTCGCTCCCCGCTCCGCCTTCCGCGCCACCTCCTTCCCCGCTTCCCTTTTGCCTTTTCTCCCCGCCGCTGCGTCCCCTGCGGTGCCTCCCACCTCCGCCCTTCTCCTCACCGCTTCCATTGTTCGTTTCCCCGCCGCTGCGTCCCCTGCGGCCCCTCCCGCCTCCTCCTCACTGCTTCCATTGTCAGTTTCCCTGCCGCTGCGTCCCCTGCGGCGCCACCCCCCCAGCCCTCTCATTGAACAGGCCCTCCCGCCTCCCAGCTGCCACTCCCACCCTCCCCTCCTCATATGGCAGCCGAGGCGCGGTAGCAAGGAGCAACCTTTGACCCTGCTTCTGCAGGCAGGTCGCTCCCCGTTCCGCCTTCCGCGCCACCTCCTTCCCCGCATCCTTTTTGCCTTTTCTCCCCACCGCTGCGTCCCCTGCGGCCCCTCCCGCCTCCTCCTTCCTCCTCACTGCTTCCATTGTCAGTTTCCCCGCCGCTGCGTCCCCTGCAGCCCCTCCCACCTCCCCCCTCCTCCTCACCGCTTCCATTGTCAGTTTCCCCGCCGCTGCGTACCCTGCGGCCCACCCCCTCCTCCTCACCGCTTTCACTGTCAGTTTCCTGCCGCTGCGTCCCCTGCGGCTCCTCCCGCCTCCCCCCTCCTCCTCACCGCTTCCATTGTCAGTTTCCCACCGCTGTGTCCCCTGCGGCCCCTCCCTCCTCCTCTCCACTTCCATTATCAGTTTCCCCGCTGCTGCGTCACCTGCGGCCCCTCCCGCCTCCCCCCTCCTCCTCACTGCTTCCATTGTCAGTTTCCCCACCGCTGCATCCCCTGCGGCCCCACCCCCCAGCCCTCTCATTGGACAGGCCCTCCCGCCTCCCAACTGCCACTCCCACCCTCCCCGCCTCTTATGGCAGCCACGTGCGCCAAAGGCAAGCCCGTCCACGCCTGGACCGCGCCCAGCGCCAGAACCCCTGGCCCTCTCAGACACACCTACTCACCCTCCACTCTCCTAACCCAGGCCCCCACCCCACATGCACCACATCTAGCTCCACACACACTCATGGCCCCTTCACCTGCTACACCTGCCACTTCTCCTGCTCGTCATCCCTCACACCACACACCAACTATAGCGACCCCACCTTCAACAAACGCAACACCCCAACACAAGACTCACCCACCCTGCCCCCACCAACCAACCCCGCAGCACAATAGCCCACAACCAGAACACACCCCGTAACAACACCCTCACGCACCACACCAACGCCACCCACCACAACCACCTTAACTGCCTGCTCCTCAACATCCGCTCCCTTCACAAACATGCCATAGAACTCTGGGACCTCATCACATCACACTCACCTGACATTGCCTTCCTCACGGAAACCTGGACCAACCCCTCCTCAGAACCTGACATAGCCAAGCCACCCCCAAGGGATACAAACTCCAACACAAAGACCGCCTCAACAGGCCAGGCGGTGGCATCGCCATCCTACACAGAGACACCATCAAAGTCACCACCAGCTCCCAAGACACTATCGACAACACTGAACACATCCACTTCCTCATCCACATTAACAACAACTCCACCCTCAGAGGTACACTAATCTACAGACCACCACGCCCCGCCTTCTGCGACCCCATCGCCGACAGCATCAGCTCGCACGCCCTCACCTCCACAGACTACATCATCCTCGGTGATTTCAACTTTCACTTAGAAAACCCACAAGACCACAACACTACCTCCCTCATAGACAACCTCACCAACCTCGGACTCAAACAACTGGTCACCGCACCCACCCACTCAGCAGGACACACGCTTGACGCAATTTTTTAACTCAAGCCAACACATAGCCTACACCCACACCACCGAACTCCTCTGGACTGACTACCACTGTGTCCACTTCTCCTTCACCAAACCCCCCACACACTACCATCAACACACCACACCCTACCGCATGTGGGACAAGATCGCCACAGAACGACTAAACTCCCAACTGGCCCATAACCCCCCCACACCAAAGACCCCAACACAGGAGCACACAACCTCTCCAAATGGATCACTACCTGCGCAGACACACTAGCTCCCCTCAGAAAACACATCGCCACCCGCAACATCAAGAACGCCCCATGGTTCACCCCTGGACTCCAAGCACAAATGCCGCCAAGCTGAGAAAACATGGAGACTAGAACCTTCCACAACCAACTTCTCCACCCTCAAAACCACCATTCGCACCCATCACCAACTCATACGCACCGCCAAAAAAGATCACTACAAGACACGCCTTGACAACAACTCTCAAAATGGCAAAGAACTCTGCACCATCATCAATGAACTTGCCAAACCCAAAGCCAGCAACATAGACCCCACACACACACAGCCCCTATGTGACGCCCTTTCCAACCACTTCCTCCACAAAATCCTGGACATCCACAACAGCTTCATACCACACACACCCACCACACATACCCCTCACTCACCCAACCCAACCCCCACTCAGGACCCCCCCACCACACTCTCCACATGGACCCCCACCACGCACGAAGAAACCGAAAAAACCATGAACTCCATCCACTCTGGTTCCCCCTCTGACCCCTGTCCACACCGCATCTACAACAAAGCTAGCCCTACCATTGCCCCCATACTCTAAAACATAATCAACTCCTCTTTCGACTCCGCCACCTACCCAGACCCCTGGAAACACGCGGAAATCACAGCTCTCCTAAAAAAAAACAAGCCGACCCAGAGATCCTCTCCAACTACCGCCCCATCTCCCTTTCCCCGCCAAAGTCGCAAAGAAATTAGTCAACACCCGCCTATCCCACTTCCTCGAAGCAAACAACACTCTTGGCCCCTCAAAATCTGGGTTCCACAAGAACCACAGCACAGAAACCGCCCTCATCGCATGCACTGACGATATCAGGACCAAAATAGACAAAGGCGAGACCGTCACACTCATCCTCCTAGACCTCTCCGCAGCCTTTGACACAGTCTGCCACCACACACTCCGCACACGCCTCCACAACATAGGAATTCGCCACAAAGCCTTAGACTGGCTCACCTCCTTCCTCATCGACCGGACCCAGAGAGTCTGCCTTCCGCCCTTCCACTCCAACACTACCAAGATCACCTGCGAAGTCCCCCAAGAGTCCTCCCTCAGCCCCAAACTCTTCAACATCTACATGATCCCCTAGCCAACATCCTCCGAGCACATGGAATCACTATCCTCTCCTATGCAGATGACACCCAACTCATCCTCTCCCTCACCCCCAACCCCACCACTGCCAAAACCAACCTACACGCCGCTCTCCTCGACACCGCCAACTGGATGACCACTAACCACCTCAAGCTCAACTCAAACAAAACAGAGATCATCATCTTTGGCCCCAACAAAGCCACGTGGAACGACTCCTGGTGGCCCACCGCCCTAGGCCCCGCACCCACCCCCGCAACCCACGCACGCAACCTCGGCATCATCCTCGACCCCTCTCTCTCCATGACACAGCAAATCAATGCTCTAACCTCCTCCCGCTTCCACACACTCCGCACTCTAAAAAAATCCTTCAAATGGATTCCCCCAGAAACCAGAAAGACAGTCACCCACGCACTCAGCAGCAGCAGACTGGACTACGGTAACGCCCTCTACCCCGGCACAACACTCCAACTCAAACGCAAACTCCAGAGAATCCAGTACACAGCCGCACGCCTTGTCCTTGGCCTCCCCCGCCACGAACGAATCTCACCACACCTCAAATCCCTTCACTGGCTCTCCATAGACAAGAGAATCACATTCAAGATCCTCATCCACGCACACAAATCCCTCCACAACACCGGCCCAACCTACCTCAATGAAAGAGTTAACTTCCACACTCCCACACGCAACCTCCGTTCAGCCAACCTCGCCCTAGCCACAGTCCCCTGCATCCAACGCACCACCACAGGAGGCAGGTCTTTCTCCTACCTCGCCCCCAAAACCTGGAACGCCCTCCCCACCGGCCTTCGCAAAACCAAAGACCTACTGGTCTTCAGAAAGAACCTCAAGACATGGTTGTTCGATCAGTGACCCTCCCTGCCCACGTGCCCCCTCCCCCAGCGCCTTGAGACCCTCACGGGTGAGTAGCGTGCTCTACACATTTTTTTGATTGATTGATTTGATTGATATATGTTTTACATGTTCAAGAGAAGCTTCCACTGCTGGTGTAGGTGTCGAAATTCCACTGCATAAGGGAAGGCTTTTAATGTGGCTGAAGCTGTATTGCATGCCCTTAGGAAGCTTGCATTGATGCCGACATTGTTCTTCATGTCTAAGGGATGCTTGCATTCGTGCTTCTGCATGTACTCTACCTATTGCACGCTGTGAGGAAAAATGCATGAATGCGACTTATTTAACTGGAATGACACGGCTGCTACAGCACACTCCATTTCTCACAAATTTCTGCAGATTTGTTTTGTTTATAAAATTCGTCATTCCATACTTTGATATGGTTTCTAAGACGACTGTTTTTGCCAAGGAACTCGCGCCTCTCGTTGATTAACAGCACGGGTGTCAAAGGGCCCAACGTGCTGTTTACTGAGAATACGGTACACATAAACAGAATCGAAGAGAGTTGTTTATGTGTCAGACTAGCTACGGTTATGTAATTAAGCCAATCTCCCGCCAACTGCCGGCAAATGGATGCTCTGGCGAAAGACAATCAGATCGCTTCTCCGTCATGCAGGCTTGCACAATAGTGTCCTTGTGTCACTGTGCCAGGGAGCAGAATGTGACATTTCCTAGCATGCGTAAGACAGTTTACTTTGTCAACCGTATCAGGAGGAGGAGAAAACAGAGGTCAACTGGAGTGCTGCCGGGTGTGAAAATGTGCGCCAAAGTTCATCAGAGAAAACAGCGCCGAATCTTGCTCCTCATGGGATGCGCCACCCAAATCATACACGAGCGCAAATGCAAGCATCTAAACAAGGTATACGAATATAGTGACATTGCGCTGCTCACAAATGGAAAAAAACGAGGAATGTCTCTAACCGAAACTGCAAGCTCGACAGTATAGAACATAGATAACCTCATGTTTTTATTTAATTTAAATCAGAAATTTATAAGGAATTTCGTACAAAGCATCTGAGATGCTGCATATGACTAGGTTGAGCAAATTATTTAGATAACAATGAATTTAACGCATTTCAAGAGTGCTTGTGAGCCAACGTCGCAACTGGAACTCAGATCCCAAGATCCAAGGTCGGCAGTTCTGGCCTTTACGCCACATCCTCTGTCCTGCCCCTTCTCTCTATTTTCATTACCTCGAGTACAGTTTGAATACGGGTTCGTGTCAATTCTCCCTGCAGGTAGGAGTGGGCAGTTCCACACTTAGAAGTACAGAATTTTCCGGCCCAAAATCACCTTGCCGCGAAAAAGAATCTGGATTGAAATTACGCCTCAGTGCATTCTTCGAGCTCGCACTGTGGGGTCAGGGCAGGACTGCTGCGTGCACGGAATGCGATGAGCCTGGTCTGGTATACCTGCAGTACACAGCGGATTGGTATTTATATAATGACTTTACATCATAGCACTACTTTGTCTTTCCTGGTGCCCCGCATCTTGAGTTGTAAAAGTTTAAATATTCTCTCCACGCACAGACGCACACAGACACACACACAAGGGTGCGTGCGCACATAGAGACAAGGAAAGAGAAACACTGTAAAATTCTGGAACTGCTTGTTTGTACATATATTGCACGCCCGATGGTCCAGTTTACAACATCGTGAAAACACACATTTGAAAGGGTGTGTGCGTTTAAAACAGTGCCTAATTTGTAAATAAAAAGGTGCCGGTGCCCAAAGCCCCCCTCTTAAACACGCGGCTGCTGCAATTAAATGTGTGAAGGCGGAATACAAAGGCGGCGGAATCCTGAAACCATCTCGGGCCCCTTCAATCTACATAATGCCACTCCCTGCCCCTTCAGCTCACTCTTGCAGCTTTCTACTTTCTCCCTTAGTGACGATTTTTAATTTTTCCCTTCCTCCGTCTTTCCCATATGTGTCTTTTGCTCGCAGCAAATGCTTGAGGCAGAAGAAGCCCCGGCCCTCAAAATGAAGTGCTGGTGCTCAGCACCGGAAACAACAAGCACAAATTAAGCACTGGTTTAACATATCCACAGAGAGATTCCTGTTTCAAGTCTGCGTCCGGGACTGAAGCCAACGCGCCCTCAAATTTCACTCTGTACAGTGTACAGACTGGCAGAGGCCCGAGACAACTGTCTTCCTGTCTCACATTCATTTTTAGGTTTCACCTGCACAGCGCAACCTGATAGAGTACATGTTGTGTCTGTTTTACCTTTTGAGTGCTTACATTTGCCTATTGTGTTTTTTGTTTCCACTCTTGTGTATAGGAGTTAAACTTAAAACCAAATGGAATTACAGACATTCAAATAATACCAGAATAAATTGTTGTTTACTGATGTGGATGAGATTAGGGTGTAAGGGGTGAAAAGCATATCGGAGAGACTGCACAGAACGACCACAAGTTTTCCTAAGGTCAGCATGAGCATAGCAAAAACAAGAAAGCTTCCAGAGAGTAACTCAAGAGTGGGACTAATGGTCGAGTGGTTTTTGGTGGTTCCAATATACGAATATTAAAATAATTTCTGAAGCTCTTTAAACACTGTAGATATTATTATGGTCATTATTGAAAAAGTGTGGCGTTACCTGAACAGTATGCCTTTGTTAATTTATGCTTGGCTGACATGGCCTAAGTGCTTTGGGGTTTCTTTGGTGCGAGTGATGCTGCCGCAGAAAGCATCAGAGAAAAGAGTCAGGTTACCAGTATTTTATGATCCTGCATTAAAAAGCAGCTGTAAATCACTTCACTTCTCTGCTGGTCGGCTTGCGACTAATGGGACTCATCATTTGATTGACCATAGATACCATCCTTTCCGGGTTTTGGTCACAGGGGAACGTTTTGGAACAGCACATTTTGCAACTATCTCGAAATGTGTCTCCATATGGGCAGCCTCCCAGTTCACACGTGATATTGTTCCCTGTAGTGCTGCTGTATTAACTTAAGAGGGGAGCAGGTATGTGATTGGCCAGGTAAGGGCCACAGTCTAAACCAGTGGTTTCCAACCTTTTCACTTCTGTGGACCCCCATTTTATCAATACTGGAGCCCGGGGACCCCCACTGAATCATTATTGGAACTGGGGGACCCCCACTGAGTCAATACTGATAGCTGGGACCTAATATTATTACATTTTTTAAGCTGCCGCGGACCCCCTGACGAGGCTTTGTGGACCCCCAGGGGTCCCCGGCCCACAGGTTGGGAACCACTGGTCTAAACACTTCGTTTTGTTGCTGGAATAAAAAGCAGCATATTATTAATCACATAGGTGAAACCTACTGCATTTACCGATGCTTGTTTTAAACATGTATTAGAAGAACAAGTCACTTACCTTTGGTAAGGATCTTTTTTTGTGGATACTCTATCTAACCACAGACTCCTCACCGCAGAAGATCCCCAGGCGCCAGACTGAATCCAGAGATATTTTGTAGCTGTGTTTTCTCATACACTGCTATGTGGCAGGTTTCATGTAAGTACCATCCTTGCACACTGTCAGTTTCTCATCTTTTTTCCTTTCTGTGCCCTGAGATGCGGACTGTGAACAATTGTTGGTAACAGTGTGCTTATTACTAACAAGGGACTTTTTCAGATGCTAAAAAGAGCCCACTACACAAAATAGGGGTGGGGGTTCGGGGGGGGGGTTGGAAGGCAGTGAGGAATCTGCGGTTTGATAGAATATCCACAATGAAGAAGAGCATTACCAAAGGTAAGTAACTTGTTATTCTAATGGGTGCTTTGAATGCAAATTCCTCATTTTAGAACAGGTACAATAGCAGGAGAAGGAGAATGGGCCATGAGTGGGCTTAGATCAAAAAGTATTCCAGAACAAGCAGGCAAAGTGTCCTTCCCATCAAACCTTGCTGTCAAGGTAGTAGTGATTTGTTAATGTATGCACTGATATCCACATTTCCACCTGGCAAATATCTAAGACAGGCGCCCCTTGCATCAACGCAGTGGTACCAGCCATAGCCCTGGTAGAAAAGGCCCTCAGACCTTCCGGGGGTTACTCCATGACCAGTGTGCAGCAGATCCTTATGAAGTGGACTATACAGCTCAAAAAGGGCCTCTCTGCATACTCTTTTTCTTTGCTCTGGAGAAACCCACAAAATAATTGAATGTTGTCCCATCATCGAGCATAGATGGATTTAATCGAGGGGAGTTTGGTGACAAGGATGACATCTACAACCTTAGATGGCAGATTAAAAGCATTTAACCATCACAGTTTAATCTTCATGCATGGAGGTTCAAGTTGTGGAGATACAGATTGAACACTCTACCATGCTGCTGGGTCTAGAGGTCCTCCCAAAGTGATAGCCTGTTTGGAGGAAAGATGCTCTTGATTTACGGGTACTGCACTCTTCTGTATCAAACAAGAGCCCCAAGGATGACTTGGTTCTGGTCATTAGTGATCTCTTTCAGAACTCAGGGCAGGAGAGATAATGGTAAAATGGCATATAGGAGTCCCTCGTTCCATTCAGGCCTGAATGCGTTTCCTCTCAAGTATTCTTGTGGAACCTCCAATGCGCAAAAATTGTTGATGCTGCACCTTCTCAATAGTAGCAAATAGATCTACTCAGGGTCCCACCACTAGACCCCCTGCACCACTTCAAGATGTAGATGTCACTCGTGATCTGGCACCCAATGTCAGGTCAGTTAGTTCACTCTGGTATTCAGGGACCCTGCCAAGTTGTTGATGACAAGAAAGATGCCCTAGCACTCTAACCATCTCAAGAGGCACATATTTTTCTGGCACATGACCCAGGAGCCCAATCCGCCCTGCTTGTTGCAGTACCACATGGCAGTGGTTTTGTAAATGAGAAACTGTACCAGTCTTCCCTAATTGGACGCAAAAGGCCTTTTTCGTTTGTTAACATCTGAGGAGCACTCCTGAGGCTGAAGGGAAACACAGCAAACTAAAAATGTGCTGTACTCACCTTGAAGAGTATGCAATGCTTTAGAAGCTACAGGTCGGGTATATGAAAATACAGGTCCTGCAATTCCAAGGACAACTTCTAGTCTACCAGGCCCGGTGTAGATAGGATCTGAGCCAATTTGAGCATTTTGAATCTGTCCTTCAGCAAAATGGTGTACACGGAGCATTGTCAAAGATAGGCCTGAGGCCCCCATCCTTTTTTTGGACAAGGAAATGGCAAGTGCAACAACCCAGTTTTTCTGTGAGACCATTACCCACTATATAGCATAATGGCACTCTTGATGAGCAACAGGTGTACCTTCAGTAGCTGGAGCAACAGATGTTCTGACGATATTCCGTCAGGTGTGGGAGGAATATTGGATGGGGAGGAAAGAAAAGGTATGGCGTACTCAAAGGTTAAACAATCTGTCAAATGTGATGGCCTGCCACCCCATGAGGAAGTGTCCAGTCCTTCCCTCCAGTGGATGGGCATGTGCCACTGAAAGCAAACTATAAAAGGTTGGATGGCCGTTGTTAAAGGGAAAGTGGGGTTGTGGGATTGGTACCCCTGCTGGCCCACATACTACTTGCTGGTCTGGAGCACCAAAAAGACTGGGATATCTGCTACACTGATGACCAGGAAGGCTGTCTCTGCCTATTTGCCTGCACTTGGGAAAAGATCCTAAGTTTCCAGAACTGGTGGGGAAGTTTTTTGGCAAAGATCAACAGCCCCAAAGAACGCACTATAGCTCTGCTCCTTTTAAAGCGCTCCAAAGTGGAGTCAGCATTTTCTCTGAAGAAATGAAACCCATCAAAGACCAATCAGCGAAGCCTGTACACCAATGGAGAAAGAGCTGAACCCCAACCAGGCATGCCCACAAAGGGCACTATTGGACCCCACTATTTTGCCAATGCAATCTGTGCAATCCAGACTGGTGGGGTAACATATTGTGCCATTACCTGCCCATCATGTATTGTCTGAGCCAGAGAGGCACTAACATCTTCCCGAACTGCCAAAACGATCTTCATGCCCATATCACAAAAGGCATTTGTATTGATCCAACATTGATTGACAGATTGACTGCCCTTATGGATTGTATTGCCAATCTGTCAGATGAAAACATTGACTTGCCAAAAGGG
Organism: Pleurodeles waltl; assembly: GCF_031143425.1. NCBI lineage: Eukaryota > Metazoa > Chordata > Amphibia > Caudata > Salamandridae > Pleurodeles > Pleurodeles waltl. Next base: position 659,378,722 of record NC_090440.1, read on the forward strand.
ACAATCCTGGATTCTCTATCCGGAGGATTGGTTGGAAATGAGTTAGGGTTCACCTTCCTTTACTGGTTGAGGCCTGTACAATGAATATCTCTGGATTAAGGTGATTGGTGACCGTATCAGATCTAATAGGTGGGCAAGAACATAGGGCCTGATTTAGTGTATGGCGGTTGGGATACTCTGTCACAAACGTGACAGATATCTCATCTGCCGTACTACAAGTGCCATAGGATATAATGCTCTTCTAATATACCAGACAGGATATCTATCATGTGTGTGACAGAGTACTCTAAATCAGGCCCAAAGTTTCTATCAGGTGGCCATCAGAGTATCTATGAGGAGATCATGGAATAGGAGAAAGGACTCAGAAATTGCTGGCCCAGGCTGCATAATTTCTGTCAAAACATTTGTTTTAGTCTCAATGAAGGGGAGCTATAAGTCTAATACCCTCTGAACAACCATTGCAACCAAGGCTTTTTCTTCCAATGGTGGTCCATGTGGCAACCCAAGCCCTATCTCAGGGGATGTATCAAGCCCACTGGTGAAAGGCATCATCAGTGTAATGGGGACTCTCATCACGTAGCAACAAATTCAGTTCTACTAAAGCTGGTGCTGCCAACTCCTAAGGATATGAGAGAGGAAGATTCTTTTGATTTCCTCTATTCCGATGTGGAGGAAGACGGGAGAGGAGTGGGATGAGTATGTCATACCTAGGGACAATGACACGTCCCTTGGACCGACAGATTGTTCTCCTGACAACACAGCCCATTCTCATGCAGTGATGGAGAAAGTTGCTAAAATATTCGACCTTTCAATGTCATTCGTGGAGCAACAGTGCTTCATATATGACTTCAGGGAGCAACCATGCAAAGCTTCTAGATCAATACCAAGACTGGACTTTGCTCAGAAGGTCTACAATTTATGAAAACGTCGGCCACAGATTCTGCAGTGGTGCTACTATTGGATAAGAAATACAGGGCATTAGACCCAACCCTGACCTGCCGTTCTGGCTATCCTAAGACAGACTTTGTCGTAGCATCTGTAGCTCAGCACAGATCAAAGAATCCAATTACTCCTTCCTCTGCCCCTGAAAGGCAGATAATCTGAGCTATAAAGTTTGATCCGTGGTGACCACACCAATTAAGGCTGCAAACGCCTTGGCGATTTTAGGCTGTTATGACTGCCAGATGTGACATGTCATCTAACAATTTATAGAGCTCGTGGTAGAGAAGAAGACGGACATTGCTAGAGCAAGTCAAAGAAAATGTAACAACTTCAGCAGTCATCACTGATGCTGCAAAAGATGTCTCAAACACAGGCTTTAGGTAGCTCACAGGAGCAGCTGTATTGAGAAGCCAAGGGTGGCTCTGATCCATATCTTTCTATCCAGAGGTCCAAGCCAAGATACTGGACATGGAATTACTTTGGCATAGATGTTGATGACACCTTGCAGAATATTCACATGGATACCTACACAGCGCTTCTGCCCACTCATGAAGAAATATCCTCTTTAATTGAGGGAGCTTCAATAGGAAATTCTCCTCCTCCTTCCCAAAGGAATGACAGAGATGGTACCAAGATCCCAAAGAAATCCAGGATTTCATTCTAAATTCTTTCTGCTACAGAAGAAAACATGAAAATGACACCCCATTATGGACTCCTCAGGGAGCCAGACAAGTTCCTGAAGAAAAAAACCTTTTGCAGGGCAAATCTCCAAAAGTCCTCCAGATGCCCAAAGGAAACAATTATCTCACCCTCTGGAGTGTCAGGTTACCTATTTTCACATCCTGATACACTGGTTTGTAGTGGCAGAGCAGCATTACCAATTCAAGGCACTACCATTCGGTGTCTAGTCAGCGCCTCAAACGTTTCTTAAATGCCTTGCCCCAACTGCTGCTTACCTTAGGCAACAGGGACACCAAGTTTACCTGTACTTGAATGACTGGCTCACCAAGGCTCCACTACAGGATCAGGCAAATGCCTTGACGGTGACCTGCATCACTCTCTTCCACAGATAACAGCTAACACTGAACATCAAGAAGTTATCAAAAGAACCTCGCACAAGCCTATCATTGTTGGGAGTCATACAGTCAGACAGGTGGGAAAAGGTTTTCCCTCGAAGGAATCTATGTAAAATTCAGTCCATGGCAAAGACCTTCACTGTTAAACAGCTGGTCATAATCAGACAGTAAACTATCTGATGTCCTCATGTATAGATCATACCCCGTTGCAGGCTCCAGATGAGACCCATCCAACAAGAACCGGACAGCCAATGGAAACAAGCTCAGAGCATGTGGGACGACGCAGACCAAGTTACAAGAAGTTTAAAGCAAGTGCTGACATGGTGGCAGATCCAAACAAATCTCAATGTAGGGCTTCCATTCTGTCCTCCATCAGACAGAGTGGTGCTCCATACAGGGCTAGAGACCTCACATGTAGGATCTGTCGAGCAAGGGGCCATGGTCATACAGAAAAGAAACTCCGGGCCATAACACCAGGGCTCCAAGCATTTCTTCCAAGGCTGGCAGGTCAAGCAGTCTTCATGAAAACAGACAACACTTTACATTGCCATGCAAAGAGAAACAAGATCCTGGCTTCTGTCGGAAGAGGCACAGTTACTAAGGGACTGAGCCATCACCCATCACATGGATATGTCCGTGTACCATCTCCCTGGATGACAAAGCGATCAGGCAGACACACTCTGATGAACACTATCAGACTGTCACAAATGGAAGCTCGAACAAGACCAAGTGGATTGCATCTTTCATAAATTGGGTCATTCTACACTGGACTTCTTTGCCACCCAGAGCAACAAGAAATGCCAGTGTTATGCCAGCAGGTTTTGTCAACCAGAGTCCAAGAGCAATGCCTTTGAGATTGAACGGTTCAACGACTTTGCACACGTATTTCCGCCATTTACTCTGATCCCTAAGGTCCTGAGGAAAGTGAAAGCAAACCATTGTACGTTGAATCTAAAGAGATGCAATGCCCCAGCCTGTCCTTGGCATTTCTGTTTCATGGAGCTCCTGAATCTCTCAGTACACCCATCAATACTATAGGAGATGCATCCCAAGCTCCAATCCAGGGACAATGTTAAGTCTGAAAGTATGGTACCTGATGAACTAGAGTATGGACATCTGGATATCACAGTAGAGTGTAGAGACATCCTTGAGCAGGTCCAGATGCCTGCTACTACAAGAAGTGTTTTTGTGTCCGGTTAAAAAAGAAATTCAGTCCAGTGACTAGAACATCCATATTAGCTTGGCCTAGTCAATACAAGTTCATCGGCAGTAATTTCATGACTTTAGACAACAGAAGACAACTCAGTCACTCTTTTCTCACAGAGGATAATAAAGCAAATTATGAAAGGGTTTTTCAGAGTTTTTACCCCCAGTATGATGTCCACCAGTACAGTGGTAGTTTAATACTGTCTTGAGCCAGCTCATGTTGTCTCTGTTCAAACCCATTCCTACAGCACACTTAAAGTGCTTTCCCTACATTAGCACAAAGAGAAGGAAAGGTATATGCAGTTTTGGTAAAAGAACCCTTTCTCGGTTCCACTAAGGATAAAACCATCTTATGGACTAATTTGAAATTTATACCCACAGTGCATACTGACTTCCAGCTGATTGAGAACATCACTATGCAGTATTTACTGTCAAATCCCACATTACCAGAGTAGCCATTGCACTCACTTGATGAGCACAGGTGCATAAAGTAGTCATTGCACTCACTTGATGTGCACAGATGCATACATTTCAACATGGGCAGGAGGAAAGAGCAACTATTTGTATCCTTCAGCCACCTAATGGGCTATTCTCTGTCCACACAGGAAATAGTACATTGGCTATCAGCCTGCATCACCTTCTGTTACCACAGGGTTGAGCATCCACTGCAGGGTTGAGTAAGGGCTCATTCCACCAGAAGCATTACTATAACTACAACACGTTATGCTGGAATGCCTTTACAAGACATCTGCCATGCAGTTACATGGGGGAGCAGGCACACAAAGCACTACTGCCTTGACGTGACGCAGAAACTGACTCAGCAGTGGGGTTGTCCTTTGTAACATGTTTTAGGAAGTGCGAGCTCCGTTTTTTTATATGTATTATGGTTGTTATGTACTGCTTACTATTCTGATTCAAGCATGAGAATGTATGAAAGATTCAATGCAAGAAACAATTAGTTATTTAGCTGTTTCTTCATTTCTCCAGAGTTAGTATTTTTAATATATATTCACATGCAACCTTCCCACCTCCCTGATCAGAAGCTGACATATTATACACCCTTTTCACACTAGCCCTATGAAATGTGAGCTATGGTGGGGCCTCTATGGGAAGGCGGAGAGCTAGTACTTCCAACTCATTGGCTGAAGTTCTGACTGCTGCAAAGGAAGTGGCTGTGCTCCTAAACAAACTCTGCTGTTGTGGCCTTTTGTGCTACTAAGCAAATGCTGTTGTTGAGATTACTGGGGATTCCCAGCCCGACGATGGGGAATGAATCAAGCTTGTGAATATATCAAAGATATGAATGCTGGAGAAATGAAAAACAGGCAACTAATTTCTAATGATACCAAAGCTTGAAGAACTTCTCGAGGAAGAGCCAGGCATTTGTGTTGGCCTTCCTCTCGAGTGAGCTTTGACTGTGGTTGGGGGTCTTTGCTACAGGTTTTTGTGGTCTTGCAAAGATAGAAACAGGTGGCGTTGATAGACCTGCATGAGTAAGATCAGTCTGAATAGAGGTGAGGTGTACCTCCTCTGTGTCTTTCTCTCCACATAAACAATCACCTCATCATAACCTTCCTCACTTTTATGGCTTTCAGAAGCCTTCCTTTTCCCTCATCTCTCCTGGTGTACCCCACTTGGGTCCCAATCAACATCCAGATCATCAGAATGGGCGCTCAGAAAAGATGAGGGAAGTGCGCATTCTTTTTCATGCCCGAGATCATGCAACTGATGTGGATAATGGAAGATTAGTCACAAGAACATCCTGCTCTGCAGCAAGTTCAGCCTCCTGCTCTGTTCCTAATTCCAGAAGATTAGGTGCTCAAGGCTTTTGGTTCCTGTTGTTGACTTTCCTGTGAGGATTCATTTGGCTGCTGGGACAATTCTATTTCAGACTCACTTCAGTCACAACAGCGCTGGGTTTAGGTTTTGGTGGTGTTGCCTTTGATCCAGGGGTAATCCTCCTCCCATTCTCTTCCTTCCCAGAGGGGAGTGCAGCAGGTACGCAGCGTGTGCAGAAAATTGAGGAGAGCTTGATGCCAGTGGTGGCATCAGACTTCCTTTTCTTCTCAATGAGCACTTTCTTGGCAGGAACATCCTTCTTTGGCTCCACCTTCTTTTATTAGCTAGCACTTAGCAGAAGAAATATTGCGTAGGACTCTGATGTCACTAACAGCTAATTTTCAGTGTTCTCTCCATCTCAGTATTGTGAGTGACGTCTTGTAAACCTGCAGGTAATAAAAATGAAGCAGGAAGTCAGTAAGACTTGGGCCTATCTAGCTGATGTAAAAGAAGTCATTGTCACCCTCATCATCAATGCTTAGCAAATAGTCTACCCATGCATAGGCTATTTTTGCTAAACATAACACAGAAAAAGCTAACTTAGTGCCCCTCCGAGGCCCAAAGGTCCCCTGTGCAGGAATGTTTTAAATAAATTAATAGAATAATTAGTGGCGCCCCTCCTGAGCCCCTGAGGACCCCAGGTGAGGTGGGGAGGGGTGTCTGGGTTCACAGGCAATACTCGAATAAATTAATACATTTATTGCTATTGTGGCTGCCCCTCCAAGCCGCAGGGTGACTTTACGAAAGGTTGGGGAGAGAGGCAAATATAAATAAATTAATAAAACAATTGCTGGTGCTTCACTTGGCCCATGGGGAACCTATGGGAGATGGAGGCAAAAATCAAATACATTCATTAAATAATGGCTGGTTTCCTTCCATGGCCTGTGGGGACCCTACGGAAGTTAGGAGGCCAGGACAGGAAAAAATTGAATAAATTAATAAAAAAACAACACTGTACTACATGCAGCCACAAGCACAAATATGTCAGAAATAAACAAAAAAAATGAACACGAATGTCATGGGCCTCTCCTAACAATGTTCCCCAAAAATGGCTTTTAAACATGGAATAAAGGGTTGAAAACACACACTGGCTGCACCACATGGCCATTAAAGAAGGAGGTCATGGAAGGCAAAGACGAAATGACCAACAAACATAAACCCTCACTGGCTCAATAAAATGTTGGTCACCGCATGATCAACAAAGGATGTATAGAGAACAAAGAAAAAATAGTCACCATACACGACTCGCTGGCCTCACAAAATGGTCACTGCCCCAATGGCCAGTAACGTAAGCATAGAAAATAAAGACAGAATATCCACCTATGACAAATATACACATTAGATACACAAAATAGTCACCACTGCATGACTAGCAAAGAAGGAGTCATGGAGAACAAAGAAAATGTTGCCCTACTCTGAGTGGAGCACCTCCACATCCCCACCCACAAAAAATCTTTAGTGCTGCAGGGAACGGATTGCAAAGATATATTCAAAATATGTCTGAGCATACATATGGGACTGCCCTTTACACACCAATAGTAAATCTGCAATGTCTAAAAAAAATGTTTTTTAACTTTCAAAATTGCCCAACCACAATCAGCCCAAACCATTACTTACCCTTAAAAATATCTTGGGAAAGTTTCAGAAAAAAAAGTAATAAACAATATCAACCATGTCACACATACACAAACTCACAGATAAAATGGCGGGCAAGCATATGGGGGAAAAGGCAGCGGAGAACAAAGGAACACGTCTTTCTTCATGGCTCTGCACTCCAAGAACCAACGAATCTACCTTATGCATTCTATACAAAGCCATCCAAAATCCCTAGAATAATTTAAAAAACTTATAGCACAGTAGCAGTGAGACTGTGAAAAGACATAAAATATTACACTCAATGCCTACTGTCAGGCAGACTAGGCCCAAAACAGTAAAATGACAACAACGACAACACAGTGATGAACAAATCTGAATAACATTTGCATAAAAATGTTATCCCTCAAAACAACTTAATCCCACAAGTATCCCTACTCCTAACACCAGGCTATCCAACATCAAGCAAAAAAAAGTAAAGCATTAAAAAACTACAACAAAAATACAAAACTAGTGGTGCCTGCCCTGCCTCAACCAACACACATTTTTCAAACTACAGCATTAAACGTACTTGACTATTTTCAAAAATTAAAATTCCAATGTCTAAACAGCAGAGATTACACAGTGATGTTTTCCCTCCAAAATGGCCAAGGCTGGACTAAGCAGAGAGTGGAGTATCCAGGAAAGGAGGAGGAAGCTGCTACCCTATGTATAGTAGCCTCCCCGTCTTTATGACGCTGTCTTCCTGTTGGAAACATATATATCTATTTGTGCTCAAAAATGTAAATTGGAGTTGTGGGTTTGTGGTCACTCATGGTCAAAAAACTGCTGTTCACTTATGTATTTGAAGTTTCCTACTCAATATTTACCTGAATGGCCCAATCAGGTAAACAAATCTACCACGTCCCTTAAAAGAACGTTGGGAAGATGTCCCTCGTGTTAGTGCCGATCATGTTGTTTCCCTGCATCTATTTTTACAATATTTATTCGAAGGGAGGACTGGTACAATGCGTAATGTCCAATCTCAGTAATTACACATACATTTTGTTAGACAAAATTACTGGAATTAAAATTTTGCCCAAGCTAAGTCATCATTAAAGGATCTTTATCTGTATATTAGGTTGTAGGAGGCTGGACTGGCTTGTAGTGAGTACCAAGGGGTACTTACACCTTGCACCAGGCCCAGTTATCCCTTATTAGTGTATAGGGTGTCTAGCAGCTTAGGCTGATAGATAATGGTAGCTTAGCAGAGCAGCTTAGGCTGAACTAGGAGACGAGTGAAGCTCCTACAGTACCACAAGTGTCATATGCACAATATCATAAGAAAACACAATACACAGATATACTAAAAATAAAGGTACTTTATTTTTATGACAATATGCCAAAAGTATCTCAGTGAGTACCCTCAGTATGAGGATAGCAAATATACACAAGATATATGTACACAATACCAAAATATGCAGTAATAGTCTTAGAAAACAGTGCAAACAATGTATAGTTACAATAGGATGCAATGGGGACACATAGGGATGGGGCAACACAAACCATATACTCCAAAAGTGGAATGCGAACCACGAATGGACCCCAAACCTATGTGACCTTGTAGAGGGTCGCTGGGACTATTAGAAAATAGTAAGGGTTAGAAAAATAGCCCACCCCAAGACCCTGAAAAGTGAGTGCAAAGTGCACTAAAGTTCCCCAAAGGACATAGAAGTCATGATAGGGGAATTCTGCAGGAAAGACACAAACCAGCAATGCAACAACAATGGATTTCCAGTCGAGGGTACCTGTGGAACAAGGGGACCAAGTCCAAAAGTCACAATCAAGTCGGAGATGGGCAGATGCCCAGGAAATGCCAGCTGTGGATGCAAAGAAGCTGCTATTGGACAGTAGAAGCTGAAGGTTCTGCAGGAACGACAGGGGCTAGAGATTTCCCCTTTAGAGGATGGATCCCCCACGCCGTGGAGAGTTGTGCAGAAGTGTTTTTCCTGAAGAAAGACCGCCAACAAGCCTTGTTAGCTGCAAATCATGTGTTAAGGGTTTTTGGATGTTGCTGTGGTCCAGGAGGGACCAGGATGTCGCCAATTGCGTCTGGGGACAGAGGGGGCGTCAAGCAAGACAAGGAGCCCTCTCAGAAGCAGGCAGCTCCCGCAGAAGTGCCAGAACAGGCACTACGAAGTGGAGTGAAACGGTGCTCACCCGAAGTCGCACAAAGGAGTCCCACGTCGCCGGAGGACAACTTAGGAGGTCGTGCAATGCAGGTTAGAGTGCCGTGGACCCAGGCTGGACTGTGCACAAAGGATTTCCACCGGAAGTGCACGGAGGCCGGAGTAGCTGCAAAAGTCGCGGTTCCCAGCAATACAGTCTGGTGTGAGGAGGCAAGGACTTACCTCCACCAAACTTGGACTGAAGAGTCACTGGACTGTGGGAGTCACTTGGACAGAGTTGCTGGATTCAAGGGACCTCGCTCGTCATGCTGAGAGGAGACCCAGGGTACCGGTGATGCAGTTCTTTGGTGCCTGCGGTTGCAGGGGGACGATTCCGTCGACCCACGGGAGATTTCTTCGGAGCTTCTAGTGCAGAGAGGAGGCAGACTACCCCCACAGCATGCACCACCAGGAAAGCAGTCGAGAAGGCGGCTGGATCAGCGTTACAGAGTTGCAGTAGTCGTCTTTGCTACTTTGTTGCAGTTTTGCAGGCTTCCAGCGCGGTCAGCAGTCGATTCCTTGGCAGAAGGTGAAGAGAGAGATGCAGAGGAACTCGGATGAGCTCTTGCATTCGTTATCTAAGGAGTCCCCAAAGACAGAGACCCTAAATAGCCAGAAAAGAGGGTTTGGCTACTTAGGAGAGAGGATAGGCTAGCAACACCTGAAGGAGCCTATCAGAAGGAGTCTCTGACGTCACCTGCTGACACTGGCCACTCAGAGCAGTCCAGTGTGCCAGCAGCACCTCTGTTTCCAAGATGGCAGAGGTCTGGAGCACACTGGAGGAGCTCTGGGCACCTTCCAGGGGAGGTGCAGGTCAGGGGAGTGGTCACTCCCCTTCCCTTTGTCCAGTTTCGCGCCAGAGCAGGGCTGAGGGGTCCCTGAACCGGTGTAGACTGGCTTATGCAGAAATGGGCACCATGTGTGCCCATGAAAGCATTTCCAGAGGCTGGGGGAGGCTACTCCTCCCCTGCCTACACACCATTTTCCAAAGGGAGAGGGTGTAACACCCTCTCTCAGAGGAAGTCCTTTGTTCTGCCATCCTGGGCCAAGCCTGGCTGGACCCCAGGAGGGCAGAAACCTGTCTGAGGGGTTGGCAGCAGCAGCTGCAGTGAAACCCCGGGAAAGGCAGTTTGGCAGTACCCAGGTCTGAGCTACAGACCTGTGGGATCATGGGATTGTGCCAACTATGCCAGGATGGCATAGAGGGGGCAATTCCATGATCATAGACATGTTACACGGCCATATTCGGAGTTACCATTGTGAAGCTACATATAGCTAGTGACCTATATGTAGTGCACGCGTGTAATGGTGTCCCCGCACTCACAAAGTCTGGGGAATTGGCCCTGAACAATGTGGGGGCACCTTGGCTAGTGCCAGGGTGCCCACACACTAAGTAACTTAGCACCCAACCTTTACCAGGTAAAGGTTAGACATATAGGTGACTTATAAGTTACTTAAGCGCAGTGTAAAATGGCTGTGAAATAACGTGGACGTTATTTCACTCAGGCTGCAATGGCAGGCCTGTGTAAGAATTGTCAGAGCTCCCTATGGGTGGCAAAAGAAATGCTGCAGCCCATAGGGATCTCCTGGAACCCCAATACCCTAGGTACCTCAATACCATATACTAGGGAATTATAAGGGTGTTCCAGTAAGCCAATATAAATTGGTAAAATTGGTCACTAGCCTGTTAGTGACAATTTGAAAGAAATGAGAGAGCATAACCACTGAGGTTCTGATTAGCAGAGCCTCAGTGAGACAGTTAGTCATAACACAGGTAACACATTCAGGCACACTTATGAGCACTGGGGCCCTGGCTGGCAGGGTCCCAGTGACACATACAACTAAAACAACATATATACAGTGAAATATGGGGGTAACATGCCAGGCAAGATGGTACTTTCCTACATAGGTGAAAACCAGTTTTTTTAAAATTCAAATGGCAATGCAAATATAGCTTTGGTGAACACTTGCGCCAACTGGGATATGCAAAATACCCAGGACACCAAGAAACAGTAAGGTAACAAGCAAGAGGAAACAGGGGAATCACAAACAAACACATGGAGAAGAAGCACAGTTTCTCTAACTCAAGGACATGATGAAACCAAAAGGGGGACGGGGGAGAAAAACAAAGTGATTCATTAAATAAAACCACAGACCACAACACAAAAAAAAAAAAAATTCCCTCAGCATACCAACATACAAACCATCACCACATACTACCGCCGGCCCCTCCACTATACCTCCAGGCTTTCGCCTGGCAGTCATAATCCCCAGGGCAGCGGTGCAACCACCGCTGCCCTGGGCATTATGAGTCCCCGACCGCCAGCCTGGCCACGGCGGTAAACTCTGCCATGGAAAGGCTGGCGGTAAGGGGGACTTGGGGTGCCTCTGGGGGCCCCTGCACTGCCCATGCACTTGGCATGGGCAGTGCAGGGGCTGCCAGGCATAGCCCCTGTCGCGCTTTTCACTGCCCGAATTTTGGGCAGTGAAATGCGCAACGGGTACTACTGCACCCGCTGCACATCAGCATTGCTGCCGGCTCTATTGCGAGCCAGCAGCAATGTTGATGTGACTTTTCCACTGTACCAGAGGACGGTAACAATGTTACTGTCCACTGGCCAAGAGGAAAAGTCATTATAGGGAGCTGGCGGTATTCTGTCTCCCGCAGCCTCAGCTGGCTTTTTAAAAGACTGCCGAGGTTGTAATGAGGGCCTCAGACCCTAACTCACATTTGGTGTCTGGAAATTAACTATAAGAAGGAGGTACTCAAGGCCCCCAAAATTGTCAACTGGCAAGCAGCCACTGAGGCTGTGTGAGGAGGAGAAGCTCTGCAAGACGTCTGCCTGTGAGCAGAGCTGGGGGTTAAGGCCTACCAGTCTCCCAGCTGGGTGAAGGGACATAACCCAGGGAAAATTTGCGACCACCAGCCCCTAGAGCCTGAGGCACCAGTGCCTGTCTGCTTGCCAAGACCAATGTGCCTTGTGAGGAAGAGGATATCGCTGAATGGAACAAGGTCAAGTGGGGGATCCTGGCGTGTGGATCCCTGTAGCGGGATGTGAGCAGAAGATTACTGAGATGTGTAAGTTGGCAACCCTGTGTCCCAGAAGGGGTTGGCGTGAAGTTATCCATACTGATTGGGCCGCTGCCAGTGTACTGCTGGAAAGTTGCTACCCTGTTTGCCAGAGGGGACTGCCATGAAAAAGATCTTTCTGCTGTGCCAATCGCGCCCTTGCCCAAGTGCGAAGAAGTATTGGTGACTGGGAGAAATTAGGTGGTTGGTTGACTAAGGTGTGGGCCGCAGTCAAAGAAACAGTCCCAATCCCTGGCTGGATGAACCACAGAAAGTCACTAACCTGTGCTTAACCCTGGGTAGCTTGGCACTGAAAGCAATTAGACTTAACTTAGAGGCAGTATGTGTTTAAGCAGCATACAAACAGCAATAAAGGGAAAACAAAACACAAGAAAAATCACACACCAATTTATAAAAATAGCGTACATTTTAATAAATTATATGACACCAAACTGACAACACTCCAAACTGGCCTTATGAATTTTTAAAGTTTTTAGTAAAATCTAGCACCTAACAGATGAAAGCACCAACCAAGGACATCTAATCATGCAAGAACAAGTCAAAGTAAAAAAAGATGGATGATCGTGATGAAGCAGCTTGAGTCAGATGCAAAAAGTGGATTAGTCTTTGAAGTGCTTGGAATTTCCTGAATCCCTTCCCCTGGCTCCAAGCTGGCTGCAGAGATAGTGAAGGTGGCAGTCCCTTCAAAGAGAAACCTCAAGAAAAGTCTCTGAACTTCAAAGACGGAACCAGGTATGAAAATAGCACCCTCGGACCTACTCTTCAGTTCACTTTCTGGACCAGAAGAAGGCCTTTCAGAGAACTGCCTGCTGCTGTGGCCTGTTGTGTACTCCACAAGACTGCTGTGCTACACCTGGAAGGACTGTTTTGCTGCTTGGAGTCTGCCTTGAATCCCCAGATGTCCGCCCTGAGTTTGAGCCCTGCTTGTTCACCTGAACCCAGGACTACCAGAGTGACTCCAAGGGCTAGTTTGCTGGCCTCCTGTTCAGAGCCATAGGAACATAGCAGGCTCCCACCATCTTGAACCCGCCTGACTTTGTGGCTGCTCCAGATACGTTGTTCTCTGCAGCAGCAAATCCTCTTCAGCTGTCCCTTGCCAAAAGGGTACCTGGCCTCCTGGAGCTCGTCAGATGCAGGCTACTGTCTCATCCCACTGTAGATTTTTAACTTCCATTAAAATGTTTAAGTCCGAACATAGAAATCTTCACCCTGAGTTCATTCAGCAGCTCATCAACGACAAAACTTCTGACACTTCCTGCAGCAAATTTATGTTCTCAGAACATTTTCCTTGAAAATTCTTCTAAAGCTAAAGTAAGTGTTTACCGGGCCCTATTCACTTTTCGTATTGGCCACCTTTTTCGACTTTGTCCCAGTCTCCGTGAACTAGATGTCCGTGTTTGGCGCTTTGATCTTTTAGATGCTAGATTTTACTAAAAACTTTAAAATGAATCATTCCATTTCTACTGATTAGAGTTCTGTAGTTTTTGGTGTCAAATAATTTACTAAAATTGACTGAATTTTTAAATTAGTGTGGGATTTTTCTTGTGTGGTGTTTATTATTGTTTGAAGTGCTGCATAATACTTAGGGGCATATTTATACTCTGTCGGCGCTGCATCATTTTTCTTTTTTTACGCAAATGCGGCACAAACTTAACTCCATATGTATATTTTGATGCTAGACATGCCTAGCGTCACAATGTTGGAGATAGCACCATTTTTAGGATGTGCCAACCCACCTTGCATCAATGAGATGCAAGGTAGGAATTCCCATCCAAAAAACCATGTTAAGCCCCGTGCACCATATTTATCTTCCAATGCAAAAACAACACACACCTAGGAAGCTGACCCAAAACATGACGCAAAACCCGATTAGCATAAAATTTTAATGCCTGGGTCAGACCAGGCGTTAAAATGAGGCCCACACTCCACTGCTTAAGGAAAACTCACAGAAGGAACATTTGCAACCTCCAGGACAACATGGAAGTCATACTGCTCCAGCTTGGCACACGCCGCAGACATCACTGATGACAGCAGCTCCCTTCACCACCACAGCAGCAACCCAGCAACCTCAAACACCACCACAGCACCCACAAAGGGAGCACAGAAGGCGGGAGAGGATCTTCAGATGGCACACAATCCTAGTTGGCCTCAAGGAACAAGACGTCATCACGAGTTACCGCCTCAACTGGGAGTCCATTGTTCGTCTGCTGCACCACATAGCGCCAGAAAGCACAGCCAGGCTGCAAACTCCAACAAATATACCACCCATCAAAAAGCTCCCCACTGTCCTGCACATGCTGGCAGCTGGATCCTTTCAAACAACAGGGGCACTAGTCACTGGGGTCTCCCAGCCATCATTCTCAGTCTTCCTGCTGAAGGTCCTAGATGCCACCATCCGGCTCACACCCAACCACATCTGCTTCCCAAACACCCAGCAACTGCAGCAGGAGACCAAGCAAGGTTTCGTATCAGATTGCTGGGTTTCTGCATGTGCTGGGTGCAGTGGACTGCACCTATGTCCAACTGGTGCCACCTGCAGCTATGGAACACCTATACAGGAACCACAAGCACACCCATTCCATAAATGTGCAGGCCATCGTGGACCACTGTGGGCTTTTCACTAATATCTTGGCCAAGTATCCCGGCAGTGTTCATGATGCATTCATATACCAGCACTCCACCATCAACGAGCGGTTCCAGGATGGCCAATATGGCCATGGCCTTCTTGTCGGTAAGTCAACAAACTGATCAAAACACACAGAACACACCAACCCTGTAGGACAAATGAGACACACACACAACAAATATTCAAGGGCAGGGCAACATAGATGTACAGCCAACAACACATATACAACATGCTGCAGTATAAGGCAATCATTGCACATTTCAAACACATACACCCACCTGTACACAGCCACACCACGTGAAGGACAGGTGGAGCTATGTACCATTTGCATACAGAAGAAGCCCACAAACCATTACAAAGGTCCACTGGTTGACTACTAAATACACTTCACACACATCAGACCAAACTAAGAATAGCTCTGCTATGTCAATGCTACGTTAAGAAAGTCACACCTAAGCACAGCCCCACCTAAAGCATGGCGTGCAAGCCTCTGGCACAGTCTACATCAAATGCCACCCAAGTGTTGCCAAAATCAACTACATCTCATCTACACATACCTGACATACCTGTAGTGTGCACATACATCTGTCTAATGCAATGTGTAGCACACATAGGAATACAAATTTAACTGTCATGAAATAACATGGGGCAGAATCATGAGAAATTGTGTCATACTACTCTACTGCCACCTCACATGGGCCACTTAGTACCCCAACACCATCATGTCTGTTCAGTAAATTTATTTTTCAAATGTCTTTATTGATTTTTCAACTATTATTAGAACAGAGAGTGAGCAGCACTCTAAAACTGAGAAAACGTACATCCAACCTTTCTCCCCAACCCCCTCCCGGGTGCACAATTAAGCTGTCCAGACCTGTATTTGAGCCACCTGGCTTCCTTAGTGTTCTCCCACCCAGGTCCTTTGGGTTTCGTCCCCTTCTGATAGCCTTCTCTATGCAGTTTGTACAGTATGCTGTAGTAAATTGTCTCTCAGTCCCAGGTTGCCAGTGGTCTACCTAATTCTATCTCCCATCGGACCTGGCCTGGAGCCCTAGCTGTCAGGGTTGCTTGCTTGCTGAAGTAAGTTTTATAGGTCTAAGATTATGTGCCGCTCTGTTGTTTTCATCAGCATCCATTTTTCATATTGCTTGAGAGGTCTACCTGCCTGTGTCCGATTCGCAGGCTGCATCGCCCAATGGAGGACCTGTAGGTAGTGCATCCTGAATGTGTGGTCTTTAGGGTTTTGAAGGTCACAAGCCCCTCTTTATCGAACAAATGTCCGATGGAGTGGCACGACAGAGATGCCCAGATGCGGAAGACTCCCCGGTCTAAGCCCACGATGGGCAACAGGGGAGAGGGGGGAGGAGGTCAGGCCTCTGGTGTACGCTGTTTGGTCCCAAACCTTCAGGGTTGCTCTGGTGATGGGGGAGGAGTACAATCCCCATGGTCTATGACATCAGGGCAGAAAGGGGAACCCCCAAAGAGGGATGTTGGTGGCCACCCGGTCCATAAACAGCCATCGTCTGTCTGACTCCTGCCAGGACCACTGTACCAAATAATGGAGTTGAACTGCTCTATGGTATTGCTGTAGGTACGTGATTCCCAGACCTACCCTAAGCGGTGGCTGACAAGCCAGTGTGCAGGCCGTTCTAGGCTTCTTGCCTGCCCAAATGAATTGGTTGATTTCCCTCTACAGTGTAAGCAAGGCCCCCTGCGGAGGGTCAGCCGTCAGTGCCTGGAAAAGGAATAAGACCCTGGGGAGGATTGTCATTTTTACTGCGGCTATTCTCTTGAGCCAGGATATGGGGTATCATCGCCATTGTGTCGTCTTTTTTAACCCCTCCAGAAGGAGCTCGTAGTTCCTGTTTGAGGTCTCTGGGACCGTTCTAGCCATTTGGATGCCTAAGCAGGGAATAAAATGTGTCTGCTACTGGAAGGGATACTGCTGGGCCATCCCCGCCACCCCCCTTGTAGTGTGAAATTGAGGGCCTTGGACTTCGAAATGTACATCCAGAATCTGGACACCTCTCCAAAAGCCTCCACCTCCTTCAAAAAGGCCAGGAGGGCTCTTATCTTGTCATCCAACGCAACCACCACGTTGTCTGCATATAGTGCAATGGTGTTTTCTTCCCCCCGAACACTGCCCCGGTTATCTCTGTGGTGTCCATCACTCTTTGGGCAAACAGCTCCATGTAGAGGGTGAACAGGAGCCGGGAAAGCAGACATCCCAGATGGGATATGCTGGCGATCGGGAATGTGGCGGAGGTCTCCCCCTTGACTCTGACTGAGGCTCTCGGGTGGCTATATGCACTCTCTATCCAGCTCGAAATCAGGGACCCATACCGAAGTGCTCCAGCGTGGCCTGCAGATACTGCAAATGGACACAGTAGAATGCTTTCTCTGCATCTATACTTAGTAGCATTAGTTTCTTCCTCGAACGCTGGGCTTAATCTAAAATATGCATGAGCCGTTGGTGTTGTCCCACACTGCTGATTTAGGATAAAACGCGCCTGATCCGAGTGCACCAAGCCGGGCATGAGATTCAGACAGGAGGCTAGGATGCCCATTAGAAGTTTGAAGCCTACGTTAAGTAGAGAGATTGGTCTCTAGGACCCACATTGTGTGGTGTCTTCCCTGGTTTAGGGGTCAACACAATAGCTGCTACCAACATGGAGGGCGGGATCTCACCTGGGCCCGTGATGGTATTAAAGAGGCGTGACTGTATCGGGCTAGGCTCTGGCAGAACGTTTCATAGAACAGGCTTGGGAACCCGTCCACCCCCCCAGGGACTTCGAGGCCTCCAAACGAGCAATTGCAGAGATTACCTCCTCTTTCTTGATTGGGCCTGCCAGCTGAGCCGCCTCTTCAGCCGTCAGGTTAGCTGTGGGTGCTCAAGTGAGATACTGGTGAGGAGCATCCCTACTTATCCTCAGCGGTAGTAAAGGGCCTGGGAGAAGTCACAAAATCTCGAGGCTATTGGAGTGTCATTCATCACCTCCACTCCATCCAGGCCCTGGAGTGTCTGCCTCTGGGCTTTAAGCCTGTTGGCCAGGAGGCATCTATACTTATCGCCTTCCCCCATGTGAAAGGAGTGTCGAAGGCGCAGGGATGCATACTCTGTCCTGTCTGTATCGGGGCTTGCTAGCTGCGCTCTGGCTATGCTAAGTTGTCTCCATATTTGGGGAGCTCCGGTCATTTTGTGGATTCTCTCTAATTCAGTCACATGTTGTTGCAGTTGGGTCGACTTCTCCCGTCTGAGTTTTTTATCCGCTGCTGATATCGCAATGAATTCCCCTCTATTAAGTGCCTTCATTGTCTCCCAGAGTAGTGTGATGGATGTAGCTGCAGCGTCATTGATCTCAAGGAAGTGGGAAATGGCCTTCGTTATCTGTTTATCTGTGCGACCACTTCTTTCCTCAGCAGGAGGGTGGTTCTCAGCCGCCAAGGGCAGTGTCTTTTGGGTTGAGGGGGGGTGTGAAAGACATGGGATACTGCTGTGGGATACTCAATGTGTATCTCCCTCAGTGTCTGCTCTATTTCATTGGAACCCAGGAAGAATTAAATGCGGGCATATGTCTTTCCCTCAGTCTCTGCACCCCCTTCACCTCTGTCCCTCCATATCTAGAGACTGATCTGTTCCAGTCATTGTTGAGGACAATATTGAACTCCCATCCCACCAGTACCCGTCTGTCCTGTGTGATCATGGTCTTCACCAGCACCCGGTGTATGAACCCCTCATGTCCCTCGTTTAGCGCATAAATAGATGCAACAGTAACTTGAAAGTCCCCTATATGTATCTGAAAATGCCCGTAGGCAACCTCTTATGTCAGCTATCTTGTCTCCCACTCTCCCGCGAAGTACTGCGAAACATTAAACAGATAGAACTCTATGAACTTGTCCTCTTGGCTCCCCTGTGGGAGCCTGATAACCTGCTTAGTCCAGGAAATGATAAGTGTCAGGAGCATCCCACCCTGGATGCCCTGTCTCTCTCAGGTGCCCCGCCCTCTCCCCCAGACCCTCCCTGCCTGTGCCATCAAAATGCTTTCTAGCCCCTGCCCCCTCACAACCTTTCAGGATTCTTCATATCCCCATTAGGGATTCCAGTACCGTCCTTCTTTTGAATGCTATAGTCTCTGAGTCTGGTTTGGCATTCCTGGTTGGTGCTATCTGCCAGCGTGCTCGCCTCTGCCTTTGTCGATCTGACAGAAAAGGGCCCGATGGACCTAGAGATATCGGCCTCCTTGGCCCCTTTAGGCGCCCCTCTGATGCAGATGTAATATTGCCTTTTGTAATTTTCCAAGTTCTCCGCGTGGGCCTGGAGGTCAATCTGTTACTCCTTCAAGTGGATTACTTTCTGTTGGAACTGCTTGATCTATTCATCCCGGCCAGTCTCAGGGTCTTTCAGGGTGTTGTTCCTCTTGACTACCTCCTCTAGCTCATGCCGCACCTCCCTTAGGTCCTGCTACAGGTTCTTTTCACTGCTTGCAAGTCCTCTCTCAGTGATGTGAACTGGCCCTCAGGAAATGCCCGCATGATGGGGCCCTCTCCTTTCCCTCACTCCCCTGTCCCGTTGGGTTAGCTGCGTCCCCTTCAGCTTTACTCAGTGCTGATCTGGTCAACATATCTTTCACTGATCTATCTGTTTCGAAGCGCGCTGCTGCCATTGTCCACGGTGTGCTCTGTCTGCGGCCTGTCCTCAGCCTCGCTGTGGGCCTGGTGTGGCACCTCACCTGCACCCCCAGTCCGCTCCATTTGTGGCCTCTCCATTGGGGCCCTCTGCACCTAGTCGGTACCCCTGTAGATGAGCGCCCCTCGGGCGCAGCTGATTTCAGTCTCTGTGGCGGCCCTGTTCTCTGTCCCGGACCGAGGGCTCTCCTTCCACCTGCACCCTTTCGTATTTGTTTGGTCTGTTATTCAGGGGCACCGGCGGGGGGAGGGGGTTTGGGTCCTGTTCCATGTCTCCCTGGGCCAGCTCTCTGCTTCAATGGGTAAGGCCGCTGCTCTTGCCTCTCAGGCCCGGTTGTCTCACTCCCCCATTTTCAGGTCTTTCCGGTCTCACCCCCGTCCCCTCTCGGCCGTGCCCCCAGTCCAGCTCATCCAGGGGACCCACCTCTCTGCTCAGTCCTGAGATGTTCCCTGGTATCTGAGGACCCCTTTGTTTCCCAGATGGGTCCCCTGCCCGGTCCCTCTCCTCACCAGCTCTTCTCCAGTTCCTTCTGGGCTGGCAGCGCACCTCCACTGCAGTCAAACCGCTCATTCACCCATGACCTGGAAGACTCCGCAGGCTCTCCTCCGATGCTCCTCCACCGTCAGCTGGTCCATAGGGCTTTGCTGCTGACCCCGTCGCCAGGCACACCTCTGGTCCCCTCGTTGGCCACTCCGCCTGGGCCCTCCGTCTGTGTTGCGGGCCTCTGACTGCCTCAGCGCCTCACAGCAGTTCCGATGGCAGGGCCCAGCTCTCCACATCACCTTCCAGGCCCCGCCACCTGGCAGTCAGCAGTAGCTCAGCCTGACCGGACCCCCCCTCAGGTCCGCCATCCTGTGTGGCTTGCCCCCCTCATCTGGTCAGGCTGCTCAGGCCCTCATCGCTCTTGGTCTCCGGCCAGCGGATCTCCTCAGAGACTCCCCTGGTGCTCCCCACCATGTCCCACTTTCGTTCGATGGGCCTGAAAGGGGGCTCGCTGTGCTGGTGTCCTCTGGCAGATCCACCTGGGCACCTCTCCCTCTGCTCCGGACTCCCCGGCTTCTCCACTGCACCTTGGCCGGCCACGCTCTACTGCCCCGTGGTCACTGCCGACCCAAGGAGCCACCGGGCCCTCCGCTCGTTGGGCTCCTGCTCAGCTTCAGTCGCTCCTCCGCCTGCTCCTTCACCTTTGGCGGGCGGAGTCGCTTCTCGTGTCTTGGGGAGCAGGGGGCTTTAATTCACCACCAGGTGGGGGGGTGGCCGAGGATTCCTGTGGGGCCATCGGAGAGGTGCAGGAATCCACCCTACCTGTCCGCCATCTTGGCTACTCTCTTTTCAGTAAATTTAAATTGTGCACCATGGTGCAGATTCAGTGATAAACTTAAATTATCATGAATGAAATAGTAGGCCCCTGTAGGAGTATAGGAGGCATGACTTACCATACATGCACTGTACTAAGTGCCCCTCCCAAAGTGTGCGCAGTGTGCATGTGTTGAAAGTATGGCAGAAAATCCTTTAATAGAAGCTACAAGATACACCTGCACACCCTTGTACTCTTGATGGCTGCCACAACCATCATCTTCCACTGTGGACCACTAAGAAGCAGATTTATGAAAAGTGCTGCTACCTTAGTGCCCTCTTACTGCCCCCCTTACACCACCATAGTAGCTCTGTATGTTAAATACAGCGCACCATGGCGGTAGTCAGCGTCATGATCTTTGATGCTAGTCTGGCGCTTTACAGGATCAGCGTAAAAAATGATGATGTTAATCCTGCTAATCACCCAGAGGCCCATTATACTCCATTGGATCCTCTGTTAAACGCCTGCACTTAGCAGGTATTAAAAAATGCTGATAAATATTGTGCATAGGAAGACTCATAGATTCCTTTGCGCTATTTTTATGGCCCCCCTTACATATATTATGCCTGGCGCAGGCATAATGTGGTGCAAGAGGTTACAAAGTTGCTCAATGCATGGTTTGTACCACTTAGTAAATGGGGGTGGCGGTTTTTGGCCTGGTTGGCCCACACTTGCGCCAAATAAAATGATGCAAATGTTTCACAAGGAGGCGCTAGGGACCCTTAAATATTCCCCTAAATATTGTTCTGCATGTGTAGTGCCACATGGTAACATGGACGGGATAGTCTAGCTATGTAGGGCTACTATGGTGTCTCCACATCTGGCATCACAGACTGCAAGGAGGCGCTAGCTTCCATCTAACATTAGGACACTGTCACAATTATGGACTACACAAAAGATGTGACATACATAATGAGCATCAATGTTCAAATCATAATGATAAGTTACAGGTCCTTGAGCCAATACCCAAGATTTTCTTGTACATCAACACAGACAAATTAAACCATTTCACAAGAGCAGGAACATGCACAATACCACAAGCATGTCAGAATCACTGCTCAAACTACAACTAACTACTGCCATTGTAGATACCTAATCTGTCTCAAGCTTTTAATACAATTTTACTTTCTTACTTTTGCAGCTGATCAACGTTATGGCATACAGCCGTGGGTCATGACACCATTTGGAAATCCAACAACTGCGGAAGAGCGCGCCTATAATGAAGGGAACTGGAGAACACACAATGCGGTGGAGAGGACATTTGGGCTTCTCAAATCCCGATTTCGGTTCCTGGCCTTGACAGGAGGAAGCCTATGGAATGCTCCACCTCTCGTATGCAAGATCATACGTGCATGTGCAATCCTGCACAATATCTGTGTCAGGACAAATGTCCCCTGGGATGACCAAGTTGATGCCCCTAATGAGGAGGATGAGGATTATGGAGCAGATAACTTGGAGGGCGAACAACTAAACACAGCTGCAGAAGTTCACAGGACACTCAACATTGTACAGAACGTTTATATCTAGGAAGTAATGTCACAATAAAGTACCTTTAAACCGATTCTCCTTGGTCTACTCATTTTCCACCACATATAAAATTGAAATGTCACACAAACCTGTCAGAAACACAAAAATGCCAAGTATAGTAGCAACATCCTTTATGATGTAGGTGGCTCTACTGACTCCATCTCACATTTCTGTGATACGATAATCACTGGTGTGTGACTTTTGAAGACCTAGATCCATGCACCACTACATATATTGTAGCATCAGGTGGGCAAGGTGCCCATTCATAGGCCAGTCACCACAACAACACCATGCCTAACAGGATGTATGCAAGGGGTCCCACATAAAGTAGGAGCTGCCAAGAAATGAAGGTTAAGTTATGTTGGAACTGAGCACTGTCACTACTCAGTTTGATTGTATTTGTCACTGTATTGTAGGGTGGTTGCCTGGGGTAGTTTAGTTGGGTAGTTTGGGTTAGCTGGAGGGTTTAGTTTCCTTTATGTTTATACTTATTTCTTGGGTGGCCTCCATTCCCCAGGGGAATGTCTGGGATGAGATGGATGGCTTCAGGTGAGCCCGGGGGGGGGGGGGGTGTTTCATCTGGCTTGTAGTACACAACCTCCCCCTGATGCTAGAACTGGTGACCGGGTGATATTCGTCTACCCCACGGAGGCAAGGTGGCTGCAGTGGGGCAAGGTGCTCCACCACCTGGCCAGGATTTTCAAGACCTGATGGAATGACCACCAGATAAAGCATCGCTGGGCAGATCTGGTGTCAAGGGAGCAGAATCTGCTTGACCATTTTGGTGTCGTGATTGGTGGAACTGTTGGTAAGTCTGCCACTGGCTTACATCTCCATTTGTTTGCATGTGCATGACAGTTGCAGATCAGTTTGAGTGCTGCATGCAATGGAAAAACATGTTGGGAAAGTGTCAGTGCGGTGCCACTTTCCATAAATCTGCCCTTTTGTGTCATAACCCAAGGCCATGTAAAGCAGCTCTTCCACACCGTAGCTCCAGACTACTGGCAGCTCCATTTTCCAGTTCATTGTGTATCACAGACAGCCTATTCAATCTCACAAACCACACAGATGTGCAGTGTCTGTTCCACAGGCCTCCTGCTTCTCACTGACAGCATGGGCTGCACTGCATTAGCTTCATCACTAGCATATCACTCACTAACCTGCACCACCAGATGCATCCTTTGACCACTGAGCAAATTTGTTTGTGCTGAGCCGTATATCTATGCTCATGCACATATCCCTCACTGGACTAACAATGGTATTCCATGGCAACAATGGCAGAGCACCCACTATTGACCATACATCCATGATTTACTTCAGTCAATGTGCAGGTAGGTATACCAAATTCACATGTTTACACTCACATAGCAATTTGTAAAGTATGTGTGCCTTGTGATGGCACACACATTTTACGTATTTCAAAGAAGGATGTATAATGCTGTTTCTCAATACCTTGGAATACGCACACAACCCCAGGCTAGTAGTTTGTCAGTTTGCTGTGACGAAGATATAGATGTAGACAACATCTGATGTAGTCTGAAATGCTGTGTGTGTTACACTGGGCCTGCCACTGCAACAACCATCAGATGGTATATACATTCTCAAGAAGTCCCCTAAAGTCATGGAGGTATTGTGGTAACAAACAGCTGCATAACAATGCCTTTTCTAAATGGTGCAGTGAGAAGCCCCACAGGAGTGTTAGAGACAGTGTGGGACGACTCCTGGTGGCCCACGGCCCTTGGCACCGCACCGACCCCCTCAGACCACGCTCGCAATGTTCTAAAAACACAAACATTTCAAATGGGAGAGCACAGTATACTACCGCAGCACTATGGAAACGCTTGCTTGGGTGTAGATTCCTCTGATTTTGGGTTAAAAAAAACAGAAAAGCAGAACTGTGTCACTAAAAAGATGGGCACTACACATGATGTACACGCGCAGGCATAGCCTAGGTGAGAGGTGCAGCAAGGATGCCATAGACCCTCATGCTAGCAATTCAAATGACCCTCCTGCTGCCTTAGTTAATAAAAGACAGCCACAATTGGGACTGGGTCACTCTCCGGGGCGCGTGTGCCACTGCAACGTTTGCACAATGATAGCTAGACTCATTCTCCAGATTTAAAGGTAAGGCACAGAAAAAAAAGAAAGTGGGTGAAGAATTCAGAGAAAGGGCATAAGGGATGGTGGTGGGGCTCAAGTGAAAGGTAAGCGAAGGTGTGGCAGTAAACCTTTAACCAGAGGCTAGGGAGAGGTGGCAGTAGATATGGGACATATCACTTTTTTGAAGAAGAGTTTTAATTTGGTAATATAACACAGCACCTAACCTTTTACAGGGAGGACGAAGCTTGTTTCAAAAAGAAGATTTTAAGAGTTGGTGCTCTGACCTTCAGTGCAGAGAGATCTTAAGAATCTGCCTTTTGCATGGGCTGTTGCTCTGTAACGTCATGCGCTGTTGAAGACAAGGTATTAAGAGCAAAGTTTGTGTACATAAGGGCTTTGAAAAAACAGCATCTTAAGGTAGCGTGCAGCTCCTTCCTCCCCAGCCGGCTGTCGGGATTCTCTAAAGACGTCAGAGCAGACCTTGATAGATTTCAGTATTTATGTACTTTTCTTCCCAGGGTTCAAGTTGCTCTCGAGCCCAGAGTGAGAGCTAAATTGCATGGTCTTGGATACAATTTTAATCATAGTTCCCTCCTTGCCAGTTATCTGCCAACAAAGAAGCAAACAAGTCAATATCTTATCAGCATGCCCTACTTGAGTTGCCCATAATTTGGTCTGCCATCTCTAGTTCTCGATTCATGATCAGGTCTAGAGCTCCATAGGGAATGGGGGGTGCAGCACACAAGGATTAAAACGAAGGATATTTATCACGTTCTAACACCTCCCATGCAGCCAGTATGGCACAGCACATTCAGCACGTTATTGTCAATGTGCACGAGTAAAATCACCATGCGTCTCAGACAGGGTCAGATCAATGTGCCAGAGTCCAAGACACACTACTAATTAGATATATCTTCGCAATATATGTCTGGGAGCAAATTTAAGCATTTTACATTAAAAAAGTCGTGCAGTGAGATGCATTTTAAATTAGAGGATAAAAAAAACACTTTTGTTTCTCTTTGGCCATTTTAAAGCCATGCTCTCATGTGACACAAGCATTGGCAAAACCAATAGGTCTCACCTATCTCAGAGGTACTGGCTTTGCCAATGTCTTTTGACCATGGTGTACTGCAACATGGCTGCTGTAAAGCTTGGCTAAAAGTTAGTGGTGTGATGTAAAGAAGAGTGGAATAGAGTGGCATGGAGTAGCGAGGAGTGGCTTAGAGTAGAGTGGGGTGGCATAGAGAGGAGTGGATTAAAGTGGAGTGGCATTGAGTAGCATAGGTTATAGTGCATAGAGGGGAGGAGAGTGGAGTAGAGTGGTATAGAGTGGTGTGGGAGTGGTGTAGAGTAGAGTAGCATAGAGAAGAGTGGTGTAGAATATAACAGTTGTGGGTGTAATTAACTGAAGCATCCATAGAGATGGCAGATAGGGTGAAAGCAACAAAAGTAAGAAGTCAGATTCTTGTGTTAAAAGTAGGAAAGCAAATTGCACATTCTAAAATAATACAGAAATGCTTATAAAAAAAAGTGTGATGCAAAAAAGATGAGCAAGGACAAAGCTGAGGAAGAATACACACTTGGTCTATGCTCCATGGAGGAGCTAACACAAGAAAGGCAAGGAAGCTTATGGGGAGCTAAGCAATCGCAAGATTGCAAATGAGAGTGACATCGAAAACAACTAATGATGTGGCGGGTTGTGAGCCCACTGAATAGTAAATAATACGTCTTTTGATATATCCATACAGCACCGCTAAAAATAAGCTATGTGTATAAAAAGGTAGAAAACAAATTTAATATGCAGGACACTGGTAGTGCTATAGAACCGGGATATGTACCTTTCATTGTTGATCTTAAGAAACACGGTTTGTGTTTGAGACATGGACCTGTTGCCCAAATCACCAGTTTACCTACCCCCCATAGAAAACCTATTACATGTAAATCAGAACTGAAGATACCAAGCTGTGCCCCAGATCAAAGCAACATGTCCAGCTTCAATGATACAACCAAAAACCTGCACTTCAAAACAACATGTACTGAGTGCTTGTACAAAATAGAAAACGATGGTAGATAAACAACACACACCTGTACAGAGCAAAATTCGACAGCTTCACTGCCCGCTGAAACTTCATGTGTCATGTTATCAGTTCTTTAAATTGTATTTCTACCATGTGCATGGGCTCCTACTGTTTTTGGAGACTGCCACCATTTCCGGTTGTCTTAGGGATTTCTTATTGCCCGTAGTCAGAGTAATTTGATGCGCCTGTGTTTGGGCAGTGAAGATTGGACTGTCCATTGTATTGCTTAATAATGGCTTCTAGAGGTTAAATTATAAAATAAGATGAGTCAAGTGCTAGCATGAATCTTTGTACACTGGTGTGTGTATGGCTGAATGTGCAGCAGGACTTTTGCTTCAGAGTACATGGTTCTTCTCTGCCCATCCTGCGATCTGTATTCTCTTGAGCAGCATTGATCATCCAATTATATGGCTTCCATATAGTGTTGATCATGAGCTAGTGTTGTAACTACTGAGCGTTTTAGTTTTATTCGACGGCCCGTAACACTTTCAAAGTCTGGATGGGAGTAGTTCTGGTGTTCTCAACAACAGAATCAAGACTACCTGACATTGTAAGGTAGTGGATATCGGTTTGTCAATATATGACTTAGTAGTGCTTCACATTGGTTAATGGGAATAGCAAATGTGTCAGATCCAGCCAAGAATGCCTATAGAGTAAGAAGTGTATGGATGCATAGACTGAAAGTCTTTAACAAAAGGTTTATTCCATTGTGTACGTTTGTGCATTGCCTGTACTGAGAAAATTGAGCAGCATTTTTAGCCTACATGGTTACACTAATGAGTTTTGAATGGTCCTGACATTCATTTGGTGTGACTGGCTGCATGGACTGTTGAGGTGTCAATGCGTTGTTCTTTTGCAGTACTGTGAAGCCTAAATATATTTGGACATGATAGAATAAGATAAACTGATCAATGATAAGGGATAATTGCCCTGGGAATGTCATAATTAATTAGTCTATGGTTTATTAGTGCTATGTAAGATTAATGTTATATAGTTCGGGTTTTTGTTGCTGTTATTTGACATTGGTGGCATTTCTCGGTGTTTCACAATGTTGGAAACATTGTGTTATCTTTTTGGAAGATATACCTATGCTGCGTTAGATGTGAACAAGATATCTTGTCTAATGTGACTGTTGGGCTACTTTCAGCGAGCAAATAAGTGCAAGCAAACAAACCTTACAATCTTATATACATAGACGACATAGCAATATTAAATAAAACTGAGTAAATAAGATGGTGTTTACATGCTCTTGCAGATGAGGACAGGCTTTTATGTTCATATTCTGTGATACTCTTGGGCCCAGCTCTACCAAGCATCTCCATAGTTCTTTTTATGAGTGGAGGCCTCGTTGTTCGGATCTGGAAATGCAGACATGAGCCTCGTTTTGGGTTAGGTCTGGGTGTAACCCACAATCCCATGCTCCATCACATGTGAAGCGTGGTCCTCTGTGAGACTGTAGAAGGGAATTTGTGACAATCATTAAAATAGGGAAAGGCAATGCACCGCATGATTAGGGTGGGAAACGAGGTGGTGAGATCTTGTAAACATCAAGGCATGCACATAGGCATTAACCGCAGTAAAGGATACCACAAAAGCAGAGTGAGTGTGGGACATGCTCTGTGGAAGGAGGGGGGAAAGGTGGGAAAAGATTAGTTCTCCCTCAAGGCGCACTGTATGTTATTCAACTAAAAGGTGGCAATGTGTGAAATACTACAGGGAGGTTTCCAGAAAAAGGGACAAAGAATTGATGAGCTCTCAATGACGAAAACATGGCATACCTCAAAACCGGGAGTGGAAAACTTAGGTAGAGACAAGGAAATCTATTAGCATACACCTAGGGATGAGTTAAATGGCTGCCACTCTCCTCTTGGTCTCACAGCAAAAGGCATGAGGCACACAGTGCAGATGAGCAAAAGAGTGGCTGTCGCTCACCCTTTCGTAATAAAGGATAGGGCGAGGCCAACTTGTGAGGTAATACACTTTGGAAGGTACCTGAGAAAGCCATTAGAGAACCCTCAAAGAGCACAGCAGGAGATACAACAAGAGCAACAAAGAAAGGCTACAGATGAAAAAAGACAACACTGTCTGTAAATGTCCAGGCCCTTTTCAGTGGCCTTGTGGGATGAAACAAGGTAGGACCGGAAAGAAAGAGGGCGATAGATCATCAAGTATAAGGCTGCTAAGGCCTTGCCCCAGGGGGACGGAGAGCTAAAAGCAAAATAATGGACAGCACATGCAAGGCTGGGAAACTACTGGGCTTTAGGCTTATGGCCTGATGGGGCAGTGGACAGACCTGATAGGGCAAAGGCACCAAAGAGCAAGAGGGGCAGATTTGGCAGAGAGGAAGGAAATCATTAACTTATGAGATTATACTCACATGTCCATAGGCTACCTACAGGATGGTGATTGATAGACGCAAGGAGCAAAATGGAGGATGGTGTCCCAGACAGGCTAAGGTCCAGTATGTTGTAGGAAAGTGGGAAACATAAAACAAGGAAGGGATATAGAAGGAAAAGGAAGGAAAACAACTCGTGGGTCCTGACCTGCTAATGCCAAAGGGAGAAAATTGTATAATCAAGTGGCCGGAGTTGGAAGGCAAGGAACAAACTGTAGGTGTACTGTCAGGAAATGAAAGGACACACAGTAAAAGTCATGGCCATTTCAGGCAGGAGAACCAAATAAGCAAAGAAGAGGTGGGACTGGATAGGGGAAGGACAGGCTGAAGGGGGCAAGGCCAGGTAGCACCTGGGTGAGAGGGAATAAATTACACAGTCTGAGAGTACTGGCAGATGAGAAAACGTCACAAGGAAGTGTTTCTGATGGGGAGGGAAGCAACAGACCACATTGATAAAAGGCCCTGATAACGCAGATATATTAATTAGAAATTATTAATGAATGTTTAAGTAATATGAGTAATTAATGTAGAAAAATAATGTGTTAGTTTGAAAATGTGCCCCAAAGAGTGGCTGTCACCACTCACGAGTTATATGAAAAAGTGACTAAACATGTGAAATGTTGAAAATGCATAGAAAACAATGTAGTAGTATGTCATATTGAGATTTATAACAAATGTTTTGCATTATATTGTAGAGCTAACTTAGCCAAAGTTATGGCCTAGTTTTGCCAGGCCTTGTGCAGAAGTCGAATATTAATACGCAATGTAGAAAAAAGTGAACGTGCTGGACTGACCATGAACCGCTCATTGTTTAATAAAATCTGCTCAGCTAAAATCCTATGCGTGAACCACGAACAGGAGATGATGGAATAAAGGTTTGTATCTAAACCAGTGTAAAGCATACTGGATGTACTTTCCCAGGACTTGAACAATGGAGACACTGACTGGCGAAGAAGATGCAACATTTTCGATACCTGACGAGCTGGACGATGAGGACATCGTACAGTGAACCAATCGACATCCTGAGAAGTGTGCAATATTAGACTTCATCGATTTGGAAAATTAAGATAATTAGATGGAGTCCTAACTGGTGATTATTTGACCAATTAGGAATTGGGGGATAGTCTGGGTGACTTTCATATATTGTGATGACAAAGGGCGAAAACTTGAGATGTTAGAGGTTAGGCATGGATGTTCGAAGAGATTAGAGATTTTGTCATTGGGCTCATGCTCTTGAGAGCCTGATGAGATGCTGATCGATTGATGGGCTGAAGGCGAAGACTGATTTTGTTGCTTATCCAGATCGTGGATAGGTAACTATGACAATGTGACTGAATTAACTTTTGTGCCTTTTCTTTCTAGGTACCAACTGCGCTGTTTAATAGTTTCCCTTAGCTAGTTGTTTTTTCCAAATTTATGTTCTAAACTGTTTTCGCATGAAGTTCCACATGCTGATGCTAATTTGGGTTAGATGAGGTTACTATTCTAAGACATTGACATATACATTGACAATTGATTGACAAACTGATTTGCTGAACTTCGCTATTCATGTTGACTTATTCATTCCTGATTCAATTATTGACTTATGCTACTGCTTTAGAATTTACTCTGATGCAAGTTTTGATTAGATTATGTTTTTGGCGCCTTCTAATGAATTAATATGGCTTTGCTTTGAATAAAGTTTGAATTAACCCAATGACTTAGGCCCTCATTGCAACCCTGGCGGTCAGTGTTAAAGCGGCGGTAACACCGCCAACAGGCCAACATAAAAAAAATGGAATCATGACCGCGGCGGAAACAGCCAACACATACAGCCACTTCAACACTCCGACTGCCACGGCAGTAGCAACAAACACTGCGGCGGTAACCGCCAACAGCCAGGCGGAAGACAAGGTTCTGCCCTCTGTATTACAAGAGGCCTATCCGCCACATTTTCTGGGGCGGTACCAACGCCATCAAAAGCATGGCGGAGACTGTGTTCTGAAGGGAAACGACTCACCTCTCGACACTCAAGGAAGAACCAGGACACCATGGAGCCTGAGCTGCAGGTCTTCCCCATGCTGGTGTATCTGCTCATATACCAGGAGCACCAACGCCGGCGACGACGACCACAGTGAGTACTGCATTTAGCACACAAGAGAGGGGGGAGGAAAAAGAGAGTGACACACACACGCAACATGCAACACCCCCACCCCCTTCCTCACCCCCAACACCATACACACAAACACATGCAAAAACATTACATATACACTCTGTAACCCTGTGGAATAACGCAAGGACAAAAGGAATGGAGTCAAATGAGTGTAATATTAGAAATACATAGAAATACGTTCAGAAATCAAAAACAGTATTTACAATATATACAATATATACAAAGGCAGGACAATGCCCACTCAAAATGACCATGGCCCACTGGGCCAAAACACATAGGCCAAGCCCACACTTGACGAAGTGCAAGGCCACAGTCTCTCAAGTGGGTGGTTTGCCCACTGCTTGGTCCTGGGGATTGCAAGGCCACAGTCTCTCAAGTGGGTGGTTTGCCCACTGCTTGGTCCTGGGGAGCGCAAGGCCACAATCTCTCAAGTGGATGGCTTCTCCACTGGTTCTGGAGGGGGCTTTGTTCTCAGTGTGCTTCATCTTGGCAAGGATAGGGTGAGTAGATGCCTTCTTACACTGGTTTTGGAGGGGGCTTTGTGCCCACTGTGCTTCATTCTGCCAAGGATAGGGTGAGTGGATGCCTTCTACCACTGGTTCTGGAGGGGGCTTTGTGCCATGTAATGCAGCACATGGGGAGTGCAAGGTCACAGTAACCTCACCTGGGTGTCAGACCCACACGATTTTCTGTGGGCAGGATGCATGACACTCCATGGAGGCAGGACTACAATCTCTCTGCCAGTGGTGGCAGTGCTGGTGTCGGTGCTGCCAGTGGTGGAGGGAGGCTCCAGCCCTTCTGCTGCAGCCTCGGACGGCTGCCCACTGGGGCTGCTGCCAGTGGTGCTGCTTGCAGCGGTGCAGGTGGCGGTGCTTGCGGCAGTGCAGGTGGCGGTTCTGGTCACGGTGCAGGTGGCGGTGATGGCGGTCGTGGTGGTAGCCTCCAGGCCTTCATCTGCAGCCTCGGATGGCTGAAGTGCCCTGGCTGGTGTTCTGTGCTCCTAACTGCCCTTGGCAGATAGTGGTACCTCCTTACTTCTGCCAGCTGGAGCCTTTGACTTGGCCTTGCTGGCTGGTTGTGCCTCCTTCTCCTTGCTGTATCCTGCCCCGTTTTGCCCTTGTCATTGGCGGAACCTTCTTGGCCTTGGCTGGGCTGAGTGGTGCCTCCTTAGAACCTCTCACAGCTGCAGAAACCACAGCAGATGTGGACTTGGTGGCTGAGGTGCTGGGCTGGGTTCTGGCCACCCTAGCCCGAGGTGACGGACGGGAGGGGTCGGGAAGAAGTTAATGTTGGCTAGGAAAAGCTTCTGAGGGACATTGGGGCGGGAAGAGGGTGAAGGTTTGGGAGTGGAGGAAGAGGAAGTAGTTGTAGGAGGTGTCAGTCTGCTGTGTTTAGGTTCAGGTGCATGAGCTGGATGTTGTTGTGAGGTGGATGGCTGTTGGGTGGGTGTGTGCTTGCGTTTGTGTACTTTGGGAGGAGGGGTCACAGACACAGTGGGAGAGGACACAGGGGACGTGTGCATGGATGTGGGGGTGGTGACTGCCAGTGAGGGGCGTGTCGTGATAGGCGTGCTGGTGAGGGAGGTAGTGGATGAGGATGTAGTGCATGCAGGTGTCTGCATGGGGATGGTGCTTGTGTGAGTGCCTGTGAGATGAAGTGTGGTGCTTGTGTTTGCCTGCACCACTTCTGTGTGTTGATTTGGGTCAACGCTGGTCTGAAGATGTGCTTGGGATAGGTTGGGGTTGAGTGGATTGGGACTGGGTAGAGGAAGTTGGAGGGATAAGGCTGGAGACAGGGACAATGGCTGCCATCAGTGCTGAGGCCAGAGCCTTAAATGCTCTCTGTTGGGCCGCCACGCCAGAGTGAATGCTCTCCAGGTTGCATTTGTTTGTTGCAAATGCCTTTCAACACCCTGGATGGCATTCAGTATGGTTGACTGCCCAACAGTGAGGTATCTCAGGAGGTCAATAGCCTTCTCACTGAGGGCAGCAGGGCTGAGTGGGGCAGGGCCTGAGGTGCCTGGGGCAAAGGAGATGCCCACCCTCCTGGGTGAGCAGGCACGGGAAACACGCTGAGGGGCTGCTGGGAGGGCAGTGCTGGTATGGGGGTGGCGGCTGTACCTGTTGTTGGGGTGACACAGAGGTGTCCGCCACCACCAGGGAGCTTCCATCGGAGGAGGAGTCGCTGTCTGTTGTGTCCCCTCCTGTCTCCGTTGTGGTGCTCCCCTCGCCCTCCGTCCCACTGGTGCCCTCACCGTCGGTGGATTTGGCTTCCAGGCCCAAGTGGGATGCAGCTTCCTCCATCGCTGGTGCCTCTGCTCCCCTGCCGGATGATGCTAATGCACACAAGGACAGGGTGACAAAACAAGAAGGAGGGAGAGACAGAAGATACACTTGGTCATTGCCAGCAACAACACTACCGCTGGCGTACACAGCACACAGGGATCAGCCCTATGTACTAGGCCATGCACTACCAGTTACAAAGCTAGTCACCAGCCCATGGGGTACATTGCCCAATGCCATTGTCTGCACACATGAAACCAACAGGACCCTGCCCAGTAGTAGATGCCCACAAACACTATTGGGGTTGGAGTGCTTCAGAGCCTGCCCAACAAGGGACCTACCCTGCCAGTTTACCCTGGCCTGCGGGAACCCACAGCCCACATCCCCCACCCAATCTCATGATTCAGA
Organism: Pleurodeles waltl; assembly: GCF_031143425.1. Lineage (NCBI taxonomy): Eukaryota > Metazoa > Chordata > Amphibia > Caudata > Salamandridae > Pleurodeles > Pleurodeles waltl. Next base: position 659,412,288 of record NC_090440.1, read on the forward strand.
ATCTGTACTCACCCTCTTGTGGCTGCTGTGATGCCTTCAAGTGCCCATCCAACTCCGGATAGTCCACCGCCAGAATGCGGAACATCAGGGGTGTCAGGGTACGACGGGCACCCCTTCCTCGTTGGGAGGCCAGCCCCAGCTGGGCCTCCGCCGTCTTCCTTGCCTAGGGGCGCAGGTCCTCCCACCGTTTGCGGAAGTGGGTGCTCCGCCTGTCAAAGACCCCCAGGGTCCGCACTTCCTTGGCGATGGCACGCCAAATACCCTTTTTCTGATGGGCGCTGACCTGCAGGAAAATATGCATAGAAAAAAGGGATTAGTCATACCGTCCAGACTGTTACACTTATGGCCCACAATATCCCTCCCATCCCCTTACGCACAGACATTGACCACCAGGCGTGCAGCACTCTGCCCAGGACCCCTCAGCCCCCCCACACGAGGCTTACACACACAGCAATTCATACATTAATGGCCCGTGCATCATGCTCACAGTGTACTCACCTGTTTGTCTGGAGGACCATAAAGTAAAGTGTATTGGGGTAGGACCCCATCCACCAGTCTCTCCAACTCCTCTGAAGTGAAGAGGGGGGCCCTTTTACCAGACACTCGAGCCATTGTCGCTTCCAGACACAGGTCACAGCAGCACTGGCAGTGTAGGTCTTCTCCTGTTGAAGGTCAGGTAGCAAGTGAGTGAACAGATACAAAATGACGGTCACGTCTGCGGCGGTGTGTACCGTCACCACCGGCGTACATCGCCATTGGCTCCTGGAACCCATAGGGCCCAATGATAACCAATGCGAAGTTGCACGCCGGTCGTCGACCGACAACCACATCGGCGCACAATGCCAGTGGAATTACCTAATTTCCATTTGCCTCTCCTCACAGGTCAGGCAGCCGCCATTTCAGGGGGGCACAGGCCATGGCACCTAACTGTGTCACAGCAGACATTGGCACATCAACTGACCTTTGTATTCACATGCTGTTTCTGTAAATGGAAAAAGGAATTTTTAACTTCTCTTATGTGTGACTATGACCCTCTGCTCACCGTTCTCCACCCTGCAGTTCAACCGCTGAGGATGAATAGGAGATGGAGACATCCCGCCGTGTACAGACCCCTGGTGGACCTGGTTACAATGGAGGAAAGACACATTGGGCCTGATTATGACCCTGGCGGACGGCGGAGGCCGTCCGCCAAGGTACCGCCGCTGAATGACCGCACCGCGGTCAAAAGACTGCGGCGGCCATTTAGACATTTCCTCTGGGCCGGCGGGCGCTCTCCAAAAGAGCGCCCGCCGGCCCAGAGGAAATGCCCCTGCAACGAGGACGCCGGCTCAGAATTGAGCCGGCGGAGTTGCAGGGGTGCGACGGGTGCAGTTGCACCCGTCGCGTATTTCAGTGTCTGCTTAGCAGACACTGAAATACTTTGCGGGGCCCTCTTACGGGGCCCCTGCCGTGCCCATGCCATTGGCATGGGCACGGCAGGGGCCCCCAGGGGCCCCGCGGCACCCCCTACCGCCATCCTGTTCCTGGCGGGCGAACCGCCAGGAACAGGATGGCGGTAGGGGGTGTCAGAATCCCCCATGGCGGCGCAGCAAGCTGCGCCGCCATGGGGGATTCTAAGGGCAGCGGTAAACCGGCGGGAGACCGCCGGTTTGCCTCTTCTGACCGCGGCCGAACCGCCGCGGTCAGAATGCCCTGTGGGGCACCGCCGGCCTGTCGGCGGTGCTCCCGCCGACCCTGGCCCCGGCGGTCTTAGACCGCCGGGGTCAGAATGACCCCCATTATCCTTACCTACAGACTTGATAGGGCCATAATCCAAGAACTGTGTGCCCAATTGGAGCCAGACCTGATTTCAGCTATTTGCCAGCCCACAGGTATCCCCCTTCTAGTGCAGGGCCTGTCAGTGCTCCATTTCCTGGCAAATGGTTCCTTCCAAGCAACAGTGGCCATAGCATCAGGGATATCCCAACCAATGTTCTCAAACATGTCGACCAGAGTGTTGTCTGACCTGCTGAAACTCATGCGCAGCTACATTGTATTCCCCCAGGTGGAGGATTTGGCCACAGTGAAGGCTGACTTTTATGCCCTTGGACATATCCCCAACATCATTGGTGCCATTGATGGTAAACATATTGCCATTGTCCCCACCCGGAGAAATGAACAGGTGCTCAGAAATCGAAAGAGCTTTCACTCTCTGAATGTGCAGATGTTGTGTTTGGCGGACCAGTACATCTCCCATGTCAATGCAAAGTATCCTGGCTCTGTGCATGATGCCTTTATCTTGAGGAATAGCAGCATCCCATATGTGATGGCTCAACTCCAGAGGCACCGGGTGTGGCTAACAGGTGAGCCCATGGTCCCCACCCAGTTGATGTAGGTATGTGGGTGTGGGGTTGTCCCTTAGGGTGAGTGTGTGGCTTACAGGTATCCCTCGATATTTACAAGTGACTCTGGTTACCCCAACCTGTCATGGCTACTGACCCCAGTAAGGAATGCCAGGACAAGGGCAGAGGAACGTTACAATGAGGCACATGGGCGAACAAGGAGGATAATTGAGAGAAGCTTTGGCCTCCTGAAGGCCAGATTCCAGTGCCTCCATCTGACAGGTGGATCCCTGTACTACTCACCAAAGAAGGTGTGCCAGATCATCGTTGCATGTTGCATGTTGCACAACCTGGCCTTGAGACGCCAGGTGCCTTTCCTGCAGGAGGGTGAACCTGGAGATAGTATTGTGGCAGTGGTGGAGCCTGTGGACGGTGATGAAAAGGAGGCAGAGGAAGAAGATGTGGACAACAGAAGTTCACTCATTCAACAGTACTTCCAGTGACACACAGGTAAGACACTGTAACTTCACTTTCCATTGAAGTTTTGTGTTAGACATTGTACATGGCACCCTGATTTCCCTATATCTATGGCCACTTACTGTACCCTTTGGTATCTCTATTTTCAGATCTCTGTGCCCTGCTCTGGCTCCTGGTGTGTTTAGTGCTGTCCACTACAGGTCATACCTATGTATATATAACTGTACACATGAATTGGAATGTCTACAGCTTGTTAAACTAATATATATTTCAATCATTTGACAGACTCCATACTTGTATTTGTTCCCATGGTGTTTATTTAAGTGCTAATAAGTAGAGGGGGATGTCCAATGGGCTGGGGTGATGGTGGAGGAATGTCCACGGTAGAGTCCAGTCTATTTGTATCATAAGTGCATTGTCCAAGGGGGCATAGGAAGCGGAGCAATGGCAGTAGAAGGTAGACAGGGTGACAGAGTGGGACACAAGGGTGACATTCAGGAGAGTCTTCTTTCATGGTGGGGGTCTTGGCAATGTTCTCTGGCTCCTGCCTGGATCAGAGGGACCGTTTGCAGGGTGGTTCTCCTTCTGCAGGGGGTGGGGTGCTGGTGGCCGGTTGCTCCTGTGGCGAGGCCTCCTGCCACGAGCACCGGCGGAGGTGGAGGGCTGTTATGCGGTGTGGCTAGTGTCAGGGGCCTGTTGGTGTGTCACTGCCTCCCTTTTGGTGTTGGCCATGTCAGCCAGCACCCCTGCAATGGCGACCAGGATGGTGTGGATGTGTTTGAGGTCCTCCCTGATCCCCAGGTACTGTCCCTCCTGCAGCCTCTGGGTCTCCTGCAACTTGTACAGTATCTGGCCCAAGGTCTCCTGGGAATTGTGGTATGCTCCCTGGATCGCTGCAAGTGCCTCGTGGAGAGTGGGTTCCCTGGGCCTGTCCTCCCCCTGTCGCACAACAGTCCTCCCAGATTCCCTATTGTCCTATACCTCTGTCCTCTGAACTGTGTGCCCACTGCCACTGACCCCAGGTCTCTGATTGTCTTGGGTTTCTGGCGTTGCCTGGGGTCCCTGTAGTGGTGGACACACTGCTGATTGATGTCTCTTGGGGACAGACAGAAGGATTGGCCCGCTGGGTGGGTGCTGTGCTGGTGTTTCCCGAGGGGCGAGGCTCTGTGGTTGGTTGGGACTGTAGCAGGGTAACCGACTGTCCAGAGATCCCTGATGGCCCAGGTTGGTCATCGTGATCCAGGCCTGCAGAGCAGCTGTCATTACTGTGGGCCTCTTCTGTGGGGGGACTGGATGTTGGTGGCACCTCCTCTCTGGTGACGTTGAGTAGGGGTCTTGTGGGGATGTAAATGCAGTGTTATTGTATCTGCGTGTGCCATCTTGTGCATGGATATGTTTGCCTCTATGGTTGTTATTAGTAAGGCACATGTGGGTTGTGTGAGATGTTATTGGTTTGGCTAAGTGATTGTCACTAGTGTGCATGCTGTGGTGATGGGTGTCCATGCAGGTCTGTGATGGGTGTCCATGCATTGGTGTTGCATGCAGGGCTTGGTATTGGGATGGGTGGGTTGTGATAGTGGGGTATATGTGAGGTGGTGGAGTGAGGGGGGTGAGGGTAGGGGTAGGAGTTTGTGATGGCATGCAGGTAGGGTGGGATAGATAGTAGTAAAGATTTGACTTACCAGAGTCCAGTCCTCCTGCTACTCCTGTGAGGCCCTCAGGATGCATGATCACCAAGACTTTCTCCTCCCAGGTTGTTAGTTGTGGGGGAGGAGGTGGGTGTCCAGCCCCAGTCCTCTGTACGGCTACCTGGTGTCTTGCAACCACAGAGCGCACCTTCCCCTGTAGGTCGTTCCACCTCTTCCTGATGTCATCCCTTGTTCTGGGGTGCAGTCCCACTGCATTGACACTGTCCATAGCTCTCCGCCATAGCTCCATCTTACTTGCAATGGACGTCTGCTGCACCTGTGATCCGAATAGCTGTGGCTCTTCCCGGATGATTTCCTCTACCATGACCCTTAGCTCCTCCTCAGAGAACCTGGGGTGTCTTTGTGGTGCCATGGGTGTAGTGTGAGTGGTATGTGTGAGGGTGTGTGGGGTGATGTGTTGGGGTGTGTGCTGTGAGGTGTGTGGATGGTGTATGGGTGATGGTGTTATGTGGCTCAGATTCAGTGGGTGCTCCTGGCTTGTCTCTCTCTCAGTTAGCAATATTTTTTTCATTGTAAGGGGTTGTGGGTAATGTGGGTGTGTGTTTTATAGTGGTGTGGGTGTGTGGGTGTGGTGTGTGTATGTGTGTCAGGTTTGTATAGTTTGAATTGTCCAATGTGGTGTAGTTTTGTTAGTGTGTGTATATTTTGAGAGCAGCGGTGTGTACCGCCAATGGTTTACCGCGTTTGAATGACCGCCGCAGTGATTTGTGGGTCATGATGCTGTAGGCGTATTTCTGTTGGCGTAATGGTGTGAGTTTTGGTACCGCCAGTTTATCACTGACCTTTGGGCTGGCGGACTTGGGTGGGTGTCTGTATAGTGGTGTATTTCTCTGTGTGGGACGTATTACCCATAACGGTATACTGCCGCGGTCACGATATGTTGGCGGCCGTCAGCACGGCGGTCGGTGGCATTTACTGCCAGGTTGTAATGAGGGCCGTAGTATTGTAACTAATAGGGAAATAAAATTGAGAAAACGTATATTGAGTTGTGGTTATTCATGACTGAACATCATGGTGCGATGTTAACTACTTATTAATGTTTTGCTTAATGGTATTGATTTGTGTGTTGATTATTGATGACATTGGTTACACCGTAGCTAGGATACTCCATGCGAATCAAAAGGTTCATCGACCTATACGCGTTTCCCCTTATAAGTTTACTTATCAAGGACCGGGCATCCTAGCAGTCCCTTAGGGCCACGTGACACATGGAAGAAAGGACATAAGAAGGGCTTTCGGTGGGAAGGTGAGAAAGACCATAGGGGTCTAAGTTTGGTAGGGTCACTAGTGTAATACTGCACAATCCTTACCAATGCCATATCAGTGGGATGCACTCTCTGTTTCTTTTCCATCCTAGCGGGCCACAGAGGTATTTACTTTTCATATGTATTTTTGGGGATGTGTCTCTATGGTTATGGCCAGTTGTCCTTATTCCGTATCTGTTTGAACCATCCTTATATACACAGTGGTTCAGGGATTCCATAGTCTGGAGCAATTGAATGGTAGCAACCTAATGAAACTGAGTCCCTGTTAAACAAAGAAAAATGGCTTGTTTTGAGACCTTAATTCTGTTTACTAGTTTACAGATGGGGCTGGCCCATGGTCTAATGGATGCCACCAAATTATCTGAAGATTTTGAATTTTGATCATGATTTGCCCTTTTTGGGATACAGACATTTAGAATTTGGAGTCCCCAATGTAGTTCTTAGTGGATACTGACCCACTGCTCTCTAGTGTCCCCACTGAAAAATCACAGAGAATATGGAAATCACTTGTGTACTAAACTGTGTCCTGACTACATTGACTATTGCATCCAAAGTAGTCTAGTAGAACATGACACAGAGACACTTGTGCCCAGATTTATGTTAAAGTGGCGCAGTGCGATGCTGTGCCAAAAATAGCAGCGCTGCGTCACTTTAGAAACACAGAGGTGCACCGTATTTGAAGGAATACGGCACATCACTGTGTTTCTCCCTGCGCTGACACTGAATTAAGCTGCCTAGCACCAACGCAGGCATCCTTATACCATAGTGCAAGAGTGTCTGCGTTGAGGGGATATATTATTTATGTGCAAGGACGTGTCCCTTCCTGCACATAAACAATCTATATCGGCGATTTGGCACTTTTATGTGTGCTGCAAAATGCAGCACACGTAGAAGTAGCAAAGCATAATTTTGAATGATTGTTTATGTGCAGGAAGGTGTTTCCCGAGTCCACAGACCAGAATTCTAATTATTGACCATCCTGCTACTCTCACTGACATCTGAATTGATTATATAAACCAGAGAGCTGCCTTCTAGAAAAATGCAAATTTAAGTTAATTTATTTTCTTTTAAGATGTGTGCATTATATTTCATATGCATTTACATGTTGATGAAAGGCCACCAAAGAGTTGCAGAATATTTGTTATTTTTAGCCATGTCTCCGCCCCCCTTCCCAACACACACTCGTTTACCATGCCCCATTGTACCAGGAAGCACTGTTTCCATACTTTTGTTTATGCACTTTGAACTCTGCACAAGAAGGTGGTCTAGTGTTCTCCATAAATAGTTATTGTAGCTGTTCTTCTTTTTTACCTTGTAAGAGAAAGCATATTCTTTCTTTCCCTTTCAGATAAACTTTATTCGTCCAAAGGCCATCAAAGAATGATACAGAAATAAAAACATACTACAAGATTAAAACATACACTCCACTAAAAACAAACAAGATATCATAAAGCTCCATGTGCATATCAAGGGCGCATAAGGTGCATGAGTCAGCCACTGAGTAAATGATACATTGTGTTTCATATCTCTTCCGAATCTGAAAGGCTGTTGCTATAAAGCTTAATAAGGAGTACCACAAATCTAGCGAGCTCAAGGACTACAAGAATATTAGCCCTTCTTTATGAAGTCTAAGGTTTGATTTGCGCAATGGTGGAACCAGAAAAGAGAATCTTGGATCTGAGTTCAGGGTGCAAAATAAAATAAGGTGACAGTACTCTGTGTCTACAAGCCAACACACCTACGGGGTGCACACCTGAATATTCCTGCTCCAAACCCTTGCTATAGGAAAGGCAAATTTAAAGTGCAAGGTTTCCAACCTAAAGGATATTAACCAATGCTGATGGGTGGGTTTGTCAATCCACCCCAGGTATGGCTCCATCCCAGTGTATTGTGAAAATGGAGGCATACCTAACGATGGAAACTTTGGGCATGGCAAATTCTAAGCGTGTTTATCGACAATAGTCCAGATAACACTGTTTGAGGCGTGATTTATGCTCTTGCTTAATCATGAAAGGGTTATCATACAAATCCATGAGTCCTAATATGTTAAATGTGTTTTTTAGATACGCTAACCATGGGATCTGAGCAGCTTTTTCTAAGGACAGATTTGGGTGTACCCTAAATTTTTACCCAGAGCAGTAGATGCACCAGTCCGATCAGATCTTCCAAATATGTCAACCCCACTTCTTTGTGACAAATTAAGGTAGCTGTATTACCCAGGACTGACAGTAATCTATGTTTAAAACTATTTTCAGCATTTTGAAGAGGCCCAGCTTTATTGTACCCCCATAACCCGGCTCCATAGGTTCCTGCTGAGATGCGCTTAGACTTATAAAGGGTCAGCATTTCTGGTAGAAGAGTATGTTGCAATTTCCAGGTAAATCTAAATATGGCTTCTGGGTTCCTATGGGAAGATTGAAGTGTAGCTGTTATGAAGGGGTCCCAGCTAAGTGACTGAGTAAAAATAATTTCTAAATAATTAAAATTCTTTACCTTTGCTAAAAGGTGGTCTCCCATTCTAAAAGACTTTGACAAAGACACGTCATTTTCACGTAGGCTCTCATTATTCTAATGAGACTAGTGGATTTGGGTGGCAGAATTACTTGCACTGTCGGGGACTGAGTCTGAACCCACTACAGGTGACACCTGTTGGCCTAATCCGGGTTTTGCTCCGGCTAACTAGCAGTGCCTCATCTCCACCCAAGAGCAGGCATGATTAGGCAGCTGAGCGCATGACACAATTGATTCCTCAGGGAAATCCTGGTCACTCAGATTGCATCCGTTTCTCTCAGTTACATTAGTCTCACACATACAAGGACAATCAGAGGCAGTATATATTTCAGTAAGAGTTTAATGAAGCAACTGCATCTTATGTAATGAAGCATGTACTGCAATAACTAGGACGATGAATCATGACAGCATTAAAATAGTGACAAGGAAAGTAAAGTATAAAAATAACGCTACCATATTGTCACTAGAATCATTAAAATAATTCCTACGTAGGCTATGTTAGAGCACAGCATGTTAAGCTCTAGTTCTGCCCTTCAGGTTCCCCTGGGAAGACATCATCCCTCATACCTGAGCAAGAGGCCTGTAGTCTACATAAGCAACTGTAGCAAAGCACTCAGCAATCAGCATACAGTCATGGTCATCTGGCTGGAATCTCCCTCTAACGTACATGGGTCAAAGTAGTGTTTTTATAACAAAACAACTGATGTTTCAAGAAAGGATCCCTACGTAAAAGTGTGTATGTTTCTATGAACACTAGAGACAAAGCGTTACCACGTTTGCCGGCAACCTATCTTACTGCAGCCTTGAGAAAAGCACAGAGTGAAAGAAATGTCTTGTTTAAGCACGCAGTGTTGGCCTAGGCAAAGAACAGCTAGATAGAGAAAATAAAACAAGTCAGCAAATGTGGCTATTGTTAAAATAATAAAACAAAGGTGAATAAAATATGTCTAGGTTAAAGTGCACAGCAGTAGGCCTAGTTTGCTAAAATAACATGTATGAAGCTGTAACTAAAACGGCTACACAACATCACAATGAAAGATTTTGAGAAATTGACTTGAAGGTCGAAGTCTTTCATAAAAGCCAAGAATAGGTCCAGGAAAATCTGTAGCCCATTTGCTGTGCAGGGTATCAAAAACGCGTTGTCCGCATACAGCAAGACGGGAACAGGCTTTTAGCCCATTTTAGGCACATTCTTCCCATTCTCCAACAAAAATTGATTAATCCCATTCATATACAATAAAAATGGGGACAGGATACATCCCTGTAAAACATAGCTGGAGGATTTAATATGTGGTGAGCATTCACCAGAGGGGCTGTAACGCCCCCTTACTGTAGGGTCTTGGTGGAGCCGGCATATGAGTGCTAAAAGTTACAATTCCACACCCATCCCACCCATTAGGTCGCACAGCTTTTCACGATTCATGCGGTCAAAAACACTCTAAAAATCAATGAAGGCCAGGTGAACAGATTTGGTTTTTGACTTTGTGTATTTCCCCAGGAGTAAGTGAAGGTTGAGGCATTGGTCGATTGTCATAAAACCTGGTCAAATTGGGTGTCAGCTAATGCATTGTTTACAGGGGCCTATTCTTCTAAACAGGACAGTAGAACTTGGCCCAAACTTTTTGCACTAGAATTGATAAGCGAGATCAGGCAGTAGCATGTCAGACAGGACCTGTCACCTTTTTTAAATATTGGGACAAATAAAGTGTTCTTCCATGATTCACGAATGGGACCCTGGGCTACTGACCTAAAAACCTCTGTTAGTAGAGGGGCCCACAGGGGAATATTAGACTTGATGATATCTCCCAGTATGCCGTCTGGGCCCGGCGCCTTTCCAGGAATACATTTAGTGATAGCACTGATTACTTTGTCAACAATAATAGGTTTTTAGAGATCACTTATGGTTACTAGGTAGAGGGGAGGATGGGCCCTGTATAAGTCGTTACTGCAGAACATAAAGAAGTTTTGAGAAATGTGTCATCCAGTCGTCTACCTCAGTAATGGTATATATATATATTTGGGGCATCGGAATCACTATAGTGATCAGTCCCCTCCCCCCCAAAAAAAAATTTGGAACTGTCCTTCGTTTCCCCAGCTTTTTGGAGGCCATCCCAAGCTTCAGACCTGATCTCCCTTTTCCTTAATTCAAGAACCTTTCTGTAAGCCGCTCTAGCCTGTTTAACGACGCAAGCTGCATGAGGGTATTTCTTCAGGGCAGACAAGAGTTGCGTTTGAGTCGCAGAGTAAGCTGCATTTAACCAGCTGCAAAATAATGGTTTTCTAGGGGCAGCTTCGTGCTTGATGTTATTTGAGACAGACCTACAGATATTTTCAAAGGCATGTCGAATCACCATGTCAGCGTTTTAGGGAATAAACACCTATGAAGTATGCCTGGTGAAATTTATATCACGCCTGAATAATTCATATAATCTAGGCAATTTAGCATTATATTTATTCCACAAAATTACACCATGACACCACTTCATGTAATTATGCTCCGTTCACAGTAAACATTTACTACTAACGCACAGGAGCAACAAAATGCAAGCGGCAGTTGATTGGGGTGCTTTTGTCTTTTTGCACATTTTTTAGCACAAATTGTGTTCTTGCATCAACATTGACACAAGGAAACATTTTGCACTAAATTATGGTGCTAAAAATGTTTTTGCATTTTGGACAATTATTCGTTATTTTGCCAAAATTTCATGGAAATACACAAACGTAAATTATGCACATTTCGCACACTCCTGCCATTAAGTGCCTCTCTTTGGGATTTCATCTTAGGATCTCTTATAAATCGATATATCTGTCAGCAAAGTTTGACTCATTGACTGTACCATCCTGATGGATTGGCTTGATGTGGCAGGCTCAAAGTCTTAGCTACTGCTTGGTTGCACTCCTACCTCAAAGGCAGGACTCAGTAATTGTGCACTCCCTCATTTGCCAACATAGTATCTCCACTTGACTGTGGTGTCCTGCAGTGGTCAGGACATTTACCATATCTCTTTCATTTTTGTGTCAACCTTTGGTCAAACTCCTCTACTTCAGAAGGATCGCCTTCTGTAAATAAGATAATGACAATTGTGATGCTCGGAGGTGATCTTCCAAACGGTGCTGGTTTTCAGTAGTGCATGAGATATATCTGGGAGTTGAATGACAGACATTCTTTAAAACTCATTGCAATCAAATTGGAGGTGTTAGTGGTGGATGATTGAATAGATCTTTGGATACATTTCGGCCTGTGGAAATGGGGCCTCTTCCTTTACCTGCCAGGTCAGCTTGGGGCATGTGTGGCATTATTGATTCTAATTCATCAGTAGCTAATCAGATTTTAGCCCTGCTATCCATTTGATGCTTCCCGAACATCAATGTTAAAATGTTTGCCAAGAAGCCAAGTAAGTGAAAAAAATCTGTAAACTATTGTGTCTGCAGAAACGTAAGGAGAAAGGATGTGAGGGAGAGTGTATGTATGTTTGATCAGGGGTGTCTGAGTAAAAGTGAGTGAGTGACAGGGACATGGGTGAAACAGAATAAATCAGACTGGGACTGTGAGACTGAGTGTAAGTGATAGTGGTTGAGCATGAATGAGCATGAGGTGCTGAGTGTAAGTGAGAATGGGTGAGTGAATATAAGAGAGCATGAATTAGAGTGAAAGGGAGGTAAGTGAGTTAGAGATGGTGAAACTGAGTAATAAGTACAAGTGAGTGAGGGAGTCTGAATGAGTGTGAGTGCACATGAGTGAAAGTGACAGAATGAATACGAGGAAGTGAGTCCGTGTTAGTAAGCAAATGTAAGTGATCATCAGTGAGGGTATGTGTGTGACTGAAAGTGAGCAATAGTGTGTGAGAGTAGGTAAAACTGAGTGAGACTGAGTCAGCGTGAGCAACAATAAGCGGGAATACGTGAATGCAAGTTAGTGAGTCAGTGGAAGTGAGTGAAAGTGACAGTGTGAGTGAATGAATGTAAGTGAGTATGAGTGAGAAGGAGAATATGGGTGTGTGTTATACTTGCAAGGCATACTCGAGGTAATTCATGTTGTATGGATTATCCACTGCAAAAAGCTGGCCATGACATATTGAATTTAATGCTTGGTATAAGTAGTACCCATGACAAAATGCTGGTGATGGCATATTAAAGATAATACTTAGCATAAGGGGCACCATTGGCAAAATGCTAGTACTTGCACATTGAAGGTAATTCTTGACATATGGGGTGCCAATGGCAAAATATTGGCAGTTCAACACTAGAGGTCATTTTTGGCACATGGTGCATCCTTGACAAAATGCTGTTTCTGGCACTAGGGATGACATTCGCGGAGTATGGGGCTTGGTTGGGCTGTGCAGGCAACCATTACAAAATACTGACCCTGACATTCTAGAGGTAATTTTTTACATATAGATGCCATCAATAGCAACATTCTGCCACTGGCACATTGCATGCAGTTCTTGAATACATTTTAGAGGTGGCTCCCACAACAAAAGGCTTGCCCTGGCGTGATGGAGGTAATTAGTGACATGGGAGGAGGAGCACCCACTGCACATTTTTTTTTAAATGGGGTCAACTCCTAGAGAACGTTGGGCTACACTGGTTTGCCACCATGAAAGCACTTTTAAAGGAATATATATTTCATGAGTGCCCTTTCAGCGCCTCTTGCTTTTGTGGAAACTTACGGGGAAATTGTGCTTTAGAAATGCACAATTTAAACCTATTTTTTCAAACTTTTCTTGATGCGGCGACCATCCTAGAAGTCAGGCTTGCTTTATTTACTTGCCTGCTGGTATTTAGGGGTACTATTACACCTCACTACTGTCAAAGATCAGCAGCTGTCACTGCTGTCACTTCAGTACCTCCGAACGTGTTGAAGGGAATGTGTGTTTCACCTTTTCTCTGTGTCCTCCGGCAATCAGTGTCTACAGAAGTGTCTGTGCTGGGTACCGTGGTTCACTCACACAAGGGCTTCTGCAGTTACTACACTCTAGTCAGATAGCAATTTGTTTACGCTCTATCCCCACTTCAATTACCAAGAGTAGCAAAGTGAGTGATCACGACTTCAAGTGGGTGTGTAGGGCTTGGTGCTCAGATTCTTTATGACACTAGTAACCACAAGCAATAATCCCAATTAGAAGCGCTGGTTGCCCTGTGGTGGATGAGATGCCATTTTAAAGGTTTGCGCTGATGGAGCCCGCTGGTGCTTCATTTGCGCTTACCCTACCTCTGTGAGTCCCATGACGTGTTCCCCATCCCCAGTGTATTCCACCGGGACATACCAACACCAGAATAAACAATAACATGTAATATCTCCCTGGGAGATAGCTGGTATTACAATGTGCATTTCCCGAAATGTGGAATAATATGCAGCCTCAGTAATATTAAGTGCATTTCTGCATGTCCGCCTCCCCTTCCACGGTGGATAACAGGCCTAAATCAACAAGTACTCAACAAACCTTTACCACCTGCTTGCAGCAACAGATATTACATGGCACAGGGTATTTTTCTTTTGCTCCAGTTGGGGTGAAAAGAGGCAGGCGGTGGTGGGAGGGGAAGATTAGTTCTTCAGCTGGGGGAGCTTCTTCTGCTCTCCCTGGCTGAACGATGCGAGGTAGGGGGAGGGAATGGGCACAACTTCTGGTCTGACATCTCATGGCCCATAATTATCAAAGGTTTCAGGAGACGATGATTCTAGGCCTGGAGGAAGCTGAAGACTTGTAGGTGCTCCAGGCAACTGTTATTGGGGGCCTCAGTGAGGTAGCCCCCTTAGTATAAAGGGAAAAATACATTGGAACCACCCGGACTGGAGGTGATGTGGTACAGGCCGTTGCAAAGTGAGGACTGATATCAAAATATTTTAAACAATGCTGTCTCTTCACATTTGCATTTCTATGTTGCCTCTTACAAATCATCAGCCTTCATGCTGTCGCAGAGGTTTATGGGAAGTGTATGGAAGTGTTCTAGCCAGCTAGACTGTAATGTCCTCATGGTTCTTGAGAAGATGATTTAATTGAGAAGTTTGCTAAAAAAATCAGTCATACATCTTGCTATTCGTACTTGCTAAGGTCCCACTGTTTTCCAGAGTTGGATCAGTTTGAGAGAAAACAGTAACATACAAAGCCTTGATCATGGGAAACTTCCATCTGTGCTCATGCAATAGAGTTGAATTCCTAAGTTGTTTGTTCTCCAATGGACAGTAGAGAACACAGCTTTTGGGACAGTAAGGAGAGGCCATGTTGTGTGTGGCGCCACCGATCGTTCTTTGCTCGTGCACTGTAATTGAAAGCAGTGGCAGATGATTTTGGGGGCAAAACATCACACAATATTATAGATGAATAAAAAATTAATAAGAGGCATGCTTTCCACCTTAGGTGTCTCTTAACTCGATGGGCCCTTTAAAATGACCAATCATTTTAAATTATTTGATTTATTAGCAAGATCTTTTGAGCAATCAATTTTCACAGTACATTATATTTTTCAGATGCACTACGTGTGAATTCTCCCAAACTAGAATCAGCTATAAAACAAGAAGTTAAATTTGATTATTTTTCTTGTCCTGCCTCAAAGCTTGTATTGAGAATCTCATACTGGACTGTTCAAAACTACAATGCTGCTATAAAATGTATAAACGTGTGAGAACATCGATAGAACATAATCAAGAGACAACTGGCAATTCAACTGACCAGTGTTCTTGCCCAAAAGGGACATTTGGAGCATGTAATGCAAAAATATGTGCAAATTTGAACAGTTTTTATACACTTTCCCTTATTATAATTCTATCGAGCATAAAGACGTGATAGAAATGGGTTATTTTCAGGAAAACCTATCTTATAAGCAGGTCGCAGGATCTTCTTAAAGGAGATAATGTGAGATGTCTTTGAAACTGAGATACAATAGACAAACTCACTACTGACAATTACATTCTCAAAATCACACCTCTGGTTGCCAATATTAAAAATGAGGCTACACTCTACTGCAAATGCTGGAAATGTATTAAGTCAAACAGAATGACTTCGAGGCCTACCGGAGTCATAAATCTTAGCAAGCATATTGAGGATAATGGGGACTTCAAATTAATAGGAAAACACCATCTTTAATTCTAAAATATATGTGGGTACGTTGTGATATACAACAGAACATTAAAACAATAGGAATATAAGATTGTTATAACAAGAACATTCAAAATTTGCATTTTGTAACTAAACCATTTTATGCCATTTGTAAATCAAGCTTGATTCCTACCAGATAAATGTGTCTAATTTGAGCAAGATCCATCAACCCAAATATTTGTCAATATTTTAACATCTAAGTTAATGAGCAAAATCAATCTATTATTTGCACAATAATGGGAACTCATACCTTGTTTTGATAGCATGATTGTATGATAGTTTGCATAGACTGAGAAATCAGACTAATAATTGCTTCACTTAAAAAATCAGCCAATAACAGAGGTAGTCCAACTTAAAAAAGTTAACTTGATGGTCGTCTGAGAGGAAACAACTTTGAAACTCAATGAGAGGGCCTTCAAGTGGAGGGAATTTCAGAGAATGTTCTGACACAGTCCTGTTTATTGATGAAGCAGAGTTATAACATGAGATGGTCAGTGCCTCTTGAGGAGGGTAGCCCATGAACGTAATTGTGCATAAGGATGAAAAGCGTAGTTATCTGTATGGGAAAGTAGTGATGGATCTTGGAAGTGTAACCAAAGCGTGAAAGACAAACTTGGGGAAATTTGCAGTTGGTTGGATTAGAACTGTGGGAATATGAGAGGGGGTCTTGATAAGGAATACTGCAATTGTGAGGGCATTGCTGAGTTCATTGTGAATCTCATATATATATTAAGCTGTACAGTGGGCAAAGATGACAATTGATGTGGTGAACATAGAGTCAGATTTTCGGCAGGAGAGGTTGGAGTAAAGAGAGGGAAAGATGAATAGATGGTCTTAAATGTAGTGGGTGCGGAAAAGTAACTTATTTTTGTTTTGCCAGGTTTGATCGCTAAGCAGTATTGTGTCAACATCAGGACAGTGCGCGTTCTACAGGCGACAAAAATGCAAAAACCCAGCCTTTATTGAAGAGCATAATTCATGCATTGTGTTTATATGCAGTATGTTAACCTTTTGCATTGCAAACTTTAACCTTGAAAAACACAATTAATAATGTTTGCAATAACTGTTCATTTGTAAGGTATTGCTGCAGACTGACTGAGTGTGTTAGGGTGTGGTCCCTTTCTAGGACCTTCTAGAAGCTTTCTCTGCAGCATGACTGGGTGTGGTTTGTGGGCTGGGCCAGACTCTATGTAAGGGAGCCAGCCCAGCTCCACATGCTCACTATTCAGAGGTCCCGGTTCAGAGCAGCAGCAATTTCCTGAGCTCCTGTTCCAGAGGCCTGCTTTGACGTTCCAGGCCTGCCCCGCATTATGTTGGTGATCCTTGAGCAGGGTGGTAAGGCAGAGGTTGGGCTGGGCCCCCGAACCCGTTCTAAAAGACTCTTGAGTTTTTGGGCCTACTCATGAAACTTTCAGAGTACGCAAATCACTGCTCTGTTGTAAAACTTGGTGTTCAGATCGGCAACAGCTTGCGCGATCATTTCATGGCATTTACATATTCTTGTTAAAATCGGCAGTGTGCGTGATTCATTTCCCGCCTGTAAAACTTGGTGTTCAGAACGGCAAAGGCTTGTATGATCATTTCATTGCATTTACATATTCTTGTTAGAATCGACAGTGTGCGTGATTCATTTCCATTCTGTAAACTTGATGTTCAGATCGGCAACAGTGTGCGCGATCATTTCATGGCAATTAAAAACCTTGATGTGTAATGTTTGTTGAAGTGCACACATTTATCCTGAGCCTTTGAATTTTCTGTGAAGATGCTAAATTCAAAATGTGACGTTCTTTGTGCATATTAAAGGGGTGATTCTCACCCTGGCGGGCGGCGGAGGCCGCCCGCCAGAATTCCCCCCTCCAAAATACCGCTCCGCGGTCGCAAGACCGCTGAGGGGATTTTGGGTTTTGCACTGGGCTGGCGGGCGACCGCCAAAAGGCCGCCCGCCAGCCCAGTGCAAAACGGCCTTCCCACTAGGACGCCGGCTCAGAATTGAGCCGGAGGAGTGGGAAGGTGCGACGGGTGCAGTGGCACCCGTCGCGTATTTCAGTGTCTGCATAGCAGACACTGAAATACAAAGTGGGGCCCCCAAGGGCCCCACGGCACCCCCTACCGCCATCCTGTTGCTGGCGGGAGACCCGCCAGGAACAGGATGGCGGTAGGGGGTGTCAGAATCCCCATGGCGGCAGAGCGCGCTCCGCCGCCGTGGAGGATTCACAAGGGCAGCGGAAAACCGGCGGGAGACCCTGGCCCCGGCGGTCTCTGACCGCCGGGGTCAGAATGACCCCCTAAGTCCCTAATTCCAATTGTTTTCCAGGGAATTTTTCAGATTGTCTTTTGTCCTCATGTTAAATATGCCGTGTTTGTTCTGAAACAGTATTCTAGAAGGTTCTTGTATTTCTAGACATTATGTGACATTTTATGAAAAGCTCATATGAAACATTGCATTAATCATTCTTGATTTTTTCCAAGGTACCCAGAGTTCTTGAAATCTAGTTAAAGTCACTTCTTAGGTTATCCGTGGTTACAGTAAGACAACGCTTAGAACTATAGTCTAGCGAAAGTCAATGTGATTATATTTTGATATTGTGTTGTTTAACCTTTTGCTTCCTACAGGTCTCCTTTCCAGCTGTTCCCTATCTAATCCCCTTTTCCCCACTTGGACTCTCTTAGGCTCTGTGATATTTCTATCAAAGTTTTGGAGCTGTCTTGTGGTGGGCATGTTGGGAACGTGCGCAGGTCCGGAGGATCTGATCTCCCTGACATATTGTAGAACATAGGAAGTCTGTTTCAAAAGCTTGCAGGCCACAAGATATGGATGGCACCAGAAACCTGAAAGAGGGAATAATTTAGCTATTGTTCTCCAAGATAGCCAGCAGGTAGGCTGCACTCCTCACATATCCTCCTGACTCTATTTAATATAATCTATGTCAGCTCCTGTCTTCCCATCCAAAACCTTTTCACCACTAACTAATTTATATAAATCTCACATACTTTAAAAGCTCTAGCCAGATGTTTGTTGCAACATATGATTTATAATTGTTCTCTATTTCTCTCTTGTTGTGGCTATAAAATGGCACTATGGCCCTCATTATGATATTGTCGGTCAGGTGGCCGTCACACCGACAACGGCAACCACTGTCATCATGTTGGATAAAAAGTGTAAATTCAAATAATTAATAAATAGTATATTTACAGGCAGAGCCATTGGCCAGTCCAAAGTTCGCAAATGGCCACAGGGCAACTTCCAAGGCCCAACTTGACTTCTGACAGCCCACGGGGTCCGAGTTGGAGCGTTTATGGGTCTTTGGAGGGGGCGGACAGGGTGGGGGAGGAAAAACAGGATGTATGGATGTATGTTGAGGTGATGTCTGCAAGTGAGGTGGGTGTGCTGCCTGAGGCGGTGATGGTGGTGGTGGTGACTGCGCATGTGGTGTGTGGGATGCATGTCTGCGGGTCTGCTGGTGTGGTGGCTATGGGCAAGCCTGTACAGGTGGCAGGATCTGGGGCTGTTGATGCAGTACATGCAGGTGTGAGTGCTGATGTGACTGTGAGGGAGGAGGAGGATGGAGAGACATTGGAGACAGTGGCTGTTGTTGTGTGTGCATCTGTGTATTGGCTGTGTGTGTGCACGTGGAGTGCAGTGTGCTGCCTGTGTTTTACTGTGCGAGTGCTGTCTGTTGTGGTGGGTGCATGCTTGTCAGAATGTGTGCGTGGGATGAGTTGGGGTTGAGGAGACAGGGACTGGGAAGAAGTAGATGGAGGAGGGATGGAAGAAACAGGGACACTGGCTACAGTCAGAGAGGAGGCCAGAGCCTGAAACAATCTCTGTAGGGCCGCCAAGCCACTGTCAATGCCCTCCAGGTAGGCATTTCATTGCTGCAACTGGGATGCCAGCCCCTAGATGGCATTTTCAATGGTTGACTGCCCTACAGAGAAGGCTCTCAGGAGGTCAATAGCCTCCTCACTGAAGACAGCAGGGCTGACTGGGGCTGGGCCTGAGGTGCCTGGGGCAAAGAAGATGCCCACCCTCCTGGGTGAACGGGGTGCTGGGTGAGGGGCTACTGGGAGGGCAGTGCTGGTACGGGAGTGGCGGAAGATCTTGTAGCTGGTCTGGTCACAGAGGGGTACGCCACCACCAGGGAGCTTCCATCGGAGGAGGAATCAGAATCAGTTGTATCGGTTCCAGTCTCCCCCTTGGTGCTCCCCTCGCCCTCAAACCCACTGGTCCCCTCGGTGTTGGTGGACTCTGCCTCCTGTGTCCCATGGGCTGCAGCTCCCTCACTCGCCCATGCACCTGCTCCTTCACCAGATGATGCTAATGCACACATGGACAGTATGACAAAAGGAGGGGGGAAAGAAAGGGAGCACAGGGTCAATCACAGCACCATCAGCACAGATGGCATAAACATCACAATCACTCCCTGGGACATACAGTGTGCAAAATGGACCACAGTGACAAACCATTGCCTAGGTACTACAGCAGGAAGGAACCCAAACACTACAATATGCACACCTACTGGGACCGACTAAGCCTTGTGTGACATGGCATGCTAGCTACCTAGTAATACCAAAATGAATACCACCCTACATAGCTAAGCAGCACCATGCAGGAATGGCCAAACCGGCATATTGGGTCATCCACTGACTAGAACCTTGTACCCAAATCCCATGCGAGGCAACAAAAAAGTGAATACCACACACATACAACACTCATCCTCTTGTGGCTGATGTGCTGCCATCAAGCACCCATCCAGGTCAGGATTGGCCACCACCAGTATGCGGGCTGTAAGGGGGTTCAGGCTCAGACAGGCACCCCTACCTTGTTGGGAGGCGATCCCCAGCTGGGCCTCCATGGTGTTCCGGGCCTAGTGTCTCAGTTCCTCCCACCGTTTAACTGCAGTGGGTGCTCCGCCGGCTATGGACACCCAGAGACCACACATCCTTGGCGCGATGGCACGCCACAACCCCTTCTTCTGATGGGCGCTGACCTGCAGAGAAAACAGACAGAAGGACACCATGAACCAATTCAGCTTGTCACACAAATGGCCTACTTACTGCATTTACCCCTAATTAAGCCCACACATTACCCGTACCTCTGCATTCACATTGCCTGCAGCCATACCCCCCAAATGACACATTGCTAGCACACACATACATCTACATGCAGCCATGTCTCATGCAACGTACCCATGATGTACTCACCTGTTGGTCTGGAGGCCCATACAACTGCCCATACATAGGTAGGATCCCATCCACAAGCCTCTCCAACTCCTCCGACGTGAAGGCTGGGGCCCTTTCCCCTGTAGCACAGGCCACGGCAGGTTCCAGACACAGGTCACAGCACATGCAGTGAAGATGTAATTGAGTGGAAATTCAGGAATCAAGTGAAGTGGTACAAAGAAAATGACGGTCACATCCACGACGATGAACATCGTCACCGCCGGTGTTGATCATCATTGGTTCCTCTACTCCATAGAGCCCCATGTTAGCTAATGAGGAATTGCATGGCGGTGCAAACTGCCTTCCGCCATGACACCTAACGCCGGTGGAGTGAGGTCACTTCCACCTTTCCCTGCATACAGGACAGGCGCTTGCCATTTCCTACAGCTAGTACTCATGTTTAGAATTATAAGTTTCTCATTGGTGTTGACTGTACACACCTAGACAATTCTAGTGTCCTACATACATAAATGCTCTGTGTACTATGTTGTTGTGTGTCCATAGGTCCTGTTGTCACACCCATTTTACTTTTGGCTCACTTAGATACCAACCACTGCAGAGGAATAGGAGGAGGAGGCAAGCACCCGTGTACAGACCCCTTGTGGACTTGGCTACACTTGAGGACCGGCACATCATACTCACCTATCGTCTGGATAGGGCCCCAATCACAAAGCTGTGTGCACAATTGGAGCCAGATCTGCTTATTGCTATCTGTTGCACACAGTAATTCCCTCGCTTGTACAGGTACTGTAAGTGTTCCATTTCCTGGCAACTGGTTCCTTACAGGTGACTGTGGGCTTGGCTGCAGGAATGTCACAGCCACTGTTCTCGATTGCGCTTGGAAAGGTTTTGGCTGCCATGCTCAAACACATGTGCAGCTACATCTCATTCCCCCAGAGTGAAGATTTGCCCACTGTGAAGGCTGGATTCTACACAATGGGACACATACCACATGTGATTGGGGCCATTGACGGGACCCATATTGCCTTAGTCCCTCCCAGGACAAATGAACAGGTGTACAGGAATAGGAAGAGTTTCCACTCTCTCAGTGTCCAGATGGTGTGCCTTACTGACAAGTACATCTCCCACGTCAATGCCAAGTATCCTGGATCTGTGCATGGTGACTATGTCTTGAGGAATAGCAGTGTCCCAAAGGTGATGGCAGGACTACAGAGACACAGAGTGTGGCTTATAAATGAGCTTGAGGCCCCACCCAATGTATGTCAGTGTACGCCTACTGGAGTCATACCCCATGCCGTTGTGCATGGCTAATGTGTGTCCTTCACTTCCTACAGGTGACTCCGGCTACCCAAACCTGTCCTGGCTCTTGACCCCTGTTAGGAATCCGAGAACAGGAGCTGAAAATCGGTACAATGATACTCATGGGCGTACCACGAGGATTGTGGAATGCACTTTGTGGATCCCTGTGCTACTCCCTTGAGAAGGTCTGCCAGATTGTGGCGATCTGCTGCATGCTGCACAATTTGGCCCTCAGACACCATGTGCCCTATCTGCAGGAGGAGGGTGGTGACAATGCACCTGTGGCAAAAGTGAACACTGAGGACAGTGAGGCAGAGGAAGAGGAGGAGGATGTGGACAACAGGACACATATTATTCAGGAGTAGTTCCAATGACACTCAGGCAAGACTGTTGATCTATACATGTCTCCATTTTAGTAAAGTACTGTGTGGCTGTAGTGTTGTACCAGTCACTACCTTTTCATCACATTTGATTGTCAACTATGCCTTTCCTTATTGCAGATGTTGGTGTGGTTACAACAGTGTACTGATGTGATGACTACAGACTGCTGAGATACATTTGTTGGATGGATTGACACATTACAGGACATTTGCACAGGATAATGCAGTTCAATACAGTTCAATACATTGCACATTTCTATCTGATAAAGCACTATTACTCAAGTTGTGTTCAATGGTGTTTATTTGAATAAAAAATCAATGGAAAGTGCAATAGAGTGGGGTGATGGTTGGGAACAGTCCAGTGTAGTGGGGGCAGTCTGTTTGTAGCACAGGTACAGTGTCCAAGGGTCCATAGAAATAGGAGCAATGGTAGGCCAAAGTGAACAAGGTGACTCAGTGGAACACAAGTGGGACATTCTGGAGGGGCTCATTTCCTGGAAGTTGTCTTGGTCTTGGCAACTGTCTCTGGTGTCTGTCTGGGGTGCTGGAAACGTTTGCAGGGTGGTTCACCTTCTACAGGGGAGGTGTGCTGGTGGCCTGTGAGTCCTGTAGCAGGGCCTCCTGTCCACTAGCAGCTGCAGCAGATGTGGAGGGCTGGTCAGTACACTGGCTACTGGAAGGGGTCTGCTGGTGTGCTGTGTGTTCGCTATGTCACTCAGCATCCCTGCAATGGAGGCCAGGGTAGTATTCAAGGCCTGCAATTGTTGCATGACCTCCTGGTGGTGTTCCCCCTGCAGCCGCTGGTTTTCCTGCATGCTGTTTAACACCTGACCCATCCTGTCCTGGGATTGTTGGTATGCTCCCAGGACATTTGTGAGTGCCTCTTGGGCAGTCGGTTCCCTGGGCCTGTCTTCCCCCAGCGCACAGCTGTCCTCCGACTGTCCCTGCCCCCCTGTACCTGTGCCCTGTGAACGGGGTGCCCACTCCCACTGACACCAGGACCTTCATCGTCTTGCCTGTGTGGTGTCGACTGGGATCCCTGTACAGGTGGGCACACTACTGATTGACGTGTCCTTCGGACAGAGTTTTGGGGGCGTTGGCTGGCTGCTGTGGTGTTTGAGTCTGTGGGGGGGGCTGTGGTGGACTGGCTGTGGGATGTGGTAGCCGACTGACCAGTGGTCCCAGATGGGCTAGGGAGTTCATCCAGATCAAGACCTCCAGAGTTGCTGTCATCACTGAGGGGATCTTCTGGTGGGGGACTGGGTTTCCGTGGCACCTCCTGACATTAGCTGGGTGCACCTGTGGGGATGTAAGTGATTTGTTAGGGTATTTGTCTGTCACATATTTCTCATTTCTACCTTTCCCAATGATATTGGTTTTGTCCTCCCACCTTTGGTAGTGTATGGTGATGGACTATGGGATTGGTAATTCTTCATGCTGGCCATGCATTGCTGGTGGGTGTGAATTTAGAGCTGGGGGGATGTTCTTGCAGTGTGTATGGCATGCAGGGGTAGACATTTAGATGTGGTAATTGGTGTGGTGCACTGTGTGGGATGGAATGGGATAAAGGGAGTATTGCCAAGACCTGCTCCTCCCATGCTGACAGCTGTGGGGGAGGAGGTGTGGGTCCACCACCAGTCCTGATAGCACGCTGGTGCCTTGATGCAATGGAACGCGCCTTCCCCTGTAGGTCGTTCCACCTCTTCCGAATGTCGTCCCTTGTGTGTGGATGTTGTCCCACGGCATTCACCCTGTCCACAATCCTCCGCCACAGCTCTATCTTCCTGGCAATGGAGATCTGCTGTACATGTGTCCAAACAGTTGTGGCTCTATCCTGACTGTTATCAGTGAAACGGGGGTGCCCTTGTGGGGACATGGGTGTTGTGTGGTGTATGTGTTGTGCAGAGGGTGTTGAGTGATGTGGTGGGGTGTGGGGTGCGTGATGGATTAATGGGTAGTTGAGGTGTGTGTGTGCAGTTGTCTCTGGGATTGGTGTGGCAAGGTGTAGCGGTCTTCTCATGTTTGCAAAGGTTTATGGGTGATGTGGGGGAGTGTTTTATAGTGCTGTTTGTGGGTGTGTGGGGTGGGTGTATTTGTGTCAGGTGTGGGTTTTTTGTTCAGGCCAATGTTGTCTTGTTTAATTTTCTTGGCGGCTATTTCAGTGCAGCGGTGTGCACTGCCAAGGGTTTATCGCCATTGAATGTCCACTGTGGTGATTTGTGGGTCATTATTTGGGTGTTGTTTTGGTGGTGTAACAGTATGGGTGCTAGTTCTAACAGTTTATTGCGTTAGTTGGCTCTGGTGGATTTGTGGTTGTGGCTGGTTTCTGTTGGTTACCGGGGTAGTATGTTGGTGGCCCTCACCGCAGCGGTATTCAGAATTTACTGCCAATGTCATAATGAGGGACTATGTGTTAACTTTTCAGTTCCCTGTTCATAGGTGTACCTCATTGCCATCACAAGGATGGGATTCCGATGGAGGGTTGCTTCCAGGAGGCCACTGAAAGCCTGCTGCTGGGGGCCAGCTTTGAAAGGAAATGGTCTTTTGTCAGTGAGAAGTGGGATCCAGCCTTTTCCTGCTGCTATGCAACAGTTGTAGTTCAGTGTGTGGATTAGCAAACAGACAGGAGTTAAGCCTTGTGTTTTTTGTTGCCCTCCCCAGCACAGTAGAAGAATACAGGGCCACTGAGCAGAACAAAGATGTGGATGGCCCCTGAGATTTGCCTGCAGATGTTTTAAAGATTCCAAATGCAAGCCAACATTGGTTAAGTCTTTCACTGTCATGTATACGAAAATGCAAGTATGAATGTAATCTATCCCCCTCACACACACCTGTTCCTTCCCCTGCCCTCTGCTTATTGTGGTGTCTTCTGCTGCCATAGGTGCATTTCTGCAAGTGTTCAAAATCTGCTGTTTATGTTCTGTCTGGATCAATCCCCTATAGGAGTTCCAGCTGTCCCAACCCCTCACCCCCATTTCTAAGGACATCCTCTGCTTTCGTACACCACTTTTTTGGCTAACATGCACCAGTCCATGTCTCGCTTCCAGGTTCGAGATCCGGGATAATGCACCACCCCAGGCTTTTGCAATATTTCTTTGGACAACCATCATATCCAGCGTTAACCATATTTGGAGAGATCTGGTTACATATGAATCGCCCCAAATATTGGGTATAAACCATATTGCGGACCTTATCAGACTCCCTTGCCCTACTCGTCCAAGACACTCCACAATTTTCCCCCTGAAGATTTGTTTAACAGGGAAGTTCCAATGGATATGAAGGGAGGAGCTAGTCTTTCCACAACACCACAGGCACTGCTCGGTGGACGCTCTGTTCATTCTAAGCAAAACCATTTGAGTGTAGTAGGGGCGGTGTAAAATTCATAGTTGTATCAGCCTGATTCCAATTTTATGGCAACATCTGTAGGGGCACCAAGGGCCTTCACCCACTCCCCGTCCTTGAAGTCTCCCACATCTCTCACAACGCTCCCTTAGCTGTTGCGGGGTCTCAGGGTGTGGTTCATAATCTTTCTATATGTCTGGGCTATGTTTTTTTGGCATGGGGTCTCCCATGAGTCTGTCCTCAAGGTGGGGAATAGTCCACCAGTTCTGTGCCTCTCGGCAGCACAGACAGCAGAGCATGTCTTAATTGTACATCTCTGAGGATGCCAGCTGATTCTCACTTAGTCCTGCAGAGAAATTATGTCTCCTTTAACCCACACGTCCCCCATTGTGGAGATACCTATCAAGTTCCTTTCGGCAAAGCCCTTTAGTCTCCATAGGGGCCCCAGCATTTCCAACTCCCAGAGCAGGGTGGTCTTCGTGATTTTGTTTCTCCAACACAGGTATGTCATCACTTCTTTCCAGACTTTAATCACTGTTTTGGTGGGGGTTGGTAGCCAAGCTAATTTTCTCCCGTCATATAGTGTTGTTGGGTATTCTCTTTCACCTACCACATGCCTATCCACTCACAGCGCTGGCTCGGTATGTGTCATATAGGCCCAGCCGTTGAACGTGACGCCAGTTGTAGTTTTGAATATTTGGGAGGGCAAGTCCCCTGTCGAACCAGCCTCTTGTAAGTTTGGACAGGACAATCCATGTTGGGTCCGTGTCCCATAATAAAAGTTGGGCTTCTGCTTTGATTGCTTTAAAATATGCCTTAGGAACATCATAGGGAGTGTTTTGTAATGTGTACAAAAACGTGGCAATGCCATCATTTTAAATAAAATAGATCTGCCCAGGGCTTTGGCAATGTCTGCTAATGCCTCACATCAGTTTTTAATCTGTTGAGCAGGGTTAAGTTCCGCTCATGGAAGAGGTCTGCATCTGGTGTTAGGTATATTCCTACGTAGCTGAATCCACTAGGTGCAATGGTCACCTCACAGTCAAGAAGAAGTCTTGGGGAATTGCCCCTCAGCAGGTTTAGTAGGGACTTATGCCAGTTAATAACATATCTTGAAAATTTACCGAAGTTCTTGATTATCTGCATTATTCTGCCAACCGTTAGCTCAAGGTTAGCAATACAGAGTAGCATGTCGTCCGCATATAACAATATTCTATATGCCCAACCTCTCCCCACTCCAGGCCCCTGCCCTGTAGGTCCTGGCGTATTCATGTGGCTAATGGCTCCAGAGCGAATATCACTGGGGACATGGCAACCCTGTCTGGTGCCCTTTGGAGTCTGAATATGGAGGAGTTTGTCTCATTCACCCTTACCCTGGCCTGTGAGGCTGTTGTATAGCAAGCAGATCAATTGTATATAATGCAGGCAGGCACCTAGTTTGGCCATCACTGCAAATATGTAGTTCCACTCCAGAGTGTTGAGTGCCATTTTGGCATCTATTGGTGTTACTGTAGCGCTTTCATTTGATTTGTCCCTCTGTCCCAGCACTCAGTAGAGACGCCAAAGAATAAGCGTCTTTCTCTGGTTAGGCATAAAGCCTGACTGGTCCAGATGGATTAACAAGTGGATCACATTTCTAAGGTGTGTTGCCAATATTTTGGCCAGTATTTTGACCTCTGCATTAAACAATTATATGGGTCTATGAGAGCTGCAGTTCTCAAGGGGTTTTCCTTATTTATGTACAGGTACTATGGTGGAGAGTCGTTGGTCTTGCAGGAGAATGCCCGCATTTCACCTTCTTTGTACATGCTCAGTAAGTACAGAGGGAGTTTTGTTGCCATAATTTTATAGAGTTCTATTGGTAGTGCTTTTTGGCCGAGTCTTTCCCCAACTGTAACTCCCACATCGCTGTTTCTGTCTCCTCCACCCCTATATCGGTGTCAAGATAGGTTGCCTTGTGTTAAACATGGGGGCCATATATCTTTGAGACAGTCAATTGAGTCCTCGATTACCTTCTGGGAGTATTCCTGGGTGTAGTAGGCCACAAACACTTCAGCGATGCGCTTCCCCTCTAACTAACTCCCCCGCCTCAGTTTAGACCTCTAGTGGTCCCTCTTGTCAAGCCATGCCAGGAGCTTACCAGTCCTAGTTCCATCTTCATACAGCCTGTAAATAGTGACTCTGCCCTGTCTGAGTGGCATCAGTGACCAGCTCTTTGTATCCCTGTTGCTTTAGCACCAGTGTATGTCTCACACGCAGTCCCGTTCTACTCGTCAGAAGTCGCTCCTGGTCTAAGACATCCCTTCTCCAACTCCTATAGTTTGGCCCTTGTATCCCACTTGAGACCAGAAATAAGGAAAAAGTGCCTAGCCCCTAACTACAGTTTTGTAAACCTCCCATTGTGTGAGGGCTGAGTTCACTATGCGTACATTTTCATCAAAGTATTGTTCTATACTCTCGCCACTCAGCACATGTCCATGGCTTTGTAGGTGTTGCTCATCAAGTGCATTTCCTGGACCATGATGATGTCAGGCACGTGTCATTTCAAGTGCTTAAGGATCAATCCCCTTATTATCTTATTCCCTAGTCCATTACCATTCCCCAAAAGTATTTTCAGTGAACCCAGTCTGATCATGATAGAGTATTATTGTTTTGACCCAGAAGCCCCGCCGGGTGTTTATCAAATGTCTGAGCCTAGACGCTCAGCCTGCACAAGACTGTATGGTGTTCTTTCTCAGCATACCTCAACAGTGTATTGAGACCATTAAGAAAAAGACATTTGTAAAAACTACTTCCCCAACATACTCCCCGCTCCCCGCTTCCTTGCACTGTAGGCTTTAAAACTGCCTGCCACTCCAACACTGCACAGCACCTGTCATCCCAAAATTAGGAAATATAAACAGGGTTAGCTGGACAACACAAATCCTCAAACCCTGTGCCCCTGTTGCCCTCTTGCTTACTGTTCACCATTATCTATTTAATAGCTGTTTACTGCAGGGGTGCTACCCTGCCCTATGGTCCAGTCAATTTCTTCCTTAGTTCAGCACCAACAGGGCAGCGGCTTTTGTTGTGTCTCTGCCAGGGGACTGTTCTCTGGGGCATCAGTCAGGCGCAGCAATCAGGCCCCCACAGGCACTCTCAGGTAGAGATACTGTCGTAGTTTGGACTCTTGCTCTGGGCAAGACTGCTGGTTTAAGGATGACAGTACCTTTGTTTGTAGACGACTATGCCTATCCTACAAGAAGTCGCAACTGTTGTCCCAACCTTACCGGCTCAATAGCAGCACCTCACCAGAAACACAATAGTAAAAGGTGATTTGTGGCAGCCTTTATGCATGGACTCGAGAATAAGACATCTCAGGGAGTGTCGTGATTAAATGGAGATTACCCCTTTCTCATAGATATATCATGTCTCATACAAACACAGGCAACGACAAAGATGCAGTAAAGTTTCAATAGTTTTTATTTAACACAACTGCAATTTGCAATAAGTTGCATGGGCTGCAATGATTAGGATAATGAATGATGCAAGAAACAGAATTGTGAAGACGAGAGTCATTATTACAAAGACCCCCACCATCTTGCAATGCATGTAAAAGACATGTAATATGCCCTAATACCCTAATGTGATAGGCCTAACCTCCTACCTAAAGGAAAGCTGGGTTTGCTAAACCTAATCTGCCAATGCCATGTCCATGAGAGGAGCCCCCAAGACTCGTTACCTTGGAATGAGGTCTCTATCCCAGACTCCGCAGGGACACGAAGACTGGGTCATCGTCAAGACGACGTGCAGCATCAATATGGTCAGAATCCCTCTGATTATCTGTCTAAAGTGCGATGTATTTATACAGATCTACCAGGACCCCTGACGTAGGTGTGTTCCCAAACAATAGATAACAGACATGCTTGGGACGGCAATTAATATAAACAAGTATAGAGAGGGAGAATCCCTAAGTGTGAACACCTACTGTTGGTTTGTCTTTATTGCTTGATCTTGAAGCCTTAGCGTGGTGGCACTGGTAATGCAAAGCATAACAAGTGGACTAACTATAAACAAGGCAGAGATGAATTAAATAATTAAATGGACTAAGACAGAGCAAGCTAAGTAGGTTAAAAGTCACTAGGTGACGGGGGCACGAGTCTGCAAGCCAGAGGCTAAGCTAACTCCTGTTATCCCATTAAAACACACTAGGATTCACTACAATACCTGTGGATCTTCTGGTGTCGATGTCCCCTGCCTGCTGTTCCCAGTATCTCGCTGAGGTCCTTCAGCCTCTGGGGCTTTAGCAGTCGGCGGTGCAGTGTGGTACCACTGTGCCCATTGTCCTCCTGCCAGTCCACACCCCTCAAGCCAGTTCCAGACCTCCTCCAGGGTCATAAAGCGCTATGGGGCATATTTATACTCCGTTTGCGCCGAATTTGCGTCGTTTTTTTCGACGCAAATTCGACGCAAAACTAACTCCATATTTATACTTTGGCGTTAGACGCGTCTAGCGCCAAAGTTCATGGAGTTAGCGTCATTTTTTTGCGTGAACACCTTCCTTGCGTTAATGATATGCAAGGTAGGCGTTCCCGTCTTAAAAAATGACTCCGATGCATATGCGTCGTATTTATACTCCCGGGCAAAAATGACGCCCGGGAGTGGGCGGGTCTAAAAAACCCGCATTAGCGCTGGATTTTAGCGCCTGGGTCAGGGCAGGCGTTAAGGGACCTGTGGGCTCAGAATGAGCCCAGAGGTGCCCTCCCCTGCCCCCAGGGACACCCCCTGCCACCCTTGCCCACCCCAGGAGGACACCCAAGGATGGAGGGACCCACCCCAGGGACATTAAGGTAAGTTCAGGTAAGTATTTTTTTTTAAAAAAATGTGTGGCATAGGGGGGCCTGATTTGTGCCCCCCTACATGCCACTATGCCCAATGACCATGCCCAGGGGACAGAAGTCCCCTGGGCATGGCCATTGGGCAAGGGGGCATGACTCCTGTCTTTGCTAAGACAGGAGTCATTTCAATGGGGGTTGGGCGTCGTAAAAAAAATGTTGCAAATCGGGTTGAGGCGATTTTTTTGCCTCAGCCTGACTTGCACCATTTGTGGACGCCCATACGCCATTTTCCCCCTACGCCGGCGCTGCCTGGTGTACGTCGTTTTTTTTAACGCACACCAGACAGCGCCAGCGGCTAACGCCGGCTAACGTCATTGAATAAATACGGCGCCCGCATGGCGCTTCAGAATGGCGTTAGCCGGCGCTAATTTTTTTGGCGCAAAACTGTGATAGCGCAGTTTTGCGTCAAAAAGTATAAATATGGCCCTATGTTTTTCCATCCATAGCCACTCTCAGTTTAGCTGGTAACATCATTAAGGACTTGCTGCCTCAAGACCCTATTGATTTGTAGAAACTACATTGTAGCTTTTGTACTCGGAGTGTAAAGTCAGTGAAGATGCTGATAACTGTATTTTTTGTTTTTGTGTAGGTGAACTTTGGCTGGCAGTCTGGAGTATCACGTCCTGGTCTCGATGGTTGAAGATGCGGGCAATGATAGTTTGTGGCAAGGTACCTGGCCAAGGGGGTGGAATGGGGGCCCTATGGGCACTCAGTGAGAAGAACTTCAACAGGTTCTAGGGTTTTCAGGATAAGGTCGTCCAGGAAGAGGTCCACACTTGGGCACTCTGCACAATCCAGGACCCCCATGACCCTAATGTTTTTTCTCTTCCAGGAGTGATCCTCCATCTCCTCAAGCTTTGCCCCCATTGCCAACTTGTCCAAAGTCAGTTTACTTGTTCTTTAAGGTCTCTGCACAGAGTGCAGCAATCAAGTCCTCGTTTTCTGTCACCCTGTCACTTTATTTACGTACAATTTTGAACCTCCTAAAGCGCCTCTATGGTGTCTTTTAGGGGGAATTCCTCAGTGTCCTTCATGCGCCCGCACTGGGTCCCAGGGGCCCCACTAAAGTTGTGACCTCACTGGTTGTTTTGGGTAGGCCATACCTGTCCATTTTCTTTTTTTGCAAGCCCTTTGCGCCCCTGCCACCGGTCATCATGGCCTGGTATCTCCCATGGACCCTCAGGTGTGAAGGTGGTACTCACTGCAGCATGCTGAGGCTGCTCTCTCTCAGTATGGTGGGCCCCAGAGCCTCTGGGGTTTCCCACTATCTCTGGCAGCAGCACTGGGCAAGGGTGCTCCTGTTCTGGGATCTGATGTTGGCACGCTGCTACCTGCCATAGGTACCTCTATGTTTCCTAAAAGACTACGCTCAAGGGGCACGATCTCTGCGCTGGATGACCACCACTGTCCCTCCCTCGATATCTACTGCTGCAGGAAGAGCAAAGGAATGGATTAAGTGATGGATGTTAGGGGATTTTATTGCTCAGGCGCAGAAGCTGCTCTAGCAAGCAGCCATCTTGCTGGGTGGTTGACCACGCCCCCTGTTTGTCTGCAAAACTTATCATGGGGATTTCTAGGTGGCGATTCAGGAGGTTGGGGAAGTCGAAGGCGTGGGATAGCAAGCTGCCTAGCTGTCATTGGGGTAGAAGATAGGCACAATGTGGCAAGGATGGGTTTGAGATGGCATTTGCTTCAGGCAGTGCTGTTGCCTCCAGTTGGCGGCCATCAATGCAGCATCCTTTTACATGCATCCAGATGGACTGACAAGGGGGAAACGTGCAGCAGAATAAAGAAAGGATCAGAGTGGTTAGGAGTGGACAAGAAAATGGAAAGGGTGTGATGTTGAGAGGTTGGGTCAAGGAAGGTGGTATAGCTGGAATAAAAGGGGGAGGTCAGGTATTTTAGGAAGGTTGCTCACTTCGATCCAGCCACTACTTTAACAGGTGGAAGGAATGAGGGTCATTTTCTGGAGGCACATGAGGTGCCCTGGATATTAGCATTGACATGCGTTGGCAGTTACTGTTATTCAGGCCCTAGAAGTGGAGTAGCAGAAAGTGGGGTGCAGGGCTGAGCTGCTTCGGATGGAACTAGAGTGACATGGAGAGTTGAGGCAGTTCATACCTGAGGTACAAAGGTGGAGCTGCTTTTGCAGGCTTTAGCCAGCGCAATAGAAGGTGGAGAAGCTGATGATCAGGACTAAAGTGGACTAGCAAGGCTGAAGGTGAGGCTCCTGGTGCTAGACTAGCAGGGGGCAGAACTGCAGTTTAAAACTGAGGTACATTAGCAGTAGTATTATGAGGATGTAGCAACTGGTTTAGTAGTGGTCAGGCTTGAGGTCAGAATTAAGTGTTCTGATTTTTTTAAACTTTATTGCAAATTTTCACATATGCAATACATTGTACAGAGTTTTGCGTAGATCTGAGGCAGAATGTTTAAATAATGACACAACATTGCGATAAGCACAAATGAGTATCAACGAAGTTCCCTAGTCTTTCGAAGGAGCTGTAGACCGATATTTCGATGTTATTGGATATCTAGTGTGAATACAAGAAATGCAGATCCATGGACACAAGACAAGAGATGAAAACTTTTTTTAACAGCAACATGTGGTAGAACCAACCTGCACCTGTCTTCATCGTTCGTAGTATACAACACCTTGTAACAACTTGTAGGAGTTAATCTGCCCCGATTTGTTGACTGCCACCTCTGCGAATGATTGCTACTGTATGTGAGGTGCACATTTGAGCCGGAAGTCCTGGAGGGCCACAAAAACAGACCGTGCACTTGCATATTGTCTATACTTGTGAAAGAGCGACCCAGGGGATATATGGGATATATGATGTGTGTGAAACAGCGGTAAAAGGGATGGAGAGCCTCAATCCAAAGATCTGTTTCAATCCCTACTATGAGGGGTTAGATCCCTTGTGTGTTGGAGGGAAAAAGTTGGGGGATGAATAGAAAAAACAAGGGGGGAAATGTGTGTCTGAGTGCAACAACATTGCATGATAGATGGGTTATGCATATAGAGGAAGAACAGTAAAATAATCATATAACATCGTCAGCAGTTTGTGGAGTTACAGTAGGTGGAGTATCTGGACCCAGGGAAAGGAGAATTTAAGATATAGAATCCTCAGCACTAGTGAATTTGGTGCTCCCTCCTCAGTGTCTACAGTAGGAGTGGGATCACGGAAAGCCGCCCCCTTCAGCGCACTTCTTCATTCCCGTTTCAGTTGTTTAAAGTCAGGGGAGCATGGCAACTGGGGGAGCCCCTTAGGTGGCACACCCTGTGCTGCTACCTTCCGTCTAGTAGGGGCTGTGCTTGGTCAGACTGTCTTTGCATGTGGGGAGTTATGTGCCTCCTTGGCACTGCGCTCACTCCCATGTGTCTTTGCGATTGGTGAAAAAATGAGATTGTCCATCCACTTGAACCCAGAGGTGGGCAGGAAACAGGAGTGAATATTTAAAGTTTAGTTCATTCTGTTTCCATTTGGCAGCTGGGAACGTGTGTCGTTGATGAACAGTGAGTGTGTAGTCTGGAAAGATCATCACTGTTTCATTATCTATCACCAGGGTGCACTGTTTCCGGGCTTCTAGTAGTATTAGGTCATGATCTTTGTAGTGGGTCAGGCGGACTACTAGTGGCCTAGAGGGGGTGTTAGGAGATGGCCCGGGCACTGGCACTCGATGCACACATTCCAACAAGAAAAATGACACAAGGGTGTAGGTGGGGATAGAGCTGCAGAGCCATGCTGCTAGATAGGCTACTGCATCTTGCCTCTCTGCACTCTCCAGGGCCCCAACTATTCTTATGTTGTTTCTGCTGGAGTGCCCTTCCGTGTCCTGTGGTCTGTCGGCATGGGAGAGGACGCACCATCACCACCTGCTGTTTTGCGGACCCTGTCTTTAAGTTTGCCATGAACATCTTGTACCAGAGTAAGGTCTGTTGCTACAGTGTCAATTTTGCTTTCGAGGGATACCCAAGACTTTTCTATTGCTGCTAGGACCACGTCCAGCTTGTATTCCATTGGGGTGGATTCCACACAGCATATCACAGGATCATGACACTTGTCAGCTGGCTCTGGGTGCGCCTCACTATCGGCTGGAAACCAGACCAAAGTCTCCCCATCCTCGCAGTAAGTAGGGGGAGGGAGAGGGTAAGGGGTGGGGGGAAGAAAAGGGGAAAAAAGGGTGAGGGGAGGAGGGTTTCACTTCTGTAAATGGACTCATGCACCTTGTGATGGTTGGGGCACCATAATGGACTAGCAGAACTTGCGCTTCTGTCTGTGCTGTTTTCAACATTGGGAGGTCTCTGTGTGTAATGCCAGACCCACTTGCAGGTGATCAATAACTGTGACTCGCCCCGCAGCATGAGCAGTCCAGTACCTCTGACAGTGTAGATGATGGTTGCACAAAGCAATAGTAGGGGTTTGCAAGGCTAAAGAAGGTGTGGACAGCTGCAGGTCAGACAACTGGGTCGTTGGTTGATAAAGGGGTTCAGGTACAGTCTCCAGCTCAGGTGTAGGAACCAGGTCAGGGTCCACATGGCTATCAGGGGCATGTGCCAGGGCCCCACCCTCAGCAGGCCAGGGGAAATAGGTTGTGCTCTGTCTACA
Organism: Pleurodeles waltl; assembly: GCF_031143425.1. Lineage (NCBI taxonomy): Eukaryota > Metazoa > Chordata > Amphibia > Caudata > Salamandridae > Pleurodeles > Pleurodeles waltl. Next base: position 659,447,360 of record NC_090440.1, read on the forward strand.
ACCTCTCGCCACCATCAGAGTTCATGATCTCAAGGTCCACGTAGCTCACACCACGCCCCAGCAAAAATGGTTATAGTATGGGGTAGGCCCTTGGTTGTTTGCCATCTCCAGGCACAATTTTGCCCTTTGTTAGGTTCTCAGCCCACCATTCTGTGCTGCCTCACCTCCGCTGCGCCAGAGTCAATGATGTTTTGTTGGTGGGGCGGCCTTCAAGCACTCCTTTATGGCCCCAGCAGGCAGCACGGGCCCGCAGCAGCTGTCCCCGACCCGCTTCAGGGAAGAGCAGATAAAAGGAGAGGGGGTCCAATCACTGGACTCACCCCTGGTGGCGGTCCTCTTCGTGCCCCTGGGTCCCTGCTCGCGTGGGCGCAGGGCAATGGTACATTCCAGCGCAGGCCCAGTCACAGTTTCCAGTCCTCAGGTAGCGACCCTCCAAACCCCAGCCATTGGCTTGACTCACTGATCAGCATGAGGGCAGTTTCCACATCGCTGGGGGCAGTGGCAGGCCTATGGCGCCTCCAGCAGGGAGAACAGCAGTCGACGCAGGAAGCCCTTGCTGCCCATAGCACAGATCGTGCTCTGGCACCCGTCAGTGCATGAGTAGGAGCCCAGAGGCCCAGCTGCAGATCCATGCAGCAGGCCCAATCTAGTCCAAAGTCTAGCTCCTTGGGAGGCTCACAAGGCTCACTTTTGGCTCCCTTATGCTCCTCCACTCTTGTGGGGCTATTTCTGGCTCAGAAGAGTGGTGGCTGGCGGCTATAGATGGGGGAGAGCTGACCAATCACGGGATCTGGCAGCGTAAAGCTGCTGGTGTAAGCCCAAGTACACCATCAGACATGCGCATGAGGGCTTATGTACAGGAAGAGCCAATGGAAAAACTGCAATTCAGCTCAGAGGTGCATTGCCAGCTCTACATTGGGAAGAATGTGGTTCTAACTGGGACAGACCTGAAATATTAGGGTACATAATTACCTGTGGAAAGCGTGATAATTTGCTGCATGTTGCTGGATAGCTGCTATGGGAGGTGATGAATGCGAGTGATCTAGTACTGATATGGCTGGTATGGTGGAGTTCAGTCTAGATATTTGTATAAAATTCCTGACTAGTGTGCTGATGTCTCCTTTATTGAAAAATAAATGTGAAGCTGGCTCATTATAAATGAAGGGCTGCCTATTATTAGTATGATGAACGTTGTTTAGTGACGAGGGAGATATGCTATTAGATATGAGACTGGTTCCTTATCAATGTAAGCTGGTCTTTTATTGGTAGGAAGTCAGTCTATCATGGAAACGTGAGGTTGACGTTTACAATGGTGCACATGAGATCTTGTTCAGCAGTGCCAGTTCTCCTCTGGGCAGGGTCTAAATCGTTCATCTTGCAGTTATTCCTTTCTGTTGTGAGGGCAACATAAGTGAACTAATGGACAGAGAGGGTGGCTTGCACATAGTATGCATGGTTACCAGCATCTCTGTGTCCTCTGCTTGCACCTCATCTCTCTGTTCTCTTGTTAGTCATGTACTTTTACTCACCTTCCTAGAGAACCTTACCAGGCCGTTTGTTCTGTCTTCCTCTGCTCTTTTTCCACCTCTATTCCATGGCTAAGTGCTTCAAAAAGAGGTGTAGTCTACATGGAATCCATTGGATACACTCATTCCTCCGTGCCATGCCCCTGATGCATCAGCCCACATAGTGAGCTTTCTCTATATGTGAAAGGGATGTAATGGGGCACCGGTGGGGGTTACCGTGTTACATTACCCTCTGTTCTTTTCTACCCCATGCTGTTGCCTCTCAACCTCTGTTCTAATTCAGTCTCCTGCCTTCTTTGTCTCATTCGTATATATTCCCAAAATCCTGAGACAATGCAGAAGGTGTCTCCTCACTGATCGCTGTACATGTGTCAAATGAAATAGCGGTCTGGCGCACCTGCACTTCAAAAGGCGTGGGTCTTTGGCACCCTTTTTGCCCAGCAGGGATGAGAAAGATGGAAAGCTACAGGACAACTGTGAATGTGAAAGGCAGGGGGATCCTGCACTGCTGGTCGGCAGGTTGGTTGCACATAACAGGTTCCCTTGCCCTCATCGGACTCCAGTCAAAGGAAGGGCAATCGCAGTTACACCTTTTACTTATTCAATGTTTGTTAATGCCTCAAATACTTACCGGTAATTGTACTCTGAGCCCTTCCCCTTGCTTTCATACTGACTCAATGAGGCAGTCCTGCCTCGCATCACCACACATCCAATCTGCAAGCAGCAAATAAAAAGCATTCAGGATACAAATAAAATGCCCTTCCCTCCCCCAACCTCCTATTTTTTTTAAAGCTGCAAGCCATGATGCTTTTGTAGTTGGCCTAAAAGAAATGGAAGAGAGGGAGGAATGTGGGTATGGAAAGCCAGGGGAAGGACTCAGAGTAATGAAACTAGAAGTGAGTAATTGAGGCACCACCTAATTGCCCCCCCTCGCTTTCAGTACTTACTAAATGAGAAGTAGATATCCAGAACAACTCAAAAACGTATATGCGTCCATGCACAGTGAAATTTGCATGACCAAGAAACATACATAGTGAATAGAGTAAACAACCCCTATGGCTTCATAGAGGCCAATACTCGTGAACCAAGAACACCTTCCACATCAATTTCCTGCCTAATTTGATAGTGATTTACAAAATTGGACAGGGAAGACCAGGTTGCCACCCTACAAGTTTTAGAAATAGATGCACCCTGGAGCTACGGTACTGAGGGGGACATATCCTGAGTAGTCTTGCCCTGAATGCCATCTGGAACCAAAATGTCAGAAACAGAATAAGCCATGGAAATGATGGGCCAAGCCCAGCAGCTAAAAAAAAGGAACAGCTGGCTTGTAACCTTGCTTAGCAGGGCCAAAACTGACAAAGATTCAGAAACCCTAAAGGAAGTCAGCCATTGAAGATAAACTAGACGAGTGCTTCTCACATCTAAGTTGTGAAGAAGTACCTCCTCTGAAGAAAGAGAGGGACAAAACTGTGGAAGAATCACCTCCTGTCCTCTATGGAAGAAAGAATGATTCTTGGATATGAAGGAAGAAAGAGGACGCAGCACCACTCAAATGCTCAAAAAAGGGTGCCTGAAGCACAGAGCCTCCCACTTCCCCCAACCTTCTAACAGAGGTGATTGCTACCAGGAAGAATGTCTTGGGAGTCACGATTCAAATATCTATATCTTGTAAGGGCTCAAATGATGGGAACTTAAACGCTTCCAACACCAACAGCAGATCCTAAGAGGAGAAAACACAAGGGGGAGGAGGATGTAAATTCAATACTGCTCTAAAAAAGTCTGGGAACAAATCCATACACTCCAGAAAGTTACTCTAAGACGTCTGAAAAGCCATTATTGATGCCCATTAAACCTTGAGAGTAGAGATCTACGGTCCCAAAGAAGACCCCCTCCTCAAGGAAAGCCATGACCACGAACAGACTTGAAGTGGAAGGATCCAACTCTCTAGCCACACACCAATTACTGAAAGATCTCCAATACCTCCAATAGGCTTTCTAATTGGAAACCTCCTAGGAGCCTGAAGAGTAGACACTAAGGCATCAGGGAGCCCCATCCTAGACAACCCTAACCTCTCAACTTCCAGGCCACTAGCCTGAGTTTGACTAGAACCTCCTGCTGGAGAACTGAAAGTGGCGAAGGAGGCAGAGAGGTTAGTAAGCTTCACTTTCTCCCCACCAGCATAGACATCAGAAAAGTAAACCAATTTGAGTGTGGCCAAGTCAGTGCAGTCAAAATCATGGTTACCTTCTCTGAGAATGAGTAGGATAAAGGGAATTCAGGAAACCTGGGGGCCACCTGCAGGAGAGAGCATCCACTCCCCAAGCGTGAGCTTCCTACATTCCAGGAGCAGTACCTATGAACCGGAGCGCTGGAAGAATTGGCAAAAAGATTCATCACCAGGAAACCCCACCTCTATAATACCTGAGACAACACCTCTGAGAGAAGGCAGAAGTCTTTAGAAGAGGGAAGTTTTCTCCTTAATGAGCCCGCTACCACATTCAGCGACCCCTGAATGTGAATTTGCTGAAATGGACCTGATCTTCCTTTCTGCCCAGTGAAAGATTTTGTCTGAAATGTGAGCCAACAAAACCAGTATAATGCCTCCCTGTTTGTTCAAATATGACTTGGCTGTCATATTATATGTTCGAATCAGTACCCTTTTTCCTGAAATCAGTTTTTAGAATGCCAACAAAGGGAGATAAACAGCCTCCAGCTCCCTCCAGTTGGAGAACCTCTAGCTCTAAGCCAGAAAACATCTGCCGTGGACCTGAGGATGACAAGGTCAGGCCCTCCATCCTGACAGGCTGGCATCTATTGTAATAATAATAGGAGGAGAAAGGCAGAAATACCCCTCCCACCAGGCAATTTGGAGTCTGGAGCACCACAGAAGATGATGATACTGAATAAACTAAATGAGTTGCGGAAGGTGGGATCTTTCCCAAGGATCAAGAAAAATTGTAGATGGCAGATACCTCTGCACCTAAAGACATGAAAATATTCTGGGAGACAACTGAAGGAGCAAGGATTTGATGTGAGACTGAATCTTCTCCACCCTGACTTGAGAAAGAGTCACTATCCATTTAGGCGTGAGAAACCTAGCTCCAATGAAGAGTCTGTCCTGTGATGGAGTCAATTCTGATTTTTCTCAATTTATGAGAAATCCATGTTTCTGCAACAGGGTGCGAACCCTCAAGGTGTGCTCCTGACACAGTTCTTTGAAGGTGCATGAAAGAGCCAGTTGTTCAGATATAGGTGACCTAAAATACCCTCCTGGTAAAATAACAAAACCAGAGGAGCAAGCAAGTTCATGAACACCTAGGGTGCCAACTTTAACCGAAAACAAAGAACTGAGAACACAAAATGGAGCCCTCATATGGCAAACCTGAGGTACTTTTTATGTTTTCAGGCAATCTAAATATGAAGATAGGCATCTCGCACATCTATTGAGGTAAACTAATCCTTGTCTTCCAACATCGGAATGATGGACTAAAGAGTCACCATCTTGAAATGTACAGAATGAACCGACAAGTTCAACCTTTTTAGATTCAGTACCAGCCTGAAAGAATCTGATGCCTTTTGTATGAGAAACAGAATGGAATACACTCCTTTTCGTTGCTCTGAAGGAGGAACCCTGACTATAGTCTTCTTTTCTAGAATATCCAATAAAACTGGATAGAAGAGCCTATTTCTTCAGATGATCCATCAGCATGCCCTCCATCCACGCACCCAAAAATGATGTTCAGCAGCTACCATTGCCCATGACACCACTGAAGCTGCTCCCAGGAAATCTGAAGAAATATCCACCAGATATTTGCCTGCTGCTCCATGACTGCCAAAATCTCTCAACAATCGGGCCCTTCCTGGATCACCATAGCCAAAGCATCAAAGTCCTGAACCAAGGATTGTGCTGAGTACAGGTCGAAGATCTTAATGTCAAATTCTGAGTAGAAAAAAAAAACACATTCAACAAGCTCTCCACCTTATCATTGACGTCCGATGGATCTCACTCCTCTGGGTTTAAGGAAATTCTCCCACTCAGAGTTGTAAGAATAGAACCTTCAGCATTTGCAGTACAGTGTCATTAGCATCCTCAAGAGCATACAACTTATTTCTAGGAAACGAGGTATGGCTACTCAATCAGGTTCCTTCCATTCTCCAAATTTCGAATTGTTAAGTTTTAAATAAAGAGCATTGTGATAACTGGAAGTTTAATATACTGGGGAAACAGAGCATACTCATTGTTCTTCCCCAGGAAAGGCTAAAACCCCAAATTATGCTGGCTGTCCGTGACCTCCTCTCTCCTGACATACTTCGCTAAAGAAGTGGTTGAAGTCTGCTCATCAGAAGTCGTATACACAGTAGCTTCAGACTTAGAATGACCATTTGTCCCTTTGGGTTTGCCTTCCTTAGTTTTAAGGGATCTACACACAGCAGAATCAATCATTTTCTGCACTTCTGCTGTTGTCAACAGGGCTGGCTGATCTGGTTGCTGAAGATGGGATGAAGAAGACCTTCCTCTCCTAGCAGCAATAGTTCCTTTTTCTATTGCACTTGCCTTTAATAGTGACAGAATACCCAAGCCAGAGTAGAGGTGGTCTTTAAATAGTGAAAAGTCATCTACAGAATTACAATTCAGGCAGAATAGTCTCCACTAAAGAAACTAATCATAGTGAACGCCCTTGCACCAAACCCAGAAAGTGAGTAGAAAGCCATAATCTAATATAAATAGTCACCAAGGGGGCCCGTGCGGGTGACACGTGTCCCTTACAGCAGGAGAGCCCTGGCCCGTAGTGCTGCAGTCTCCCTGGAATTGCCGGGCGCAACCACACTGCACCCAGCACGTGGGAGCTCAGCCCCAGCCTCTAAGAGCCAGCTGGACGACGCCACAGCTGATCCGAGAGGAACGCCAGCAACTCTACTGCGTAGCCTCCCTCAGCTAAATGTCAAGGAGCAGGCTGATTCGCAATGCTAAGAAGCTCTCTTCCACTTATTGTGGCTCCCACGATTCTAATGAAGTTCCTTTGACGTGTCTTCATGCCTGCTGCCCCGCATACGGACACCATAAGTCTGGTAAGACAAAACAAAGAACAGGAGGTTGGAGGAGGGAGTGGCCTTCTAGTTGCTGCTGGCTCCCTTAAGATTGGTTGTCTGGTAAGGCAGGACTGCCATATTCAGTAACTATGGAAAACGAAGGGGGACAATGTGGCGATGTCTTGAGCCTGACAGAATGTCCGATATACGATCTATGCATCTGAACTGTAGAGGTTGCACTGCCCGACCGTGTTCTTCCGTCCTACTGGACGGCCGCACACTAAGTAGATCTTTATAGGTAGAACACCTGTATCATGAAACTGACTGAACATGTTAGACACAGCTCCTGGCACGATAATGCTCTAAACTCAGCTCCAAGTCAACCAGGTGGCTAAGAGTTGTCCATCTCCACAGCACACCATGATCAAGCTTTACTCACACATCACCCTAAAAAAGCAATAAACGTGTTTCAAGTCATAGCATCAAGTTGTACACAACAAAGCACAAAACCCTAAAAGTGGCTAGTGTTTGGCACTTTAAGGGGACACCCATTAAAGTTTTACTCATAATTCCCAGTACACCAGTGCAGCTCCTGGCACAACAACATGCACATCATGGCTTCAAACCAAATAGTTGACTAAATGTTTGCCATCTCAGTGACACAATCAGATAAAGTTACATTCACAAATCAGAATACAACAGTAGATATTAGACACAGTTCATGGAACCATCATGTGTACAGCATGGCTCCAAGTTATCTAGTTTGCTAAGGATTTGCAACCTCAGAGGGACAACCAAATAAAGTTGTATCCACACCTCACCCTACACCAACAGTATACATTAAACACAACCTTTAGTTCCACCATGTGCACAACAGAGCGCCAAGGCAGACGTCTCAGCAGACCACTTTGATGTTAATCAAAAGAGATTTCCAGAACCCTAAAGGGTCCCAAAATACTGAAAACGCATCAAGATCTTATAAATTGTGAGAATGCTCTGCAGAAATCCGCATAACAAAATAAAAGTATATTAAAATAAGGAGAGGTGTGAGGTCAGAGCCAATAAGATACAAGCCAAGTGTTTATCTTTTGTTCCATAGCATACCGTTATTAATTTTGTCAGCTGTGGCAGAGAGAACAAGGAAAGCAGGAGAACTGTTTTTTAAGGAACAACATTGATGTTGAAAACTTGAAGGGGTGTGTTCAGAAGAGAAGTTTAGGGGGATCAAATGACTTGCAGAGTTTGCAGGGTGTGGTGTTCTGGGTGGGTCTACTGAAGATGGTTGGATTTGGTTGTACTTGCAGTTCTTCTCCGTGTCCCCTGCTCCTCGCTCAGAATAGAATGTCAAATCTGTCTGTGAACAGTCATAGTTGGGTGTAGGTCACATGGGAAATCGTAGTCGTTCATGTGATATCCGAGCAGGAGGTGAAGAGGCACGTGACATATCCCCTTCTTTGGAAGAGTATATTGTCTGGCCCTCCTGCCATTAGAAAATATTCAAAAGCTGGTGGCATTGTCAATGCTGGATGAACTGCATTGCTTCGCCAAGATTTCAATGGTTATTTTTCTTGTGTGGATATGCTTTGATGTTCTCTAGCATGGAACAGGTAGGCAGCACAACACCTATTGAGTTAGGGCAGCTAAGGCCATGTATCTAAGGGTCGAGCTTAGAAAACCTGATGGATATCAATGTGGTGTTCATATCAAGCATAAAAACAAAAGCCCAGTTGTGAGGTTTAACCATAGATCTACTCATGCCAAGCATCAACTAAAGGGAAAAAATACAATAAAAGGCAACGAGGGTTATTTAAAGCACATCTTCCAACACCCTGGCTCGAGAAGACATGATCGGGACTAAGTATTGTTTATTGCTGGCTTGTGTGTGGAATACACCACGTTATCGGTTCTTGGTGGGTTTTGGTGCCAGTGGCCTGATTCTGCAGGCTAGGCTCAAGACATGACAACAATTTTTGATGGCACAATCTACTTCTGGAAGCAAACAATGAATTTCTCAAACTTAGGTGTAAGGTGGTAGGGACTGCGTTAGTGAAACTAGGTGTTATGGCCTGCATTTGGGTACTTGGCAACCCACAGCCCGGTCACGAAAAGCAGCAGAACCCAGGGAATCAGCATGCCACATGTAACAGTGCCAGATAACTCTATGTCAAGTAAAAGGCAATGCTCCCGCCGACTGCTTTACTGGCTGTCGAACATAAACAGGAGTGGAACACTCTGTCCTTGGTGACATGGATTTATTGAGTATCCTTAGTTATATGCAAAAAGAAGACCTAAACCTCAACACTGGAAGGTAAATATCTACACTGAAGAGGAAATATGATATTAAATCACTGTGATGCATTCTTCCTGCTGTTTTCCTTGCACATGACGCATGGACCCTGCAGCAATATCAATAGTATGGTGTCAAACAGGCAAACTGCTGGCACCTTGTACTACTGCAACGTTTATAATGCTGGTAATGCTTCACCATGTACTTTTAGATCTGTAGTTTCTTTGTTTACTCTAGACTGTCGGACAGGCCTCCTTCATATCCATGCCAGAAGTGGGCAATCACTGTCAAGCTCTGACCAGAAATATTAGTACTTTTGGATAGAACAACTAAGAAAGGGTCACCTGTACCAGGGGACGGCCAATGGTACACATTAGCAGAGACTATATTCAATACAGCTACACGAAGCTGGAGAGCCAGAGGCGTCAAGGCAAGCTTTCATAGTGTCTGCCTACAAAGGTGAAGCCCAAATGTCAATCCCCCACGCGGGCAGGTTGATGATCATGGGTTCTGTCGCGGTCAGACATACTTTTGTCAGTCTTGTAATCTTCAGGGACTGCAATCCATTTAACAGAAGTAGAATAATGTATATGAAGCGCACAACGAACCAAAGTATCATTGGAACCAACTTGATATTCAAATGTAGCTCTGTACATTAAAATGTTCTAATAAATGTTACATCCCAAATTATGGTCTCTGAAAAAGGTAGTGTAGCCCTGCTCACATTTTGAATGCACACAGTGCGCAGCATGAGGACCTCACTCCACTGGCGTATCTTCCTCCGACAGGACAGCACAGACACTTTTCAGAACAATCCTGCCACTGGAAGACATAGATTCTTCACTTCTTTTCGTCGCTAGGTTTCAACTTTTGTGGACCTAATTCCGAAATAGTGGCAAACTGGAGAAATAAGTGCAAGCTGGAAGATGTCACCCATTAAAGAAGCAAATTGACACTGCGCGCCAGAGGAAAACATTCCAACGGGATACAGTTGGCAATACACCATTCCGCAGGTATTGCCCATTACATCACATAAGGCTGTCTACATCTACAGTATGTACCGGCAAAAATGACATAAGCTCTGAGCTGTTTTAAAAATATCAAAATCATCCGCTTGTACTTGAACAGTACAATGGGTGTTAGGGCTGGGTTGGCATTAGTGTTTTTTTTTTGTTTTTTTTTTAAGCATAGAGGCATTTAACCAGGCCAATACTGCATGCAATAAGTACCTATGATACAAGCAGAGCTGAACTCTGCAGCAAGGGGTCATAAATCACCAGCCCACTTCTTTCAGAGATACCAAGATATGGAAACATCCCCTGGGGAATACAATTTGATAAAACAGCCAAGGACATTTATTGCAGATGGTCTCTGTCCATAGGACATAGTTGCATTCCCATACGTTTCCTTCACGAAGTTGGAGTGCAGTTTTTTTACAAGTTGCTTTGAAACCCCAGGATGAGAGCTTCTAGTTGCAAGCATACCTGCAATTACTGGATCTTGCCTTTATTCCCATGTCAGCTCTGCTACTGATGCTTAAATGTATGATTTTAAAAGCCCCTCCTTTCCTTCGCAAGCAGGCGTCTGTGCGTCCTCGCATAGTAGGAAATATAGCTGAGTGAACTGACTCCCCTTGCCCGATCGCATGTCTTTTGCCTCATTTAAATACAAGTATTTGCAATACAATGGGTCTTGCGTTTGCTTGAGTTAGAGCTATTAGCGTTCTAAATTCCTAACTGGACTTTTCTTGCCAAATAAATTGAAAATTAAAAGTAAAACAGTTGACATAAGCAAGTCAATCCAAAGCACCAGCATGCTGTGAGCCTGAAGGAGGGACACAAAAGGAAAAAGAAGTTCGCTTGCAGTCAACTATATCAGCAGAAGTGCAATAATCCATGTACCATGGTCGGTCCCCAAGTCAGTAACAAAACCGCACCAAGGTGGGACAGAACATAAAACATTTACCAATGTCATCAAAGGATTTTTTTAAAGCAAGCTCGTAAACGAGTGAAAGTGATGGGCGTGAGGTGTGCGTGGTTAAAAGCCCACATAGATACCGACATGTCTGAAAAGCAGCGCTTGCGTGCTGCTTTGCTTGAACTAACAATAAGGCAATTAGTGGATATTTAGTTTTTGCAGATTTCAACTACTGTTGCTCTACATGTGCCTCTTTCCAGTTTGTAGAACCATTGCTAAAGCTAACAGTGAATGTGCTTGTAGAATACGAATGTGCATCTCTGATTGTTCATATCTAAATGCAGGTAAATACAGCAGTGGGCTGTACTCAAGTCTATAGGTACACATTGTTGCTTAAAATAGTAGCACGGCATGCTTATATCCGGACTTAACATTCAAATACTTGAAACAGTCACTGTTCCCCAACCCCTTCTCAGTGTGGGCACTAGTGATCCTGTCAGAAATTGTCTGAGAAGGGCCAAATTGTATTCATTGTCGAGACACCCATCCTAATATAATATACAAAGTACACAAGTAGGAAAGTACAGTTGCCAAGAGTAGTTATGCTGTAAACTAGGCCCTCGGTAGACCATACAGGGAAACCTACATGACTGTCTATCATGTATTCTCAAACTGAAATGTGCATATCTTAAAGGTTTTATTGTACACTCTACGAGACTGTCTATCATGTATTCTCAAACTGAAATGTGCATATCTTAAAGGTTTTATTGTACACTCTAAGAACCTTTGAGTGGATACCATGGTGTTCTTACAACTACAGCTAGTGGTCTCTCTGTATTGCTGCTATGTACTATGCGACCTTGGGTTTTTTATGAAATCATCACAATGTGATATGGATGCTGTGTGGTTATGGCATGGCACCCATGATCTTGATGAGCTGACTTAGAGGGATGTCTGTAAAAGACAAAGCCCTATATCAGTATAAGCTGTTGTGGGTTTTTGGAGCAGGCTACTGGGCTAGTGGTTGGTACAGACAAAATTAATAATGCAGGATGTTAGGTTTATTAGATGGTGGTGTAGCACTGCTATCGTAGACCCACATGCAGGGAAGAAAATACGATACCATTATACTATCGTTTGGTTTGGTAGTAAGAAAGCTAGGCCGCAATTGAGGTGCTGTTGCCTACGCGGATCCCTGGTGCTCGGTGCAACTGTGCCTGCTGCACCATTGAAAGCTATACCCCTATTTGTTAGTAGGTAAAGCCCACAATCTCCAGTTTGGTAGTGTAAAGTAAAACTGGCATTAGTTCCTACTGTTTCTTTATTGCTTTGCAGCTCGTAGAGACAGTTAGGAGAACTGAATGTTGATAGTTTTTTATGCGAAACTTTTATTGTTTTTAACAGTCCTTTTCCCAGATAAAAGCATACTTGTACCGAAGTAATTATCATAAACAAAAATGGTTTTATGTTTTTTTTATTTCCTTCATTTGAAAAATAACAGGCTGTGTAAGGTTAATTTTGCTTTATGATTTTTTTTGGTACAAAGCATTTGAGAAAAGTTGTTTTTTGCTTTCTTTTTAAAGGGTAAACACAAATTATAAAAAAAATGGGATCTGCTTGGACCCAGTATTCCCCGTCTTCCTTATGCCCTCACAGATTATATCACACAATAAATAAGGCTGATTTTCTTTTCATTTTATTCTCATATTGCATTGCCGTTTCTTAAAAAAAAAAGGCATTATGGCTCAACATTGCATGAAAACATTAATAATAACATATAAAAAAACGGATTACACAATAAAAAGGTCCCAAATCCCCACATCTTCTTCACAATAGCAAATATTTATACAATTCAAGTAGTCGTTTCCCCCTCCCCCATTGTTATGAAGATATAGTGGCATAAGCAGAAACAGCTGTGTAACAGAACGACAGGGCTCCAGATGTAGAATGAAAAGTGTTTATAGAGCAAATATTAGGGGGAGTCAGGTTTCCCCCTTTGCATTTCTAACCAGGTCTCTCTCCCCTCCTCAGTCACTTGGAGGGCCCCCTCTAGCCTTTTCCTCCAGAAAAAAACTTCCACGTTTACGATAATACTGCCATCGACTATAACTACATTCTTTAATGTTTGCTGTTCCCATGATCGCAGATGGTGTGTATGTTGCGCCCTGCGTGCTTGGCTAACAAATGGCTTGCAGAGCCTAGAAGCACTCTTCCCACAATGACATGTTGTACGAGGTGCTGGAATACCAATAGTATTTCATAGATGTTCTGTGCGGCTTTGCTATTGGCAAAGCCAAGAAGTGCAAGAGACAGTTCTTTAAGAGAACAGGTTCTTCTTCCATAGGATATCTGCTTCTGAATAAGAGCTGGGATAAAGCTTGTGCATTGAGAATTGAAATACTGTCCCCAGATTGTTTGCTGGTGGGAGATCGTAGAAGTGGTGGTTGGTGGCATGGGCTGTATGTTAAAATAATGAGTCTTCTTCATCGAGTTACCAAAACAATTGAATCTAGAATCTCGACTACCACTATATCATAAAGGTTAACCAATTTACAGATAGATGGATAAGATTAGATAACTAGATATAGGGGGTCATTCTGACCTTGGCGGGCGGCGGAGGCCGCCCGCCAAAGTCCCGCCGTCAGCTTACCGTTCCGCGGTCGAAAGACCGCGGCGGTAATTCTGACTTTCCCGCTGGGCTGGCGGGCGGTCGCCTTCAGACCGCCCGCCAGCCCAGCGGGAAAGAGGCTTCCACGATGAAGCCGGCTCGGAATCGAGCCGGCGGATTGGAAGCTGTGCGACGGGTGCAGTTGCACCCGTCGCGTATTTCACTGTCTGCGCAGCAGACAGTGAAATACATTTAGGGGCCCTCTTACGGGGGCCCCTGCAATGCCCATGCCAGTGGCATGGGCACTGCAGGGGCCCCCAGGGGCCCCGCGACCCCCCCTACCGCCATCCGGGATGGCGGTCGGGGGGGTCGGAATCCCCTCGGCGGCGCAGCAAGCTGCGCCGCCGTGGAGGATTCAATGGGGCGGCGGTACACTGGCGGGAGCCCGCCAGTGGTGCCGGTTCGACCGCAGCTTTAACGCCGCGGTCGGAATCCCCATTGGAGCACCGCCGGCCTGTCGGCGGTGCTCCCGCGGTCCTCCGCCCTGGCGGTCTTTGACCGCCAGGGTCAGAATGACCGCCATAGTGTTCTTAACTTCAAACCTATGTACCGTAATACCATGTATCAGCATGATACACAGATGTGGAGTTAAGAACAGTAAATGTATATTTAATATATACTTATTTTGATGATATAGTGAAAATCTATAGTCTGGATACAATATTTTTGTGTTTCTGTATAGAAAACTCAATAATGTGGTAGAACACCGTTGGACAGGGGTTTGTTTTCTTTTTCAGTGTCACAGGCCCACCTCTCTCTCATGCAATCAGTCTTTACATGATACATAGATGGCAAGAATGGGTAAATAAACCGATGGGAAGCAATATGTAATACTGGAATCATATGTGATATCTCTTTTAGCTAAACAATAATACTTAAAATGTCACAATTCTGCCAGTGCCTGTGCATTTGTTGTCTCTATCGCCTCCTGGTGTAGACATATGACACGGGACACGGGACACTAGGGCTTATGTGGGATCTTGCGGCTGGGCCAACTATCTTGTTTTTGTTCACCCTATTTTCCAATGTCTTGGATACTGGGTGTCCCTAAATATGTTGGTAAAAGTAACATCCTTTTGCTACTCCTTCACTCATAAGAAACTGGTGGAACAATAGATAAACTCTATGAAAAAGAGAGGAAGTGTTCTAATCTATAACTCATAGTGGCATGTTGTACTCAGAAAAGAGCTAGGTTGAAGAACTCAACAACACCTCCTCAATGAACTCCATTACCCCTTCCCTGAATGCTCCTATCTATCTGAAAGTGGAGGTGCTGGCCCGTTCATAATGGATTAACTAAAGAGTCAATCACTTCTGGATTGTGTTTTGTCAGATCATTGAGAAATCAATCAAGGTTGTAGGAGGATATTAGTCAAAATACAGTAATTACCTTATGGTTGCTGGGAAGCTTTAGTCTTTGACCTGCCTGGCATAACCCTTTGTGTTCCTGCTCCCCGGAAAGGCCAAATCTCGATCCAGTAGGCACTGTTTCTCTCAAGTGTGTTTGCCATGCTGGACACCATGGTTAATCTGAGGTTGTGTGTTCCAAGTCACAGGCACCACAAAATGATTTGGCAAAAAAGGTACTGCATGTCAAAGGAGCAGCGAGCAAGGGAACACAGGTCCGTGCACTCACGAACTGCATTGTCTTACTTTTGACACTTGAACTTGATTTTCAAGGCCAATACCCCAGTCACCATCAGTATACTGCTCACACAGCTCAGAGCTGAAGGCACACTGCTCAGAGTTGAGGACATCATAGAAGACCCCTTGCAAAAAGAAGTTGCACTTGGAAATCCTGCCATCACCTAAATGAAATTGAAATGTGAACCCTGGTTCCACAATACTCAACCTGTAGCCAGGAAGCCAATTATGTCAAAAAACATCTTCAGACCTCAGTCCCACAATCCACAACTGGCTGTCAGACCCTAAAGATATAATAAAATAGTCCCTCAAGTCCCAGTCAGACGACGCAGAACCGGTCATCACACATCTGCTGACATCATAATACAGCATCTTCAAAACTAGCCCCACGGTGAGGAACCTGCTGTGGCTTAACAGGTGACATCAAAAAGCAGCACCGTCTACTTCCTGCCCCTCTTCCTCCCCCAGCCTTTCTCCTGCGTGCTGACAGCTATGATAGTTCACTCCGGTTTTGGTACTAAGGAGGATTCAACTCTGCATTTCATGTATTCTCACCTAAGTACAGCATGTCACAAACGGAACAAAGGAAGGGCAAGTGTGTGATTTATTTTAAGTAAAACTGTCAAAAGGTTCTTAGTTTGTCAGGTAGGTGAATGAGCCACCACACCATACAGGTATGCTGCAACTGCTGGTGCATGTACAATACCGATTATTGATTTTCTTTCAAAATATAGCCAGATTCTTTAAAAAGTAGTCACTACCATTGAGATATAGTGAGTATATGTGTATTTCTGTGGGGTCGGGGGACCTTGCTTCACAACTATCTTGTGAGGCCCGCCACAATTGAAATAAGAACATTTATTCAAACTTTTCCTAAAACGAAAAGCTGAAAATTTCAAGTTAGAAATCATCCCATGCTCCCAGGTCTCTCGATCGTGAGACTGGTCTCCCTCCACAATGCTTTAGCACCATAGCACATTATACAATTCAAACAAACCTTCTTTTGTTGCTACACAAAATTTGTTCCATAAAAATAGTGCTTTTTGCCCAAAAAACGAACATCTCTCAAAATAAACACATTCGATGACAAGTGTGCAATGCAGACCGTGAAGCGTGAAAACTTCCGGGTGCTCTCCTTCCCACTCTCTCTTCGATCTCCTTTTGCTAATTAAAAGGTGCAAAATTATTTGGATTTCTCTCATTAGGTACAAGTAAATAAAAACTTTTAAAAACCTTTATGGAATTCCTTGAAGTTAAGGAAAAAGGTGCAGAGTTTAAAAATAACAACAAAACAATTGAACCATAAAAACATACGCTCCCCTTTTTACAGTCCCCTTCTCCCCACTCACTCCTCCCTCCCTCGGGCAAAGCTTCCAGATGAAGACTGTAATGCACTGTTGGTGACAAGAACTGTCTGCCTTTGCCTCAGGCTTCAGGATTTCTCTGTGTTTTGGGAGGGGTTCATAGTTGTGTGCACTTGGTTGGCACCACTAAGGCTCCACGCCGTGCAGTGCTATAATTGCACACTGGTCCCAGGACAGGGGTACACAGATCCACATGTACAAAATAGTGCAGCTTGAAGAAAAAAGTGTGTGCGGGGAGTACAAGGAGACTGAAAGATCCAACAACACCACCAAAAAGTGAAATGAAAGGACACAATGCCAAAGAAATATTGCCGCAAATAAACAAGAAAGGTTGAGTTCTTTGTTCCTTACACATGTTTCTCGGTGGGCTTGTAAAGTCTCCTCTCACTTGTCCGTGAGGGTGTGAATGAGGAGCACGGGTGTCGGACCCCTCCTTACTCTGTTGGTGTAATAAAAGGAGTAGGAGTGAGCACAGTCTCCTCTTCTCTTGGTAGTCCCCAGGAGATAATAAAAAAGAAGGAAGATAAACGTCCTATGGCCAGGCAGCTGTTTCATTTCCGCCTGTCCGATGTCTCTGACAGAGCCCGCACGAGCAAGGTATGCTGGGAACGCGTGGCTGTCAGTGGATGGGAAAGCCTGACTTCTTTGGAATTCTCCAGGGCCTCAGCTTGCCACCTATAGTGCCGGGCACGCAGGATGGCTGGCACACCCCTCCGCAAGCGCTGCGTTGTCTTTCTCTGCCACACGTCATACTTGGAATACTTTACATGGGATGGCTTCCGGAAGATGTCCTGTCAAGAGAGGTAAGTGTCAGAGTTTACCTTTTCAGTGAAGAGGAGAAACAAGAGAACCTGAACTACTCGTAGACATAGACGTTGGTCTAGTATCTAGTAGCACTTGGGAGAATAATGTGAGAAAACTAAGTACACACTACCGCTCGTTCTCACCAACGTTGCCTACACCTGCTTCGCTGTAAAAACTGCTCGAAAAATATAGGAACTCGAACCATTCTCCATTACAAGACCTGGTTGAAGCATCTTTGGGGCATTAAGTATAGAGGTGGATGAATGGCACTTTTGCCATATCATCCTTTCTCCTCAGTCACCATCACTATACTGCTCACACAGCTCAGAGCACAGGGCACACTGCTCAGAGCTGAGGACATCATAGAAGACCCCTGTCTGATGCCAAATGCTGGACCATTCTACCCTGAACAAAAGAATGTAGAATATATGTCTGGCAAAGAATCCCATCTGCTCTCACTGTCACACTCATCGCTTAGCTCCATAATCATGTCTCGTGCGGATATGGTTTTATAGGGATCTTCCTTGCCCCCCCTCTTAGCCAGCTGCGTTCTTTCAAGGGACTGCAACTATTCCACCTGACAACTGTATGAATCAGCTGTTGGTTTACCTTCAGTAACATACCTTGCTTAGTGGAGGCAGGGCTGTGAATGATGTAGAAGAGATATCACGCTGGTTCTTGGCTGGCTTGGAACAGTACGTTTCCAAAAGTGCAAGGTCGCAACTGCGATAGCAGCACTCCTCCACGATACCACGGCGGAACCTGCGATGCTGCCTCATTGAGGGCTGGCCTGCACATGTGAAGAAGAAAAAGCAGGAAATGTTTGTGGTCGGCAATAATAGACTATTGTCAGAAATACATAATGAGAACACACCCTCAATGGACTACTATTGGAATGCCCTCCGAGTCAAGGCAACAAGCATAAAGCGGGCCTTTTTCTAGTTAACTTACAAAATACCTCAATGACAGATCTGCGCATCGTTAGCTAATCTGCTTACACTTGACAGTTTAGTCAGGAATCTTTAAATGTGTTACTTGTTACACACAGCACTACATACTTAACCCACAGCTGGTCTGTGAGATGACACTTTAGGGACTTGCATGAATGTTCAAAGACTAGGAAAAAACAAGAGCAGCAGAATGTAAGGGGGGTGGTAAGAAGAGTGTTAAAAAAAGGACGGAGGAATTCATATCTTGCCTCAAATAACTTTGCTGACAGATGTGCCCATTGCCCCATGCATTTTCTGGCATCATACTCACCTATTGCGGGTAACCGCACTGGCTGCCAAGAGCACTTTGCCCACTAGTTAGAGAAAAGCAAGAAGAAGGGAAGACAGTAGCCTTGGTACAACTGGAAAGTAAAGAGAAGGGAGAGCAGAGTGTAAGGAAGGCAGAGCTGGGCAAGTGCCAGAAAGCAGGCCGCAAATTGTCACAATCTAAAATGCTCGATCTGAGCAGCCCTCTTCCCTTGAATCATACTGTTTAGTTCTCATAGGGGCTTGTGCTGACTCAACCATCCAGGCTATCTCGTGGAACAGAGAATTTCCTAACAACAGGTACCAAACAGGACCTTGCAGTCAGCAAACTTTGAAGGTTAAAAAAGACGTTCCTTTTACCTTTCTGCCATGGAGGGGAATTTAGCTAAAGGACAAAATTGATATCACCTATGTTTATTGGACTGAAAAGTGAACATGTTTGATGGCAAATTTAGATATTGATTTCACTGGGGCGCAGTTGAATGCTGACAACAAAACAACTTTGTACAAAAGAGGACGAAGATAAAGGCCATACTAGATTTTAACTGTCTGTCTGAGGGGATGGGTAGGGGCAAAGGAAAACCGTGCAGTGGGATGTAGCAAAGACCAAAAGCGAAATCAGCAATCTCTCCATTGGGGCAAGGGTACCAAGAGGAAGTCAAGTAAAAGTTCATCCTGCTACTGTCAGGGAACAATAAGAATTGAGTTTTTAATAGATATGTGGGAGTCATAAGGAGTTTGGCAGATGGAAACATCCATCTGCCAAACTCCCGACGAGGAGACTGCTGTGGTCCCATTACAACTTTCCCACTGGTCAGCCTAGTGGGAAAGGTGCAGCAGCATTGTTCCCGGCTCATAATTGAGCTGGAGGCAATGCTGCCGTATGCAGGGTCCACCAGCACCCTTGCAATGCGCTCTGTCTTCACAGCAGACAGTGTGCATTTCAAGGGTGCTGGGCAGGGAGACCCTGTCCCTAGCACTTGTTCTCCGCCAGTCTTTTCAAGGTGGTGAAACCGCCATGAAAAGTCTGGCGGAGAACAAGGTTGTAATCAGCAGGGCGGCGCTGGGTTCAGCGCCGCCCCGGCCGATTACAACCAGGACCGCCCCCAGCCCGTTGATATCATGGATCCGGGCGGGGGTGGCGGTAGGTTGCCGGTCGGCCCGCCAACCTTGTAATGTGGAGGTCGGACTGCCACAGCGTGGCAGTCCGAAATCCACCGCGAGATTCGTAATCGGCCCCTAAGTCTTTTTATATGGAATGCTGGAGAAAGGGTGGTAGGGTCTAAGAAGAATGTAGTTCAGAAGCTTGGACTTATCTTTGTCCATTTGAAACAGCCCACCCCCCCCCAAAAAAAACATGTGCATATTATTTTAAACAACAAATAGCTATCAGCCCATCAACCTGTTGCCTTGCGAAAGACAAAAGCGCACTCTTATTCTCAGCTATCTTTATCTTTCTGTTTTAATGTATACCTACTTAATTGTAGTTATTTCATATTGATTAGGCCAAAATATGACTTTTCAGACAGTGAAGTAGTAAGTTGTCAAACTACATGGTTACTTTTGGTGCATCAGTTACAATCAATTTAGAGCCATATCAAAAAGTACAATGGTGAGTTTACCATTATTTGAATTATTTAACCTCCCTCATAAATATCTCTGTAGTGCTGCCATGACATAACTGCAATACGAAATAAAATGACGCTGTATGTGGGAAGGGTAAACATCAGAATCTGGTGTGCTGATTTGTGCCTTATCTGTGTGAACGGGACGCGTGCTAGTGACTGTTTGTGAGGTGCTATTCTCTGAATGAATGATCTTCTTTCGGCCAATATGTATCTAACTAAGAGTAACCCTAGGAAAACATCCACTCAGTATAAGTGAACAAAATTATATCACAGTGGATTGATCCCTACCACACAGTGCTATGTATGGGGCATTTGTGCAGTACACAAAGTTAGTCTAGCCACGTGGTGCTGTATGAAGGCAGGTAGGACAAATGATGCTATTTTTTTAATGTAAAGGTGACATCCTCCATGGCACCATGTGCAAGAACCAATATATGAGGTGTTTATCGATAAATAGATTTGCAGTAGATTATAAAAGCTTGGTGGACGATTGAAGCCCTTACCAATTATATTTATTACCTGTAAATGCCACATAGGCCTAAGAATATGTGGACGTTCAAATAGTCAAGGAATTTGCATGTTAAGTACTACCTTGACTAATTGAAATCTGCCTTACTTATGGATGAGTTCAATGGCCATCCACATGGTGCTCATTTTCCTATGTCCATCTGTTTGGGCCTATTTAAACAACTTCTAGCTTATGCCCGTCAATGTGAGCATTTTTACCCATTCCTAAATATGCTTTCCTGTGCAACAGCCAACTCTGAGAAAGAAGAAAGCAGAAATTCCAGGAATCTTGTAGCAAACCAAGTGGAAGGACCAGTCTAAAGAATCTCCCCAGCTCTTCAGTGAGGAATGTGAGAAGGCACAAAGAGCCTTTGTCATGCCTAGCGTGCCAGCCCTGCACTGTCCCTCGCTCACCCGTCCCCGGTAGGGTGTCTTGTCACTCGTTGCCAATTTTATTCAGAAAGATACAGGAAAAAATGTGCCCCGTCAGCATTAAGGGATGAAAGGAGAGGAGAAGCTAGCTGCATCAGCTGTGCAGAGGGACACAAGACTTTGCAAAGTGTTTAGAAGCCACTGTAAACAGCATCTCCTAGCACTGTTGTTCCGATACCCAGTTAAAGTGGACCTCGAGCTGTCAAATAGTTAAAAAGAAAGATGCCTCCAGTTTTCTGTTACGGAACAGGCTTTGACAAAAAACACTTGTGAAAGTAAAGGAACATACAGTTAGGGTAAACTGCTAAAGTCTTGGCTGTTCATCTACAGCTCACACAGGAATCAGAAAAGGCAGTCGTGAATGGCCTTCTTCAATAAATCCCCCTAGATTCCAAACAAAACCATTCCTTCAGTTCTGAGGGTTTCAGCCCTACTAGGAACACAGGGTCACTTTGTTGCCAGGTTGGGTCAACAGTACACTGGATGACAACACAGTGAATTTTCAAAATGTGTATTAAAAACATTTCTTTGTAACTGTGTGCTTACGTCTACAAAACCCTCTCTGTCAATGCTCTTTTGATGCAGAACTTCAAAGGAAGGTTAAAACTTAAATAACATTTTTTTTTAGGACCTGTGACATATCTTCATGAACATGCTTTGTTCCCACAAGAACAGTGACCGTGGTTGGCAATACCCAACAAGAAAGCATGTCAGGAACATTTTAACATTTGCTTTGGGTTCCATAGTCAGCTAGAAAGTAGTTTGGGTGGCTGACTTACATGTGTGTCAATTAGGGTCTGCAACAGTTAGCATCCACTATATCTGCTTGCATTGTGGTACCCTTGTTAACGCTCTTGCCACCTCTGCTTTCAGGAATCGAAAATAAACAGGGATCAGAGACCCCAGTTTATTTTCTGTAGTTTCCAGTCCCTACCTTTCTTATAGCCCTTTAGCAGTAAAATGAAGGAAATGAAAGGGAAATAAGTCAAACCTGCGATGTCATGGGGAAGCAAAAGTAAGTGTGATGTCACTTTCACTACCCTTGGCATGGTTGCGAATACACATCAATGCTGACTTGAGCAATGTCGTACGATGTTCCCATGCCTACTAAAGCTACAGTGTGTGCCTAATTAGAGAAAGCAGTAACGTCAGAGCTCAGGTGTTCAATAAATCAATGTACGGTGAAAAAACGCGCAGGTATTTGCAAATCCCCATGGAAGAAGTTTGGTTTGAAAAATACTAATTTTGTCAAACACATGCATTAAAAGATAGTCTCTCAAGTCCACCTCAGCTCCTATTAACACTTCATTTGTTCCACCTATTCTTTACAATGCCAAGTCACCTACTTGAAAAATAACTCGCCGGATGTCAAGCTATGTGCCTATGAGGGCCAAGGTTTTGGAGCAGGGGTGTACACTCCGTCCTCCATAGATATGAAAAGGTAATAGAAAATGGAAAAGGAGCAAAGGGATGCGTTTTGTTACATATTTCTACAATACTAGTGACTGCTGACATCTAGTAGATATTCATTAAATGTGCAATTAATGATGACATTGTAGTAGGTGCCTATGTGGGCTACCAGTGGCCTTGTCCTCAAACCTGTTCATCCTTGTTTTCATTGTCTGTGGCTGTGATGAAGGGAGCAGGTGTATGCCTGGTTTAGATTGTTTGAAGGTGTGTACGAACAATTGAATCCCAGGACAGGCAAACGTCCTCTGAGGTACAAAAATACACGGTTGTCATTCACGCCTCCAGCTAAATTTCTGATTTCATTTGTAAGCATTCTGGAGGCGAAAATGGAGAAGTACATAAGCCTCTACTTAGAATAGGAAAAGGAAATGCAGGCAATATGCCACTGTCTGTATGACTGTCTATCTATCTATCTATTTTCAAAGAGAATGGAGGGTACGTCCTGTCTAATTTTCCCAGTGACAGTATATAATTTTAAAAGGCAGTGGATACTTTAATGTTGTCATGCATGGATGCTTTTGCCCAGTTTACTGCAGTGCCTGTCTTTGGTTATAATACTGCGCAAAGCTTTTAGTGCATTAACTCATTTGAGCATACAGCACAGGATGTAACAAAACAGACACATGATATGAAGGGTGTGGGGAGCTACTCACTGAAATAGAAGCCTCGTTCCCCACAGACGAATAGCAAAGTGTCCACGAGTTCTCCCCCACACAAGGTCTCGGTTACAGGTCCTTGTGCCATTACACAGTCCAATGCATGCACCATGAAAGAGAAAAGTAACAGGAGCAGCTGGCACGTCACAGTCATCTTGGGCACCTGAGGAAAAAAAAATACATAGTCACAGCCTGTTGTTTACGACCCTCACTGCAAGTTTTTAGATTTTGCTTGTCCAAGCCCCACTGCAGCAGTGCTTGGTTTGTTCTGGTGATAGTAGGTAGTGGGCACTGGCACTCTTCTTGGGGATCAGGACTTATTTTTCATCATCAGACTTTGACACAGTTCAAGAGTGAGAAAGGCTGAAAAGGGAAGAGGAAGGAAGAGAAAGTTAAGGAAACACTGACAAAGGGAGAAATCAGTGGTGAAAAAGAACATGCCAAAGTGAGATGAAGAGACTGGAAGTATAGGGTGGTGAAAGGAGGAGGTATACGGTTGAATCAAAACTAAACAGCCCTAGTATTCGATATCCCCAGCATCTGACTGCATCAGCGGTGAGTTCCTAATAAAAACGTTTGGCCCCTACACTTATTTCTTTACAAATTAAATAAACACCGCCTCCCAAGCTTGTAGCAGCATCTTAGCATGTCACCTCTCCCATTAACGCTGGTCGATCTGAGACAGAGTGAACCACCATATGAACTTTAACTGAAATCGCCCATGGATTCTGCTTGTTGCCTAGCAACAGCCGATGCTTACGCTATCGAACAGCACATGGGCAAAAACATTCCACTCATCCAGTGTGCAGCTCCAATATCTTACTTTCTGGCACATGGAGCAGATCAGGGACGAAATCAGTTGGTCTGATTTGTCAGAATATGGGACAATAGTAAATCTGGTCTCCGACCTGCTACTCCTATTGCTTGCCCATCTCCTGCACCAAACCACGGGCATGATAAAGCTTTCTGTTCGTTACACCTCTTTTTTATTATAACTGGTCAGTCCTTGACACTCAAGTCTTACACACAATTCACCTAGTATACGATGGTATAGGCAAAATAATGTAAACCTCAGCATTACAATGGAGTATTACAAATGTCCTGTCATCCCTGCATTGTCTGGTACTGCAATCTTCCACCACCTAGGAGATATTTCATCCAGCGCTCCCTAATTCTATGTGCTATTTTGCAATTCACGTCTCTAATATACTGCTTTAAAGCTCTTTTATGGGCAGTAGGACTGTGCCCCGCCCACACAATAGACCAGCCTTCTAAGTCTGCTCTTGCAACTCGGGTACAGGGAGAAACTGACATATTTTTTTGTTGGTGTAAACTAAGCAGCACAAGGGGAGAGGAACCACGGATTAAAGAATATATTCAGTCAATATTCCTGGTGGCCTGTAATTAAATGGCTTCTGCAACGCCCCCTTAAAAAGGACAACACCAGGTTGTCACAAAGAATGAATTGTTGTACTAATACAGAGATTTCAGTATAACCGAGATGCAAATGCCAAAATCATATTGATGGGTTGTTATATTAAAGTCTGTACTTTTCTGTGTTATACTAAAGTCTGTACTTCTCTTTGCCGTTTACCTTGTTGGTTCCTCCCCATAGAGTGGAGCACTCCAGAACCAGGACTGGCACTCTTCCCCTATATACATTCACGGGTCGTAGTGGAAAGGCATTTGTGGGATTTGTCTTAAATATATATGAGTGCCATGAGATGCTCAGGAAAGCAATTATGTAATCTTGTCATTTCCATTTGTAGCTATTCTGCTGACTACCAAACGGACAAATCAATAATATTGGTGATAAAAGTCAAGTCACATCTCGATAACACAAATATATTGTGTCTCCGCAATCTCAGATCCGCATCTGAGAGTAGCGTCAATGGTAATAATCTCTGTGACTAGGTCCTACTGGTAGTTTGCCCTACAGATATTCAATTGAAAAGTACTGGCCTTCAGTGATATCAGTTAGTGTTAAAATAGTTTACCTTGCACAAATGCATATCCTTTGAGCCGTAAATCGTCCAAGTTAAGAAGATTGCGCCACACCTCGCTGACTCCCAGAGTATTGTTAGCTAGGTGTCCTGGAGTTTTTTTCTTTCATGGTGGAAAACAACATTTTTACCCAGTGCACAGGGACCAGTCTAGGAAAAATCTAGCTGTAATTAGGTTTGATTAGATAAACGTGCAAGAGGTGAACGTGTCTTTTATTGTTAAATTATAAAAGTCTCTTGCCGTTCAATGACCCTCTCACACTCCTTTCTTCTGTTGAGAATGACAGCTGATGTGCTGACTCCGCACTGGTTATACCAGTCATTTGGGGGCATCAGTCAGAGGACAAGCTGCCAGTTTTCCACATCAGCCAGCCCAACTCAGTTTAACTAAAAAGTCCAAAATGACATGCTACTGTACAGGCAGTGGCTAGCACTAAATAACGTCCACACACAACAAAAAACACAAATCACTAAATTGAGAAGTGTTCCCACAGTACAACCTCTAAACACAGTTCAAAGCAAGCCATAAGTCTTTACCCGGTGACAGCACCATGAAACCTAAAGCTGACCTTGCACAAGACCGAATGCACAGTCGCTCTCCGCGGCTGCCAAGGGACACCACTTCCAGACCTCACTGACCTGCCACCATCACACGCAGGAGAGCACAAAGCGTGGGCCCTCTTTGATGCTTCTTTTCATTTTATGGGGAATTTAGGGCGGTCCCCTTTGCCACATGGAATCCAAAACGTAAATTAATGTAATGTAAACCGAACATTTATTTGAAAGTGAAATGTATTTCTGAAAGGAATATGAGCACGAGAGCCTATAAGATCCTTGAAAGTATTTAAGAGTATTGAGTATTGGTACAGACGTTAACGCAGATAAGAAGCCAGGGTTAAGGAGGTTGTTTCTGTACAGGCCTTACTTGAAAAGCCTTACTTGAAAGCAGCATTTTTATTTGCCTATCTGAGCCTTTTACTGCTGCAGTTTCATTTTTATCTCTCACATGGTTCTTCAAACAGCCTGGGAGACACTGGAGGCAGAAAAGCCTTTTACCCAACTGCAATTTTCAACATTTTATTATTTGTAATTTAAATTGTGGCATCCAGTTATTTCATGTTAGTTTGCTGTAACGGGTACAGTATCACTGGAACAATGCAAACAGGCCATTCTTTCATCCATTACAGTTTATGAGGAGTATAACCCTTGCTAACAGTACAGGGGTTCATCCATTGCTCAATAGTCTCACGAGCCAACCAGAGTGGTTGCTTCACTCAGCTACGAGTTTGCAAGGTTGGCCTGAGGAGTAAAACATACATTGGCAATTTACATATCACAGCTCGAGTCTGTGCATAGCGATAGCCCACTCAAAATAGATACATTATTATTAAGGGCAGACAGCAGTTGCTAGGCCCATTCTGTCTGTCCATTTCCCATATAATTTTTTTTATCAAATCTTTCTGTGTCATGAGAGACATCCATAAGATCTTTCTGGAATGGGCCAGGAAAATACAGAGTCCAGTACAGGTATTGCGTGCAGCCCAGCAGAGGTTTACTAGCTTCTGGCTGTTCAAGTTATTACGCTTGTTATGTACAGGGCTACTTTGTTCGGACGAGAATGAGTTAAAATCCCAAACCACCACTAACCAGGCTTTCATGATGAGCCCAAACTGCAAAGACTTCCTCTGGTTCTTTCTGCAGACTGTGGAAGTGTCCTCTGCGAGCCCACTGGATTAAAGTATTGGATATGGCCTCATGCAGCGGCCTGACAGGAAGAGGGATTGTTGTAAGCCAAAGGCTCAAGACAAAACAGCCGGACTTTTCAGACCTTAAACGATGAAGGAACTTGGTTCTTGGCAGCAGGAGTACTTCGACCTCAATAGTGGCATAAACATGATGTACTGGTATCAGGTTTCCGTGGTAGGAGGGTTTGGGCCTACAGAATAGTCCACATGCCTAAACAGCAGAAAGGTTCAGGCATACTCAGCAGGAAGGCTCATGCATAGATAGCAGACTTCCCAAAAATCCATATTGCAGACAGTAACATGTGGCATTTGCATGCAGTGTGTGAGCTTTACTGGCTTGCACTCTCGGTAAACCCTAGAATCCTTTGCTTAGCTGCACTTTACGAACAATAGTTCCCCTATTTATACCAGCCATCAAAAGCAGCATTGCTGTGACAGAAAATGAATCCACAAGAACCACATTAGTGAGGTAAAAGCTAATGTTGACTGTACCGCATTACACTACTCGGAGCTCAACAATATTGAGCGAATTGACGTCTCCTTCTGCGTACTGTGCAGCACCGTAATCCTTCTACAATGGCCTGTGCAAGCACCTCGGCCCACAGACGTATTGCGGTGGCCACACCCGGCCTGCTCTTGAAATGTAATCACATTAAACCTTGTGTACGGACTGGATACCTCTTTTCTCTCCAGTCTCCACCTTCCCACTGATCCTCAACTCCCTAACAAATGAATACCATGCATTGCAGCTCTGTATCTTGACATCTTGCTGTAGGTAGTGCTAACATATTTTGGCAGCGAGGAGGCCCATGGAAGGTGGCAGGTTGTCTTTTCCTCTATTCAACTATCATAAAAATCTGAAAAAATAGATTTGTATATTGCATTTGTGATATTTAGTGAGGAAACCCTGGATTAATGCAGTGCTGGCCTATAATGTATGCATCTATGTATTATGTATATGATATTTCTATAGTGCAAATCTAGCCAAATGGCAGCAGTGTTGTACATAGTGAACAACATGCATAAAGTCAACATGTAATTAGAGAAAGCTTGGTTGTGGACGGCTAATGCACTGTGATGCAGTGTTCCTTAAGGAAGAGAGCCTTCAACACTCTCCTAATCTGAAGCAGTGTTAGTGCAACTCTGATGGATACCAGGATGTTATTCCAAATCCTGGGTGCATAGAATGAAAAGGGCTGCTGCCATGTTTTTACTTTTCTTTTTTTTTACACTTCTCACTCTGTAGTCTGATAGTGACCTGGCTGTGGGTGTGCTTAGAACCCCTAGAGATAGTGAACTTGTCTGTATGTTGAGTCAGCTCCAGCAGGAGGGCATCACATTGAGTTGTAAACTCTGCCCGATAGTCAGGGAAAGGGTGTGACCCAATATGACTTTACTTAGCATTGAAAAAAGTGCTTGTACCGTTCCTTGAGCAGACAAACCAGGGCTGTTTAGTCATTTATGTCATTTGACAAATTTACAAATAAGGGTGTAGCATGGGCTGTGCTTTCATATTGTTTTTTGGGTTGATCGCGCGCAAGTGCTCTGGCCCCTGTTGTAATCTCTCTGTGGGCTTTTAACCATGCTCATCAGTTTAGTTGGTTTGTGTGCTTGCCTTTTAAAATTCACTTGATTTCATTAGTGAAAGGCATGCATATGTCATGCCTTTTCCGGTGTTTAGCCCTTCTCTACAGAACCGGTAAACTACTGAAAACATACAAAGCTCTGTGTTTTCCGAATTGCTTCTGCACTATTTCTTTTTATTTTTTACACAGTGCGATCTCGCTGGGCGGTAGTTGAGCGCTTTGCATGACATCGACCTTGTTACATGGATAATTCTACTTTAGCTGGCTAAATGGATAATTCTTCTTTTGTAGGTTACATGGATAATTGCACGTTTGCCGATACGTTTCACTGCGAGCGAACTTCTGTTTCCTTTTCTGTGTTTCCTTCACGCTCATGGCATCTGTTGGCTCGCATATGTGAAACTGTTTTACTTTTCATTATCAGTTTATCTGGCAAGAAAAGTCCAGTTAGGAGTTTGCAACGCTAATACCTCTAGCTCGAGCAAATGCGAGACCCACTGCATTGCAAATGCTTGTTTTACTTATGAATGATCATATATATAATTGCCATTCCAAGTTTTATATTGGAATACTGTGTAAGTATTGAAATACTAACTTGCAGTAAAGAGAACTCTGCTTAGTAACTTCAGTGCCTCTTGTGTCCCAGCAGAAAACCAACCCATGCACAGCCTCAGTGGCTGCTTGTTAGATGCCTCTAATCCTTCCCAATTAACCTTTGACTGGCTGGGCTTTGACATCACACCCCCTACACATTTCAGTGGCACTGAGGCAATTGATTGCTTCGTGGCAGGGCTTTCCCCAATGCGCCTTAGCCTCGCACACAGGGGGCTGGCGAAAGTCAGTTTATCTGCTGAGCCCACACAGGTGCCACGGAAGAAAGAGAAAGAAGCCCTCTTTATGAGAGCTTTATTATCATGGGCTCAGAGAGAGACTGCATCTTTTACAAGCTTCTGTCTGCCCTTTGTATGCAACCACCCGCCTCGTAATTGAGATATTAGCATTGCTCTGGGACTGAGATTACAGCAGAGAAATCCTAACCGAACCGTTTCCAGGGGCCCTTCAGATGGTTGTTACAAACGGCAGGCCAGCCTCATTTAAGCACCATATTCAGTTTAAGGCGATGCTGAGATGTGGCGTGTTTGGGCTGCGTGTACACTTACATGCTACCAAAGAGAGAAAACCATGACGACCATCTGCCAATCACTGTTCGCGGGAGGAATTACTAAAAAAACTAAGGAGACAAAATAGAAACCAGGAAGCAGTTGGAGGAGCACTGGTGTCCAGCAGTGCTTTGTGATGATGGTGTATAATGTTTAGGATATAAATAGTTCCTGGTACCAGCCCTCCTTGGTAGTAAATGCCACGAACGGCTGCAAGGTCTAAGTATGTCCTGCCAAGTTTGTTCCCCTTCCCAAACTTTTTCTTTGATTGTCCTATAAGCTTCCTGGACTATCAAGCATCTAGCCTCACTCTGTGTACAGCTTCCGAGAGTGCAGGGTCGGACTGGCCTATAGAGCAGTCTGGCAGTGCCCCAAGGGCTGGCCTGTCTGCTCAGTGTGTGGATCGTTTTTTGTCTGTGGACCTCTTTTATGGTCTGGTGGGAAGGTTTTTACATTTGATTTGCTTGATATTATTACAAACATTGCATGTAGCAGGCACAAACACGCACAGTCTCCCATACCTTTCAAAACACCTATACAGCATGTCTTCTCAAGTTCAAAACTGCCCCAATTTGCAAATGTGTACAAGTTTTTTTTTTTTTTGCAATCTGATTCATTAATGGGGGGGGGGCATATGTATGGTCATGTTTGATGACGTCATCAGTTCCTTCTCTGTGCTGCTCTTTCCTAGGATCCATTCCGTGGGGCCACTGGTCTCTTCTCCATACTGCCCTTCAGAGGCTCTGCTCCATGAGGCCACTGGCCTTCCTCTATTCTCCCCCTTACCATGTTCTGGTTCCTAATCCACCAAGCCCTTCTCTTTAGTCCCCCATTCCCAGGCTTCGATCCAAGGGGACCAGACCCTTCTCTATTCTTCCCTTTTCCAAACATCACTCCATGGGTCGAACAGGTCCTTCCCTTTGCCCCCTGTTCCACATCGTTCATACTGCTTTAACACAGCTCTCATTGTGCAGAGAAGCCTCATTATTCTGTGCCAAATCCTGCAGAGACTCATTCTTGGAGACAAGTTATATACAGCCAGTGCTCTCACAGCCTCTCTACTCCAGGACAGATTTCTGGCCTATTTATCTAATTCTTGATGTATGAGGGGCCCCCAGTGCTGGCCAAGAACTGTAAAAGAGTTCTGAAAACCAGGGAATAGTCCATGAACAAACCCGTATACACAGAACTCTTCTGTGTTTTCATTGGCAGCATAAAAAAAAACTCCTTGGCTTCATCTTGCTCTATGTATTTCACACAGTGGGTAAGAGAAGCTGAAATGTCATTGTCCCTTTTACTGTAGTATGGGGGTCTTCTTCAGTTTGGTATGACTCTTCAGGCACCGACGGGCTGCCCCTGTACCTGTAAGCTCCTCTGCATTGCTCCACCCCTATTAACACACAAAGGCTTCACCAGCCCTCCTTAGGAAGAGAGAGAGAGAGCAAGAGAGGGTGTATGGTTTTCCGCAAGGTGACAGAGATTAACATCTGTACATGTTGTCTACTCTAGATCATATTGCAGCCTTAGTCTCAATCACAAGACCAGATCTCATCTAGCAGCCTATCGGGGCATCTTCTTTAATCCATTTATATAGGAGGACAAGCTGCAGTCTCGTATTCAAACGACTATGCTGCAAAGCATTTGGGACCCTTATTTTCCACATGCAGACATTATCATGGACCCTGACACAAATATTTTTTGGTTTAGTGATTTTGATGGATTGATATGCTTTTTATCTCTGTTCTGTCTTCCTATTCCTCACTCCTTTGCTTCCTCTTTCGGGGGTCTTTCAGAAGACATTACCAAACCTCTGCACCATTTTTGGGCCAGATCTTCAGATCACCCTTGGATCGGGGGTTCCTCGTAGACCCATTACCTAAGAGAAGTGCCAGAGCCAATGCTAAGCAAAAGCTCATTTTGTATGTTCCTAAAACTCAGATGATAATAGGGGGTTCAACATGCCTTTTAATTATGAGACTAACATGGAAAAGGTCTCATGAAATCGGCACTATCAGGCATTCCCCACGTGTCCCTATCTGTAAATGAAGGCGTTACTTTCATATATACACACCGCCAAAGGAAATGATCCCTAACCGGCCTTAGAACAGAGCCCCCAATGGAAGCAGGATCTATTTGAGCACTGCAGGAACATGTTAAGGAAACTGAGTCTTTCATTATACAGCATCAGCAGATCTCATTTGGGAGACCTGCTGGGTACGCCAACCATGCTCTCTGGCACTTAACTTTACGCAGACCTTGGTTTAATGCTGGCCGTCAGTTGGTTATATTTACATGTCTCAGTAGAGCTGTTGCATTTTTTGGAGAATATTTGAGACAAGAAAGATAAAGGATAGAGCTCCATGTCTGTTCTATCATAGATCTCTGTTTGAGAGAACTCTTCTGAGAAACGAACTGCAGCAGTTGTCTGGAAACAAGGCGTTGGGTGAGTTCTCTCAGTTGTAGAACTCCAAAACTGAGGTGCCTTGTGCACAATAACGTGCACTGAGGTCACGTTCAACAGGAGAAAAAAAAATACTTGAAAACTTCACAAACTGTATAAGGAGAGAAGTGCTCTCTGGATGTTATTTCGACAATGGAATGTGCCTGGCTGCTTCTCTATTGGAAACATTGCTTGCACTTGTAGAGAAAAAGCTTTCAGTGTCAAGGAGTAGAGGGGGTAAGGGACTTGAGTCGATGACCACAAAAAGACCCCTTGAGCCAAGAATACTTGTATTGGTTTACAGATCATGGCAATTAAGAAAAACGCTTTAAGTGTGTCTGTCAGGCCAATTGTGACATCACTGTTGTTGAGCTATAATTTGCAGGGCTGATGTCAATGACTGGCTGTAGCCTTGCCTGGCCCTGCCTCCCGTCTCAGCTTCCAGCTCTTGTGTTTCTGCTCTCATGAGGTGAGTGTCCCGCGCAGAGAACCATTTCGCATGGATATAATCAGGCAGGGGGCAGAGGAGGGAGGCCGGGGCGACTGAGGCTGACTTCACTGGAGATCTGTGTTTGATCAAAATTGTTTGCTTGGGGAACTTTACCCTTTGCACAACCTGCCAGAGAGGTTAATGGAATCAACTTGTTACTTGCAAATGTACACGCATTTTATTTAACTCTTTGTTCGCTCTATGGAAAGTATCAAGACTGCCACCAGAAAAAGAAGACGGTCATAGAATTTTTTGACACATTATCCACTGTTGTTTCCATCAGTTACATCCAGAACTACGTATTAGGATGCAACAGGCTGTTCAAAAACCCAATTCTCAACTCACTTTGGGAGGGGGTGAGATTTTACCCATCTGACCCTTGGCTCATTCTACCCCGAAGACATGAAGCATACTACCTGCTTTCACCCTGCACAACGTGCATCATTTGACTGTAGTCAATATATCCCAGTAGATCAATAGTCATGTTCTTTCCATAAACCTTCATTGCATTAACAGAGAGCAGTCTACATACCCCTTACAGTCACTCTTTGATACTCACGAGCCATTGCCTAAGAACATTACTAACTCCAGTTCCCCCGGAAGCATTGCTACATCACTCAAGAGTTTGTGGTAATCCCTTGAGTTCACCTACAATGACTGTGTTGTCTCCATACTCTGTCATTTGGAGATCCCTCTCCCTTCACCACCCTCCTGCAGTTCACTTAGAGAGACTGGGTGTTCCAAGATCCCATAACAGTGGCAAAGTGCCTAACACTATTTTTTTTTTTTATCGCTCCTGACAGGTTCTGTGTCTAAGCACAGAGGTTCAGGGTTTCTATTTGGACTCTCCTCAACACTTTCAGTGGGTCAAACACTAAAAATATCTTTATGTCTATTATGAAATGTTTCCATCTCCGCCTGTTGTGTCATTAAGAGTTTTAAGTTCAAAATAAAGAAAATAATCTACTCCATATCGTACTCTGTGTAAACACCACCACTGAGTTCTCTACCAGTGCTAGACTACTTCCCTACCTTCTTTCTCCAGCGTCTTGGGTTGACTTGCTCCTTGTGGATGGATTTTATTCTGTTTTCCTCCTCATCTCCTTTTGACCAGCAGCGGCTGCTGTTCCCGCATGTGTACCCCATAGTTTCCCCCATTCTGGGCAATCTCAGTACATCTGTGCCCCAGTGTTCCCTTTGTCCCACGCCTGGGGAGGGGGTGGGGCAGTCCCTTTAAACTATGCCAACCTCCCTTGCAGCCAGAGTCCCAGGCATATGGACCTCACAATGGATATGGCTGACTACTCATTATCATAAAGGATATGATTTTCAGAAATAAATTACACCTCGGGCTTTCACAACCATGCTCTTTGGGGTGTTAATGTGTTTTATTTTAATGTTGTGGAAACTTAAATGTGTGGGTTAGCTTCATTTTTTCGGGTGCAACATATTTGGCAGAGTTTACTTCACAAGACCCTTGTATGTCAGGCACACCAGAAGATCTGCTTCAGAATCTCCAGTGCAGTTCCCGTTAAACATTTGTGATCATCTGTCACTTCAGAAAGAAGGCAGAGTGTGCATTTCCCAAGTGTGGTGTCAGCTGAAGCAGGCACCTGAGCCCTAATAATTTCTGATAACTACTCGCCTTAAAGAAGAACTTCTTCAAAAGCATACAGCAGGCTGGCTTAGGAGCTCTTACTCTAGAGTGTAGACTATCCGTCTACAGCCACATCAGCACCCTGTCACAAAGTACTCTTGGCTCATGTGACAAATGTTAACATACAGCATAGACCTATTATTAAAGAAATACATTAGTCTTTGTGTGTGTTTCGTTGCGGGAATTGGAGGATTTAAGTAAAGTTATAGAGTATGTATTTAGGGATGGATGCTTCAGAGTAAAAGTTTCAGCAGTGGCGTTTTAGGTCAACATTTTATATGTGTGAGCATGAGAACCTTGAGAAAGTATTGTCACATTAGAGAATGTGGTTGAGTAGGGATGCTGCAAGTCAAGAGCTTGGTCCATAAGAATATGTGTACGAGAGACGGTCTGGTGGGTATGTTTTTTCTTTCTCTACATTGTGTGTTTGGCTAGGTGTTATATTTAGTTGAGGAAAGCATAAAATACAAAGTGTGTTCTGGTAAGGGTGTTTGAGATCAGCAGTGGGTTTATTGCTGTACACAATTGGGTATATGGTGAGAATGTGATATAGTTCTGGAGTGAGAGCCCTTGCATCTATCGGGCATGTTTACAGGTACAGAAGGATAACATTTCTACTTTACTGTCTAATGGTCAGTAGTGTTTGCCCTGGTCCACATTTCGATTCCTTCTCAACTTGTGTTCACTTTCTGGTGGGCATGGTCCACGAGTTAGAAGGGGCCCTCCTCACCCTTGAGATGTCAAGGCTTTTCTTACTTTTTGCTGTACTCGCATACAACTGCCACCTCTACCCGGGGTCACATATCTCTTCACTCTGTTGTGAATAATAAAGCTTTCCCAATCACTGTACAGTTTGTGGTTTTCCTGTATTCTACACCAGAGGCATACTGATTGAGATGGTCAGAGACCGTCCTTATTAAATGACTTTCACATCACAATTACAAAATACAGAGTGTATGGCCTGTGCATGTTTCAAAGTAGTTTATAATCATGACGAATGAGGTTGTTTATGTAATGTTTCTAGGACTGTTTATCCCCCACCTTGCCCGCAAGGTGTACAAAGATGCTAGGGTGTCAGGAGAAACTTATCAAGAAGTCTCAGCATATCTTGAGAGGTGGGATTGGACGATCCCCAAATGCTCGGGTGTTGAATACTGTGCTGAAGTATTTAAAGAAATGGACAGTGAATACAAATAAAACACTTTATGGTATAAGTAAAGTGACAAAGTACCATGTAGCCTGGTAATAAACAGATTCCCAGACGACCTCTTCGCTTCTTTCCACTGTTTCTATGTGTTGTGTACTAACTTAACACCTGTCTTTTTGTATTAAAAACCACGAGCCCCATTCATCTGTCGCATCTCTAGAGGGCTGTGGCCTAGGCCGAACTGCCTGCTTCTGAATCTTCCAAGAACACGAATGTTTGTTAATGGTGACATCAACCCCTCGTCTCGTTATTGGAGCCACGCCAAATGCAAACAAACTCTGGTGATAAAATACTAGGAAGATGTTGCAACTGTGTGCTTCAAACGCTATCATTCCATTGGGATGGTCGGCAAGCCACATTTACCGGAGGCGCAGGCTGGGGCCTTGGAGAGATACATGCATGAAACTAATGTTCATGCAACACAAGTTTCTTCCATGGTGGTAGGGGTCAGAGGGAGACGTTAATAAGATAGACTTGAACGGTGAAGAGATGTCCATGGAGCAGACTGATGCTGTGGGGGGCGTTCACTGAGTAGAAATGTTCATTGGATGTATGGCTGTGGTTCAGGACAGGCTTTAGAGAGATGCTTAGATGGCAAACGACCTTTGAAGACTTCTCCATGGGGTGTTGGGAGTACGACTTTGTAGGGACGTTCATGGCAAGTAGGTGGTCCTTTGATATAGCTAGGACATGCTTAGCTGCTGGAGATATGTTCACAGTACAGAAGGCTAGGAACAGATGTCCAGCGCCCTATGGGCAGTAGAGAGATGTTTAATGAACATGCTAAGCTTGTGGGGAGATGTTATTGGCAGAGGTGGAGGCTGTGGAAAGGTGTACATGGGGGAAGCTGGACTTGCTGAGACAAGTTCAGGGTATACAGAGGCTTAGAAAAGGTGTTCATGGGAAATGTTAATGGGAGAGATTGGTCTTCTGGGGCAAGACAGAATTGAGAGAACCATTCTATAGGGCAAGGGCTGAGGAAACCTGCTCCTTGGACTGGGTTGGCTTATGAAGACATGGTCGTGACGGAGCTGCATTCAGAAGGCTGGGGAGATGGTCTAACCGGTAGAAAGCTGTTCTAGAAGGAATCGGTGCCCTCGAACTGCAGGGCCTGGCTGTTACTATGGGTTCTGTTATCAGTAATGGTGCCCTTATTGTGACGATACGGCGTCTGGGCTGCTTCGCCGCTGCCATCGGGCGCCAAGCCTTTATCTCGGCCATGGGCACAAATGTTAGCTTGTATTCGGCCCACTCATTTACGCTCTGGGTGCTTATAGGCAACACAACGTTTTCACGCCACAACGACCACACACTAGTTCACTCGCTCCAAGCAATTTAATGTAAGAAGAAGAACTAGGGGATTGCAGTCTTATTCAAACGAATAGACACAAGAAAAACAAAGCTAAAGTCTGGAGCAGACGTCCAAATCGCGCGTCCGTTCACGCTGGGCAGACTTGTTTTTCCGAGGAAAAGTCCATTCCTCGGGGACAGGGGTGTGATGCAGTGTTCTCAGGAGCTCCTCTTATTGGTTCCTTCAATCCTCCTCTCTCCTTTTTTCTCAGCCCCCTTTCACCTCCCCCATCGCACGCAGAAGCAACGGGACCAGTGGATTCCATCTCACACCGAAACGGAATCAGTTTAAAGAGAAACATAATAACAGAGAACTTGATTTTTTAGCTTTTTCCTAAAAGACAGTATGCTTATGGGGCGCTGCGCCGGCAAACATCGGGAAACTCCATGTCCTGCGGAGGGTGTCAGGCCACAGGAAGGCATCGGTCCTGTGCAGAGAGGAAGGCCTAGGGATACACTTCTCACTTAGGGAAATATGTACGAACACATTTTCCCATAGACACAGAATGGGTAAAACCCTTTGCTACTTCTGGCCCTTAATCTCTAGAAAACAACTCGCCTGTTTCTTCAACACCACAACAGATAAAGGGTCGATCGTTAATAATCACACAACACTGTTTGAAGACCATGCAGTGAGAACAATTTACAAGGTAGACGACTCCACGGCCACTGACAGGGCAATTTCTTATTTCATCACGAAGACGCCTCCAAGCCGCATTGTGAGCTAGAACGGAGGGTCTCGAGAATGCTCGGCAATGGGCACAGTACATCATGGAGTAGGGTGTACACTCTCTGGGGCACTGCACGGTGACACTTCTTAATAAAAAGTGAGAGTTCGTGCTATGCACAACTACAAAGGGCAGAGCTGAATGACCCCGCATGCCTTTGAGTTTTATTCCCTCGCAGACGCCGGTTTAGAAGTTTTGAGACCAGCGTTGCCGGCGCTGGGCCTGCGGTATCCGTGTGGGTCCCGTCTGGCCAGTCCTGCAGTGAGACTGGCCTGCACTACTGATGTCCAGGATCGCGTGCAGTTCATCCGATGAACGTGCAGGCAGCAGAGAGACGCACAGGAAGGGGTGGCAAAGAGTGCGAGGGAAGGCGGTAGCACCGACCCAGACAGAAAGACGAAGTGAAACTCTGGCTCTGTCCGAGAGACCAGATTGGGGATCCCGACATCGATTTTTGGGGTGGGGGCATGCTCGTTTTGCCGATCTCGAGACTACCAAATATGAGTTTTCCCTCTAGACTGACTTCGACAAGTGGCACAGGGAGCCAGCCCTGGGCATTTTAAGACGGTGCACTATCTTACCAGCTATAAGTTGACGCACAGGTCTCGGACCCCCTAAGTACTTCCTGCGGCATCTGTTACGAAGTCGAAGAGTTCAGATGACGCGAGGACATCGCCGCCGCTGTCCCACAAGATCTGCCGAGTCAGCCGAAAAGCAGCCCCACACCCCTGCTAGGCTCCTCCCTGCATTGTTTACAAGATGCGACGGGTGCAATAGGTAACCCCCTTTTAGAAGAAGCTGAGTTCAGTAAACAAGAGCCCTGTAGTGAACACTGGGTGTAGCGGGGGCAGGGAGAGAGAGGCAGCACAACAAGGGGACTCAATGACAAGTCTCTGTGTGCTACAAGACTTACACCGAGCTGGGCAATATGTGCCGACTGTAATTCTGTGTCATGTTTTGCTGCTTATGTTTATGCCCACGTGACCGTGACATTGGTGCTTGGCCTTTCTTTAAATTATCGACACACTCCTGCAGATATGCGGGCGGGGGTCTATTCAGGATCACGTTTTTTTAGTCATGTTGGACAGCAAGGCCTAAACACACGCACTTACAATCCGTATTTCATAAGTAGGACCGGCACATTGGACAGTTTTCACGGGTCCTCTAAAGTTAATTTAATGGAGCAGTGACGTACGGAGTTGGACATAACAAACAAACTCTGCATTCCAGAGCTGCCCCCCGGGACTGAAATTAAGTTTAAACTCTAAGCCCATCTGGTGTCCATGAAACATAACTAGTGCAACCCTTCCCCCAACGCTTCTCAACAACAGGAGATATGGGTGGCCTCAGCCATGCCCTTGCAGGAGTGGTATCGCCTCCATGCGCCTTGTTCACACACATCTATCAAAATATAACCCCCCCCCCATGCATCCCTTTTGTACACTTCATTGGGCTCTTGTTGAGGTGGGGTGGTGGCAGGTTTTCGTTAAAGGTGATATAGTGAGACCTTGGCCCGAAGGCATTAGGGCGCTTTAGAAGAGAGCTCAGACTCGCAGGACGTTGAGCTGAGGCTGGGATTCGAAGCGGTCCCTCAGTTCCATAATAAAGCAAAATATTATATTCCTGAGTGTGACCTAAAAGCACACATGGTCAAGCGAACGAAGTTCTCGTTTCGCTTATAAAGTAAACCAACTTGTCAGCAGTTTCTGCAGCAGGCGTTCCTCTGCCGTTATTATTTTGTTTTTTCTTTTCACCAATTATGCTTCTCTTGTGCAGATTACTGTATTAGCATTCGCTTGTAGCGCGGGGGCCCCCTAGCCGTGAAATTAGATAACTGCAACCCACTTTCCCTTATTAAGATATAATGTACCTAGAGGTAGAAATGGCCCGGGCAAGCAGCCTTCTGAAGACACGGAGGCCGGGGGATGGCTTTTGAAACCAATAGAGTTTGCATGCAGTTAGGTAGCGTGCACATCCGAATGCATGCTAATTATTATTTGTTTGTCAGGCATGGAAATAGAGCTGGAAAAAAGGTTGATTGGGGGGGTCGCTTACGAGGAGCCGGTGAGCAGGTTACGTTGCAAAACATTAACCGAAACTTCACAAAATTGTGTCAACAATGGCAAACCAATTCGGTCTCTGATCTCCCAACGTTTGTAGCACTTTGAAAAAAACTGCACCTGAAATTCTGGCCATAAGCTTCAAAAACATGTTGTTCTAACATGCGTGTTTTCCTGTACGTTTGCCGGCGACCCCTCCATAAAACCGTTTCTGAACACAGGCCCGCGTGCTTCCATGGTGTGTATCCCTGTAAATTGTCATTCCCGTTACGAAACCCCAGACGATTTAAAACAAGCAACATTCTGCGTCGGGAGCGAAAACACCAGCTCACATGTAGTGCCTTGGCGCATTCAGTCAAGGAGCTGAATGTACACACCTCTCCATGTAATCACCTTTGGAGCCCTGAAACCCCAGACCACTTCGGTGAGCGTCGAACCCCTCTTTAAAATATGTAGCATACTGCCTTCAAGGAACAAAAACACCAAATCACATGTAGTGCCTAGGCTCATTCAGTCAAGGAGCTGCACTGCACACAGCTCTTCATGTAGTCACCTTCTGAGCCCTGAAGAGGCTAGGCAGCACAATTCCCACCAGGTGACTCAAGATTGAAGGCCGCTGCTGATACCCCACAAGCAAAGTCACTCAACTCCCACAGGGTACCGACTTCACAAGTCATCCACTCACACAGATTTATTCCGAACACTAATGCACAGTAACACACAGCAGCCTGTCTCCTAATCGTTCCAATATCAGCAGCTAGTAATATCCACATGCAATTGTGCTTACAGCATCAATCCAAGGACGGCGAATAGCCGAATCACAAGCCTGCTCCGCTGAAACTTCGGAGAATCGGCAGATGTCTGCAGCAGGCGCTGAACTCACCGAACTGTCTGCAAGCCACGCTTAATACCCCAGAGGGATAAGCTCTCGCGCCTTTAGCCTTTATTACCACTTTCCCTTACCGAATCGTAACCCACAGGTCCGCCCTCCGTACTGCCGGCGTCTCTTTTGTCTCCTTACCTTCAGAGCAGTAACCCCAGGCTGCCGGCAGGACTGTGCTGTGTGCTTTGGTCGGCTGCAACTGACTTCACGATAGAGCTCTGGTCCCGTAGCGTGCATTTTACCGGGTTGTTTTTTTATTGCAGTTTGAGGTTTTTGAAAGAGAGAGAGCTGTCAGCCGGTTTTCTTTTTTTCTTTCACAATGCTTTTAGTCCTCCCCAGTTGTTCTTTGTTGCTGTTCTTTGATGGTTTGGAGGCTCCCCAGGATGACTTTCGTTTTTACTAAAGAAAACTGAGCCCCAGCAGGCAGCTGCAGTGCTCTCTCATTGGGCTGCTCCAGGCGTTAGGGAGTCAGACTTGAGAGGCTGCTCGTGTCCGCTTTTATACACACCGAGGCAGGAGACTCCTGTCCGTCTCACCCTTTCTGGCACCTCCCCTTCCCAAAAAAGGACTGACTTTCCAATAATAAAAAAAAAACGCTTGTGTTACGATGTACAGTGCCTAGGATTTCTGAAGCATGCTTTTCTTGGATCTTCTCTACTTTTTGGGATGTAATTTTATTTACAGTCTTATCAAGATTAAAAAAAGGAATTGGACCTATCTCGGCAGTGCCGATTTGCAAACAAAAATTACTTTTAACTTAGAGTTGGGGTTCATGAAAGTAGCCCGTTCTCCACGCGTGGCAGGAAAGATTAGTTTCACCTTGATTTAAAATATCAGTGGGTATGTCTGGTTGGAGAGGCTATATATTGTTATTTTTCAGTTCAAGTAAATTCATAACACGTTGTAGAGTTAGAACATGCGATAACAACATAAGTAAGCATTGCACCCTATGTTGTGTTATGGGGTAAGTTATGTTAGGGCATGACGTACTATGGTATAATATGGCAGGCTTTTGCAGTATGTTATAATGTGCTATGTTATGTGTGGTATACTCTCTTTGACGTTATGAGATTTTTTGACAAGATGTGGTATAGTAGGAGTTTAATTCACATATTTTGCTGTTTCAATTTATGGTATTATATGACGTGATTTGAAGTGTCAAGACGTTTATGTTATGAAATTATGAATAAAGTGATATGTTATCTTGTAAGTTGTGGTATCACATGATGCAATATTTTATAGTTATTGGGCTATATTACTATATTATGTATGGTACTATGGCTTGTTATAAAGTGCTATGGCATGATGTGGTATAATATTGCATTTGCATGGTAAGTTCTATGGTATGCTATGATGTGATATTGTATGTAATAGATGAAATATTAGTATGCTATAAACATGAGTTTGTTTGTGGAATGTTATGGTATATTGCGTGGTGTATTTGGTTATGGTATGAACTGTTCTGATGTATCAAGATGCGTTTTATGTTATTTTAAGGGATATTATTGGCAGGTGGTATGTGTAAAGTGCAGCCTCTACCATTTGCATGACCTCATGGTGCTGATCACAGAGAGTGGTGTTTATTATCTTGTTTGAGGTGTGCAGTGTTTGTGTCCCAATGGCAGGTTTTACATTTCACAGTCCAGTGTATGTATCAGGGTTAGAGTCTGTTTCACAGGTCTGTGTCTTGGTGTCCATGTTTTGCGGCTTCGGATCAGTGCCTTGCCTATAAGTCTGGGTCAATGTGTGTTAGGATCATTGCTCCAGTTTACTTGTCCTACTGCCAGTGACAGGAGTGTTTAACAAGGTCAATGTCCCATTGTCATTGTTCCAGGGAAGGGGTAATGTCCTTGATTGTCATGTTACATGTTATGGTGTTTTATATTTTGATAACCATTGAGAGTTGGTAGAATATAGCACTACCCCCAAGAGAAAGCAACCTGGGATTGACACAGAAATTAGAAAAACTGCGTTTCCACTTCATGCTCTTACTTAAGTCTGAACAATTTTCTCCTCCGCCCAACTTCCAACAGAGGGCTTTTTGTGTGGTCAGGTGTTCCCACCACTATGTCCCGTGGACTAGTTCCAAGTTGCCTATGGAAGTCTTTATCACAGATCTTTTCTTCCATATCGCTAAATGGGTGTATGAATCCAAAGAGTCCTATAAGAGACTAGGCACATGTGCCCACCAAAATACCCTTAGCACTCATCACATTTGAGGGACACTACTTTTTCTGGTGCAAGGTTAGTGCTCCATCTTTTGAAAAGTGCTTATTATTGGTTAGGAAGTGTTCAGTGATGGGCTGTAACTAGAAGAGAGATGAGGGACATCACATGATGTGACAATGCTTCACTGTCATCGTTTTTACATTCTAAATAAGGTGGCACAGGTAAAGTTCTACCATGACCTGTTGATTCAGTTTGAAGGCTATAGGCTTGCTTCACTTTGAGTCCTCTTGCAAATAAGTGCATTTGAATCTTTCTGAATGAAAGGACCTCACTTTCTTCAAACAGAGCTATGGTATTTCTTTCAAGGGTCCTGATGTATGCTTCTGGGTATTTTTTTCACTTTTCCAGCGCTACGAGGGACCTTCCTCCTATAGGACATGAAGCACAGTTAATAATTATTCTTCTTATTATTTTTTTTTAATTGTTTATTAAAGAATATAGGGTGGTACAGAGTATATAGCAATATATCTTCAGAGCATTTCTTTACAACAGATAATTTCACAGTAGATATATAGACATATGCAATCTAACAAGTATTCTGAATAATAGGTTGAAGGGTTATGGGTAAATAATTAGGGGAGAGATTGAAAGAGAGAATAAAGATCGAAGAAAAAGGTTGGTCATGGGGATGGAGGGGAAGAGGGAGATCATATGAACTAAAAGGGGGAAAGGGAGGTTGGGAGAGATAAATAAATGGAGGGGCGGGAAGCCTTGGAGCCAGAATGTCAAGGCTGGTGAGTGAGTAGTCCGATTATTCCCTGTCTGATGTGGGTTGTCGTGTAGGATTAAATAGTATGGTATATGTGCCTAAACGGTTATGATATGAGGTAGAGGTTCCAGTGCTTGGGGAAGGATAGCGCCAGGAAAGGAACGATCAGGGAGATATCCATGGAAATATATAGGTTAGAATGTTTTTTGGGGGGCGGGTCCTTCTTATGTGGATTAGGTGGTCAGACACTGATCGGGTAGGAAGAGAAGGAGGAATATATGTTTAATCGGCCCGGGGTCTAGGACATTTACCAGGGCGGATGGCCAAAGGGGTGAGGAAAAAAGGAAAGAAAGGAAGGGAGGGGGAGATAAAAGGGGGGAGTAACCGTTTATGTGCTCGTGATAGGGAGGGGTACGGGCGCATATCGTGTAAAAGAATGAGTAATGGCGGGGTCGGATTTGGTATCTGTATAGAGTCTATCAGAGTGTGGCGCACAGCTTCCCATAAGGGTTGTATCGTCGGGCAATGACATAGGATGTGGGGTAAGTCACAATGGGGGTCTGCACATCGCCAGCATTTTGCATGTGGCATCAACCCTGCCCTAAAGAGTTTTATGGGGGTCCAATACCATTCTTGGAGGACTTTAAATAGACAAAATTTCAGGCGAGCTTCGCGGACTCCCTATCAAGGGCTTCTATTATGTCCGACCATTCTTCTCAGTATAGGTGATCTCAAGTAGGTCCTGCCATTTTAAACGCAGTCGTTCGAGAAGAGGCTGCGAGTAAAGATGGTTTGTTAGCTCTGCGTATAGACTAGCCATTACTCCTCTGTGTCAGCCCCACTTCTGGAGATAAGTGACAATGGGTGAGGCTTTGAGCGTCCACGGGGGGGTTCCTAGGGCTCTGCGCATGCAATGCTTAAGCTGCATGTATCGCCACTCTTGGTTATTGTGTATGCCGAACTCTTCCTGAAGGGAGGCGAAGGTTCGGAAGCTATCACCCTCTATGATTTGAGATATGTTGTGGATACCAGCGTCGTTCCATTGGGGCCATCTGAGGAGGTTTCCTCCTATTTTCATGCTTTTATTCCCTGCTATAGGGGCCTGGGCGTGCAAGAAAGGGTGTGTGGCAAGTAAGCGGTGAGCTCTGCACCAGGCTGTGTTTGTGGCCATAAGGATGGGGTTAGGCAAGTGGGGGTGATCAGTGTATATCCCTCCCATCTCTGTATGCTGACCTCTTAGGAGTTTCTCTGTGGTTACCCATTGCGGGGTGTCCGGGGTATCTCGGAGTGTGTACGCTAGCTGTGATAATTGTAAG
Organism: Pleurodeles waltl; assembly: GCF_031143425.1. Lineage (NCBI taxonomy): Eukaryota > Metazoa > Chordata > Amphibia > Caudata > Salamandridae > Pleurodeles > Pleurodeles waltl. The sequence goes on from NC_090440.1 coordinate 659,492,116, forward strand.
GCTAATGAGTATTGTTCTACTTAGGGTAAACCTAAGCCTCCATAGGGTCGTCGTGCCAATATTGTTGCAGGTTTCAGCCTTGGGTATATGGAGCCCCAGACATAGGTCCTTATTGATGCGTCAATCATGCAGAGCGAGGAGAGAGGTATCTGTAGAGGAAGCATGCCTAATATGTATGTGAAGCGCGGGAGGGTGACCATCCTAACCACCTGCGTCCTGCCCCACATGGATAGGCCCAGTAGTGACCACTTGGCGAAGTCCTGTTTCATTCGGGATATAAGAGGTTCGAGGTTGTCCCTGACCATGTGTTCCAGGCCTCGATTGATAAACATTCCTAAATATTTAAGGCGAGTCGGGGTCCATTTGAATGGGAGGCCATGGATTGGAGCTCTCGTCGTTACATGGGATAGTGGTAGCGCTTCGCTCTTATCCCAGTTTACCCGATATCCGGATAAGGGTGCGAAGCCCTCTATGATAGAGAGTAGTGATGGCAGGGAGCTTTCGAGGTCAGAAGATTTTGGATGAGCCCCCTGTTAAAGGGATACCTTTTATCTGTTGGGAGTTCCGTATAGTAGCTGCCAGAGGTTCCATTGCTAGCAGAAATAGGAGCGGTGACAGGGGGCAACCCTGGTGGGTGCCTCTTCCAATGGGGAATGGGTCTGATAGAAAGCCCCCGCAATTAACTTGTGCCGTGGGATGTTTATACAGTAATCGGACTTTGGAAATAAATTGTTCTCCGAGGCCATAGTGCTTCATGGTAGTAAACAGATAGGGCCATTCGATACGGTCAAATGCTTTCTCCGCATCTAGAGATAGAGCTAGGGCTTCCTCTGGTAGTTGTAATGATTCCAGTAAGGTATGACAGAGGGTACGCATATGATTTCTGGAGGTGCGACCCGGTGCAAACCCCACCTGGGTATTATGAATCAATACGTAGACGTGGTGCTAAGACACTGGGTAGGAGTTTAACATCTCTGTTCAGGAGTGAGATGGGACGATAACTGCCACAGAGTAGGGGGTCCCTCCCTGGCTTAGGCAGCACGACAATCGTGGCCCTTTTGGACAGAGCACCCAAGGAGCCTTCCTGACATGCTTCCGTAAGTGCCTCGTGCACTGCAGTGATTGCCTCTTCCCCAGCCCATCTATAAAATTCCGCAGGGAATCCGTCCTCTCCCAGAGATATATGATAGGGGAGGTTTGCGATAACTTGCGTTATTTCTTCCCTGGTTATATCGCCTTGTAGGAGAGCTCGGCCTGCCTCCGACAGACAAGGTAGGTTGGCCGTGTTAAGGAATGCCTCTGTCTGTACATGGTCGGTCGCTATTTCAGGGGTATAGAGATGTCAGTAATACGTGGCAAATTCGTTCATAATTTCGTGCGGGCGGGTCAATACCGCTCCTGAGGAGGACGTTATGGCCGGGATAGCAGAGGCAGCCTCTCTCTGTCGAAGCTGTGCCGCTAGAAGGTGTCCTGCCTTCTCGCCTTGTTCATAGTGGCGACCGTGTAATCTTTGCAACGCATATTTCGCCTGTGATGTATAGAGTTCATTATGTGCCATTCGGGCCTGTTCGAGGGAGCGGCGCAGCGTGAGGGACGGCTTTGCAGTGTATTGTTTAGTGAGAATCTGGATTGTGGTTTCTAAGGTGCTTTGGCGGGCTACTCTGTCTCTGTTGGCTAATGCTGCATCACGCATCATGTTCCCTCTCAGAGTCGCCTTTGCCGCTGCCCATAGAACCTTTTTGGAAGTCACGGGACCCATATTTTCGGCCATATATGTGGATATATGGGCCTTAAGTTGCTCCTTCCCTTGGGGGGAGCGGTATCTATGTATAGCGAAGCGCCATGGTTTTCGACTGGGGGAGGTTAAACCTACTTGGATCAGGATTAGTATCGGGGAATGGTCTGAGAGTCCGCTATCTAGGATACTGGTGTCTAGCATTTGGGGGATTATAGTGTGTGATACAAAGAAATAATCCAGGCATGATTGGGTACCATGGACAGATGATAGAAAAGTATATTCCTTATTTTTTGGGTGTGTTATTATCCAGCAGTCAACTAAGCCTGCATCCGTGGTTAGGTTCGTTAGTAGTGCCCTGTTGTGATTATTGCCTGCATCAATGGGGCCTGTCCTGTCCAATATGGCATCTCGGGCGAGGTTCCAGTCTCGCCTGATTATGTAACAAGTGGTTCCGATTTCGGTCAGGAGACGATTTAGTTGTAGGAAGAAGGGGCGCTTTGTGCCGGTTGGTGCGTAAACAGAGCCCACGCATAGGAAGGTATTTCCTAGTTTTAATTTAGCGAATATATATCTTCCTTCTGCATCGTTCCATGTTTTAATGATTGTAATCGGGAGGGACTTGCGCATTAGTATCGCTATTCCGCATTTGCGAGGCGTGCCACTCCCGGTCTCCTGGTCTGTTGGGCAGCAGCTAAAGGCAACCTTTCCTACCCAGTCCAGTTTAAGTTTACTGGATTCCAGGTTATCGAGATGTGTTTCTTGAATCGGGGCAATGTCCGCTCTTTTAGATTGAAGATAGGACAGTATCTTTTTCCGTTTAATATAGCTCGTCATGCTGTGTACATTCCAGGAGAGGATTCGTAGTGGATGAGTCACATGGGGGGCGTTCCCTGACATTCTACGCGGTATAGTAGGGTCTCGACAGTTCCGAGGATGGTGATAATGGAGGGGGGGCTACTTCAGCTGTTGGAGTGGGGGTTGTGCTTGTTATAGTGTAATGGCTTGGAGGAGAGAGGGGCAGCTGGCGGGGACCGGGTGTTCCTCTAGAAAAGGAGGGGGGGTGGTGGCAGGAAAGAGTAGGGGAGAAAAGAAAGAGAGGGAGATAAGAAAAAAGGAGAGAAAGAGATAGAGATAGGGGGGGGCCGAGAGATAATGCAGAGGAGAAAGGATAGGGTATTAAGGTCGAGATGTGGGATGAAGTAAGATAAAATAACAAAAGAGGATGCTGAGAGGGGAAGTAGAAGGGAGAAGGATGGGGAGGCTAGGAGTCCCCTGAGGTTAGATCTGTAAATGGCGGGTCCGATTCCTCTCGGAACTCCCGTGCCGTTGGGGTGATCTCTGCCGGGGAGACGACGGGGAAGCAGAAGGCAGCCGATGTTGATTTATGAGAAGAAATTGCCGGGTCCGGGGGGGGGAGGGTCACGAGTGCGTTGTAAAGGAAAAAAACTTGGGGGGGGGGGTTGTGACCTTGATAATGATGATGACGATGGTCGAGGTTTATCATCCTGGATGAGGATGGGATTGGATGGAGAGGTGATTACATTTGGGCAGTGGGGAGGGACTTGATCCACAAAGTATCATTGGTTTACTGGAGGGGTAGCGTTGTGTTAGTATGACGGTCATAAGGGGGGGAGGTCCGTAGTTGTGTATGGGAAAGGGTCTATCCGGCAACGAATAGTAACTAGGGTGATGTCTTGCGCGACTCATGTGTTTACAGTTTTGGGACAGAGGGCAGCCGCCGTACTTGGGTAGTGCTGTCGTGTAGAATCCTACGTTGTAGGGGTGATTTGGTAGGGAAGGAGAGGGAAGGGGTTAATGCAGGGGGTGGAGGGTATATTATGGGAGTGGAGGGGGAGGGTGGGGGAGGTGGAGGGAGGTGGAAGGAGGGGAGGTTGGGGACGGGGGGAAATGGGGCGATGTAGTACTGGTTCGGGCGAAGGTTCTGAGAGGTACAGGCATAGAACATCTTGAATACTTCCATACATCTATAGTGTCACTGTAACACATAACACAATATTACTGTAACCTGTTAGTTCTGATAACATAATATATCATAATTCCTTGTCATACTGTTATATTATCGTCTGTTAAACTGTGTGCCATAAGGCTTATCGTAGAGTAAATAATGATAGCTGACGAGTCCTGGTCTATGCGCAGGCGGTGTATGTTTCTTACTTCGCTGTATATACCTTGTATTGTATTATTACATCATAATACTATAAGGTAGAGTACAGTCAGGTATTGCCAGTTTATTAGCTAAACATGTGATACAGTCGTGATCGGACAGAGCCCTGTCCCATGTTGGGGTTGCAGATGTCGGCAGTAACTAGCCTGGATACGAGTATGTGTGCTCAATATGGGCTATTGATAATTTATGTTATAATACTGCGGTTTACAGCATTGCATTATAGAGTGCACACACATGCATTAGGTTTTGTGTCGCAGATATAGTTTAGTTTAATTTAATTTGATTTTGGTCCCTGGGTGAGTAATGGGGGTTAACTAGCTCTGGTGTAGGTGTTAACCATATGGATTACGTGTTAAGTCAGGTTTAGCTTGTGTTGTATTGTTTGCTGCTGCAGGGTTTTCTGTAGTGCGGTGAGGGCATGTCAGTTTGTTTAATAGGTGTTTGGTAACGCCATTATAAAGCTAAGCCTTGACTCTTATGTAGCCTGTGGGAGTCGGTGAGGTCTAGTCCAGGCGCTAATATGTGTACCCTATGTTATACTAGAAACAGTTTACATTATATTGTCACATTATAAGGCCTTATATTACTTTGTGGAGAACATGGGTATATTAACCGCCTATTATTAACAATGACACAACAACTATAAACAGCTATGAAAAAGACACAGATATAAGGTCCGAATATGTACTCATCCGTCCATGGGGTTGTCGGCGGGTGCGCTTCAGTGTTCTTACAGTTGTCTCACATATGCACTGTATCGAGTCACCATCTCAGGGGGATACAGTCGTTGGTTTTAAAGGGGAGTGGAATTTGTCTCTTTCCGATAGCTGAGTGTGGACTGCCATGGCGTGTAAGACCTGACCCCTGTCATCGTGTGATCTGGCTAGTCTCTCCATGTCCCTGCCCCTGTGACAGGTGTCAGCGTCATATAGGGCTATACTTGCTTTCTCCATTCCTGTGGGGGAGGTTCCTTTACCTTCACCATCCCCTGAAGTATCTTGCGGGTGGCTTGTGCTGGTAGATTCCATAGGCTGATGTTGGAAAGAGTCAAGAAAAAGTCTAAATTCTTTGGGGTTGTAAAAATCCTTGGATACTCCGTTTTTGGTGACCCACATTCTTGCGGGGTCAAAAAGGCCATATTTCATCTCCAGTTGGCGAAGCCGGGGTCTTAGGGCTAGAAAGGCCTTTCTACGTTCATTGGTCTCTTTGGAATAGTCGGCAGTTATTCGGATGTCATGCTGGTCTATCCAGAAAGGTCCGTGGCTACGTGCCGCTTGGAGTATTTGACGGGTTTGATTATGGCGTAGTAGGCATGCGATAATTGGTCGAGGCCTTGAGAGTTTGTCGCAGCGTTTTGGGCCTACTCTGTGTGCCCGTTGGAATTCTAATGGCGGATCGAAATCCAGTGAGGTCAGTTTAGGAAGGGTAGAGCCCAGGAAGGCCTGTATATCTGCGCCTTCTTCGTTTTCTGGAATCCCAAGTAGGCGGATGTTGCCTCTTCGGGTTCCGTCCTCCATATCCGTTAGTTTACTCCTGAGGTAGAGGAGATCTTGCTCTCTGTCCTGGGACGCGGCTGCCTGCATTTCCAGTGATCCTATGCGTTGTTCCAGTCCTGTCACCCTGGATTGGAAGCCTGCAATGTCTGATCACATGGATTTGGTCTCCAGCGTTAGTGAGGTTATAGAGGTGTCCATTCCCTCTATTCGGTGGCTGACAGCGGTGATCTCCTGTAATATCCATTCCATGGTTGTGGATTGTTCCTTGTCAGACATCGTGATGGGCTCGGTTAAGGGTGGTGATGCGCGAGGGCCTGTCGTTATAGGAGTTTTGCGTTTATGGTGGAGCGCTTCCGAGATTAGTAGTTGCTGCACCGGTTTGCTAGTGGGTTTATGGTTCGGTTTGCTACCGGGCATCGCCTTGACAGTCTGCAGGGACTATCCAGTTGAAACCCAGGCCTTCCTCGGGGTCCGATGGGGGTAAAGGTTTCCGAGTCAGCCGGTTCCTGTTTCTGTTCCTTCCCCTTTTTTGTTATCTGTTTTCCGTCTGTTTGCTTTCCTCCTCTTTCCTTTCCCCCCTTTATTTGTATCGACCCAGTGGCTTCTGCAAGGTGTGGCAACCTACTGTTGTCATCAGGCAGGGAGGGAAGTTATGACGATGAGGGCACCGAAGTGGTGGAACAGGTGTGGGGCCTGTTGTAGTCCAGAGTATTGATGAAGCTGTGTCCACTATTTGCCGGAGGAAGTCAATGTAGGGCACTCCTTCAATTAAGGTGAGTTGAGTTGCGGGGGGTATTGAGGGAGGGGGTAGGCAAGTCCTTATTCATGTCTTTTTGCCAGCAGTCCATCGTGGCTGATGGCATGTATTCCTGGACACCCCTCCTGTAGTCGCTAGTGTCCCACTGGTACCTGTGGGCTACGGCGGGGGCGTTAGTCCCTGCTCCTGTCCCTGGGCATCCTGGGAGGAAGGGAGGAGGTAGATGATAGTGAAGCCTGCTTCGTTGTTCTTGCTTGAATCTTCTTCCCCTCAATTGGTTTCCTTTTTTGTTTGTCTTTTCTTCTCTTTTTTCCTTTATCCTTTATTCCTTTATTATTGGTCTGTTTTAGAGTTATTTATTTTTTGTTTCTCTTCATTTTTCCTCTTTTTTTTTTTCCTCTCCCATTCCTCGTTTCCCTCCCACTTGTCCTGTGTAGAGAGGGATGTGGGGTGTCTGCCTCTCTCCAGATGCTGGCTGCTTTACTATTCCTCCCTAATTTTTCTTTCTTTCACCTGTCCTTCTTTCCCTCCATTCCTTTCCATTCTCCCCCCTCCTCTTTCTCCTCCTGTTCTTTGTCTTTGTTTTTTACAAGGGGAGGAGGGGGGGAGAAACGCAATGGTCCGGTGGAGGGGTGCTGGCAGGGTGGCACGGCGTCTCCCGCTAGTGCTGGGGAGCAGGGAGCTGTACCTGTGAGGCCAGTTGCTTCTACGTCGGTGAGGCCGCTCCGCCTCGGGTTCCGAGGGCGCGGCTCCGCCCCTCCAGTAGGGCCTCTATCCCCGTCGCGTGTTGTACACACACATACAAAACTACACCACATTGGACAATTCAAACTACACACACCTGACACCCATACACACATCACACCCACACCAATATAAAACACACACACTACCCACAATCCTTTACGATCCAAAGAATTTGACAAGTGAGGGAGAGACAAGCCAGGAGCACCCACTGAATCTGAGCTACAAAACACCATCACCCATACACCATCCACGCACCTCACAGCACACACCCCAACACATCACCCCACACACCCTCACACACACCACTCACACTACACCCATGGCACCACAACGATACCCCAGATTCTCTGAGAAGGAGCTAAGGGTCATGGTGGAGGAAATCATCCGGGTAGAGCCACAGGTATTCGAATCACAGGTGCAGCAGACGTCCATTGCTAGGAAGATGGAGCTATGGCGGAGAGTCGTGGACAGGGTCAACGTCGTGGGAGAGCACCCCAGAACAAGGGATGAGATTAGGAAGAGGTGGAACGACCTACGGGAAGGTACATTCCGTGGTTGCAAGACACCAGATAGCTGTACAGAGACTGGCAGTGGACTCCACCTCCTCCCCCACAAGTAACAACATGGGAGGAGCAAGTCTTGGCGATCATGCATCCTGAGGGCCTGGCAGGAGTAGCAGGAGGATTGAACTCGGGTAAGTCAAATCTTTACAACTTAATCTCCCCTACCTGCATATCATCACAAACTCCTACCCCTACCCTCACCTCCATCACTCCACCACCTCACATATACCCCACCATCACAACCCACCCATCCAAATACCAAGCCCTGCATGCAATACCAATGCATGGACCCCCATCACAGACCTGCATGGACACCCATCACCACACCATGCACACTAGTGACAATCACTTAGCCAACCAAATCACAACTCACACAAGCCAAAGCTGCCTTGGTAATTACAACCATAGAGGGAAACATACCCATGCACAAGATGTCACACGCAGAAACAATCACACTACATTTACATCCCCACAGGACCCCCACACAACGTCACTGGAGAGGAGGTGCAGCAACATCCAGCCCCCCCCAGAAGAGGCCCACAGTGATGACAGCAGCTCTGCATGCCTGGATCAGGATGACCAACCTGGCCCATTAGGGACCTCTGGACAGTCGGTGACCCAGCCACATTCCCAAACTACCACAGAGCCTCCCCCTCAGGAAACACCAGCACAGCACCCACCCAGCGGGCCCATCCCTCTGTCCCCAGGACAAGTCAATCAGCTGTGTGTCCACCATTACAGGGACCCCAGGCAACCCCACAAACACAGGACGATGAGGGACCTGAGGTTAGTGGCAGTGGGCACATGGTCCAGGGGACAGAGGCATAGGAAACAGGGAAGCTGGGAGGACTGCTGTGCGACAGGGGGAGGACAGGCCCAGGGAACCGACCCTCCAGGAGGCACTCACCAACATCCTGGGAGCATACCACCATTCCCAGGAGACCATGGGCCAGATACTGGCCAAGCTGCAATAGACCCAGCGGCTGCAGGAGGGACAATACCTGGGGATCAGGGAGGACCTGAGGGACATCCACACCACCGCGGCCACCATTGCAGGGGTGCTGACAGACATGGCCAACACCATGAGGGAGTCAGTGGCACACCAACAGGCCCCTGAAACACTAGCCACACTGAAGAACAGCCCTCCGCCGACGCTAGTGGACAGGAGGCCCTGCCACTGGAACAACAGGCCACCAGCACCCTACCCTCTTCAGAAGGAGAACCACCAAGCAAAAGGTCCCTGCGATCCAGGCAGAAGCCAGAGAACATTGCCAAGACCCCCGCCAGGCAATAGGACTCCCCTGATTGTCACCCTTGTGTCTCACTCTGTCACCCTGTGATCCTGAACTGACATTGCACCACTTCCTATGCCCCCCTGGACAATGCACCTGTGATACCAATAGACTGGGCTCTATCCTGAACATTTCTCCACCATCAACCCAGCCCATTGCAATACCCCCTACACATATTATCACAAAAATAGAAACCCTTGGAACTAATACAAGTATGGAGTCTGTCAATTGATTGAAATATGTATTACTTAAACAAGCTGTAAACATTGAAATTAAAATGTACAGTTAAATTTACATAGGTATGACCTGTAGTGGGCAGCAGTAAACACACCAGGGATCAGAGTGGGGCACAGATATCTGAAAATAGAGATGCCAAAGGGTACGGTAAGTGGCCATAGAAACAGGGAAATCAGGCTGCCATGTACAATGTCCAACACAAAACTGCAATGGAAGGTGAAGTTACAGTCTCTTAACTGTGTCTCACTGGAAGTACTGTTGGGTTATTGTAGTTCTGTTGTCCACATCCTCTTCCTCTGCCTCCTCTTCGTCACTGTCCACAGGCTCCTCTGCTGCCACACAACCATCCCCAGACTCATCCTCCTGCAGAAAAGGCACTTGGTGTCTCAGGGCCAGGCTGTGAAACATGCAACGATGATCTGGCATACCTTCTGGGTGAGTAGTACAGGGATCCACCTGTCAGATGGAGGCACTGGAATCTAGCCTTCAGGAGGCCAAAGGTGCACCCAATGATCCCCCTTGTTCGCCCATGTGCCACATTGTAACGTTCCTCTGCCCTTGTCCTGGCATTCCTCACAGGGGTCAGTAGCCATGACAGGTTGGGTTAACCAGAGTCACTTGTAAATATCGAGGGATACCTGTAAGCCACACACTCACCCTAAGGCACAACCCCACACCCATATACCTACATCAACTGGGTGGGGACCATGGGCTCACCTGTTAGCCACACCCGGTGCCTCTGGAGTTGAGCCATCACATATGGGATGCTGCTATTCCTCAAGATAAAGGCATCATGCACAGAGCCAGGATTTCTGAGCACCTGTTCATTTCTCCGGGTGGGGACAAAGGCAATATGTTTACCATCAGTGGCACCAATGATGTTGGGGATATGTCCCAGTGCATAGAAGTCAGCCTTCACTGTGGCCAAATCCTTCACCTGGTGGAATACGATGTAGCTGGCATGTGTTTCAGCAGGGCAGACAACACTCTGGTCAGCACGTTTGAGAGCATAGGCTGTGACATCCCTGATGCCATGGCCACTGTCACTTGGAAGGAACCACTTGCCAAGAAATGGAGCACTGACAGGACCTGCACTAGAGGGGGGCTACCTGTGGGGTGGCGGATAGCTGAAATCAAGTCTGGCTTCAATTGGGCACACAGCTCTTGGATTGTGGCCCAATCAAGTATGTAGGTTAGGATAATGTGCCTGTCCTCCACTGACGTGAGGTCCACTAGGGGTCTGTACATGAGGGAATGTCTCCATCTCCTATTCATCCTCAGTGGTTGAACTCTAGGGTGAAAAACAGTGAGCATTAAGTCATATTCAAACATATACTCAGATTAATAAGCAATTTTTGTTTTACAGAAACAGTATGTGAACCTGTAAGTCAGTTGATGTGCTTATGTCTGATGTGACGCAGTTAGGTGCCATGGCCTGTCCCCCCCTGAAATGGCGGTTGCCTGACCTGTGAGGAGGGACAAGTGGAAATGAGGTACACCACATTGGTTATCATTGGGGTCTACGGGTTCCAGGAGCCAATGGCGATGTATGCCGGCGGTGACGGTACGCACCGCCACGGACGTGACCGCCATTTTCTATCTGTTCACTCACGTGCTACCTGACCTTCAACAGAAGACGTACAATGCAAGTGCTGCTGTGACCTGTGTCTGGAAGTGACCATGGCTTGAGTATCTGGGGAAAGGGCCCCTGCCTTCACTTCGGAGGAGTTTGAGAGACTGGTGGATGGGGTCCTACCCCAGTACCCTTTACTTTATGGTCCTCGAGACCAACAGGTGGGTACACTGTGAGCATGATGTGTGGGGCATGAATGTATGGAGTGCTGTGTGTGTAAGCCTCACGTAGGAGGGTCCAGAGTGCTGCATGTATGGTGGTCAATGTCTGTGCGTAAGGGGATGGGAGGGATATGGTGGGCCATGAGTATGACAGTCCAGACGATATGACTAATACTTTTTCTGCTGTATTTTTCCTGCAGATCAGCGCCCATCAGAAAAAGGGTATTTGGCGTGCCATTGCCAAGGAGGTGCGGACCCTGGGGATCTTTGACAGGGGGAGCACCCACTGCCACAAACGGTGGGAGGAACTGCGCCGCTGGGCAAGGAAGACCGCAGAGGCCCAGCTGGGACTGGCCTCCCAACGAGGAAGGGGTGCCTGTCGTACCCTGACCCCCATGATGTTCCACATCCTGCCGATGGCCTATCCGGAGATGGATGGGCGCTTGAAGGCATCACAGCAGCCACAAGGAGGTGAGTACAGATTCAGATTCTTGACTTTGCGCGCGTTAAGGTGTTACCTGGGTGGGGGATGTGGGCTGTGGGTGCCCCTAGGCCAGGGCGAACATGGCAGGGTAGGTTCAGTCATGGGCAAGCTCAGATGCACTCCAACCACAATAATGTTAGTGGGCATCTACTACTGGGCAGGGTCCTGTGGGTTTCAGGTGTGCAGCTAATGGCGTTAGGCATTGTACCTCATGGGCTGGTGACTAGCATTGTAACTGCTAGTGTATGGCCTAGTGCAGTGGTTCCCAACCTGTGGTCTGGGGGCCCCTGGGAACCCACGAAGCCTTCTCAGGGGGTCCGCAATGGCTTAGAAAATTAAATAATGTCAATAAATTAGGTCCCCAGCTTTCAGTAATAACTTACTGGGAGGGTCCTGAGATTCCAATAATGATTCAGTGGGGGTCCCTGGGTTCAGTCATGATAAAGTGGGTGTCCACAGAGGTCAAAAGGTTGGAAACCACTGGCCTAGTGCATACTGCTGTTCCCTGTGAGTTGTGTACGCCAACGGTAGTGTTGCTGCTGGCATTGACCAAGTATATTCTCTGCCCCTCCCCCCCTTTTGTTTTGTCACCCTGTTCTTGTGTGCATTAGCATCATCTGGTGGAGGAGCAGAGGCACCGGCGATGGAGGAAGCTGCATCCCACATGGGCCTGGAGGCCGAATCCACCGACGGTGAGGGCACCAGTGGGACGGAGGGCGAGGGGAGCACCATGAAGGAGACAGGAGGGGACAGTACTGACAGCGACTCCTCCTCCGATGGAAGCTCCCTGGCAGTGGCAGACACTTCTGTGCCCACCTCAACTACAGGTACATCCGCCACCCCCATACCAGCACCGCCCTCCCAGCAGCCCCTCAGCGTGTTTCCCAAGCCCGCTCACCCAGGAGGGTGGGCATCGCCTTCGCCCCAGGCACCTCAGGCCCTGCCCCAGTCAGCCCTGCTGCTCTCAGTGAGGAGGTTATTGACCTCCTGAGATCCCTCTCTGTTGGGCAGTCAGCCATACTGAATGCCATCCTGGGTCTAGCAGGGCATTTGCAACAAACAAATGCATACCTGGAGGGCATTCACTCTGGCATGGTGGCCCAACAGAGAGCATTCCAGGCTCTGGCCAACTCACTGATGGCAGCCATTGTCCCTGTCTCCAGCCTCCCCCCTCCAACTTCCTCTACCCAGTCCCAATCCCCTCAACCCCAGCCTATCCCAAGCACACCGCCAGACCAGCATTCACCCAAATCAACACACAGAAGTGGCTCAGGCAAAATACAAGCACCACACTTCGTTCCACAGGCACTCACACAAGCACCATCCAGATGCAGACACAACAACATCCACTGCCTCCACTGTGTCCCCCTCCTCCTTGTCGCCCACCTCCCTACCAGTAGCGTCTCCACTCACACCTGCATGCACTACATCCTCATCTGCTACCTCCATCGCCAGCACGCCTATCACTACTCGCCCCTGGCTGGCAGTCACCGCCCCCTCATCCATGCACACGTCCCCTGTGTCCTCTCCCACTGTGTCTGTGACCCCTCCTCTCAAAGTACACAAACGCGAGCACACAGACACCCAACAGCCATCCACCTCACAACAGCATCCAGCCCATGCACCTGCACCCAAACACCAGAGTGACACCTCCTACAACCACTTTCTCTTCCTCCACTCGCAAACTTTCACCCTCTTCCCACCCCAGTGTCCCTAAGAAGCTTTTCCTCACCACCATTGACCTATTCCTTCACTTCGGGCCAGGGTGGCCAGAACCCAGCCCAGCACCTCAGCCACCCAGTCCAGGGCCACTGTGGTTTCTGCAGCTACTGCAGGTGTGAGAGGCTCCAAGGAGGCACCTGTCAGCACAGCCAGTGTGCCAGCACCACCTGCCAAGGCCAAGAAGTGTCCGCCACCTACCAAGGGCAAGAAGGGGACACCAGCCAGCAAGGGGAAGGAGGCACCACCAGCCAGCAAGGGCAAGAACAAAACACCAGCTGGCAGAAGCAAGGAGGCACCACCATCTGTCAAGGGCAGGAAGGGGCACACAACACCAGCCATGGCACTTCAGCCATCCGAGGCTGTAGGGGAAGGGCTGGAGCCTCCCCCCACCACTGACAGCACCGCCACCTGCACCGCGGCCAACACCGCCACCTGCACCGCAGACAGCACCGCTACCTGCACCGCGGCCAGCACCACCACCTGCCACGCCACCAGCAGCACCACTGCCAGCAGCAGCAGCCCCAGTGGGCAGCCGTCCGAGGCTGCAGGTGAAGTGCTGGTGCCTCCCACCACCACTGACTGCACCGCCACCTGCAGTGCAACTGCCATCCACTGAGCAGCCGTCACCGTCGGCGAGCAGTGTGTAGTAGTGACTACATGGGCTGCAGTGCATCCTGGCCCCTGCAACACCTGTCGGTGTGACACCCAGGTGAGAGACTGTGACCTTGCCCCATTCAGGATGAAGGACAGTGGGCACAGAACCAGTGGAAGAAGGCATCAACTCACCCCCTCCTTGACAGGATGAAGCACAGTGGGCACAAAGCCCACTCCAGAACCAGTGGAAGAAGGCATCCACTCACCCCCTCCTTGGCATGATGAAGCACAGTGGGCACAAAGCCCCCTCCAGAACCAGTGGAGAAGCCATCCACTTGAGAGACTGTGGCTTTGCACTCCCCAGGACCAAGCTGTGGGAAAACCACCCACTTGAGAGACTGTGGCTTTGCACTCCCCAGGACCAAGCAGTGGGCAAACCACCCACTTGAGAGACTGTGGATTTGCACACCCCAGGAGCAAGCAGTGGGCAAACCACCCATTTGAGATACTGTTCCTTTGCACTCCCCAGGACCAAGCAGTGGGCATGGAGCCTCCTCCATGCCAGTGGCGTTGTACCATCTTCTAGCTGAGGTGCCCCCTCATTCCCCGTCCCCCTGAGGTGCTGTGTTTTTTCAACCTTATGCCCCTGCAGTGTTCTCTACGTACTGAGGCAGGAGTCAAGCGTGGCCTTGGCCTATGTGTTATGGCCCAGTGGGCCACGGACTTTTTGGAGTGGGCATTGTCCTCCTTTTGGATATATTGTACATACTGTTTATTGATTTAAGGACATATTTATCTAAAACTGTACTATTACACTCATTTTAATCCATTCCTTTTGTCCTTGCATTATTCCTGAGGGTTACGGGGTGTATATGTAATGTTGTTGCATCTGTTTGTGTTTATAGTGTTGTGGGTGAGGATGGGGGTGTTGCGTGTGTTTGTTACTCTCTTTTTCCTCCCCCCCTCCCTTGTGTGCTAGGTGCAGTACTCACCGTGGTCGTCTTCGCCGGCGTTCGTGTTCCTGGTGTTTGAGGAGGTACACCAGCATTGGAAAAATGTGGAGCTCGGGCTCCATGGCGTTGTGGTTCTTCCTTGAGTGTCAAGAGGTGAGTTGTTTCCCTTCAGTGTTCTGTTTCCGCCGTGCTTTTAATGGTGTTGGTACCGCCCTGGAAAAGGTGGTGGATAGGCCTGTTGTAATGCTGTGGGCGGTACATTGTCTTCCGCCCGGCTGCCGACGGTTACAGCTACAGTGTTTGTTGCTACCGCCGCGGCGGTCGGTGTGTTAAAGTGGCTGTCTGTGTTGGCAGTTTCCGCCATGGTCATGATTCCATTTTTTTTTACTGCAGCTTTATCACTGACCACCAGGGTTTTAATGAGTGCCATATTGCCTCTCTTCGTCCTACATCGCCAGCATTCATATGGGGAACCAAACATGGCCCTGAGGTGAGTGAGAGTCAAGTACTGTTGCATAATAACAGTGTAACAGTTGTCTTTATGTTGGGTGCAAATAGAAGAGGAAACAGCTCGTTCCCAAATGTGAAGCCAGGAGGTCATATTCGTTTTGTGGCCCAACTCTTCCTCCTACTTGATGGTATATGTAGGTTTTAATTGGAATCGGGGAGTTGCTAAATATTGATGTAATCAGAAGATGCTCTTTTTCATTTTGTGTCCCATCAACATGGCTTGTATAGGCATGAGATCTCATGTGGCTACCATCCTCAGTAATCCAATGTGATAGATGTGCATAGCGAAAATGATTGTGTCTTATCTTCGCCCGTCATTGACATAAAATGTCCAATGAAATGGGTTTACCTTTTTCAAACAAATCACCCAGTTTGACTGTATAATAATTAAACCAAAGCCCTAACACTTGCTCCTGGATAAAACTCTGGGTTATGCAAAATTGGTGTCATTGAAAAATAGTATGTGGCTTCTATAGGCATGAGATCTCTCATGGCTACCACTCTGAGTAATCTGATGTCATAGATGTGCATAGCGAAAATGATTGTGTCTTATCTTCGCCCGTCATTGACATATTATGTCCAATGATATGGGTTTACCTATTTCCAGACAAATCACCCAGTGTGACTGTATCATACTTAAACCAAAGCCCCAACACTTGCTCCTGGATACAACTCTGGGTTCTGCAAAATTGGGGTCATTGGAAAATAGTATGTGGGGATTCCACTCCTACAAGCAGCAGCACATTAACGTATTAATTTAGTCTTTGTGGACTCTAATACATTCTTATGATATCTTGATCATGGGGAAGCATTGGTAGGATGAATATTGGCTTGGGTGTATATACAGCTTCTGTGTGTACTCAGAATTTAAGACTGCTTGGTGTCTTTAAGTACTGTTGTAGGACTCTTACCATGGGGGTAAGACTGCTGGTTCTTGGGGCGCAGCACCACCATGTGTGGGTGACTGAGTCGTTCCCTCACTTGTTGGTGACTGTTGGCCTAGCCATTTTGGCTAGCTAGCAGCACCTCACCCAAACCTAGGAAGTAAAGGTGATTTGTAGTAGCTGCGAAAACATGACACTCTCATTCCTCAGGGAAGTTGCAGTTGGCAGATCTCACTCCTTTCTCACATTTGCACAAGTCTCACACAAGGAAAGGTGAACAAAGAGATGCAGGACAGTTTTCAATGTATTTATTGAAAGGACTGCATTCTACGATAAAAAACATGAGCTGTGATTATTAGGAGGATGAAACATATCATAGTGCTGATTGTACCCAACAGTGAGAAGCAAATAAAAAGTCCTAGCATTCTGCAATAAATATGTGTCTATGAATTTCTATCTACACTTCTTAGCATCTGTGTGAGATTTTAACAGTGATACCCCTTTCTCTGCCCGTACTAGTTCCTGGAAGGAATTCCTGCCTTCATGCCTGAAAACAGAGGCCTGCCCATCGTCTCCTCGATTGGCTGTAGAGACAGGGCTGAGGTCAGCAAGTTGCAATGAAGTGGCACACATCATAGAATAGCTCCTCTGGCTGCCATGGCCTCTCTAACCTTTTTTGACCCTGTGTGGTGTTTTTATAATAAAACATGGTGTATTCTGAGAACAGACCTGACGTGATAATTCATCTAAGTGTCAAAGACTGGCTATGCACTCTTGTGGCAGCAGTACTAAATAAACTATCAGGTACAGCCCTGAGTAGAACCACATTGTGAAATGTCATGCAAGGGAACTAACAACACCTTTGCAGAATAGCTGTGGATTAAAAAAATAAAACATCCCTGCTAAGAGAAAGTTATGCTGAAATGAATTAAAATGAATAAATTAAATAAAAGTGTATAAATAGGTAAAAGGGCACAGGCCACAGGTCTAAGCTAAAATAAGTGTGCCCAAGCAAGGTGCTATAATGAACCCACAATAGTATATCAAGTCTCACTATAAGGTAGCATGCACATATTTTTCAGTCTAGGGAAATCCCAACTCCCCAGCATCCTTACCCTGACAGAGAACCTTTTGGACACATGCAGGGATTTATCCTTCAAGGGGAATTCCTAAAATGTCTCCTGTATATGTTGAATCATTCCCTTTGTTTGGGAATCTAAGGTGCAGAATCCGAGTCACATACTATAGTCTGAGACTTGAATGAATCTTTATGGAGGCAAATCTACCGAACCAGAAGATTTCAATTTTCTAATCTGTAGAGATCCTTGAGGAGAACATCCAAGAGCAGGGGATGCTGACCTTGCATGTTTTTGTCTCTGTGTAGGTATTTTCCAAAGGTTCAGCTGCAACCATGAAGCCCAGCATTCCCAAAAGCTCAGCTCCACTATCCTGCATTTGAGGAACCCCCAAATGCCACTGATTTTTTTATAGTTAATTTTGAATCTTGGAACTCTAGAAAATAGCTCCATTTCCTGAATGAGGGCTGGAAGGTGATGTCCCACCGTGGGTTGTTGAAATAAAGAATGTTATCAGCAAACAAAACTAGTTTATAAGTAACTGAAAACTATCTGAAAGTTGGCATTTATTTTTTGTACCAATGGTGGTAAACAAAGGTCATAGAGGCTGGGAGAAAGAGGACATCCCTGTTGGGTACCCCTAGTTAACTCTATTTTCTTAATAAAGCCATTATTGATTTTTAGCGTTGTGGAAAGTGAAATAAAATTTGCTTTAGTGAATGTTTTGATGGGGGACAGAATTCCATTTTATCCAACAGCTTAAACGTGAAGTTCCCGTCTAGCCTACCAAATCCTTTATCTGCATCAAATGATAGGAGAAGCATTGGGATGTGTGTTTTTATTGCTACTTGGCAGAAATTCAAGGCTAGACGAATATTATCTTGGGCTTGTCTTACCATTATGAAACCAGATAGCGTTGGTTGAGTTAGGATGGGCCTGATCCTCTTGAGTCTCTTAACTAGTATTTATTTGTATATATTTTTACATTGTTTTCAGTAAAGTCATAGGCCTATATGATGTACATAGCTCAGGGCTCTGATTAGGTTTGCAATTAACGTCATCTCTGAATCTATCATGAATAGTGTTACTTTCCCTGTTTCTGGGAGTGAGTTAAATATTTGGACTTAGGTATTGCTAACACAGATTTATAGGACTGACATAAAGTTGCAGTACAACAGTCCACCCTTGGAGCTTTTACCTCTGGAAGGTCTATAATGTAATTCATTTATAAATCATCAAGAGGTTCCAGAAATACTGGTAGGGTTTTAGACTGTAGACTGCAAATAGTCTACAGGTTCCGAATCAGGGATATCTTCTATGGTGTAAAGATCTATATAGTATTCATGGAATAGCTGAAAGATGTTATCTGTCCCAGTTTTTCTGGAGGCCTGAGGGGTTAAAATGTCTTTAATTGTGTTCCTATTTTGACTCAGTGTTATTTCACAGTGTTCCTATTTTGACTCAGTGTTATTTTACAGGCAAGAGCCTATCAGCCTTGTTGCCCCTTTCGCAATGAAGTTGTTTTGTACGAAGCATATTCCAGGCAGTTTGTCCAAGAAGAATATGCCCCAGTTCTGTAAGGCTTATAGGTTCTATGAGAACGTGTTAATTCATATTCAACTTTAGGGCCACATATTCTGTTCCAATGTTTGTCTGTGAGCACTGTTGTTTCTAAAGACGTTAGTAGTTGCAATATGAGTTCACGTCGTAATACCGTTTTGACTGCATCCCATCTAACCGTGAAAGGCTTGGAAGTCTCATCATTCTCCCGAAAATTGTGGCCAAAGGCTTCTTTATTAGCTTCTTATGCAATTGTTTAGAAAGGATACGATTTGTATGTTCATAGGTCATATTGCAAAGGTATGGGTGTACTCTCCCCTGACTAAATATAATTCTGGGCTGGTATTCCCTTTGTGTGAAGAACTTATCTATTCTGGTTGAAGTTCTTTGGAAAAAAGATAAAATTCTGTCCTCTTAGAGGTTGTGCTCTCCATAAATCTAAATCCCCAATACATTCAAACAATGTGGAGGGTGCATCTTTGTCCCTGTATTTAGTTACCGACCACTGTAGTTTAGTGTCCATGATTGCATTGAAGTCCCCATGAAGATACTGTCCATCAATTCAGCAAGTTTTTCAGACTGGTCTGTATAAAATTGAACGTTTGTATCTGTTGGCCAGTAAATACAACATTGGGTTACCTGCATGCCACGTCGTTGGGCTTGGGAGAATGATTTTGCAAGGCGTAAAGGGGAGTGTGAAGCCTTTGAACATCATCTCACCTATGGTAAGTTTTTTGTAAGAATGTTATAGCAATATCTTTAAAATGAAACCATTTCAACAGAGATGTTCTTTTTTATGGTGAATTCAGCTTTTTCACATCAAGAGTCAATATATTAATCTATGTTACCAGAAAAAAACATTTTTGAGCTCCTTACACTGCAGCTAATGTTCATTATAACACACAGTCAAACAAGGCCACACCCAGAACCATAGTACACGAGAATCGTATTTAGCTGAGCTCTTGAGGATGGGAACATGCATATAAAGCTGCTCTAAATGTAAGGAAAAAAGTTAAAAGGTTATAGCGATAAAAAACAGAGAACATGAGGCACACAACTGGTACATTATGGAAACCATAACTGGGAAACAAGCTGAGAAAGAGAGGGGCAGTATCCAAGTATTCCCCTAGGTCCAGTCTGTTATGTTTGTGGGGCAACATCTCACCAGTTTTAAAGAGGAGAGGACCTCTCCCCTGTCCACCCAAAACATTGCAGAACCATCAATAGGGGAGAAATCCCCAACCCTATCAGAATCAATGTAAAATCAGGAAGCATAGAAAAAAGTCCAAGGCTGAGGACTGAGCCGAAACAAAGAAGGGGAGCAGCGGTCATACCTTATTCAGGAGCAATCCCACATCAAGCAGTATGCTGCATCTCAGAACATCCCCATCAATCCTCGACCAACTGATCTCCATCGCCGGGGCAGTACCTTTCATTCCTCAGGGATTGATTGCTTTGGAGTATGTTTGACTTGCCAGGTTGTGCCACCGATAATCACCGCTGCGCCCTCCGTCTGAGTCTCAGGTTCCATAGGTGTATGAAGCTGTGAATAGTTACAGTCTCAGCAGAGGTATAAACCGTATGTCATTTGCTCTAAAGTGAGAATAACAGTCTGAACGGTAAGCTCCATTGGTATGGGATCTTTGATCTATGAGTTAAGTCGTGACAAATCAAAATTCTTTATGTTTGGACAGGATGTATGAAGAGAGATCTTTGAAAATTAGTACATCATCTCCTTCGAAGTGCATGTTTTCGACTTTTCATGAAGCAAAGAAAATCTCTTCCATTTGATTGTAGAATTGGACCCTTGTTCTGATATATCAGTCGCCCAATAACATGCAAAATAATTTCTGCATATGTTATGTTTTCACTGTTGTCTACCTTACTCACCAGAGTCTGATGAGTTGTTTCTAGCACGGCCGCCCTTTTCAAAGATCATATACGGTTTTTGTTCTCTGTTTCCCATAGATCGCTCCAGTTGTTCGACTGTCTCCTCAAGCTTTTGTGCATGGTGCTCTAGCTCGCCCATATATCGGCAATTGACGCAGGTTGGATACATTGTTGCAGAATTTTGACATCAGTGCCTGGAAGTCAACTTTAGTAACTGGTGCTGACAACTTTTGAGAAGACAAAAAGGGAGAATTTGCAATTGTTTTGTTGGCAATGGCCTCGCTTGTTAATGGGTCATGAAAACATCTTTAAGTGTAGGTCCCTTTGTTGCTTTAATTTTGTTCGAAGCCATTGTGCAGGCTCAACAACACCTCGAAGAATGAAGTTGGCATTCTGAGGTGCGATCTGTGGCCTTGTGAAAAAATCTAAAGCTTGGTAAAGCTGTTTGTTAGCAGTCGATAAACTATGCTGTGCAGCAGTGTAGTAAAGGAACACATACATGAGTATCTCCATGGAGTGACACTTATTTCAGAACTCGGGAAGAGAGAGACTGAGCCCCTTATGTCCTCATTCAGATCAGATCTGTCCCCCCCAGTTTCTACTAATTGATCTGGGAGGATGCCCCAGGGGCCACCATCTCAGAATCGCATCTGCCTGTAATGGGCACCGTATCTCCTGCCAGGCCCCAAATCCAACCCAGGGTGGTACCCAAGGTCCACAACAGGAACAAGGGATGGAGCGGGAAGACAATGCCTTCAAAGCATCCAGGCCACTTAGGAGCCCCAACCACTTCCCAGGTTCCAATAGGGTCAGGTGCGTGGTCCTCCGAGATCAGCTGTCGCACCATCATACCATTGTCCACAGCGGGCCAGCTGTGTGTTCCCCAAGGAAGGGTGCCAGGCCTGAACCCTGCCTCCACTGACACAGTCAGTCCTCGGGACGCAAGCCAACAGCAGCAAGGCATGGCCTCTCTTATCAGTTCCACACAGGTTAGCAGGCACTCTTGATTTTTGTGTTCCGCATGACAGAGTTGAGGTCTGCAAGAATCAGCAGTTGCACTGGAAAACTTCAGTAGCTCACTCCCCCTCCACTGCAGGATGCTTTCAGTGGGGCTCTTGCTCCATTCCAGGGGAGTCCACGTCTCCGAATTTACATGATAAGCTGATTTTACAGGGTCTTTAGTCAGAAATGAGCAGAAGCACATGTGTCCGGGAGCCCACCCTGGCCATGCCACCCTGTGGTATCTATTCTAAGGAGGGAAATCTGTGGTTAGATCTGTCAATGGGAAGCACAAGTTGCTTACTGTTAGGTACAAACTTTCTTGTTGATACAGGGTATCCGTAGATTACTCACTGTCCTCCACCGCCCCTTTCTGTACAGTGGCCTCTAACATTTAAAAAGGTCCACAATTACTGATTAGTAAACTATTAGAAACAATTGTTTACCCTCTGTGTTTAAAGGTGCAGAGAGGGAAAAGTTAAGAAACTGACGTCAGTTTTCAGGGGTAGAGCTTATATATGGGTTCATTCTGTCAGTTCCCAGTTAGTATGGATCAGCACAAAGCTGCATGATGCCACCAAGCGGCATTCGGGAGCCCTGGTACAAACATTGTCCAGATCCAGTCTGGCACTTGGAGGATATTCTAAGGGGAGGAATCTGCAGAAGAATTGTCCAGATCCAGTATGGCACTTGGAGGATATTCTAAGGTGAGGTATCTGCAGTTAGATAGAGTACCTACCAGAAAGACTATTACTGAAGGTAATTCACCTGTTCATCTATTTTCAAAGTTTCTTTTTTAAAGTTATTTCTTCTTGTCTATCAACTCAGTTTTGTTTTCTCTTTTATGCACAGTGTGCAAACATCTATTCTGGAAAATATTGAAAAGATCTGTTTCCTTTTGGCACGATCCAGGTCTTTGCACTGTGCTCGTATTTTGTGTACATAAGACAGGGGAGCCCTACATTTTTCACAAACAAACAGCACAGTAGCATCACTACTAACGTAGATCTATATTTTCTGCATTGTTACAGGGTAGCCCGTTACTCAGGATCACTCTTAGAATGCTACTGTGCCTTTGACCTTTCCTATTTACATTGTTTTTTAGAGCACCTGTTAATTCTTTAGCCTCTAGGCACTATGGGGAGTGGCTGGGTGCAGGCTGTCCTCTGCAAATTCTCGGGTTCTCTCAATGGAATGCCCTCTGTAGGGGTTTTGGATATCTAGACCTTCTACCTTGCCAGCATACTTGTTAGCAGTTCCGCTGGATTGGATAGTCCCAATGGAGGGTTTTTCAAAGTGAATGTGTGAGAGAGAGCTTGAGAGTTTGTGCCTGTATAAAGGTTGTGTATGTGTGTGTGTGTGTTTTAGAGAGTGTGAGTGCGTGTGAAGTAAAATAGATAGAGATAGAAAAAAGACAGAGATCACAGTGTATATTGTTCATTGCAGGTGAACCCTGTGTACCTTGCTGTGTAACCATGGTTTTATCAGAGAAGCTCAAGCACCATTTTAAAATGAGAAACAACAAAGTAGCATCAGATATTATAACCTTTATCTGAAACATTAGGGGAAGCATTTCCCCCGTAAAGACATTTTTTGGCTGTACCTTTTATGTTTAGTCTTGTGCTACAGCTTAGTTGTAGAATTAGGAGAGCAAACAGCACAGGGCTGCTGTATGTGACTCGGCCTTGTAGTGTAAGATACAAAGGTTTGCCCAGACGTGGCTCCTCGGCTGTTCCTGCTCTTTATTTGGCGTTCAGTTGATTAAAACATTTTACCAACAAGAAAAAATACATCAGCACCTCGTTAACAGAAGATCGGTTAAGGTTGGGCGAGGAGATTAAAGAACTTCAAAGGCAGCAACACTATTTTAGCAGTATCTCAGGGTTTGCGAACAGTTTCTAAGTCACAGGGTAAGTGAGAGAAGCAACTTTTTCCCACCACATAAATTGTTTCCTTTTTCCAATTTTCAGTTTTGCATATTACCATTTAAAATATACTTTCCAAATATTTTGTTCTGCGGATAAGTTTCTAGGAGCTCATAAAATATTCTACCAGAAAAGTGTGGTGCAACCTCCTTCCACACCTCTACACCTTCATTCTCTCCTCTATGTGTACACCCCCACTTTTATACACTACCAACCTTCCTTTATTCCATATTGTTCCATCTTCAAACTCTCCATAATTCTTGCCAACACGATTGATCCCTCTCGGCTCTGAATATACTGATCTACTCTTCTGAACATTCCATGTCATTTTAATCTTGGCAGTGTCCTACACTCAATTCTAGACTTTTAACTTTCCATATTTTATCGATTTTGTAAATACATTACTTCTATTCTCACTCCCAAAACTTGACATATTCATCTTCCCCATAATAAATGCCAACCTAAGTCGTCTTCCATGCCACAATTTAAATGCAGAACAACCTCTCGTACCATTCTTTCTAGTCTTGTAGACCACAACATCTGCTCAACCTGATCAATGACAGGCCTGTCATTGGACGCTGCTAATTGCACACACTACTTAATTAATCTATTCACTCTTTCTACTAGACCATTAGCCCTGGTATTCTAGACTGCTGTTTTGCTATGTAATAAGTTCCTTTTAATTAAATAGGTCTTCAGCTACACCAGTATTGAAACTTTCATAGATTTACATGTTTGACTCATTCCCGTCATTGAGATAGGAGTACCCAGTACCTTAAAAACCAATGTAATGAAAACATAGACCATAAAGACGCTAGGAATTTTAGTTTAGTAACCTACCATAATCATTATTTAAAAAAAGACTAAACTTCAGTCTAAACTAATCAGGTTGCACTACCCTGTAGAACACTTCTGTGAAAATCTCCAGTCCCTCAGATTTTCTACAGCATGTCATGTTAGGGAGAATCTGCTAAGCTCTACTTGTACCAGACTTGTTTCAGATGATTTTCACAAATATATCTATCTGTTATTTGGGTGTGTCAGGCTGACTTTGAACATGTCATACAGACATAAGAAGGGGCTCTTTAGGCCCTGTGGTACTTGCTGAAAGAAGAGGATTCACTCTGATGACTCTCATCAAGACCCTTTATATTATTGTCTTTATCCATCACATAAAACAAAGGACTGCAAGGTATGCCGCACTTTCTCTACTGAAACTTTGAAAGATTGTGAGGGGTGACTACTATTATGGCTTCAAATGCTTAATGCAGAAAAGGACCTGTTTCTAATGACGACAGCAATGATTCCTCTTCAGCTTCCTCAAAAAGGTCACTAAAGAGAGACCGAGATATAACTGGTTCTCATTCCTCTCAGTAACCATCACAAAAGTCATTAAAAAAGGCATCGTATGCCTCTCACAGGTACCGCAGTCCATCCAAGTGACCACATAAGAGAGACCTACTTTCAGGGCGAGAGGAGATAAAGGACTCAAGTTCCTCCTCAGGAAGGCCTCACAAATTTCTCTCTGAGCCTTCAACACCTCCTCCTCAGGTTCAGCACACATTCAAGAAACTTTCCTCAGCTCCACCGATGGACAGGTTTGTCGACGACCTCACCATTGACGAGAAAATTGACAACGACACCATCGACGACGAGAACAGTTACAGCAGTGTTGCTGGCATCCACTACAAGTACCATCACCATATTGATGGCAGCCTCTTCCTTGTCGATGACCTAATTGTCGACAAGCCATACCTCGCTACCGTTGACACTACAAATGACTGCAACTTAGTTGACGGCAACTATGTTGACAATGACGCTGCCTTCGACAACAACACTCCTGTTGACAGCAAAGTCAAGATCATCGTCATCACTCACTGCAATTACTACATCGTCATCATTGACAATCTTGTCGATGACCTAGACGACATCAACGACGAGGGGCAAAACTATATTAAAACAAAAGCAGGAAAAGTTAAAAGTTCTCACGCCTGCTTACACATCACCAAGTGAAGTGTCCTCATTCCTACCCTCTCACCTACTAGATGATGAGGAATCTAAGGACGAAGGTCCCTTTGGAGTGGCATACAGACCTTTTGAACTTCATGTTAAATGTCAGGATGAAGAATATGATGACGGTGAATATTATGAGCAAGAATTTTGTGCTCCTTTAGAACAATACCACCAACAATATCAAGAAAAAATAGTGTGTCTTCCATCATCGCTGGTTTCAGATTTGCAATTCATGTTATCAGATTACAGTAGACATTTTCTTCCAATGTTGCCTTCTGCTAGACATAGTTCAACACCGGCAACCTCAATTCCTGCACAGCCTCAACTCCACAAGCTCCGCAGCCATTGTTTGCACTTCCATTGGGAGGTCGCACTCCACAGGTGGTTCAACTACATGATCCCACCTCAATACAACCAAAGCACATAGGAAGACAGCCATAGGATTAGGGCGCTCACAGTGAGTCCATTAAGTAGCAATATCGATCCCAACGTGGCACGGTGCTCCTGGCAAGAGGATCTTCCTTAATCCTCTGAAGTTTCAAGGGAAACTAACAATGAACTGAAACAGTTGTCAGGGCACTCATGTAAATATACTTCAAAGATAGTAATAAATATAACCTCCAGTGTAGCATAACATCATAGAGAGTTCATCAATCATTTATTACTTGACGTACAAGATTCACCATAATAAAGTAGATCATTCTTGAAATTTCATTGTCTAGCATCAAAGTCCATTTATTTCTTGACGTGCAAGATACACCAAAATACTAGAATAACATCCTTGAAATTCTTAAATGAGTATAGCAACCAAAAGCCAACACGTGTTTCGTCCTAAGAGAGTATGTTCTCATAGACTTCCTCAGGGCTGCAAAAAAATGTATAATAAGAAAAACCATAATTGTAGTACATATTACACAGACGTTCAGAGCAGACCAACAACCAACAATACCGAGAAAAATTGTGAGAGTCAAAACATGCCGTATACGAGAAAAAAGTGAACCCAGTAATCAAAAACACAATGTTATTATTGAAAATTCACCAAATAGAAAGTTATCTAAAACACAGGGAAAAACATTTATTCCGAACAGTAATATATTGTGATTCTGAAACACAAAGTGCTGTCTCCACGTGTACATCAAATTCTAATATAATTTGCACACCACACAAAATAGAAGCAAATAGAAAACCTCCCAGATTAAAAAGTAATGAAAGAGTCTCATAGAAATCAATCTATCACTCGGGTGATAGATAGAGCCCGAACAAGGGCTAGTCTTTTGAACAGGTCAGACACACTGGTTCAGAAATCCCGACCTCGTGACACGATGATTCGTTGCTGTGTGAATTTCACGAAAACCGCCACTGTACTACAGAAATGCATGAACAGACATTGGTATATTTTAAAATCAGATCCTATTCTTAAGAAAGTAATTCCTGACACCCCGGTTTTTACCTACAGAAGAGGTAAAACTCTTAAGAACTTTCTATGTCCAAATTTTCGCAGCAGACTGAACCAAGATAACTGGCTTACAAGCCGTGGAAAAGGTTTTTTCAAGTGCGGACATTGTGGAATGTGCAGATGGGCCAGGTCAGGCATCTCCTCGTTCAAGAGCTTGTCTGGGGTACAGTACAACATCAATTCAAACATTACCTGTGATAGTAATTTTGTCATCTATATGATTACTTGCAGATGTGGCCTGTATTATATAGGCAGTACTATCAGACCACTTAGGGTTAGGGCGAGTGAACATTTCAGGGCCCTTAGACAGGAGGATGAGAGATACCCCATAGTCAACCATATGCGACATTGCCCTAAACTTAATAACATTTGTGGCTTCGAATTCTTTGGTTTCGACCACATCAGCAGGGATCCTAGAGGGGGTAACAGAGAATTAGCCCTCAGAAAAAGGGAATGTTACTGGATCCTTAAACTCAGAGCGGTAGAGGACGGTCTGAACACTAATTTTGAAATGGAATACTATTTGGGAGATTAACTTTGATTTTCAAAACAGTTATACACATGTTTCTTGTGTAATATAGATTCTTTCGAGTTGTAATATTGTATCATGTTCTGACATTATTGCAATGTCCATTAGCCTATTTCATATCGGTTTTCAAATCTTTTTTTGTGACTAGATTGTAATATAATGGTTAATGATTATGGGATTTGTACTGTCCTCAAAACGGATGCTCAACTTCATTGTGTACTTTTTTTTTATATTGTATAGCTTTTACTGAGACTCTTCATTGTACTACTCGTATCCAATGTATCAATCCATCACCAACAATACCTGGATGGATTATGATTGTTTCACATCAATTCTGTTTTACTTGGCTTGAATTTATTTACCTTATTTTTGCTATTGTAATGATTTATACCCGATATAGATGTGACACGTCTTCTCTACTTATTCTATATCGTCTTTTTCTGTACTATAACAGAATGACATGGATCTCACTTTCTGTGGTGGCTCTAGTCATTTCACTTCTTCGTCGCACCTAGGGGTTACTCGTTTTATATTCATTATAGTGGCATATTGGTATAATTTTGTTGCAATACTCGTACTAGGCGGATTGATGGAGTTGAGAGGCTGTGGGTTTATTCCTGGAGATCAACACCTTATTCTCTGTTGAGATCTCTGTTAGTTTGGACTTTTTCTCCATTGGTGTCTTGAATTGGCCTTTAAACTTTTATAGATGAGGATACTGCAACTTCATTTCTATTGTGGGGGTTTTACCCCAGTTACAATCTATTTCTTCGTTAACGTGGTTTTGTGGCTGCCCCAAAATGGCGCCCGCTAATTTGATGCTTAGTCCGTTCTCTATTTCTGTACTTTGGTCGGGAGGACGCTTTAAAAGTACATCCGCCCATGACGATTCGCATACGTTGGATCTCTCAGATACTGGGAACTGCCGTGATAATATTCGCACCACGGAGTTTCTCCTTAGGATACCCTTTTCACCGGAGAATAGGTGAGCGGTTAGGTTGGGTTCTCTTTGTACTTTGATATACTCGGGTAGCTAATAGCGCCTGCTCGTATTATTGGCTTCATAATGATAATTAGTAATGTTGAATATTCGTTTCCACTTATTTTTTGCTTTTAGGAAATACAAGAATATTCCGTCATCTGATGACTTATTTTGGGATTATATATATTTAATCGAGGTCAGTCCTGGCATTTTGGCTACATTGATACTACTATTATTCAGGTTTATAATATTTTTTGGTTCGTTTTCTGACGTTTGCTTGAATCTTGGATTAGCACTAAGATTCTTTTATGGTTATTTTCACAGACTCTACTAGATATGACTCGTGAATGACTGGTTATTTATTTATGAGATACTTGAACTTAAGGTATGCTTCATGTTTAGATGGGTGCTTTAATATTGGTCTTCGTTCTTTTCTCACTGGCAATAGGACACGGTGCTATTTGTTCCCTTTCCAGCTCACCACTACTTTGATTTCTATGAGACTCTTTCATTACTTTTTAATCTGGGAGGTTTTCTATTTGCTTCTATTTTGTGTGGTGTGCAAATTATATTAGAATTTGATGTACACGTGGAGACAGCACTTTGTGTTTCAGAATCACAATATATTACTGTTCGGAATAAATGTTTTTCCCTGTGTTTTAGATAACTTTCTATTTGGTGAATTTTCAATAATAACATTGTGTTTTTGATTACTGGGTTCACTTTTTTTTCTCGTATACGGCATGTTTTGACTCTCACAATTTTTCTCGGTATTGTTGGTTGTTGGTCTGCTCTGAACGTCTGTGTAATATGTACTACAATTATGGTTTTTCTTATTGTACATTTTTTTGCAGCCCTGAGGAAGTCTATGAGAACATACTCTCTTAGGACGAAACACGTGTTGGCTTTTGGTTGCTATACTCATTTACGAATTTCAAGGATGTTATTCTAGTATTTTGGTGTATCTTGCACGTCAAGAAATAAATGGACTTTGATGCTAGACAATGAAATTTCAAGAATGATCTACTTTATTATGGTGAATCTTGTACGTCAAGTAATAAATGATTGCTGAACTCTCTATGATGTTATGCTACACTGGAGGTTATATTTATTACTATCTTTGAAGAATATTTACATGATCCCACCTCATCTGAGGTGGAAAGGGATGAAGGTGAAATCTGCTAAGCTCATGATGAATGGGGTGATTATGTGTCACCAACAGTTATCTCTGATGCCACCCCCTGTGGATTCCCCTCCAGATGACATAGGAGGTATTCACAATCTGCAGAATAGAGCAGTAAGATGGTTCGAACTGCCTATGCCCTGACAACTGTTTCAGTTCATTGTTAGTTTCCCTTGAAACTTCAGAGGATTAAGGAAGATCCTCTTGCCAGGAGCACCGTGCCACGTTGGGATCGATATTGCTACTTAATGGACTCACTGTGAGCGCCCTAATCCTATGGCTGTCTTCCTATGTGCTTTGGTTGTATTGATTGTTGGTAACATAGGGGTGCTGCTCCAGCCCATCTGTATTGATTGATATATTGTATGCCTGTACGTTTATACTGTAATACAAATATGGATCGTGAGAAATTGGCAGCAGATATCTTTAAGAGTTTAGAGCAGACAGGGACTTTACCCAAGTCACACTCTAACGGTGCCCAACACATGAAAATGGGGCTTCGAGATAAGTTTTTCAAATTAGAGAAATTGAAGAAACAGGAGGTATCTAAATGGTGGGACGGGGCCACACTAAAACAATATATAAAGCTCAACAGGATACCTAGAGGGTTAAGGTCACACATTTTTCCCACTTTTGATGATCTCGATCCAGACCTGTTAGACAGTTGGGAACAAGAATTGGTGTCAAGTTCTCTTAGACTCATGAATATTCTAATAGAGAATGCGGAGAGGAAAGTGACCAGATTACAAGCAGAAATTGCTAAATTAGAGATAGAGATCAAAAATATGAATTTGGAAGATTCAACTACTAAAAATTTTAAAATTTTGAATGAAATCATGGAGCAACATCAAAGTGAGATCACACAAAGAAAAGCTCGTAAACTGAGACGAGATGAGTTGGACTATATTAATGGTAGGATTTTCACATTTTCTCGGAAATATGATCATCTAGTCACAAGCTATGTACCCCCGCATAACTATGATGCAGGTTCTTCGTCTTCACTGAATAGTGTCTCTACCAATAATAGTGATACAAGTATTTGTTCTAATTTGTCCAGACAGGATCAGATGGCACAGCAGGGTACTCCTTCTTTTTTAGCAGAAATGCAGAGGATAAGACAGGGACAATGGGAAGGAAGTCGGCGCAGAACGGACCCAGAAAAACCAGGCGGGGTGGCAGAGGAAGAACACACAGACACAAGAAAATTAATGAAGACAAGATCATGGAACAGGGGGAAATAGATATTTCTGTTGATGGCTCTATCAACGTCATTAATCTCTCCAGCTTGGAACTTACTACCCATGACTTTTCTTTGCTTAGTAAGGGACTAAGTTTTTGTCCAGGGGACTTTGGGGACTTTCAGAATACGAAAATTGATTTTTTCAAATATATTAGACGTCTTAAATTGAAAAGATACTTTGCTAATCACGTTGATAACAGGGACACCAGTACTTCTTTTGACGGTCACAATGAGGATCATCATTTGTCCATTATGGATGTGCATAATACAGCCACTCTTTTGTCAATCACGGACTGTGAACAGGATCCTACCACTGTAACACGCATCTTATCTGATCTTGACATTCCAACAGATTCACTCCTAAGCGGTTTGAGGAGGAAATCAACCTGGACACCCACCTTGACGAAAGATAACTGTATAGAAACTTTTTTTAAGTGTGTCTGGCGAGACTTAAACAAATTTGAGTTAAAAAATGGGAATCGACAACACGTTTGGCATCAAAACCTTACCCAAGCAGAAAAGACCAATTTGAGACGTTTAAAGACTAATACTGAGATTACCATTAGGGAGGCAGACAAGGGGGGTAACATCGTGATCATGAACACTTCAGACTATGATCAGGAGATTTACAGACAACTAGTAGATGTTACCTGCTATGAAAAGGTTTTGACAGATCCCATCCCTGCACTTGCGAATAAAATCAATAGATTCCTACACGGTTGTTTGGACCGCTTACTCCTGAAGGAGGAGGAATACATATATCTACGTGTGCACAGACCTAGAAATCCATGTATATATGCACTTCCTAAAATACATAAAAATCCTACTTCCCCTCCTGGCAGGCCTATTGTTTCTGGCATTGGTGGTCCCACTGAAAAACTTTCTGAATATGTTGACATCTTTCTACAACCCATTGTGGGTAATTTACCATCTTATATTAAGGATACCAAACATATTCTCAGCATATTAACGGACATTGTTTGGGAGCCAGGGATGATCCTAGTCACACTAGATGTTACCTCTCTCTATACTAGTATCAATCATGAACAAGGGAAGGAAGCATTGCGTCACTTTCTTTACAAGAGACCGGCAAGCCTTTATGGCCACACTCAAATGTTAATAGACATGGTGGATTTGATACTGAACAATAATGTCTTTCTGTTTAAAAATTATTGGTATCGCCAAAAACAAGGCGTAGCTATGGGATCTACATTTTCACCAGCTTATGCGAATCTCTTTATGGGATTGTTCGAACAAAATAAGATTTGGAGCATAGAGGGCAGTAAGTGGATCTCAGATATACTCTTTTGGGGCAGATACATCGATGATTGCTTGATGATCTGGACAGGTGACTTACAAGAACTCGATAACTTTATTAACTATTTAAACAGAAATGAGTGCAATATCCATTTCACTTCAGAATATAGTACTACTAGCATTCCCTTTCTGGACGTGGAACTTCTCATTCACAACAATAAGATAGAGAGTCGGTTATATAGAAAAAGCACCTCCTGCAACTCTATTTTACATGCAAAGAGTGCACATCCGGTCCATCAAATTAATTCAATACCATATGGTGAGATGGTAAGGGCAAGACGTAATTGTAGTCTTGATGAAGAGTTTGAACTCTGTGTAGATGACATGAGCAAGAGATTCAAAGCTCGGGGATATCCCACTCGGGTGATAGATAGAGCCCGAACAAGGGCTAGTCTTTTGAACAGGTCAGACACACTGGCTCAGAAATCCCGACCTAGTGACACGATGATTCGTTGCAGTGTGAATTTCACGAAAACCGCCACTGTACTACAGAAATGCATGAACAGACATTGGTATATTTTAAAATCAGATCCTATTCTTAAGAAAGTAATTCCTGACACCCCGGTTTTTACCTACAGAAGAGGTAAAACTCTTAAGAACTTTCTATGTCCAAATTTTCGCAGCAGACTGAACCAAGATAACTGGCTTACAAGCCGTGGAAAAGGTTTTTTCAAGTGCGGACATTGTGGAATGTGCAGATGGGCCAGGTCAGGCATCTCCTCGTTCAAGAGCTTGTCTGGGGTACAGTACAACATCAATTCAAACATTACATGTGATAGTAATTTTGTCATCTATATGATTACTTGCAGATGTGGCCTGTATTATATAGGCAGTACTATCAGACCACTTAGGGTTAGGGCGAGTGAACATTTCAGGGCCCTTAGACAGGAGGATGAGAGATACCCCATAGTCAACCATATGCGACATTGCCCTAAACTTAATAACATTTGTGGCTTTGAATTCTTTGGTTTCGACCACATCAGCAGGGATCCTAGAGGGGGTAACAGAGAATTAGCCCTCAGAAAAAGGGAATGTTACTGGATCCTTAAACTCAGAGCGGTAGAGGACGGTCTGAACACTAATTTTGAAATGGAATACTATTTGGGAGATTAACTTTGATTTTCAAAACAGTTATACACATGTTTCTTGTGTAATATAGATTCTTTCGAGTTGTAATATTGTATCATGTTCTGACATTATTGCAATGTCCATTAGCCTATTTCATATCGGTTTTCAAATCTTTTTTTGTGACTAGATTGTAATATAATGGTTAATGATTATGGGATTTGTACTGTCCTCAAAACGGATGCTCAACTTCATTGTGTACTTTTTTTTTTATATTGTATAGCTTTTACTGAGACTCTTCATTGTACTACTCGTATCCAATGTATCAATCCATCACCAACAATACCTGGATGGATTATGATTGTTTCACATCAATTCTGTTTTACTTGGCTTGAATTTATTTACCTTATTTTTGCTATTGTAATGATTTATACCCGATATAGATGTGACACGTCTTCTCTACTTATTCTATATCGTCTTTTTCTGTACTATAACAGAATGACATGGATCTCACTTTCTGTGGTGGCTCTAGTCATTTCACTTCTTCGTCACACCTAGGGGTTACTCGTTTTATATTCATTATAGTGGCATATTGGTATAATTTTGTTGCAATACTCGTACTAGGCGGATTGATGGAGTTGAGAGGCTGTGGGTTTATTCCTGGAGATCAACACCTTATTCTCTGTTGAGATCTCTGTTAGTTTGGACTTTTTCTCCTTTGGTGTCTTGAATTGGCCTTTAAACTTTTATAGATGAGGATACTGCAACTTCATTTCTATTGTGGGGGTTTTACCCCAGTTACAATCTATTTCTTCGTTAACGTGGTTTCGTGGCTGCCCCAAAATGGCGCCCGCTAATTTGATGCTTAGTCCGTTCTCTATTTCTGTACTTTGGTCGGGAGGACGCTTTAAAAGTACATCCGCCCATGACGATTCGCATACGTTGGATCTCTCAGATACTGGGAACTGCCGTGATAATATTCGCACCACGGAGTTTCTCCTTAGGATACCCTTTTCACCGGAGAATAGGTGAGCGGTTAGGTTGGGTTCTCTTTGTACTTTGATATACTCGGGTAGCTAATAGCGCCTGCTCGTATTATTGGCTTCATAATGATAATTAGTAATGTTGAATATTCGTTTCCACTTATTTTTTGCTTTTAGGAAATACAAGAATATTCCGTCATCTGATGACTTATTTTGGGATTATATATATTTAATCGAGGTCAGTCCTGGCATTTTGGCTACATTGATACTACTATTATTCAGGTTTATAATAATTTTTGGTTCGTTTTCTGACGTTTGCTTGAATCTTGGATTAGCACTAAGATTCTTTTATGGTTATTTTCACAGACTCTACTAGATATGACTCGTGAATGACTGGTTATTTATTTATGAGATACTTGAACTTAAGGTATGCTTCATGTTTAGATGGGTGCTTTAATATTGGTCTTCGTTCTTTTCTCACTGGCAATAGGACACGGTGCTATTTGTTCCCTTTCCAGCTCACCACTACTTTGATTTCTATGAGACTCTTTTATTACTTTTTAATCTGGGAGGTTTTCTATTTGCTTCTATTTTGTGTGGTGTGCAAATTATATTAGAATTTGATGTACACGTGGAGACAGCACTTTGTGTTTCAGAATCACAATATATTACTGTTCGGAATAAATGTTTTTCCCTGTGTTTTAGATAACTTTCTATTTGGTGAATTTTCAATAATAACATTGTGTTTTTGATTACTGGGTTCACTTTTTTCTCGTATACGGCATGTTTTGACTCTCACAATTTTTCTCGGTATTGTTGGTTGTTGGTCTGCTCTGAACGTCTGTGTAATATGTACTACAATTATGGTTTTTCTTATTGTACATTTTTTTGCAGCCCTGAGGAAGTCTATGAGAACATACTCTCTTAGGACGAAACACGTGTTGGCTTTTGGTTGCTATACTCATTTAAGAATTTCAAGGATGTTATTCTAGTATTTTGGTGTATCTTGCACATCAAGAAATAAATGGACTTTGATGCTAGACAATGACATTTCAAGAATGATCTACTTTATTATGGTCAATCTTGTACGTCAAGTAATAAATGATTGATGAATTCTCTATGATGTTATGCTACACTGGAGGTTATATTTATTACTATCTTTGAAGTATATTTACATGATCCCACCTCATCTGAGGTGGAAAGGGATGAAGGTGAAATCTGCTAAGCTCATGATGAATGGGGTGATTATGTGTCACCAACAGTTATCTCTGATGCCACCCCCTGTGGATTCCCCTCCAGATGACATAGGAGGTATTCACAATCTGCAGAATAGAGCAGTAAGATGGTTCGAACTGCCTATGCCTACGAAACAAAATTACTGTTCCTGTGTGATTTCAAGGAACCTTTCGAAAAAGTGTTTGGGCCATGGGCATTATTGATTACATCTGGGATGAAGACTTAAAAATTATGAGAAAGCCAGCTTGAGTTGCAGCAGCATTACCACGTCTCAATAAGAAATAGAAAGCCCCAGAGGATGCACTAGCATATCTCACATGACATCCCAACCTTACTGGCACCATGCAGATCCACAAATCCTTCAACAGCACTATTAGTGCCTCCTGGCACAGAAGATAGGTGCCTGAACAATATTGGAAAGCATTTTTCAGCCATGTTGGTGCTTACATTAAGAGCAGCAAACTCCCTGATTGTGCTTGAATGATACGATGGGCAAATGTAATCTGATATCGCCTTGTATCTTGACAGGCTTCCAAAGGACATATTGTGAAGCTAAGAAAGTTTTACAGGAGGGTAAGTACACATCATTGGAAATTATGGATTGTGCCATGGACTTTGCTACCACTGGATTCAGACAACTAGCTGTGGCAGCAGTATTGAGACGTCAGGGATGACTCAAAGCTCAGGCCAGAGGTCCAGACCAAAATCCTAGATCTGCCTTATGATGGAGAGGCCCTTTTTAGCAAACACATGGATGATGTTCTCCAGGCAACAAAAACAGATATGGACATGGCTGAGTCATTGAGGATCTTACATTATAAAAAGCTAACCCTTTTGGGGCACTCAAGGGAGAGGACAGCCATGTTATAGAGGAGACTGAACAGTACCGCTATATCAGGTATACCTAAACTAATCAACAATTTCGGCCCCAATGCCAGCAAAGACAGCCACTATCAGCAGTGTATAATAATCCCATCCCAAGGAGAAAATTGCGACAGCAAAGGAAAGATACCAGCCGCCATCAATGTCTTCTAACAGGCACCGAATACTCCCCTCTTTTTTCCACCTTGCATAGCAGGGAGAGTAACCAATGATTTGCAATGCTGAAAACAAATAGCAACCGAACAACGGGTCTTATACCTCGTTCAATTCAACCATACATTGGAATTCATTCAGACACCTCCTCCAACCCCACCTCAAACCTCCATGCAAAAATATTCTGCAACTTCTCAAGCTGGAGGTCAATACCATGCTCACAAAAGGAGCTGTTTAGAGAGTTCCTCCGTCCCAGAGAGAATAGGTTTCTATTCCAGTTTCTTTTTGATTTGCAAGAAGTCAAAGCAATGGAGATTCTGGAGTTAAGAACCCTAAAACTATATCTCAAGAAACAGTTGTTCTGCATGGTTAGATTACAAGATATATTGCAGCTCATAAACCAAGGAGATTACATGTCATCCTTCGATTGTAGGATGCATGTTGTATGTTTTCATATCCATATCCATCTAAAACACAGAAAATTTCTAAGATTCAAAGTAGCTGGCCACCATTATCACTTCAGGGTGCTTCCCTTCAGCCTCAAATACGCCTCTTGCATTTTTACAAAGTGCTCAGCACCTATGGCAGCCTTCCCCAGGCCACACAAACATCAAGGCCCCTTCCAATCAAGCTGCATGAATGTCCACAATGGGATGCATACAACTATTCAGCGAGCTGGGCCTCTCACTGAATCCAGAGAAGTTAGTCCTTCTACCATTACAGCGGATAAGATTCCTAAGTGCCACGCTAGACAGAATGCTCAACAAAGTGTACCCCGCAACATAGAGACAACAAACCTAAAGACTTTAGCAAAATGAATACACAGAAAAAAGTCACTTTCAGTTTGCCTCTACAAATCCCTACTAGTAATTATGTCATTCTGCATCCATCTGGTTCCATACTGTCATCTACGAATGTGTTGGCTCCAATAGGAATTAGCCGTTCAATGGATGCAAGCTACAGGTACCTTTGACGACCTCATCCAGGTCTACCTGGCAATGGTCAAAGCCCTAACCTGGTGTATGCATCCTGCACATCAGTCAGTCAGTCTGCCCTTTGCCTTTAGTCATTACCACCAACACCTCCCTAGAGGGATAAGAGGCCTACCTCCAGGAATTGCAGGTCAGAGGTAAATGGCCACATTCTCATTGGTGCTTCCACATCAATCTACTCTAACTCAAGGCTTAGCAAGCTTTCCTTCCTAGAATACAGAATTTGGCAGTGCTCATTTGTATAGACAATACAACCATGATGCACTACATCAACATGAAAGGTGGCACAACATCTCACCTGCTATCCCAGGAAGCTCAACAGATCTGGGAATGATCCACCCATAATGGTGCTATGTGTTCAGCACCTGTATCTGGGAACGAGAATGCTATAGCAGACACCCTGAATATACTGAAAACACCTTGCCACGAGTGGGAACTGGATCAACAAATTCTGGACCAGATTTTCCTCCAGTAGGCGAAACCAAGCCTTGATCTCTTCGCAACACACCATAATAGGAAATGCCGGTTCTTCGCAAGCTGCATCCTCGACCGGGGTCGTGGGGGAATGC
This sequence comes from Pleurodeles waltl, assembly GCF_031143425.1. NCBI lineage: Eukaryota > Metazoa > Chordata > Amphibia > Caudata > Salamandridae > Pleurodeles > Pleurodeles waltl. Next base: position 659,530,125 of record NC_090440.1, read on the forward strand.
ATTTTTAATCGCATGGTCTGGAATCTTTCCGTATGCCTTTCCTTCAAATCCCTCCTCCCAAAAGTGCTCAGGAAAATGAAGACAGAACCATGCAAGATAATTCTCATAGCCCCAACATAGCCACGCCAGCATTGGTTCGCGTAACCACTCATCTTTTTACAGGAGCGTCACATTCGGCTGACGCTGATCTCACCTCTGTTGACAATGACCCAGGGACAAGCTCTGCATCCAGACCCCCAAGTCACTTCAATTATCAGCCTGGCCCCTGACTTTCACAAATTTGGGCATCTGATCATTACACGGGACTGCAGGGACATAATGGCCAGAGCCCGGGCAGACAGTACTTATAAAACCAATTGCCTCAAGTGGAAAATATTTTGCTTATGGTGCCAAACATCTAACATAATACATCCCATTTTCTGTTCACCCAAAAAGATTCTACCTTATCTTCAACACCTTGCTCAATAGGCTCTGGCTCACGCCTCCATTAAAGTCCACCTAGAATTCATTTCTCGCTTTAGATAAGCATTCAAAGCACCATCACTGTGGCCTCCTAGATTCATTAAGCAATTCCACAAAGATGTATTCAGAACATTCATGAGGGTGCGGCCTCCTCCTCAACTTTGACAGCTCAACACTATACTTTCAAAGTTAATGAGAGATCCAGTTGAGCCTATCCATTAGGCAAATATCAAATTTTTCTTTGGAAGTTAGCTCTCCTTCGGGCTTTAAACTTACCAAGAAGAGTCAGTGAAATTCAAGCTTTCACCATTCAGGAATGTTTCCTCTGGGATATTCTGTGCACAAAAGATTGAATTTCCGTTTGCCTTTACAAATCCCTACTCATCCCATCAGACTTTCATCTGAATGAACCTGTGGTTCTCATGTTGTTATTTTGGAACCCTCAAACACCAGCAGAATGAGCATTACACTCTTTGGACATCAAAAGATGCTTGAAGTTATATTTGGATATAACTAAGAGTTTTCACAGGTCGAATCAACACTTTGCACCCTACAGCGCTCCAAAAAAAGGGTTCCTCTATAAAAAAAAAACATCTCTAGATGGATATCCATCGCCATTCTATACTGTCACCACAAGGCCGGCAGAACCTTGTGCACAAAAGTGCATGCTTCCTCAACAAAAATGGTCGACTTCCATGGCATTGCTTGCCGGTGTGTCAGTGGCAGATATCTGTCGAGCAGCAACTTGGAAAAATACACACACCTTTCTGCAACACTGCTGCTTGGACTCTGAAGTTCTCAATGATGCGGCAGTGACACAAGTTGTCTTAAGACATCTTTTTCAGTGAAGGTGAGCCGTCCCTTTATGCCCACCATCCACTTACTTGTTATGCACATTTTACTTATTATTTATATGTATTATTATACTGTGTATTCCTCTAGGGAGATGCGTTACATTTAAAGGAAAATTTGCTTTTCACTGCTATTTAGTCTGATTCAAGTATGTGAATCTATGAAAGTTCCAATACTCCAATACTGGAGTAGGAAAATAAGTTATTTTACTATAACTGTAGTTCTCCAGTATTGGAATCTTTTATAGATTCACATGCAACTCATTCCCCTCATACTGGGAAGCTCACCTTCTATCTCTCAGTACATTTTCACATATTCTCACTTCTGATCACAAATGTGAGGGACAGGAGCTTCTCACAGGAGGGTTCTACAGGGTGGTGCAATCTGATTGGTTGAGACGTAAGTTTAGTTATTTTTTAAAGGGCCGTAAGGTCTATGTCTATTATTATTTAGCTTTTTTAAAGTACCAGGGACTCTCATCTCGATGATGGGGAATCAAGCATGCAAATCTATGTAAGATTCCAATACTGGAGAACTACAGTTACATATAAGTAACTTGTTTTTTTCTGTGGAGATCTATTTCGGTCCAATCTTGGTTACTAGTTTTTCCAGATAACCTCACTGAAGAACAATTTTTCCAAATATTATTATGTTTCTTCTTGCTATCTCACCCACAAATTCAACTTCAAACCATTTAGAATACTATTCTGCAAGCACAGTAACAAATCCACCTTGAAGTCCAGTGGTATCCATTTGACTCATTATATCCATTGCTACGCTCTCCCATGGTTTCATTGGGAATTGAACTGGTTGTAAAGGTTGAGTTTTAATTTTGTGTATCTTGTCATTACTGCTACAGATGATACACTCCTTTATTGCTCCTTCTATCTCTTTTCGTATACCTGGTCACCAAAAGAATTCTATGATTCTATTCTTTGTTTTTTTACATTTTCACATCCTAAATGTTCCTGGTGGGCATAATCTGTTACTCTACACCCAAGATCTGCAAGGGGGTATTAATATCATACCTCTTCTCAATTCTCATTCATCTTCACTCAGTATATCCTTCACATAAGCAAACTTTCCCCAGCCTTCAATATTTGATGGGCAGCCTTCTTTGATCCACTTGTTGATGGTTGAATGTTAATCATCATCGTCTTTAACAACCTGTTTCCATACATCTTCTTGTACAGTCTCCATATTCATAAGCTCCACAGCTGCTACCCACAGACATTTCTGAAAACTAGACACTCGGGGGAGTCCAGGGAGGTGTGACTTCGTGGATCCCCCAGAATCCTCAGCAAACCTCAAATTTAGCTAAATAAATCAAAAGTTCCCACATTTCTGTGTGGGATCACCGCACTGGAAAACATTTCCTACCACCAAACGTTTCTCTCAGTCTCCCGATAAAAATGATACCTCACTTGTGTAGGTGGGTCAAGTGCCTGTGACAAGGAAGGGCAAAAAACTTGTTGAAAATGAGGGGGCAATAAAGCGGGTCCAAAAGGGCAGTTTGGAAAAAAATGTTTTTAGGCCGACAAGTAGGGCAGAATGTTTAATAGTATAGATACGACAATACTGGGTGGTAGGAATTTTTGGGATTCCTGCAGATTCTAGAAGATCCCATCACAAAAATGTGGGGAAAATGTGTGATTTCAAGCAAAGCTGGAGGGTTGCAGGGCATTGTGGGTAAGAAAATGGTGCGGGTGCATGTGAAGCACACCACCCCGGACTCACCCAATTAGTTTTCAGATGTGTTTAGGTCTTGTAGATTTTTCTACATGGCAGCGTCCCAATGTCCAAAAAGTGCAGCTCCCGCCATTCCAAGTGGGACGATTTTGAGAGTTAGACAAGCTTTCATGGCCCAAATGTAAAACCAAAACCCAAAATAATCAAAGGACCTCTTGCTTGCCATTGGGATAAGATCTTTTAGTTTGTGGGGGAGAGCTGAAAGACTGTTACCCCATTTAGTTGGGGAGGGGGCATAACCATGCCCACAGTGATTGGTAGCCACCACCCCACTTTTTTTTTTTTTAATTCCCTGGCATGTAGTAGGCTTTCTGCCCCCTCCCAGGAGTGGATCGAGGGTAGTTGCCCCATCTGCCCACCAGTGGGCAGAACAACTTTGTCCCCAATTATTGGGGGTGGGGGTATGGCCATACACCCACCCTCTTTTTTTGAAAAATATTCTTCCCTGGTGTCTGGTGGACTTTCTACCCCCCTTGGGTGCAGAAGAACCTTACAAAAATAGACTGCTCTGCCCCCAAGGGGGGCAGAAATGGCCTAAAATAAATTTGTACCCCGGGGGAGCGACCCTTGCCTAAGGGCTCGCTCCCCTTTTTTTGAAATTGTTGTAAAAAAAAAAACCTCCCTGTTGTCTAGTGGTTTCTGACCCCCTTAGGGGCAGATTGGCCTAATAAAAATAGGCCGATGGCCTAAAAACAATTTGCTCCCCACGTGAAAAAAATCAAAACAATAACTATCCCTGGTGTCTAGTGGCTTCTGCGCCACTGGGGGCAGATCAGCCTAATTAATGTAGGCTTTTCTGTTCCCAGGTGGGGGCAGAAAGGGCCTAATAAAAAATTGTCCCCTGGGGAGTGACCCTTGCCTAAGAGGTCGCTCCCCTTATCAATGTTAACTAAAATAAAAATCCCTGGTGTCTAGTGGTTTCTCCCCCCCCCGGGGGAAGATCGGTCTGTACAGATTTACACATTTGTATGATTTATTGTTTCCATATATGTTTGCTGTAAAGTGTACTGACACCCTACTTTGGGAAGAGCATCTCTACTGAAGAAGTGAAATATCCAAAATAAATTAGTACGTTTAAAAAAAATCTATATCATTGTCATTCCTCATACAGATACTGACAATGTTACAGTGCATGCACATCTTACATACAGTAGGTGACGTGATCACAAGCTGAGTTTCCTTTGTTTCACTCATTTGTATTGGCTTCTTGGAGTTAGATAGCTTCTAGTTGGGTTGAGACTCTAAAAAAAGGAAAGCTGTCAGCCCTTTGAGTGAAGCCCTTATTTTGGGCCCTGATTGAAGTGAAAATAAGAACTTCTTTCCCCTTGCCTGTTGCTGCTCTAAATAGAAAGCAGATGACGTGCGGGTGCTGCTGAATGTGCCCTGGTGTGGGCAAAGTACACTAGCACAAATTCAGCATATTTCAATGGCCCAGATACAGCTTACTAATAGCTCTCTCAGACATGAGATTCATCTGGATCCCCCTTAATTTCAGCTCTGCATCCAGAAATATTACACAACAACAATCACATGCCTAAAACGAGCTAAACCTGTTGGCTTTGCCAATGTGTGTAAGCAGTATCACATAAATGTGTAATATCAGTAATTATGCTGTGACTAATTAGAATTGAAAATGTTTGAATTCTGAGAAAAAGATACTGTGCATTAAATAATACTAAGTCTGTGGATGAGGTAGTGGTCTTCTGAGTCTTGGCCACTCTTCTTGTCCCCTTCACATCACTTTCCTGTGTAATCACTTGCTGAGATAAACTTGTACGCCCTTTTAATCCCCACGTCTTTCTGATATCCTGTGCCTGTATATCTCTCACATCTCCTTCCTTTCCATCACTGGCTTTTCATTCTGTCGTCCTGCATTCACCCTGCCCTCTTTCTTGCTCCTCACCCTGTAAAATCAGCGTTTTCTTTTCCATTGGTGCTACCAGTAATACATCTGTGTATATCCTCCACACACCTACACCTAAAATGGCAATTACAGTTAGTACATATGTGATAGCGAGACCAGGCATCCCAGATTTGCCCGGCAGCTGTCCCAGCAGATTTCGGGAATATTAGCTCATGCCCCAGTCTTATGAGAACAATATGAGATGCGTTTTTATGTTTTCCAAAGCAGGAATAGTTGCCAGCTGTCATAAGAAACCAATTTAATTAAAAGGCATGACACTGCCTTTAAATATGGCATTTTAATTATTTTTTTAGTGCCTCTTCTGTAATTCTATGCTGATGAGCACCGTCATTCTGTGAGCTTGGTTGATGCAAAATTGTAGTGCTTCTTTGATTTTTCAGAAATGTCACAGTTTTTGGTTTTGAAAATCTGGTCACCCTAAATGTTACCATCGGTGTGTGCTCTGCAGAGAAGCCAAAGATTGTGTGGCATGAAATGTGAAAACCTTTCTCAGGAGTGGCTCGTGGGGCATGGAAAGGGTGGGGCGCGGAAGGGGCAGGAATAAACATTAATTTTCTTAAATAAAAAAAACATTCACCTTCTCCCTGTCGTGCATGCCCCTCCTCTGCTGCAGGCAGCCTGTGCAGGCTCTCTCCAGCCCGGCAACTTTGTTGCCGGGCTGGAGATAGCACACTGTGCATGTGTGTTTGGCCGGCCGGAGATGGCCTGCCAAACATACATGCGCAATGAGGGCGAGTGCATACTGCTCGTCACCTCTGTGGCCCACCCCTTTAAAAGAAAACGATAATAAACGAAGTTTACTATCGATTTCGTTTAAAGGTTTTGCCACTGCTGGTGGGGGTGTGGGGGGGGGGGGCGATGCTCCTCTGCCCTAATGGAGGAGCTGTCCCAGACCTTTATGAACCTGTAACAGGCATTGTCACAAACTTGCAGTGGCTTCTGCCTCAACTCCAGCGCTCTCAATCGTTCTCAGGCATGAAGGACCATACTTGCCCTGAACTCAGAAGGTCACCTAGATGTGATTTAATTCAGTTTGTGCTGCCCAAGACTCCTTAAAGGAAAAAACTATGGAAACGGACCATCTGGAAAAATTAAATACACTTAAGCATGGAAAGATTAAATTAAAAGATCGAAATTATGAACAGGGACTACATCACTTGTTTCAAAATGTTTTTACACTCATTGTTGAAAAACCGATCAGTGTTTTGCTTTTAAAATTAGGGTCCCATTAGACAGTACATTTTTTTTACTACTTTTGATACGAGCAGTTGCAGGTCCCACCAAAGATCTCTCTGAAGTTTATACCCTGGCGGTAACCTAAAGGACTGCTGTTCAGTGGTAAATGGAGAAGGCTTGTTTTTTTTCTTTTGAATGGAACCCCTGCTGGTGGAGCCTCTCGGGACCACAGGTCAGGAGATAAGGCTCAGATGCACATCTAGCGTGACTTCCCTGTCATGCAGCCAGGAAACATCCCAGTTCATTGCTCGTTGTCCTGTGAGCGCGTGGTGGAGCCCATGGGCTGCAGGTACACGTGAAACTAACACAAATGGATACCCTTGTTGGTGTTGATGTTGTGTGGGCCACAGCACTCCCTTGAAAGGGGCTGGCTCACCAGCATTCCCACCATCCAGAACCCCACCCTCCCCTCTTCAGCCCACTAGATGCGGGCCTGCAAGCCAAGCTCGATAGACTGTCTGACTACTTGGCATATTGGCTCTGTAAAATATTCAGCACTTTTTAGGAATTTGCAGAGACGTAATGATAGGAAGGACCATCCATAAGGGTCTTACTTAGTCTACCACCTCACCACAAGAGAAGCTGTACATCTAGGGTGACTAGGCGTCCCAGGTTTGCCGGGACAGTCCTGGTCTTTCACCAGCGATCCCGGGAACTCTCTGGAAATTTAGCTTATGTCCCAGGTTTTAAAGAGGGCTACCTGAAAAACGTGGGAGGTGTCTTTTTTGTTTTTAATAGCAGAGATACTTAACAGGTGTTATCAGAAAGGAATTTAATTAATAGGCATTACACTGGCTTTAAAAAAATCATTTTATTCATGTTCTTATTGCCTTTTCTGTAATTCTATGCAGATGAGCGCTGTCATTCTGTGTTTTCGGTTGAAGAAAAATTGTAGTCCTTCTGTTTTTTACTTTAAAATTCTGGTCACCCTAAGTACATCTCTCTGTTCTTAGGAAAGTAAGCTACACCGAAAGACGGACAAAACCACAGGAAGCAAACCACACAGAGATTTTCTTTGGTTCTACATTGAGAAGATGTGGCCTAAAAGCCTAAGTTGCATTATTCCTTGTACACTAGGGTGACACTGATTTATGGTACACTATGCAGATACCCATGCTTTGATACTCAATGCTGAAAGGTCTTTACATGGGAGGGCTTGTGTTGCCTTTTGCTGCATACCATTTCAGGAAGTTGTAGGAGCACAAAATACAAGTTCTTATTTGTTTCCCCAATAGAAGTGTGCTAAAATGCATTATTTAGGTTGTGCATGTACATATGCATATATACAAGCACATGGGCACTAAGAGATCCCACCATCCATACAATATTTTATAAACATTCTAGTGTCTCCACCAGCACCTGTGTCTAGGACTCCTAGTCTATAACGTGTAATTTGTTATGCTGCATGCCCTAGCCTAGCTTTAAATGTCAACTGTATCCTTGATATACGGTGGTCCCAGCACACGCTGTCTTGCTGACTACAGGGCGAAATCAGGGAATAGCATGGCAGGGTAACAAATAAGCATAACCCTAATCGGTGAGGTCGTTCCTCACTCACTTCATTCATTGCTACCAAAATGACCTTTGTTTTCTATGGGAAGTGGACTTCCAAACCAGTCTTCCTTTTTATGGGAGTTTGGGCACACTCATTCACCTTGCTTAGCGGCATTGGTAGTTCTCGTCTCTTCCTTATGGTGTAAGAAGTCTAAGGTAGACTTATCCTCCTAAACATGGAAGGAATGCCTTGTCTGTTCTCATCTGTACCCATTCTCAATTAGTTGTGTGAATAGTCCTTAAGTGGTGACCCAGTGTACTCGAATCAGACTATTGTTATCCTGTTCTTCTCTTGCGTCCCAGATAATAATGTATGTGAATTATTGGAAAAACGAAAAACTGAGAAAAGACTTTGGAGGAAATCAATTAATGGAAGACAAATTTTAAGGAAAATATTTTAAGGAAATACAAGTAAATCGTAAATCTAAAGAAAGATTTTGAAGGAAAGGAAATGTAATTTTATGTCAAGACCGGAGGGTCAAATTATGCTTTTCTTTTTCTGCTTTATTTTAATAGCAGCTGCAGCCAAGAAAAAATCCACCAATCCCAGAGGGCAAGCGAACATGCAGTCTTGGGAAACTAGAACCAAATAGTGCACCAATCAGATATATACAGTAAACGTAAGGTATATGTAACTTGACTGCAAGCAGCCCTCTGTTCTTGCTTCTCGCAGTCTTTCAATATACGCAACAAGTTTTCATATTTATTTGTTATATTTCGTGAATGTACACATTTATTCACCTTATTATTCTTCAATCGTATTGTCCCTCTAACGCACTCGTTATGCTGCGCGGCATTCTTTCGGACCTTTCAGGCTCCCTCCTCCCCGCCTGTTACCTTGATGTCGGCCTTAACGGCTCCTCTCTAGCAGTGCTAGTCTCCTCTGGCGTCATTGTTATTTTTTCCCCCTTGTCAGACGTGTCAGCTGCATTGTGCGCTTTCACCATCGACGACCGAGTTGCATGCTCTTACGGAGCCCAGGCTTTCGGAGCCCATAGCTCCGACTCTTTCTTCAACTTGTGTGCTTGCTCCCAGGCCCATGTTTCCTTCCTCTGAGAAGGCGTGGCTTTCACCGGCCTGTCACGCCTTTCCCAATCGATTTTAATACATCTTCCCACCCTTGCCTGACTGAAATCTCCTCCCATTGAACTCCTCTTATTTTGAACCCTTTGAGTCATTTTTTTATGAGAATAATTACAGCAAAGAGGATTTTAAGAACAGTTTGAATAAATGTGTTCATTTCTCTGTCGCTAAGGCTGTGTCAGCCTCAGTTAACAAAATTTCCAAGCAATTCAAAAATACTGTATCATCTTTTATGCCACAATCTAACCTTGCCCTATCTGTGGGGGAAAGCAGTAAGCTCAAAGCCACGGCTGCATCTCAAAATATACAACCTAAGTAAAGCTCTGTGCTTCTGGATGGTGATCCTTCCTCACAAATGATAGAGAACGAAGTTCCTCACAGGCCTCCTAACCAGGAGGGGAAAACTTTCGGCATTAAAAGTAAGTAAAAAACTAAACATTTACAAACTCCTGCCAAAAAGATTGTGATTTCCACTATTAAAGATACAGATGATGATCTTGATGATCCTCATTCAGACAATGATGCAGATGATATGGACAATTACGATTTCTGGCATGGTCCTACTCCCAAAAAACAAAAAATTTCCCCCTCTACGGATCCTTTTAATACCAAAACTATTCTGGACTTGGAGGGCAATCCCATGTTCGAACCTGAATTGATACACCCTCCTAATTCCATGGAGTGGCTTCCCTCAGATCACATGGGGGATTATATTACTGCAAAGTTACGCTTACCTCTAGATAAGCAAGTAAGATCAAAGCTCTGGTCGGAGAGTCCCAGGCCTTTCCTGCCTCTTCATATAACCTCTATTCCTGTTATTGATCCTTCTATGATCACATTCTTTACCAAATTTGTCAAAGACCCTCGTAAAGGGGTTGGCAGATCTTGGTCTGTCTGTGAAGCCAAAATGTTGGATATTCTGGGACCATTATCCTGCATTTTTGACATGGCAGAGATAGCCAGATTGGATAATAATTCAATTGACCCAGAAGAACTACCATTATGGATTCAACAAGCCTTTTGTCTTTTAGGAAATGCGAACCCTGTGATAACACATGAGAAACGCAAAGGATTACTTCTCAGATTGGATTCAAAACTAGCTAACCTAGCAGCTATGGATCCAGGCCCTAAAGCTGACAGCTTATTGTTTGGAGATTCTTTCATCAAGGAATTAAGCAAATACATCAAAACGTTCGCTTCCTTGGATAAGGCTCAACAGTAGCTTAAAAAGGTTTTCAACAACCGTGTTTTTGCCAGGGGCGTTAGAGGAAGGAGTCACTTTACCGGGCATTTTGGTAGGTCCGAAGGCTACAAAGGCTCCTTCATTGTTTCCCAGCATCACTTCAGACCCTTGGGTCCTAAGTACAGTTCAGGGTTACTCCATAGAACTTTACAAAAAAACATTTTCAAATGTCCCTTCCACCTCCACTTATACGTCTCTGATTTCAAAAGAAATTCAAGCTCTCCTTCACAAACATGCAATCCCAGCCACCCATCGACATCCAACTGGGTTTTTAAGTTCCATTTTTCTAGTTCAGAAGAAAAACAAAAAAATGAGACCCGTTATAAACTTAAAACAATTTAACCAATTTGTGGTCTATCGACATTTCAAAATAGAAACTATTTTGCATCTCAGGGATGCTTTACTACAGAACGATTGGATTGTGTGTCTTGATCTCCAAGACGCATACCTTACCGTCCTTATTCACCACAAACAGAAGAAATTCTTACAACTCCAATGGCAAGATCAAATTTCTCAATTTCCTTGCCTTCTGTTTGGTCTTTCTTCAGCCCCATGATGTTTTACCAAGCTGATGAAACCTGTGGTGGCACATCTCAGAGCCTAGGGTATCAGACTAATTATTTATCTGGATGATATCCTATTAATGAGTCAAAATCTTCAGACCCTTCACAAACAAATCGCCTATGCTTCTTCTCTTTTATCGGACTTGGGCTTCATAATAAACAGAGAGAAATCTATTCTGACTCCATCTCAAGTCATGGAGTTCTTCGGTTTTCTTGGAAATTCTACAGAACTACTCTTCACCTACCCGAGTCAAAAGTAAACTCAATAAAATCACAAAATAACCCACTCTTTATGCCTTCCTTCTCTCTCCCTCAGGTCTCTTGCAAGGATTGTAGTTCTGCTTTCCTCCTCGATTCAAGCAATTTTTCCAGGTCCTTTCCACTATCGGGCCCTGCACAGATTGAAAATCCAGCACTTACGCAAGGGTCTTGCTTATTCCGATTCTATCCTCCTAGATCAAGAATCCCATATAGAGCTTCAATGGTGGTTAGATCACCTAGATGCTTGGAATGGCAAGACCATCTTTGCTTCAGCCCCAGATCTTGTGTTAGAATCCAATGCAAGCCTAACGAGGTACATGGTCTCTGCAGGAGTATTCATTGCACATCAGAGATGCTTGCAGGCTCCTTAGCAATCAGATGTTTTGCAAAGACCAAAGTTCAGTGTTCAATCATTCTGTGGATGGACAATCTGTTTGCCATCAGATACATCAGTCAACTTGGTGGTACCAAATCAAGACCATTAACAGAGCTAGCAAAAGGTTTCAGCGAGTTGTGCTTCCAGCAAAAAATATCGGTACGAGTGGAATAATTACCAGGGGAACTCAATTCAGTAGCAGATTGGTATTTCAATTACCTATGCTACGCCAGCGATTGGAGACTTCATCCATCAGTCTTCAACTCTCTTTTCCAGAAATGGGGTCCTCTACACATAGATCTTTTTACGTCTCATCTAAATTCCCAACTTCCTAAATTTTTTAGTTTGAGAATGGATCCTCTGGCCTTGGCAATAGACGCCTTCTTTCAGGACTGATTCTTGACAACCAATTATGCCTTTCCTCTCTTCCTAATGATCCAACAGAGTACTCGCCCAGGTGTGCCAAAAGAAAGCCACATTTGTCCTGATAGTTCCATTTTGACAATCTCAGGTTTGGTATCCTCGTCTTTTAGAACTGGCAATGGACTTCCCAATTCTTCTCCCTTCCTTTCCTGAGCTTCTCCTCAACCCTCAGGGTCTCCCTCATGACCTAGTCCTCAACAACACCCTTCATCTTTCAGCTTGGAAAGTAACAGGTCTTCCCTACCTTATCCAGGAATTTCGGCTGAAACTTCAAACTACATCAGCAAATAATGGGCACCAGGCACAACGAAGGCATACAAATTAGCTTGGTCGACTTGGTCTAGCTGGTGTTTGGGAAAATCTGGTAATCCCTTATCAGCAGCTATCACTCTAATTGCTAACGTCCTTGCTGCTCAAGCTAGTTCAGGCAAATCTTATAGGGCAATTAATATCTTTCTTTCAGCTACTACTATCAGTCATCCTTTCATTAATGTTAAGCATATTGGTGAACACCATCTCATCTGCCATTTGTTAAAGGGAGTAAAATGTTCTAATCCCCCTATTCCCAAATATAGTGAATTATGGGAAGTTAATCTCATTTTACAATTGTTTTTGACCTGGCCGGATAATGACGTGTTAGCTCTCAAAATGCTTTCTGCTAAGCTAACTGTTATTATGTTTAATTTCTATAAAACGACTCTCAGATGTAAAGGCTCTAGATATTTCGGCCTGTCATTTCACTCCTAACGGTGTTCTTTTTAACGTTACAAGATGTACCAAAACCAACATTTCTACTATTTTCTGTCCTTTCTTCCCAAATCAATTGTCTAAAATCTCATAAACAAATAACTATCCACCTCAGAATGGCCTCTGTTACCCAACTTCTCATTTCCTTCAGAAAACCCCACAAGCCCGTTTCTTCTCCCACTCTGGCTCAATGGGTTAAATGGGTTATGACCCTAGCGGGTATCGATACCTCTAAATTTGGCGCCCAATCTTCCCGGGGCCATGGCTTCCAAAGGTTTTTTGGGCAGGTTCCCAGTTAGAGGACATTCCGAGATCAGCAGATTGGTCCAATTATGCTATTTTGCGTACCTTTTATTGCAAACCTGTTAATTCAACATCGTCTGTGGTAATTGATATGCTTTAAACAAGCATATTATAAGCCTCTGGACTTGGCATAAAATATAGATTTTCCAAGTAAATTATGAAGGAAAGTCTTAATTTTATTAAAGACACGGAAGCGAGTATTGTCCTGCCCCATGATATCATTAACTATATTTATTTATTTTTCCCCACTCTTTAGTGTTTGCGGAATGGCGTCAAGTAGAGTTGAGTTGTGCAGAGTAGAGTGGAAAGGCCTGGACTGGAGTGGTGTAGAGTGCAGTGGCAAAGAGTACAGTGGTGTAGAAAAGAGTGGTGTAGAGTGCATTGCCATAGAACAGAGTGGTGCAGATTAGCATAGAGACACATAGAGTGAAGTGGCAGAGAGTGGTGCAGAGTTGAGTACAGCGCAGTAGCGCAGAGTGCAGAGGCATGGAATGGTGCCGAGTAGAGTGCAGTGGCGTGGACTGGTGAAGAGTAGAGTTGAGTGGTTTAGAGTGGATATGCATGGTGTGGTAGCTCACAGCCATTACGGACAATACATTTTCAATTGAAATGACCATTACATTTGCACGGACATAGTTTTACTAATAAAACTATGCAGCACAGAAACAATAATGTGTGGAAATGGCATCACATAGTGTATTCATTGTTTTGATCATATTAAACTTTTTATTTCCAACACACGTCAGAATTGTATTTGTGCTTTCCCGAATTCTGATATATTAATGGGTACTGGTGGGAGCAAGCAATTCTTTTTATGGTGGTTGCCCTGATGGCACACAAAACATGGCAGTCATTGATGGGAGCCCCAAAGCCCCCATTTTCCCTGTGGACTCCCAAGCCAGCACCCATCCTGGGTGCGGTGGGAGCCAACTTCATTCCTTTGCCTCCACCTAGGCAGGAGCAGTTTTCTTATCTTTGTCCCCACTCTCCTGGTCAGGGAACACCAGTGTCCCAGGAAATGGAATACCAGGGACACTTCAATCATCCGGCCATGGGGATAGCATCCCCGGCGCTGGTATATTGCTTGGGGGACACATGCCCCCTCCCCAAAAAATGTATTTGGCTGCAAGGAATGGGGCCACATAGGCCTACTTGAGGCTCGGGGAGGGAGGCTGCACGCAACCTCTCCATAAGTATATTAGTTCTGTGGGATGGAGTCCCATTAGCTTCCAAAAGACTCAGGGAGGGGGTGGCAACACAATCCCATCCCAGAAAAAATAAGAATGTACATCCTTCGTCCTTGGGCTCCGGCCCACCCCCGGGAAGCCTTACATTGTAAAGAACAGGAGCCCAAGGTATCTCTACCCTGCCCCTCTATGTGTTTTTCTTATTCTTCCACAGGACAGAGGACTGAGATCTTGAGTCGAGAAATGGCTGCTGCCACATCTTTTTAAATGTGGTGGCATCCAATCTGATTGTATCGTTTGACCTGTTGGATCCGCAGATCATCAGCAGTGTGATATATACATAAATTGTGAACCTTAATTTCTCAAAAACTACTGAAAGGATTTACATCAAATCACAAAGAGCACACTTTCTGGGTAAAGATCTGGCTTTCTGATGAATGTGATGTAATTCCATTCAGCCATTTTGGCTGTAGCTGTGTCTAGTTTTCCGTTGGAAAATTGTATGGAGGAAATGCTCTTTTGGACCCCTATCTTTTTCTCTTCCCCTTCTTGATGGAGCACCCTGAAACCTTTCAGGAAGAAGCTGAAGTGAATGAACATGTTTTTTGGGAAGGTTTTGTGAAGGTTCCTCAAACTGCACCACAGCTGGTTACAGGTTCTGCTTTGGAAGCAGAACAAGCATTGGATCTATTAACTGTCATATGCATGTGCTTTCAGAAGGAGATTTGGGATATGGCTTATCAGAGATGGCATACAAAACAGGTTTTCTGCTTTGAAAGCAATGAGGAGGTAGGAAATGTTCTCTCTTTTCAGATTAGGGACAAACAATGAGATGTAGTTGCTGGCATTCATGATTTAAAAGGTCAAGTGCATTGTGGCCCTGTCGCATTTCTGTCTGTTTTAGGGAATTGTATGCAGCACTTTATCAGGAGGAGAGCCTCCCACTCCTCACCAGCTATAGTAAAGTATCTGGAAGTGATAAGCTTACCATGTTTATAGCCTACTCAGACTCAGATGTTAGAGGACCCTATTTTGTATACAGAGTTTAGTAAAGCATTGACAGAGTTAGCCTCAGGTAAAGCATCTGGACTGGAGTTCTATAAGACATTCACAGATATTTTTCATCCCTAGATTTGAAGAGCTGGTTAACTCTCATGCCTTCCTGTGATCAGTACCTGTGTCCTTTGGAGAAGGGTACATACATTTTTCTTTTAAGAAGGATAAAGATCCGCTTAGCTGTGGTCCCACTGTCCAATTTCTTTAACTAATATGGGCACTAAAATTTATACCTGTAATTTTGCCATTCGCGTTCTCCTTGGTCATAACTATGCTAGTGGACATTCAGCAGCATGGCTTCATCCCAGGATGAGATACCATGGCCCATATCAATACAGCCATCTCTGTCCTGGATGTAGCAGAAACAATGGGTGAGTATGCGGAAGTGATCCTACTCAATGCCAAAAAGGCCTTTGACAGTGTGGCATGGGGCTTTCTCTAGGAGGTTTTGGCAAAGTGGGCCTGGGACAAAAGTTTATAGGCGTGGTTAAGACTCTCTACACCTCTTTATCTGCTAGAATTGTAAGTATTGGGCAAATATCAGACGGCATTGCGCTTCAGAAGGGCATCTGGCTGGGCTGTCCTTTGTCAACACTATTGTTTTCACTATATTTGGAGCCCTTCATCCAGAGATTGAAGTTTCTGGACACTGTACCTGAATCACATCTAAATCAGCTTACTGCAGAGGGGCGTGGCCAGGCAAGAGCTCCCGGTCCGTCTCTGAATCAATTCCATAAACCTGCAACATCCTGCAATTTGCGAGCCAAAAGTAAGTAGATATGGTGGTCCAGGTGACCCGCGGAGTCAGAGCCTAGTAGGATAAAAAAAATTCTAGCTATCGCATCAAGAATTTTCAATTCTATTAAGGACACGGAGGCGAGGATTATGCTTTCTCTTTCTTTACTGACTTAAACAGCAGCCAATCAAATGCAAGTAACAGAAAAAACTACAACACCCAGGATACCTAACATCCTGTCACATGGTCCAATCACCGTCCATGTCCTCTGCTATGAGTCCTTTGACCTATGAAGTCACTTCCTCCTTCTTTGTTCAAAACAGATAAGATCAAGTTGAAATCGATCTTCTTACGCCATCCCGAAATCCGGAGTCATGAACTTCTTCTCCATACTGAAGAACCGAAACTTGGATGGCTCCATGCCGGAGAAACAACCGGTTGGAACATATAACCCAACTTTCCTTGAGGATGCGAAATTCAGGCGTTCTTCTGATCAGAAGCTGTAACAATAAACAGGTAGGTAATATCTCATAAAGTATACATTATCTCAAACTTTTTAATTTAAATAATCGGAGGGTTAAATAACAATATATCATCAGATATGTACAATAATTGATAATAAATATTACATATATATAACAAGGGAGGGATAATCCTCGCCTCCATGTCCTTAATAGAATTGAAAATTCTTGACGCGATAGCTAGAATTTTTTTTATTCTATGTCAGGACCGGAGGCTCCGATTATGCTAGTTCAAAGCTGTTCCATAACCACCCTAGCTACATCCAATACAGGTTTATGATAAAACTTACGAAAAGTATTTTCTGAAGACCAATCTGCAGCTTTCATTATGTCCTCTAAACGAGAACCTAAGGCAAATGATTTTGAAGCCATAGCCCCTCTAGCAGAATGGGCCCCGAAAATCGAGGTATCAATACCTGCTTCACTCATCAACCATCTCATCCATCTAGCTAAAGGAGCTGAGGAAACTGGTTTAAAAGGTTTTTGCAAAGCAATTAACAATTGACCTTTAGCATCCTGACGAAATTCTTCTGTGACAACTTCATAATCCTTTAAACACTGAACAACACATAATTTCGAATTTTCCGTATAAACTGGATAGGATACTGACCTGCAATTTGTTTTAGTTCTTCTTGTCACCGAAAAGGAGACTCCTTCTGGCGAAAAAGTTCTACCTGCTAAATCTAAGGCTCTGACGTCCGATACTCTTTTGCAAGAGACAAGGCATAACAGCATGGTTAGCTTAGCTGAAAGTTGTTTGCGCGACAAATATCTGTTGGCAGGCCAAGAATCCAGGAATTTTTAAAAAATATTAACATCCCATAAAACAGTATATTTAGCTTGAGGGGGATTTGAAAGACGTATACCCCTCAAAAGCTTGCAAATTAATGGATGTTCTCCAATGGGCTTACCTTCTAACTGCGAGTGTCCTGCTGAAATGGCAGATCTAAAATTATTGACCATACGATAAGCCAAACCCGAGCTAGCTAGTTCTGCTAGAAAGTTAACAATCAAGCCAATATGTGCTTCCACTGGATTGGCACCCCTTCCATCACACCAACTAGACCATCTGCGCCAGGCTGAATTATATCTCTTATGGGTACTACTGGCCCAGGCCTGTTTAATGAACTCCACAGCTTGTTGCGAAACATCTGGGGTACTCCAT
This sequence comes from Pleurodeles waltl, assembly GCF_031143425.1. Lineage (NCBI taxonomy): Eukaryota > Metazoa > Chordata > Amphibia > Caudata > Salamandridae > Pleurodeles > Pleurodeles waltl. Next base: position 659,547,566 of record NC_090440.1, read on the forward strand.
CTCGACCTGAAAGTAACCAGACCAGAAGTGTTAACTTCCCTGACAAGATCAGAGGATGTTGAAGGCCTTCTGGACTCAAGAGAAGATTCGGACGAGGAGGAATCAGAAGAGGAGAGGCACAGGCTAAATGAAGAGCACTGGGGAACCAAGGCTGTGCTCTCCAAAACGGAGTCACCAGAACAACCTCTGTTTTCTGTCTCCGCACTTGAGACAGAACTCTGGCAATCATCAGAAAAGGAGGAAACGCATAGCCTCGAAACTGGGACCAGTCCTGAAGAAAGGCATCTGTCTTTAATGCATAAGGGTCTGGACGCCAACTGTAAAAAATTTGAGTTTGGCAATTGAGACGTGAAGCAAACAGGTCCACTTCGCAATTGCCCCATTCCTTGACTATCTGAGCAAAAATCTGAGGATCTAACTTCCAATCGCTGGAGTCTGATAGGTATCTGGAGTTCCAGTCTGCTATGATATTCTGATCCCCAGGCAGGTATTCCGCTATGACTACTAGACGCTGAGACAGGCAATACTGTAATGCCAGAAGGCCTTGGCAATCTCCACCAGGATTCTGGACTTCGTGCCTCCCAGTTTGTTGACATACCTCACTGCTGATATATTGTCCATCCGTAATAGTATGCAACAATCTGTTTTTTGCGGGGAGAGACTCTTTATGGCAAATGAACCCGCTAGAAGTTCTAGAGAATTGATGTGAAGGGATTGTTCCCATTCTGACCATCTGCCCCCCGTCACTAGGGAGTTGCAACGTGCTCCCCAACCCCATCTGCTGGCATCGGATTCTATTACTACCTCCGGGCGAGAGCCGAAAATCTCCCTGCCATTCCAAGCTTCCATATGATGAAGCCACCATTGAATCTCTGATCATACTTCGGCCGTCAATGGGATTTGTTCTGAATAACTCAGACCCTGTTGTAAATGTCTGATCTTGAGCCTTTGAAGTGCCCGATAATGTAGGGGAGCAGGGAATATCGCCTGAATAGATGATGCTAATAAACCCACTATTCTGGCTATATTCCTCAATGATACGGTCTGATAGGTTAAAACCGATCTCAATTCTCTCTTGATGTTGCGTATCTTCTGAGATGGAAGGAGAAGTTGACATAACGTGGAATTTATCTGGAAGCCCAGAAACTCTATTATCTGTGAGGGTTTCAACAATGACTTCTGTACATTGATCAGGAAACCTAAATCCTGTAGGAGACTGATGGTCCAATCCAAGTGCGAGACTAGGACTTGAGGGGACTGAGGCATCAGCAGAATATCGTCCAGATATATAATCAATCTGACACCCTTGGTTCTGAGACATTCCATCACTGGTCTCAGTAGCTTCGTGAAGCACCAAGGGGCTGACGATAGACCGAATGGGAGTGCCAGGAACTCCAGGCATTGACCCTTCCACTGAAATTGTAGAAATCTTCTGTGGGGAGGGAAAATTGGAATCGACAAATAGGCATCTTTTAGATCCAGACGCACCATCCAATCCCCTAAGGGGATGTCCCTTAACATGTGGATACCTTCCATCTTGAAATGTCTGTACAGAATCCACTGGTTGAAATCCCTTAGGTTTAAGACTAAGCGGTGACCTCCTCCCTTCTTGTCTACTACAAAAATAGGGCTGAGGAAACCGAGAGGATGAGGGGAAGCAAATTGTACGGCTCCTTTGTCCAAGAGAGCTTGCACTTCTTTGTCTATAAAATCTTGATTTGCTTTCGAAAAACACATTAGTACAGGGGAGGAGAGTTGTTTGGGGGTACTGAAAAACTCCAGTCGAAATCCCTCTACTGTTTGGAGAACCCATGGATCTCCGGATATTCGTTTCCAATTTGCTAAGCAAGATGCAATTCTGCCCCCAAGTCTGACCTGAGAAAAATGAATAATGCTCACCTGTGAAACTTGAGTCTTGAATGGCTCCTTGTTGTCCCCTGCGATGACCCCTGCGGAAGCGGGGTCGACCCCCTCTGGGTCGCGTGGGGTAGAAGGTGGAGTCTTGATCTCCGTACCAACCACCTCTGCCTCTTGGGTAGTAGTTTTGGGCACTGGTAAAGGAGCTGCGGCCGGACATACGTCCCTCTTCACGACCGGCCCTGCAAAAAAGGCCTTGTTTGAAAACCTTTTTAAGTGACAATTGTGCTTTGTCAAGGGAAGAAAAGGTGGAGCAAAACTTAGCTAGGTCTTTAATGAATGAGGATCCAAAGAGCAGTCCTTCGGCCGAAGGTCCCGCTTCTGAAGACACAAGATCTGATAATTTGGGATCAATGCGCATAAGCACTGATTTCCTTCGTTCAGCTGAAATGGCACAGTTAGAGTTACCTAGAAGATACACAGCTCTTTGTGCCCACTCGATAAGAACATCGGTGTCCACTGGAGAACCAGATTCTTTGGCTACATATGCCAATTCCAGAATCTTAGTCAAGGGTCCTGAAAGGTCCAATAGTTTGTCTTGGCAGCTGCGCCATGAGCGGTCTAAGCCTTTTTTGGGATCTTTAGCGAATTTTTTCATGAAGCTGACCATGGTGGGGTCTATCTCTGGAGTTTCAGACACCTTGCCTTCCAGATCAGGTCTGGGGCATTCCACCTTCAGGCGTGACCTAACTTCTTTATCAAAGCTTTTTCGCAAATTGGCTTGAACATATTGCGCTACTTCGGGAGGGGGAACCCAATTGGAGGACCTGGGATGAATAATTTCTGTAGGATCAAAGTCCAGAACCTGGAAAGGGGGGGGCGTTTTCTTACTTTTCTTGCTCGGTACAGGGTCATCAGAACCATCTGAATCATCAGAGGAGGAGGTCTTATCAGAGGAAGAGGAAGAAAGGGAATTCCTTTTTTCGAACTGTAACTGTGTTCGCCACTGCGTTTTTTCCGCAGTTTCTCAAAAGCGTCAGCATGAATAGCACTGACCTCTGCTCCTGGTTCCAGATTTTTGGCTTTATCTTTTACTTTTTTGGGTTCTTGTTGTCCCTGCGACCAACCCTGGGATCAGGTGAGGTCAAATATTTGCCCAGAAAAAGGGCCCAGAGCTTTCAGTAGAGCATCATTAACTGATTGTTGGACCCTGTATCAAGGGCTTCCACCAGATCAACTTCAAGTTGATTACCCAACTCCTCAGTGTAGTACTCGGTTTCTTGCTCATCCCATTGAGCCATGGTTCAAGGATAGTAACAATATTGAGGAGGAAAATTATTATAAACCAAGAGTTCAATTGGGGGAGCGCAAAACCCCAAGTTCAGGCCTGGAAAAGGAGCCCTTAATTAAAGTGTGGAGGGAGTGACCTGAAGAGCACTCTAGGCAGAAGCCTGTTCTTTATTTTACAACCCAGTCAGTCTTTAATAACTGCTGGGCGTCAGGGAGCAATATTTAGCTGAGGGAATTGGTCACAGACGAACACGCAGCATATACGAGCCGATCGATTTCCAATCTGGAAAGAGATCGGCTCGATAATGCGGGCGTGCGCGCGCTAAAAATAGAAAAAAGACTGCCCGAGGGCAGCTGAGCTCCTGTTTCACCAAAAGACGGGCTACATAAATTGGCAAGACGCCACAAATATTAAGCGCGAGGGCGCTTACATCAATACCATGAAAGCGCGCAGAATCGCGACGCTTATTTAAACAAATTACACAAATAAAAACACTCGTAATACATTCAAAATACAGGAGAGAAAATAATCGTGTACTTATCTGCTGCGAAGCAGCAAAGAAAGAGGAAGTGACTTCATAGGTCAAAGGACTCATAGCAGAGGACATGGACGGTGATTGGACCATGTGACAGGATGTTAGGTATCCTGGGTGTTGTAGTTTTTTCTGTTACTTGTATTTGATTGACTGCTGTTTAAGTCAATAAAGAAAGAGACAGCATAATCGGAGCCTCCGGACCTGACATAGAATTCAGGGCAGTGAGCGCACACAGAGTCAATGTGTGATGTGCAGGGTGGAGAGGTCTCCACGGAGCTGCAAGCAGAGGAGCAGCAGACCTGAGTGGAGGCTGAATCCGGGCCATCAGCCTTTCCTGCGGCCTCACCAGCTGCCTAAGACATGGGAGCTGTGCTGTTGTGCCCATCCTCCACCCCAGAGAGGTGGCCGCTGTGCCTACAATAGGTGAGTAGGCTCTGAGAGGGTGGAGCCCCTGCCCGTCGCCAGCGTTCCCTCAGGGGCCTGAGTAGTGGCTGCGCCCGGGAGGTCATCTTTCACTTAGGCCCCCCAGCTGCATGTGACTTGGGGCCACTCAGTTGTGCCTTGTCGCCTCCCCGGGAGCATCAGCAGACGTGTCTGAGGCTAGTGAGGAGGGTCTGAGGGACTGGACCCCCCACACGTACCAGCGGTAATCCAGGGATGAGTGGACTGTCACAGGCCCCCATCAAGCATGGCGTGAGGCATGCCTGATGGCCACCAGAGAACAGGACATTGGGGTGAGGCCACTAATTCTAGTCCTGGGGTCTACATGAACACCCACCAACAAACAGTGCAGCGGAGGGTCATTGCGCTGTATGTGGAGAACAGATCACGGCTGCCGTGGGAGGTACACCTTTTTACCCGGCTGCACAATGGGAGTGCTGCAGACTTACAGTGGCCAGAGACACCATAGGAGAGGGGCCCAATGATCAATACGAGTGCCAGCTGCAGCATTGTGTCTGTTGGGGAGATTTTGCTGTGCTCTCACATGTGCTAAGAAGAACCTCCTAAGTTGCATTGGTGTAACGGGTGGAGTGGGTGCACTGTAAGTTGATAGGATCGTAGTCCTCCATCAAGCACTTGAGCCTGCACTGGTTGTTACTCATTGGCCCCTAGGAGCAAGAAGACGACTGTACGTTCCAGGACCACAGAGTGAGATAGCAGAGGAGTGTCGGCAGTCCTCGAAGTGCAGCCAGGGAGGCGCTCATGTGCCCCACTTCTCTTGCCCAGTGGTGTTTGGGTCCCTAACCCCAGCGCTTAGACTGACCCCTACGGGATCCTGTACACACCTCTCCTTCCTGGACACTGGTGGGGATAAGGGAACATTCAGTTGAACCACAGGAACTTTCCCCCATCCATGGCACCTGGCTGTGTGCCCCCCCTGGTGGCTATGCCGGCTGTGCGCCTTCTTGGAACTCTCTACAGACTTGACGGTGGAGCTTGGTCTTGTGGCAGTTGCTGGAATCTCATTTGGAAGTGGACTGGGCTGCTGGGGGCTCATTCTTTCTGTATGAAAGCTGTGATTGGTGGGGAGAGAGAATTAAACCTGCTCAAACAGTCACAGGAGCCATCAAAGATCTGACGGAAGACTATAATAGAGAATGATGCCCAGCAGCACATGAACTTGCGGATGGGACATAGTGGGGTCCTCTCACAAAATAAAGTTACAGGTCTACATAGAAGGTAACAGCAACAGTACGCAGGTGGAGGCTTGGAGGGGATCTCCTTCCGGGAGTGGAGGGGATTGATGGATGCCCCTGGTGTGGGGGTGGTGGTGTGAGAACAACAGAGGGACCGGAAGGTGGGAGTCTACTCCCTTCAGGACACTATGAGCAAGGATAGGCTCAAACCCAGCGAACGCCATCACTCAATATACCACCCCGCGACACACCACGCAAAGAATAACATGGTACTCGGGATTGGGAGGTGAGGAGGCTGAGCCAGAGGGAGAAGTGGAGCCCTCACGGGCAGACTTGTTGCCGGCTATACGAGGATGTAGAACCGCTTTGGAGCATAAAATAGAGACTATGTCAATTGATGTTAATCTGTTGCGGGTGGATCTGGGCAAAGTGGCGAACAGAGTCACAGGGGTGGAAGGTAATATAGAGGACCTGCAGGGGGAAGTGGTATCTGTGAAGTGACAAATGGCACAGATGACCACAACCACAAATGATCTGGAGCGGAGGGCCCCTCCCGATGCAGCAATATCCGGATGCTGGGTTCCCCGGGGGTGTGGAGACAAACTAGATAAAGAAGTTCCTGGAAACCTGGGTGCGTGAAGAAGTTAACCCACTGGTGCTCTGTGACTTCTTCGTGGTGAGGAGAGCACATACAGCATTGGTGCCAAGGCCACCGCTGGGGGCATCGCTGAGAGTCATAATAGCTGAAATTCTCAATTATCAAGATAAAGATTGCATCCTTCGAGTGGCTTCAGAGCAGCAGGCCCGCTTTATGGTAACAGCAAGATCACAATATACCTGGACTATACTAAACAAGTGCAAGAACAACGTAAGTCATTTCTGGGTGTCCAGCAAAGGCTACAGGCACTACAACTACAGTACATGCTCTTGTTTCCGGTCAGACTGAAGGTCCTTGCGCAAGGGAAAGCACATTTTTTTGATAGCTCAGAGGAGGTGTGGGAATGGCTTGAGATCCGGGGAGATGCGATTCCATCACACACCAACCATGCTGCCACACCAAGGGAGGTCCCTGATGCCCTGGTCCATCAGGGACAATCTTAAAACTTCCCACTTGGGGGAGCTGAGGATCAGAGTTAGTGAGGATGATACCATGCAGCTCTTCACAGAGGAAGCTCGAGAAGTGCTGCAGGATGTAGACATGCTGCCAGCACCTAGTGGTACTGAATTAAGGGGCTCAAGCCCAGTGTCAGACTTTGGGGGTGATTCTAAGTCTGGTGGGCGGCGGAGGCCGCCCGCCAGACTTCCCCCTCCAGAATACCGCACCGCGGTCGGAAGACCGCTGCGGCTATTCTGTGTTTTACACTGGGCTGGCGGGCGACCGCCAAAAGGCCGCCCGCCAGCCCAGTGTAAAACTACCTTCCCACGAGGACGCCGGCTCAGAATTGAGCCGGCGGAGTGGGAAGGTGCGACGGGTGCAATTGCACCCGTCGCGAATTTCAGTGTCTGCAAAGCAGACACTGAAATTCTTTTTGGGGCCCTCTTACGGGGGCCCCTGCAGTGCCCATGCCCTTGGCATGGGCACTGCAGGGGCCCCCAGGGGCCCCGCGACACCCCATACCGCCATCCTGTTCCTGGCGGGAGAACCGCCAGGAACAGGATGGCGGTATGGGGTGTCAGAATCCTCCATGGCGGCGCAGCTTGCTGCACCGCCATGGAGGATTCATTTGGGCAGCGGAAAACCGGCGGGAGACCGCCGGTTTTCCACTTCTGACCGCGGCCGAACCGCCGCGGTCACAATGCCCAGCGGGGCACCGCCAGCCTGTTGGCGGTGCCCCCGTCATTTTAGCCCTGGCGGTCTTGGACTGCCAGGGTTAGAATGACCCCCTTTGTGTTTGATTCCCTGGTCGCCCCAGAAGTGGGGAAAGTTGCTGAAGTATGAGTGGAAAGATGGATATATTCAATTCTTTACTGACGCAATGGTGCGCTATGAGAACGTGTTGCTGGGGGGTAGGCAGCTGCACGGAAGTTGGATGTAGTGTGCCAGCACTGTGCCACCATTGGTGCACACTGAGGTTGTGCTGCCTATTGATCTGAGACTTTACATGTTGTGGCACCCTGAGTGATGTGAGTAATTGGAAGCCGAATACGTCTAATAATGGGTGGTTGCGCATTGAATTGCATTGGAGGTGGGCAATGGGCCAAGTAGCTGTTCAGTTACTTGTATTATCTGGTCCCTGTTGGACTGGCTGGGTTGCAGTGCAAGACCTGGCACATGCGTGTAGTGGGCATAGATAGTTGAGTGGTTGCACTATGTATGTCTGTGGTTGGGAGAGTTTGTATTGTATTGTTTGTTATTGTTTTACAGATGGTAGCAGATTGTGGGTATCATTGCATAGCAGGTAAATGGTAGGCAATCTCTACGTGACATGCCTTATGACGGGAGTTGACTTTAACTCTTGACTTGGAACATCCAAGGGTTAAAGACCTACACTAAACAATACAGGTTTGTCACCTTTTTAAAAAGGCACATAATCTCCAAAGCCTGCTTGTAGGAAACGCACTTAAATGATGCAGGCACAGCATGCGTTGCTAAGAAATGGCGAGGGCAGGTATTTCACACTTCATATTCAACCTACTCCGAGGGCAAGCTGATTTGGGAGGCGCCTGGTGTTCCATTCTCCATTATGTAACTGGAGGCTGATGTGGGTTGGAAATATGTGTTGATGGGGGGTGCACTGGATGGACGTGACATGACCCTCTTGGATACTTATGCACCAAATAATGATGATCCAACCGTTTTTCATAATGTACAGGACCTGCTGATGCACGAGGTGGATGCACCAGTTCTGTGGCTTAATGGCTTTAATTGTATTTTGGAAGATGATCTAGACAGGGTACCCCACAGGGCAAATACCAAACCACCGCATTCAGAGAGGTAATACCAAATGTGGGATTAGTGGACATTTGGCAAAAAGTCTTCCAGAAAAGGGTGACTTATTGTGCCACATGCAACACATATTGTAGACTGGACACGCTACTGGTGGTGAGATATCCGTGATTGGAAGCCATTGAGGTGACTCATATGGTGCGATTTCTCTAAGATCACTCCCCTGTGAGCTGTGCACTACAGTGGGGTGGCCATGGGTGGGTGGCTCGGGCCTGGAGAATGTCAACAGACATTCTGAAGGACCCGGCTGGAAGACAAGTGTTCTTGGGGGTGCTGACTGAATAAATGAGGGTTAACTCGGGGACTGCATCTAGTAGGGCAGTTGAGTGGGAGGCCTTGATTGTGGTGCTGAGGGGCCATTGTATGGGTTTGACATGCCGGTTGAATCATCAGCTTCAGAAGGATCTCAGTAGGGAGGAGGCATTGGTCATGCTGCAGACTGGGGATCAGTCTCATCCTGATATGGAGAGCTGACAGTGCAATGCCGTATAGCAAACATATGGGACCAACTGGACAAATATACCCAGCCAACCACCACAGAACCTACAACCCCAGCCATCACCCTCAACGCCTGGACTCACATCAACACGGGAGAGACCAAAGCCACCATGAACTCCATCCACTCCGGTGCCCCCTCGGACCCCTGCCCACACTTCATCTTCAACAAAGCTGACGACATCATTGCCCCGCACCTCCAGACCATCATCAACAGCTCGTTTTCGTCTGCTACCTTCCCCGAGAGCTGGAAACACGCTGAAGTCAACGCCCTACTGAAAAAACCCACGGCGGACCCAAGCGAGCTGAAGAACTTCCGCCCCATCTCGCTCCTCCCATTCCCCGCCAAAGTCATAGAGAAGACCGTCAACAAGCAACTTACCAACTTCCTTGAAGACAACAGCCTACTCGACCCCTCTCAGTCCGGATTCCGAGCCAATCACAGCACAGAAACCGCCCTCATCTCAGTCATAGATGAGATCAGAACTCTGATGGACAACGGAGAAACAGTCGCCCTCATCCTCCTCGAACTCTCGGCTGCCTTCGACACCGTCTGCCACCGAACCCTAATATCCAGCCTCCGAGCCACCGGGATCCAAGGACAGGCCCTGGACTGGATCACCTCCTTCCTCTCCAACCGCTCCCAAAGAGTCTACCTCCCACCTTTTCACTCAGACCCCACCGAGATCATCTGCGGCGTCCCACAAGGCTCCCTGCTCAGCCCAACACTCTTCAATGTCTACATGAGCCCCCTCGCCCACATCGTACGCAAACACAGCATCATCATCACCTCCTACGCCGACGACACTCAACTGATAGTTTCCCTCACCAAGGACCCCACCAGCGCCAAGACCAACCTGCAAGACGGAATGAAAGACATCGCAGATTGGATGAAACTCAGCCGTCTGAAACTGAACTCAGACAAAACAGAAGTCCTCATCCTCGGAAACACCCCGACCGCCTGGGACGACTCCTGGTGGCCCACGGCCCTTGGCACCGCACCGACCCCCTCAGACCAGGCATGCAACCTCGGTTTCATCTTGGACCCACTTCTCACCATGACCAAACAAGTCAATGCCGTATCATCCTCCTGCTTCCTCACCCTCCGCATGCTCCGAAAGATCTTCCGTTGGATCCCCGCCGACACCAGAAAGACCGTGAGCCACACCCTCGTCACGAGCCGCCTGGACTACGGCAACACACTATACGCAGGAACCACCGCTAAACTCCAGAAACGTCTGCAACAAATTCAAAACGCCTCTGCCCGCCTCATCCTCAACATACCCCGCAACAGCCACATCTCCGCCCACCTGGGACACCTGCACTGGCTTCCCGTCAACAAAAGGATCACCTTCCGACTCCTCACCGACGCACACAAAGCCCTCCACAACAAGGGACCCGAACTCCTCAACCGCCGCCTCAGCTTCTACACTCCCACCCGTCCTCTTTGCTCCGCCAACCTCTCTCTCGCCGCCGTCCCTCACATCCGCCGCACCACGGCGGGTGGGAGGTCCTTCTCCTACCTGGCGGCCAAGACATGTAACTCCCTCCCCACCATCCTCAGGACCACCCAGGACCACTCCCCTTTCCGGAGACTACTCAAGACCTGGCTCTTCGAGCAGCAGTAACCCCTTCCCCCTAGCGCCTTGAGACCCACACGGGTGAGTAGCGCGCTTTATAAATATTTATGATTTGATTTGATTTAAACAATACCGGCAGAGACTACACAGAGAGGGGGACAAGTCAGGTAGATTACTGGCTTGGCTACTTTGAAGGGAACAGCCACCACCACAGACAATGCACTTGATGTCAGTGGATAGCAGCAGGGTTATCACCAGGGCTGGGGTACTGGACATCTTCCAGCTGCACCTTTGATGTGTGTACACTGTGGATGGCATCATAACTCCAGCGCAATGTGTCTCATTTCTGGAAGGTTTGAACCTTCTGGCACCATCGGCTGCTGAGTCCCTAGACGCCCCTCTGGGGCTAGAACAGCACTTAGTATGATAACTCGAGCCAAGGCGCCCAGTGGAGATGCCTTTCCGCCTGAGTGCTATGAGGAATTCTCGGCAGTAGTCACGCAGGGTCTACTGGAGGTCTTCTTGGAGGTGCTTGAGAGAGAGGGGTCCTGCCCCCGCCAATGCAGGAAGGTGAAATTTGCATGTTCCTTAAACCTGGTGATGACAAAACCAATGCTGCCGCTTATAGGTCACCCACCATGATTAATGCTGACACAAAAATACCATGCAAGTTGCTCACGAATCTCCTGGCACCTCATGTATCCCAGCTGGTGCACAAGGACCAATGTGGATTCATCTCCAGCCTAAACACAAGCTTGAATCTCAGATGCCTTATGAATGTCCTGCATGAAATGGACCACCGTGGTGAGGAGCTGGCCCTGGTTTCCATAGATCTGGAGAAATCCTCTGACACGGTGGACTAGGGTTATTTGCTCAAAGTGTTGCAAATGAAGAGTCTTGGCCCACTGTACTGAGGGTGGTTCTGCTTGCTATATACTGAGCCTGGCGTGGGCCAAGCCATTCAGAAGTGTGAGGGGTGGGAAGGAGTACACAACAGGATTGCCCTCTGTTGCCTTTCCTGTTTGCGTTAGCAATCGAACCCTTGGCCATTTCGGTGCATACTGCTGGGCAACGCTAAACATATTATATCACTTTATGCAGATGGCATGTTATTTTATGTTTTGACTCCACACATAGCCCTGCCAATACTGTTACAACTCTTATAGGAGTTTGGAGACTTTATCATGTCTCGGTCTCAACCTTCGTAAGTCACTTTTTCTTTCCAGTGGCTGCGCTGGATTCCACACTGGTAGATCATCGCCTGGGTCTAGGCCTGTGCTGGACGATGACCAGCTTTTGCTGTCTGGGGTTGCAGGTGACGAACAATGAGGCACAGCAATTGTGCCTTAATGTGGGCAGAATTGTTGATTCCTTGCAGAAGTCAATTGACTTTTGGAATACTCTGCCTCTTTTCTTGATGGGCAGATTGGCCAAGATGGTGTTGTTGCCCTGGTGCCTGTACACGTTGCAGAATTCGCTTTGTCCCATACCTCAAAGGGGATTGAAACAGATGAACTCTGTACTTATGTCTCTGTTGATTGGCGGGCCGCTGAAGTAGAGTAGCTCTGACTACACTGACTCGATGATACATGGATGGGGGACAGGAAGTGCCAAGGCTAGACCTTTATTATTATGCAGCACACCTGCAACATGCAGCTCGATGGCTTACATAGGGAGATAACTGGGAAAAATGATTAGTGGCAGGCTTCATGATGGCAGAGCGCCACCCCGTGGCACTGATGGAAGGGGCAGGAGTAGATGGGGTCCTTCCTTATGTAGTCCGCCACACTGCATGTATTTGGCAGCACTATGCAGAAGTGGTTTTACGGTGAGCTCCCTTTCATTGTTCACTCCCCCTTTGGATACTAGCATCAGTACTTCAAATGATGGCCAATATGTCTTTTCAAGCCTGGAGGGATGAGGTGTGTGCACTGTTGGGGGATCTATATCCTGGTGAGTATTTCATCACATTTGAACAGGTCTGTGACGGCTTTACTATAGGCCTGGGACATTTCCTCCATCATGCTGAACTGGTGGATATGGCCAAACAGACCTGGCCCACATATCCTTCTATACCACATCACTTTCAAACGCTGGACGTCTTATTGTCCTGTGGTTGGGGTACATATTTGATCACACAACTTTGTAGGGCAATGAGAGAGGACATGACAGGATTACTACCTGGGGCACAAGCTGCGTAGGAATTAGACCTGGACTTCCCATTAGATGATAGTGTGTGGTCAAGTATCTGCGAACTAACATATGCAATATCGTGTAATGCCCACTTTAAGCTGGTACATTACAATTTCTCTGTATAGAACGTACCAGACCCCCTGGGGTCTCCATTGTATTTCCCCCACCGGACCCAATACCTGCCCAGGTTGCAGCATTCTTGGGGCAGACTTTATGCACCTGCCGTGGGAATGTTGAACAGTATATGTTTTTTGGGCACAGGTGGTGACAGACCTCCAAAAGTCTAAGAACCTGCATATTGATCAAGTTCCAATACATTGCTTGTTGGGTCATGTCAAGAGGCCGAAGGGTTGGAAGATGAGCTACAAATTCCTGTAACTGGCACTAAGTTCTGGCATGGCGCAGGGTGGCCATCACATGGATGGGGCAGCGTGCACCCGTAGTTGAACAGTGGCATAGGGATATACAGGAATAGGCATTGGCTGAGGAGGTTCATATGAAGTAAAGTCGGCATGATGATAAACTGGGGGATGATGTTGCAGCATGGAGGGAGGTATGTAATACATTTTTGAGACCACATGTAGGCATGGAGACTACCAATAGTGATGATGAGAATGCGAGAGCGGGGGACGATGTGCCATAGGTGAGGGGAACACCTGTGCCCACAGTTTAGGTAGGGTACCCCCATGCCTGTAAAATATGTGGTCCTATACTGGTATGTGAAGGAGGTAGACTACTTGAGTTTAAATGATTTAACACTAAAGATTATTAGCATGATATGTCTAGTGTTATGTACATTTCTGCCCATTATGCTGTCTATTGTTTTATAAAACTGAAAAATAAAGTTTTGGTTTTTTTAAAAAGTTTTTTTTAAACAGCTTTCCGCCATTGTGCTGGATAATGTGGATGACATTGCCGTCTTTTCGTCATCTCCTGTTCAGGCTCTAGCTGGTATTGGAGCTGCAGAGACTGACTTTGGCACAGTATCCGGTTATAAATTGAATACTGGAAAAACTAAAATTGTAACTAGCTCTGTCGTGGTCCTCGCCGACCCCTGTAATTGGAAGGAAGCCACCTACCTAGTGGACTGTGTTTCTCCATGCACAGAGGTTGTGACTGAGTGCAGTCATCTGGGGCTATACTATGAATCTTTGACACTCTTTCGGAAATGGGACAAGCTTCAGCTAAGCCTGATTGGCTGCTACAATCTTATTAAAATGACTATTCTGACACGGTTTTTATATCTTTTTTGGCCCAGAATGCTATATCTTCCTAAGGAATTCTTTAAAATGTTAAAAGGGTAGAGACCATTTGGCATGTATTGATATGGGGTATAGGAAACAGCGTTGTGATCTGGGCGGCGTGGCTCTTCCTTCCTTGCGGTTGTATTTTCTTTCCTCTTTTGGACTTCAACTTAGAGCTGTCATAGGGAGGACAGAATAGTTGCTATCTTGTGTTTTTCCAGAGTATCGGGTTTTTAGCTATGAGCCACCACTAGTGACGAGTTTGATTGATACAGTCTTCTTCAGACACACAAGGTTTTACACACAGGCGGTGTATCACAAGGTTTGAATACAACTCAAATATACTGTGGAATCTCTGCTTTTGATAACTTCACCTCCCGCAACCCCAATTTACCTGCCTAATTGAAAGAAGGGTATTTACAGTTTCGGCACCGGATCGAAACTTGGCCAATTGTTTACTAACGGCGCACTTCGTCCTTTTGAGGAGATTCAGAGTCAGCATAGGGCATGTCAACAGGGTTTTTTCATATTCCTCCAACTCAGGTATTTTGTTACCCACATGTCCGCTAAGGATTTTTCAATGTTCCCCAATTTATTTCTGGAGCACTTCCATCGCCCGCCCAAACAACGGTCAATCTGTATTTTGTACAATACTTTTCTCCCCTTTATCCCCAGTGCATATTATTTACAACAGGTGGCAGAGAAGAGGACCAAGAATTTAGGCTCGCTGGTACTGAAGAGGATATTCATCCTAGTGTTATTTGGCTCTTGGCCTACTTAAGGTGTCTTGACTGAAGGCCCATTTTTAAAGAATACATTGTGTAATAACCATAACACACTTTATAGATTGTTCAAAATGGGCTTCCGGCCATGTTCTGACTGCTTTAATTGTTCAACTCCAATGGCAGATGCATACTCATATCTTTGCCGCTTGCCCCTCCTTGAGCTCACATTGGATTTTGCTTTTCCATAGATTAAATAATTTGCTACAAGGTAAGGTTGATAATAACTCCAGGCTAATCATGCTGGGCCATTCGACCTCTATTCTAAACAGTCTGGTGCCGATCTAATTCTAGGTGATCACCATGGTTAGATTATATAGTGCGAGGGCTTAGGTGCGGCGTGAGTTTATTTTTTCCTGCAGGCTGGAATTTACAATTATTCTTTCTCATCCGAAGAGACTCAAATTGGGGAAATTGTGGGCTCCATTTAAGGAAGGCTTTTTTCTTGGTTTGCCCAACTACCTTTCTAAGACTTTAAATAATTTAGGGGGGCATTCTGACCCTGGCGGTCCAAGACCGCCAGGGTCGCGAATGACGGAAGCACCGCCAACAGGCTGGCGGTGCTTCCAAGCCCATTCTGACCGCGGCGGTAAAGCCGCGGTCAGAAAACCGGGGCCGGCTGTTTCCCGCCGTTTTTGCCCCGGCTGGGCACATCCACCATGGCAGCGCTGCCATGGGGATTCTGACCCCCTTACCGCCAGCCTGTTTCTGGCGGTTTTCACCGCCAGGAAGAGGCTGGTGGTAACGGGTGTCCTGGGGCCCCTGGGGGCCCCTGCACTGCCCATGCCACTGGCATGGGCAGTGCAGGGGCCCCCGTAAGAGGGCCCCATGAAGCTTTTCACTGTCTGCCTAGCAGACAGTGAAAAGCGCAACGGGTGCAACTGCACCCGTCGCACACCCGCAACACCACCGGCTCCATTCGGAGCCGGCTTCTGTGTTGCAGGCCTCCTTCCCGCTGGGCCGGAGGGAAGGTTAGAATGCCGGCAGCGCTATTTTGGCCGCGTGGCGGCCAAATGGCACGTCCCGCCTGGCGGGCAGCTACTGCCGCCCGCCAGACTTGGAATGACCCCCTTAGTAACTATATGTATTTTGTTGGTTATGTATGTATGACATTGCACTTTATCGTTAGCTGTTGACGACTTGGCAACATACTTGAATGTGTTATAATCTTTTGGACTAACTTTATTTTACCTGTCTCATACTTTTATAATAAAAAAAAGGAATATTGAATCCTTGGCTTCACTGAAAAAGACAAGCCATGGATTCTAAAAATCTATATGTCTATGTATAAAACAAAGAAGAAATAAATGTAATCATGAATTAATAGACCATTAACAAAAACTGCACCAAAGTTATAAGCAAACCAAAAAAATCTATTTTCTATGGAAATGTGGTCCTAGTGACTGCCACTGGGTGATATATATTTGTATTTGTGTCTACACACACACACACATACAGAAATAATTGACCTTATATTTAGGTATTGTAATAATACCTTACTTTAGAATTTAAAAAAACATCCTAGAAATTCACTGAAAAAAACAAAGGTTAAAAGGATGTCATAGTTGGATGAGCATTAGTAGTGCATTACAAGGCCACAAGATATAGTTACTTTAGGGCACAAGTTATAGCTACTTGAGATAACTATAACTCTTCTAGAATGTACCCCAAGTAGAGATGTATCAATGCTAGCTTCCTGTAAAACGAATCTCATCCATAAAGCAGTGGTAGCAGACAAAACCGGATTAAACAGTTTCTTCAGAGCTATGAGTAGTTGAGCTGTCCCAGTAGGGCAGAACTCTTTTGTCATGGCTTCATACGCCCCAAGGCAATGAATCACACACAGTATGTGGTGCAGAGGAAAAGCTGGGTAATTGACCACCCTTAAGTTGGATTTGGTCCTCATAGAAATGGTAAGTGAGATCCCCTCTGGGGTAAATATCAGAGCTGTGATGTCTAGTGCTCGCACATCAGAAACTCTCTTGCATGAGATTAGACATGTTAAATTGGCAATTTACCTGTTAGTTCCTTACGAAATAGATATTCATTGTCTTGCCATGACTGGAATAATCCAAGAACCGCATTGACATCCCATAGAGTGGAATATATCAGTTCTGGGAGAGTAGAAAACCTAATCCCCTTCAAGACTCTACAGACCAGAAGATGTTCTCCCACCGAATGTTTTGAGAAGCTGCATGGCCTGCCGCAATGGCTGATCTATAAGCATTGATCGTGAGGTATGCTAAACCGGTACTGCCAATTTGGACAAAACTCTTATTATGTAGACTACATCTGCCCCCATGGGATCAAGGTCCCATTGAAAACAACAGTGTGAGCATCTGTGCAAAGCTGAGCTGTATTGCTTGACTGTAGAGTCGGCCGTAGTTCTTCTGATGAGAAGGGCACCATGTGCTGATAGGCCTGGGACTTCCCAGCATCCCCCATAATCTTCCATGCCATTAAAAGGAGAGTCCTGCACCAAATGCTGCAAGTTGCTGGGAGTGTGCTTCAGTAGGTTCAGAGTACAAGGAAGTGGAATTGGAGAATCTATGGAAAGTTCCAGAAGAACTGGATATCAAAATTATGATCTTCATATTGGTGTCACCAGAATCACCTCTGCCTTCTGTAGTCTAACCTGTGCAGTGATTCTAGCACAATCATCGAGAAGGGAAGAAAGGTGTACCCTCAAATCTGACTCCAATCCTGTAAATGCATCTGTTGCGTCTGCCACAGGGTCCGGGCGCCAGCTGAAGAAGCACAGTAATTGGTGGTCTAGCCATGAGGTGAAGAGGTCTATTTGACATGGGCACCACTTGAGCATAATCCTCTGGAAACAGAGTTGGTTCAGCTTCCAAGCCCTGGAGTCCCTCAGATATCTGGAATGCCAGTTTGTTGTCTGGTTCACTCGACCCGGTAGATTCTCCACCATCACCAATATTCTGTGTTGAAGGCAATGATTCCTAAAGTCTCTGGCCAAATCTGCTAACCCCTTGGTCTGGGTACCACGTAGGTGACTTATGTCTCAGACCGCCGAGACATCTTCAGAATAATGGAACATGAGACTTTGTTTTTTGCCAAATTTTTCACTGCAAAATACCCTGCTAGGATTTTCAAGCAATTGATGTGTAGAGATTCTTTTTTTCCTGACCACGGACCTACTGTAGTAACATCCCCACAGTGAGCTCCCCATCCTTTTTCACTTGAGCCTGACTCGATAACTAGATCCTCTGTCATGCCAAAAATGGCTCTGCCATTTCAGGTCTGCATATTGTTGAGCTATCAAAGCATCTCTGTCTGAGCATCTTGAGAGAGTGTGACTTCCTGGGCATACATTAAACCCCTCCTGAGGTGCATCGCCTTCAGGCGTTGAAGCACTTTGTAGTGCAATGGACCTAGGAAGATAGCTTGAAAGAAAGAGGATAAGAGTCCTACCATCCTAGCCAGGTATCTTAGAAAAATCCTCTCTCTCTCTAGCATTTTGCGTAACTCTCTGTGGATTAAGAGCATTTTCCTCTGAGATAATCTCAACAACTGATGAATGGTGTCTATCTGAAATCCTAAGAAAACGAACTTATGAGTTGGGATGCAGTTGGATTTCTGCACGCTGACAACAAAGGCGAGGTCCTGGAGGAGGGATATCACCAACTGAAGTTGAACCAGTAAGGTGGACCTCTACTGGTGCATTAAAAGAATGTCATCTCACTATACTATAGGTCTGATTCCCTGTGTGAGCAACCATTCCATGCTGGTCAAAGCACATTGGTGAAGCACTATGGTGCGGTGGACAGACCAAATGGAAGACAGATGAATTTGAAGGCTTCTCCCTCTCATTCAAATTGCAGGAAGCATCTCTGGTGGGGAAAAATTAGACTGATGAGGTAAGTGTTCTTCAGATCGACTCTTACCATTCAGTTATGTGGGAGAAGGATATCTCTGAACAGGTGTATGTCTTCCATTTTGAAGTGCCAGTACATTACCCGCCTTCTGAAGTCTTTCTAATTATTACCCTTCGTCCTTTTTCTCACCAAGGAAAATGTTGCTGAGGAAACCTCTTGGGTGGAGAGAAGAAGGTATGATCGCCCCTTTCACCAATAGAGCATGCACCTCCGGGTCCACTACTTGCATTCCCTCTTGTGAGCTGCTGAACCGACTGAAGTATACGTTTTGAAAATTTTGGAAAGATTTGTCAAGCAGTGCCAAAGTTATTGACAAAACAAAAAAAGGTCTTCCTATGGCAACTAGGTCCTAACTATACCTACTGTCGACCACCAGCAGTAGGTATACTTAAAAAACAAAGGTTACAGGGACGTTATATTTAGGTTCACATTTTAAATGTGCAAAACCATAGAAATTCAACTGTTAGTTGTTTCAAGTAACTATAAGTCCTACCCTCAGGTAACTATAACTCGCACCCCCGCCATCCACAGTTTTCTCATCAATAAAGTTACTTCAAATGTTACAGATATATTATAAATGATATTATAAAACATGTCATGAGTGCTGTAATATCTGGGGTAATAGGCAGTGCATCATATTTTTTTTAATCAAGAAAGCATCTCCAAAATCAGTGTGAAATGTTTTCGTGGTCCTTTTAGTAAGCTGTCCATCTTCCTTCGAAAAGGATAACATGATATCTGATCTCAGCAGCAGAGGACAAGAAAGAACCCACTTGTCACAATCACTACATGAGATATTGAGCTAAAAAAAACAAGAACTCAAACACCTTCTTCAAAGTTTACAACTAACGTTTCACGGTGGAAGTGCAGTGAAAACACACTTGTTTTGCCTTGGCCATGTGTATGAGGTTAGGATGATTAGTACTTTACAGAAGAGGAGCTTAAATTTGAGCACCTGCTTTGTTTTTAACTCTTAAGTGCTTCCTGTTGAGGTTTAATTTCCGTAAAATGAGCTTTGTGCCAGAATGAATCCTGCCCTGTGATTTATCTATTATAAATAAGCAGGGAAGGATTCCTTTTTTTTTTTTTTTTTTTTTTTTTTTTTTTTTAGTCAGGGCCTCGGTGGGAGGGACAGGGGGAAGGGCCTCGAGGCCCCTGCAGTCCAAGCTGGCTCCCCGCCTCCTGCGGTATCCGGCATTACTACTGCATGCAGGAAGCTGCTGGAAATGCACCTCCCTGCATGCAGGATCAATACTTTCATCTCTTTCATCTCTGTTGACTCCCAGCACCCCAGCCAGGAAGTGATGGCAGTCATTTTCAGACTCAAACTCAGCTGAGTCACAAACAAAAAGAGAAAAAAAGAAAAGGGGACAGTATAGGTATACCCTGCCCCCACTGGCTTAGGAGTTTGGGTTCCCACCAGAGCAAAAAATAATTTTTGGGAAAAGTTTCACCAAAAGTCACAAGGGATTTGTGATATAGGTGAATTAAAAAAACACGGGCTCCTGCACTTGTTTAGAATATATCCCCCAGGTGGGAATATAAAGAAAGTAGAGGGCTGCGCATTACCCCATTCCTAGGGCTCTTTTGTGCCCCTGGGACCACCACCTCTCTGGTTTTTTTTTAAATCTTGGAGGGGGGCTGAGTAGACCCCCCTCCATTGGGCTCTACCTCTCCAGGGCTTTATTAATAATATGGAGGGTTGCCGTGCAGACCGTCCTCCTGGGGCTTTGAAATGCCCCAAAGACTACCCCCTCCCTGAGGCTAAATTAGCATTTATTGAGGGGACTCCACTCCCAGCAAGAGAAGAGAGAAGTATGGGTGTTTCCCAAGTTTAGGTGGAAAGCAGCTCCAGTGAGAAGCACCCTGCAACACCAGCGATGCTCTAAATTTGCTCACTTCAAATGTCTGTTTTTCTAGCAAAGTTTTTAAGCATAGGATTGGCATAGTGCCATCCACGCTGAGCTAGAAAGGAGCAAAGGGCCTGATTTAGAACTCAGTAGACAAGTTGCTCCGTCACAACTGTGGCGGATATCCTGTCTGTCAAAATCTAAATCCTTTTAAATCCAGTGGGATTTAGAATTTGGCGAACAGGATGTCTATCACCGTTGTGACAGAGTAACCCGTCTGCTGAGTTCTAAATCAGGCCCAAACTCTTTTGCCAGCTCTCCACCTAAATCCACAGAGGACCGCCAGCGGTAATATGAGCCGGCCTACTGCCATGGTTTCCGCAGCGGTAGCACCGCCACAAAAACTATGGTGGTAGGGCTACCGTGACAGGGAATTCTTTCCCTGTCACCAGTAGACGGCTCTCCAACACCCCCAGCAATCACCTGACCCACCCACCCCCTACAGTCACAGCACCCCCCCACCCCACCTACATGATGCCCCCTACTTACATGACGCTCCTCACCCCCTACTCACATGACGCCATCCCTCCCCGCATACATGCACACAGACACCCACACACACCACGCATACACCCATTCACCTACACTTCCAACCATGCATTCACTCACATGCATTCACTCACACATACTCACATGCATTCAGGCATGCATACACACTGTAGTGAATCCTAGTTCGTTTTAATGGGATAACATTAGCTTAGCCTCTGGCTTGCAGACTCGTGCACCCCGTCACCTGGTGACTTTTAACCTACTTAGCTTGCTCTGTCTTAGACCATTTAATTATTTAATTCTTCTCAGATGGCTGCCTTGTTTATAGTTAGGCCACTTGTTATGCTTTGCATTATCGGTGTCACTGCGCTAAGGCGTCAAGATCAAGCAACAAAGACAAACAAATAGTAGGTGTTCACACTTTGGGACTTTCCCTCTCTATACTTTCGAGGGATTGTTTATATTAATTGCCATCCCAAGCATGTCTGTTATCTATTGTTTGGGAACACACCTATGTCAGGGGTCCTGGTAGATCTGTATAAATACATCGCACTTTAGATAGATAATCAGAGGGATTTCGACCAGAGGGCATCGCAACCATCACTGATATCGATGCTGCACGTCGTCTTGACACTGACCCAGTCTCAGTCGGAGATAGAGACCTCATTCCAAGGTAACGAGGGTTGGGGGCTCCTATCGTGGACATCGCATTGGCAGATTAGGTTTAGCAAACCCAGCTCTCCTCTAGGTAGGAGGTTAGGCCTCTCACATTAGGGTATTAGGGCATATTACATCTCGCATGTCTTTCTTATGCATTGCAAGATGGTGGGGGTCTTTGTATAATGACTCTCGTCTTCACAATTCTGTTCCTTGCATTATTCATTATCCTAATCATTGCAGCCCATGCAACTTATTGCAAATTGCAGTTATTTTAAATAAAAACTATTGAAACTTTACTGCATCTATTTCATTGCCTGTGTTGGTATGAGACACGATATATCTGTGAGAAAGGGGTAAACTCAGTTTAACCACGACACTCCCTGAGATGTCTTATTCTTGAGTCCATGCGTAAATGGTGTCACAAATCACCTTTTACTATTGAGTTTCTGGTGAGGTGCTGCTAGTGAGCCGGTAAGGTTGGGACAACAGTTACGACTTGTTGTAGGATAGGCATAGTTGCCTACAAACAAAAGTACTGTCATCCTTTAACCAGCAGTCTTGCCTAGAGCAAGAGTCCAAACTACAACATGGCACCACAAACGATGGTGTTTAGGCACTAATTTACGGATACCCCAACTATCACCGTCTCACAGACAATAGGTACTCTAAGCACCATTATACGGAGACGTCCGTGGTCTTTGGGAAAATCCTCCTCAGCTGAAAAGGTAACACCTGATTAAGCTGTAGGTTGTTCGAGCTCGAACTAATAAAAGGACTTAAAATCCCCATTTTGGTGTTCTGTTTTCTAAACAAAAATGGCTGCTGCCATAGACATTCCTGAAAATGCTAGACATGCACTAACACAACATTTATTAACGCATGGCCTTACAGATGAGGGCGGGGATGTTACTCTTATAATAGAAGCTAATGAAGCATACCAAACAGAAACATTTTACTGTTGGGTCACCTTTCCTGAGGTAGACCAAAGAACACATGCATTCCACACATATGAAATTGCACACATACCTTTACGGTACCGAGTGTACCAGTATCATGAAATATTGCTCACATACCAAGAGCACCAGAACTCGTTGAAGGCACCCTATCACATGTATTACAAAGAGTGAGGCTAGGTCCCTTAAGTAATGATGGACCTACACACATACACACCTCACCCAGGCATACAAAATATGCCAATGGCAGATCTGCGAGATTTATATATTGAATTGGTGACATTATATAGACGATTGGTTCAGTTCGTAATGCGAACATTGAACACAACACCAGCACATCCAGCACCGCCAGCACCTGGTGGTTACCAATTAGCCACTGGGATTAATCCACAAACAGTGTATACTATCATGGGTAAAGTTTCAGCGGAACGGGAAAAAATACCGTTCTGGATTGCCCAGAAAACTAATCAGCTGGAAGCTGTGTTTCCCCATACGGGACCACAGGAAAAACATAGACTGCTCACTGTGTGCTTGCCCTTTGGGATGGTTCCCTCAGTGGATGACTGCGCCACATGGGGTACAGTCTTCCCTGCCATATATACTACCACACATGGTACCCCGACACTTGTCAATTTACCAGAAGTGTTAAAACAAATACAAAATGAGCATGGGGCTGCACCAGCCTTGGATTGGGGATGAACTTAATGCGTAACTTTGATGCTGTTTCCTCAATAATACTCAGTAACATTAAAGGGGAAGCGGTAGCACTGGCAATACGCCAGCGTCTCTGGGAAACTCCACACCAGGAACAAGAGAGACAGCTACAGAAAATGATTTCCGATAACTATATTAGTATAGGGCGGGATAGTTTGGGAGCCAAACCAAAGAAATTGGAGTTACAAGGTACCACACATAATGAAGGTACAAAGCAGGCACAAGAGGGCCCTAAGAAGCACTGGGACAAACAAAAGGATTTCAATGATAGAAGAAATAAGAGAGCTGATTCTCCACACCCGGAGAACTCCGAAAGGAGATACAATCTCAGAAATAGGGAGAACATTAAAACTCCAGACAGATATACTGATTCACGTCCCTCTCGTTCCTTTCAGAATGCACCGGATAGACGTAGCGAGAGAGGGGGCCGTCCTGATCGACGAACTGAATACGTGAAAGAAAAGAAAGACTCTCCGCAGTCTACCATTAAAAAAGAAGAAAAGACTCCTCAGCAAAAGCCACAGTTTAAAAAGAAAAAGGTGGCAGCACTGACAGCTGAAAATGCCAGTATACTTGAGAACACTGTTGTGGAACAAGACGTGGGCAGTGACTTTGTTAGACTGCGCAGCAGAGGTCATGATATGTCGCCAGAGTCTGAAAGATCATATGGATGCGACAGCAACTAGCGATTTTATCACAGTTGAAACAGCGGACGGCTGCATTCTCCACCCCCCGACAGGGTTTATGATTTACAAATTCAGATAGAGGGAGACGTGGAGCGGACTCTAAGTGTGATATTTTGGGATGAACTTACTAGTGATATCCTACTGGCACAAAGAGACTGGCCACCTGAACACGTCCATAAGCTCCCGCA
This sequence comes from Pleurodeles waltl, assembly GCF_031143425.1. Lineage (NCBI taxonomy): Eukaryota > Metazoa > Chordata > Amphibia > Caudata > Salamandridae > Pleurodeles > Pleurodeles waltl. The sequence continues at coordinate 659,571,623 of NC_090440.1, forward strand.
TGGGGAAGATGTCATTTTGCCGTCTTTCTCCGAACTTGTTCCGGAAGCAGAAAAAGAAACCTATGCCGCTGAATGGGCTTTAGCGCAGGCACCTGTAATATATCTCAATCATGTAGGTTGGGACAAGGAGTTTCATGTCATTCCCGTTAGGTCTACACCCCAACCGCAGCCACAATACCCTGTCAAACCTGAAGCAAAAGCTCCGGTGAGGGAGATCCTCTCCCAACTTGAGTACCAGGGAGTAATTGAGCCCTGTACATCTGCAATGAATAATCCGTTATTCCCCGTTGCAAAGCCAGACCATTCATATAGAATAGTTATTGATTACAGACATCTAAATAGTCATACACGCACATATGCTATACAAAATTCACATAGCACAGCACTAATGAACACTATAGTGCGTAAAAAATATAAAACAACATTAGACATATGTAATGGCTTTTTATGCCAGAACTTAGCACATGAAAGTCGGGACCTGAGTGCATTCTCATTTGGCTCTCAGAAACACTTTTGTCGGTTACCTCAAGGCTATAAAAATAGCCCGGGGCTATTTTCAGCCCGTGTAACATCAATATTACATGATATTGATTCCGAGGCATTATCCTACGTGGATGACATATATCTCACAGACGACGACCTCGACATTCATCTTGCAAGGGTCGATCGGATCATTTTGGGATTTGCAGCCCTCGGTTACAAATTCAACTTTAGGAAAAGCAAGATCGCCTTTCTCAGCGTATTATTCCTGGGATATGAGCTATCAAACGAGGGAAAGAGCCTGGCCCGCACTTTCTAGAAAAATGTGCTCAACTGCACCCTCCTAACACACTTAAGAAATTACAATCATTACTAGGTTTCTTTAACTTTGGCAGAACATACATTCCAGATTAAGCACAGCGTATCAAGCCACTTTGTGACTTGGTTCAGCCCAATTTTTCTAGCAGACACTGGACAATTGAACACACACGCATCCTTAGGGAAATGCAACAGGACATGCTAGAAGCTAAACACTTGCACGCATGTGATAATAAAACAAATTTGGTCATCAGAATAATTGCTGGTGCCATTGCATTTACTTATGTCACCTCCAATGAGGGTGGCACGGTACCCATAGCATATAAATCACATTTATACTCAAATGCAGAACAGCGTTTTGCACCTACAGAAAAGATTTTGATGGCAGTTCAGATGGCCGTCATAAAAGAGAGGCCACTTGCCCAGGGGAAACGTATCATTGTTGTCTCCCCGGTGCCGGCCTTAGAGGCTGGCACCAATGTCAGCGTTCCTAACGCTAAAGCATTACACCCACGTTGGATTCAATGGGCAACGTCTCTGACTGCCACTGATGTTGATTATAATTTTGATCCAAAACAAGAGTTTCTCCAGTACGAACAAGGGTACCCCGCTCCTCTAAATATCTTGCCACTGGACAGATACCATACTGTCATATACTGACGGTTCAGCACAACCGGCTGTAGATACTAAACATCAATACTCCGCAGCTTGCACAGCCGTGAGCGGAGTGATGGAAGATGGAGTCTTCCATCCACACAATACCTACACGTAGACCTTAGGGGACTGCACAGCCCAGTTGGCTAAACTTAAAGCTCTAATACTAGCGCTCGAAAATACCGAGCCAGGAACACTGACTTTAATAGTCTGTGACTTATACTACTTTGTTCAGTCATACAATGATTATCTCAATCCTTGGAAGCTGAACGAGTTTAGAGACTCTAAAGGGAACACCATTAAACATAAAATATTCTGAGGGAGGGTGGCTGATCTTAAGGATAAGTTACCGTGTGTCCATGTAGTACATACATTGGGCCACCAATGTGTAGGAGTACACATTACCGGTAATACATTGGCTGATGAAGCGGCCAAAGCAGCAGTAGCTACGACTTCTGTGACTGCAGTGATTCGTTCACAGATGAGATTGGATAATGACATTTTTATTGCCGTGAAAGTTTTGGCTGCAGGCAAGCCCCTTCCGAAGGGATACCCTACAAACTATACTTACCATATCAGTGTACAGAATGTTGCCTACGGAACAATTCCTGGGGTTGGAGATCGAGTGATCCCCAGTGAAGACCAGAGATTAGATCTAATTAAAGCAGCGCATGAGGGTGTCGCTTCTGCACATGCTGGTATATCGGTTGCAAAAACACTCCTGCAGAAACGCTTCTGGTGGTCTCGTCTATGCAGACGAACAAAAAAGTATGTCCTTTGCTGTGACATTTGCCAGCAGATAAAGGGCTCTAATATCAAACGCCCTCTGCAGACATCCCTTTTAGTGTCCAACAGGCCACTACAGTGTGCGTACCTGGACCATTGTGGTCCTTTACAGCCTGATGGTGCATACAAATACATTCTAGTCGCTGTAGATTCTTGTTCTAGATTCCTGTGGGTATGGCCACAGTGGTCGGCTGACGCTAGGACTGTTATAAAAGACTTGCTGATCTTTATTGGTAGATATGCGGTTGCAGCATTCCATTCGGACCAGGGCCCTGCATTTTCCTTTAAGGCATTCAGGGACACCATGGGGACGATGGGTGTTGAACTCCATTACTCCTCACTATACCATCCCGAGGATGGAGAGGATGGAGAGGCGGAATCGTGATCTGAAGCAGTCCTTAACAGCTCGAGTATTAGGTTCAGGCTGCAGCTGGTTACATCACCTATATGGGGTCCAGAGAGCACTGAATAATCTGCCAAGACGGTCATTGGGGGGACGCACTCCATCTGAGGTTCTCTTTGGGATACCTATGTATGTCCCAGATCTTGATGCCCCTGGTATGGTGGCAGCAGAAACACTGTTTGACATAAATGAACGTCTCACTGTTTTACAGGAGCTTCGGCAATTTCGTGATGATAAATCATCTGCAAGTGCTGCCACTTTAGGAATAAGGGATTTAGCGACAACTTCAACTGGCTGGATTCCTAAAATTGGGGATCTGGTTCGTGAGAAGATTGCTGTGAAGAAGGAATTTGGTCCATCATACAGAGCACCTGTACCAGTCTTGGGAATCCAAGGTACCAGGACTGTCATCTTACCACCGCTGTTCGTCTCTAGAACGAACCGATTTATCTCTATTGATGACATCAAACTACACCATGTGTCCGATCCTTCACAGTAGACCAAGAGGTCCCTTGGGTGGTTCCCGATCCCCTCTCACTCCCCAACAGGACATAGATCTACATAGTAGGATGTACAACACTACTACGGACTATGCAACATTGTCCAATGCTGTTCCAGACACCTCCTCGACCATGGTGAGGGCGGAAAATGAACTTTTGCTAGTTCCAGTCACCACTTCAATGACCACTCCTGTCCAAGATTTGGCAGTTTTTTACACAAACACATCACAGATATCATCTATCAAGATCTTCCACGCGAAGTGGACCAAAGAACGAGTAATGCACCAGCTCCCGTGTATGCAGAGACTGCCTCTGGCTATTTCATTGACATTGATGATTTTCTTCAGACTCATCCACTACTGTGATTGACAATGTTTCAAAAAGAAGTAAGCTGTATCAATGGCTTAAAAAGAACTATTTGATATACCCATGGAACTATTTATGGTTCTGTTTGACATTTTTAGCATTATTTTTATGGATTGGTTTTGTGACTGTTTTCGTTTTGCTCATAAATGGTCACTATATTCCTGATCGCTCCTCTGTGGAGCCTGTTGATGAAGTTTTAACTCCATATCATTCCTCACATAAGGTCCAAAGAGACTTGTCCCCTGTAAATGTTACAGCAATACCGATTTCTGATGGTGTTATGTGGGACAAGGTTCCATTTGATATATACGGGCCTTCAGAAATTATTCAAATACCATACGTGTTCAGAATTTCTATGACAGATGTATTTACACCTGATGTTGTCTCTGGTGATTGGGATATCCAAACAGTTGATTCCATGCTAACTGAAATAAAGGACTATTCCGCTTTTGAAAGTGATGATGTATATGAACATACAATGAATTATGGGGAAATGTTCTGCTATAACAATTGGGGAAATTACTACCTACACTGTGCCACTAGATACAGGCCAGTATTAAACTACGCACAGTGGGAACACTGTTCTACACCACCGGTGGGGAGCCCAAAATACTATAGTGATAAATTTACATACTTTTCTGGGCATGACACAAAAAAAGCAGAGTCGTATTATTTTAAAATACCTCCAGCACAAATTAGGAAAATATTGCTAACCGACACAAAGCTGATTTATTCAGATCCTTTTGTTTCCCGGCTCGCAGTTGAAGTTTACGCATACTGGAAGAGCACTATTAACTTGAAAAGTGTATGGGGAACACAAGATTGGCAGATACAGGGTAGGGAGGCTTTATTTCGAGCATGCCTGATTCCTGTGCAAATGTTTTTCTTAAATGACACTATTCAGCAGACATCCTGTCTGGGGTTAGCAAAAATTAAGGACTTGAACACGCCCAGTATCCCTACTCCGGCAAGGTTTAAAGATTGGCAAAACATCCTCAATATCACCGAAGACAGGCCAGATGCAATGGTTAAGGCTGTTACCTATAATTCTTCAGTTTCCAGTCCTGGCGGGTAGTTAATATGGCCCACTGACACTAATGAGTGTCAAGCGCGTTTTTTGAACTCTTCAGGGTTTTTTTCAATTAACAGGCCAGACCCTCGCTTTGTATCGGGTCAACATACAGGTATAGTTACGGCATATAGGCGGTCATTACAACATTGGTGGTAAAAGCCGCATACCGCCGTGCCGAAGACCGCCAACACACCGCCGCGGAATTCCGCCACAGCTATTATGACCCACATTTCGGAATCCGCCAAAATTCATACACCCACACAAGTCCGCCACACCAAAGGTCAGTGATAAACTGGCGAAAACAAAACCTCCACCGTCACGCCAACAGAAATACGCCCACACTATCACAACACATGAAGCCACGCGGCGGTCTTTCAACCACGATATTCCATTGGCGGTACACACCGCCGCGCTCAAAATACACACACTCTTACAAAACACTACCACATTGGACAATTCAAAATACACACACCTGATACACATACACACACCACTCCCACACACCCAATACAATACAAAACACCCACCCACATCACCCACAAACCCCTACGACCACAATTACTGAGAGAAGGCCAGAGAGAGAGCACCAGCAAGAACAACAGCATCCACAGGCACACAACACCATCACCAACACAACTTCCACGCACCTCACACAACACACCACTACATATCAGCAGACATATCACGACACACTCCACCCCACACATCACCTACACCACCCCATGGCACGGCAAAAACACCCCAGGTTCTCGGAGGAGGAGCTCAGGGTCATGGTGGAGGAAATCGTCCGGGTAGAGCCACAGCTATTCGGATCACAGGTGCAGCACACCTCCATTGCAAGGAAGATGGAGCTATGGCGAAGAATAGTGGACAGGGTCAATGCAGTGGGACAGCACCCAAGAAATTGGGAGGACATCAGGAAGAGGTGGAACGACCTACTGGGGAAGGTGCGTTCCGTCATCTCAAGACACCACCTGGCGGTTCAGCGGACTGGCGGCGGACCCCCACCTCCTCCCCCACAACTAACAACATGGGAGGAGCAGGTCTTGGAGATTCTGCATCCTGAGGGCCTCGCAGGAGTAGGTGGAGGAATGGACTCTGGTAAGACAAATCATAACTATTACAACCCCCACCCTACCTGCATGCTATCACATACCCCCACGCTCACCCCCAGCACCCCAACTCCTCACATATGTCCCAATATCACAAACCACCCATCCCAACACCAAGCCCTGCATGCAACAACAAAGCATGGACACCCATCACTAAAGCATGCCCACTGCACATACCCATACAACCCCCTAAACCATCCTCACACAAAGTCTCACACAGGAATGCAAGCACTGGGGTACACGGTCACCCACCCATTGCACACCATGACACACACAGATGTAATAACCATCCTTTTATACCCCTGCAGGACCCCTACCCAACGTCACCGGACAGGAGGGTCCACACATGTCCACACCACCAACAGAAGAGGCCCACAGTGATGACAGCACCTCTGTCCAACTGGATCTAGATGACCAGCCCGGCCCATCTGGGACCTCGGGACAGTCGGTTCCCATCACCCAGTCACAGGCCACTACAGACCTTCCACCCTCTGGAAACAGCAGCACAGCACCCACCCAGCGGGCCCATACCTCCGTCCCCAGGACACGTCAATCAGCTGTGTGTCCACCACTACAGGGAACCCAGGATAACCCACCACCCCAACAACAACAGGGACCTGGGGGCAGTGGTAGTGGGCACACGGTCCAGGGGACGGAGGCCCAGGAACACAGGGGAACTGGGAGGGCTGCTGTGCGACAGGGGGAGGACAGGCCAAGGGAACCCACTCTCCACGAGGCCCTCTCCTCCATCATGGGAGCCTACCTCCACTCCCAGGAGACGATGGCAACGGCACTGGCCAAGTTTCAGGAGACCCAGCGCCTGCAACAGGAACAGTATATGAGCTTCAGGGAGGAACTCAGAACCATCAGCTCCACCCTGGGCACCATCGTAGGGGTGCTAAAGGAACTTGTGAACACCAGGAGGGACACTGTGGCACTACAAGGGGCCCCTGACACTAGCATGGACGATGAACTGGCCACCACTTCCTCCAGCGCTAGTGGAAAGGAGGCACCGCCACAGGACCACCACACCAGCACCCCACCCCTGCAGAGGGAGAACCACCCTGCAAATGGTCCCTGAGATCCAGGACAAAGACAGAGCACAATGCCAATACCCCCGCCAAGAAATGAGACCACCCTGATTGTCATCCTACTGTCCCACTTTGTCACTCTGTCCATACTGAAACTGCCCCAGCTCCACTTCCTATGCCCATATGGGCAATGCACCTGTGAGACTAATAGACTGGACTCTGCCATGGACATTCCTTCACCATCACCCCTCACCATTTCACTACCCCCTCCAGTGTTCTCTCCATCATGGTGGTGGATCTTGTGTGGGCCTCGCTCATACCTTGTGGTCCCAGTGTTCCATGGACTACTATGCTTGGTATATATTTTGTACATGGTGTATATATATATATTTCTGCCTACTTGTTTTTAATATATTACAATGGTTACACTAATTTTCTATTGTCTTTGCATTCTTGCGGGGGTTTGGAGGGTGTAACTGTGATGTATTGATATGCATTTGTGTGTGTTGTAGTGGGTGAGGGTGGGGGTGTTGCGTGTGTGTGTCCCTGTTTTTTGCCTCCCCCTCCCCTGTGTCGTAGGTGCAGTACTCACCGTGCTCCTGGTAGAGGAGCAGGAATACTATTGCAGGGAGAATTTGGAGTTCCGGGTCCATGGTGTCCTCGTTCCTCGTGGGGTGTGTAGAGGTGAGCGTTTTCCCTTCGAAATTCCTGTTTCCGCCGTGTTTTTATCCGCGGTGAATCCGCCCCGGAAAAGGTGGCGGATTGGTAGGTTGTGATACTGTGGGCGATACATTGTCTCCCGCCTGTCTGTTGGTGGTGACCGCCGCTCTGTTTGTTTGTACCGCCGTGGCAGTCGGAGTGTTAAAGTGGCTGTCTTTGTTGGCGGTTTCTGCCACGGTCGTAATTCAATTTTTTTTACCGCCGGCCTGTTGGCGCTTTTACCGCCGCTTTAACACAGTCCGCCAGGGTTGTAATGACCACCATAGTGTGGGTAAGCTCTGCCAGCAATGGGTACAGACCAACATGTTAGCCACAGTTAAGAAACACCTGAACACTCTTTCTGAAGATGTAGGCTTGCAGGATTTTCTGCTGGGTCCTAGAAAACAGCGCTTGAAAAGGTTTCTATATGCTATGTACAATGAAATTTGGAAACTTTCAAAGATTGTGGCTGCTGCACGTTTAAGGCAATTAGATAAGGAAAATTTAGAAAAGGCTTTAGCGGTTGTCGATAACGGCATGAATACTCTGTCCAACAGGATTTATTCACTATCAAATATAGTGTAGTCTGCTATTGATATCACTCAGACAGACTTGTCCCGGTTATATCATGGGCAAACACAGCTACGTTCCATCATGCAGCTGGGTTGGACTTTACAGACACTGAAAAACGGCCGCATTCCATGGAAGTATATTAACGGGAGTGAGTTCTTCACTGCTTTTAATTTTTCCAGAGAACAACAGATAATGGCTAAAAGGGAAGCTAGTTTCACCATGCTTCACGTAGAAAAATTATATAAGTTGCCCTTCACGGTAGCAGAGAGTCCTTCAACTATCTGGCTCTTACATGGCATAATTAATTAACCCATTTCGACCTTTCGTTTCTCAAGCTGCCTGAAACATCCTGTAGTAGGGAGGTACGAGCAACTAGGAGATAGCTATATGAAGGAAGAGTGGGAGTTGCCCTTTGATTACAAATGTCTGAACGGCGAAACAGAGGTCTTTCTTAGCGGAAGCAAATGTGAGACTGCTGTTAGTGATTCCATGATATGCAAGCAGGTGTCCCGTCACGGTCTTTGCAATGCATGGGTTGCGAATTTGGCCTGTTTGCTGAAGGGCACTCCCGTCCCTTTGATTCGACCGATATTTCATGTACTTTCCAATGGAAGTTATGTGGTACTGAACGACCAAAGTTGTTGCGGCATGTGACCAGGAATTGCCTGTGCAATCTTGGTCTCGAAGGTCATTATGTGTTGTGGACATATTTTGTTCCCCCCCACACAAGAGATAAAAGTATCTGACATGTGGCCCCACATAGATACTATTAATGTGAACTATGACAAGCTGAGCAGGCTAATGGCGCTATTGTTTCAAAAACAGGTCGCCTTGACATCCGCAAAGGAGACGTATGCTCCCCAGACTGCGGGATCATCAGCCGAGATACAATCCCTATTAAATACCAACTTCCCCAAGCACTTTGGAGAACTGGTATCCAGAATATTCAATGCCTCAAGCACCACTGGGATTGTCCATTTCTTTAAGGCTGCCGGGTCTGGTTTCGTGTCCATCTTCCAAACTGTCTTCGGAGTCATCCCGTCAGTCATCCACTCGCTCTTCTGAAGCGTGTTTGGTGGCTTTCCAATTACTTTGGCTTTGATTGGCGGACTACTACTGCTATTTCTTCTGATTCGCAGTGGTTGTTTCTTTCCAGCTACGCAGAGCAATGGAGCCGCTCCCACCAACTCCACTAAGCCGTGAACACATGGTTCGGATCTTCGGTGCACCCTTGCTGGTGGAACTGGAGCACGATTGGTCGTTGTCATTTCGGCCCCTTCTCTGGTGCGTACAACCAGTCTTCCACTGCATATGGTGCCTCTTTGAACATCTGCCTATGGTCTGTCTTGCTGTTGCACCGACATCTCCTGTGGACCACGAACTGCTGATGTCCCCGATGAGGGTTCATACACGGTCATGCCCCTTGAGACTGAGGTTGCTCCGCGAGGCCACCTATGAGCCTTCCATTTTGAGATCTACTATGGACGAGAGCACTGCAATGAATGACGTTACACCAGAAAGTACTGCTCACTACTGCTCTGTGGATCCGTTTGTCCGCCCAGCACTCGATTTAACATCAGATGATGTTGACTCATTTTTTAGGTCCTTGGTTGGTGACTTCGATGACACTCTTCAAAATCATGTGTACAGCAAATAATTTGATGAATTGGCTTGCCGTTCCCGATTAATGTTATGCATTTAGATTAACTTGCTTTGGCACGCTGTACTTGTCATGGTTGACATTTAACATCTCTGTATGCATTTTAGCGGAACTGTTTTTATTATCTTTTTAACACATTTTAAAAGATTTTTTAGCTGGTTTTTAAGCTTTTAGCTTTTAGTTCAGTGCAATTTTAGCGTTTGGGTTCCTGTACCTTCGTCATACCTGTTACAGCTATGGGGAGGGTGTAGTGAATCCTAGTTCGTTTTAGTGGGATAACAGGAGTTAGCTTAGCCTCTGGCTTGCATACTCGTGCCCCCGTCACCTGGTGACTTTTAACCAACTTAGCTTGCTCTGTCTTAGCCCATTTAATTATTTAATTCTTCTAAGGTTGCTGCCTTGTTTATAGTTAGGCCACTTGTTATGCTTTGCATTATCAGTGTCACCGCGCTAAGGCGTCAAGATCAAGCAACAAAGACAAACAAACAGTAGGTGTTCACACTTCGGGACTTCCTCTCTCTATACTTTCGAGGGATTGTTTATATTAATTGCCGTCCCAAGCATGTCTGTTATCTATTGTTTGGGAACACACCTACGTCAGGGGTCCTGGTAGATCTGTATAAATACATCGCACTTTAGACAGATAATCAGAGGGATTCCGACTAGAGGGCATCGCCATCATCGCTGATATCGATGCTGAAAGTCGTCTTGACCCTGACCCAGTCTTCGTGTCCCTGCGGAGTCTGAGATAGAGACCTCATTCCAAGGTAACGAGGGTTGGGGGCTCCTCTCATGGACATGGACATGGCATTGGCAGATTAGGTTTAGCAAACCCAGCTGTCCTCTAGGTAGGAGGTTAGGCCTCTCACATTAGGGTATTAGAGCATATTACATCTCGTATGTCTTTCTTATGCATTGCAAGATGGTGGGGGTCTTTGTAATAATGACTTTCGTCTTCACAATTCTGTTCCTTGCATTATTCATTACCCTAATCATTGCAGCCCACGCAACTTATCGCAAATTGCAGTTATGTTAAATAAAAACAATTGAAACTTTACTGCATCTTTGTCATTGCCTGTGTTTGTATGAGACATGATATATCTGTGAGAAAGGGGTAATCTCCGTTTAACCACAACACTCCCTGAGATGTCTTATTCTTGAGTCCATGCATAAAGAATGCCACAAATCACCTTTTACTATTGTTTTTCTGGTGAGGTGCTGATAGTGAGCCGGTAAGGTTGGGACAACAGTTACGACTTGTTGTAGGATAGGCATAGTCGCCTACAAACAAAAGTAATGTCATCCTTTAACCAGCAGTCTTGCCTAGAGCAAGAGTCCAAACTACGACAACACAAACATCCAAACACGCATACTTACTTGCATACACACTAACATGAAGACACACACTCACTTCAACATTCTTACACGCATTCAACTACGCATACACCACAACACTCACAGTCGCATTCACACATGCACACATTCATACACCCACTCAGACACCACACGCTCACACACAACACCCCCCACCCTCCCACAGCCCTCCCCTGTCGGACGCTCAGCTTACCTTGTCCAGCGAGGAGGTCGTCTGGCAGGGAACAGAAAGGGGCGCTGCCACCACCGGTAGTGCCCGCCAGCAAGACACAGCCAGGCCGTCTTAATGGTCTTAATACGGCTGGCGCGTCCTACTGGTGGGGCGGTGCAGGTGGTAGCACCGCCAGAGTGCCATCGCCCACCAGCATGGCTACTGCAGGATATCTGCCCAAAATGTAGCAGAAATCCTGCAGTACGTATTATATGGCGGGCAGAAGACCGCCAGCACTGGTGATCTTCTGGCGCTCATGGCTTTGGCGGTCTCGCTCAGAGACTGCCAAAGTCATAATGAGGGCCTTTGTCCATTGGTAGCTGTCAGTGGATGGCACTATGCTAATCCTATGCTGAAGAACTTTGCTATAAAACCTTTCATTTGAGGTGAGCAAATCTAAAGTATCACTGGTGTTGCAAGGTGCTACTTACTGGAGCTGCTTTCTACCTAAACTTGGGAACTACCCAGGGTTCTCTCTTGTTTTTGCATATATATATATTTCTGATCGAGAATTTTGCCAAAACATAGGTATTCCAACAGATTTAACAATTTCAAGTGAGTGTAGACCCAGATCACAGTTTTGTCCCCAACTCCCTATGGGGAACAAGGTAGACCTATTTCAAGAAGTGATGGCAGATGGGCTAATGAAGATTGCTTTGAAACCTAGAAAATATAAACAGAGCAATATAATACAAGAAGATTGGGAAGCAATAAGAGACTTGAAAAATAATGACACAGTCATCATCAAAGCATCAGATAAGGGGGGCAACGTAGTGATTTTGGACTGTAAGGAATACATAAAGGAAGCTAAGAGAGAACTCATTGACAAAGAAAGTTATTTTAAGCTAGATAAGAATCCCATAGATGAGCATATAGTAGAATACCATCAGAAATTAAAAAGATGGCAAAACAGAAGTCTATTGGAAGAAAACAAAGTGAGGTATCTCAAGATAGACCATCCCATCATTCCCACAATATATTTTTTACTGAAAGTACACAAGAACAAAACAAATCCACCGGGTGGCCAATTGTAAGCTCCATAGGGTCATTGCTAGAGCACACCTCTAGATTTGTGGATATATTTCTGTTCCCAGTCTTCTCTCTTATCTGAGAAACTCAATGGATTTCCTTAACCAGATCAATAATATCCATGGAAAAAAGATTACATTATGGCAACAATTGATGTAGTCTCTTTATATACCTCAAGAAGACACGAAGACGGTTTAGAGGTTGCAGATACTGCAGGAGTGAGGTCCTTCAGTTTAATGGAACATACGGAGATGATATTGGAGTTGTTACAATATTGTCTGACCCACTATATCTCTTTGTTTGATGGTCAATTCTATTTACAAAAGAGAGGGACAACAATGGGTACCTCTTTCGCACCAACGTACTCTAACCTCATGATGGGATGGTGGGAAGAGGAAACTATCTGGTGAGAATGCAATGAAAACGATTTGGAACTGGTGATATTGTGGGTTCATTACATGGACGAACATTTCCTGATTTGGGAAGGAGAACAAGAAGCACAAGAGAAATTAATCATCTCACTTAATAATAATCTACAACAGTTAAAATGTACATATGAAATAAGCATGACTAACATTATTTATCTGGACATTAGTGTCTATGTAAAGGATACTATGATATGCACAAGAATTCATCTGAAGCCAACAAGTGAGAATAGTCAGTTAAATGCAACCAGTGGCCATCCCTGGGCCTTGAAATGGAGTATACTGTATGGTGAATTCTTGAGGGTTAGACGTGACTGCTTAGATGAAGTTGAACTTGAAATGCAAATGGAGGATGTGTTTCAGCGATTCACCCAACAAAGTTATTCAGATTCGGACCTGAAAGATGCCATGATCAGGGCAAAAAAACATAAACGGAATGAACTCTTGATACCAAAGAAAAAAAGCAGCCCTGAAAAGTCTGATGAAGAAGAGGTCAGATATATTATGAGATTTGACACTGCTAGCTCAGATGTTAAGAATTTGTTAAAGAATAATTGGACTCTTCTACTGCTAGATGAGACATTGAAAGGAATGTTATCGGATCATCAACAAATTACATACAAGGAAGCGTCTTCATTAGGGGAGCATTTAATAAGAACCTACATGGCTCTGCAAAATAGATATGATCCAAATTGGTTGGAACAAAAACAGATTGGATTTTGGAAATGCAGTAAATGCAAGGCATGATCAATTGGGAGGAACATGAGTACCTTTAAACTATACAATGGAAAAACGATGAAAACTAAAGAGAGAATAACCTGTGAAAATTAATTTGTGGTTTATGTATTGGAATGTGGATGTGGCAAAAAATATGTGGGGAGTACTGTGAACAGACTAAAACTTCACATACTCCAGCACCTCAGAGCAATTAACAACAAAGAAACAACATACTCCATGGCAAAGCATATTTGGAAACAATATAATGGAGATTAGACAGGGCTAAAATATTATGGTATACAATGTATCAATCGAAATCCCAGAGGAGGTGATCAGGAACAATATTTACAGAGAGCAGAGTCTAAATGGATCATCCTTATGGGAACCAAGAATCCATGGGGGTTAAATGCAGATCCAGAATTACATGTCCATTTGTGATACAAAGCAACAAGGAATGTACAAAGAAGGAGATGGTATGAGGACACTCCAGATATGAGATATTGGAAAATAAATAGAAGATGGAGGAACCACATAGTCCACCAGGATGAGATGATCAGTAAAATGAGAGCATATCTGGAGAGCTCTAGCAGTAGGAGGAATGAATTATCAAAGATGGGCATTCACATGTTTTTACTGCAATGTGCTTAACAATGAAAGGATAAATGTAAAAATGGTGAGACACAAAAGTTAGGAACTTGAATCCGCATTTGCACTTTAATTATTTGATCAGCCATGTTGTTGATAAGGGTCTTTGAGACCATCACATTTTATATGGCAAGAACATATGCACCTTGACTAGGTATTGTACCTAAAATGATAATTGCATTTATAAGATTAGCGGTATTTTAACAGCCTGGACGTAACCCAAGTCCTAGATTTCTTAAGACTGAAGCAGGAGATGTAATGATATTAGTGAAGAGAGATCTGTACAAATACCCCTGTATGATGTGCAATGCGATCAAAAGGCAGGCATAGACGATACTTGATTGGGTACTTCACCATGAATATTGAGAATAAGAAAATAAGAACCATAATGCTGCCGATGTTAACATGATTTGAATATATATTAAATAATATTGCTGAAGAAATGTTGGAGTAAAACAATATAATCGAAGTATCACTCGTAATGTGGAAATCGGAACATTACCGGGGGAATACAGAAAATGAGGGTTAAGGCTCTAGTCTTTGTGCAATGTGTGTGAGGTGGGGGTGGTATTTTTCATGTAGTGAAAGGCACTCTAGACCACAGAACTCTAGGGCCAGTCAAAGACTTTGGGCCGAAACGCATCGCCATTTTCATTTATTTGCACGAGCACTTTATGATTAAAATCAAATAAACAAGAATTGAACTACAGATTTGGTGGTGCCACCATCTTTTCTCAGGACCCAAAATAAAAGAGAAAAGGGTCTTAGGAGGAAGAAAACAAGAAAAAATAATATATATATATATATATATATATATATATATATATATATATATATATATGTTGCTATATACACATATTTATAAATATATACACATACATATTTATATATATATTTATATACTGAAAACTACAACTGTTAAATTGACACATTTATTTAAGTGTTGGAATAATACTGAAATGTACCATTTATAATGTAGTGAACTAACCATAACTTGCTGCCCATCATGCACCACTATATGTCTATAGATCTATATATCTCTCTATATATATATATATATATATCATAGTTGTTTGTATAAGAGACAAGTTAATGTTAAAAAACCTCTGAAGTACACATGTTATAGTTTAATGAACTAACTATAACTTACCCACCCAACTTCCGCCTCATGCACTGCATATGACTTGACATATCACATCACTCATGTCATGGCATATTTCAATGTTTTTTTGTTTTTTTAACTATAGCTGTCCTCTCCAACACCTAAATATGATGTCACCTTAACCACTGGTTTCTGTTGTTTTTTTCGTGAATTTCTGTATTTCTTGTGACATAAGCTAAGGACATGTAACCTAACACTATCATCACTTTAAGATATATAAAGTGTATAATGAGTGACAAGTTATAGTTAGTTCACTAAATTAAAGCTGGCATATTTCAGTGTTTTTAATGATAATTCGCATCTCATCCAACATCTAACGATACTGTCACTTTAACCATTGATTTTTCTGTGAATTTCTTTTTTTAACATAAGATAAGGTCTTAGTAACTAACCTAATTATAACCCCACCTTAATCTTTGTTTTCTTTGTAAAAAAACAAACAAAAAAAAAAAAATATGTATATATATATATATATATATATATATATATATATATATATATATATATATATATATATATATATATATATATCGGACATGTGGGAAGGGAAAGAGTTGAATGTATTGCTCCAGCATGCAGGGAGCTGCAAGTCCAACAGGTCTCTGTGTGCAGGAGCAATGCCCCCTCTCACAGGAGGCGGGGAGCTGTCTGGGACCTTGGGGGGCTTGAGACTCCCCCAGGGATCCCTGACATGTTTTTTAAAAAATGGATGAATCATGCCCTGCATATTAATCTAGGGTAAATACACAGGCCGGTATTCATTCTGGCACGATGCTCATTTCACAGAAGTAAAACCTCAATTGGAGGCACTTACAAATATATTCAAAGCAGATGCCCAGTTTGAAGCTTCACTTCTGTGAAGTACTAATCATCTTCATTTTTGGGGCATGGTCAAGAAAAAGCACGTTTTGTATTGCATTTCCAGATAGAAATGTTATCTGTAAACCTTGAAGGAGGTGTTTGCATCCTTGCCTTTTTTGAGAGCAATATCTCATGTAGTGACTATGACGAGTGGGTTTTACCCGTTTGTCCCCCCATAGACATTTGTGGTATGCAACGTCTTCCTGCCTTTTTTCCACCTTGATGGACAGTTTACTGAAAGGCCCCCACGGCGCTTCTCGCTACATTTTTGGAAACGCCTACATGATGCGGTGGAATATGATCACATCTACACCAAACGAAGAAGCACTTACTTCTGTAAAGTGCAAATCAAGCAAGTGTGTTTTCTCTGCAGACCCACATTTAAAAGTTATATGATGACGCTCAAGGAACAATTGCAGGAACAATTATTAGAGACACAAGGTCCCTGGAGACATTACTTTGGCATCCTTTATGCCACTGTAGTGTAGAAGATGCACTATACATATACCCAACGAGGTAGCACTTACTAATTAGCCAGTAGAAAGTACTCCAGGTGGATAGACATTCTACAAAAAATGATGGCCTCTTGGATAAATATGCAGGGAAGGATTCCTTCTATCACAATGCTCATTTCACAGAAATTAAACCTCAATGGGAAGCATTTACATATGTAAACAAAGCAGGTGCCCAAGTTGAAGATCCACTTCTGTAAAGTACTAATCATCCTAAATTCTTGTGCATGATGAAGGCAAAGCAAGTGTTTTTTTCTCTGCATTTCCACTTTGAAGCACTATCTGTAAACCTTGATGGAGGTGTGCGCATCCTTGCTTTTTTTCCGAGCACAATATCTCATGTAGTGACTATGACAAGTGGGTTCTTTCTTGTTATCTGCTACTGAGACCAGAGATTGTGTTCTCCCTTTTAAATACTATAAGTATATAAATGATCAAGAAGCCCCCCTTCTGGCTCCACCCTATATACATTAGTGGTATGCAGCATATTTCATGTTCTTGAGGCAGAGGAATATGATCACATCTCCACCAAACAATAAAGCACTTCAGTGGCGCGGGGTTAGGTGGTTATAGAGGTTTTGCTGCAGGACCTGTCCGCAAGCGATGGTTGGATTAACGTACAGTAATTAAAATTACTTATTGTTAAAAAGCATAGAAATTCACTGAAAAAAACAAAGGACCAAAGGTTACAGGGACTTTATAGTTAGGAAATAGAATAAAAAATAATGGAAATTCACTTAAAAAAATCAAAGGTTGCAGGAACGTTATAGTTAGGTTCTGAATTTACTCGCACAAAACCATACAAATTCAGCAGTTATAGTTATGGTTAGCTGAAGTAACTATAACTTGTGCCCTAAGGTGACTATCACTTGTGCCCCAACCATACACTGCTAATTACCTCACATATTACAACACTCATGATATCTTTATAACATCATTGATTATAACAGTGTAATATTTGCAGTAAAATTATTGAGGAGATAAAGGTGCATGGCGGGGGTGCATTTGTCTTGAATACAAAATGTTAGTTCATGTGATACTCCGGTTAATTACTAGGGAGTTAACTGACAGACTGCTGCTCATGTTGTAGTACATATTTCTCTCTGCATTTCAGAATGTTTTATTGAAATGGATAAGGAAGATATTTAACAACTCTAAGAAAATGTGTCCTAATTTTTCATTTCTAGAGCATGAACAATAATATCTATGAAAAATAGGGCCAGATGTAGCAAAATTAGATTTTGCAACTCGGAAATTACGACTCGGTGCGACTCGCAATTTCCGAGTCGCAAAACCATATGCAGAATGGTGTCTCAGACACCTTCTGCGAGTCGCTATGGGGTCGCAACGACCCACCTCATTAATATTAATGAGGTGGGTCGCATTTTGCGACCCCAAAGCGAGTCCCTGCACTCACAGGGATGGTGGCCTGCTGAAGTCAGCAGACCTCCATGTCTGTGACTGCTTTTTAAATAAAGCAGTTTTTTATTTTTATTTTGCAGCCCGTTTTCCTTAAAGGATAACGAGTTGCAAAATAAAAAAAATTACCAAACCATTTGGTTTCGGTTTTTCAGAGTAGGCAGTGGTCCATTGGACCACTGCCTGCTCTGAAAAACCCTTTTTGCCAACATTCACAAAGGGGAAGGGGTCCCATGGGGACCCCTTCCCCTTTGTGAATGGGTTACCACCAGTGTGACACTGGTGGTAACTGCGAATTGCTTTGCGACCACATTTGCGGTCACAAAGCAATTTAGCATAGCGATGCGAGTCGCAAATAAGAAGGGGCGCCTTCCTATTTGCGAGTCGCATTCACAATTTGCGAGTCAGTACCGACTCGCAAATTGTGAATGAGCATCGCAAACGGCATTTTGCATGGTGCAAACTGCGATTGTCGCAGTTTGCACCATGCAAAATGCTTGCTACATCTGGCTTATAGTTCCTTCTCATTTTGTTCATTTTTAAAGGAAATGCTTTAGGATTCAAAGAGTTGGGGCCAGATGTAACAAAAAAGGCATTTGCGATTCGGAAATAGCGATTTTTAAGAAATTGCTATTTCTGATACGCAAAATGCAATGTATCATATTTGCGATTCGGTAATAGCGATTTCTTAAAAATCGCAAATGCTATTACCGAATCGCAAATTGCGATACAGACCCCCATTCGCACCTATGGGCCTATAGGCCCATATTTGCGAATTTTTTGCATTTCCCAAATTGCAAATTCCTAACTGGAATTCACAATTTAGGAAATGCAAAAGCCCAGGGTGCTGGGGGCCTAAGGCCCCCTCTGCTGCACCCCAAAAAAATATTTCAGGACATGTGAGGCGCACACATGCCAAAGGGGCATGTGTGCGTTACATGTCAATTTTAAAATGCATTTTTAATGCATTTTTAAAATTTGCACATGGTTACCACCAAGTTCAACTTGGTGGTAATAGCAATTCCTTAATGCCCAATTCACATTAAGGAATTGCTTGTACATGTGGTTTAGAAATCGCAAATAAGGATTCCTTATTTGCGATTTCTTATTTAGAGAATCACAATTTGCGATTCTCTAAACAGGCTCGCAAATTTAAGGAGTCGCTATTTTAGCGATTCCTTAAATTTGCGTTGCGAATACCTTTCATAAATACTGAAAGGCATTTTTGCATTCGCAAACAGGCATTCACACCGTTTGAAAATGCAAAAAGGCTTGATTCATCTGGCCCTTGATACTGTAAAGATGGCTTAAGGTGTACTACAAGTATTTCATAAATACAGAGCGTTAGTGCTCTAGTTCATTTGAACCCTGTGGGAGCCCTGCAGTAGAACACTGCAGAATGAACTGACCAGCTGCTGCTGATGTTGGAAGAACATGTTTTACTCTGAATATCAGGCTTTGTCCTCACATGGCTGAGGATGATAATGTAAACTTATGGAAAATGGCTCTTAATGTAGCTTCTGGATCACCTTCAGTAACCGCTATGAACAAATCATGATAGAAAACTGTTTTCTCACAAGCATGGTTCATTAAAACTCTGCAGGGGCTCAGCATGTTTCCTGTAATGAGTATAACACCACCAATAAATTATTTATATTGTGACTCATACATTTTATCACCCATTATATGTATATCTTTTTGTGATTCCCGCCCTCGAAAACCTGGCTATCACAACAATGCATTTCAGTGTCACCCAAAGTCCTGTAATGGCTGCCACAACATATTGTCCATGTTGTAGCTAGCCAATCAAGAAGGGGGGGGGGGCACTTTGAGACTCCCAATAATCCACTTAAAGTCAAGGTGTTTTCACTCTGCCCCCATTTATGTTTTTTTCATTAATTTTACGGACGGAGGGACCGTGTCGCTGAGTCCTGTAATAGCATATTGTACATGTTGTTTCCAGCCAGTCAGGATTGACCAGTCCCTTTTAAGTTGGCCAACCATAGCATATCTGAACCCCAGCTATACTTAACTTTTTAACTCATCCATGCCCAACTTAAGATTCTGTTTAACTACGAATTTACATGAAATCCCAAAAAGCACAGAGAGTAAAATTCTAATGTTTTGCCAAGTTTTGGGTAATTCCAGTCAGCAGATTTTTTTTAATATCAAAAAGCAAAGTTTACTATAGGAATTACCATTGTAAACTCCCTTTTCTTGCCCCCTGCCTGACAGATCAGCACAAAATCTTCCACTAAGGAGCTAAGATGGATGAACTTTTTTGGGAAAATGTTGTGCAGGTTTTTCAAAAAGCACTGAAGTTACTAATTAAACAAAAAACACACTTTCTACAGAAGATCAGACCTAATTATAAGTACAAGGTGGTGACTGTCAAATATGTTTTATATATATATTCACAAAGGTTAAAGTAATGTTAAATTTAGGTGAAATGTTCAGTAACAATGTCACTTTTTAAACTCAAAACACCACATAAAATCACCATTTATAGTTAGAGCTATTCCAAATAACTATAACTTGTGCCCTATGGTACCTATAACTCATGTCCCCGCCATGCACAGTTTTCTCATCAATAATTTGATAGCAAATGTTGCAATGATTTTATCAATAATATCATAGAAGATGTCATGGTTGACATAATATGTGGGGTTATTAGCAGTGTCTGGTGAGAGTGACAGTTATAGTTACCTTAGGGCACGAGTTATAGTTACTATAACTAGTGAATTTCGGTGGCTGTGCACGGCTGGAGTTTGACCCCAGGGCCCACATCCATACCACCCCTCCCCTCCCTCATAGGCAGCCATCCCCACTGTGCACATGGCCAAAAGTGGATTGGCCACCGGGCCTGGCCGTACAAAGCCAAATGTGCATGGCCTTTGCCCATGCACAGCGGAGGTCAGCTCACAGGGCCTGGCCTATTTCCTTGCCCTTTGTTCAATTCATCCTAAGGTAACCAACACCCCATTAGGCTGTCAACCCTACACTACGCACACAGCCTTTGGCAACATGGAGTAGGGTTGGCCTTCGGGCCCTGGGGGACCCCATCCCTGGGGACCAAAACATATATATTAAGGGGAAAGAGGCTTGGAGAGCCCCTGGCTTGGAGAGGGATGGAAGACTCTTGCGGGAGTCCCTCGGACCAAAACCAACAAGATACATAAAAAATGTACCTTCATTTTTCAAAAACTACTGAATGGATTTACACCAAATCACAAAATGCACAATCTGTGGACCAAGACCTAGCTTCCAGACAAATTTGGTGTGATTCCATTTAGCAGTTTTTTGCGGTAGCGCTGGCTGAAGATATCTATGGAAAATGCATGGGGATTTTGCTGTTTAGACCCCCTTTTTTACTTGACCACTACTTGACAGATCATCCTGAAACATTGCAGGAAGAAGTTGAAGTGAATTTGTTTTTTTTTGGAAAGTGTTTTGAAGATTTGTCATGAAGATTTGTCAAACAGTGCCAAAGTTATTTACCAAACCTAAGAACGCTGCTATGTCTATAGAAAAGCTGATGTGCATATATCTACAGTCTATCTATCGATCTGTTTGCCACTGAAAAACGTATACTTTCCTAAAAAGGAGGATTGGGCACTATGGATAGATTGGGTATAGGGATAAAGAACAGAGAAACCTGTTTTATAATTAATTGCATTTACACCTTAAAAGAATAGACAAGCAAAGGCCAATTTTGAACATAAGGCATTCTATGAATCAGCTCTTATGAAATGGTAAATTTATAAAAGTTTTTCTATGAAATCACATAGAACTCTCAGATTAGTAAGCCCCTTCTATTTAAGCAATGCATCACCTCTATTGACAGGGGTGTAGCTTCGGAGGTGGAGGGGTGTTTGGAGTGTTACACCCCGACCCCCCAATAAATGTATTTTCTGATAAATAGTCAGATAAAGATGCTTTCATTAATTTATTGTGAGATGTCAGTCGGATTTCAGGGGGACCTTTTACATACACACAGACAAAGGTGCACACATACTCCCTCACTCTCGGTTTGAAAGTCTTCAGAAATATTGGTTATTTTACAAAATATTGTGTTTTCCCTCGTCCTTTCCCTTGGCCCTAAGCCCCTCTCATACACCCTACTCGTTAAATAATGTATTTAAACATTAAATGCTAGTCTGTCGGAAAATCTGAAGCTCACACCCTCCCAACCTTACTGACCAAGCTACTCCCCTTTGTATTGAAAAATACATTAGGAAAGGCAGGTTAAGTGGAATGGCAGGTTAAGTCACGTGATTATTTGTATTGAGGAATTTCTAAAGTATGCACATACGTTGCTATTTGGAGATTTAGTACTAGTAGTACACCACAATGTATAACATTTCTTTCTATAATTGTTTTTCTACAAAGTATTTATTTGGAGGGATACTCAAACAAGCATCAGTTGTACCTGGACCCCTCACCGCTGATAAGTCGTTCCTTCAAGTATACTAACTGGGATCACTCGATTTAATTGTCCAGGGTGAGTTTTTACAATCTTTTATTTTATTTTGTCAGTGAATATATGTGTAAATTCCGTCATATTTTTCAACTAGTGAAACAAATGACAAAAATCCCTCTTCACATATCCCAGCCCTTGCCCTTCCCCAAACCACACTACGGAATTGTTGGAATATTTCTTAAGTGCACTTTTAGAGTACCTTTCACAGGCTATTGCTTTTTAGCAAATATAAGTAAAAATAAAGTTGGAACATATTATTTGTCCTACTTTTTTCCGAATTTATTCTGGGGATAACACACCGAAGCCTGCCTTCAGGAAGATACTTGCTTTTGGGCATTGCCCATGAAGGCAGCAGATGCTGGCAGTGATGGAAGGGGGCAGTGCTGTGGAGAAAGCAGTTATCTGATCTAATGTCTCAAAATGTATTATATATTTAGATTCTAAAATTCTCAATTCTCGGTCTCTGTTCCCTCCTCGATAATTTATTTTCACCTGGTCTATCACTACAAAACGAAGCATGTTTTAATTACCAAAGTGCACATCATGAAAATGTCTAGCTACTGGATAGATCTTATCATGATTCTTAATGGATCTTCTATGTTCAAGCACCCTCTTCTTCGCACAGTGGATTGTGCTCCCTACATACATTTTATTAAATGGGCATATCAAGCAATATACACAATATGCAGTACTACAATTATAATTTCCTTTGATGGTAAATTCCTCCTCCCTGCTTGATATTTTCAACTTTTTGCAGTTAACACTGTTTCTGCTTGCTTTACATTGCATGCAACAGTAGAATCCAGATGGTGCCATATTAGTCATACTTTTCTCACATGTCATAAAACTGTAGCATCAGTCATCTTTTAAGGATCCACTTTTTCTAAAAGTTACTTGCCTTCTATCACTTAGACATTTACATAATACTGGGTCAGTCTATAAAATATGCCAGCTTTTGTTCAAGATATTTCTCACATTGAATGATTGGTTGCTGTATGTCGTGATAAATCTAATTGTCATTTTGTCCTTCCTGATCGATGCACATCTTATACAATAGATCTTCCCTACAGATTTTCTGCACCTTTTCTTTTGCTTGTCTAATGACATTGGTCCCATATCCTCTTTCTCTGAATATTTCACACATAACCTCACATTCTTTATAATAGTCTGACATACTGCTACAAATTTGCTGAGCTCTTAACAGCTCCCCGTACGGAATACTCTGTATTAAACTAGTAGGATGTGCACTACGGGCATAAAGTAAACTATTACCAGCCATCTGCTTCCTATGTAGCTTGGAGGTAAGAGTTTTACTACTCATCTTAACCCAAATGTATACTGATTTTCTCACTAGAGTTCAACCCTGAGGATCTAATGTCTCAAAATTTATTATATATTTAGATTCTAAAATTCTCAATTCTCGTCTCTGTTCCCTCCTCGATTATTTATTTACACCTGGTCTATCACTACAAAACGAAGCATGTTTTAATTACCAAAGTGCACATCATGAAAATGTCTAGCTACTGGATAGATCTTATCATGATTCTTAATGGATCTTCTATGTTCAAGCACCCTCTTCTTCGCACAGTGGATTGTGCTCCCTACATACATTTTATTACATGGGCATATCAAGCAATATACACAATACGCAGTACTACAATTATAATTTCCTTTGATGGTAAATTCCTCCTCCCTGCTTGATATTTTCAACTTTTTGCAGTTAACACTGTTTCTGCTTGCTTTACATTGCATGCAACAGTAGAATCCAGATGGTGCCATATTAGTCATACTTTTCTCACATGTCATAAAACTGTAGCATCAATCATCTTTTAAGGATCCACTTTTTCTAAAAGTTACTTGCCTTCTATCACTTAGACATTTACATAATACTGGGTCAGTCTATAAAATATGCCAGCTTTTGTTCAAGATATTTCTCACATTGAATGATTGGTTGCTGTATGTCGTGATAAATCTAATTGTCATTTTGTCCTTCCTGATCGATGCACATCTTATACAATAGATCTTCCCTACAGATTTTCAGCACCTTTTCTTTTGCTTGTCTAATGACATTGGTCCCATATCCTCTTTCTCTGAATATTTCACACATAACCTCACATTCTTTATAATAGTCTGACATACTGCTACAAATTTGCTGAGCTCTTAACAGCTCCCCGTACGGAATACTCTGTATTAAACTAGTAGGATGTGCACTACGGGCATAAAGTAAACTATTACCAGCCATCTGCTTCCTATGTAGCTTGGAGGTAAGAGTTTTACTACTCATCTTAACCCAAATGTATACTGATTTCCTCACTAGAGTTCAACCCTGAGGATCTAATGTCTCAAAATTTATTATATATTTAGATTCTAAAATTCTCAATTCTCGTTCTCTGTTCCCTCCTCGATTATTTATTTTCACCTGGTCTATCACTACAAAACGAAGCATGTTTTAATTACCAAAGTGCACATCATGAAAATGTCTAGCTACTGGATAGATCTTAGCATGATTCTTAATGGATCTTCTATGTTCAAGCACCCTCTTCTTCGCACAGTGGATTGTGCTCCCTACATACATTTTATTACATGGGCATATCAAGCAATATACACAATACGCAGTACTACAATTATAATTTCCTTTGATGGTAAATTCCTCCTCCCTGCTTGATATTTTCAACTTTTTGCAGTTAACACTGTTTCTGCTTGCTTTACATTGCATGCAACAGTAGAATCCAGATGGTGCCATATTAGTCATACTTTTCTCACATGTCATAAAACTGTAGCATCAATCATCTTTTAAGGATCCACTTTTTCTAAAAGTTACTTGCCTTCTATCACTTAGACATTTACATAATACTGGGTCAGTCTATAAAATATGCCAGCTTTTGTTCAAGATATTTCTCACATTGAATGATTGGTTGCTGTATGTCGTGATAAATCTAATTGTCATTTTGTCCTTCCTGATCGATGCACATCTTATACAATAGATCTTCCCTACAGATTTTCTGCACCTTTTCTTTTGCTTGTCTAATGACATTGGTCCCATATCCTCTTTCTCTGAATATTTCACACATAACCTCACATTCTTTATAATAGTCTGACATACTGCTACAAATTTGCTGAGCTCTTAACAGCTCCCCGTACGGAATACTCTGTATTAAACTAGTAGGATATGCACCACGGGCATAAAGTAAACTATTACCAGCCATCTGCTTCCTATGTAGCTTGGAGGTAAGAGTTTTATTCCTCACTACCACTTCAACATCCAAAAACTCAATACCTGTTGAGCTATGTTGTTCAGTAAACTCCAAATTAAGTTCATTCTGATTAAAATTCCGGACAAATCTGGTAGCTGACACTTCATCACCTTTCCAAATTACAAAACTGTCATCAATGAATCGACACCATAGCATCACATTTTCATCAAACTCTTTCATTGTTTCAGACATCACCTCCTCCCACCAACCCGTGAATAAGTTTGCATAACTAGGGGCAAAACATGTACACATTTCACCCCCTGTAGTTGTCTATATATTTGGTTTTTAAAAATAAACAAATTCTTCTTCAAGCAATAACCAATCATATCACATAACATCTCAGTATGGAATAACAGCAAAATGGATCTTGCTCGCATGTAATGTCTGATTGCTTTTAAGCCCAAATCATGATCAATACTAGTATAAAGGCTGGTAACATCCAGAGTTAGTAATAAATAGTCATCTTCCCATTATATCCCCTCTATAGTTTTTAAAAAGAGTGTAGTGTCCTTCACATATGAAGGTACTGTTTCTACAAAGGGGCGAAAATAATAATCAATATACTTGGAGGTGTTCTCAAGAAGGGAACCCATAGCTGAAACGATTGGTCTCCCTGGTGGATCTGATTTATCCTTATGTATTTTAGGTAAAAGGTATAGTATAAGGATTTTTGGATGGTCACACTTCAAAAATAAATATTCCTCCCATTCCATCAGACCCCTCTCTCTCCAATCAATAGGCCTCTCAAGATATTGATCATACATTTTTTTAACATCACCCAAGCTAGTTTTCATATAACAGTTGGTATTACTCAACTGCCTTTCCCCTTTTGCCAAATATTTATCAACATCCAGGACAACTACATTGCCCCCTTTGTCAAATTGCCTAATAACAATATTTTTATCCTTCTTTAGGTTTAATAAGGCTTTCCACTGTGATCCAGACAGATTATTTGTCTTCACATTACTAGGTTTATATCTTATTTTCTTCAAATGTTTAATTACTTCATGCTCAAATACTTCTATCACATCACATTGGATAACCGGCAAAAAGGTGGACTTAGACTTAAACTTGCTTGGACATATTTTATCCAATCCTATGCCCAACACTTCCAAAGTCATAATTAGATCTTCATGGGCTACAGAACCATCATGTATAACAGTCAGCGTATGCAGAATTTCAATATCCGAAATACAGAGTTTGCTTAGATCTTGATTACTTTTTGGTTTTTCACAACTCTTTACCTTTTTATGATACCATTTCCTCAACTTCAATTTTCTGATAAACTTAAAAGTATCAATTCTCGTTTAGGTATAATCAAATTTACCAGTTGGGCAGAAAGAAAGGCCCAAAGACAGCAGCCCCTCTTCTTCAGCAGATAAATCTCTGCTGGAAAGATTAACCACATTCATTGTATTCATTTGTGGGCCTGAGTCACCATTCCCATGGATCTTGTGTTGTCTCTTGCATCTTCTCTTTTTTGCTTGTCTGTTCCTCTCCCTCTGCCTCTCTGAAAGTAAGGTCCTTTGTGTTGTTCTGTCCTCCCTTGGTTGAGAAGTTGAAATTGTTTTAAAAAAATTGATCTATCGACAGCTTTGCCTTTAGTTAACACAGAGTCGGATAAGTCTGATAAATTATTATCCGAAACATCATTCTCCTCTTTCTCCCTCAGAGGCACACCTTTCGCCTCAATATCTCTGGGCACCTGCCCAGACATTTCTTCAGTATACATATGATCGTATTTCCGATGGAAGGTTAGAATTCTTCAGGCCTGGTAGTCTTTGAAGTCTCGTATACATTTTCTCTGTTTTTTATTAGTAATTTCTACCTCAAACTTGGACAGCTTCTTTTCCAAATTCTTCATAAATTCATCCAACATATCCTGTGTAATAACTGTTAACAGCTCCATATTAATCTTTTCAATATCATCCAAAATCTTAATTCTATCCTTAACTGCATATTTTATCAACATTTTCATCATATTTAAGGAGCTTTGTTTTGAATTTTCTGCCCATTCCTCTAACATTTCAGGGTCAGGATCCTCATAAGTTGGCATTGTGTAAATTCGTAAGCCTCTAGGTACCCTTTCCACCTCAATATATCTTTGTAGGGACTCAGTCTCCCACCACTTTGATAGCTCTTTTTTGTGTAATCTTTCGAATTTCTCATACATTATTTGCAGTCTCACCCCAGACCTTATATTGCTGGGACCTGGTTGATCAGATTGAACCTCCTCCATTTGGGAAAAGAATAATTTATTCAATTTTTCTTTTTGTCGAGCCTCTAGGGAAGAAGCCATATTTTCTGAATCCAAAATATCTTGTATATACATTTCAAGCACTACCAAAGGATGTGGGTATGAAGACAAATCTGCTTTCTATGTGATCCACTCTGCTCCTGCAACTCCCTTTTGTGAACGCCGTTAAAATATTTGATTCAACCACCTGTTTATGTTATGATTTTCTCCTGTATATTGGCAGTCCAAAACAGACAGTGTGCTTAACTTTTCTTTAATGTACGGTGTTCAACCACCTTTACCATCAACAACCCTGAAACAGGCAGTGTGCTTGGTTGTTATTCCACTTCCTATCACATCCATTACATAAGAAGGATCGTAGAATGAATAATTTCCAAATCTTATATATGCACACCCCCAATTCCTGTTAGAGTTCCTCTTCGTACCATTACTGTCACTATATTTAAATCGACCGGATAACGTGGAGAATATGCTGCCCCATTTCCAACTTCAATAAAAAAGAGTCAATGATATCCCCAAAATTAGATCAATCTCATCTGGTCATCCACACTTCACATTGCGGCCAAGACGTCCCGTCATATGGAGAAAACCAACTTTCACGTTTTTCTCATTTCATTCGGTCGAGTGGCAGTCAAAAACACAGTTCAAGATAATCAATTTCACACACAGTATAAAATGAGATCCAAAGCGTTACACATACCCGCTAGATCATTAGCACACAGTCGCTGTTTTATCCTGTCTTTTGAATGCCGACATTGCTGCATCGGTTTTGATTTAATGACATGTTTAATTTTCAGTAATGTATTTGGTTAGTGGGTGTATGCACTATATTGGATTGAATTTTTTTGTACATTAATGGTGTTAGTGTAGAAAGTGTGCGGAAGCAAAATATTTTAATGTGGTTGAGCAATTAGGTACATGAACAGAGAATATTACTGACTTAAGGAAAACAGTGATAGAGTGTGGTATTTATATCTTATATATTTGAGTATTGTATTGATCTTGGAAAGCATTTTGAATAATGAGTAAGGCCCACTTGGGCTTGTCCCTAGGTGTTTTTTGAATTTAACTTAATAGTCAATATATTTAAAGCACTACAAGTATGATAGTGTCTATTTTAGATTTAGTTTTTTTAACATGGATCAAAAATTGATTGAATTGTAAATCCTGTATTACATTCTCCATGGATTTATATAACAATCAAAAATGAAAATGTGATGAAATACTGCTCAAAGTAATGTGATTAAGACATGATAAGATGGCCGCAGCCGCCGGGTTGTTACTAGGTAGAGTTGTGTGAATGTCCGTTTTTTGTTTAATTTCTTATTTAATCATATATAGTACACACCCACTCCATCCGTGATCAAGACTACGGCCAAAACGCGTTGGAGGGGAAATCAAATTTTCCAAATAAATCTGTATGTAATTTATAGCACTTCGGAGGTGTCCTGGTTATCATAAATTATATATAAATAGGTTTAACTTACGTTAAATATGCTTTTCATTGTAGAGACATGCATAATATAGGCATATTCATTGCAAAGGCATGGGTGGTAAAACCTTTGATTTGTAAAGCCACTGCATAGTAAATGATGTGTGGTAAAGGCATGTGTTGTAAATGCATGTGTTTTACCTTATACAATCCCTTTCATTCAGAAGTCAGAACATTTACAGTAGAATTTCAGGCCACACATAAGAGAGGGAATTTTGGAGTGCTGGATTCCTCTTAGCCATGACTACATTTACTGGGCACTGACAGGGGGTATGGTACAAAAATAATTGTTGTCATAATAGCGCCTGACATGAATATTGTATGCTGAACTGCACATACAGAAATATTACCCCATAGAGGTTAGTAAAAGAAAATCTACACTCAATGAGATGATATTTTTGTAATTAATATTTAGAACATGGTATTTATGTCAGACAATATTTCTGTATACAGTACTCTACAGGTCTCGTACCAAACTCCAACCCTTCTCATGTCCCCCAGATTTTCTCCTACTTGCTCATGCACACATGACTGTAATATATCATTCTTCACTTGACCCTACACATTTCCATCACCTACCAGCACTCCGCCAACCTCGGGTGAGCGAGCTTCCCCAATGTTTGCTATATCCCTCTTAGCCATGATGTTGTCCAAATTGACCAAAAACCTGGCATACAATGTGACCTCCAAGACCATACCCCCAACAACATCCCCGATGTGGTCAGTGGCAAGGGTATTCCCACGGCCTTTGACAGGGATGCTGGTACCCCTTCCCAGATGGGAAGATGCATTGGGCTGTCCCAGAGTGTATGTAAGAAGGTGCCCTGCTGAACACACTGCTGAAGACAATAATCGTCCATGGCTCTACCTATTTTATGTCGATGTAGATGTAATATGTCCTGTGTCGGATTTTCAGATGTATCAGATGAAAGTTGGCCTGTATGGTTATCTCCCAAAGAAACTGTGAGGCATCCATCCAGTCCTCATCATCCAGCTCCCCCACATCGGCCTGCCAACGGTCCTGCAGATGCGTGAGCTCTCCCTACATGTTCCTCATCACTGTAACATACGTGAAGGAGATAGCCTTGCTGGTCAGATGACCATTCCAGCAGTCGTAACTCCAGCAGGGAGTTTTCTGTATTTCCTCATATCTAGGGATCCAAGCCCGTAATGCGTGCTATAACTGCAAATATTTCAATATTTGAAAGGGGGCCACATGGTATTTCCCCTGCAAATGTGCAGGCGGAGCCATCTCATTGGCATTCCAGGTGTCCTACAGGGCCGGGAGACTAATCAAATCCCATTTCTTGAACCCTGTCAAGTCTGGAACAGGACGGAGACACATGAACCTGGGAACCCAAAGGGGCAATTCTGCAATACGTAGTTGAACTGTGGCAGTGGAGTCATCTTGAAAAATGCTGCCCTGCCCAGAAGCGAGAGCGGCAGAGCCATCAAGTGCTTTATGTCCCCCTCTAGCCTGCGCAGCAGGGAGCCCACATTATCTATGTGACGCGTATCACCCTCACAGGAGACCTATATACACAAATACTTAAGATGCAGCAGTTTTATACATAATGGAAAGGGGGGACCGCTTCCCACTGACCATCCACCCAACGGTACTATCTAGGATTACTCCCAAATGATTTGCAGTCCAAAGTAAGTGCTGCAACTTGCGAAGATATCCCCCAGGTGCCTTAACAAGACCTCTGGGTTAAAGATGTAAATAGAATATTGTCTGTACACAGCGAGATTCTATCCTCCCACAAGTTTCTCCAGGCCCCAGTCCCAGCCCCAGCCCCAGACTTGACTGTCCATCCTGATCCGTTCCACCAGCCCCTTTAGGGTGATGGCGAACAACATAGGTGACAGGGGCAGCCCTTGCTCCTGCCCCTCCCTATTGGAAAATCCCATCCTAGCACTGCGGTGAGTGGACAGAAGACAGATCCACTTCAAGATCTGAGGTCTGAATCCCATCTTTCCCTTGATGGTGAACAGGAAGGGCCAAGAATTGGAGTCAAAAGCCTTACACACATCTAAGGATGCTATTGCTAGAGGAATCGCCAGCCCACCCACCACTGCAGTGTTGTGATGTAGACAATGGAGGTTCAACCTTGTCGACCGGTGAGGGATAAATCAATTGTGGTATGGGTGGTTAAGGTCTAAGATCACAACCTGTAGTCTATTTGCCAATGCCTTGGCAAGAACCTTGGAATCTGTATTAAGGAGAGAGATTGGTCTGTATGTAACACTCCCAGGGCTTACCCTCTTTGGGGATCAGAACAATGGTGGCTGTACGAAGATCCCTGGGCAGTTCCCCCACTTCATACACCAAGAGACCTATATCAAGGAGGGACCCAGCTATTCTCGCCATCTTTTTGAAAAACTCTGCTGGGAGGGGATTGGGGCCCAGGGATCATCCATTATTGAGTTGCGTGAGTGCCAGCAGAACTTCCTCCTGTGTGAGCTCAGCCTCTAATGCCAAAACCTCAGCACCCCCTAGCCTCCTAAAAGGGTAATCTTGTGCAAAGTCGCGTATATCCGACTCCAAAGTCCACGATTGGTCTGTTTAGAAGGTTTGCATATAGCTGGCCATCGTGCCTGCTTTCTATTTGCTCCCTGTGACCAGCGACCAATCCGATGCTATTATACCTCTATTGTGTCTTTATTCTTGATCGCTTATGCTCAGCCACGCCAGCAGGTTCCTTGTCTTATTCCCTAGCTCAGAGATACATTTTTGATTGACAATATGTGGCCGCTTAACCTCCTTTGTGCCCAGGGAGCAGAGTTTTGATCATGATGCCCACCCTTTTGGCCGCGGACCGCTCTACATGATAATCTGTCTCCGGGTCCAAACTTTCCTGCTCCAGGTCTACCTGATGATGCGCCCGTTCTGTCTTCCTATTTTCCCCTACCTCATCTGCGGTAGTGATCACCTTAAGGGTAGCCTTATATGTCCCCATCGGATCAGTGCGTTTGTTTCAGTCTGTCCTTAAAATAGTGCTCCATTGCTTTGTCCAGAAGAGCCACCATTTCCTTGTTCAACAGGTGACAGAATGTCATCTTCCATTCTAAACTTCCACTTGACCTGGCTGCCAAAGGGGAGTGGTCCGAGATCCCCCATGCCTGAAATACCGCCATCATAAGTCTATCATCCAGGTGCGAGTGAGTACCATGCATCCCAGAATAATAGGAGTACTCCCTGTCCCCACTGTACAAGGGCCACCATACGTCCACCAACCCCAAGGCCTCAACAAAATCACTCAGTCTTCTTGCATGAGGATTGCGGACCACACAGGATGAGACCTATTTAGCTGGGGATGCACAATCATATTGAAGTCTCCCTCGATAATAGTCAGGCCCTGCAGGAGATCCCTGAGTAGTTGGCCCAGGAGCCACATGAATTCCACCTGGAGCCCTAGAGGGATATAAATGTTAATCAACACTAAAGACTATTCCTTCCATATACCCTACACCACTGTGGAGTGGCTGAGATCATCTGCACGTGTCTCAGTTACCTGCACAGGGAGCGATTTTCTGACCAAGATCGCCACCCAAGGTTCCGCCATGTGGCCTGAGTGTCCCACAACTACATAACATCCCTTGCGCCGGGGTCACAGTTGGACCCCTATAGATAGATGAGTTTCCTGTTGGAACACAAAATCCACTGCATATCGTGTGAGGGCCTTGCCCACTAGTCCTGCTTGATCGCGTTACCCAGCTTATTAACATACCAGGTAAGCCTATGGCGGGAGTGGATCTGCACTGTGAGGTTTATCTGTGCATCACAAATAGGGAAGCCGGGCTCTCAGGAGGAGGGGCACCCAAATTCAGACCCTGGTACCCATCCTAGCTGCATGCACACAAACAAAACCACAACAGCACCCCAACTCCCCACCCAACCTTACCAAGCTGCGGTCTTAGAACTGGCTGCCACCCCAATGCATGATATGTCTGTCAACCAACACACAGAAATCCAGAGCCACATTAAATGCAATCCTTAGTCTTACACTTCTGTGCGGTTATCGAGTCGGCCCATCTCCGTCCAACAAGGATACCCAGTCCTACCGGTCCTCTCTCTCCAACACTTCCTCCCCACCCATACTATCTCCTTGAGCTGGATCTGAGTCTCTCCTGGGCCTGTGGACCAATCACCATCCCCCAAACCCCATTCCTCCAACCAATACCATCAATTTATTTCCTCCAAAGCCATCGGGGTGACCTTCGGAGGGTCCCCATGTTACTATCTGCATCACAAGCGAGAGTGTTCTCCAGCAAGCCCCCCAGTTGGTTTCCTGGGCTTCCTACCAGTTGTCAATCTCCAAGGAAGTGTGACTTTGGAGATATGCCACCACCCTCTGTTCGTCAGCGCATGCTCCTTTGATGAGGTGGTTGGCGACATTCTCTGTCGTACCTTCTGCAGTTGCTTCTGTTCCTGTCATCACTGGACCTAAAATTGTTTCTCCTCCGCTGGAGGCTGGTATCCTCTCCTTTCCAACAGGTCCCATATGGCATACGCTGCCATGAAGAATTGAGCCTCTCCCAGATTCACGACCGAAGCTTCCCCAGGAGAAGAAGAGCATACTGGATATCCCACTTGTAGAGGTGTTGCTTAACTGCCTGAAAGGATTCCCGCTGATGCTGGAATTCCACTCTAGATAGAATAGGCCAGGCAAAGCAGCCCTCTGTGGGGCAGACCAGCACGCATCAGCACCCTGGCCACGAGCGCTCCCTCTGAACAACAGTACCTCTGTCCAGTCACTCAATTTTGGTGCACCCAAATGTCAACTTGAAGGGGTTTGGGAGGAGGGGAGAGGCCCTGCCCTCACTGACACCGGGTCCGTGCCTAAGTCCATATCCTCAACTCTGCCCTGCTGCCTTCCGTCAAAGGGAATATACCAGCTTATGCAAAAAGAAGGGGCTGCCACCAGCTCTCAATCCACACTGTGCTTTCCCCCCAGAGAATCAGTCCCCTCACAGCCTCCAGCGGTCCTCAGGGGGCCCAACTCTGGTGTCCGGGTCACCCCACCATCCAGTGCATCCTCATGGTAGCCCCTATAGCTTGGGATTCCATGGCCACTGGCCAACCAAGCACAGACCTCGTGTCTGTTGCGCTCCCCCAGGGGGCTGGTGCAATTATCCAATGTTTAAGGACCCAGGACTCCAGAACCCGCTCTCAGTCCAAAACATCTCCGCTCCGACACCCTGTGGAATCACTATTCTGTCCTCCTCGCCAGGGCTGGTCCCCCATTCCCATGGTCAAAGCATGCAGCTTTAGGTGGAGGGGGAGCAGCATAGTCCTATCGGAGAGCCATCTCTGAGGCCAAAGATGGCCCTCAAGCCTGCGGACCAAGGGGTAGCCACAGGAAGTTCCAGCTGCCCAATTTAGCATCCCAAGAATCTTAAGCCTCCTGTATCTCTAGCATGTGGTCCACTCGATTGACTTCAATGGCGGTCCTGCTTAAGTAGGTGGAATTGGAAAAGAGGTTGCTAAAACTGACAGTTAATTGTCCCCCTTGACCTGTTTGGCCCCTGTGACTAGCTCCTTATTTGAGTTGGCAACCCCAAGAGTGCCTAGAAACTTGTTTTCAATTTTCTAGTTGTGGCTAACCCTAAATCGCTATTGCTCATTGTTACAATGATTTCTCGCATTGAGTGTAAATGCATAGATTTATTGTTTCTTCTAAAATGTATATATCTGGATCCCTCCTGTAGATGTTTGTCACTTAGGCGCCTATTGAAAGATAAAAGTATAACCTATTTTATAAATTGGTGTCATATTTTCATTTTCGTGTGTTTACTTCTTATTTTACTGTATTAGTACTTCCTAAAGTCTGACTGCACTAAGCCACAGCTACCCAAGAGTGAGCTAAGGTTTTACAAACAAACCTAAATGGAACAGATACGGATTTGTGACATTATTACATAGTGAGCTTGCACATCAACACCATATGATAATACCTATTTTTCACAATGACCTACTAACCTGTCAGGGTGGTAGAATGGCTCAGCTTCCTCTGAGCTGGTAGTATATTTATACTCTGTTTGCGCCGAATTTGCATCAAACTTTTTGACGCAAATTCAGCGCAAACCTAAAACCATATTTATACCTTGACGCCCGACACCGCAAACGTCAAAATTCTGCAGTGTGCGTCATTTTCTGGATGCGTGAAACTGGCTTGCGTTAATGACATGCAAGGTAGGCGTTCCCGTCCAAAAAATGACTTTAAGGCATGTGCGCCTTATTTATACTCCTGCGTCATTTTGACGCACAGGAGGGGCGGGCCTTAACAAATGGCACACAGCTGGATTTGCGCCGTTTTTTAACTCCTGGGTGAGGGCAGGCGTTAAGGGACCTGTGGGCTCATTTCCATGGTCTCTGACCATGGAAGCAGTCCACAGGTGCCCTTCCCTGCCCCCAGGGACACCCCCTGCCACCCTCGCCCACCCCTGGAGGACATCCATGAATGGGGGGACCCATCCCAGGTAAGTACAGGTAAGTTGAGGTAAGTCATTTTTTTTTAAGTGGCATAGGGGGCCTAATTTGGACCCCCCTACATGCCAGTGTGCCCAATGACCATGCCCAGGGGACATAAGTCCCCTGGGCATGGTCATTGGGCAGGGGGGCAGGACTCCTGTCTTTCCTAAGACAGGAGTAATTTCAATGGGGGTTGGGCGTCAAAAAAATGGCGCAAGTCCGGTTAGAGCCATGATTTTTTACTCTAACCTGACTTGCACCATTTTTTGACGCACAACGCCCATTCTTCCCTAGGCCTGCGCTGCCCGGTTAGAGTCATTTTTTTTTAAACTCCAACCAGCCCGCAGCGCCAGCTAACGTCAATCCATAAATAAGGCGCCCGCCTGGCACGTTGGAATGGCGTTAGCCGGCGGTAAATGTTTTGACGCAAACCAGTCAAAAAGTATAAATATGGACTAAAGCCAGTTCCACTGCAGAGGTTAGTGTATTCAATGGACTGAAATGTCCCATTTTAGTGAAGTAGCCTATTATTTGGAAAACACCTCTCCTTTATATTGTATTCAATATATAGTGTATTGTATAGTGTATTCAATGGACTGAAATGTCCCATTTTAGTGAAGTAGCCTATTATATGGAAAACACCTCTCCTTTATTTCTTGTTACTGCTTCCGTTTTGAAATGCCATCAGTATTCTTCATCAAGGAGCTAGACACTAAGCGACCTACTCCCAGTAGCAGCCATTCTAGGTTTATGATTGTTTCAAGAGGTGGTAACTGATGTTCACGCTGGCATTTTTAGGATTGGGTTTTAATTGCAGAGCTGTCAAGCAGACGTTTTGCTAACAATATACATTTAGTGGGCATTGGTCTGTCCCTTTGAATAATTGCCTTTCATCTTGCAGCATCTTTCAGCCATTGGAAGTTAGTTGTTAGCCAGTTAGTCAGTCAGTTGTCAGTCACATCCTGGCTCCACTCAGTGGAGTATTCATCTCTCATTTAATGTTGTTGGTTCTTTGGGTGTAATGTGTTACGCTAGAGTGCTTCCATTGACTTGCATGTGGGACTAAACTACATTTGTAGCCTCTGTCTTCTCCTGCTGGCTCCCTTCTGTTGTGTTAGTACATTAAAGCCAGACACACTGGCGTTGTCAGTGCTTTTTACAAGGCTGCTCACTACATCCCTCCTAGAACTCCCTCTTGGAGATATGGCACAATAGAAGGAATATGAAGAGGCTGGGAAATGGCTCAGCAGGTTCTCTAGGTGAAATTCAGACAGTTCCCAGGTTTGATGACTAGCCTTTTAAACATTAAGGATACCACCGGTTTTACAATGGTCATTTAAAATGTGTCTAGGCAACGTAATTGTTAATCACGTTACAAATATGCAATTACGCATGCAATGTGTGTTAAAAGGTGATAATTAACACATATACTTAGTTATAAAAATTGAAAAGACAATAGTATCAAAATCAATCTTCGCTAAAATGATATATAAAATGGTAAAAACGTATTTAGTTAATAAAAGTGCAGAATTCATAACCAATCATCTTTTTCATCTCAATTAAGTTTACATTTTGTATTACCATATAAGATGACAATTTATTCTGTCTACAACCAAGCATTTCAATGTGCCTGGTAATTCAATAATAAAAATAACTTTCTTATTCCTAAGAGATGCATTGCAAGAGAATACGAACTAAAGATTCAAGAATCCCATTAAAAGAAGAGACTTACCTGAAATTTGCACTTGGACCATGCAGCAATCATGAAAACTGATAACTGGCAAATGCAACTGAAATCCAATCACTGGCATCTGTAAAGCAAAGGGCCAGATTACTAATGCACACTTCTGAGAAATGCTTTTTAAAAATTGATTTAATCCACTACTAGGATATCAGTCGCAACAGGTTGGAGGCAACGCATGAAGTGGGACACAACAATGAGCTATCACTGTCTGCAAATATCATAGTGCACACAATGGGACAGACGTGACACGTACTGTGATGCAGGTATGGTGTAAGTGGTTGATTCAACGGTTCTGTATGAGCATCACTTTGTGGATGGTAACTCATAGATTTGAATTTCTTTGTACCTATTCTTTTCAATAATTCAGTCCAAAAATGTGATATGAAATGTGCCCCTCTGTTTGTGATAACGATTTCAGGTAGACCATGCAATTGAAAAATGTGGTAAAGACTAAAGCCAGTTCCACTGCAGAGGTTAGTGTATTCAATGGACTGAAATGTCCCATTTTAGTGAAGTAGCATATTATTTCCAAGATTGCTGTGTAGCATTGTGATGGAGGAAACGCAGCACTAAAGTTTATAGTGATCATATTCCAGGATGTTGAGGTGTGGGCGGTTGTTAGAGCACTCCACCTCCAGTGATGCTTTGACTTTAGTGCAAATAGTCCTTGATATTGATCCTCATACCAAGCCATCAAAGAGTCTTTTGAAACTTTTTCTATCATTCTTTTCTGACCACGTTTGCCTGCTGACAGAGAGTCCAAGTACCAGTTTTGACATTTAAGTGCTGATTTAGTGTTTGGTGGGAAGGCTACTCTATCGCAATGGCAAGGGAGCACCCTCTCTGCCAAAAAGTTCTGCCTGCCTGATTTAGAGACCCTAAGTATGTTGATGATGGAGCCTACTCTGACTCTGTCTCTGACATACTCCTCTGACAGCCTGACAGAGTACTGGCTGCAG
Organism: Pleurodeles waltl; assembly: GCF_031143425.1. NCBI lineage: Eukaryota > Metazoa > Chordata > Amphibia > Caudata > Salamandridae > Pleurodeles > Pleurodeles waltl. The sequence goes on from NC_090440.1 coordinate 659,610,293, forward strand.
AATGAATGCAAATTCAATGGACTGTGGTGGAATCACCCTTTTTTCTTTTTTTTCCTCACGACAGGCTCTGAAAAAACAGGTTCCTGAATGAAGCAGGTTAATGACTAGAAACCTCATTCACAAACTGCACTTTTTTATACATTTTATGCAGGTACAGGCAAAGTGTATGTTTTACATGTACTTACATGTGCGGAGTTCTCCTCACATGCAAGTATAGATTTTAGTAGGAAATCCAGGAGGGACACAAGAGTGGCTGGAAAAAGGGCAGGGTTGCTAATAAAGGGGATGAGATTAGGCAGGGCAAGGAGGGGTTTAGGGTGGAACGTCACCTACCCACACAAGATAAGTCCATGGGATGGAAGACTTGTTATGTTAGCAGAATTGCAAAACTCATAGCTGCCCCAGCAATGAGCTTCCCAATGCAGGCCTAAAAAACACACTCTGCAGAACTTGCAACCCAAGCGGAGGAGTCTAGATGGAAAACAGCTAAGTCTTGAGAGACTTCCTCAAGAGGGAATGATTCTGAGTGTTTCTCATAGGAAGAGGAAGTGCATTCCAGAGAGAATGAAGGGAACAATTGGGGTGATAAGATGAAATAAGATGGCTCAAAATGGGCGCTGCCAGAGAGTAGAGAATCTTATGAGCAGTGCGGAGAGTTTTGAAATTGATACGCTTCTCCACCAAGAGCCAGTGTAGCCTGGACAAAAGACCGGAAGGAGAGCACACTTTAGGGAGAGAAAAGAGCAGCCTGGTAGCTGCATGTTTGGTGAGTTTTCATTTCTTATAGCAGATTTATTAGCACCCAAGTAAAGGATATTACAATGATCCAAATGGGACAGCATAACCGCCTGGACGATGGTTTGATGGGTGCAAGAATAAAAAAAAAATTGAAATGGGCCTGAGGCATCTCAAAAAGGCCAAAACAGGTTCCAGTCAACGATTTAGCTGGAGCCTCAAAAGCCAGGGTGTTATCCATCCATACACCATGGCTTTTAATACAAGATTTGGGCTTAGATGGAGGCCCAAGAGAAGAGAGCCACTAGTGGTCGTCCCAAGAAGGAGAGTGTTTGCCTAGAAGAATCTCAGTCTTATTAGCATTAAGGCAAAGACAGTTGTCCGTCATCCATTCAGCCACCACAAGTATACCTTTAAGAAATATTGCCCTGTCTTGCGAAGGAGTATCTGATATAAAAAGTACAAGCTGAGTATCATCTGCGTACGATATCAGCACGAACCCAACAAATATCACCACCTGAGCTAAAGGCTGAATATATATGTTAAACAGTGTGTGACTTAATGACGAACCCTGAGGGATGCTGTACTGGAGCGCATGAGATTAAGAGCTGTGTGGAGGAGAAATAGCCTAGAAAGAACGCTCAGGAAGAAAGGAGGCAAACCAAACATGTAACGTACACTTTTGTGGTATGTTTACACTCGAGTTTATGAATACTGAAAGTAGTAAACTTACTACTGTTGGAAATTGCCCTTTCTGCAGGGTTATTCCCAAACGTTTTTGCCTTTCTCCTATTTTTCTGATCCTCTTTTTATTGGCTTTGGGACTCTGGGCACTTTACCCCTGCTAATCAGTGCGAAAGTGCATGCTCTCTCTCCCCTAAAACTTGGTGTCATTTGCTTACACCTGTTTTGCTTATTTCATTTACCTATAAGTCCCTTGTAAAGTGGTATACCATATACCCAGGGCCTGTAAATTAAATGCTATTAGTAGGCCTGCAGGGCTGATTGTGCCACCCACAGAAGTAGCTTTTCAAACTTGTTTCAGACCTGCCACAGCAGTACCTGCATGCACAGTTTATTGCCATATTGACTTGACAAGTCAAACTACTTGCCAAGGCCTATTTTTACTACACCTAAGTCAACTCTAAGTTAGGCCCTAGATAGCCCTATGGGCAGATGCTGTGTATGTAAAAGGTAGGACATATGTTTTTATGTATTACATGTCCTATTAGTGACAAATAGCCTATGTATTTCCTTTTTCACTGCTGTGAGTGCTGCTCCTCTCATAGATTTGCAATGGTTGTTCACACCTTACATGTGAACAGGCTGTGTCCTGCCCTGGTATAATAGACTGGTTACCTCCTACTCATGTCTGGAGACAGGGTTGAGTTGAAAGAGTTTTTTTGAAGTTGCCCCTAGACAAAGGCATTTTTGGAGTATACGTTCAGGGGCTATTGTCCCATGATTATTAGGGCATTTTTTAGACTGGGGCTGACCCTCTGCTGGAAGGACCGCCGGTCTGCACAGAGGACTCATCTGGACTGCTCTTCTGTGGTTGACCTGCTACCGGCTGCTGCTGGATGGCATAAAGAACTCCCTGGATTGCTTTGCTGCTTGTTGCCCTGCTGCCAGCTCCTTCTTTACTTTCATGTTCACTCAACACTATTGGGCTGCCAGGAGGAACTGCCAAATAGCCACTTGTTTCATTGAGCTGGCCTGCCTGCCCCCTTCATGCCCCTCTAGTGCCTCCCAAGGAGCCCAGCACATGGAGAATCAATATTTCCCACTCCTTGGCATCTTCTGCAATCAGCGCAGGGGAAGTGCTGTATCCTCCTCTTAGTGTATGAGGAGCATCTTAATCTTTTTTTGTTATTTACGCCAGCGCCTGGTCAGCGCTTTGATATTCTCACCCCCATTCCCTCACCTAGTGCACATTGAGCACTTTATTGTTCCCCCAGCACAAAGTATATGCCAGACCTAACTGCTGCACTATATGACCTGACTGTTTTGGTAACCATTGTTGTTTTATGTGCTTTTTTAATACAATTCTGACCCCATATCCTGATAGTATGGTCTTACCTTGTGATAATGAGTATGCCCTCAGGGTTGCTTCACGTGCGCACCCATAATTAGTTTATGTCACTTGTGAACTGTTATGCAAGTATCATGGTACTTCTAGAGTACATATGGTATTGAAGTCGTTTTGGTTCAAGATATATTGATTACGACCTTATGCCCAGTGCTTATGAATAAAGTTGTTTGGTAAATGATTTATGTATAGTATACTTTATGTTGTCCTACATCTTGGTGTGGAGTGTCTTTTGTGGTGTATTTATTTTGTCTTTGGGGTGAGTGTTGCCCAGACGCTTTACACATGATCTCTGGGGATAAGCCTGATTGCTCTGTGCCAAGCTACCGGGGGGTCAGCACAGGTTATCTTTGGTGTTTAATTTACTCACCCTGACTAGGGTGGTGATTCTGCCTGGCTGGGGTGGCTGAGGTGCATACTGTAGCGAATTAGAAACCCTATTTCTAACAACTACAAATTGAAATCTTACTCAAAGTTTAAACTTACCTTTGTGAAGTGCTTAATTTGTAAATAAAAATATGCTAGTGCCCCAAAGCCCTCCTTTTAAACAAAACGACTGCTGCAATTAAATGTGGAAACATGGAATACTGAGGCAGCGTAATCCTGAAACCATCTCGGGCCTCTTCAATCCATTTAAAGGCACTCCCTGCCCCTTCAGCTCACTCTTGCTGGGTTCTTCTTTTTCCCTTTGTGACGCTTTTCCGTCTTTCTCTTCCTCCCTTTTTCCCATATGTGTCTTTTGCTTGCAGCAGAAGAATAAGCTCCGGCCATCAAAAATAATTGCCGGTGCCCAGCACCCGAAACAACAAGCACAAATTAAGCACTGCCTTTGTGAATCAGACCCTAGGTCTTTTCTAGAGACTCAGAGTATGACGAATTCCACACATTTTAACCCTGGCGGTCTTCTGACCGCCAGGGTTAATGTGGCGGTATCGCCGCCAACAAGCTGGCGGCGTATACAGCCACATCACCACTCATTCCGCTATGGCGGTATGAACCGCCGGGCCGGAGATGTGCATCTCCAATCCGGCGGTCCACACGTGACCGCCAGCGGTATAATGAGCTGGCCTACCGCCATAGTTTTCGCAGTGGTACCACCGCCAGGAAAACCATGATGGTAGGACTACCGGTGACAGGGAATTCCTTCCCTGTCAACGGTAGAAGGCTCCCCCACCCCACCCCCAGCTATCACCTAACCCCTCCTACCCCCTACAATCACACCGTCCACCCAACCCCTTCTCCCTGCAGTCATACACACACACACCCACACGCACGACGCATGCACCACCACATCCATACATGCATTTACTCACACATGCTCACACGCATACACACTGACATGCAGACACGCACTCACTGTGACATTAATACACGCATTCACTCACATGCGTACAACCATACATACACCACAACACTCACAGACGCATACACACAAGCACACACACATTCATACACACACGCAGACACCACACACTCACACACAACACCCTCCAAGCCCTCCCCTGACGGATGCCCGACTTACCTATTCTGGCGAGGTGGTTGTCCGGCAGGGAAGGGGCACTGCCACCGCCAGCAACGCCCTGCCAGCAGGACATGTCAGGCCATCTTTTTGGTCAAAATACAGCTGGCGGCGGCCTACTGGTGGGGCGGTGCAGGTGGTAGCACCGCCTGCGCGCCTCAACCACCAGCATGGCTACTGTCGGATTTTTGCCCTTATTGCGGCGGAAATCCTGCAGTAGCCATATTAGGGAGGGTGGAAGACCGCCAGCACTGGTGGTCTTCTGGCACCCTTGGCATTGGTGGTTTCCTGAGGAAACCGCTGATGTCATAATAAGCGCCAATGTTTCCTAAGACATGATGAGCCAAATGTGACGGAAAAAAAGGACCTTCTATTAAATCAAATCGAAATGCTACATGCCTTCCTGAGTGGCCCTGAGTCTCAAATCTTGTGAGTTTGGACATGAGAGCAATCCCGGCAGTTCATTGCATTTCTACCTTTACTGGTTTTTCCTTGTTAGGGTTCTGTCAAACTGCTTGAAACTGACTGTCAATAAAGCATCTGGATGCTCTGGAGTGCAAGAGCCATGACCGGTCTTTGAAAAGTGGCAATCCTAACTTGCTTAAATGAATTATTTCAGTCTGTAACTAACACTTCAGTAATTGACAAGCCCAACCTAAGTCAGTAATTCAGTGATGGACTAAGTTTTTCCAGCAGCTGTGTGCAAGCTGTCACCAAATTTCCTTCTTTTTTGCAGTAAAAGCAAAACATTGTTTTCCTATGTTGTTCACATTTTTCCATTGACAGTGTCTTTTGTGATTCCTTTTTGCATGGATTCTTGAGTAGGAGCCATGCTTTTGCTATTTTCAAATGACTTCATAGGCCAGGTACAAAGTATCCTTCAACTCATCTGTCCAAGTAGCTTCAGACGCCAGGTGTTGAAAATGGCAGACGTAATTCACCAGGGGCCAGATGTACAAAGTATATTTTTCGGTCGTGTTAGCGCGTCTGACCTTAGTTAGTAAACTTACAAGGGGGCGCGAATAGGTCGATTAACCTTTTGACTCGCAATTAAGAAGTTCTTACCATAACTCCCGGGACATGCAAATCAAAGATCAATAACCAATACACAATATCAATAATCACCAGTAATCAATAACAGTAATAATCAAGACAGTCAGTCAAGACACCATCACCTTTCAGTCATGAATAACCACACCTTTTGGTAAAAGATAGAATATTTATTTCCCTATATTAACAATACTAAGGTCATGTAGATTAATCTCAAAATCAAATGAAACACATACAGAAACAATACTGGCTGTCCAAAGCAGTGGAAGAAACGTAATCTAATCAAAGCTTGAACTACAATGCAATTTAAGGTTACAGGGCGAAATAGTAACAAAGTCAACTGCGTCAAAGTGATTACATACATTTAAATTCAGCAGAGAAATTCATCAAACATTAATCCCTATTAACATAATCACATTAGTGAGGATCCTTAACTAACATCAGATTAGCATCAGCATGTTGGGCTTCATGCAAAACAATTTAGCAACACAAATTTGGAAAAGCATCTAACTATGGCTCTATCAAAACAGTACAGTTGGTACCTAGAAAAGAAAAGCAAATACACATGATAGTCAACAGTCTAATTCATAATACCTATCCTCAGTGTGGATCAGCAAGCAGAATCAGTCTTTGTCCTCAGGACATCAGTCGGTCAGCAAGGCATCAGGATTCAGCATCAAAGTTCAGAAAACACAAAGGCCCTCATTACAACCCTGGCGGTAAAAGGCGGTTACCGCCGTGCAGAAGACCGCCAAAACACCGCAGAGGAATTCCGCTACAGCTATTATGACCCACATCTCGGAATCCGCCGAAATTCAGACACCCACACAACTCCGCCACACCAAAGGTCAGTGTTGAACTGGCGAAAACAAAACCTCCACCGTCACGCCAACAGAAATATGCCCACCCTATCACGACCCACGAATCCATGCGGCGGTCTTTCAACCGCGGTATTCCATTGGCGGTACACACCGCCGCGCTCAAAATACACACACATCTCCAAAACACCGCCACATTGGACAATTCGAAATACACACACCTGATACACATACAAACACCACTCCCACACACCCAACACTATATAAAACACACACCCACATCACCCACAAACCCCTACGACCACAATTCACGGACGAAGGCAAGATAGACAGAGAACCCCACCACACAGAGGCACACAAAACCATCACCCATACAACATTACACACCCAAAACACCACACACCACTACACATCAACACACACATCAACACTTACACCACCCCACACATCACCCACACCACCCCATGTCACGCCAAAGACATCCCCGGTTTACCGAGGAGGAGCTCAGGGTCATGGTGGAAGAAATCCTGCGGGTAGAGCCACAGCTATTTGGCTCACAGGTGCAGCACACATCCATAGCCAGGAAGATGGAGCTATGGCAAAGAATCGTGGACAGGGTCAACGCTGTGGGACAGCATCCAAGAAATCAGGAGGACATCAGGAAGAGGTGGAACGACCTACGGGGGAAGGTGCGTTCAGTGGTCTCCAGGAACAACATTGCGGTACAGCGGACTGGCGGCGGACCCCCACCTCCTCCCCCACAACTAACAACATGGGAGGAGCAAGTCTTGACCATCATGTATCCAGAGGGCCTCGGAGGAGTCGGTGGAGGAATGGGCACTGGTAAGTCAAATCTCAACTATCATATCCCCCACCCTACCTGCATGCTATCACACACCCCCACCCTCACCCCCCCCTAACACTCACACTCCTCACTAATGTCCTAATAACACAATCCACTCATCCCAACACCAAGCCCTGCATGACACAACTAAGCATGGTCACCCCTCACCAAAGCATGATCACTGCACATACCCAGAACAATCCCCTAACCATCATCACACAAACCCACACACAGGAATGCTTGCACTGGGGTACACAAACACCCAGCCATTGCACACCATTACACACACACATGCAATAATCATGCTCTTATATCCCTGCAGGACCACTCAGGAACGTCACCACACCGGAGGGTCCAGACAACTCCACTCCACCCACAGAAGAGGCCCACAGTGACGACAGCAGCTCTGCCCTACTGGATCCTGATGACCAGCCCGGACCATCGTGGGCCTCGGGACAGTCGGTTCCCCTTGCACAGGCACAGCCCAACACTGACTTTCCACCCTCTGGTAACACCAGCACAGCACCCACTCAGCAGGCCCATACCCCCGTACCCAGGACACGTCAATCAGCGGTGTGTCCACCACTACAGGGAACCCAGGATAACTCACCACCCCAACAACCACAGGGACCTGGGGGCAGTGGTAGTGGGCACACGGTCCAGGGGACGGAGGCACAGGAACACAGGGGAACTGGGAGGGCTGCTGTGCGACAGGGGGCAGACAGGCCAAGGGAACCCACTCTCCACGAGGCCCTCTCCTCTATCATGGGAGCATACCACTCCCAAGAGACGATGGCGACGGTCCTGGACAAGTTTCAGGACACCCAGCGCCTGCAGGAGGAGCAGTATTTGGGGTTCAGGGAGGAGCTCAGAACCATCAGCTCCGCCCTGGGCACCATCGTAAGGGTGCTGAAGGACATACAAAAGACCGTGAGGGACACCGTGGCACTCCAAGGGGCCCCTGACACTAGCCAGGATGACAAACTGCCCACCACCTCCGCCGGCGCTAGTGGACAGGACGCCCGCCACAGGACCACCACACCAGCACCCCACCCCCTGCAGACGGACAACCACCACGCAAGCGGTCCCTGAGATCCAGGAACAGGACAGAGCAAGATGGCAAGACCCCGCCAGGAAATGAGACCACCCTGATTGTCCTCCCACTGTCCCACTTTGTTACCCTGTCCATACTGAAACTGCCCCAGCTCCACTTCCTATGCCCATATGGGCAGTGCACCTGTGAGACTAATAGACTGGACTCTGCCATTGACATTCCTCCACCGTCCCCCATCACCATATTACTACCCCCCTCCATATTTGGGCACTTAAATAAACACCCTTGAACCACAAAACAATCTGGAGTCAGTCTGTGATTTGGTAAATATGTATAATCAATGACAGTGTAACAATGCGTTTCCAATTGTAAAGCCAACATACCTATGTCACACATCACAAGTCCTTGAAGGATGCAAGCAGATGACACACATTGCTAACCGCACCTGTGAAACCGTAATGGAAAGGTACAACTCAGTGACCAAATACTGCTATGAAATGACAGACAGGATAGAGGTAGAAGTGTGAAAGTGAATGTAATGGTAAAAAGAAAACTGTTCTCACCTGTGTGTCACTGGAAATATTGCTGTATGACTGACTCCCTGTTGTCTATGTCTTCTTCCTCAGCGTCCTCCTCATCACTGTCCACAGGCTCCACAGGCTCCACAGCTGCCACAACACCGTCATCTGGACCATCCTCCTGCAGAAAAGGCACCCGGCGTCGCAAAGCAAGATTGTGAAGCATCGAGCAGGCGATGATGATCTGGCACACCTTCTTCGGTGAGTAGAATAGAGAACCACCTGTCATATGGAGGCACCTAAACCTGGCCTTCAGGAGGCCGAAGGTGCGTTCGATCACCCTCCTAGTCCGCTCATGGGCCTCATTGTAGCGTTCCTCTGCCCTGGCCCTGGGATTCCTCACTGGGGTCAATAGCCAGGACAGGTTGGGGTAACCAGAGTCCCCTAATAGCCACACACGGTGCCTCTGGTGTTGACCCATCATATAAGGGATGCTGCTATTCCGCAGGATGTAGGCGTCATGCACTGAGCCAGGGAACATAGCATTTACCTGCGAGATGTACTGGTCTGCCAAACATACCATCTGTACATTCATCGAATGATAACTCTTCCTATTCCTGTACACCTGTTCACTCCTGTGGGGGGGGACCAAAGCTACATGGGTCCCATCAATAGCACCTATGATGTTGGGGATATGTCCAAGGGCATAGAAGTCACCTTTAACAGTAGTCAAATCCTCCACCTGAGGGAAAACGATATAGCTCCTTACGTGTTTCAGCAGGGCAGACAACACTCTGGACAACACGTTGGAAAACATAGGCTGGGACATCCCTGATGCCATGGCCACTGTTGTTTGAAAAGACCCACTTGCAAGGAAATGGAGCACTGACAGCACCTGCACGTCAGGGGGGATTCCTGTGGGATGGCGGATTGGTGACATCAGGTCTGGCTCCAACTGGGTACATAGTTCCTGGATAGTGGCACGGTCAAACCTGTAGGTGATGATCAAATGTCGCTCATCCATTGTCAACAGGTCCACCAGCGGTCGGTACACCGGAGGATTCCGCCATCTTCCCAAATGTCCCAGCTGACGGTGCCTAGGAAGGACAACAGCGACGACAGACTCAACAAAATCCGAGGTATGTACCCACAGATACACAGAACACGACACCAAAGACAAGAATCTTCCTGTATGTGTGTCGAGTGTAGGCCTAGGTATGTGTGACGCAGTAGTAAATGAAGCCATGTGGGCCCCTGAAATGGCGGCTGCCAGACCTCTAAACTGGGACAATGGGGTGTGAGGTAAAAGCGCTGGCGTTGTACACCGTCGCGGTAGGCGGTCGTAGACCGCGGCGCAATGCTGCATTTGTTAACATTGGACCCTATGGGTCCAAGGAGCCAATGATGAATTGCGCCGGCGGTGATGATACGCACCGCCGTGGACGTCACCGCCGCGGACGTGACCGCCATTTTCTATCAGTTCAATCACTCGATACCTGATCTTAGACAGGAGAGGACCTACACTGCAAGTGCTGCTGTGACCTCGGTCTGGAAGAGACAATTGCTGCTGCGTCTGGGGAAAGGGCCCCTGCCTTCACTGCTCAGGAGTTGGAGAAGCTAGTAGATGGGGTCCTCCCCCAGTACACGCTACTCTACGGTCCTCCAGACCAACAGGTAAGTACACAGGGAGTACGTTGTATGGGCTATGCCTGTGTGGAGAGGGCTGGTTGTAAGAGGGAAGGGGGCAGAGTTCAGGGAACATGAATGAATGTGAATGCATGTGCCGCATGGCAAGGGCAGGGATGTAGGCCACTCACTTTGACGGCGCAGTTGGTAATGACTTCTCTTCTTCCCCTGTGCATGTCATGTAGGTCAGTGCCCACCAGAAGAAGGACATTTGGCGTGCCATCGCCAAGAACGTACGGACCCTGGGGTTCCACCAGAGACGGGGCACCCACTGCCGTAAAAGATGGGAGGACATTCGCCGCTGGAGCAAGAAGACGGCGGAGGCTCAGCTGGGGATGTCCTCCCAACGTGGGAGGGGTGCCCGTCGCACCATGACCCCCCTGATGTTCCGGATCCTGGCGGTGGCCTACCCGGAGTTGGGTGGGCGCTTGAGGGCATCACAGCAGACACAAGGGGGTGAGTACACCCTCATTCTGGGGACTTTGCGCGCAGTTGAGGGGTCTGGGTGGGGGAGGAGGGCTGTGGGTTTCCCTAGGCCAGGGCGACTCCCGTAGGCTAGGCCCCTCCGTAATGCATGCCATGTGCCACTCCACCCTACCTCAGTAGAGTGCCAAGTACAGGTATACATGCCCCTGTGGCATCCATGTGTGCAGATGTCCACCATAGCGATGTAGGCCAGATCCCTGGAATTGCAGCTGTAGAGGCCCAGAGCGCGGCGTAGTGCAGGGGGCATCTGTGTCTGTATTGTCCACCAACGGTAGCGTTAAGCCATGCACTCAACCTCTTTTTCTTCTGTCGTCCCCCCCCCTGTTTGTGCTCTCTCTGTTCTTTTGTGCATCAGCATCATCAGGCGGAGGTACAGTGGCACCGGAGCACGAGGGAGCTGCGTCCCACATGGCCATGGAGGGCCACACCACGGACTCAGAATGCACCAGTGGGACGGAGGGCGAGGGGAGCTTCACGTTGGTTACCGGATCACCAAACAGCGACACGGACTCGTCCGCCGATGTGAGCTCCCTTGTGGTGGCGGCACCATCTGTGCCCACCACTTCTACAGGTACAGCCGCCACCTCCCCTACCAGCACCGCCCTCCCAGCAGCCCCTCAGCGTTTGCCCCGTGCCCGCTCACACAGGAGGGTGGGCATCACCTTCGCCCCAGGCACCTCAGCCCCTGCCCCTGTCACCCCAGCTGCCCTCAGTGAGGAGGCCATTGACCTCCTCAGGTCACTCACTGTTGGGCAGTATACCATTGTGAATGCCATCCAGGGTATAGAAAGGGAGTTGCAACACGGTAATGCATTCCTGGAGGGCATTCATTCTGGTCACGCTGCCCTTCATCGAACCCTGCAATCTCCGGCCTCAGCACTGATGGCAGCCATTGTCCCTGTGTCTAGCCTCCCCCCTCCAACTTCCTCCACCCAGACCCAATCCCCTGTACCCCAGCCTATCCCAAGCACACCATCAGACAAGCATGCATACACCTCAGCACACAAAAGTAGCTCAGGCAAACATAGGCACCACACATCCCACAGGCACTCACACAAGCATCACACACATACAGACACAGCAACATCCACTGCCTCCACTGTGTCCCCCTCCTCGTCATCTCCCTCCTCCCTCCCAGTCTCGTCTACACTCTCACCTGCATGCAGTACATCTACAGGCACTAGGACTCGCACCAGAACACTCAGCACCACACCCCGCTCACCTGCACTCACCACCCCCACTACCATTTACACGTCCCCTGTGTCTTCTCCCAGTGTGTCTGTGACGCCCCCTCCCAAAGTACACAAACGCGGGCACCCACACACCCAACATCCATCCACCTCACGACAGCCTCCAGTACCTGCACCTGCACCCAAAACACCTAAAGTGACACCTCCTACAACCACCTCCTCTTCCTTCACTCCCAGACCGCCTTCAGCTACCCATCCCAGTGTTCGTCAGAAACTCTCCCTCAGCAACGTTGACCTCTTTGCCCCCACCCCGCCCCTCCAATTCATAAGTCACGTAGTAGCGCCTCAGCGAAAAAGACTCCAGTACCAGTGGTGCGTGTTCAAGGTGTGTGGAGTGCACCGGCCAACAGGGCAGGCAGTGTGACAAGGAGCCAAAGCACTGCCAGTCCACCCCCTGTAAAGCATCTCAAGTTGGAAAGTGGCCGACGGGACAGGGTGAAGACTCCTGGCGGAAAAACTGCTCACAAGGGTCCCAGGGGGATTGCAGAGTCAGCTGTGACTCCTCCAAAGATGGGAAGTGCCAGGAGAAGTCTGCGCAGTCTGGTAAGAGCAGCACGGCGGAGAAGGGCGCCATCCTCCCCGGCGGCCGGGACGCCACCGCCAGCACCGTCGTCACTGGTCAGGAGACCACCGCCGGAGTCAGTGTCCAGGAGGGCAGGAGTATCGTCACTGGTTAGGAGACCACCTCCGGAGTCAGTGCCCAGGAGGGCCCCGGCAGCCACAGCCCCGCTGGGCAATGAGGGACCGTCATGCCACACACCAATGCACAGGTCAGAGACTGCCATGGCAAAGCACCGCTGAACAAGGAACTCACCGCCATGGTGAAGACCGCTGAACAGGGCAGAGCACCGCCATGGCAAAGCACCGCTGAACAAGGAACTCACCGCCATGGTGAAGACCGCTGAACATGGCAAAGCACTGCTGAACAGGGCAGAGAACCGCTGAACAGGTCAGAGACCGCCATGGCAAAGCACCGCTGAACAAGGAACTCACCGCCATGGTGAAGACCGCCGAACAGGGCAGAGCACCGCTGAAGAATGAAAACACCGCCACATCAAGCATCGTTATCCCATGTACAGCTGGGACAGTGACGGAACAGGAAGCGTCACGGGGACCCTGATGCAGTGTGGGCACCATTCCCCCTCCAGAACCAGTGGAGACATGCACCCACTCCGTCTGTCCTTAACAGGATGAAGCACTCTGGGCACCAGTCCACCTCCAGAACCAGTGGAGACATGCATCCACTCTGTCTGTCCTTAACAGGATGAAGCACTCTGGGCACCAGTCCATGTCCAGAACCAGTGGAGACATGCATCCACTCTGTCTGTCCTTAACAGGATGAAGCACTCTGGGCACCAGTCCACCTCCAGAACCAGTGGAGACTGTGGCTTTGCACTCCCCAGGATGGAACAGTGGGCAACCCAACCACTGTAGAGACTTGAGAGACTGTGGCTTTGCACTCCCCAGGATGGAACAGTGGGCATGGAGCCCTGTCGTGGATCTGGCGTGGTACTGTCATCCGCCCCCTTCCCTTCCCCCTGAGGTGCCTGTTGTATTTCTATCTGATGCCCCAGCAGTGTTCTCTCCGTTTGTGGACAGGTATCTAATGTGGGCCTCGTCCATGCATTTTTGGCCCAGTGGTGCACAGACATTGATATGTGCATACCTGCACTACTTCTCGTAATGTATAAGAGCTGGAATGTGTATATATATCTGTATATATTTGGTAACTGTATTTTGATACATTACAAAGTTTGAACTGATTTCCTTTGGTCTTTGCATTCTTCCGGGGGGGTTGTGGGTTGTTCCTGTGATTTTGGAAATGCATTGGTGTGTGTGTTGTAATGTGCGAGGGTGAGGGTGGGGGTGGGGGTGTTGCGTGTGTGTTCGTGACTTTTGCCTCCCCCCTCTCCTATGTCGTAGGTGCAGTACTCACCGTTGTCTTCGGCGCTGCCGTTGCTGGTGTTCGTAAATGAGCAGGAAACCAAGGGCAGGTAGGATTTGTAATTCCGACTCCATGGTGTCCTCCTTCCACGTGGGATGTGTAGAAGGTGAGCGTTTTCCCATTGCAAAAGCTGTTTCCGCCGTGTTTTTATCCATGGTGAATCCGCCCCGGAAAAGGTGGCGGATTGGCGGGTTGTGATACTGTGGGCGGAACATTGTCTCCCGCCTGTCTGTTGGCGGTGACCGCCGCGCTGCTTGTCTGTACCGCCGTGGTGGTCGTAGTGTTAAAGTGGCTGTCTATGTTGGCGATTTCCGCCATGGTCATGATTCCCTTTTTTTGTCCGCCGGCCTGTTTGCGGTATTACCGCACCTTTAACACCATCCGCCAGGGTTGTAATGACCCCCAAAGTCTTTAAGCACTAAAGTTAAGCACATCTCTTGTCAAGACGCAAAATGGGCAAGAATGAGCTATGGCAAATGTAGAATGCTGGGTTCTTCTCAGTGCACTGTCATTAAATTAAACCTTTTTTAAATTACTTCCCAGAGCCCCATTGGTCAGTTAACCGCATGTTCACACTTTGTCCAATAAAACTAAACTTCAAATCTATGGATTCTACCACTATTCAATTCACATGTCGTTGATTGGTTTGTCTTGCAATGTCCTCATCATCCGGCTAGTCAGGTAACAATATTGTTGCAGCTTCTACTCCAGTCAGTATCTCCATTGTTCTTCTCCTGAGAAAGTCAGTCTCACACACATTACACCCAAAATGTTACATTAGCAAGAACAGCATCTTCTAGCAATAGGTTCTCATGAGAAAAGACTTCAGCTATGAGCACATGCAAAATGGAAAATCACAGTTTAACTCTCTAGGACAGCCATTTATTAAACATTAAGAAATATAACTTTGACATGAGGCCTGTCAAGTAGGCCAAGACACTTGCTAACTTAAAGCCTACAATTAATAAAGCTAAAGCATAATGCATACCACTTAATATGACGTATTACTACATTAATCAAACATATATTCAATATTTCACAATATTAATTTACTAGTAAGTACACTTTGTGAACATTGGCGGCCACTCTTGGTAATCACATTTTTAAATGCGTGCATTATTTTTTCTACATTATTATATTTTCTACACAAACCCATTATTCAGAATACATGAACACTCATTAATAATTTTATTAATACACCTGTGCTAGCAGTCGCATATACTTGGATTCAGAGTTTGTGACTGAAAAACTGCTTTTAATAATGTACTAAATGCATTTTAAGAGTCAATAATAATTCGGTTTAGAAATGGATAAGGAATGGCTATTTGAAAGGGGCATTTTGTAGGCGTCTCCTCTACACGTCGATTCATATCCTTTTATATCAATGGTTAAGGACCTAAACAGCCATTGTAAATCACTGAAAGGTTACTGAACGGCCAGATTGAGGTCAGTAGAACACTAATGTCTATCCATCAAAATAAGTCGCGCCATTGGAGGGAACATAGAGAGGCCAAAACACTCTGGAAGACAGAGAAGTGGAGACTGAGAAGGCCCTTTGTGAATAGGGCTGAGAACCCTTGGGCCTTAGGGGTCAGGTGCTTATAGCAGGTCCCACTTCCTTGGCATTAAAAGGCAGTATCAGTTAAAAGGACAGCAAACATAATGCTCAAAAGTAGGTGAAGCTTTGAAACAACAGATGTTGTGCTTCCTCCATGTCTATTAAAGTTCTCATTTCTTTGGACTTTTGTTGTTCTTTCTCTTCCGCTGTACCCTTGGTTGTTAGTTTCCACTTATTTGGTTGCCTCCCTATTGCCCTACAGGTCTCACTTACTTACCAAAACAAGTTAATTCAACCATTTGCTCCATCTTATTCATGACTCCAGAAAATCTGAAGACTTCCATGACCCAGGTTTACCTCCTTTTCAATTTTCTGGCTGTATCCTGGTAGCTGTGGGGCTAGATATAGCTCTTTCTCCATCTTGCCTTGATAAGCACTATCCTGGGATGTGGTTGTGGTTGTCGTTGTGTAATGTACAGAAACCAAAAGTTTTCGTTTTATAGAACATTGCTGAAGTTTCTGAATCACCATAATCCCAATACCTTACCTTCCTCTCTCCCCTTTTACTTCTCTTTTCCCCAGGATAGCATTATCCTTAGACATGTCCCTAATTAGGCTGATGGTTACTGCCTTGGGAAGTGAGGCAGATTATCTACGCTCTAACGAACCACGCCAATTTTCGAGTCCTGACAGATTTACACTTAGTTTGGATGTTTTGGAATTCACAACGGTTTCCAAAAGCACTCTCAGAATGGTATGAAGTTGGAGGAACACAGAAGGTATGAATTTGGAGGAACACTTTGTATAGTTCTGAGGTGATTCTCATCAGTTACCATTCAGCCTCCTAGAACTGCTCTGGATCAACCTGTAATGAAATAAATATGTGTCATAGCCTCCTAATCTGGATCAGGTCTAGTTCCCTTATTTGCTTCAAAAGGCCTCCACACCATTTCCATCCACCACCACCCTTGCCTAGAATTAAAGAAATGTGGGGAGTCAAAGCTTTTCTTTCTGGTTCAGTTCTGCCTACCTGACTATCCTGAGTTTTGGGCTCATCTTTGTTATTTGCCTTGCTTTCTGTTGTGCTGTTTTATTGGCTATTTGTTGTGTGCCTTGGCTTCTGTCCCTCATTTCTTCTCTGTGATTGGGATTCTGGACCTGAGAACTGCCCTTAACCCATCATGTTTCTAGGGTGGCCAACAAATTCCTCTTGATGCTAAATCTGAAATTTTGGAACTGTACCAGGGACTTCTCCCAATCGCTCTGATTTACTCTGTGGGTCTGAAAGCCATCACGGCTGATTTTCTGTGGCTCATCACTTCCTAGACAGGACAAAGCTCTCCTACCAGCGTCCCTGTACCTTCCAGGGCCCATCCAGGCCCACTCTCCCTCACGTCCCCTGGATGCAAGCAGACCCTGATGGCGTGTGTTCCTACAGTTGGTTTCAACGTTAACCCAGTGTGCGGGAATCAATTTTCCCCTCTGCAATCATCTCCGACCATCATGCTCCTCCACAGTGCTTAATTTGTAAATAAAAAAGGTGCCAGTGCTCAAAGCTCTCCTCTTGAACACATGGCTGCTGCAATTAAAAGTGCAAGCACATAATACTGATGCAGCGTAATCCTGAAGCCACCTCGGGCGTCTTCAATCCATTTAAAGCCACTCCCTTCCCTTTAGCTCACTCTTGCAGCTTCCTGCTTTTCCCCTTTCTGACGCTTTTATGTTTTTTCTTCCTCCGTCTTTCCCAGGTGTCTTTTGCTCCCAGTAAATGCTTGAGACAGAAAACTAAGCGCCGGCCCTCAGAAATAAGTGCCGGTGCTCCACACCGGAAACAACAAGCACAAATTAAGCACTGCTCCTCCAGCATCCCTCTCAACAAATAAGTCTTGAGGCAAGTTGCAAACAACAAAATACTTGCTAACGTTTTTCTTTGTTTCTCAATCAGGATTGTTTTTGCCCATGGGAAAACACAGTCCCCTACACTCTCATAATGTATGGGGGTCTCTACTCTTTTCAATACTGAAAGGGGGATTGCACATGTCCCTGTCAGGAGCACATCTTTGACTATTTGCAGGGTGGGAATAGATCAGGAAAAGGTTTCTGGATACTCATAAAAAGTATATCTGTTGGTGTTCCAAACATTCATGGGTCATCCCAGTTTGCAACAGCACTCTCCAGACCTGAGAATCGATTTTCTGATACAAAAGTCTTTGCATGAGGTAATCTTTTTACGATTGTAAAATCACATTGAATGTCGAAAATGGTTTTGCACTCGAAACAATTGCTGTTTTCACATTTAAATTAAACTTAGATGGGCAAATGCGTGTGCGAATCTGTGCCTTGGTGTTTACTATCTTGGCGATTTCACTTCATTTTGTTTCCCTCATTTGACAAGTGTTTTCTGTTAGTATTTTGTAGCAGAGTTGGTGCATGCAGTGTACACGTTTAATTTATGGTTTAATACTATTGAAACATTTTCATCACTGTTTTTGCATTTTACTAAAGACTTGAAAAGCCTCAGAAATAAAGCATTCAAATGAGCAGAAAAGATGTGCTAAACTACAGTTAAATATATATGCACTACCCCACCCTTTGGGGCTATGGCTGTGTTGCTGAGCTTTTACTCTTGTTAAAAAACAAGGACAATTGTGAATTTAGGTATGCCTTCCAGTAGAGGCAATGTCTGAAGGCAGTTTTACTTTATAGCTCTTCATCGGACTTCACCATAAACTATTTACTACATGTTTTGATGCTTCAGTCCTGCTTGTCTTGGAAGGGGGGATGGTGGTTCAGAAATGTGGGGATCCTTTGATATTTCAGTTAATGATTTGCGTCATACAAACGTTGACTGAACTTCTCTGACAGTGTTAACTGAAGCACTGTTACAATGAACACTTGGCCTCAATCATTCCTACAAGTAGAGAATTTTAGCAATGCCATCAATTAAAACAGCAAATGCTCTATTCGAAAGGCATACTGGCTTAATTTCATTCATGTAACATGACACTTGCTATCACTCACTTAACAGATCACCAAGCCAGCAATTCCAACACAGCACTTTCAAGACTCTTATCCTTATAACTTTAAAAGAATGTGCATGAATGAATGTTGCAAGCGGCATTCAGGGGTGTGGAATTTAATAAAATATAGACTTGTTCATGGGACAGGTTGCTTGTTAAATCTACTTGTCCTGTGAGAAAATCTACTTGTCCCTTTGGTGCCACATACTGCGGCAGCAAATTATAACAGCAATCTTGGTATCTAAGAGCTCTGAGAATTGCGTCTCTGAATATGTCAGGATTACTACTATACTAGGGCTTGAATACTTGCAATTTTAATCCCTACTATAGCAATTTCCATATTTTGCCACCTTTCCGCAGATCTACATACTGAGGCTAGAGGAAGCAGTAAGCAACAGTTCCAGGGATGGAATGTCTTTGAGTCTGCAAACCTACTAACTTGCATGTTTTACAGATTTTCACCAGCTCTTCTCTAATCTTTTCCCATTAGAAAGGATGGAAATTTACTCCTGACAACAGCAGAAGTAGAAGTTCTTCCAGGGTTGGGAAAAAAGTGGTTGGAGGGAAACTGGCCTTGTAAACTCTCAATAGATTTTCACATGAGCAAACCTACACATGCATATTTGCTCGTGCTAAAATACAGTTCACAAATATTTTCGAGGAGTACGATTTCCTGATCTACTTCTGTAAGTTCTTGTGAATTCATGAAAGCCACTAATTCAAAGACATATATCAGAGGTGCAGTTTTGTGACTTTAAGAATTGGGTCCCTAATTAGGTCTGGCGTTAACAAAGACATTTTGTTTTTATTAAATTTCTGGTCAGCCACAGTGGTGCTGAGTTCAGCATTGCCGTGCTGATCATGACTCCACTCTCTGCTATCCTTTTCATGGCGGGCTCCCCGCCATGAAAAGACTAGCGGAAAGCCAATGCTGGGAGCCACAGAGGGGCCCCTGCACTACAGCACAGGGCCCCCCCTGCCAGCACCCTTGGAATGTGCACTGTCTACTATGCATTTTGAGGGGGCTTGTGTGCGACCACATTGGCCTTGGCTCCCTTGAGGGATCCAGGTCAATAGCACTGCACTGTTTCTGCTGGGCTGACCAGCGGAAACGTCATAATGCAAGGTTTCAACAGGTCAGCCTGGCAGCAACATTGTAATAGAATGGGGGTGAGGCTGCCAGCTTGACATCAGCCTCATCTCCGCGACTTTGGCAGTCTGACGGTCAGACCAGGAAACTTTTAATCAGCCCCTAAGTGTTGCCAAGACAGCTGCCACTTTTTTTTTTGGCTGCTTTCCAATAACCACCAAACTTTTCATTACTCCGTCACAACGGTGACGGATATCCCATCTGCTGAAATCTAAATCCTATTCCCATTTTCCTTGGGATTTAGATTTTGGAGAATGGAATATCCGTTGTGACGGAGTAACCCGTCCGACAATATCTAAATCAGGACCCTAGAATTTTAAGGTATGGGATATTCCATCAAAGGTGGATATCTGGTCAATTGTATTCCAAGTACATTATAGGGGTCATTCTGACCCTGGCGGTCTCGGACCGCCAGGGCGCAGAACGACAGAAGCACCGCCAACAGGCTGGCGCTGCTTCAATGCCCATTCCGACCGCAGCGGTAAAGCCGCGGTCGGAATACCGGGGCCGGCGGTTTCCCGCCGTTTTTGCCCCGGCTGGGCGAATCCGCCAGGGCAGCGCTGCATGCAGCGCTGCATGCAGCGCTGCATGCAGCGGTGCCGTGGGGATTCCGACCCCCTTCCCGCCAGCCTGTTTCTGGCGGTGTATACCGCCAGGAAGAGGCTGGCGGGAACGGGTGTCCTGGGGCCCCTGGGGGCCCCTGCACTGCCCATGCCATTGGCATGGACAGTGCAGGGGCCCCCTAACAGGGCCCCAGCCTGCTTTTCACTGTCTGCCTTGCAGACAGTGAAAAGCGCGACGGGTGCTACTGCACCCTTCGCACACCTGCAACACCGCTGGCTCCATTCGGAGCTTCAGTGTTGCAGGCCGCCTTCCCGCTGGGCCGGCGGGTGCTAACAATGTTAGTGCCCGCCGGCCCAGCGGGAAGGTCGGAATGCGGGAAGCGGTATTTTGGCCGCGTGGCGGCCAAATGGCGCTTCCTGCCTGGCGGGCGGCAACCGCCGCCCGCCAGTGTTAGAATGAGGGCCTATGTCCTATGACAGATGTAATATTGCAGACAGAATATCTGCCGTGTTTGAGATGGAATATCACATCCATCAAATATAAAGAAGGACCAGACTCAAATACATTCATAATGGCACAGAGAAATGTTACAGTTGTTTTTATACACCAAACGAGACAGTATGGGAGTTGATGCCATCACACAACATGGAGCAATGTCCTTTACAAAAAGTTCAAAATCATTAGCCAATAATTAAATATGAGACCAATGTAGGTTACACAATTTTCCGATGATAGCTCAATAATGTATTTTTAATATATATGGTGTTTGCCATCATATGTTTGTTTCTAGCATTATTTTTAATCCTCCTCTGTATAAGTAGACTACCATAACAAGAGGATCATCTGGTGGGCCATAACGAGGAGTGTGTGCCATCAGAGGGTCTACAGGTGCCACAGCATTCACTGCAGAAAACAGTGGGACCTTCGGCGCTGTACATGCCTCACTGCCCTAAACCAGTTGGGAAGGATCTCCCAGCAGAAGAAGAAGCTTGTACAGTGGTCGCTGACCCCTTGATGCAGCACATTCTTGTAGAGGCCTAACCCCATTTGGAATGGTAGCTGAAGAAGTAGGCGGGGGGAGATAAGTTTTATCACTAATGCTGCTTATATCCCTTGTTTACATTTTGGGGGATGGAGTACTGCATCACAAATGCAACAAATACACTGTCCTCCATTCTAGAAGAGTCATAGGATATAATGCACTTGTAAGCCTGTGGATGTTATATCTCTCACATTAGTCATAGAATAACCCATCCAAAATTGTAAATCAGGCACTGTGTGAGTAGACAATGGTTTCTCTTCCAATACTAACAATCTGTTAGTCATTTTCGGCATGAAGGTCTGCGTGTGAACGTGTTTTCAAACTAATATTTGTAATAATTTGTGTATGCTTAGGCTAGCTAAGGAGCATGATTCTAAAAAGAAAGGATGCGATTTATATTTTTGTGGAATGGGTACTACATCACAAACATGATCAATATCCCATCTGTTATATTAGAGATGGCATTGGCAATAATGCACTTGTAATGTGGTAGATGGGCTATCTGCCATGTTAGTGACAGTATGCTGTCTAACAAACAGAAACCAGCCCCTTCATTGGGTGCTTCAGTACATTTACACTTCTGTTGTGCAGTAAAAAGTGTTGAGCGTGATCAGATATCTACAGGTCATGATACATTGGTAGTACTTTGAATAATGCACAACTATGTTGCATGGGCAAGTATCCCTTGGCAACTATTTGGAGGAATACTAGCTGTGGACATGCAGGTCATTGGCAAGTGCATGACCAGGCTATTACAGTGCTCTGGACAGTTGTTCGGGTAGAGTTTCCACTTTTTGAAGACAATCCATAAAGAAAAATATTGAAAATAGCTGGAAGCCTCTAACACATAAAATCATTTTGAGACGCTTTGGGAAGCCGTTCATGTCAACGTTACGGTTCCTCATGTAGGACACCTCCTGAAATGCATAGTGTGCAGCAAAATGAACATGACACACACCAGAATGAATGTAATATGTGTCAAAATAAATATGATACTGGCAGAGAGAATCTGACTTGAACCAAAACAAATATGAAACCTGGCAGAGTGAATATGCTACTTAGTGATTAATATGAATAGCACACACTATGAATTGAATAAGAGATATACTGAAATATATATCAATCATACTTAAATTAATATATGGCCTCTTACTGTAAACAATATATCAATCACTGAAACAAATACACTAGTAATCAAAAAGAATGGGACAGTTCTTGAAATGACTGACATACGCCAAGAGGAATATGACATACATTAAAATGAATATGACATATTGGAAATAAATATGAGATACCGAAATGAACATTACATATGTTGTAATGAATATGAATTACTTTCAAATGAATATTACCCAGATTGCAATGAACATGAGATATACAGAACTGAATAGGAGATAATTTAAAATGAATATGACTTGTGTTGGAATTAATATAAGCTGCATTAAATTGAATCTGACATGACCTCAAATGAGTATGACCATAGCTGGAATTCTCATGACATTTGTCAAAATGAATATGTCATGCATTGAAATTAATATGACACAAATTAAATGAATATATGTTAAAAAGAATAAGTTGCATCTTAGAATTAGTATAACAAGTGTTAATGTGAATATGACATTCATTGAAATAAATATAGCAGTGCTTGAAAGGAATATAACACATGTTAAAATGAATATGGCACAAGTTGAAATTAATATGAGCTTCATTGAAATTAATTTGACATGTTCTAAAATTAATTTGGGTAACATTAAAATTACCATGAGGTTTATCAAAATGAATATGGCTTGCATTGAAAGTAATAGAACGTACACTGACATGATTATGATACATGTTGCAATGGATATGATTCATGATAAAATTAAGTGTTGTTATGAATGGGACATCCATTGAAAGGAATATGACACATGAAAAGATGAATATGACATTCAAATGAATATGTGCCCCATTGAAATTGATTCAATATGCCTTAAAATGAATATGACCAATGCTAAAATTAAAATGAAACGTGTCAAAATGAATGTTATGCTTTGAAATGAATATGATAGACATCAAAATGAATATTGCATATACTGAATGAATATGACCTATTTTGAAATGGATATGACCCATGTTGGAATTATTATGACAGGTTATAAGGTGAATAAGACATCCATTGAAATCAATATGACATTCATTGAAAGGAATATGACACATATTAAGATAAATATGAACCACTTTGAAATGAATACGACACTTGGTGAAATTAATATGGCCCATATCAAAATGAATATGACATTCATTAAAATGAATATGACACTTTTTTAAATGGATATGAAACTATGCGAGATAAATGTAGCATGCTTTGAAATGAATAAAACACATATTGAAATGATCTCAAGACAGGTTTAAATGACAATATCCCCTGTTTAAATGAATATGGCTTGCATTGAACCAATATTGGTTTGCTTCAAAATTAATATTACATACTGAAATTAACATTACATATTCTGAAATGATACAATATGGACTACAATGGATTAACTAAAAGTATTAAACCACACATTTAATTAAATATAAAACAGGAAAGCATCCTTCACCATGCATCCATTACATGCATCATTTACAATGCAGGTAAGAGATGAGAGATGAAGAGTGAGGAATGTGGTGTGAGAGTAGATTAGTGTGGGATAAATGTTTAGATGTTGGGAATTAGGATAGGTAAATAGGAATTGAGGGGTGATAAGTGGACAATGAGGGTTAA
Source organism: Pleurodeles waltl (assembly GCF_031143425.1). Lineage (NCBI taxonomy): Eukaryota > Metazoa > Chordata > Amphibia > Caudata > Salamandridae > Pleurodeles > Pleurodeles waltl. Next base: position 659,634,364 of record NC_090440.1, read on the forward strand.
GGAGGGAGGTTTGATGAATGAGGGGGTGATCAGTGAGTCACAAGGACAAAGGTAAATGGAAATATGGATGAGTGATAAGGAATGAGGATTAAGTAGAGAGGCATGAGGCGTGGGGGATTTGATTATCCTAAACTAGATGGAGAGTGCATTTTAGAACATCATTGTTAGTTCATTTCACTCATCACACAAACTGAGGAGAAAGGGTAAACCACAAGAGAGGGATGGAATAGGTGATTAGGGGCAAGATGTGAGGTGTAATGATTGGGGAGTGAGGGAAGAATAATGAGTGATGAGGTGCAAAGGATACGTATTGACTACTGAGAGATGAGGGATTGGAGATAAGAAATGAAAGTGGCAGATGAGGTCTGAGGAGTGAGAGATGACAGATAAGGTTGAAGGAATTGGGTTTGAAGAATAAGAGGTAAAGACTGAGGGATGATGAGTGAACAATAAGGATGTCTTACAAGGAATTAGGTCCTGCATGTTTGAAGGATGAAGAATGGAGAATGATGGATAAGAAGTGACAGATGAGAAATAAGGATTGAGAAATGAAGTTTGCAGGCTCAGAACTGAAGGTTGATTGGTAAGGCTAAAGTGAGGGATGGAGAATGAAGTAACAGTGATGGGTGCTGAGTGAGAAATATAAGGTGAAGATTGAGATCTGAGTCATGAGGAGGTAAGGATGAGGATATCCTAATATGGCAAAACACAAAGTGTTCACTATGTTCTCCCTAGTGGCCAGGATATGCCCAGGCGTGGGACCCTTGCTCACTGTGCCACTGGATGAACCTTACTGATGAGGGGTGATACCCTAAAACTGGTCCCCGGATGCTTGTGTCCAGTCCAGGGAGGACTTGGCCTGGCCGTTTGGGCGGAACTGTTCCTATGGGGAGCAGGGTCAAGACTAATTTGCATATAGCTGGGTCCAAAGTGGGGTGGCATGGTGAGCAAAAGAACAATGAATTTAACCCAGATCTGTGACTGGGGATGAGTGTTTGAAAAGTTTCAGCACTCCATGTATCATCTTGTTGTGTTTGATATCCTGATATGGTCACCGTGGTGGACATTTTAGGAAACATCATTTGTTCAGTTCCCATGCCACTGTTGAATTGGGGGTGAGTGATCAGTTATAGATGAGGGATGTTGAGTAAGAAATCAGAGGTTGAAGAGCGTAGAACGAGGGAAGAAGAGTAAGGAAAGTGAGTGAGATAGAGAGAGATTAGGTGAGAGAAATGAGGGATGAGGTTTGAGTGGTGAGGATGAGGGGTGAGGGAGGAGGAGAAGGCAAGTGAGGGATGCAGGAAAGGATGGGAAGTGAGGATTGAGGCAGGAGGGAGGAGTGATTAAAAGTGAGGAATTAGAGATGACGAAAGAGAAATTAAGGATCAGGAGTTCGATATCAGGGCTGAGCATTGAGGAATGATGGTTGATTTTAAAAAATGAGAAGCAAAGAAAGAGAAGTGAGGTCAAGAGGATACGAGTATGAGTGAGGAATGAGAACTGAGGCATGAGATGTAAAGGCCCAGCATGTCCTAAAATGAATTTTGTAGTCTACAATTTTAGCTATTATCATTGTCCATTTCATTTATTTCTCAGAGGAGATGTATGAGCAGTAAGAGAAGAGGAAAGAAGAATAGGGACGGATGTGGAATGAAGTGTGAGAAATAAGTGATGTAGAGTGAGTAGAAAAGAGTGGGACATAAATGGATGGAATAAAGGATGAGGGATGTGGAGGGACAAATGAGGGGTGAAGGGATGAAACATAAAAAGTAGATTGAGTGATGCAGAGTGAGGGATGTGAAAGATTATTAGAAATCAGAAGTGAGAGATTACTTATGTATGGGGAATAGAGGATAGCTAATGAATGGTGAGGAATGAGGAGTGAGGGTAGAGGAGGACATACAACATTTAGGGCCTCCTTCATATTTTGTCAGTCTGTCTGTCCTCCGCCAGGTCAACAGAGTAAATTACCATGTTGCCCTGTCTAAGATTGTAGTCACCAGATTCTGAAATGTCTATTGGCCTGGCAGACATTTTAAGCATTGACAGGTACCACTGTTCCCTCTCCACTAAGAATTTAACCTGGTCCATAAGCATGATAGAAGAGAAGTATAGAGTGAGGAGTGAAGAAGGAGAGGGCTGAGGGATGAAAGGAGTGTGGTAGGATGAGTAATGGATAAGGACTGATGAGTGAGGGTTGAGGAGTGAGAGGGTATACATGAGGAATAAAGTATGTGGAGAGGTGTGTGTTGTGTGTGGAGGGGGGATTGCATACCCACAGTGAAAACCTGGGTGGTCATTACAACCCTGGCGGACGGTGTTAAAGCGGCGGTAAGACCGGCGGTAAAAAAATAGCAATTACGACTGTTGCGGAAACCGCCAACAAAGACAGCCACTTTAACACTCTGACCACCACGGCGGTACAAACAAACAGCGCGGCGGACACCGCCAACAGATAGGCGGGAGACAATGTACCGCCCACACTATTATGACAGGCCAATCCGCCACCTTTTCCGGGGTGGATTCACCGCGGATAAAAACATGGCGGAAACAGGAATTTTGAAGGGAAAACGCTCAACTCTACACACTCCACGAGGAACGAGGACACCATGGAACCGGGACTCCAAATCCTACCTGCGATAGTCTTCCTGCTCCTCTACCAGGAGCACGAACGCCGGCGGTGAAGACCATGGTGAGTACTGCACCTACGACACAGGGGAGGGGGGGAGGGAAAAAAACAGGGACACACACATGCAACACCCCCACCCTCACCCACTACAACACACACCCTAATGCATATCAATACATCACAGTTACACCCCCCAAGCCCTCCCGGAAGAATGCAAAGACCAAAGAAAATTAGTGTAACCATCGGAATATATTACAAATAAGTAGGCAGAAATATATATATATACACCATGTACAAAATATATACCAGGCATAGTAGTCCAGGTACTGCACAAAGAAAGTCCGTGGAACACTGGGACCACACGGTATGGGCGAGGCCCACACAAGATCCCCGACCATGACGGAGAGAACACTGCAGGGGCATCAGACAGCAAGAAAACAGGCACCTCAGGGGGAGGGAAAGGGGGGGCACCTCAGCCGCTTGAGTGCACAACGCCAAATCCACGAGGGGGCCACATGCCTACTGTTACATCCTGGGGAGTGCAAAGCCACAGTCTCTCAAGTCTCCCAAGTGGGTGGTTTGCCCACTGTTCAATCCTGGGGAGTGCAAAGCCACAGTCTCTCAAGTCTCTACAGTGGGTGGTTTGCCCACTGCTCAATCCTGGGGAGTGCAAAGCCACAGTCTCTCAAGTCTCTACAGTGGGTGGTTTGCCCACTGTTCAATCCTGGGGAGTGCAAAGCCACAGTCTCACAAGTCTCTACAGTGGGTGGTTTGCCCACTGTTCAATCCTTGGGAGTGCAAAGCCACAGTCTCTCAAGTCTCTACAGTGGGTGGGTTGCCCACTGTTCAATCCTGGGGAGTGCAAAGCCACAGTCTCACAAGTCTCTACAGTGGGTGGTTTTTCCACTGTTCAATCCTGGGGAGTGCCAAGCCACAGTCTCTCAAGTCTCTACAGTGGGTGGTTTGCCCACTGTTCAATCCTGGGGAGTGCAACGCCACAGTCTCTCAATTGGATAACAGTCTCCACTCATTCTGGGGGGGGGGCATGGTGCCCAGAGTGCTTCATCCTGTTTAGGACAGAGGCAGTGGGTGGATGTCTCCACTGGTTCTGGAGGGGGACTGGTGCCCAGAGTGCTTCATCCTGTGAAGGACAGAGGTAGTGGATGACAGTCTCCACTGGTTCTGGAGGGGGACTGGTGCCCAGAGTGCTTCATCCTGTGAAGGATAGAGGTAGTGGATGGATCTCTCCACTGGTTCTGGAGGGGGACTGGTGCCCAGAGTGCTTCATCCTGTGAATGGTAGTGGGGGTGGTGACTACACGTGAGCGGGGTGTGGTGGTGGGTGTGCTGGAGAGGGACGTAGTGGCTGTAGAGGTAGTACATGCAGGTGTGAGTGTAGACGAGACTGGGAGGGAGGAGGGAGATGAGGAAGAGGGGGACACAGTGGAGGCAGTGGATGTTGGTGTGTCTGCATGTGTGTTGCTTGAGTGAGTGCCTGTGGGATGTGTGGTGCTTATGTTTGCCTGAGCTTCCCTTGTGTGTTGAGGTGTGTGCAGGCTGGTCTGATGGTGTGCTTGGAATAGGCAGAGGTACAGGGGATTGGGTCTGGGTGGAGGAAGTTGGAGGGGGGAGGCTAGAGACGGGGACAATGGCTGCCATCAGTGCTGAGGACAGAGTTTGAAAAGCTCGGTGAAGGGCCGCCTAACCAGAATGAATGCCCTCCAGGAATGCATTAGTTTGTTGCAACTGCCTTTCTACACCCTGGATGGCATTCAACATGGTAGACTGCCCAACAGTGAGGGACCTGAGGAGGTCAATGGCCTCCTCACTGAGAGCAGCAGGGGTGACTGGGGCAGGGCCTGAGGTGCCTGGGGCGAAGGTGATGCCCACCCTCCTGGGTGAGCGGGCACAGGGCGAAGGCTGAGGGGCTGCTGGGAGGGCTGCTGGGAGGGCGGTGCTGGTACGGGGGATGGCGGCTGTACCTGTAGATGCGGGGGGCACAGATGTTGCCGCCACCACAAGGGAGCTCCGATCAGAGGAGGAGTCAGTGTCGCTGGTGTCAGCTCCTGTCCCCGCCATGGAGCTCAACTTGCCCTCCGTCCCACTGGTGAATTCCGAGGCCGTAGTCTCGCCCTCCAGGGCCATGTGGGATGCAGCTCCCTCCTGCTCCGGTGCCACTGCTGCTCTGCCTGATGATGCTAATGCACACAAGAACAGGGAGACCACAAAAAGGGGGGGGACGATAGAAGAAAGACATGTTGAGTGCATGGATTACCGCTACAGTTGGCGGACACGACAGACACAGAAGCCCCCTGCACTACGCCGCGCTCTTGGGCTCCACTGTTCAATTCCTGGGAAATGGCCTACAAGGCTATGGACGACATCTGCACACATAGATGACACAGGGGCATGAATAGCTGTACTTGGTACTCTACAGAGGTGGGGTGGTGTGCCACATGGCCTGCCGTACGCAGGGGCCTTGCCTACGGAACTCGCCCTGGCCTAGGGAAACCCACAGCCTTCCTCCCCCACCCAGACACCTCCACTGCGCGCAAAGTCAGCAGAATGAGAGAGTACTCACCCCCTTGTGTCTGCTGTGATGCCCTCAAGCGCCCATCCAACTCCTGGAAGGCCACCGCCAGGATCCTGAACATCAGGGGGGTCATGGTGCGACGGGCACTCCTCCCACGTTGGGAGGCCATCCCCAGCTGAGCCTCCACCGTCTTCTTGCTCCAGCGGCGAATGTCCTCCCATCTTTTCCGGCAGTGGGTGCTCCGTCTGTGGTAGACCCCCAGGGTCCGGACGTCCTTGGCGATGGCACGCCAAATATCTTTCTTCTGGTGGGTGCTGACCTACATGAAATGTACAGGGGAAGAAGAGAAGTCATTACCAACTGCACCGTCAAAGTGATTGGCCCCCATCCCTACCCTTGCCATGTGGCACATGCATTCACCGTCTTTCATGCACGCAGCACTCTGCCCCCTTTCTTCTTACATCCAGCCCTCTCCACACAGGCATAGCCCATACAACATGCTCCCTGTGTACTTACCTGTTTGTCTGGAGGACCGTAGAGTAGCGTGTACTGGGGGAGGACCCCATCCACAAGCTTCTCCAACTCCTCCGATGTGAAGGCAGGTGCCCTTTCCCCAGAAGCACGAGCCATTGTCTCTTCCAGACCGAGGACACAGCAGCACTTGCAGTGTAGGTCCTCTCCCGTCGAAGATCAGGTATCGAGTGATTAAACAGATAGAAAATGGCGGTCACGTCCGCGGCGGTGCGTACCGTCACTGCCGGCGTACATCGTCATTGGCTCCTGGGACCCATAGGGTCCAATGTTAACCAATGCAGCATTGCGCCGCGGTCTTCGACCACCTACCGAGACGGTGTACAGCGCCAGCACAGTTACCTCACCTCACATTGTCCCACTTTAGAGGTCAGGCAGCCGCCATTTCAGGGGCCAACATGGCTTCATTTTCAACTGCGTCACACATACCTAGGCCTAGATTCAACACACATACAGGCCACCTTTTGTGTATGATTGGTGTTCTGGGTAAACTGTGGGTGCGTACCTCTGAGTTGTTTGACTCTGTGCTCGCTGTTGTCCTTCATAGGCACCGTCCTCTGGGACATGTGAGGAGATGGCGGCATCCTCCGGTGTACCGACCGTTGGTGGACATGTCGACAAAGGAGGAGCGACATTTGATAATCACCTACAGGCTTGACCGTGCCACAATCCAGGAACTGTGTACCCAGTTGGAGCCAGACCTGATGTCAGCAATCCGCCATCCCACAGGAATCCCCCCTCAAGTGCAGGTGCTGTCAGTGCTCCATTACCTTGCAAGTGGGTCATTTCAAACAACTGTGGCCATGGCATCAGGGATGTCCCAGCCTATGTTTTCCAAAGTACTGTCCAGAGTGTTGTCTGCCCTTCTGAAACACATGCGGAGCTACATCATTTTCCCTCAGGTGGAGGATTTCCCTACAGTGAAATGTGATTTCTATGCCCAGCCACATATCCCCAACATCATAGGTGCCATTGATGGGACCCATGTGGCTTTGGTCCCCCCTCACAGGAGTGAACAGGTGTACAGAAACCGGAAGAGTTATCATTCTATGAATTTACAGATGGTATGTTGGCAGACCAGTACATCTCCCATGTGAATGCCATGTTCCCTGGCTCAGTGCATGACGCCTACATCCTACGGAATAGCAGCATCCCTTATGTGATGGGTCAACTCCAGAGGCACCGTGTGTGGCTATTAGGTGAGCACCTGGAAGCAAGTCAGTGGGAATGGTTGTTTCGGTCTGGGGTTATCCCTCCAGGTTAGTGTGTGTCTAACAGTTGCCCCTCGCCATTTGCAGGTGACTCTGGTTACCCCAACCTGTCATGGCTACTGACCCCAGTGAGGAATCCCAGGACAAGGGCAGAGGAACGCTACAATGAGGCCCATGGGCGAACTAGGAGGGTGATCGAGCGGACCTTCGGCCTCCTGAAGGCCAGGTTCAGGTGCCTCCATATGACAGGTGGATCCCCATTCTACTCACCAAAGAAGGTGTGCCAGATCATCCTGGCCTGCTGTATGCTTCACAACTTGGCTTTGCGACGACAGGTGCCTTTTCTGCAGTTGTTGCAGCTGTGGAGCCTGTGGACAGTGATGAGGAGGAAGCAGAGGAAGAAGACATGCACAACAGGGACTCAGTGATCCTGCAATATTTCCAGTGAGACACAGGTAGGAATACAAACCTGCCTGCTACATGTACTTTGACACTACTACCTCTCTCCTGTCTGTCGTTTTCACTCAGTGTATGGTCACTGAGTTGTCACTTTCCCTTACGATTTCACAGATGTGGGTCCCACTGTGTGACATCTGCTTAGATTCCTCATGGACTAGAGCTGTGTGACATAGGTATGGTGACATTATTATTTAAAAAACATTTTGCTAATACACTATTTCGAAATCACAGACAGACTCAAGATCATTTTGTGCTTTAGGTGTGTTTATTTAAATGCTCAATATTGGAGGGGTAGTGAAATGGTGAGGGGTGATGGCGGAGGAGTGTCCATGGCAGAGTCCAGTCTATTAGTCTCACAGGTGCATTGCCCATATGGGCATAGGAAGTGGAGCTGGGGCAGTTTAATTATGGACAGGGTGACAAAGTGGGACAGTAGGATAACAATCAGGGTGGTCTCATTTCTTGGCGGGGGTCTTGGCATCGTGCTCTGTCTTTGTCCTGGATCTCAGGGACCGTTTGCTGGGTGGTTCTCCCTCTGCAGGGGGTGGGGTGCTGCTGTGGTGGTCCTGTGGCGGGGCATCCTGTCCACTAGTGCCGGCAGAGGTGGTGGGCAGTTCACCGTCCATGCTAGTGTCAGGGGCCCCTTGTAGTGCCACAGTGTCCCTCCTGGTGTTGAGTACTTCCTTCAGCACCCCTACGATGGTGCCCAGGGTGGAGCTGATGGTTCTGAGTTCCTCCCTGAAGCCCATATACTGTTCCTCCTGCATGCGCTGGGTCTCCTGAAACTTTGCCAGTACCGTTGCCATCGTCTCCTGAGAGTGGTGGTAGGCTCCCATGATGGAGGAGAGGGCCTCGTGGAGAGTGGGTTCCCTTGGCCTGTCTGCCCCCAGTCGCACAGCAGCCCTCCAAGTTCCCTTGTGTTCCTGGGCCTCCATCCCCTGGACCGTGTGCCCACTACCACTGACTCCAGGTCCCTGTTGTTGTTGGGGTGGTGAGTTATCCTGGGTTCCCTGTAGTGGTGGACACACAGCTGATTGACGTGTCCTGGGAACGGAGGTATAGGCCCGCTGGGTGGGTGCTGTGCTGGTGTTTCCAGAGGGGGGAAGGTCTGTGGTGGCCTGTGCCTGTGTGAGGGGAACCGACTGTCCAGAGGTCCCCGATGGTCCGGGCTGGTCATCTAGCTTCAGTTGGACAGAGGTGCTGTCATCACTGTGGGCGTCTTCTGTTGGTGATGTGGACATGTGTGGACCCTCCTGTCCGGTGACGTTGGGTAGGGGTCCTGCAAGGGTATAAAAGAATGTTTCATAAATCTGTGTGTGTAATGGTGTGCAATGGGTGGGTGACTGTGTACCCCAGTGCTAGCATTCCTGTGTGGGAGCTTGTGTGATGATGGTTTAAGGGGGTGTATGGGTATGTGCAGTGGGCATGCTTTGGTGATGGGTGTCCATGCTTTGTTGTTGCATACAGGGCTTGGTGTTGGGATGTGTGGGTTGTGATGTTGGGACATATGTGAGGAGTTGTGGTGCTGGGGGTGAGGGTGAGGGTGGGGGTATGTGATAGCATGCAGGTAGGGTGGGGGGTGTAATAGTAAAGCTTTGTCTTACCAGAGTCCATTCCTCCAGCTACTCCTACGAGGCCCTCAGGATGCAGAATTGCCAAGACCTGCTCCTCCCATGTTGTTAGTTGTGGGGGAGGTTGTGTGGGTCCGCCGCCAGTCTGCTGAACCACCAGATGGTGTCTTGAGACCACGGAACGCACCTTCCCCCGTAGGTTGTTCCACCTCTTCCTGATGTCCTCCTGATTTCTTGGGTGCTGTCCCACTGCGTTGACCCTGTCCACTATTCTTTGCCATTGCTCCATCTTCCTAGCTATGGAGGTGTGCTGCACCTGTGATCCGAATAGCTGTGGCTCTACTCGGATGATTTCCTCCACCATGACCCTGAGCTCCTCCTCCGAGAACCTGGGGTGTCTTTGCCTTGCCATGGGGTGGTGTAGGTGATGTGTGGGGTGGGGTGTGTGGTGATAAGTGTGGTGATATTTAGTGGTATGTTGTGTGAGGTGCGTGGAAGTTGTGTGGGTGATGGTGTTGTGTGCCTGTGGATGATGTTGTTCTTGCTGGTGGTGTCTCTCTCTGGCCTTCTTTCGGAATTTTTGGTAGTAGGGGTTTGTGGGTGATGTGAGTGTATGTTTTATATTGTATTGGATGTGTGGGAGTGGTGTGAGTATGTGTATTAGATGTGTGTATTTTGAATTGTCCAATGTGGCTGTGTTTTGTAAGAGTGTGTGTATTTTGAACGCAGCGGTGTGTACCGCCATTGGAATACCGCGGTTGAAAGACCGCCGCGTGGATTCGTGTGTCGTGATAGTGTGGGCGTATTTCTGTTGGCGTGATGGTGGAGGTTTTGTTTTCGCCAGTTTATCACTGACCTTTGGTGTGGCGGACTTGCGTGGGTGTCTGACTTTTGACGGATTCCGAGATGTGGGTCATAAAAGCTGTGGTGGAATTCTGCGGCCGTGGCGGTGTGTTGGCGGTCTTCTGCATGGCGGTAAGCGCCTTTTACCGCCAATGTTGTAATGACCGCCCTGGTTATATGATATGCTATACTGCAATGACCAACTTGAATTCTACTATTCCACCATTCACCAGGCTCTGTAGCCTAAGAACATCTGGGGCCCGTTGCAAGAATATTTGTTAACTCATGGTATCAATCGCATCAAAACCAGATGTAGATTGGGCCAAACAAGCGGAATGGGGTAGGGATGGGTGAATGAATGGAATGTGTATACAGGCTAATTCCTGGACAAGAGCTCCAAATGAAATGGCACCTGAAGCACCCTTATGGCCCTTTTATAGCTGTGATTAATGCCACTGTACTTTGGAGGTGCCGTCCTGATGTGGGGAAAGGATTCCTGGGACAAGGGGGATACTGCTGGACTGTTGCTGTATTATACGCAGGGCCACTGGAATTATGTGGCAAATAACAGGCCAAATTGTACATCACGTTGCCTAAGTTATGCAGCAACAAAAGGCAAATTAGGCTGCATGATGTGGTGCATATTGTGATAGTATTACTGCATTATTTTGTCATTTATACTCATGTTACCTTCTGCCAGGACCAAGTCCAGCGTACTGCGATTTCATCTCCCAACTACACTTTCCTTGGCAACCTCCACTTCCATCATGACAACCACAATGAAATCAACACAACCAACCTTCTCGACAGCATGAACAACATCAGACTCACCCAGTTCGTTCATGACCACACGCACACCGCAGGCCACACACTAAACCCCATCTTCATCTCCAGTGATTGTATCAGGTACAGCCACAACACAGAACTCACTTGGACCAACCACTCCATCGTTCACTTCAACATTACCAGCTCACAGACCTCCCAATGCCTCTCACTGCAGCTGGAGCAAAGCCTCAAAGGACACATAGATCAACACTCTCATTACTGCCTACCTTATCTCCTCTACCAACCTAGACCAGAACTTCTGAAAAGTCAACAAAAGATCACCAACTGTGCCAACAAAGGCGCTCCTATCAGCAACACCCACAGAAGGTCCACCAAGCAGGCTAGCTGGTACACTGGTACACTGAAGACCACACTGTAAGCAACTGGAAAGGACATGGTGCACTAGCGAGAACATTACCGACAAGTCCGCCCTCTTTTCTACCATAGACAGTTGAGAGAATCGAAGAAAAAGGCCTTAGTCTCACACATCGAATCAAGCCCCAATAACAGCAAAGAACTCTTCAACATTGTCAAGGAATTCTCTAAACTCTGAACCACAAGAAACAACATTACCCCTCACAGGAACTCTGTGAAGACCTTGCAAACTTCTTCCACGACAAAATCGCTAACTTCTACAGAAACTTTAAACCCAAGCCCAAGGCCACCTACTTCTTCAAGCAACACAATGACCTCACCACCACTACCACTACAGACATCTGACTCACTGAATGGAGCCAGCTTACCCCACAGGACACTGCCTCCCTCATGAACTCTGTCCACTCAGGGGCCCCAACCGACCCATGACCTCACCACATCTTCAAATACATACTCACCACCTTGTTCAACACCTCAATTGCCACGGCTACTGGAAACAGCAGAAGTCAAGGCTGTACTAAAGAAACCATCAGCAGACCCCAGGGAACCCAACAACTACTGACTGATCTCCCTGCTCCCATTCCCGGCCAGGTATTAGAAAAAGCCATCAATTAATGGCTCTCCTCATATCTGAAACAGAACCCTAGCACCAAGACAGCCCTCCTCATAGCTACCAATGACATATGAGCCCTACTTGACCGAGGAGGGACTCTCAGCAGCCTTCAACACAGTCTCCCACCACACATTCATCACAAGTCTGCACAACATAGGCATCCAAGTAGCCACTCTTAGTTGGCTCTCCTCTTTCCTCACCGGACCGGAAAAATGCAGAAAGTCCACTTTCTCCTTTTCACCTCCAAACCTAAGGAACTCATTTGTGAAGTAACCCAAGGATCCTCACTGAGCCCCACCCTCTTCAACACTTATATGACACCACTAGCCAATATCGCCAAAACCCACAGACTCAACACCATATCCCATGCTGACAACACACAACACACAACACACAACTCATCCTCTGCCTCTCTGAAGAAATCAACCAAACCAAGACCACCTTCTGCAACTGCATGACAGATATCCCTAACTGTATGAAGGACAACTGCCTGAAGCTCATCACGAACAAGACAGAGGTATTGATTTTCAGAAACAAAAGCTACCCTTGGGACGTATCCTGTTGGCCCTCAGAACTCAGACCTACTCGTACCCCCACTGACCAAGGTAAGAACCTCGGCCTAATTCTGGACAACAGGCTAAACTTGACAACTCAGAATAACTCTGTCTCCCCCTCCTGCTTCTTCATCCTATGTAAGACAGTCAAATTACTACCCCAAAGCTCAAGATGTACCATCACCCAGGCACTCATCTCCAGCCGACTAGACTACGGCAACACTCCCTACACATGGATTGCAGCTCACCTCTGACGACTCCATACCATACAGAATGCCGCAGCCAGACTCATCCTGGCTCTCCCTAAATAAACCCACGTCACCCCCTATCTCAGGGAACTCAACTGACTCCCTGTACAGAAAAGGTGACAGTTCAAGCTCCTGATCCATGCATACAAGACCCTACGCAACCGCAGATCCGCCTGCTTGAACCACCTCTTGAACTCCCATCAGCCCAACAAACACCTCTGCTCCGTGTCCCTTTCTCTAACCCTCACCCCCTCATCCAAAGTAGCAGATGAGGAGGTCATTCCTTCTCCTACCTAACAGCTAGGTAATGAAACGAGCTACCCTTTCATTTACAGATCTCCCCATCTATTCGGCTAATCAGCCGGACCTTACCAGCACCTGGATACCTTCGAGGGTGACAAGTAGCACTCAACAGGTATACTAATTGATTGATTGTCTGTGAAAAGATTTCATCTTATTAGTACCAACTGAATGCCAAATGCAGCAACAAGCAAATTAAAGTTGACCAAATAACATTTTTGAAAGGCCTTTCAGTGCACAGGACCACGTGTTACCATGTTTTTCATAAGTCTTGATCCACTTGAGCTAGAAACATTTGTTTTTGTAAAATGCTGCGGCTGCAGAATCACATATTTTCCAGTAGCCCTTATTATACAATTTGTTGTTCCATGTGTGTACTGTACTGTGACCTTGTGCTGGAAAGTGTACTATTTTGGACTGAGCTAATATAACATAAAAGCTCATTATAAATAATATAAAAGATAATTATAAAAATTTAACATTGGAGAATGATTTAAATATAACAAATCTTGAGATGGTTTGAAATGACAGGTAAATAATACTGTACTTGAAATGAATGTGTGCATCATTGAAATTGTATATGAATCACATTGAGGTACACAAAATAGTGATCTGAACTGGATATGGATATGGTGAATTATGTGTATAATACACACTGAAAAGCACATGTCACTGAGAGCCAATCACAGTGAAGTTCAATGTAAGTTGCAGAACCCACTTTGGAAAGTGAACAGGAGGGCTTCAGGTGGCTCAGCTAAAAGAGTTTTGGGCAGGAGAATGTTGATAACACATGCAGGAGCAGGCTGCAGGCAGTCCAGTCATACAACCTTCACTGCCCCACAGCAAGCCATCACAGACTCCCTTTCTCAGCGGCTCTGGGGCTCCTTCTGTACAGACTTTTGAGGATGGAGCGGAGCTAGTATATGCAGAAGTTAGCCCCTGGAATTCCCTGTCATAGCAGGTTAGACTGTAGGAAGCCAACAGATGATTGAGTGCAGGTTGAGCTCCGGATCATATACGCATAATAAGCGTATGTTCTGAGTCAAGTGTTCAAAGGCACTCTTGTATGTACTAGTGAGTGCATTAAAAACACAAGAGTGCCTAAAAGCCGTTTTTGTACAGTGCACATTTTGAGATAACATTGCATGACAGGCTAATTTTCCCCTTGTTTGTGCTTCATTTTTGCGCCTTGTCTGTGTCCCTGTTTTGTGCCTCTCTGTGCCAGTTTTCTTCTTGTTTTAACCCTTGTTTTGTTTTGTGCCGCAGTGCTCTTCGTTTTAGCCCTTGTTTGTGCCTCTGTGTGTTTTGTTTTTGCCTTTGTGTGTACCCCATTTCCCTCCTTTCTGACTCTTTTGTGTCCCGTTTTTTTGCTTGTTTCTGGCTTGTCTGTGCCTCTTTGTGCTTTGTTTTTGTCCTTGTCAGTGCCCGTTTTGTGCTTGTTTCTACCTTTGCTCCACTTTGTGATTCGTTTTGTCCTTGTGTGCCCCATTTTCTGCTCATTTCTGGCTGTTTGAACCTCTTCATGCTTTGTTTTTGCTCTAGTCTCTGTCTCTTTTCCTGCTAGTTTTTTGTTTTATGATTCTTCTATGCCCTGTTTTTTTGCTCATTTTGCTCTTGTTTTGTGCCCCTTTGTGCCCATTTTCTTCTTCTTTTAATCCTTGTCTGACCCTGGTGTGCTTCATTTTAGTCCTTGTTTGTGTCTCTTTATGCTTTGTTTTTGCCCTTGTCAGTGCCCCATTTTCTACTTGTGTTTGTGGGTCTTTGTGCTACATGTTTACCCTTGTCTGTGCCCCATTTTCAGCTCGTTTTCCCCTGGATTTGTGTGCCTCTCTGTGCCCCTTTTTTTTGCTCGTTTTGCCCCTGGCTTTTTTTTCAATTTTGCCACCCTTTCCTTGCCTTGTTTTTGCTCTCCTGCACCGTGCTCCTCCTCAACTCCGCCCCCTGCATTCCAACCTACCAGCACCTACCTACTGTCTACCACAGTGCAGACATGCAGCGGGTGTGCTGCTGGCATGCCATTGCAAGCCTGCAGGGCCTGGACTGCACTCAGTGCAGGGTCCCCCGGTCCTCCCATTACCAACCATGTTCTTCTGTGCTCTCAACCCCACATGCCACTCACCACACTGCTCCACACATCACAAAGGGAATCTTCACTTACACCTCACTGAAGCCCTCATGCACCTATCCACATTCACTGTCACCGTACCCAAAAAAAAACACACACTAACGAAGCACTACCCACACAGCAACTCACCCTCTAATGCATGGTCACTTAACCAAACATGCCCAGAACCTCCTTCTCTCTTCCTGAAACCAGCAAGCAGCTGAAACCCTCCTGCCCTGTTTTAGGCATGGCTAGGCTAACCCACCTGCTCAGTGCCAGGATGACCTCCTGAGGGATAGTTTGCTTTACATCTACACATAACATATGTGCCCCCACATTTTTTAAGACATTGCAGTATTACAATCTAATAAACAAAAAAATAAGATGATATATCATATTTGCACAGGATCACACATTTTTGTCAGGCAGTGAAAACAGGATTTCTTGTTTTGCACTGTGCAATTCGGCCACTTTGCTGGGAATCTGCTTTTCTCTTGTTTGTTTCACAACAACAGGTTTACATTTAAGGTTTGTCATCATAGTTTTGTCTTGATTTCTTGGTGCATGATGTGACAGCCTAAGTGGCAGTCAGCAAGCAGCCACATGAAAGCTTAGCTCATTTTGAAATCCAGGGACCAGGGACCCCTTGAGCTGAGCCAGAGCCTTCAGGTGGTTTAAGCCTGGCTCGAGTTTTCAGTGGCTCATCAACCTCTAGCACAAAACCCTTTCATGTTTGGTTTCATAACCTGTAATGTTGCTCCAGCCATAATTAGGATCTAGCCCACATATGCTATACTATATAGGCAGGGTCACTGGAATTATGCGTCAGAATAGCACAAAATGTTACACCAGGAATGGCAAATTATGCCTTGGCAAATTCAGCGAATTTGACACAGACAAACATTTTCAAGAGAAACTTAGTTAAGTGTAAATGGGGTTACTTAGAGTTACTTAAGATAACCATCTCCATCAGGAAGCCAGTCAGGGGGACTAGCAAAGTCTACAGAAACAGTTACATCAAAGGTCTGATACCTGTAAGAGATCTATACACACCTGTATACAATAATATATATGTGTGGATATATAAATTAAAAACATAATTTTAACTACCCATAACTATATCCTCCCTGATCCCGGTCCCTGACGCCGGTCTACCCCTTCAGAGGTACCTTTTCCTGAACCCTAAAACCCTTTATTACCACTTTACACTGCCCTTCCCTGAATCCTAAAAATGCCTTACTACCTTTTAACGCTACCCTTCCTTGAACACCTAAAGTCTGTACTACCCCTTAATGCTTCCCTTCCCTTAAATCTATAAACCATTTACAATGCCTTAATGCCATCCCCACTAAACATTAAAAATGCCTTACACCCCCTTAACACTGCCCTTCCCGAAACCTAAAACCCTTAGTACCCCTTGACCCTACCCTTCCCTGAACCGTAAAAAAACCCTTATTAACCCTTAACACTACCCATCCTTAAACCATAAAAAAAACCTTGACTACCCTATTACTGCTCTTCCATGAACCCTAAAAACTCTTGCTACCCCTTAAATCCTAAAAGCTCATTACCTTAAACCCTTATACAATGTGTTGTAACTGCAACATGTTGTAACTTACCATGTTGTAATTCTAGATGCATTGTAGTGTCATGCATGGTGGGGAATATACTTTAAATGTGTATTACTGTATTTTGTCCTTTTTAGCCAAACTGTGAGTGAAACGTGGATGCTGTGCTAACGTAGTGTCCTCATGCCTTCTTCTGGCACAAGGGAGGTCCCTTCTTACGGGCGTCACCTCCCATCTTTTCCCAACATATGAAGAGTGTGTCAGGCTGAGCAAAATTCAGTCTGACACACTTCATGTTCGAGTTACAAAAAATCAGTCCATGGGGGGAAGTGTAAGCCTAGACTCTGACGGCAAAGAAAAATCTCCCTCCCAAAAGATACAGTCTCACTTTAACTGATTATGACAGGAAAATGCTTCTTTATTATTTAGGAAATCAAAATCCTTCTTAACTCGATATACCAAATTTGATTGGAACATCAAAAACATTTCATTAAAACAGCAGAAACTGATGGATCAAGATTCATAGTCGGGTCAGGCAGCTAGATGTTGAACATGCACTAAATGCATAGGTGCCTGGCTGCCTGGATGAAAGTTTCAGAGCCCTGTGGGTCTGATCTCCTCAGCCCGGCAAAGCACTGGTGGTTCTTCCCCTCATAATGAGGGGTGAGTCACATATAGACTCGGACCTGGGCACTTCAGTTTGAAGCCCTTAAGTGCCCAGAGGCGACTGTCCATTAGCGAAGCCTCATCACAGTGTGGGTGGGATTAGCAGTTTTACTGATCCCACCCCACTCTGTGATGAGTAAGGGACTGCTGTCTTCTCTCCTTGTTTGACCCATGATAAGGTTAGCAAATGAAAGGAGGCAGCAGTCCCAATCCTCTAGTAACCACGAGGCCTTCCTTCTGTGACCCTATGTTGTTGCTGCTGCCTGACAAGTTATGTTGGGTGCCTGTGTGTATGTATGAATATATGTCTAATTGCACATGCATGCTGTGAATGGGTGTGTGCTTGTGTGTGCATTCATGAATGTTGAGTATATGTGTCTGTGCTTATGAATTTATGGTTGCGTTTGTGTGTATGTAGATGGGTCAGTGTAAATATGTGTGTGTGTGTGTGTGCGTTATGTGTGGCCTGCCAGTCCCCTCCTCAAATTACTGCTCTGGCACTTATTAAACTAAGGGCTGCACAGTGTGGACACACAACAGGGACTGCAGATAAGATAAGTTCAATTCTCCCACAAATTAAAAATACACAAATAAAAAAAGGAGCCAAAAAAGAGCCGCCCCTGATCTCCGTCCTGAGTGCAGAGATTCTGCCCCCAACTGCGGACATAAAGATACTACTTGTAACTTAACTATGTAAATACTCATGCCCTAAGGTAACTATAACTCATGCCCTCGCCATGCACTACTAAGTACTCCACAAATTCAGCCACTCATGAAATCGTTGATAACATAATTGATAATATCAATGTAATAATTGCAGTAAACATTTTGACAAAAAAACTGTGTCTGGCGAGGATACAGATATCCTGACCCCATAGGACACATAGAGGGTTCCTGGGCAAAAGTTGCCCAAGTATTGTTTTTTTTGCGTCCAATTCGTGATCTGTGGATCCACGCATGGATCCACAGATCCCGGATTCAGGAATCCACTTAAGGATTCGCGAATCCAGAGAAAAAATGACAAAAAAAACCACCCACTGTTGCCAAACTCATGCTGCGCGTGGCCAAAGGCCTTGCGCAGCTTGGGTGCATGCTGGAGAGTTGGCCACCAGGCCTGCCCATCCAGACCCTGTGGCCAAAGTTGTTGCCTGTATTCACATCTGTGCATACAAAAAAAACCATAGAAGTTCACTGAAAAAAGCCAAAGGTTACAGGGACTTTGTAGTTAGGTTCTGAATATACTCCCACAAAACCTTAGAAATTCAGCAGTTATAGTTATAGTTATTTCAAGTATCTATGACTCGCGCCCTGAGGTAACTGTAACTCACGATTTTGCCATGCACAGCTAATTTCTCCACATTTTATATCATTGATGACACCTTATTTGGCATCTTTGATATTATCATTGCAAAAAAATTATTGATCAGATAACTGTGCATGGCGAGGGCACAAGTTATAGCTACCTTAGGACATGAGTTATAGTTACTGTAGGAGGTTGGCCTGGCTTGTAGTGGGTACCAGAGGTACTTACACCTTGTGCCAGGTCCAGTTATCCCTTATTAGTGTAGAGGAGGTGTTTCTAACAGCTAAGGCTGATAGAAGGTAGCTATGGCAAAGCAGCTTAGGCTGAACTAGGAGACATGTAAAGCTCCTACTATACCACTGGTGTCATATGCACAATATCATAAGAAAAGACAATACACAGATATACTAAAAATAAAGGTACTTTATTTTTATGACAATATGCCAAAAGTATCTCAGTGAGTACCCTCAGTATGAGGATGCCAAATATAATCAAGATATATGTAAACAATACTAAAATTATGCAGTAATAGCAAAAGGAAGTAATGCAAGCAGTGTAAAGTTACAATAGATTGCAATAGGAGCACATAGGTATAGGGGCAACACAAACCATATACTCCAAAAGTGGAATGCGAACCACGAATGGACCCCAAACCTATGTGAGCTTGTAGAGGGTCGCTGGAACTGTAAGAAAACAGTGAGGGTTAGAAAAATAGCCGACCCCAAGATCCTGTAAGATAGGTGTAAAGTGCACCTACAACCCCCAGAGAGCACAGAAGTCGCGATAGGGGGATTCTGCAAGGAAAACCAACACCAGCAATGCAACAAGAGTGGATTTCCAGAACTGAGTACCTGTAAGACAAGGGGACCAAGTCCAAGAGTCGTGACAGTGTCGAGAGTGGGCAGGAGCCCAGGAAATGCCAGCTGAGGGTGCAAGGAAGCTGCCACCGGATGGAAGAAGCTTGGTGTTTTGCAAGAACGAAGAGGACTAGGAACTTCCCCTTTGGAGGATGGATGTCCCACGTCGTGAAGAAGCGTGCAGAGGTATTCCCACGCAGAAAGACCACAAACAAGCCTTGCTAGCTGCAAGGGTCGCGATTAGGGTTTTTGGATGCTGCTGTGGCCCAGGAGAGACCAGGATGTCGCCACTTGGATGAGGAGACAGAGGGGGCGCCCAGCAAGTCAGGGAGCCCTCACAGAAGCAGACAGCACCCGCAGAAGTACCTGAATAGGCACTTAGAAGAGAAGTGAACCAGAGTCCACCCGAAGTCATAAAAGGGAGTCCCACAACGCCGGAGGACAACTCAGAAGGTTGTGCACTGTAGGTTAGAGTGTTGGGGACCCAGGCTTGGCTGTGCACAAAGGAAATCCTGGAAGAGTGCACAGGAGCCGGAGCAGATGCAAATCACGCGACACCAGGCAATGCAATCTAGCGTGGGGAGGCAAGGACTTACCGCCACCAAACTTGGACTGATGAGTGACTGGACTGTGGGAGTCACTTGGACAGAGTTGCTGAGTTCCAGGGACCATGCTCGTTGTGCTGAGAGGGGACCCAGAGGCCCAGTGATGCAGTCTTTTGTTGCCTGCAGTTGCAGGGGGAAGATTCCGTCGACCCACAGGAGATTTCTTCAGAGCTCCTGGTGAAAGAAGGAGGCAGGCTACCCCCAGAGCATGCACCACCTGGAAACAGTCGAGAAAGCCGGCAGGATGAAGCGATACAAGGTTGCTAGTAGTCGTCTTGCTACTTTGTTGCAGTTTTGCAGGCGTCCTGAGCAGTCAGCGGTCGATCCTTTGGCAGAAGGTGAAGATGGAGATGCAGAGGAACTCTGGTGAGCTCTTGCATTCGTTATCTGAAGAATTCCCCAAAGCAGAGACCCTAAATAGCCAGAAAAGGAGGTTTGGCTACCTAGGAAGGAGGATTGGCTACTAAGAGAGGTAAGAGCCTATCAGAAGGAGTCTCTGACGTCACCTACTGGCACTGGCCACTCAGAGAAGTCCAGTGTGCCAGCAACACCTCTGTTTCCAAGATGGCAGAGGTCTGGGGCACACTGGAGGAGCTCTGGGCACCTCCCCTGGGAGGTGCAGGTCAGGGGAGTGGTCACTCCCCTTTCCTTTGTCCATTTTCGCGCCAGAGCAGGGCTGGGGATCCCTAAACCGGTGTAGACTGGATGGGCAGCATCTGTGCCCATCAAAGCATTTCCAGAGGCTGGGGGAGGCTACTCCTCCCCAGCCATCACACCTATTTCCAAAGGGAGAGGGTGTCACACCCTCTCTCAGAGGAAATCCTTTGTTCTGCCTTCCTGGGCCAGGGCTGCCTGGAGCCCACGAGGGCAGAAACCTGTCTGAGGGGTTGGCAGCAGCAGCAGCTGCAGTGGAGACCCCGGAAAGGCAGTTTGGCAGTACCCGGGTTCTGTGCTAGAGACCCGGGGGATCATGGAATTGTCATGTTCAGAGTTACCATTGTGACGCTATACATAGGTAGTGACCTATGTATAGTGCACGTGTGTAATTAAGTCCCCGCACTCACAAAGTCCGGGGAATTTGCCCTGAACGATGTGAGGGCACTTTGGCTAGTGCCAGGGTGCCCACACACTAAGTAACTTTGCACCCAACCTTCACCAGGTGAAGGTTAGACATATAGGTGACTTATAAGTTACTTAAGTGCAGTGGTAAATGGCTGTGAAATAACGTGGACGTTATTTCACTCAGGCTGCACTGGCAGGCCTGTGTAAAAATTGTCAGATCTCCCTATGGGTAACAAAAGAAAAGCTGCAGCCCATAGGGATCTCCTGGAACCCCAATACCCTGGGTACCTCAGTACCATATACTAGAGAATTATATGGGTGTAGCAGTATGCCAATGTGAATTGGTGAAAATGGTCACTATCCTGTTAGTGACAATTTGGAAAGCAGAGAGAGCATAACCACTGAGGTTCTGGTTAGCAGAGCCTCATTGAGACAGTTAGTCATCACACAGGGAACACATACAGGGCACACTTATGAGCACTGGGGCCCTGCCTGGCAGGGTCCCAGTGACACATAGACTAAAACAACATATATACAGTGAAATATGGGGGTAACATGCCAGGCAAGATGGTACTTTCCTACAGTTACTTGAAATACTTCTAACTTTAACAGGTAAATTTCTATGGTTTCTATGGTTTTGCACATTTAAAATGTGAGCCTAACTATAATTTTGGTTTTTTTAAGTGAATTTCTATGTTTTAAAAAAAAATCCTATTTCCTAACTATAAAGTTTCTGTAACCTTTGTTTTTTTTAGTGAATTTCTATAGTTTTTTTTAACATAAACTATTTTTTATTACTATATGTTAATCCAACCACTGCCGGACATGGCCTTTGGCAGGGTTTGACCTTGTGGCCAACCCCCTAAAACCATCCAACCCCAGACTGCGCATGGCCTTTGGCCATCCACAGCGCTAGTTGGCTTAGGTCTATCTCTCTGGGTGTGAGAATAAGAGTTAGAGAATGAATCTGGGTCTGTGAGTGTGTGTGTCAGTGTGGGTCTGTGAGTGGGAGCGTGAGGGTTTGTTTCAGTGGATCTGTGACTGGGTGCGTAAGGGTCTGAGTGGGTGTGTGATTGGGAGAAAGAGATTAAGAAAAGAAATTGAGAGAGAGAAAAAGAGTGAGCGTGAGAATCAGCGGGAGAGAGATAGAGTTTTTTAGGCCTTGTTGAATGATATACTTAGAATGAGATAATTTCAGACAATTTGAAAAGAAAAATGTTTTTGTCAAGTGAGAAGAGAAGATGACCTTTTTATATGTACATTAAATATTTGAAGTTGAAAATAATTTCAAGTAGGGAAATGAACACAGACACACCTAGACTCTAGCCCACAACCTTCAGTTTGATTGTCTGAGACATAAACCACTAGGCCACAGGGGACTCCTTTCTTTATGGTGTCAAGATATAATGATGGCAGTCAAGACACAGATTCTGATGGGAAAAAGATGTAAATGTTTCATCACTAGGCATGTTTAACACTCAAAGCACATGGAAATAAACAACACACTTCCATGAGCTACCAGGATTTGAACCTTCAACCCACTGAATAATAGTCCAAAAGCTTTACCAGTACGATAGAACTGACTCTGTGTTGGTGTGCATGAAAATGTTTGCTGGTGACACACTTCCAAGTCATTGGAGACAGGGCAGGCTCTACTGCCACTACACTTAGTGCCGACTTCGGGTGGGGGTGCCATGTTTGCAAGAAAATTGGGGTTTTAAACACACCTGCTGCCCATCCCTTTCCCCTAGCAATTTTCAGACAACAAGAAAGATGTCATAATATCTCTGGTGATTAATGTTTTTCCTGGAGAGAGATCGGATTTTTGTCTTGTGGAAGTTGTGACTCATCGTAAGGTAGCGGAGGGGGTTAATATGTCTGCTGCAAAGAACGTGAACCGTGCAGATCACAAAGTTCATATAATGTAATTAAGTCAGTGGGTTACTGCTTTTGCAGGAGAGTATTTTCTGTTACTTGCAATTTATAAGTTAAAATTCTCAAATAGAACAGAGAACCTTTACCTGTCATTAAAGAGTTGTCATTAGAGGGTTATGATTTTTTCCCTGTCTTTCATTATACTAATGCTGCAAATAGGGTTTATATGGGTAGAAATCAATACTTATTATTAAAGAGAATCCCCAACCCTGGCATCACATTTTAAATTATGAGTGTATCTCTAGACCAAGCCCTCTTAAACTATACTGCCAGTATGGATGGTATGTGACTCCTACACCGTGTAGTCCTCTGCCTTATATGACAAGTCCTATACACTGATTTACACACATATGATGATTGTCTCTGTGTAATGTTTGTATGATGTAAAGTGCTCTGACACCCTGCAATGATATGAGCGGTGCTGTAAAACGAATCAAATGCATGTGAGGGAGGGTGGTTATGGAGACTTAAGGGGCACTGTTAAAGGGTGGTGGTGAGGGAATCCAGGGTGGGGTGGTCATTGGGAGATGCCAACTAACATTGTTGCACCGGGCGCCACCAGTGCTAAAGCTGGCCCTGTTTGGAGGGAACATTTCAATAGCAATCTTTATCTCTCTCCCTTCCATCCCATTTAGGGATGAAAGAGAGAGACAGTGAGAAGACCAAAATGGGGGGGCTCAAAGGCCCCTCAGTCCTATCTGGCTCCTGACTTCTGCATGAGCATCGTTTTCATCTGTCTTCTCTGCACATATATTTGTGTGCAAGCAAGTCAGATGAAAGCTCAGTTTTCTGACAGCTGGAGCTGTTTGACAGCTCCCTCTGTCAGAAACCGGAATTTGCTTGCTTTTGCTTGGTGGGATTAGTCAGCCCCACCCCACTCACATTATTTTTTCAGCCTTGCAAAGGTGGCAGTCCCCATGGATATGGAGAGGACTGGAGGCCCCCGCTGTTTAAAAATAACAATGTTATTGACCTGGCCCACCCGGGGGCTTATTAAAAACAAGCGTGAGAGCCCAAGCTTGTATTGCGAATTCACAGCAAAGATTTTTTTTTTTTTTAAATGCTTTTTAGCCCTGAGGAGGGGTCCGAGCCCACTACAACAGTTACGGGGTCAGGGTGTCTCTACCTTTTCCTTTTTTTAGCATTTTTTCTGGGTTTCTGCTGAGGCCAAGTCCCAAGATGGCTGCCAACACTTCCTGGTTTGAAGTGTTGGTGGCCAAATAGAGCTGTGCATTTTCCTGCACAAGCTCGTCTTTTTTCGCGAATCATTGCGAATGATCCATGGCCCTAGATATACAAATGTATTTTCCCTTTAATATCTCTAAAACTGCTAAATGAATTTACACCAAATAAGCAAAAGTGTAATCTGCCTACTGAAAGCTAGCTTTCTGCCACATTTCGAATGATTCCTTCCAGTGGTTCGGGCTATAGTCGTGTTCAAAGGTCCTATAGGAATTAACAGTGGAAATACTACTTTTTTTACCCCAACCCCTTTTTCTCAGCCCCCGCTTGACGGATCACCCCAAAACTTTCTATGCGCAACAGGAGTCACTGGGGCACTCTGTTGGGACAATTTGGTAAAGATCTGTCAAACAGTGCCGAAGATATAGGTAAGTCAAAAACGCTTTTTCTATGGAAACATGGTCCTAATTATAACTACCTAGTGGCAACTGCCACTAGGGTATATAATGATATATACATATGTGTGCGCGCGCACACACACACATATATAAATATATATATATATGTAAATATATATATATACACACACAAATACATATATGTATGTGGGATTCCTTGTGTGTGAGTGCTCCCTTGTTTCTCAAGAAAGATATAACTCTCTGGCGAGCTTTAATAAGAATTAAACATGTGTCAGGGGTTGCCTTTATTTCATCCCAGGTTGGCTTGGATTATATTTTTCCAGTTCAAAACTGTGATACAGTGCTTGGAGTGGTAAAAGAGTTTTGTTATTTTTTAACATAACTAGATTGCAGAGGTCTGTTCTAACATGGAAGGCACTAGCTAATCCTATGCTTAATGACTTTGCTGTAAAAAAGCAAAAGACCTTGTCAATTTCTAGCTTGGCATGGATGGAACTGTACAAAACCTATTCTTAAAATCTTTGGTAGAAAAATACATACTTGAGGTGAGCAGATTCGGAGTGTTGGTGGTGCTGTAGGGCACTTCATAGAAAGAGCTTCTCTCACCTAAACCTGGGTACTACCCAAAGTTCTCTGTTTCTTTTTGTGCATAATTTATGCAACACTCTAAGCCTGAAAGGATAAAGATATATACATATGGGTGTACACACACATATATATGGAAAGATGTATATGTATGCAACTATATCATTCAGATACACATGTGTGCGTGTTTTATTTTTTGAGGGGAGCCCCCTTTTTTCTGTTCTTTATCACCCTTACCTCTGCCTACTTCGTAAACCCTGAAATCACCCTTACCTCAATTTATCTGTTTCCACCCCTAAACTCAGAAATTATCGTTAACCTTCCTTTATCTCTACCCACTTTTAAACCCTAAAATTATCCTTACCTCCCTCTATCTCTGCACGCACATAAGAAATTATATTATTTACAAAAATACTTTTTGTAATACACATAAGAAATTATATTATTTACAAAAATACTTACCTATATGATAAAGTACTGTGTGACAAATGTAGCCTGTGTTGTAAATAGATGAATATAATGGATGTGTGGTAAAGGCTGGTTCCTTGTTTTATATTGTGTTAAATGTGTGATAAATTAATTTTAGTTTATTCATTTTTTCTCATATCATATCATTTCACAATATGTAATATTACTGTCAACATGTAATATTAATTTTAAAGCAAATCAACATCAGTTCGGTGCAAGCCATATTCATTTAAACAGGGATCATATTCATTTAAACATGGCTTGTGTTCATTTCAATATGTGTTTTATTCATTGCAAAGCATGCTACACTTGTCTCAGATAGTTTCATATTAATTTAAAAAAGAGTCATAGTCATGTTCATGAATGTCATTTTAATTTTGATATGGGCAATATTAATGTAACCAGGTGTCATATTCATTTTGGTGGTTCATATTCATCTTAACATGTTCCATATTCCTTTTAATTAATGTTATATTAATGTCAATGGATGTAATATTCACCTTAACAACTGACATAATAATTTGAAAATGGATCATATCCATTTCAACATAGGTCATATTAATTTCAATATATGCAATATTTATTTTGATGTGTATCATATTAATTCAAAGCATAGCATGTTCATTTTGACAATTTTAATTTCAGGATTGATCATTTTCCATTTAAGGCATGCTGAATTAATTTAAAAGGGGCTCGTATACATCTCAATGCATGTCATATTCATTTTGCATGTATCATATTCCTTTCAATGGATGTCTCATTCATATTAACACATCATATTTATTTTAACGTATAATAATATCCATTGCAATATGTTTCATAATCACGTCAGTGTGTATCATATTACTTTCAATGCAAACCGTATTCATTTTGATAAATGTAATGTTAATCGTAACGTTACTCGTATTCATTTTAAAACATGTCAAATTAATTTCAATGCAGCTCATATTCATTTCAACTCGTCATATGAATTTTAACTTGTGTTATATTTCTTTCAATCAATGCTATATTTATTTCAATAGATGTCATTATCATATTAGCACTTATCCATTTTCACATATATCATGTTCATTTGAATATGTTTCATATTAATTTCAATGCATGCCATATTAATTTTGAAAGATAGCATGCGAATTTCAGCTTTGGGCATACTCATTTAAAGGCATGTCAAATTAAATTCAATGAGGCTTATATTCATTTTAACACAAGCCATATTCATTTTAAATCATTTCATATTTATTTCTGTATATTTAATATTTATTACATGATGGGTAATATTCATTTCAATGCAATTCATATTCACTGCAACATGTGTAATGTTCATTTCAGTGTATATTATAATATTTTCAATGCACATTATATTCTTTTCAGAATATGTTATATTCATTTCAGTACCTTATATTAATTTCAATCTGTCATATTCATTCCAATGTATATCATATTCCTCTTGGCATATGTCAGTCATTGATAAAAAAAAGTCCCATTCTTTTTTATGAGTATTGTATTTGTTTCATTGATTGCTTTATTGTTTACAGTGAGGGCCATATTTATTTCATGTAACATTGATATATATTTCAGTATATGTCTTTTTTAAATTTTGAGTGTGAGTTATTCCTATTAATCACTAAGTAGCATATTCACTCTGACAGGTTTCATATTTGTTTTGGTTCAAGTTAGATCCACTCTGCCAGGTATCATATTTATTTAATTCTGGTGTGTGTCATATTCATTTTGCAGCACGCTATGCATTTCAGGAGGTGTCCTATAAAGGGAGCTGTAATTTTGACATGAACGGCTTCCTGTAAGATGTAATACTCTGGAAGAGATCCTGCAAAGAGCAGTAGGTAAAGATAGACTAGAAATCAAGCATTGCCAACAAAATTAATTAGGGCCTTGCACTGAGTTTATAATCAAGAACCGTTGTTAAAAAGGTACCAGGAGGAAGGGTAGGGTTGGTAAAAATGTAGGGAAAATGGAGGAAATGCATGAAATTGACATAAATATTAATTTATTTAAACTGGACCACAGTAACTACTTTCAGCCATTTCAGATCACTTTCAGAAAATCAGATAGGCCACCTATGTAGAGCACAGAAGTGTGCATATATGATTTGACAGTTTAATCCTAGACATTCTCAGTTCACCTCGTGTTCTTTGTTGCAAAACCATCAGCAACAAAGTGTAGATTTATATGTACAAGTAGTGGGCCTGCATAGGCATGTACCTCTCTGTGTCCATACAGTCAACCTACATTTGTAGCATGTCCATGTGCTGAACTGAAAATAGAGGGAAGAGACTTTTCTACCGTAAAAAGTAGGAGTGAATTTTGCCTCATAATGTCAAATTCATACGATCGCTGCTGCTAATCCTTTGAAATGTGCCCTTGGAAAAAGAAAAAAAAATGATTACATAGACCTTTCCATCACGAAATCCCAGGAAAAAGGATGATCCTTTGAGGTGGTCTGTTTACAGTGACAGAATCAGAGTTTGTTGAACTTTGTACTTCTGACGAGTGCATTTTTTAGGCCGTGGACAAGCCTTTCATGTGTCACAATCTATCTGTTTCCGGACTTTTTAAAGCCCATAAAAGCAGGTTTGATCCTGGATATTTTACCAAGACAAATTCAAACCCTTGAGATCCAGGTCGTTCCCACATTATCAGAGTAGAGCCCATCAACACAGCTTATGTTGCGTCGAAATCATGTCCTGTCATACTGCAAATCCTGTTTCTGATAGTGACCAGACTGTGAGTTTATGCCTATACTGCCTGTGTTTGATATGTTCAGTGAGACTCAATTTTACAAGATTCATTATTGTGATTAGCTCATACAATTATTCACTTTATTTAAATGGGTGGCACCTGTCCGTGTTTGACTACATATACTTATGAACCTAAACTGACCCATCTAACCCCGACACAGCCCATAAAACATTGGCTGTGAGTGGTTATTCCTATGTGCTACAAATTCAGTAACATTTTATCAACAAAATACCATAAAAAGAAAATAATTTGGGATTCACATGTGTTAAAGTCAAATTGTTCCCATAAAGAACAATGAAAAAGATATTCACTGACCGTCATTAGGCAATGGTAAAAATCACAAAGTTGATCCTGTAATTTCAGCAGGGCCTTTGAATGTAGTGAGGCCAACCACTTTTGTCATGAGATTGGATTGAGTTTGGAGTTTAGGCTGGTATAAAGTTTTATCATCCCAATGGGATGAGATCGGAAGGTTGAATCTGACAAAGAAGTTTTGAACTAAGAAACACTGCCTCTGTGAGCCTAGTATAGGACAACCAAATATCTGTAGCCTGGGAAAAGTTGCCTTTAAACAAAGAGATCATCAGATGTAATCTGGACTTCTTTTCAGTTATTTCTGTTCCAAGGTTTTAAGAACTTTCCTGGACTCCGCAGGCTCTGGCAGCAGCTTACATTTGGTGAGGGAAACTAGAATTTGGTCTGAGGTTCTCAGTGCTCACCTTAAACAGCATTTGCAGAGATAAATTACTTTTAAGTGGAACACCTCTCTTTGCCACTTTCACAAAGTCAGCAAAAGAAAATGCTTTCTTAATGGTGGAAAGATGGTGGCCTGTGATAATACATAGATATCCGCAACACTATCTTACTGTTACTTGTTAGTGTTCGGGACTTAATCCAACAAGCTTTCACAACCCATTTCCATTTAAGCACAACCTTGATCATGTAACCACAAGTTTCTCAACTGGTTCCAAAGTCCTTGCCACTTCCCAGTAAGGCTGGCATCAAGTCTTGGTACTGAAGGACCTTTCAGCTGATGGGTATTTGCAGGTCAGGCAGACAGGCTGTATAGTAGGTCTCAGATACAACAGCAAACCAAAGATAGTACTTCATCTGGGAGTCAGTTAGATGGCTATCTTAATTTGTTCAGGCAACACGTCCTTTTGGGCAAAGATTCAGCCAGAGGTCAGAACACAATGCATTCTATTTCCTTCTCATTTGAGTGGGGTATGATCATCTTTGCTCTCCTGCAGGCTCAAGGGTGGGTGGATCGATTGTAGCATTACAAAAAGCCCAAGCAAGCATTTCATTAGAAGGTTTCCCTTACACAATCTGTAACCTCACTTCAATATGTCTCACTCCAAGTTTTACCTCAGAGTGGTGTAAGCTAGAGCCTGTGAAAGTTGCATACTGGCCAAAGAATCCACATAAATAAAAGTATATTACCAATACATTGTTATTTAATAAAAGTATATTAACAATACATTATTATTTAATAGTACACACTTTCAGTATGAAAATCCTTTATATATCTTGTTTTCTAATTTTCAATGCCACCTTAAAGCCAGAAATACCTGGTGGCAATACTGAGGTGTAAATGACACAATTTGAGGGCTTCTTATTAATTTACCTTTGTGATAATTAGCTGCAACACAGAACAACAAGAACGATCTTAGGACAAAAGGGAACCCTGATGTAGACAAAAGGTTATGACTCATCATAGATATGCCTTGGGACTCAAGCCGCAACTCATTGACTAGTACAACAAGGCTGAAACATTTGCCTGTGTTCCTTTGCAAAGGGGAAGTGGCATAGCAGTTCTCCTGGACTGCTGTTTCTTTTTTTTTAGGCACCCAATATTTCACCTATTGTCTATAGTAGGGATTTCCATATTCTCTTGCCCTAAGACTCACAGGGATTTCTACCTGATGTATTCCACTGTATTCCCAAGAAGTGCTGCATGTTTGTAAGTCCAGGGTGCGTTTACTGTCAAGATAGTGATTTTCCTATGTAACAAGGCCCCGTGACCTCTTGGTTTGGAAAGGATACAATATGTGAGTTATTTGGCCAGTAGGCAACATTCACATACCTGTCACAGTTAGGCCATTTCAATGAACAGTACAGGCATCAGTATTGTAGGTCTGTTGTTGATTAAAAACATCATTTACTATATCCATGGGCAGTGGTTTCAGCTCAGTTAATCCTTTAGCCAATTAAGTATGTCACAGGGCCTGAGTATACTTCTGCAAGAGCTGGCCACGGGAGGTAAGGATGGATATTCAGAATATCATTTTTGTTTGTGTGTAACAGTGGCCACTTCCTCACTGAAAGTTTTTGTCAAAAGTTGATTCTTCCTTGAAGGCTAGAGGCTGACCTGTCCAAATGAGTCTAATCCAGGAAGTAGCTCTTCCAGTTCCATTGGGTTTTTAACCAGATGCGTAGCAATCTGCCTGCAGTTGTTTATGTAGAGAGAAGCAAAGGAGCAGTATTACAGGGACAGTCATAGAGACAGAGAAGACATCATATCAGACTACCCACTCTTTACATGACTAACCATAGATACCCATAAAACTGCGGTACTCTCAGTTTAGGTTAGTCCAATCCCTCACTTGTACCACAACATGCTATGCAAACACACAATGCAAACATGTCTAATCAGAGGGATGACAGAGTAGCCTAGTTTGCCTGGGGCCTTTAAGCAACCTTCTCAAATTAGAGTGCATGTAAAAAAGCTTGTACTTCAGCACTGTCAATCAGCTGCCACCAACCACAATTTATGCTATAGCCCGGACTTGATGGCATTAATCAACCATGTTAAAATGAGTGTTACTTTGGGTGAACTTCAGCTCCATCATAGTCTAATATTCTGTTGGTAAGTAAGATACACAGAAATCATATTAGGCACATGACAGTGTACTGTGTATGTAAGTCTCCTATGCCTGAAGCATATCCTATTCATCACAAATGGTGAAATCACAAGATGGTGACAAAGGAATTCTGCATTAGTAACTTTAAACCTGTAGCCTTTAAAAGCCACCTTTTGGTCAAAATAAAGCAGAGATACCCATGCCCCCTTGGAGATCACTGCAAGGAAAAAGTAAGTTGGACCTGATGGCAGGTAATAAACTGTTAGCAGTAAAGTTCATTATCCTGAATCATTTAGAACCAATAGTCTACCTGACTATAGAGCTCAACGATTTGCTTGTGTTTGGTCACCTGTAATGATTGCCATGCGAGTATGATCCAGCATAACATCTCCAATACCTATTGATAACCTTATGGCAGATATATAAGGTCTTAAAGGTCATCTTTTTTGCCACTGGAAGCCGAGAGAGTTTGGTCAAGTGATCTGACATATGAGCTCTGTGAGGCAGGGTGAGCAGACGTGCTGCTGCTGAGTTTTGAATAGTTTGCAATCAACCTATAAAGTAGACAGGCAGCCCTAACTGTACGGCTCTGCAGTAGTGAAGAGGCAATCCTATCATACCTTGCAAAACTAAGAGGCAACAGATCTGGGGAAGAAGACGAAGAAGCTTGAGCAATATTTTCAAATAGAAGTTATTGTTTTTTAACTCATCTGAGGGATGAAAGATACAGTGTTGTCAAAGATAAATCAAAGATTGTGTACAGTGTCAGCTGGAATAGGGGTAGTACCAAGATGGACAGACTGCTTTTCATTCCATAAGCAATTCAAATTAAGAGAAATGCTGTTAAGACAGACCGCCCCTGCAGTCATGTGATAAACAGCACTGAGAATGTAGCTGGGAGTTTTACTACCAGTATTGGTGACCATAACGTAGAAAGAAATGGAGTCTTGTTTTCTATAGGTGAGAGAAAGTGTAGATAATTTAGATATCAAATTAGAAGAAGAGAAGATCATATAAAGGATGTGCCCTGAGTGGTGATTGGCAAAGAAAATTCTTTGGGACAGAATTCATCTCACATGAATCCTAAAAGGTTTTTGACATGTCATTCTATAAATTAAAATCTCTGAGAAGAGCAATGTTCACTTTCAGCCTTCTGAATATGGTGCAAGAACTCACAGAAGATATAGGCCCTCATTACAACCCTGGCGGTCGGTGTTAAAGCAGCGGTAATACCGGCAACAGGCTGGCAAAAAAAAAAATGGAATCATGACCATGGGCGAAACCGCCAACATAGAAAGCCACTTTAACACTCCGACCACCACGGCGGTAGAAACAAACACCACAGCGGTAACCGCCAACAGACAGGCAGAACACAAGGTTCCGCCCTCTGTATTACAACACGCCTATCTGCCACCTTTTCCGGGGCGGTACCAACGCTATCAAAATCACGGTGGAAACAGGACTTGGAACGGAAACAACTCACCTTTCGACACCCAACGAGTAACCAGGACTCCATGGAGCCCGAACTACAGGTCCTGCCCATGCTGGTCTTTCTTCTCTTGTATCAGGAACAGGAAAGACACCATTGACGACCACGATGAGTACTGCACCTACAACACAGGGTAGGGGGGAGGGAAAAGAGAGTGACACACACGCAACACGCAACACCCCCACCCTCACCCTCACCCACAACACCATACACACTAATACATGCAGCAACATTACATATACACCCCCTCACCCCCTGGAAGAATGCAAGGACAAAAGGAAATGATTGTAACAAATGTAATCAATAAAAATCAGATAGGGCAATTTAAAAAATCAGTATATACAAATGTGTACACCAACTACACAAGTCTGGATGTTAATCAAATCATTGTCCGAGGATCAGTGTCCCAAAATGCATGGGCGAAGCCCACACAAGATACCTGACTCGAAACGGGGAGAACACTGCAGGAGCATCAGATGGAAAATAAACAGGCACCTCAGGGCGAGGGGGAGGAGGGGCACCTCAGCCGGATGAACGGACAACGCCACTGCTCCACGAGGGGGCTCCATGCCCACTGATTGGTCCTGGGGAGTGCAAAGCCACAGTCTCTCAAGTCTCTCCAGTGGGTGGTTTGCCCACTGCTGTATCCTGGGGAGTGCAAAGCCACAGTCTCTCAAGTGGATGTCAGTCTCTACTGGTTCTGGAGGGGGCTTTGTGCCCAGAGTGCTTCATCCTGCCAAGGACTGAGGTAGTGGATGTGAATCTCCACTGGTTCTGGAGGGGGCTTTGTGCCTAGAGTGCTTCATCCTGCCAAGGACTGAGGTAGTGGATGTATCTCTCCATTGGTTCTGGAGGGGGCTTTGTGCCCAGAGTGCTTCATCCTGCCAAGGACTGAGGTAGTGGATGTGAATCTCAACTGGTTCTGGAGGGGGCTTTGTGCCCAGAGTGCTTCATCCTGCCAAGGACTGAGGTAGTGGATGTGAATCTCCACTGGTTCTGGAGGGAGCTTTGTGCCCAGAGTGCTTCATCCTGCCAAGGACTGAGGTAGTGGATGTATCTCTCCACTGGTTCTGGAGGGGGCTTTGTGCCCAGAGTGCTTCATCCTGCCAAGGACTGAGGTAGTGGATGTGAATCTCAACTGGTTCTGGAGGGGGCTTTGTGCCCAGAGTGCTTCATCCTGCCAAGGACTGAGGTAGTGGATGCGAATCTCCACTGGTTCTGGAGGGAGCTTTGTGCCCAGAGTGCTTCATCCTGCCAAGGACTGAGGTAGTGGATGTATCTCTCCACTGGTTCACATGCAGTGTGGCAGGCCCCATTCCCTCACTTGGGTGTGTGTGCCACAAGATTGCCTGGGAACAGGTAGCATGATACGCCATGGAGGCAGAGACACACTCCACCCTGCTGCGACTTCGCCTGACACCTGCAGGTACAAACAGTGCTGGGAGTCATGCCTCGTGGATGCTGGGCAGGGTCCAGGACGTCTCCTGCAATCTCGGACAGCTGCCCACTGGGGATGATGCTGGGGACTGTTTCTGAGGCAGCAGACGTGCAGGTGGCGGTGCTGGTGGCAGTGCTGGTGGCGGTGCTGGTGGCGATGCTAGTGGCGATGCTGGTGGCGGTGCAGGTGGCGGTGTCCACCGCCGTACAGGTTGAGGTTGTGGTTGACAGAAGGGGTGACTCTGGTCCCTCAGCTGGAGCAACCGTGCCCTGTCCTGACCTGCTCTTCGGCTTGTGTCCCTTCCCCACCTTTGATGTTGCTGCTGGTGTCTTGTCACTGTCCCTTTTTGGTTTGGAGAAGCCCTTGCTTGCTGGTAGGTGCAGCTTCTCCCTCCGGCATGTGGGCACCTTCTTCACCTTGGCAGGTGGCAGAATGGCCTGCTCCTTGGCCTCGCTAGGTGGCACACTGGCAGCCCTGATGGGTGGCGCCCACGATGAGACCGGAGTTGCTGGGACCACTTTGCTTGAGGATTTGGTGGCTGAGGTGCTGGGCTGGGACCTGGACAGCCTTGCCCTAGGGGAAGGACGGGGAAGGTGTAGGGAAGAGGTCAATGTTAGCCAGGAAAAGTTTTTTTGACACACTGGGACGGGAAGATGGAGGGGGTTTGGGAGTGGAGGAAGAGGTAGTGGTTGTAGGAGGTGTACGTTTGCTGAATTTGGGTGAAGGTGCATGGGCCGGAGGCTGTTGTGAGGTGGATGGCTGTTGGGTGGGTGTGTGCCTGCTTTTGCGTAGTTTGGAAGGAGGGCTCACAAACACACTGGGAGAGGACACAGGGGATGTGTGAATAGTAGTGGGGTGGTGAGTGCACGTGAGCGGTGTGTGGTGATGGGCGTGCTGGTGATTGAGGTAGTGGCTGAGGATGTGGTGCATGCAGGTGTGAGTGGAGACAAGACAGGGAGGGAGGAGGAGGACATGGAGGAGGGGGACACAGTGGAGGCAGAGGATGTTGGTGTGTCTGCATGGGGATGGTGCTTGTGTGAGTGCCTGTGGGATGTGTGCTTATGTTTGCCATGTCCACTCTTGTGTGTTGACGAGTGTGCATGCTGGTCTGATGGTGTGCTTGGGATAGGCTGAGGTACAGGGGATTGGGTCTGGGTGGAGGAAGTTGGAGGGGGGCTAGACACAGGGACAATGGCTGCCATCAGTGCTGAGGCCAGAGCCTGAAATGCTCTCTGTTGGGCCGCCTGGCTAGAATGAATGCCCTCCAGGTATGCATTTCTTTGCCGCAAATGCCTCTCAACACCCTGGATGGCATTCAAAATGGTAGATTTCCCAACAGTGAGGGATCTCAGGAGGTCAATAGCCTCCTCACTGAGGGCAGCAGGGCTGACTGGGGCAATGGCTGAGGTGCCTGGGGCGAAGGAGATGCCCAACCTCCTGGGTGAGCGTGCACGGTAAACACGCTGAGGGGCTGCTGGGAGGGCGGTGCTGGTGGGGGGGTGGCGGCTGTACCTGTTGATGCGGTGGGCACAGAGGTGCCCGCCACTGCAAGGGAGCTCCCATCAGAGGAGGAGTCGCTGTCGCTGGTGCATGCTCCTGTCCCCATCATGGAGCTCCCCTCGCCCTCCGTCCTATTGGTGCGTTCAGACTCTGTTACTTCACCCTCCAGGACCATGTGGGATGCAGCTCCATCCTGCTCCGGTGCCACTGCTCCTCCGCCAGATGATGCTAATGCACGCAAGAACAGGGTGACGCAACAACAATGGGGGGGAAGACAGAAGAGACACATGGTCAGTGCATGCAACACCATTACCGTTGTCACACACAACACACAGGGAGCAGCCTTATGCACTAAGCCATGTACTAACAGTGCAGGGGAAAAGCACATGCCCAAGGGGGACTCTGTCTAGACCCATTTCATGCACAGCTGGAACCCATGGGAGCCTGACTAGGTGTAGAGGACAAATACCACCTTTGGGGTTGTAGTGAGAATGAGGCTGCAAAACAATGGATCTACCTTTGTGCGTCTGCCCTGGACTAGGGGAACCCACAGGCCACCACCCCCACCCAGATACCTCGTCAAGTGCACAGAGTAAGCTGAATGACAGTGTACTCACCACCTTGTGGCTGCTGTGATGACCTCAATCGCCCATCCAACTCCGGATATGCCACCTCCGGGATCCGGTACATCAGGGGGGTCATGGTGCGACGGGCACCCCTTCCACATTGGGAGGCCATCCCAGCTGGGCCACCACCATCTTCTTGCTACAGTGGCGCAGGTCCTCCCATCTTTTCCGGCAGTGGGTGCTCTGTCTATGGTAGACCCCCACGGTCCGCTGTCCCTTGGCGATGGCACGCCAAACACCCTTCTTCTGGTGTGCGCTGACCTAGAGGAATAGTGAAGTTATAATGGATGTTACTCTTCCGTACAGTTCTTCTCACACATTGCCTAAACACCTCCCACCCTGGCCCACACATACATACACACACGCTATCCTCACATGCGGGCCTGTCCCCTCCCTCTTTCATCCACGACACTCCATACAATCATGTGCCATCCACCTGGCTCACAGTGTACTCACCTGTTTGTCTGGAGGACCGTACAGTTGCGTGCACTGGGGGAGGACCCCATCCACTAGTTTCTCCAACTCCTCCGAAGTGAAGGCAGGGGCCCTTTCCCCAGACACTGTAGCCATTGTCGCTTCCAGACACAAGTCACAGCAGCACTTGCAGTGTAGGTCCTCTCCTGTTGAAGGTCAGGTATCAAGCGAGGGAACAGATAGAAAATGGTGGCCACGTCCGTGTAGATGCGTACCGTCACCGCCAGCGTACATCGTCATTGGCTCCTGGAACCCATAGGGCCCAATGTTAACCAATGCTGAATTGCGCTGCTGTCTTCGAACGCCTACCGCGACTGTGTACAACGCCAGTGCAGTTATCTAATTTCCCCCTGTCCCACCTTACAAGTCAGGCAGCCGCCATTTCAGGGGACCACATGGCAGGCCAAATAACTGCGTCACACCTATTTAGGCCAGGAATACGGACAGACAAAGGCACATAGAGAAAATATAACATTTTTGCAAAACAGCATTGTGATGATGTGTTGTATGACCCTCTGCTCACCGTTCTCCTCCGCTGGGTCAGATGATGAGATGGCGGCATCCTCCGGTGTACAGACCCCTGGTGGACCTGTCGACAATGGAAGACAGACACATCATTATCCCTTACAGACTTGATCGTGCAACAATCCAGGAACTGTGTGCCCAGTTGGAGGCTGACCTGATGTCAGCTATCCGCCATCCCACAGGAATACCCCCTCTAGTGCAGGTCCTGTATGTACTCCATTTCCTGGCCAGTGGGTCTTTTCAAACAACAGTAGCCATGGCATCAGGGATGTCACAGCCAATGTTTTCTAACGTTTTGTCCAGAGTGTTGTCTGCCCTGCTGAAACACATGTGCAGCTACATCGTTTTCCCTCAAGTGGAGGATTTGCCCACAGTGAAAGGTGACTTCTATGCCCTGGGACATATCCCCAACATCATTGGTGCCATTGATGGTACACATGTGACATTTGTCCCCCCCGTAGGAATGAACAGGTGTACAGAATCCGCAAAAGCTACCATTCTATAAATGTGCAGATGATGCGTTTGGCAGACCAGTACATCTCCCATGTGAATGCCAAGTATCCTGGCTCAGTGCATGACGCTTATATTTTGAGGAATAGCAGCATCCCTTATGTGATGAGGCAACTCCAGAGGCACTGTGTGTGGCTAATAGGTGAGCCTAAAGTCCCCACACAGTTTCATTTGCTGTCTGGGTATGGGAGATTCCCTAATGTTTGGAGGATGTCTAACAGTTGCCCCTCGATATTTTCAGGTGACTCTGGTTACCCCAACCTGTCATGGCTACTGACCCCAGTGAGGAATCCCAGGACAAGGGCAGAGGAACGCTACAATGAGGCACATGGGCGAACTAGGAGAATAATCAAGCGCACCTTAGTCCTCCTGAAGGTCAGATTCCGGTGCCTCCATCTGACAGGTGGCTCCCTATACTACTCACCGAAGAAGGTGTGCCAGATAATCGTGGCCTGCTGTATGTTGCACAACCTGGCTTTGCGATGCCAGGTGCCTTTTCTGCAGGAGGATGGGCCTGATGCTGGTCTTGTGGAAGCTGTGGAGCCTGTGGACAGTGAAGAAGAGGAGGCAGAAGAAGAAGATGTAGACAACTGAAACAACATCATCATGCAAAACTTCTAGTGAGACACAGGTAAGAAGATGGAACTGCTTCCCACATCTCATACTATTGTAGGACCTAGCATAAGTCTGCCTTTTTACCACTGTGTATGGACCCTGACTTGTCACTTTGGCTTTTCATTTTACAGATCTGGGTCCCAAATTGTGCCCTCTGCTATGTTTACTCCTGGCCTACAGCTGTGTAACATTGATATGTGAACAAGTACATTGACATTGCTATATTACAGAGATTTTGCAATTACACATTTGTGAAAGCACAGACTGACTCCAGATGTTTTGGTGATTCAAGGGTGTTTATTTCTGTGCAAATAAGTGGCAAGAGGTGTGAAATGGGCTGGGGTGATGGGGGAGGAATGTCCATGGCAGAGTCCAGTCTCTTGGTCTCACAGGTGCATTGTCCAATGGAGCA
Source organism: Pleurodeles waltl (assembly GCF_031143425.1). Classification (NCBI taxonomy): domain Eukaryota; kingdom Metazoa; phylum Chordata; class Amphibia; order Caudata; family Salamandridae; genus Pleurodeles; species Pleurodeles waltl. The sequence goes on from NC_090440.1 coordinate 659,673,022, forward strand.
TAGGAAGTGCAGCTATGGCAGTTTAAGGTGGACAGGGTGACAAAGTGGGACAGAAGGGTGACATTCAGGAGGGTCTTATTTCCTGGCGGGGGTCTTGGCAATGTTCTCTGTCTTGTTCCTGGATCTCAGGGACCGTTTGCGGGGTGGTTCTCCTTCTGCAGGGGGTGGGGTGCTTGTGGCCTGTTGGTCCTGTGGCGGTGCCTCCTGTCCACTAGTGCCGGCGGAGGTAGAGGGCTGTTCATCGTCCAGGCTAGTGTCAGGGGCCCGTTGCTGTGTCCCTCATGGTGTTGACAAGGTCTGCCAGCACCCCTGCAATGGTGACCAGGGTGGTGTTAATGGACTTCAAGTCCTCCCTGATCCCCAGGTAGTGTTCCTCCTGCAGCCGCTGGGTCTCCTGAAACTTGGCCAGTACCGTGCCCATGGTCTCCTGGGAATAGTGGTAAGCTCCCATGATTTTGGAGAGTGCCTCGTGGAGTGTCGGTTCCCTGGGCCTGTCCTCCCCCTGTCGCACAGCAGTCCTCCCAGCTTCCCTGTTATCCTGTGCCTCTGTCCCCTGAACCGTGTGCCCACTGCCACTGACTCCAGGTCCCTGATTTTCTTGGGTTGGTGGGTTTGCCTGGGTTCCCTGTAGTGGTGGACACACTGCTGATTGATGTGTCCTGGGGAAAAAGAGAGAGGGGCCCGCTGGGTGGGTGCTGTGGTGGTGTTTCCTGAGGGGGGAGGTTCAGTGGTGGTTTGGGACTGTGTCAGGAGAACCGACTGTCCTGAGGTCCCTGATGGGCCGGGCTGGTCATCTTGATCCAGGCGTGCAGAGCTGCTGTCATTACTGTGGGCCTCTTCTGTGAGGGGACTGGATATGTCTGGCACCTCCTGTGCGGTAACGTTGGGTATGGGTCCTGTTGGGGTGTAAATGCATAGTTTTAGTATCTGTGTGTGCCATCTTCTGCATTGAGTGAGGTACCCTCTACTCCTATACTTGCATCATTATGTTTGCCCTTTTGTGATTGTTAATTTGGGGTCTGTGTGGGTATCTGTACTGGACATGCTTTGGTGACTTACCAGAGTCCAGTCCTCCTGCTACTCCTGCGAGGCCCTCAGGATGCAGAATTGCCAAGACTTGCTCCTCCCATGTTGTTAGTTGTGGGGGAGGAGGTGGGGGTCCACCGCCAGTCCTCTGTACAGCAATCTGGTGTCTGGATACCACAGAATGCACCTTCCCTCGTAGGTCGTTCCACCTCTTCCTGATGTCATCCCGTGTTCTTGGATGCTGTCCCACTGCATTGACCCTGTCGAAGATTCTCCGCCATAGCTCCATCTTCCTCGCAATGGAGGTGTGCTGCACCTGTGATCCGAATAGCTGTGGCTCTATCCGGATCATTTCCTCCACCATGACCCTGAGCTCCTCCTCTGAAAACCTGGGGTGTCTTTGAGGTGCCATGATGTGGTGTGGGTGATGTGTGAGGTGCTGTCTGTTGTGATGTGTGCTGTGATGTGTTGGGGTGTGTTCTTTGAGGTGCGTGGATGTTGTATGAGTGAGGGTGTTGTGTGTCTGTGGATGCTGGTGTTGTGTTTGCTAATCTCTCTCTCTGGCCTTCTTCAAAATTTTAGGTTGTAAGGGTTTGCGGGTAATGTGGGTGTGTGTTTTATAGTGGTGTGGGTGTGTGGGTGTGGTGTGTGTATGTGTATCAGATGTGTGTATTTCGAATTGTCCAATGTGGTTGTGTTTTGTAAGTGTGTGTGCATTTTGAGCGCTGCTGTGTGTACCGCCAATGGATTACCGCGTTTGAAAGACCGCCGCGTTGCTTTGTGGGTCATGATAGTGTGGGCGTATTCTTGTTGGCGTGACGGTGTGGGTTTTGGTATCGCCAGTTTATCACTGACCTTTGGTGTGGCGGACTTGTGTGGGCGTCTGTATTGTGGCGGATTCTGAGATGTGGGTCGTAATACCTGTAGCGGAATTCCGCCGCCGCAACGGTATGTTGGCGGTTTTCAGCACAGCAGAAAGCAGGATTTACCGCCAGGGTTGTAATGAGGGCCATAGTGTGGAGAAAGATGAATGTGCCAATTTTAGAAACGACAAGGAACCAGAATTATAAGCAACAGACTCTGTGGCTGTACCTCACAGCAGAAGTAAAGAACAAACTAAGAACATGGAGACATCGCTGTACAAAGGACCGCAATTCCACTGTAACGGCCTCTATATTGCTGCTCCCAGCCTGTCACACACTCAGATAAGTCTTGCTCTTTGTAATTCTTAGTAACCAGTGTTTCTGACCTGACTCTGTTCTTATTCCAATGCACCCCTTCACTTTCATTTAGTCCTTTGTGGGTCCCAGGTATAGCTTTTCTTCATACGATATACACACGCCTCATGTCCTTTTCTGCTCAATTTGAAGCCCCCCTCGACTTGCCATTCTCCTTGTTCTGGATACCACATCTCATAACGTCATGAAGTGTGATGTTCCACCGTCTTGAACTGGGTCAGCTTAATTTCTACCTTACAGCCATTTTGGTTAGGACTTGGTACCAATGGTAACGCGCCAGCTATAGTTAGTGGCAGTCACTTTGTTTCAAGTTTTGCTCTGCACTGTATTGCTGGATCACAACTTTCCCATGTCCCCTACTCTTTTTCTGCCTTCAGTTAAAAAAGGGGAAAGGTAATTAAACAGCATGGGCACACCCTGGTCTCCCAACTCTGAACCAGCACACCTTTTCCGTGTCACACCTATACATATAGGAAGCTGGTCACAAAGGTAGATTTGCACATGTACATTTACTAATGTGTAAAATGTACTTGTGCACCTAGGTATAAGTCTACAGTGTGCTGTACAAATTTCCAAGTGATTTACACTGAGGTGTAGACTTACATGTCTCCATCCCCTCACTTCAGTGTGTGGAGCCTTCTGCAACAGGATTTCTACTACTATGTAAATTTTCTACTATTAACTTTGCAACCATAACTTATGTTCCACTGACTTGCAGGTCCGCCATGGAGATGGAGACCTGCAAATAGAAGGGAATAGCCAACTATACCCCTGACCCAAATCACCTCACATCTGTTGAAGATGCATTAACAATATGCGTCCATGAAAAATAATTCTTACATATCTAAACTTGTGTCCTACAACATCCGGACCAGTGCTTCTCTCTTCAACACCAATAATATAGTGACCAGGGAAGAATGCAAACTAGCAGTTTATGGTTTGAGACATTTGCTGTCCCAGCACATTGCTTACCCTAGATTACTGTAAGGCTGAACTATTAAGCATTTTACTCATTCTCATATTTTGGGAAACTGAAACTGTATCTGATTGCAGAAAGTCTTGCTTAAATTACGTCACACATCTAATAAGCTTTAGAACACTTTGTACAGGACCCGTGTTACAGGGAACCAGATGGCCTCTGATCATGGAGACGTGTATTAATGCTAGCTGTTTTTTCAGTCTTGGGAGGAGTCTAGTGGCTGATCTATTCCATTAGTCAATACACTTCCTAAGCTTGTCTAAATAATTGTATGTTCTGATAGTACCTGAATAAAGTCTTTTTCCCCCCACACATCATTTCATTTCAAAACACTTAAATAGAGACTACACCCTAGGCTCCGTCTTTTGTATACTTGGACTATTTGACCCTGCAGGCAGCCGGAACCATTTCCAGCCTTCAGAGTACAGATGACTGAGAAAGAGGCAGTCCTTCAAATGACATTTCTGGTCAAACTCTACAGACAACGTACATGTGATGCCTACTTTCACACTGGTTGGAGCACAGAAGGCAGCACTGAGGCAAGGGGGTCACAGACTCTGTTGAAGAATTGGTGGAGGAGGCATACACAGAGGAGGACATTATAAGAGGAGTCAGGCGAAAGGGATGTTGTCAAGGATTCAGCTGGAATAAACTATTCTTGCAGGTTCACTGTGATTCTGTCTCCTTCGGAACCCGCTCAAAAATGCTGTCTTTTCCCTCACTTGCTCAATGGGCTGTCTGTTTTAGACAACACTTATGTTGTGGAAAATAAGAATGCAACTGCCTCTCTGCTCCTAAAATGTATCATGCAATCACTCATCTACATCGCTCAAACACGGTTAGCACACATAAAATACTTACCCCTCAAGCACAGCCTTTAATCCACCCTTTATATTAGCTGATGGTTATATGAATTTCCATTTATTCTTTCCTACTGTCATAAGTCGCTATTTCAAGTAAAGTGGTTGCTACAGCTAGGGCAGGAATAAGATTGTAGTAGGGAAACACACCGCCCTGCCTCTAAAGGCAACCGGACAACTGACACAGGTATGTTCTTATGCAAGTTAAGCGATTGCAACACCTTGTTTGTTGTAACCTAGCAAGTGTTTTAAACGAATAACTTTAATCAACTCAGATGTTTACACTATTACGTTCCTACACTCTTCTGTATCCACTTTTAAAAGCCTGTATCATTATTCCTTACACCACCTCCACAGCCGGTCCTAGCGCTGCACCAAAACCTAGACTGACTTTTCTCAGAGTAGCCAGATGATAGGGTCTAGTAAGTATAATGTCTGTTCTATTAAGTATGGATCTAGCCTATCTCTCTATTTGAAAGTGACCGGATAGGTTTATATGTAGTCTTACATCTCTATATCCACTCATGCCTATTATATTTATTTGTTGGTTTTGATATACTTTGACAATTTTATTTACCCTTTGACATGGCATTGTAGTGACAACGCATAAATATTTCATTTAGGCCCTCTGTTAACCTCTAGGAGAGCAATCTGTGTGTGTCATACTTTATACTTAACACACCAACATACCATCTGTATGTATGACTCAGTATGCCTTATTCCTCCATACATGTCTTTCTTTCTTGTCAGCTACATTCAGACAATAGCTCCTCGTGCCCACATTGCCACTAGCGCTACGGGTGACATCAAAGGACCTCCTGGGAGTAGCAAATAGGCCGCCTACCATCTGTTTATTGGGTACATTTGTGAACATCTGATCTTTACTTCTTTATCACCATTCTTCATTTTTTGCCTCTTCTGTATGTTTCTTGAAAAGTAAAATGTTACTCCATTTTGATATTACGGTTAATTGCTTAACTTTTACCTGTCTCTCTATACTTTGTTATTATTTGGGTCAAATGTCACTTTTATACATTGATTCCTAATTCTTTATTTAACATAGTACATTAACATTCTCTCCAGCTGCTAGATCGGGGGATATCTTTTAACTTAAACTTCAGAGAAACTGGGTCAGCAGCTTACCTGAAGAGGGTCATCCAGAAAGGAAACATCAGATGCTGGAACTTTGACATTGTATAGATGTGATATTTCCATGCAAAGATCAACCCATGCCTTCATATGTTTATTTTAGTTTTCATGTTACTAACTTATTGAGGAATTTGTTTCTCAAATTTTTGTTAGTATGTAGAAGTATTGCGGCACCATGTTACTGTGTATATATATTTGACGTTTTTCAATTTCCTGTTGTAGATACTGAGGACACTGACATGATGCTGCTGCTATGCCATTCACAAGCGGAAAGTGGCGGGCAATTCAAGGAGAAAATCCAATCCTCCTCCAAGCAGCTATCTCAGTGGTCAACGCTGCCAAAGAAGAAGAGGAAGAGAAGCAGGAAATGGATGAGAAAAGGAGTGAAAATGGCTTAAGTAGGAGGACACTGTTGCTACCACACAATACATCCTCATGGTCTGGCACACAGTTAAAGTAAATTGTAAAATACCATTCACAATCCTACCTGTATTTAAATGTAATCTCTGAGCAACTTTGAAATTAAAATCCAATAAAAACGAATTTAAAATTATATAAATTTTCAGTTATTTGTTGATATTAAAAGAGTTGATGTTTAATTATTTTTTATCTTCATCAAAGAAAATATATGTTTATAAGTATGAGAAACATTGTATAGATTTTTGTTGGTATTGAGAAAAAGGAAAATGGTTTCAAGTTCAAAGGGGAAATGTAAAGTTGGAGAGGGTAGGCAAATAATAAAGACGTGTCAGGGACCATGTCTATGTACAAAGGGGGAACATTGAGACAAATATATGAATAAAACTGTGCCAAATAAAATCAATCCATAAAAATATTGCAAACAGTCCTAGAAGAATGGCAAATGTTCCAAAGATGACCCAATGTCCACATGAAGCATATAGTCAGTTCTCAAAGCCAGAAGAGGTATCAGAAAACTTTTCCTATCTTGGGGACAAAGGTTACAGGCTTACTCTTTACCACCACATTAGTGTCTTCCTTTGAGGCAGAAATGGTACAGGTGACACTTAGGAGTGGTAGGGGGAATAATCAAACTAACTGCACTACAGCAGGTGGAGTGATTTGGAGAGGCAGACAAGACATAATGGCTGCTATGAGCGAGGTCACTAGGCTACATAGAGTATGATGTTGTTCAGTTAATGTCTCATAGAGTGTGTTAACTGCACCTATTTACTCCTGCACATGCTGAGGAATTGCCAACTGGTCATCTCCTGTGGGCCCACATTCCTCCCCTTTAGTACCTGGCTATGGTGTCAGCAGCAGGGGTTGTAAAATGGTTTATACTCATACGTTTTCAATAGCATCAAATAAACCATCCTCAGCCCTCTAGAGTTAGTGCAGAAATATTCATCAATCTGAGCTATGAGCACAACCACCTATTTGCCTCATTGTAAGTTTTTTGTGGGGAAGTGAGTATGTACCTATTATTAAGACAATGTCAGGAGGTGGCCTTGAATGCAGAATACTTGAATACTATGGGGGTCATTCTGACCCCCGCCGGCGGCGGAAGCCGCCGGCCTGGCGGGAACCGCCAGAAGACCGTACCGCGGTCAAAAGACCGCGGCGGTCATTCTGACTTTCCCGCTGGGCTGGCGGGCGACCGCCAAAAGGCCGCCCGCCCGCCCAGCGGGAAAGCACCAGCAACGAGGATGTCGGCTCCGAATGGAGCCGGCGGAGTTGCTGGTGTGCGACGGGTGCAGTTGCACCCGTCGTGATTTTCAGTGTCTGCCAAGCAGACACTGAAAATCTCAATGGGGCCCTGTTAGGGGGCCCCTGCAGTGCCCATGCCAGTGGCATGGGCACTGCAGGGGCCCCCAGGGGCCCCACGACACCCGTTCCCGCCATCCTGTTTCTGGTGGTGAAAACCGCCAGAAACAGGATGGCGGGAAGGGGGTCGGAATCCCCATGGCGGCGCTGCTTGCAGCGCCGCCGTGGAGGATTCCCTGGGGCAGCGGGAAGCCGGCGGTTCCCTTTTCTGACCGCGGCTTTACTGCCGCGGTCAGAATGCCCCCGGAAGCACCACCAGCCTGTTGGCGGTGCTTCCGCGGTCGTTGGCCCTGGCGGTCCATGACCGCCAGGGTCAGAATGACCCCCTATGTCTCTAAGCACCAAAAAGAAAAAAACAACACATTGCGACTACATTCCATAAAGGTTTTTAGTAATCTTGTTACAGCCTCTTTACTCTGTGACAGGAATCCACTCCAGAGAATGAACAACAAAAGGGGCAGAAAAGGCCAAAGACGGTCAGTCAAGGAGAATGAATAGGCAATCATAATAGTCTGGCAAATAACAAGGTGTCAACATTAAATAGCCCATCTAGGACTTCTTCGGCCATACTCTCAGCTAAAAGGGAATGATGCAGGACCAGTCTGTAGCCCTGAAGATATCCTTTAACCTAGAGCAAGTGGAAAATGCTTTTGAATCCATTGCACATCATGTCGAATGAGCCACAAAGGAGGACTCTTTGAAGTCTGCTAAAGCCATAGTCTTCGAGACCCAGGAAGATAGAGCTCGACAGGAGAGAGTTGGGTTTAAAAGTGTGAAGATTGTATCAAAGAAAGACCATCTTAGACATAATGGGCTAGATGTACGAAGGTTTAGAATACTGGTTTGTAACTTGTGATTTGTTGTAAATTAAAATTTGCTTATTGAAATGCATGATAGTATCTGATAGAGACTACCAGCCGCAGATCCCTTACCTTGGAATTATCCCCAGACGTCCAAATGGATCCGGAAACTTTTCAACCAGTGTCTCTGTGCTCTGGTAGGTGGCATCATTTGGTTCCACGTTGGTGCCATCCGCACTGGAAGGGATGAGTTGAGTGCCTATATAGGCACCACCTCAGTTCACTGACATAAATTATTTTTCTTTCATGCCAGTCGGCATAGATACAGAAAGAGCTACCTACACTCATTTTGTGACTGAAATGTTTTGACGTTATGTCTAAGATTTTTATGAGCCTTTGCCTCTTGGTGTGTTAGGGATGTCCCCTAAGAACCCAGCTGGTTTCAAACCTTATGGCGCTTGTCACAAGCAGATGTCTGTGACAAACCAACACCTGGTTTGCCCATGTTGCTTGGAGCGGACCAGGATTCTAAGGCCTGCGAGGATTGCCACATCATACACCCAAAGGCATTGCGGGAGAGCACCTTGAAGCTCCTTACCACCCAATGTTGGGCAACCATATGATGATCAAGTTCCCAGTTGCATGGAAGGTCCCAGAACCACTCACAGAGCCGCTCTGACATTTCATCATCCCAGTAAAAGTCATCAGTCGAAGCACTCTTTGACCTCACTGGTCCAGGACTTCAGGTGATGCACTGTAACGATGACACAGGTCGAGGCCTCGCTAACATACATCCACCATTAAGGTAGTGCCTGGATCTGCTCTGCATCTCCCAGAGCCTTCCTGAGTGACCCCAGTCCAACTCAAAGAGTTCTGAGAGGCCATTCATCTCATATTTGGGTGGTCAGACCCGTCTGGGGAGAGTCCTGACTAGATTACCACTGGCAGGCTTACCCTCTGCACCAGTTGGGCCCCTTGGAACCAGTGGCAGATCCAGAGCAGGTCTGTGTGTGAGGCCGCAACCTTCTGCAGAACCAGCTCCAGTGCACCATTCCTGGCTCGCTGACCCCATCATCATACTAGACTCCAATACGGAGCTGGATAAGCGTAGTCTGATGTTGACTTTGACACCAGCCGAAACCATGCCATGTGAGTTGGAGCCAAAGTCTTTTTTTGTTTGATAGGCCTGGAGAGGGCTGGAATTGGGAGAGGTCTCAAGGACCCTTATGGTTACCTTAACCCCTCAGATGAGCCAGAGGAAAAATGGTATGAGGAACTGGCAGAAGCCAGTGGTTTGGACACCTCACCAGATACTGGCTTGGTCTCGCCTCCTAATGTGGCTACAGAGGAAGGGGCCTCCTTTGCAATGTTGGTTTGCAGGGTGGCTCAGGTCCTGGACCTTCTGCTGCTTTCAGTGGCAGTCAAGATTAATGTCTTGACAGATGTGTTATTGCCCTCTCTGAACCTCTCCTTTCCTTTCATGAAGCCCTTACAGACGTCCTGCTCGGGGCCTGGTCTAAGCCCTGTACAGGGGTGCCTGTGCACAGGACAATTGTGCCGCCATCGCCTGGCTCCTGGGGGTCCCAGTTTCCCCACCTAGCACCCTGTCCCAGAGAGACTGGTGATCCAAGCCTCCACCTCAAAAGTCAACCTGGGTTCATTCCTTCCAGTCACCGGATAAGGAATCCAAAGACCGGAACACCTTTGGCAGGAGGATGATCTCTTCTCCCGGCCTAGCGCTTTGATCACTGAACACTGCATGCCTTTTGGGATTATACACCCATACAGTTTGAGCTTTGGTTGCACAAGTGCTGCCCATGGTCTTGAAGGAGCTCTAGACCATACTGCCAAAGGCAATTTCTGATGGCAGAGATACAGCAAAGTTCACTATTTGCTGCGGGCTGGACATGACCGGCTCGCTAGGCAGAGCGTTTGCGCCATGGGTGGCACTAAGAAGCCATGCCTGGTTGAGAACTACAGGCTTTCCAGGGATGTCCAAACTTCCCTTAAGCACATGCCCTTTGATGCTTCCTTCCACTTTAGTAAAAGGCAAACTCAGCACTGGAGCAGTTTAAAGACAGGGAACTGCCAGTTCCTTGGTCATCTGCATGGTCCCCCACTAACCTCATTCTGCCTTTCGCCCACCCATGGCTATGACAGGAGCAACTAATTGCGTTCTTTCCTGCCCAGCCTCCAATGTCAACAGGCATCTCAGCCTTTTCATGGCCCAGATGTGGTTCCCACAGACACCGTTGCACCACCAGCCTTAGGTCGACCCAGTTCTCCATTGACCTAGCAGCAACAGCCTCCAAACCCCTTTAGTTTACCCTCATACCACCACAGGCACCCAGTGAGTGGCAGGATCTGCCATCACCTGCCATACTGGCAGTCTATAACCTCAGATAAATTGGCACTCCAGATCATCAAATGGGGTTATTCCATTCCCTTTTTGGAAACCCCTCCACCTATGACACCTTCTTACAATGGGCTGATGGAAATCACGTCTTCCTGCTCCCTCAAAAAGCTCTTATGGCCTTAGAAGCCATTGAAAGGGTGACCTCACAAGAAGTAGGACATGGTTGCTATTCCTGCTACTTTTTGGTGTCCAGTACAGATGAAATGCTTCTGCCCTATTCTAGATCTGCACTTTCTCAACTTATTCCGGAAGAAGGAGAATTTGAAGATGCTCACATTAGCAAAGGTCTTGTCGGCCCTGGATCTGGGAGGCTGGATGGTAACATTGGACTTGCAGAATAACTACTTCAATATCCCTGTCCTGCCTTCCCACAGGTGTTATGTGCGGTTCACAGTGAGCCACAAGCACTTTCATTTTGCTGTGCTCCCCTTTGGCCTTACTAGTGCCCCTCGGGTGGTCACCAAGGTGATGGCGGTGGTTGCAACACATCTGTGGAGTTTGGGGTTCCAGTCTTCCCCTACCTCAACGACAAGCTATTGAAGGCGGACTCATCTCAGGTAGTCATCTCCCACCTCCAAACTACAGCGGGCCTCCTGCACTTGTTGAGGTTCACCATCACCACGCAAAAGTCACACCTGACTCCCTCTCTGGTGCTATCTTTCATCAGAGCTGGTCGGGAAACAAAGCACTTTCGGGCATATCCTCCCGAATGGTGAGCCCAGGATAGTCAGGCTATTATTCCAATGCCTGAGCCTCTATCGTGGATTTAGGTCAGACTGACTCCCTCTCTGGTGCTATCTTTCATCAGAGCTGGTCGGGAAACAAAGCACTTTCGGGCATATCCTCCCGAATGGTGAGCCCAGGATAGTCAGGCTATTATTCCAATGCCTGAGCCTCTATCGTGGATTTAAGTCAGACTGACTCTGAGGCTGTTTAGCCTCATGGCCTCCTGCATCTTGCTGGTAGCCCATGCCAGAACCTGAAATCCCAGTAGGCGCAGCATCAGGGGAATCTCTCCAACCTGTTCCAGATCACACAGAGAGCTGCAAAAGGCCTTCAGTGCTGGCTGAAGAACCGCAATTGAGTCAATGGCAGACCCCTTTCCCTTTCTCATCCAGAACTGACTATGGTGACAGATGGGTCACTTCTTTATTGAGGTGGCCATCTGGACGGGGCAGAGATTAGAGTGCTCTGGTTTCTGGCAGAACCCCAGCCCTCATCAACTTGTTGGAGCTTAGGGCAATCCAACTGCCATTGAAAGCCTTTCTTCCTTTGATCGATCAAGAGAAGGCTAATGAAGGTGTTTACAGACAATACCACTGCCATGTGGCACTGCAACATACAGGGATGGGTGGCGTTTTAGATCCTGTGTCAAGAGGCCCTGCGCCTCTGGACATGGCTCGAATGCCTGGGTATTACCCTGGTGGTTTAACACCTAGTGGGCACTCTGAACACCAGAGCAGACAAACCCAGCTGTCGATGCCTAACGGATCACAAAGGGTGTCTCCATTCTGAGGTGGTGCAAGGTCTCTTCTGAGACTGGGCGGAACCTTGGTTAGATCTGTTCACCACCATTGAGAACGTGCGTTATCAGCAATTCTGCCCCCTTGAGTTTCCACCGTGGCTCTCGCTCAGAGATGCTTTTCGACTTGAGTGGAGCGCAAGCCTCCTGTACACCTTTCTGCCAATGCTACTCCTGCCCAACGTTCTCTAGAAGATAAAAAATGACCGGACTCGAGTCATACTTGTGACTCCACATTGTGCACAGAGAGTTTGGTATCCTGAACGCTTAGCATCGGTCCTCCAATTAGGCTGCCTCTTTGGAAGGATCTTCCATCACAGGAGGAGGGCAGGATGGTGCATCCGAACATGTGCATTATCCACCTTCATGCTTGACGATTGAGCTGTGGCAGTTGACAATTCCTTCCTCCTGAAGTTTGTGATGTTATTCTGGCGGCCAGGTGTCCCTCAACCAACACTGTATACCCTCCCTTTGAGATAACATTTATGGCATGGTGTGTCTCTAAGAATGTCAGTCCCCCTCTTTTTGTTGTTCATTCTTTCTCTGGCCCAGCAGAGCCAAGGACCTGCAGTAGCAATCCCACCTTTGTAACTCCCAGAGACTATGGAGTGCAGTGATCATAATACTTGCACAAGACTTGCTTTTGAGTTGCTTTTGAGAGTGTGTCACGATAGCTGTGGTTTTAATGCTGCTATTAGACCTAATATAGCCTCACTATTAAGCATGTATTTATTAAAGATGTCCTCTGTTTACTGTTATTCTAAACTTGAAAATCTTTTCCTGGCTCCTCAACCTCTTCTGCGGTACAGCCAATATCAGCCTCCTCCATGCCATCACATACAAAGCAGCCTCTGTATAAAATGCTGGTACAGTCTGGGCCATTTATGTAGCTTGCACCTGATTCCCATCCTTTTCCAGTTAGTGATAAATTTCATATGCACAATGGCCATTTTGCAAATAGTTGTGATTCGCCATTGAGAAATCAGTAATAGAGAATCACTATTTGGAGTCGCAAAAAACGTAATTAACTCATTTGTTGGGTCCCAATAAAACAAACACATGTTTTTCATGCATAGAAAGACATCAACTTTAGCAGTCAATAACCAGTTTGTGACTGGTTACTAAATTGTTAGTGCTTTGTACATCTGTCCCTTAGTTCTCTGAGCAAGTATTCACTGATTACTCAGTAACAAACATGGAGGCGAGGTTGGGGAATAGGGATACAGAATTGATTGGCATGTGATCTTGATACGGGCCACAATTTAAGCACAGCACCATCCTCTAAAAAGTTTAGGCTCAAAACTGTATGGGCATTGATGTCAGAAACCCTTTTACATGATGTGACCTCATTCAAAAACAAACGTACACACTTTAGTTGTCTTGCTGTGGACCGAGGCTGCAGCCTACTGCACAGTGCCGCTCACTATGCTTTTTGTTGCAGTGACTCTGGCATTCACTAAAACTGCTTCCCCAAAGTCTAGAGTATTTGCCGGGCTGACAATCACACAACCCTGAGGACTGTGAGGTCATCAGCTCAGCAAAAACGTAGCCTTGAGTGCCAGTCTCCACCCCCTGATGACATGGGTTTACAATTAGCACTGGGCGTATTAAACTGTGAAGCCATGTAGGGCTGTGGCTTCATGTCAGTCAAGGAGCGGAAAGCATGGTCCCCTCGCCCTTTCCCAACTCATCACAGGGGGGTGGGTCTAATGGGTCCCACCTTGTGACAAGGTGGGAAAGAGTGCGGTAGAGGCTGCAGGCAGGAAGATACACTGTGCAGACTTGAGGAGTCTGCTTCCCGCACTGCAATGAATGCAGGACTCCATTAAGCTACGGAGATTAGTTGCCAGCCAGCAGACTCATGTCATAAGGAGAAGGTGGTACATTTGTCTGCTTCTCTGCAGTCCAGACAGTGCCCTACAGTCCCAACCATGTAAGGTAAGTAAAAACCTTAACAGCTGTCTGGACCTGGCCTAAGTAAGAAGCAGTTCTGGGCAAATCATTTTATCTCTGTGCCTAAAACCAAAAATGAATGAATTGTGTAATGTAACTGGTGCTTAGGTAAAGCGGTCAAATACCTAGCGCTATATAAAGCTGCAAAAAAAAAAAAAAAAAAAAAAAAAACATAGGGGGTCATTCTGACCTCGCCGGTAAAAGGCGCTTACCGCCGGTCAGAAGACCGCCATAACACCGCCGCGGTAAACCGCCACGGCCATTCTGACCCGCAACTGGCATACCGCCAAAAACCCGACACCAACAAAAGTCCGCCACACCAAAGGTCAGCGGGAAACTGGCGATGACCAAACCTCCACCGTCACGCCAACAGAAATACGCCCATACCATTCCGACCCACACTCCTTTACAAAACACTACCACACTGGACAAATCAAAATATACACACCTGAGACACATACACACACCACTCCCACACACCCAATTAAATATAAAACACACACCCACATCACCCACAACCCCTTACGACCACAATTGCGACTGAAGGACAGAGAGAGACAGCACAGCATAGAGTAGACCATCACACAGAGGCAATTCACAACATCACACACACAATTTCCACGCACAAAACACCATACACCACCACACTCACCACACTCTACAACACATACACCACCCCTCACCTCATCCACACCACCCCATGGCACCCCAAAGACACCCCCGGTTCTCTGACGCAGAACTCAGGGTCATGGTGGAGGAAATAGTTCGTGTAGAGCCCCAGCTCTTCGGGGCACAGGTGCAGCACACCACCATTGCCAGGAAGATGGAGCTATGGCAAAGAATAGTGAACAGGGTCAACGCTGTGGGACAGCATCCACGCAATCGGGAGGACATCAGGAAGCGGTGGAACGAACTACGGGGGAAGGTGCGTTCCATGGTATCAAGGCACAACATTGCGGTACAGCGGACTGGCGGCGGACCCCCACCTACTCCCCCAGAATTCACAGCATGGGAGGAGGAAGTCTTGCACATCCTGCATCCTGAGGGCCTCGCAGGAGTAGGCGGAGGAATGGACTCTGGTAAGGCAAATCTCCACTACTTCATTCACCCCACCCCACCTGCATGCCAAATCATACCCCCACCCTCACCCCCACCCCCATCACACCAACTCCTTGCAAATGGCTCACCATCACATCCCACCCATCCCAATACCTAGCCCTGCATGCGTCCCCAAAGCATGGACACCCATCCCCAAAGAATGCCCACTGCACACACCCATCACCCCCACAAGCCACCGTCACAAAAGCCCCCACAAGGGAATGCCAGCACTGGGGTACACGGCCACCCACCCATTACACGAAATGCCACACACAGAAGTAATAACCATACTCTTATACCCCTGCAGGACCACACCGCCACGGAGGGTCCAGAGATGTCCATCCCACCCCAAGAAGAGGCCCCCAGTGACGACAGCAGCTCTGTCTCCCTGAACCCAGATGACCAGCCCGGCCCATCGGGGACCTTGGGACAGTCGGTTCCCCACAGACAGCCACAGGCTACACCTGACCTAACCCCCTCTGGGAACACCAGCACAGCTCCCACCCAGCGGGCCCATGCCTCTGTCTCCAGGACACGTCAATCAGCGGTGTGTCCACCACTACAGGGCACCCAGGTTGACCCACCACCCCAACAACAACAGGGACCTGGGGGCAGTGGTAGTGGGCACACCGTCCAGGGGACAGAGGCCCAGGGAAACAGGGGAACTAGGAGGGCTGCTGTGCGACAGGGGGGGGACAGGCCCAGGGAACCGACTCTCCAAGAGGCCCTCTCCTCCATCATGGGAGCATACCACCACTCCCAGGAGACGATGGCTACGGTACTGGCCAGGTTCCAGGAGATCCAGGTACTGCAGGAGGAACAGTACATGGGGTTCAGAGAGGAACTGAGGAACATTAGTTCCGCAATGGGGACCATCGTCGTGGCCCTTAACCAGATAGTCACCACATTGCGGGACCATGTGGCACCACAAAGGGCCCCTGTCACTAGCCTGGACCAGGAACAGCCTACCACCTCCGCCGGCGCTAGTGGACAGGAGGCCCACACACAACGACAGGCCACCAGAACCCCACCTCCTGCAGAAGAAGAACCACCCCGCAAGCGGAACCTGAGATCTCACAAGAAGACAGAGTAGGATGCCAAGACCCCCGCCAGCAAACGATACCCCCTGATGTCATCCCACTGTCCCACATTGTCACCCTGTCCAACCTTGAACTGCCCCTGCTCCATCCTTCCAAAGGCATATGGACAATGCACCTGTGAGACTGAGAACTGGACTCTGCCATGGACATTACTCCACCATCACCCATCACCGTTTTACAATCATGTTCCTAAATGTAGCACTTTAATTAAATCACTTATTGCACTTACAAAATCTGGAGTCTGCTTGTATTTTTAACAAATGTATTAGACATAACGGTGCAAAAATGTTCAGTTACATTGTGATGACAACATACCACTGTCACACAGCTGTAGTCCGTGGGCAAACAAAGCAGAGGTCACGCAGTGGGGCCCACAGCTCTGAAAACGGAAGGGAAAGTCACAACTCAGTTAACAGGAACTGGGGGGGAACTCAGACAGTAGAGAGGCAGGAGACTTTAAGTAAATGTAAAATGGCGTGGTTGATTCGTACCTATGTGCTACTGAAAATACTGTTGTATCACTGTGTCCCTGTTGTCTGTGTCGTCCCCGTCGTCTTCCTCCTCTTCACTCTCCACAGGCTCCACAGCTGCTACAACACCACCATCTGGACCATCCTCCTGCAGGAAAGGCACCTGGCGTCGCAAAGCCAGGTTGAGAAGCATACAGCAGGCCACAATGATATGGCACACCTTCTTTGGTGAGTACATTAGGGACCCACCTGTCATATGCAGGCACCTAAACCTGGCTGTCAGGAGGCCGAAGGTTCTTTCTATAATCCTCCTAGTTCACCCATGGGCCTCATTGTAGCGTTCCTCTGCCCTTGTCCTGGGATTCCTCACTGGGGTAAGTAGCCACGACAGGTTGGGGTAACCAGAGTCACCTATTAGCCACACACGGTGTCTCTGTAGCTGTTCCATCACATAAGGGATGCTGCTATTTCGCATGATGTACGCGTCATGCACTGACCCAGGGAACTTGGCATTTACATGGGAGATGTACTGGTCAGCCAAACAGACCACCTGGACATTCATCGAATGATAACTTTTTCTGTTCCTGTACACCTGCTCACTTCCACTGGGGGGAACCAAAGCCACATGGGTCCCATCAGTGGCACCAATGATGTTGGGGATATGTCCAAGGGCATAGAAATCACCCTTCACTGTAGCCAAATCGCCCACCTCAGGGAAAACAATGTAGCTCCGCATGTATTTCATCAGGGCAGACAACACTCTGGACAAAACCTTAGAAAACATAGGCTGAGACATCCCAGATGATATGGCCACTGTTGTTTGGAATGATCCACTTGCCAAAAAATGGAGTACTGACAGAACCTGCACCAGAGGGGGAATCCCTGTGGGTTGGCGAATGGGGGACATCAGGTCTGGCTCCAGCTGGGCACACAGTTCCTGTATAGTTGCTCGGTCAAGTCTGTATGTCAGTATGACATGTCTTTCTTCCATTGTCGACAGGTCCACCAGCGGTCTGTACACGGGAGGATTCCTCCATCTCCTCGCAAGTCCCAGCGGACGGTGCCTAGGAAGGACAACATGGAGCACAGAGTCAAGCAACCCACAGGTACGTAACCACAGCTTGCACAGTACACGATTCGCTATGCATTGAATGGCTTGTATGAGTGGCAATGCAAGGCCTAGGCCTGTGTGACGCAGTAGAAATTAAGCCATGTGGGCCCTTGAAATGGCGGCTGCCTGACCTGCAAAGTGTGACAATGGGATGTGAGGTCAATGCGCTGGCGTGGCACACCGTGGCGGTAGGCGGTCGAAGACCGCGGCGCAAAGCAGCATTGGTTAACATTGCACCCTATGGGTCTCAGGAGCCAATGACGATGTGCGCCGGCGGTCGCGGTAGGCACCGCCGCGGGCGTGACCGCCATTTTCTAACTGCTTAATCACTCGAGACCTGATCATCCACAGGAGAGGACCTATACTGCAAGTGCTGCTGTGACCTCGGTCTGGAAGATACAATGGCTGCTGCGACTGGGGAAAGGGCCCCTGCCTTCACATCTGAGGAATTGGAGAAACTTGTTGATGGGGTCCTCCCCCAGTATGCGCTACTCTACGGTCCTCCAGACCAACAGGTAAGTACACAGGGAGCACGTAGTATGGGCTATGCCTGTGTTGAGTGGGGTGGATGTAAGATGGTGGGGAGGGGAGCGAATGAGGAGTGCAACGCACGACAGATGAGAGCATGTGCCACATGGCAAGGTTGGGGAGGGGGGGCCACTCACATCGACCATGCAGAAAAGTGATGATATTTCTTTTTCCACCCTGTACATGTCACATAGGTCAGCGCCATCAGAAGATCGACATTTGGCGTGCCATCGCCAAGGACGTCCGGGCCCTGGGGGTCCACAACAGACGGGGCACCCACTGCCGCAAGAGGAGGGAGGACATCCGCCGCGTGAGCAGAAAGACCGCCAAGGCTCTGCTGGGGATGGCCTCCCAACCTAGGAGGGGTGCCACACGGCAATTGACCCCCCTGATGTCCCGGATCCTGGTGGTGGCCTACCCCGATTTGGATGGGCACGTGAGGACATCACAGCAGACACAAGGGGGTGAGTATCAGCACATTCTGCTATATTAGCGCACAGTGGAGTTGTCTGGGTGGGGGAGGAGGGCTGTGGCTATCTCTAGGCCAGGGCGGTTTCTGTAGGCTAGGCCCCTCCGTTTGGCATGGCCCTGGGCCCCCGCCCCCCACCTCTGTAGGGTGCTAAGTACAGCTATCCATGGTCCGGGCTCACCTATGTGTGCATTTGTCGTCCATAGACTTGTAGGCCAAGTCACAATAATTGAGTAGTGTACCCCGAGTGCGCAGCGTAGTGCAGGGGGCTTCTGTGTCTGTCCTCTCCGCCAACGGTGCCGCCAATGCATGCACTCAACATGTCTTTCTTTCTTCCCCCCCCCTTTTTTTTGGTTTTCCTGTTCATGTGTGCATTAGCATCATCAGGAGGAGGAGAAGTGGCATCGGCGCACGAGGGAGCTGCATCTCACATGGCCCCGCAGGGCCATGCAACCGACTCCGAGTACACCAGTGAGACGGAGGGCGAGTGGAGCTCCACAACGGGGACCCGTGGAGACGTCAGCGACACTGACACGTCTTCGGAAGGGAGCTCCCTTGTGGTGGCGGCAAAATCCGTGCCCACCGCAACAACAGGTACAGCCGCCACCCAGCGCACCAGCTCCGCCCTCCCAGCAGCCCCTCAGCTTTCGCCCCGTGCCCGCTCGGCCAGGAAGCCGGGCATCTCTTTCGCCCCTGGCACCTCAGGTCCTGCCCCAGTTGCCCCTGCTGCCCTCAGTGAGGAGATCATTGACCTCCTCCAGACGCTCATTGTTGGGCAGTCTACCCTTTTGAATGCCATCCAGGGGGTAGAAAGGGAGGTGCATCGGAGCAATGCATACCTGGAGGGCATTCATTCGGGTCAGACTGCCCATCAGCGATCGTTCAACGCTCTGGCCTCAGCACTGACGGCAGCAATTGTCCCTGTGTCTAGCCTCCCCCCTCCAACTTCCTCAACCCAGTCCCACTCCCCTGTTCCTCTGCCTATCCCAGACACACCTACAGACCAGCCTGCACACACCTCAACACCCAAGGGCAGCTCATCCAGACATAAGCACCACAGATCACACAAGCATTCACCCAAGCAACATCCACATGCAGACATGCCAACAGCCACTGCCTCCTCTGTGTCCCCCTCCTCCTCGTCTCCCTCCTCCCTACCTGTGACATCTCCACTCACACCTGCATGCACACCACCATCAGCCAGTACGTCCATCACCACCACACCCACCAGAACAGTCCGCACACGTGCAGTCACCACCCCCACTGCCATTTACACGTCCCCTGTGTCCTCTCCCAGTGTGTCTGTCACCCCCTCTTCCAAACCACACAAACGCAGGCAGTCACCCACCCAACAGCCATCCACCTCACGACAGCCTCCAGCACAAGCACCTGCACCCAAAGACACCAGACTTCACTCTCCTACAACCACATCCTCTTCCTCCACTCCCATACCCACTACAACTACCCATCCCTGTCTTTCTAAATTGATTTTCCTTTCCAACCTTGACCTCTTTCCAACAACTGACCCACCCCCTCCATCTCATAAGACTCCAATCTGCACCTCAGCCACCACAAGCCCTGCACCTACTGGGACCATCGTTCAGGGCTATTGGAGTCCACCAGCTCCTAGGGCAGGAACATCGGCCAGCAGCAAGGGGACAGCCAGCCCACCCCCTGGGAAAAGAACCAAAAAAGGGAAGGGCCGGCGCGACAGGCCTGAGACGGCTGCCCCCAAGGACACCACCCTTGCACCGTCACTTGGCCCATCCACAAAGGGAGGCAAGGGCCCCAGAGTTTCTGCCAAGGAGGGCAAGGGCAGCAGGGCGGACAAGTCCGGCAGCAGGCGAGCTGCCCAGGAGGGCCCCACCAGCCCCATTTGGGGTGTGACGGAGGAGACCCACGGGCCCAGGACTCCAGCACAGGAGGGCCCCGCAAGCGAAAGGTCGGTTGGCGACTGAGCGGGAATTATTGGCCAGATCTGGTTCCCTAGGAACACAAGACAAGCACCGCTGAACTGGGCCCCGCCGTGAGAAGCACCGCTGAACAGGGCCCCGCCGTGAGAAGCACCGCTGAACAGGGCCCTGCCGTGAGAAGCACCGCTGAACAGGGCCCCGCCAAGACAAGCACCGCTGAACAGGGCCCCACCGCGAGAAGCACCGCTGAACAGGGCCCCGCCGTGAGAAGCACCGCTGAACAGGGCCCCGCCGTGAGAAGCACCGCTGAACTGGGCCCCGCCGTGAGAAGCACCGCTGAACAGGGCCCCGCCGTGAGAAGCACAGCTGAACAGGGCCCCGCCAAGACAAGCACCGCTGAACAGGGCCCCGCCGTGAGAAGCACCGCTGAACAGGGCCCCGCCAAGACAAGCACCGCTGAACAGGGCCCCGCCGTGAGAAGCACCGCTGAACAGGGCCCCGCCGTGAGAAGCACCGCTGAACAGGGCCCCGCTGTGAGAAGCACCTCTGAACAGGTCCCCGCCGTGAGAAGCACCGCTGAACAGGGCCACGCCAAGACAAGCACCGCTGAACAGGGCCCCGCCGTGAGAAGCACCGCTGAACAGGGCCCCGCCGTGAGAAGCACCGCTGAACAGGGCCCCGCCAAGACAAGCACCGCTGAACAGGGCCCCGCCGTGAGAAGCACCGCTGAACAGGGCCCCGCCGTGAGAAGCACCGCTGAACAGGGCCCCGCCAAGACAAGCACCGCTGAACAGGGCCCGCCGTAAGAAGCACCGCTGATCAGGGCCCCGCCAAGACAAGCACCGCTGAACAGGGCCCCGCCGTGAGAAGCACCGCTGAACAGGGCCCGCCGTGAGAAGCACCGCTGAACAGGGCCCCGCCAAGACAAGCACCGCTGAACAGGGCCCCGCTGTGAGAAGCACCGCTGAACAGGGCCCCGCCATGAGAAGCACCGCTACGCTGGGCCCTTCATCTCAAGCACCGCTCCGCTGGGCCCTTCCTGTCAAGCACCGCTCCGCTGGGCACCGCCGTCTCTGAACTGCTGCGCTGGGCCCTTCCTGTCAAGCACCGCTCCGCTGGGCACCGCCGTCTCTGAACTGCTCCGCTGGGCCCTTCCTGTCAAGCACCGCTCCGCTGGGCACCGCCGTCTCTGAACTGCTCCGCTGGGCCCTTCCTGTCAAGCACCGCTCGGCTGGGCACCGCCGTCTCTGAACTGCTCCGCTGGGCCCTTCCTGTCAAGCACCGCTCCGCTGGGCACCGCCGTCTCTGAACTGCTCCGCTGGGCCCTTCCTCTCAAGCACCGCTCCGCTGGGCACCGCCGTCTCTGAACTGCTGCGCTGGGCCCTTCATCTCAAGCACCGCTCCGCTGGGCACCGCCGTCTCTGAACTCCTGCGCTAGGCCCTTCCTGTCAAGCACCGCTCCGCTGGGCACCGCCGTCTCTGAACTGCTGCGCTGGGCCCTTCCTGTCAAGCACCGCTCCGCTGGGCACCGCCGTCTCTGAACTGCTCCGCTGGGCCCTTCATCTCAAGCACCGCTCCGCTGGGCACCGCCGTCTCTGAACTGCTCCGCTGGGCCCTTCCTGTCAAGCACCGCTCCGCTGGCACCGCCGTCTCTGAACTGCTCCGCTGGGCCCTTCCTGTCAAGCACCGCTCCGCTGGGCACCGCCGTCTCTGAACTGCTCCGCTGGGCCCTTCATCTCAAGCACCGCTGGCCCATTGGCAGGGCCGGATCTGTGTCGGGCAGGGCTTCACAAAGCACTCTGGCCAACATGCCTCCTCCATAACCAGTGGAGTCTGTAATCCACCTGATGGACTGTGGCTTTGCACTCCCCCGGATGGTACAGTGGGCAATCCACCCACTGTAGAGACTTGGAAAACTGTGGCTTTGCACTCCCCAGGATGGTACAATGGGCAATCCACCCACTGTAGAGACTTGAGAGACTGTGGCTTTGCACTCCCCAGGATGGTACAGTGGGCATGAGGCCCCTCGTGGATCTGGCGTCGTGGACTCATGTGGCTTAGGTGCCCCCCTTCCCCCTGAGGTGCCTGTGGTTTTATTATCTGATGCCCCAGCAGTGTTCTCGCCAATGGAATCGGGTCTTGTGTGTGGGCTTTGCCCATGTGTTTATGCACATTGGCCCACGAACAATGGAATGTAGCCAATATGTGCCGGACTTTTGGACTATGTATATATTGTTCATGTTGTAATATATTTATTTGATAAATTTCATATTTCACTTAAATTCAAATATGCTTTAATATACTTCAATTTTAATGAACATTTTATTTTGTCTTTGCATTATTCCAGGGGGTTTGGGGGGTGTCACTCTGACTTGTTGCTCTGCATTGGTGTGTAGGGATTGGGGGGGGGGGGGGTGTCGAGTATGTGTGTGCCCGTAACCTTTTCTCCTCCCCCCTCCCATGTGTCGTAGGTGCAGTACTCACCGTTGTCTTCTGCGCCAGCGTTCGTGCTCCTGGTAGAGGAGCAGGAAGACAATGGCTGGTAGGATGTTTAATTCGGGTTCCATGCTGTCCAGATTCCTCGTGGAGTATGTATAGGTGAGCGTTTTCCCGTTCGTAGTCTGTTTCCGCCGTGTTTTTATCGGCGGGGCGCCCGCCCCAAAAAAGGTGGCGGATTGGTGGGTCGTGATAGTGTGGGCGGTACATTGTCTGCCGCCTGTCTGTTGGCGGTGACCGCCGCGCTGTTTGTTTGTCCCGCCGTGGCGGTCGGAGTGTTAAAGTGCCGGGCTGTGTTGGCGGTTCCCGCCAGGGTCAGAATTCCATTTTTATTACCGCCTGCCTGTTGGCGGGTTGGCCGCCGCTTTAACAACGACCGCCAGGGTTGGAATGACCCCCATAGTCTTTTAAAATGAGTGACTTTTACCAATTTATGTGTGTTGTGATCAGTGAGGAGGCCTATTAGTTTAATCAACACCTTTATTTTTGGAGGGGAACACACCGCTGATGTTTTCCGGAGAATTGCTATTGAAAAAACACTCTGGGCCTGATTTAAAGTTTGGCGGAGGGCGTTACTCCATCACAAATGTGAAAGATATCCCTCCACCTTGTTACAATTCCAATATAGTCTGTGGAACTTGTAATATGGCGGACAGGATATTAGTCACGTTTGTG
This sequence comes from Pleurodeles waltl, assembly GCF_031143425.1. Classification (NCBI taxonomy): domain Eukaryota; kingdom Metazoa; phylum Chordata; class Amphibia; order Caudata; family Salamandridae; genus Pleurodeles; species Pleurodeles waltl. The sequence continues at coordinate 659,696,610 of NC_090440.1, forward strand.
ACTGAGTTACCCCTTTGCCAAACTTTAAATCAGGCCCTTTGTTTCTTTAAAAAAAATAGTCCGTTCAAGTCTGGAGCCTACATCACTACTGGCAAAAAGAGATCACATGCTTCTCTTTTGTGAGGGCAGGGCCTTAAATAATCTCCAATCCTTCACCTCCACAAAAAGGTGCACTATTAACAATCATACTTGGCCTAGAATACCGGAGCAGAGTTTGAAACTGACAACTGTGGGTGTCATAACAAAGGGCGTGGTCTCTTTAACACCTGAGCTATCCTATCGTCCTAAATGAACCTTCTTAGTGTGCCAGGCACGGTATGCTTGAGGACAGTTTGACAGCTATTTCGAAGAAAGTGAGCTTTCTGCGAAGCTGACTGCAGCTGCCCTCTCGGACCTTTTGCCACAGCCAAAAGTGGGGCATAGCCAATGGCTGCACTGAGAAGTACTTATTCAAATTGGTAGTTTTTAACATGAACCATCAGTGAACTAATGAGACATGACAGTTGTCGTGTAAACCCAGTAGGAGGTTTGGATTATTATAGCGCACTATTGCAGTCTTCTAAATCAATCACAATAGCTTTTTGTAGGTTGGTTATCTGAACTCGCGTTCATGCACAATAATGACAAAAATGTGTTTTAGTGAAATAAAATATTTGCTTAAGATCATGCAAAGTAAGCGGGGAAGCCGTGATTAACCCAGGTTTTCTGGCTTCACTTTGCACATATTAACTAATCAATGGGTATCTTTTTGTTTTTCTTAATGTTATGGCTTTAATTTGACCTTTTTGTCCATTTTCCTGTCGTTTGATGTAGCGCAAAGTGATTACGAATCACAAAGAGAGGGCCACAAAGCACCTCGAACTGATAACACCCAGAGACTGTCAGGGCCCATCACAAACCTTCAGTACCAACTTGGCACTGATAGTTTGCGATGGGCCCGACTGTTGTATTTGCATGCAGACGAGGGTTAATTCGAGGGGCTGAGGAGTAGAATGGTGCTTAGTCAAAACAGGTGTAAGTGTTGGGTTACTCCAGGTGTGTGGCAGCCTGGTGCAGCTTTCGGGCAGTATTTGGTGAAGTGGTATGTGTGGGAAACTAGCACTTTGTTGCAGTACCCCCCACTTTTTGCCTGGCTTCTGGATGCAACTTGGACTGGAGTGCACTGGGATCTGCTAACCACGTTCCCAGTGTCAGTGTTCTTTCTCTAAAACATTGTAAAGGTGATTGGATACACCTTTAGTTACCACTATAAGTCCCTAGTAAAAGGTACCTAAGTACCCAGGGCATGGGGTACTAAGGGTAGGCCCCTGATGGCAGCAGCACTGATTGTGCCACCCTCTAGGGCCATGCATCCAGATGACGCTAGCACTACCATGGCAGGCTGGGTGAACTGGTACAAACCTAAAACACAAACTCGACATGGCACACTGCCTTTGTGCCATGTCCACCATACACTGCATATACTATGGGTAAAACACCCATCTGGCAGGCCTTACAGCCCAAAGCAGGGATGCACAATATTATATGTGAGGGCATAGCTGCATGAGCAATATTCCCCCACTGTGTCCTTACCAAGCCTGGGACATAGTGAGTAAACAGAGCAGCCATTTTATTATATGTGCTGGGCACTGGTCAACACGTGTTTCCCAGCTACATGATGGCCACTCTGAACCCTGGGATGTTTGGTGTCAAACAACTCAGAATGATAAATCCAACCTGGTTCCAGTATTGTATTTCTTCCTAAATGTACCCTGCGGTCACCTTAGAGGTGCCCCCTACAAAAGTTAACTACTCTGGCATGGTTGCTGACTGGTTCTATCCAGAATGCCACCTCCAGACACCCAATCTCAAACCTGTGGGAAAAGGCCTGTCTCTTGTTTGTAGAACAATGTCCTACCTGGGAGAAGGTTCTAACACCCCCTCCCTCAGAAATGTGCCCTGCCCTGGCAGTGAACTTCAAATGGCTTAACACCTTTGAAACTCGACCCCCAGGCCTGCTGCTAGCAGCAGATGGTCAACCCCTTTGCACACCCCCACTATTGGCCGGAGCAGAGATGGGAAACTACACAAAGAGTAGGAGGAGTGGCCCCACCGGGCATGCACCACCCCTAAGGTGTTGCCTGCGAGGTGGACACTCCATTTCATTTTCCTTCATCTTAAATGGAATGGAAATGGCCAATCAGGGATAGGGAAGTGACCGTTCCCACAAGAAGTGGTCACTAAAGTGAGTGTAGCCACCCAAAGGTAGGTGCCCCATTGGACACTACCAGGTTACCCCCAAAACACCCACTAAGTTCAGTATTTAGTGGACACCCCTATACCAGGTAATGAGATTCGAAGGACACAAAGAAGACCAGAACCAAGAAGATCCAGGGTACGAGAACTGTGGACCTGCTGCACAAAGAAAAGATGCCAAACCCTGGCTGCTGCACCCAGGACCCGACCATCGCCGCTGAGGAGAAGCTGAACAACTGGACTGACCTTAAGAACCCCAGAGGACCTCCAGGCTTTATCAATCACCCAAGAACTCCCTCCAGAGTGGAGGTACCACTCTGCAACAAAGAAGAAACCAGCAACCCAGTGAGGGTCATTTCACTGACTGGCTGCTAACTCCCGAACCGGAAGCCACAGCTGGACCCTACAACACACTAATGACCACTAGGACAAACACTGCAAGTGTGCCAGGTTTGGTGGCACTGCGCCTTGCAGTGGTCAAACCGCACTTCCACACTGGGTACTGGTCAGCGGACATTAGCGACCAGGAAAATCAGCCCAGCCAGGGCTGAAAAAAGGACCAGGGGGAAGCCCCAGTCACAAGACTTCAGGAGCAACCTAGATCTTCTGCCAGAGTGCCCCTGTTGTCTTGCAAGCGACTCTTGAAGGGACTTACCTCCAGATCTAAAAGGTCTCTTAGCACACAGCTCCTGGTCCACCAATTTACTATGCATCTGGCTGCTCTGTGCCCTGCAACAAAGAACCTGCTGTGCCCTAAGAGTCCCTCACCTCTTGCGACCTCACACTCCAAATGGACCCCAAAGAACCACCTCTAAACTTACCTGCATAGACCTTTTCCAAGTGCTTCCCTGCAGTAGCCCTGCACTAGCTCCACAGACTTTTCATCGCTGCTCCCGCCGTAACCAGGAGCCAATGAAACATCTCCAGCTGGCACAGTGTGCCCACTGATGACCTCAACTAACCTGCAAAACAAGAACTTGGTGAAGCAACTGTGTGGTTTTATATGTATGTTTAAAGGTGAATTTCCATAGATTCCTATGGTGCGTAATTACGCACGAAAATACAATTTCTTGTTGAACTTCAAAAATCCAAAAGTACTTAACCAATTATGATAATCTTGGTCTTAAAAACTGTATAAAAATCTGAAGTAGTTTTATAAATTGGTCTGGAATTTTCATTTGAATGTGTGATTTCCATGATTGATACTGTGAGTACAACAAATGCTTTGCACTTCTCCAAAAGTGGTCTAACTGCTCAACCAAGCTACCTTAAAAATTAGAGCAATAGGTGATCTAGGGCCAGATGTCGGAAGCCTTTTGCGCCTCGCAAACGGCGAAAAACGCAGTTTGAGAGGCGCAAAAGGCTGAACGCGATGCAGAGTCACATTTTGCGAGTCGGTACCAACTCGCAAAATGTGATTCCGACTCTCAAACAGGAAGGGGTGTTCCCTTCCTATTTGCGACCGCATCGCGATGCTGAGTTGCTTTGTGACCGCGAAAGCGGTCGCAAACCAACTCGCAGTTACCACCCACTCGAAGTGGATGGTAACTCATTCGCAAAAGGGAAGGGGTTCCCATGGGACCCCTTCCCCTTTGTGAATGCCCACAAAAATATTTTTTCCGAGCAGGCAGTGGTCCTATGGACCACTGCCTACTCTGAAAAAACCGAAACCAAATGGTTTCGGAATGTTTTCTTTTTGCAGCTCGTTTTCCTTTAAGGAAAACGGGCTGCAAAAAGAAAAAAAAACTGCATTATTAAAAAAGCAGTCACGGACATGGTGGTCTGCTGTCTCCAGCAGGCCACCATCCCTGTGAGTGCCTAGACTCGCTATGGGGTCGCACCTCATGAATATTCATGAGGTGGGTCTTTGCGACCCCATAGCGAGTTGCAGAAGGTGTCTGAGACACCTTTCTGCATCTCGGATTGCGAGTTGCAATTTGCGAGTCGCTATGACTTGCAAATTGCAAGTCGCAATTTGAGACGTACCTACATCTGGCCCCTAGTTTTTACCTCTGTAAACCAACGAGTGGTTGCCTTGACCCCCTGCACAGTGTGCCTAGCTTTGCACACTACATAGAGGGCCAGCCTCCAACAGTATGGGAACAAATTAATGAGGACATTAGAATAGCATATAGGAAGCCTGGACATCAGCGGTTTAAATGACAAATCAGTCATCATTACATGTTTAATAACCTTGTGCCATCAAGTACAGTGATAGCGCCCAAAAAATGCAGTGTCCCATAATGTGAACCTTAACTGCTCGCCGTCAAAGCCTCCCACCCCCAAGCCCAGCCCCACAAATCATAAACATCACCAGCTCCCACTGCCCCTCTGAAGGCAAACAGCCCTGGCAAACCTCCAGGTGCATCTGGTTCCTGGGGCCCAGAAACTGTGAACCAGGGAGTAGCATTTTGTGGAAGGCAGTACCCTTTGCAATTCCGCATGGAAGGAGGAAAAGCAGGACTTGAAAGGCCAGTTAGTGAGAAATGTACTCTAAGTAGAGGAAAAGGGGATGAGGTTCTTGCAGGTCCTGGGTCATGAACTACGCAAGTCCCCAAATGCCAGAAGCGATTGTTGTGAAGTTTAATAAAAATGTCCTTAGGGAAAGGGAAAACATAGCAGCTGCAAACTCTGACACCATCTAGTGGTTTTAGCTGTTACTTGCCTTATTATTATCTATGAATAGGTTTTGAAGCATGTGTTTGGGGCCCAGAAAAGTAGGGGTGCGGAAAACAGTGCCCCATTTGACTCTCCCTTGTTATGGCCGTGGAAGGTGAACACAATCCATCACTAAGTCAAGAAGATGAGGAAAGCAGAGCTGAGAGGGACAGTTTGGTATTATCTGGATCAGTTGGAAGCAAACCTCCATACAATGAGAAGTAACCTCGGAGGAAGAGAAAAGTTGTTTAAGCATGAGGATAGAACCTTGACCAATCGTGGAGGAAGTCATCATTACTGCATGCTTCTAGGTCTGAATGCAAGTTCACAAAAGTGGGGAGCTGACAGTTCCATTGATTTGTAAAAAGGTCAAAATCTAAGTGACTAAAACTGTGTCCTCAGCCTGAAGACTTGACTGTCGAGTCTCCTGAAGTTCACATCCAAGAGCTGTCTGGAGTACCAGATGCCATCAGCTGCACCACCTACACGGACACCCCCACCAGGTACATGGAACACCTCACAATTCAGATACACATCACAGCCAACTTCTCTTTGGGCAGAATCCTTGTATCCAGACCACCAAGACCCTGCACCAGTTTTGCCAGTGACATCATGGACTTCAACACACCCCTCATCACGAATGCCAGCACCTTCACCCTCCTTGGATTACTCAACTTTAACCTGGAAGACTGCACCAACCTAAACTCCATGGCCCTTCTATAAATCCTCCAAACCTTGGCCTCACTCAGCACATTACTAAATCCATTCACACTGCTGCACACCTATTGGACAGGATTTTCACCTTAATCAGCAATATCGCAGTCAACAAGCCACTAACTGTGGCCTGGACAGACCACACCTTTGTGAGTTTCACCATACCCATCCCACACCACCACAGACTTACCACCACTGGACCCACTCTCTGCAGCAGGAAAAGCATCACAGAACAGGATTGGCTTCCATCCTCTCCTCTCGCTGGCCTGAGCATACCAGCTACTTGCTAGAAGCCATCAAGAACCTAACCATCTGGATCACCTTTTGTGCCGGCACACTGGCTCCCCTCAAGCACAACCCAATAGCAAGAGCCCAACCACTGGCCAATTGTTACACAGAGGAACTCATGATGGTGAAACACCTCTGCAAGTAACTGTAGCGCAAATGGAGAACAAATCACCCCAGATAAAGACATCTTCAGGTCAGCCCTGAGACACTACCATGAGCAGATACAGAAACCAAAGCACACAGCTCTTGCATATCACATCAATGCCAGCATTAATAGCAGCAAGGAAATCTTTGCTATTATCGAAGATTTCACTGACCTTCTGCCACCCACATTGACATCACTCCCTGACAAAACCTTTGCAACAAGCTTTCGGAATGCTCCTGTCACAAAATCACCTCCATATATAGCAACTTTGACCCTCAACTGGAACTCATCATCGTTGCAACTCATCTTCCCATCATGAATAAAGAATGAACCATGATCTTGTAACCAGCCATCACCATCATCATCATCAAAATTGCTGCTACTTTGAAGTCTATCTACTCGGGCCCTATCTGACCTTTGCCTCTACCATGCCTTCACCAAAGGACTCTTGCCAATCAGCAAAGCACTAACACCCATCCTCAATGCTGCCATCAATAGACCCCCATTCCCGACACCTGGAAACATACCACCGTCATGCCCCTGCTCAAGAAACCATTCAGTGACCCAGCCATGCTTTCCAACTACAGGCCCATCTCTTTCGTACCATACATGGCAAAGGTCTTAGAAAAACAAACTAACCGACCACCTCAGCAACCATCAAGTCCTCAATGTCATGCAGTTCAGATTCAAGCTCAACAACCACAGTACAGAAACAGTACTCATCACCACCACAGATGACATCTGCATGATCCTTGACAGAGGAAACAAGGTAACCCTCATTCTCCAGTATCTCTCTGCAGCATTTAACACAGTTTCACATCCCAAACTCATCAAGCACCTGCACAAGATTGGCATCCAGTGATCCGTTCTCCGCTGGATTTTCTCCTTCTTAATGGATGGAATACAAGGTGTCAGCCTGACATCTCACTCCTCAGAAGATCTGTGGAGTGCCTCAAGGTTCTTTGCTCAGTCCCACTATTTCCAACGCATACATGATGCCTCTGGCCAACGTCATCCTTGCGCACAACAACAACATAATTTCCTACACTGATGACACACAACTCATAAACTCCCTATTGGACAAGACCTGCAACATAGGAAACAAGTTCACTGCCTATATGACAAAAGCTGCTAACTGGATGAAAGCCAACTGTCTCAAGCTCAACACCATCAAGAGAGTAGAGAGTAGTGATCTTCAGTCAGACCGCCTCACCATGAGACTCCAACTGGTGGTTGGCCAGAATTGGATCCCACACCCAGCACCCATGCCAGGAACTTCAGAATAATAATCAACAGCAAACTGGGCATGACCACACAAGTCAACGACATCACTGCTTCTGTTACCATATCCTGAAGGTGCTGAGAAGAACTCCAAATGGCTCTAAAACAACACTGGAAAAACTGTCACTCATGCCCAAGTAACCACCAAGTTGGGCAACAGGAACACCCTATGCCGAAATCATCAAGCAACTCACTAAATACTGCAAACTATCCAGAACTCGGCAGCCAGAGTTATCCTCAGCCCCCAGGAACTCACATCACACCACACATCAGGGAGCTCCACTGGATCTCGCTACACAAGCATGCTCTTCTCACACATGCTCAAGTCAATACACAACTTAGGTCCACCTACCGGAATAGTCACATCTCCTTCCACCAATTACCCAGACACAAACTGTCCGCAGGGCTCCTCCTCGCAAACACCCCTTGCATACACAGAACCAGATCAGGAGGATGGTGGTTCTCTTACACTGCTCCCAAAGAATTGAACAGGCTCCTTCCAGCACATCAGAGGCCCCTCCTCTCTTCTTGAATTTTGCAAGAAGCTGAAGACATGACTTTTCAATTAACCAAGCTACCACAGGCAGAAATAGGCACACAATCAGCTGCTAAGCTCCAAGGTACCCATGTGGGTAATAGTGCACTTTACAAATACAAATACACATAACATAGCATAGAGAGAGTATGAATGTGATGAACAAAAAGAGAAAGTCCAAAATAAAAGAAGAAGAACCACAATGAAAGGGAGGGGAAAGAGAAATCTAGAAGAAAGTGAAGCGGTAATAGAGATGGAGAACAAGAGAGATAGAAAGGGAGATCAAAACTGAAAGGGCAAGAGGAAAGACACACTCAATGTTAACAACGAGAACTTCACTGAGAGTCACACAGGTGGATGGACTGGCAGACCTCAGCAGATTTGAAACAGATGTGTCAGTGGAAGTGTATAGATAGCTCTATCAGAAACTGAACAGCCATAGATTTAGGAATACAATATGTGATCTGTCGACACACTAACCTTAGCCTAAAAAATCATACGAAAAAGGAGCACCAATGGCGAGGACAGGGAGCAGTGAAGTTCTGGTATGGTGCTCCCTGTTTGGATCCACACTGGTATTCAATAATCAATGCTGAAACATTCTCATAAGAATGACAGACCAAGTTTGTCATTTGACAGTTTTTTTTTAAAGGAATAATAGGCAGTTATATGTAAGTTGCCACCAGGAAGTTAGAAGCAAAAGCATATAGACTGTAACTACAAAGAACTCATTAAAATAATATTTAATATCCAGCATGGGTTTGCCTTCAAAAGGTAGGTAATAAGGGCCTCCTGCTGTACAAGATTTTCATACATTCTATATGGGTACACTGTTCTTACCATATACACAAATAGGGAACAAGTGAGAAGAAACATTTCACTACAAAATACATTCGAACATTTTCTTGTGGTAGTTTTACATTGGATCTTAGTTATTATCACAGTTTATTTGAGCATATAAATTGATACAGTGTATAGCAAAAGCCTGAGACAGTTGAAACATCCTTGGTTAGATACAGTGAGGGAAAGTCTCTGGGAACACTTTATTAATGTTAATCTCACAATTCTTTATTTAGAACAGTGAGGCAACAGCAGCAAGCGTCACATGATACATTGAGACACTGATCGAGAGATGAAGGATGGTGGAAACACAGTTTAAGTTAGCATAAGCTCCATTCATAATGCGATTTAATATGAAAGGGGAAAACAACCCCTACACCTTTTTCTCAGGACAGCTGGTTGCTAACGTGTCCACATGTTTAGTTATGTTGTTAGCTAAGATCTTTTGATTTTACTAACATAACTATTATACACTTATTTCAGAGGCTTTCAGCAAACCGCCTTCATTTATTGGTCAGTTATTTTGGCAGTCATCAGTCACAGTTTGTTTCACCTACAGCATACAACATGGCTCAATAGATCAGAGGAATCCAGCCACTGTCTGACTTCCCAGAAAGTGAAGGCATTCTGCCCTTTCACAAGGAGTACATCAACACACAAATTAGTTTTTTTAAGAGCCAGAGACTACTATGGCAAAGTGTGACTTTTAAGATTAAAAACATATTTTTGCTTTTAGCCAGTGCTTCTTTTAGATTCTTTGGGGCTCAGCAGGTTCCCTAACAATAAAGTTTTTTCAAAAAGCATGACAAAATAAAAGAAGCTTTGACAAAGCACAAAGGTTTGCAGGCAACACCAGACCCATTGTCTTTGCCACTGCAGGTTTAGTTTTGAGGTCAAAGCCTTCCAGACAGAACAGCTGTCTGGTTTGCCAAATCTTCTTGGGGACATTCACAAAGCATCCCTGAAAATGCATTCCTCTTATTGCTTACAATTGGCTTTGTGTTTTGTAACTCACACTTGTTTCTATTTGCTGGCTTTATTTGTTTTAGGCTGTCTATTATGTATTTGTCCCTCCTATGACGTGTGCCTTGTTTAGTGTATTCTTCCACGAGTGCTCACTGTCTGTAAACAAGCCTTTACATTTTGTTCTTCTCTTGTTGCATTTGCTGTACATTCAAAGACAGGTCAAGCTCTGTCTTTCAAGGGACCTTGGTATTTACTTTTCTTTCTCTGACTTCTAAGTGAGAGGATGTTAGACTTTTCATGATTGGCGTGGTCTCCCTTGCCTTTTTGCCTCTGTTTCCCAGGTTGCTGATGTGTGCTGGACTCTGTTTTTGCTGTTTTTGTTACTCTTGGACCTTTACTACTGCTAACCAGTGCTAAAATGCAAGTGCTCCTATACAAAATGTGTATGTAATAGGTTGATCTATGATTGGCATATGTGATTTACTAATAAATCCCTTGTAAACTGCACTAGAGGTGCTCAGGGCCTGTAAACCAAATGGTGCCCATGGCCTATAAACCAAATGCTACTATTGGGCCTGCAGCACTGGTTGTGCCACCCACCTAAGTAGCTCTGTAATCATGTCTCAGACCTGCCACTGCAGTGTCTGTGTGTGCAGTTTTTACTGTAAATTCTACTTGGCAAGTGTGCCAAGCCTAAACCTTCCATTTTCTTACATGTAAGGCACCCCTAAGGTAGGCCCTAGGTAGCCCCAAGGGAAGGGTGCAGTGTGTGGTTAAGGTAGGGCATATGGTGATGTGTTTTATATGTCCTGATAGTTAAATATTGCTAAATGTGTTTTTCACTGTTGCAAGGCCTGTCCCTCTCATAGGTTAACATGGGGGCTACCTTTAAATATGATTAAAGTGTAGATTTACTTTGGGAGCGGATAGACATGTGGAGTTTGGGGTCTCTGAGCTCACAATTTAAAAATACATATTTTAGTAAAGTTGATTTTAAGATTGTTTGTTTGAAAATGCCACTTTTAGAAAGTGAGCATTTTCTTGCTTAGAGCATTTATGTGACTCTACCTGTTTGTGGATTCCCTCTCTGGGTCAGTTTGACAGTTGGGCTGGTTGCACCTCTCACTAAACAGTGACACAAAGGGAGCTGGGGTGTAGTCTGCGTTTCCTGATGAGCCATCTGTGCTAGGAGGGAGGGGAGGAGTGGTCACTCACATCTGAAAGGGCTGTGCCTGCCCTCATACAATGCAGTCTCCACCCCCCTGGTGTGTGTCTGGGGCCTGGTCTGGGCAAGGCAGGATTTCACAATCAAGAAGGACTTTCCTTTGAAGTAACCCTACTTCAAAGGGCAAATGGGTATAAGAAGGGCACCCAAAACCACAGACTTTAGAACACTTCTGGAAACCAAGAGGAACCTCTGCCTGGAGAAGAGCTGAAGAGCTGAGGAAGAAGAGCTGCCCTGCCTGTGACTGTGCTTTGTGGAGCTATCCTGCAGTTGCTGCTTCTACCTGTGCTAGAAGACAAAGACTGGACTTTGTGTTGCCTTCCTTCTTGGAAAGATCGCCAAGGGCTTGATTTAGAGCTTGCCTCCTGTTGTTTGAAGTCTCAGGGACAGCAAGGACTTCTCTCTGCCAGCACCTGGAGCCTCTGGAGAGACTCCTACTCTGCCAAGTGGTGCCCACCCAGTTCCTGGGACCCTTAGAAGAGAAGCTGGCAGCCCAAGGGTGAGAAAACAATGCACAGACCGCGTGCGGAGAAAAGATTGACGCAACCCCGATCTGCGGCTTTAAAATCGACGTGCCGCCAGCTTCGCCGCAGAAAATCGATGCTCACCTGCAACCTAACTGGAAGATCGACCCCTGCGGCTGGAGAAACGATCCGCAGCATCGATGACGGAGGCTGGTGAGATCGCAACCCGCGCTGCGTGGTTTTCGGATCTTCGTGCGGCTGGATTTCTGATGCAAACACTGCTTGGCATGTAAAAACGACACAAGGCCTGCCCAGACCTGAGAGTGCTGATCGGATTGACGCATAGCTCTCTTGCAGAGAGAAGAACCGACGCACGCCGACCCGACTAAAGGAGAAATGACACAAGGTCTAGCTCGTGAGTGATATTGACGCATCGCAAGCCCTTTTTGACGCACACTCGCCCGTGCTGGGTTATTTTTTGACGCACCCAAGGTACATGTTCATGCTAATAGGGTTAGTGTGTGTTTAAAATTACATGAAGACTCTTTTTGCAGTTTTAGTGATAACCTGACTTGTGTATTGTGGATTTTTGTCATTTTGGTCTTGTTTTGTTTTGATAAATATTTTCTATTTTTCTAAACCTGTGTTGTATCATTTTGTGGTGATTTCATTGAATTACTGTGTGTGTTGGTACAAATACTTTATACCTAGCAGTCTGAAGTTAAGCCTACTGCTCGTGCCAAGCTATCAAGGGGGTAAGCAGGGGTTAGATGAGGGTTAGATGAGGGAGAATCTCTTTTACCCTGACTAGAGTGAGGGTCCTTTCTTGGACAGGGGGTAACCTGACTGCCAACTAAACACCCCATTTCTAACAGAGGATATATGTGACGGTCATGCTGGGGACAGGGGGTGTTCTGGTGGAAGGCTGTGCACTGTTATCTTTTCTGTTACAGCAATATTGAAATGTCTGTAAATTAACTGTGCAACTGTGCAAATATTTCAGTATATATCAGAGTTAGGAAAGCTCTAATGAAGCACATTTTGGGTAATTCTGATGTGTGGTGGAAACACATATTTTAACATGATCAGAACAAATCATTACACTAGTTAATGCCATTTCCACACCTTATGGCCCTCATTACAACACTGGCGGTAAATTCCGCTTACCGCCGTGCAGAAGACCGCCAATATACTGCTGCGGCCGCGGAATTCTGCTACAGCTATTACGACCCACAGCTCGGAATCTGCCATAATACAGACACCCACACAAGTCCGCCACACCAAAGGTCAGTGATAACAAAACCGACACCGTCACGCAAACAGGAATACACCCACACTATCACGACCCACGAATCCATGCGGCGTTCTTTCACCTGCAGTATCCCATTGGCGGTAAACACCGCTGCGCTCAAAGCACACACATTTACAAAACACAATCACAACCACATTGGACAATTCAAAATACACACACCTGACACACATACACACACCACACCCACACACCCAATCCAATATAAAACACACACCCACATCACCCACAAACCCTTACTACCAGAATTCTGAAACCACGCCAGAGAGAGACACCACCATAAACAACACCAGCATCCACAGATACACAACTCCATCCCTTACACAACGTCCACGCACCTCAAACAACACACAACACATCCCCTCACACATCACAACACACACCACCTCACACATCACCCACACCACATCATGGCACCTCAAAGACACCCCAGGTTCTCTGAGGAGGAGCTCAGGGTCATGGTGGAGGAAATCGGCCTGGTAGAGCCACAGCTATTCGGATCACAGGTGCAGCACACCTCCATTGCAAGGAAGATGGAGCTATGGCGCAGAATCGTCGACAGGGTCAACACAGTGGGACAACACCCCAGAATACGGGATGACATCAGGAAGAGGTGGAACGACCTACGGGGGAAGGTGCGTTCCGTGGTCTTCAGACACCAGATTGCTGTACAGAGGACTGGCGGTGGACCCCCACCTCCTCCTCCACAACTAACAACCCACCCATCCCATAACCAAGCCCTGCATGCAACACTAAAGCATGGACACCCATCACCAAAGCATGTCCACTACAGATACCCACACAGACCCCAAACCAAATATCACACAAGGACCAAGACAAGAATGCAAGCACTGGAGTACAGGGTCACTCACCATTGCACACAATGGCACACACAGATGCAATAATCATGCCTTTACACTGCTGCAGGACCCCAAACCAACATCACCGGACAGGAAGTACCAGACATATCCAGTACCCCCACAGAAGAGACCCACAGTGATGACAGCAGCTCTGCACAACTGGATTAAGATGATCAGCCCAGCCCATCAGGGACCTCGGGACAGTCGGTTCCCCTGCCACTGGCACAAGCCACCACAGAGCCTCCCCCCTCAGGAAACACCAGCACAGCATCCACCCAGCGGGCCCATCCCTCTCTCCCCAGGACACGTCAATCAGCAGTGTGTCCACCACTACTGGGAACCCAGGCAAACCCACCAACCCAAGAAAATCAGGGACCTGGGGGCAGTGGCAGTGGGCACACGGTTCAAGGGACAGAGGCTCAGGAAAACAGGGAAACTGGGAGGGCTGCTGTGCGACAGGGGGACGACAGGCCCAGGAAACCCACTCTCCATGAGGCCCTCTCCAACATTATGGGAGCTTACCATAATTCCCAGGAGACGATGGCAACGGTACTGGCCAAGTTTCAGGAGACCCAGCAGATGCAGGAGAAACACTATCTGGGGATCAGGGAGGACCTGAAGTCCATAAACAACACCCTGGTCAGCAGTGTGTCCACCACGACAGGGAACCCAGGATAACCCACCACCCCAACACCGCCAGGGACCTGGGGGCAGTGGTAGTGGGCACACAGTTCAGGGGACAGAGGCACAGGAACACAGGGGAACTGTGAGGGCTGCTGTGCGACAGCGGGAGGACAGGCCCAGGGAACCCACTCTCCACGAGGCCCTCTTCAACATCCTGGGAGCCTACCACCATTCCCAGGAGACGATGGCAACAGTACTGGCCAAGTTTCAGGAGACCCAGCGGCTGCAGGAGGAACAGTATTTGGGCTTCAGGGAGGAACTCAAATCCATCAATTCCACCCTGGGCACCATTGTAGGGGTGCTGAAGGAACTCGTCAACACCAGGAGGGACACTGTGGCACAACAAGGGGCCCCTGACACTAGCCTGGACGATGAACAGCCCTCCACCTCCTACGACGTTAGTGGACAGGAGGCACCGCCACAGGAACATGACACCAGCACCCAACCCCCTTCAGATGGAGAACCACCCCGCAAACGGTCCCTGAGATCCAGGAACAAGACAGAGAACATTGCCAAGACCCCTGCCAGGAAATGAGACCCCCCTGAATGTCACCCTTCTGTCCCACTTTGCACCCTGTCCATCCTTAAACTGCCATTACTCCACTTCCTATGCCCCTTTGGACAATGCACCTGTGAAACAAATACACTGGACTCTGCCGTGGACATTCCTCCACCATCACCCCTGCCCATTTTACAACCCCCTCCACTTACTTGCACAGAAATAAACACACTTCAATCAAAAAACAATCTGGAGACAGTCTGTTCTTTCACAAACGTGTAATTTCAATAACCATGGAATATAGCAATGTCAATGTAATTGTTCACATACCGATGTAACACAGCTGTAGGGCTTGAGGAAATATAGCAGAGGGCACAAAGTGGGACCCATATCTGTGAAATGAAAAGGCAAAGTGACAAGTCAGGGTCCATACACTGAGTGAAAATGACAGACTTATGCTAGCTCCAACAATAGTATGAGATGTGGGAGGCAGTGACATCTTCTTACCTGTGTCTCACAGAAGTATTGCATGATGATGTTGTTTCTGTTGTCGATATCCTCTTCTTCTGCCTCCTCTTCTTTACTGTCCACAGGCTCCACAGCTGCCACAAGACCACCAGCTGGCCCATCCTCCTGCAGAAAAGGCACCTGCCCTTGCAAACCAGGCTGTACAGCATACAGCAGGCCACGATGATCTGGCACACCTTCTTTGGTGAGTAGTAGAGAGAACTACCTGTCATATGGAGGCACCGGAACCTGGCCTTCAGGAGGCCGAAGGTGCGTTCAATCATCCTCCTAGTTCGCCCATGTGCCTCATTGTAGCGCTCCTCTGCCCTTGTCCTAGGATTTCTCACTGGGGTCAGTAACCATGACAGGTTGGGGTAACCAGAGTCACCTGCAAATATGGAGGGACAACTGTTAGACACACACTAACCTGTAGGGACAACCCCATACCCAGACAACTATTCACACTGTATCGGGTCCTTGTCCTCACCTATTAGCTACACATGGTGCCTCTGCGGTTGCCCCATCACATAAGGGATGCTGCTATTCCTCAAAATGTAAGCGTCATGCACTGAGCCAGGAAATGTGGCATTCACATGGAAGATGTACTGGTCGGCCAAACACACCATTTGCACATTCATAGAATGGTAGCTCTTCCAGTTTCTGTACACCTGTTCACTCCTGTGGGGGGGTACCAAGGCCACATGTGTCCCATCAATGGCACCTATGATGTTGGGGATATGTCTCAGGGCATAGAAGTACCTTGCACTGTGGGCAAATCCTCCACCTGAGGGAACACAATGTAGTTGCGCATGTGTTTCAGCAGGGCAGACAACACTCTGGACAACACGTTAGAGAACATTAGCTGGGACATCCCTGATGGAATGGCCACTGTTGTTTGAAAGGGACCACTTGCCAGGAAATGGAGTACTGACAAGACCTGCACTAGAGTGGTGATTCCTGTGGGATAGCGGATAGCTGACATCAGGTCTGACTCCAACTGGGAACACAGTTCATGGATTGTTGCATGATCAAGTCTGTAGGTGACTATTATGTGTCTCTCTTTCATTGTCGACAGGTCCACCAGTGGTCTGTACACCGGAGGATGCCGCCATCTCATCACCTGCCCCAGCAGACGTGCCCTATGGATGAGAACAGCGAGCAGAGAGTCAGCCAACACTGAGGAATCACAAAATGTCATTTGCACACATTTATTAATCCGCAATGTGCCTGTTACTGTGTGTATTCAAGGCCTACATTGGTGAGACGCAGTTAATATTAATGCCATGTGGCCCCCTGAAATGGCGGCTGCCTGACCTGTAAGGTGGGACAAGGGGATGTGAGGTAACTGCGCTGGCGTTGTACACCGTCGCGGTAGGCGGTCGAAGACCGCGGCGCAATCCAGCATTGGTTAACATTGGACCCTATGGATCTGAGGAGCCAATGACGATGTACGCCGGCGGTAACGGTATACACAGCCGCAGACGTGACCGCCATTTTCTGTCTGTTCACTCACTTGATGCCTGACCTTCAACAGGAGAGGACCTACACTGCAAGTGCTGCTGTCACCTCAGTCTGGAAGCGAGGATGGCTCATGTGTCTGGGGAAAGGGCCCCTGCCTTCACTTCGGAGGAGTTGGAGAAACTAGTGGATGCGGTCCTCCAGACAAACAGGTGAGTACACTGTGAGCCTGCTGCATGGGCAATGCCTGTTTGGAGTGGTGTGGATGGAAGATAAATGGGGGGGACTGAGGCCTGCATGTGCGGATGGTGAGTGTATGTGCGTCAGGGCAAGGGTGGGAATGTGGGCCAATGGGTATGACGGTCCGGATGGGTAAAGATTTTCCTTTTCCCCTGTACTATTCCTCTAGGTCAGCGCCCACCAGAAGAAGGCTATTTGGCGTGCCATCGCCAACGTCGTCCGGACCCTGGGGGTCCACCATGGATGGAGCACCCACTGCCGTAAAAGATGGGAAGATCTTCGCCGCTGGAGCAGGAAGATGGCGGAGGCCCAGCTGAGGATGGCCTCCCAATGTGGGAGGGGTGCCCGTCGCACCATGAGCCCCTGATGTTCCGGATCCTGGCGGTGGCGTATCCGGAGTTGGATGGGCACTTGAGGGCATCACATCAGCCACAAGTGGGTGAGTACACTCTCATTCAGCTGACTCTGCGTGCATTACAAGGTGTCTGGGTGGGAGAGGTGGGCAATGGGTTCCCCTAGGCTAGGGTGAGCTTGGTAGGCAAGGTCCCTTGTGAGGCAGGCTCAGTGGCACCCCAACCCCACTAGTGGTTAGTGCCATCTACCCCTAGTCCGGCTCCTGTGACTTCCAGGTGTGCAGCAATCGGGCTTAGGCCTTGTACCCCATGGGCATGTGATTAATCTAGGAATTATAAGTGCATGGCGTAGTGCAGAGGGCTGCAGTGTCTGTTGTGTCGACCAACGGCAGTGGTGTTGCATGCACTGAACATGCCTTTCTCCTGTCTTCCCCCTCCCCCTTTTTGTGGTCTCCCTGTTCTTGTGTGCAATAGCATCATCAGGCAGAGGAGCATTTGCACTGGAGCAGGAGGGCGCTACATCCCACTTGGCCCTGGAGGGCCAAACAACGGAGTCTGAAGCCACCAGTGGGACGGAGGGTGAGGGGAGCTCCACTGCAGGGACAGGAGCAGACAGCAGTGACAGCGACTCCTCCTCTGATGGGAGCTCCCTTGCAGTGGCGGGCCCCTCTGTGCCCCCCACATCAACAGGTACAGCCGACACCCCCCTACTAGCACTGCCCTCCGAGCGGCCCCTCAGCGTGTGTCCCGTGCCCGCTCACCCACGAGGGTGGGCATCTCCTTTGCCCCAGGCACCTCAGGCCCTGCCCCAGTCAGCCCTGCTGCCCTCAGTGAGGAGGCTATTGACCGCCTGAGATCCCTCACTGTTGGGCAGTCTACCATTCTGAATGCCATCCAGGGTGATGAGAGGCATATGCAACAAACAAATGCATACCTGGAGGGCATTCACACTGGCCAGGCAGCCCAACAGAGAGCAATTCAGGCTCTGGCCTCAGCACTGATGGCAGCCATTGTCCCTGTGTCCTGCCTCCCCCCTCCAACTTCCTCCACCCAGACCCAATCCCCTGTACCTCAGCCTATCCCAAGCACACCATCAGACCAGCATGCACACACATCAACACACAAGAGATGCTCAGGCAAACATAAGCACCACACATCCCACAGGCACTCACACAAGCATCATACCCATGCACACATACCAACGTTCACTGCCTCCACTGTGTCCCCCTCCTCCACGTCTCCCTCCTCCCTCTCAGTCTCGTCTCCACTCACACCTGCATGCACTACATCCTCAGCCACTACCTCCATCACCAGCACGCCCATCACCACACACCGCTCACGTGCACTCACCACCCCCACTATCATTCACACATCCCCAGTGTCCTCTCCCAGTGTGTCTGTGAGCCCTCCTCCCAAAGTACACAAATGCAGGCACACACCCACCCAACAGCCATCCACCTCACAACAGCCTCCAGCCCATGCACCTTCACCCAAATTCACCAGACGTACACCTCCTACAACCACTACCTCTACCTCCACTCCCAAACCCCCTCCATCTACCTGTCCCAGTGTGTCTAAAAAACATTTCCTGGCTAACATTGACCTCTTCCCTACACCTCCCCCCATCCTTCCCCTAGAGCCAGGCTTTCCAGGTCCCAGCCCAGCACCTCAGCCTCCACATCCCCAGGCACAGTGGTGCCTGCAACTGTGGGGTCATGGAGTGCGCCAACCATCAGGGCTGCCAGTGTGCCACGGAGCAAGGTCAAGGACATTCCGCCACCTGCCAAGGTGAAAAAGGTGCCCACATCCCGGAGGGAGAAGCCGGAAACACCTGCCACCAAGGGGTCAGGGAAAACGAAAGGGGATAGTGGCAAGACAGCTGCGCCACCATTAAAAGTGGGGAAGGGCCAAAAACTGAAGGGCAGGTCAGGAGAGGGCATGGTGGCACCGACTGAGGGACCGTTGTCACACCTTCTGTCCGCGCCGACGCCAACCTGGATGGCGGAGAACACCTCCACCTGCACCGCCACCTGCACCGCCGCCACAGACCCCGCAGCCAGCACCACCGTCACAGACCCCGCCGCCAGCACCGCCACCACAGACCCCGCCGCCAGCACCGCCACCACAGACCCCGCAGCCAGCACTGCCGCGACTGACACTGCCGCAAGCACCACCACGACTGACACCACTGCAAGCACGGCCAGTGGCCCCGCGACATCCTCAGACAGTGGCACCACCGCAGACATGGCTACCATCCCCAGTGGTCAGTCGTCCGAGGCTGGTGTTGAGTTCCAGGACCCTGGGCAGCTTCCATGAAGCATCACTGTCATCACAGTTGTCACCTGCATATGAAATGCGAAGCCGCAGCACTGTGGGGTATGTCTCTGCCTCCATGCCGTATCATGCTACCTGTACCTCTGCAATCTCGTGGCACACACACCCAGGCAAGTGTATTGTTCTGGCCACACTGCACGTGGAGCACTCTGGGCACCAGGCCCCCTCCAGAACCAGTGGAGTATCTTATCCACTACCTCAGTCCTTGGCACGATGAAGCACTCTGGGCACCAAGCCCCCTCCAGAACCAGTGGAGTATCTCATCCACTACCTCAGTCCTTGGCAGGATGAAGCACTCTGGGCACCAAGCCCCCACCAGAACCAGTGGAGAAAGGAATCTACTACCTCAGTCTTTGGCAGGATGAAGCACTCTGGGCACCAAGCCCCCTCCAGAGCCAGTGGAGTATCTCATCCACTACCTCAGTCCTTGGCAGGATGAAGCACTCTGGGTACCAAGCCCCCTCCAGAAAGAGTGGAGAAAAGCATCCACTACCTCAGTCCTTGGCAGGATGAAGTACTCTGGGCACCAAGCCCCCTCCAGAACCAGTGAAGACTGTTATCCACTACCTCAGTCCTTGGAAGGATGAAGCACCCTGAGTACAAAGCCCCTTCCAGAACCAGTGGAGACTGTTATCCACTTGAGAGACTGTGGCTTTGCACTCCCCAGGATAAAGCAGTGGGCAAACCACCCACTGAAAAGACTTGAAAGACTGTGGCTTTGCACTACCCAGGATAAAGCAGTGGGCAAACCACCCACTGAAAAGACTTGAGAGACTGTGGCTTTGCACTCCCCAGGAGAAGGCAATGGGCATGGAGCCCCCTCGTGGAGCAGTGGCGTTGTACGTTCATCAGGCTGAGGTGCCCCTCCTCCCCACCCCCCCTAAAGGTGCCTCTATATTTTCTATGTGATGCCACTCCAGTGTTCTCTCTGTTTGGAGTCAGGTATCATGTGTGGGCCTCGCCCATGCATTTTGGGCCCAGTGGTACACGGACAATGATTTGTGCACTATCCGGACTTGTGTAGTTGGTGTACATAATTGTATATACTGGATTTTGACTTTTGACTAATGGATTTTTATTGATTACAATTGTTACAATCATTTCCTTTTGTCCTTGCGTTATTGCGGGGGAGGGGGTGTATATGTAATGTTGCAGCATGTATTTGTGTGTATGGTGTTGTGGGTGGGGGTGTTGCATGTGTGTGTCACTCTCTTTTCCCTCCCCCCTCCCCTGTGTTGTAGGTGCAGTACTCAGCGTGGTCGTCGCCGCCGTCGTTGGAGCTCCTGATTGAGGAGCAGAAAGACCATCGCCGGCAGTCTCTGCAGTTCGGGCTCCATGGTATCCTGGTTCCTCGTGGGGTGTAGAGAGGTGAGTGTTTTCCCTTCTGTGTACTGTTTCCGCCGTGTTTTTATTCGCGTTGGTTCCGCCCTGGAAAAGGTGGCGAATAGGCGTGTTGTGATAGGGTCGGGGGTACATTGTCTCCCGCCTGTCTGTTGGCGGTGTCCGCCCCGCTGTTTGTTTGTACCGCCGTGGCGGTCGGAGTGTTAAAGTGGCTGTCTATGTTGGCGGTTTCCGCCACGGTCATAGTCCCATTTATTTTTCCGCTGGCCTGTTGGCGGTATTACCGCCGCTTTAACACCGACCGCCAGGGTTGTAATGAGGGCCTATGTTTGTAGTATAGTTTTATCAGTAAAATTGCATGTCTGTGCAAATGTAATGGTCATTTCAATTGAAAATGTTTTGTCTGTAGTGCCACTGTGCTACCACACTCTCTAATCCACAACACTCTACGACACACTTCTCCTCTCTATTTCCCCCTACTTTAAAGCACTCTGCTCTACGCTACTCCACACCACTCCACTCCATGATACTGTACATCACTCCACAATACTTTACCCTAGTCTATGACACTCTACTCCATTCTGCACCACTCTATTCCACTCCACTCTACACCACTCCACTCCCCTCTGTACCACTCTGCTCTGTGCCATTCTTCTCCACTTTATGCCATTCCACTCTGTCACTTCTCTCTATACCACTTCACTCTATGACACTCCACTCTACAACACTCTACTGCACTCTACAACACTCTACTCCACTACACTCTGTGACTCTCTGCTCCACTTTATGCCACTCTACTCTATGCCACTTCACTCTAGGCCACTCTACTCCATTCCACTCTGAGACACCCTACTCCACTCTATGCCACTCTACGCTGCTTCACTCTAGCCCACTCTACTCCATTTTTATGACACTCCAAGGCACTCTAGGCCACTCAACTCTACGACACTCTGAGCCACTCTACGACACTCTATACCACTCTACTCTCTGCTGTTTTACTCCACTGTACACCACTCCATACTGACCACTCCACTCTATTACACTTTACTCTACTCAACGCCACTCTACACTACGTCATTCCACTTTATGGCATTCTACATCACTCTACTCCACAACACTCCATTCTACTCTTCTCCACTCCACTCTACACCACAACACTCTACACTCCTCCACTCTACACCTATTCACTCTACACCCCTCCACTCTACGCACCTCTACTCTGCTCTACGAAAACTCCACTTTACAAAAACTCCACTTCACTATACTCCAATCTATGACCCTCCACTCTACATCACTCTGCTCCACCCTGTGCCACACTACTACACTCTATGCCACTATACTCCACTCTACGCACACCCTGACACTCCACTTTACAACACTCTACTCTATGACACTCCTCTGACACTTCACTCTACGGCACTCTACCTTATGACACACCACTCTAGTCTACTCTGTGCCACTATACTCCACTCTGTGCCACTCTACTCCACTCTTCTCAAAAACACTCCACTCTACGACCCTCCACTCTATGACACTCCTCCACTCTACAACGCTTTACTCTACAGCATGCCACTTTATGCCATGCCTCTTTACAACACTCTACTCCACTCTGCGGCTCCTCACTCTACAATACACCACAACACTCCACTCTACTCCACTCCACTCTGCTCCAGTCCACTCCACTCTATGTTACTCTATCCAATGACACTCTACGCCTCCACTCCACTTTATGCCCATTCACTCTACACCCCTCCACTCCACTCAACACGACTCCACTCCAATTTCCAACACTTCACTGTTTACCATTCCACTTTGTTCCACCCTACTCCACTCTGTGCCACTCTACTCCACTCTACATTACTTCATGACATTCCACTCCACTCTGCGACACTTTACTCTACAGCTTGCCATTTTACTCCTCTGTACACAGCTCTACTCCTCTCTACTCTTGACTCTACATTCTGCGATCCTCCTCCCTATGACACTCCACTCAATGAAACTTTACTGTACAACACTCCACGCCAGACCACTCTACTCCACTCTACGCCGCTCTCACCTGCTACTCCACTCTGCAACTCTCTACGCCACTCTTTGCCTCTCCACTCTGCTCTTCTCCACTCTGCACCACGCTACTCCACTATATGCCACAACACCCTATGACACTCTACTCCACTCTGTTCCTCCAATCTATGCCTCTTCACTCTGCGCCCTCCAATCTATGCTACTCTACATCACTCCACTCTTCTCCACTCTGCAACACTCTACAACACTTTATGCCACTCTACAACACTCCATGACACTCAACTCCACTCTACACCACTCCACAACGCTCTACTGCACTCAACACTCTACACCACTCCACTCCACTCTATTGAACTGTATCCCACTTCATTTCACTAAATGCCTCTCTTCTGTGTGCCACTAACTTTTAACCATGCGGAGCAGTAGCCAAGCTGGTGTGCAACATGGCTAAAACACATTGGCAAAGCCAGTGGCTCTTGCATAGGCGAGACCAAATGGTTTTGCCAATGATTATTGTATTGAGGTGTTTAGGTACATCAAACCTTATTTGGAGAGTAAAGTAACGCCTCACAAGAGCCCTTTCCCAATGTGGTTTTACTTTCTGAAGCTTCAGGGTGGAAAAAAAGTGATTTTCCATTTTTAGTAGCATTGTCTCTTTAGGTTATACCAAGGAGCTTTACCTGGAAGCCAATACATCGCTCTCTTTATGACAACACACCTTCATTCGCGAGAAGGGCAGCGTAATTTCAACCTCTGCCTCATTTAAGGGAGACTTTGGTCAAATTGGTGTATTTGCTTCCCAATTTTGCATTTCCTAATGCAGTGTACTTGTATACTTTTGAGTATTTTTTAAAAATGTTTCACATATAGGCATTTGTTCCTTCTCACGAAGTAACATTTGTGCCACAAGTCTGACCAAATAAACTTTAAACGTGTATTTTCATGAAACTAGATCCTTTTTCGCATGCTTACACCAATGCGCATTATAGCATTAAGCATAGCACTGGATTCTCTTTTTCGAGAACACTGAAAATGTAAATCATATAGCCAATTTCTGCTTCTTGCGCACAGCCCACTCTTTTCGCAGCATTGTGACGGAGTGTTCCTCTACACCAAAATGAACCACAAATAACCCTTTTGTATGTACTCCAAATTATGGACGTAGAGTTACAGAATGTCTATCAGTTGAGCCGCGAAATGCTCCTGAAATAACACACCCATATTCTACAAAAAAACATACTTCCTCGAAGATTCGTCAAAATGATTCTTCAGGGGCCGTAATCTTGTTTGTTTATGGGAATTTTGCTGCTCTATTAACATGCACAGGAGCTCAACTGCTGCGCCCAGTCACACATTTTATTTGGTTGTACATTATATTGCGAATGAAATTCCTTTACTTTCATTGGTCATCCAAAGTCTTCCTTATTTTTGTATTTCTTTCAGCAATAGTACAAACCACTCTTTTCATCGGCAGTTCAGAGAAGACGGGGGGAGGGGTTGTTTTTCTCCTGCCTGACAACACCATTAAATGGCTGATGGGTTTAGATGGGATTGTTTGTCTGGTAGGATGGTTTGAACAGCAGGGTGAGTTAAAGCCAGTTGACCTTTACAGTCAACAGCACCTGCTGTGAAAGGACAATAGAGATCTGAAAGGAGGAGTGGGACATTCCAGGGAAAACCAAGAGCTTCAACAACAACAAAAACACAGCTCCTGTTTGAAGCCCGAAGGTTTGTCTTATAAATTCGTGAGAAACCAAAGATAGTGCTGGAGAACCAGCGAAATGTTTTGGCAGCGAATGTAGCGGAACGAATTTACTCATTTTCCATTTTATTTCTATATTTTGTATCCATGTGTTAGGAAGAGGATGGAAAGAAAAGGAAAGACAACACTAACGGTGAACTGAAGCAGGAGCGATGGCCGAGGTAACAGTGTTTAAGGGATACAGCCATAGTCAGGGTCACTGGAATTATGCGATTTTGTAGCCATGGTTATTTACGCATTTATTATGAATTTGCCCTGCTTGTTACCTAATTCATCATCTGCATAATCAAAAGATTTCACCCAAAAAATGGTTTCTAGCTCAAGCGGATCAAAAGTAACTAAAACTGAAAAGTAATTAAAAGCATTTAAGCAGCACCAAGATTGCTGGGGAGCCTGTTCTGGTGTCTCGGTGAATGCTGGGACACCAGAACAGGCTAGAAGGATGAGCAAGGGGGCAGGAGAGGACAGCGGCAGCAAATACGACAAACTGTAAGATTTTTTATTTATTTATTATTCCCTCCATGCCATCCCCCTGCCCCTCCCGTTGCTATTTGTGTATTTGCAGCACCTGCTGCTGGATTTAGTAATGAGGAGGTTGGATTCATTGGATTCATTGGACAAGCTGCTGGCACTACTGCACCCAGCTCTTTTGGGTAGGGGCAAAATGGATAGAGCTGAAGCCCCCACTCCGGCAGAGGTGCTGGAGTGACGTAGGAGGCCAAAGGATTCCCCAAGGGCAGCATTTACTCTAGGTCCACAGAGGGCAAGGAAAGGTCAGGGAGAGGAGGGGTGTACGCCCACTTCCTTGAAAGGGGCATAGCAGCAGATTCCAGGGGCCAGTCAGTGCCACCATATGGAGGCCGGGGCATGCTCCTAGGGCGCTACCAAATTTAGGCGGTCATTAGGAACACGGCGGTAAACACCGCCGACCGCCGTGGCGGCGGCGGTGAAGACAAGACCGCCGTTGGCGGTGAATAGAAACCCGCCATATAATGAACCAACATCCCGAACCCACCAAACATCACCAGTCACCGCCAGGATCCTGTCGGCGGAAATGCTGGACCTTCCACCCCGTCACACCAGAGCACAACCACATCCCGCCCTCCAAATATTGATGCACAAATCACCTTGGCGGTCAGTGGAAGTCAAATGACCATTGGCGGTGCCGACTGCCACGGGCGTCAAGTGGACCCAACAGCAAGAAGTGCACAGATTGGATAAGCTAGAAACCCACACATCTGACACACATCCACAACACCATAAAACACTCACATACACACCCCACAATCCTTTGCAGCGAAACCAGGCCAACAAAGAAAGAGCGCAGCAGAAGCAGACACCGAACGCCACTATACATGAGACTCACAGCGACCCACAGAAGAGCACCCTCACTGCAATTCCACCCCGACACCATTCACCACGCTCACCATGCCACCCCCCAAACATCCACACTTCACAAAAAGGGAGCTAAGGACCATGGTGGACAAGATCCTGAAGGTGGAGCCACAAATATTCGGGACTCAGGTGAAGCACACACCCATCGGCAGGAAGATGGAGCTATGGCAGACCATTGTCAACAGGGTTAATGCAGTGGGACACCATCCACGCATCAGGGACGACATCCGCAAGAGATGGAACTACCTGCGGGGGAAGGTCAGGGCCATGGCATCAAGGCACCACATTGAAGTCCAGAAGACTGGGGGAGGACCACCACCAACTCCACCCGAATACACCGACTGGGAGAAAAAGGTACTGGCTATCCTGCACCCTGAGGGACTCATTGGACTCACTGGAGGAATGGACTCGGGTAAACCGTCTACTTTTACCCCATATACATCACACCTGGAATGCATGCACCACCCCACCCCACCAACACCCACCAGGACCACTACCCCACCCAGGCCACAGTCACTGAATCTACTCCCCCTACATGCCCACAAACCCACTAACAGGCCCACATCCCTCCCCCTGTGCACAGCCACCTACCACTGCAAGGATTCACCATGGCACTACACCACCCACAATGCAACTCTACATCCTAAGCAAAATGCAGTGCAAACCTCACAAAGGCACCCTGCATGGCCCCAAAAAGTTACACCTGCACAAAACAGCCCAGCCCTGTGCACCCCATCAATCATGCATTTGTAACAGACATGTCCATTTCCCTCAACAGGCACCACCACCCATGCTACCCTGATGGACACGACAAGGAGTGGCAGTGCCCCCCAGGGATACAGAGGCACCTCACAGGACACTGGGGATGGATCCTTGGGCACTGATGAGCAGGCTGGCCCCTCACACAGTCCTGGACTGTCACCATCCAGCAGCCCCACCCAGGATACCACTGACATCCCTACCACCCAGCCAACATCATCAGCCCAGAGCAACCGTCCCCACACCTTTGTATCCAGGCCACAGACTGGTGGAACACACATACAGAGGCCACAGTCCTCCCCTCCCAACATGCAGGAAGACGATGGCCCCAGTACAAGTGGTACTGCCAGACCTGTGCAGGGGACACAGGCACAGGGGGCTAGGCCCAGTGATAGGGCCTCAGTGGCCCAGGGGGGAGGCCACAGGATGGATGCTGCAGCCCAGGACGTGATCTCTGAGGTCCTGGGGGCCTACCAGCATACCCATGACAGATTGGCACAGATAGTATCCACCCTGGAGCATAGTCAGTGGATGCAGCAGGAACACCACCAAGAGGCCATGGAGCAGTGTAAACAGCACAACACCACAATGGCCAGCATAGCAGGAACACTACTGCAGCTGGTACAAACCCAGTCTGAGATCCACACAGGACAGGAGTCCCCCACTACAGCACAGGACACAGACCGGACAATGACAGCATCAGCAGTAACATTCCACAAACTACCCTCAAAGGAAACACAAGCTACAACCATGTCATCCCCTCTAGGTCAACAGCAGGTGCCCAAACTGACCCTCAGGCCAAGTTATGGGACTGGAACCCCTGCCAAAAACAAGCCCCCCTCCAAGAAGTGACTCTGCAACAATCTGCCCACCAACCATCCCACACAATCAACCACCAAACAGTGCTAACAATCAATAAGAACTCATGTAAGCATTGATGGACCCATGAATACTAACAACAAGGCTGCCACCATGTTGGCATTGAGGACAACCACCCATGACCAGCTGCCATCACTGTAAATTGCACTATTCAATCCCTGCCACAAATAAAACACATATCACACCTGTAACACTGTCCCCTGTCATAATATGTTAACAAAGTGAAGTATGGATGCAACTGGCTGATAACTACTTTATTGGTAATGTGTAGCATGAAAGTACACCTGTGTGCATACATCTAGTTTAAAAAAAAGCACTAAATTGTAGTTGGTACCATGCAGACCTGGACCCAGTTGCAAATAGTAGATTCAAACCCCCCTATATGACAAAGCACACTGACAGTATGTGTCACAAACACCAATGTCAGCCCTTAGTCCCACATAGTTACTGGAAGTAGAGTTGTATCAGTTGGGTCCTGGAATTTACATCTTCCCCTTCCTCATCATCACCATCACTCTCCTCCCCTCTCTGAGGAAACTGGTCAGGATTTACAGAACCATCCACATCCAAGATGAGGATAGAATTTCTCACTGCCACGTTGTGCAGCATGCAGCAGGCCACCACTATTCTACACACCTTTTCAGGCCCATAGGCCAGGGAACCCCCAGAGATATGTAGATAATGAAATCTAGCCTTCAGGAGACCTATTGTGCGCTCTATCACCCTCCTAGTATGTCCATGGGTCTCACTGTAATTCCGTTCTGCATCTGTCCCAGGATTCCTCACTGGTGTCAGGAGCCAACGCAAGCTGGGATAGCCAGAATCACCTAGAAAAATTTGCAAAACAGAGCAGTCAGTGTCAAACCTCTGAGTCAGACAGCCTGACTGTCTGCTAGGTGGCAGTTACTGACAGAAACACCTACCTATGATCCACCCTCTGACCTCTTGTAGTTGTTCCATCTTGTGTGGCACACTACTGTTCCTCAGCACAAAGGAATCATGGACTGAACCGAAGAACATGGCATTCACATGTGAGATGTACTGGTCTGCAGTACATACCAATTGGATGTTCATGGAGTGAAAGTTCTTTCTGTTTCTGTACACCTGTTCACTGACTCTTGGGGGTATCATAGGTATGTGGGTGCCATCGATGGCACCAATCACATGGGGTATGTTTGCAAGTGATTTGATGGCAGGGAGGTCAGTACTTTGGGGAATCCTCACATAGGACTGCAGGTGTCGTACAAATGCATTTAGAAATCTTGTCAGCATAATGCTGAACATTGGCTGTGAAAATCCTGTACCCATGCCTACTGTCACTTGAAATGAGCCCTTGGCCAGGAAATGGAGTGCAGTGAGCACCTGCACTTCAGTATGGATGGCATGCTGATTACGATTTGCCAGAGTTAGTGCAGGATACAGTAATGCACAAAGTTCGAGAATAGTTGCACGGGTGAGTCTGTAATGGATTATGATGTGACGCTCCACCATGGTCTGCAAATCAACAAGTGGTCTGTACACCGATGGGGCCCTTCCTCACCACAAGGGTCGGTACCTAGGAGTGATTTGAAACACGTGTGAGGAACACACATACATAGGCACATATTGTCATTCATTGTGCACTAATTACTTGAATGTAGGGACTCAAAAGTAAAATGTTCTTGACAGAATTTCATCTAGACCTTAATGAGTGAACATGTGTGGTATTGTTAATGGTCACATGCATAGGTGTGTTAGGTGAACAATAGGGCCTGCATTGAGCAAATATCATTTTTATTAATGCGTAGTTAAGGCCAAAATGTCTGCCCCATGTAATTCAGAACTGTCGTTGTGGGAGTGACCTCATACCACTAGCGTTTGACGTAACAGCGTAAGGCGGTGTTTACCGCCGGTCGCACCATTATTGGTTAACATCAATGCCACTGTGGTACGTACATCACCCTAACTTCACTTGACTCCCTGATCTCGTGCGAGCAGGTAGTCCACTGAGTGTACTGCTGTGCCCTGCCTCTGGTCATGGAAGTGGCTTGTGTTGCAGGGGAAAGGGCCCCGGCCTTCACCCAGGGGGAATTGGAGAGGCTAGTGGACGGGGTCCTGCCCCTGTACGCAAAGCAGACGGTCAGAGGTACAAGTGAGTTGAGGGTTTGGGGGCACTGTTTGGGTGTAATGGGTTGTGGTGTAAGTACATATGTGTGCACCTCTGAGCCTGCATGGGCCATGCCATGCTGCGTGCGTATGTCCTGTAAGTCTGTCAGTACGGTCCATCCCATAGTGGACGTTTAGCCAGCTGTACATATTTCCCAAGTGCCTGACCTCTATGTTACATTTCTGTGTCTCCCTTTTAGGTCAGCACCCACCAGAAGAGGGCACTTTGGCATGCCATCGCCAAGGAGGTGCGGACTCTGGGGGTCTACAATCGGTGGAGCACCCACTGCAGGAAGAGGTGGGAGGACCTGCGGCGCTGGGTGCGAAAAATCTGTGAGGCCCAGCTAGGGAAGTCCTCCCAATGTGGAACGGGTGCCCGTCGGGCACTGACCCCCTCATGCTACGCATCCTGGCGGTGGCGTACCCAGACCTGGATAGGCGCTTAAAGGCTGCACAGCAGTCACAAGGGGGTGAGTACTCATGTAACAATCTTAACCCTTGATGGATGTCTGTGTGTGCATTAGGGTTTATGCTGCTTAGTTGCAGGGACTCTGACTGAAGTCCATCTACATGATGGCTCCTTAGAGTCTAGGGGTGTTTTGGTCAGGTCTCCTACACGTCGGGTCCTTAGGTAGTTCAGGGAATGGGTATAGAGCAGGGTTCTGGTCACTAGTCAGGGGGATGGCCATGGACATAGTGGAAGGGGCTGCTTGTTGGGGGGTCTTCTGGGTGGGTGTATGTCTGGTCACTATGTTCACTCCTTTTAGCTATTTACAAGTGTCTCTCCTGTTTTGTCTCCCCATCCCTGTTCTCTTGTGTTGTTTGTGTACATCAGCATCATCTGGCAAGGGAGCTGAGGCACCGGCAAGTGGGGATGCAGCGGCCCATGGATCCTTGGAGGCAGAGTCATCCGATGCCAGTGGGACCAGTGGGTTGGAGGGCGAAGGGAATACCACGGGGAAGGCAATTACCACTGGAGGTAGTTACTCCGATTCCTCCGCTGATGGGGGCTCCCTGGCGGTGGAGGACCCTAGTGGGCACACCCCTACAGTATCATCTTCCGCCACCCCCCATGCCATCACCGCCCTCCCTTTTGCTCCCCACTGAGTTGCCTGTGCCCGCTCACCGAGAAAGGTGGGTGTCTCCTTTGCCCCAGGCACCTCCTCCCCTGCCCCAGTCAGCCCTGCTGCCCTCACAGAGGAGGCTATTGACCTCCTGAGAACCATCTCTGTAGGGCAGACAACCATTGTCAATGCCATCCAGGGGCTAGCATCAGAGATGCAGCAGACCAATGCCTATCTGGATGCCATTCAGGGTGTTGTGTCTGGCGTACAGAGATCTTTTCAGGCTCTGGCCTGATCTTGGACGGCAGCCAGTTTCCCTGGTCATTTCGTCCCCCCTCCAACCTCCTCTACCCCTTCCGGCACCCCACTCCCTTTACCCGTCCAAAGCACACAATCTGACACCCAGTCAAGCACCTCAACACAAAAAAAGCACACTTCTAAACACAAGCACCACACCTCCCACCACAAGCAGTCACACAGCCAACATACACAGGCACACACAGCAACATCCACTTCCCCTAGTGTGCCCACCTCTTCCGCCTCCCTGTCTGTCCCCTCTACATGCACACCCACAAGCACTACACCTTCAGTCACTGTTTCTGAGCCTATTCCTGCACTCACCACAATAGCAGACATCCATACATGCACCCCAGACACAACACGTGCACTCACCACAAATACTGTAGTTGACACATGCAGCACACTCACCAGAGTTGCAGACACCCACACAACATACATCCACACTGGCAGCCTGTCTTCTCCCACTGTGTCCACTCCCTCCTCCAAAAACATACAAACGCACAAAGACACCCACCCATCACACATCCACCACACCTCAGCATACTGTCCAGTCACCTGCACCCACGACACGCACCCCTACACCACTTACGTCCACACCCTATGCCTCCACTCCCACGCCCTCCTCCAGGCCCAAGCCAATTGCACCCAAAAAACCTTTCCTCTCCCGTGCTGACCTCTTCCAACCCACTGGCCCACCCCGTCTTGTCCCTAAGCGTGTACACCTCCTTGTTCTTTCCACTCCTTCCACTTCACAGCCCGCCCCTCTCTGCCCTTCACATTCCCGTGCCCCTTCCCCAGAGAGGAAGAAGCCCCGTGCTGAGCCAATTCCATCTGGCTCCGCCCAGTCGATGCACACACCCCAACCTTCCAAAGCCAAACCCCCTCCACCCTCTGAGCGCAGGTCCAAGCCCCACCCCCATCGCAAATCCCCACCCCCACCATCTCCTGCCCCTGTTCCCTGAGGTGCCTGGATGCCCTATTGTTGCCCCATTATGTGGAGTACAATGCACTTTTGGGAGTCAGGTTGGGGCCATTGTAGTCCAAATACATCTGGCACTATGGACTGGCCATTGACCCTGTTGTGAATAGTTAGCTCTGTGAGCTGAAATAAATATTTATGTGTGCCCTGTGTTTTGGCGGCACACTCTTCTACCTTGGTCTCTCGTTTCATTGTTTGTGGGTGTGGGTCATTTGTATGTACTATGGTCAGGTTGGATTTGCCTTGTGCCGGGTAAGTACCTCTTGCTGTGGGGTGTATGGGTTGTGCTGCTGTGAAGGGTTGTGGGATCGTTGCAGGGTGGGTGGAGTGGGTGGGTATGTAACTGTGCCCTTTCTTCCCTTGTTTAGTAGGTTGCGGTACTTACCGTCGTTGTCTTCGTCGGCGGTCTCGGTCGTGGAGGTATATGGCAAGGAGCAGGGCTGGCATGATCTGCAGCTCTCTATCCATGTCTGCTTCCGTGCATTGTGTGGGCCTCCGGTGAGTGATTCCTTATATTAGGTTAGTTTCCGCCTGGCTTTGCGTGGCGGTTGTTCCCGCTCCTGAACTGACGGCGGTCTAGTGGTTCATTATTTGATGGGCGGGTTGGGCCTTTCTGTCGGCCTGTGGGCGGACTCTTCCATCGAAGTTGGCACTCCTCTACTTGCGGTGGGTGGTTTTCAGGAGGCCAGTGTTTCAGTTGATTCTTTATTTGGCGGTCCGGACCGCTCCTCTGTTGGCGGTTTTTACCGCTGGCAACGCAGTTTGGACCGCCGTGTTCATAATGAGGGCCTTAGTGGCTAATCTGGCTGCCTTGGCTATCCAAGGTTGGAGGTCTACCCACTGTGGTGTTGGGGGGTGTAGTGGCAGGGGTGGCCGAAAGGGACATCTTTAAAAAGGCAAGGAGATTGGTAACAGTTTTTGGCTGGGGAGCATGAGAAATCTGCAGGCTCCTTCCCAAGATACTTTCCAATCGTGTCAGTACGGAGCAACCTTTGACCCTGCTTCTGCAGGCAGGTCGCTCCCCGCTCCGCCTTCAGCGCCACCTCCACTCCTTTTTTCTCCCTTTCCCCACTGCTGCGTCCCCTGCGGCCCCTCCCGCCTCCCCCCCGTTTTAGATTGCCTGTCCTTGCCGTTTTTTGCCGCCGCTGCGTCCCCTGCGTCCCCTCCCACCTCCCCCCCGTTTTAGATTGCCTCTCCTTGCCTTTTTTTCACGCCGCTGCGGCCCCTCCCGCCTCCCCCCATTTTAGATTGCTTGTTCTTGCCTTTTTTTCCTGCCGCTGCATCCCCTGCGGCCCCACTGCCCCAGCCTTCCCATTCGACAAGCCTTCCCTCCTCCCAGCTACCACTCCAACACTCCCCTCCTCTTATGGCAGCCGGTGCACGGCCGCGCCGCTGGCGCGCTGAAGCCGCGCCAAAGGCAAACCTGTCTGCGCCCGTCTGCGCCTGGACCGCGCCCAGTGCCAGAACCCCTGGTCCGGGCAGCAGCCACCCCCTCAGCATTCGCTATAACGCCGACACCCTCCGCGCACTCAAAACCAGCCGAGACACCACCTGCTTCCAGGCCTCTCCAAAGAGCACGCACGGACCCTTCTCCTGCCACAACTGCTGCTTCACCTGCAACAGAGCCCACAAACCTCCCAGGATCAAGACCAACCACCTCCGTTGCATACTCCTCAACACCCGCTCACCAGGCAAGCACGCCATCGAAGTCTGGGACCTGCTTGACTCCACCTCCCCGGACGTGGCCTTTCTAACCGAAACTTGGTGGAACGACTCCTCAGCACCTGACATCGCCATAGCCATCCCGAACGGATACAAATTCGCTCGCCGAGACTGCACCAACAGAACCGGAGGGGGCATAGCTATCATCCACAAAGCCACCCTCAAAGTCAAAATCACCCGGGATGACTCCTTCAGCGCCGCCGAACTCCTTCACTTCCAAGTCCGCACCGACGCCAACGCCACGCTCAGAGGAACACTCATCTGTAGACGATCCAGGACCCAAGGCACCTTTCAGCAACGCCATCGCCGACCTGGCCAGCACCCACGCACTCGCCTCCACGGACTACATCCTCCTCGGGGACCTGAACTTTCACCTCGAAAACAAAAATGACACCAACTCCACCACCCTGACCGAAAACCTCGCCAACCTCGGCTTCACACAGCTCGTCAACACACCCACCCACACAGCCGGTCACACCCTTGACCCCATCTTCTCCACAAGCAACCACGTCACCTTCAACCATACCACCGAACTCCACTGGACCGACCACCACTGCATCCACTTCACCTTCAAGAAACACACAGAACACCACCTCACTGAACAACCACCACGCCGCCGATGGGTCAAAGTCACCGAACTTCAACTAACCAACGCCCTAGCCCAGAAACCGCCCGTCAACCCCACCGACCCTGACATCGCGGCACACAACCTCAAGCTATGGATCAACGACTGCGCCGACCGCCTTGCTCCACTCAGAAAACCCTCCAACAACCACATTAACAAAAAAGCCACCTGGTTCACCGACGACCTCCAAGCCTCTAAACTCCACTGACGAAAACTCAAGCAAATATGGCTACTCAAACACACTCCAGACAACCACACGGCACTCAAGGATGCCACACGCAAACACCACCAACTCATCAGGCTAGCAAAAAGATCCTCCTTCAAAACCCACCTAGAAAACAACGCCCACGACTGCAAAGAACTTTTCAGCATCGTAAAAGAACTCTCCAACCCAAACGCCACCGTCAACGACATCACCCCCTCCCAAGAACTATTCGACGCCCTAGCAACCGCCTTCCACCAAAAAATCATGGACATCCACGACAGCTTCAACTCCCCTCACACTCCAGACGCTCCTACCCCACCCACCATGAACTCCACCCGCTTCAGCCGACTGACCTCCTGGATCAACATCAGCGACGACGAAACCCGCAAGACCATGAACTCCATCCACTCCGGATCACCATCAGACCCCTGCCCACACCACATCTTCAACAAAGCAGACAGGGCCATCGCACCACACCTACGGAAAGCCATCAACATCTCCTTCGAAACTGCAAGATTCCTGGACAGCTGAAAACACGCCGAAATCAACGCCCTTCTCAAGAAAGGACTTGAAAAACGTCCGGCCCATCTCTCT
Organism: Pleurodeles waltl; assembly: GCF_031143425.1. NCBI lineage: Eukaryota > Metazoa > Chordata > Amphibia > Caudata > Salamandridae > Pleurodeles > Pleurodeles waltl. The sequence continues at coordinate 659,731,997 of NC_090440.1, forward strand.
GCTCCCTTTCCCAGCAAAGGTCATCAAGAAAATCGTCAACACTCAGCTCACTCGGTACCTCGAAGACAACAACATCCTCGACCCCTCCCAGTCCGGTGTAGGAAAGTACCATCTTGCCTGGCATGTTACCCCCATATTTCACTGTATATATGTTGTTTTAGTCTATGTGTCACTGGGACCCTGCCAGGCAGGGCCACAGTGCTCATAAGTATGTTCCCTGTATGTGTTCCCTGTGTGATGCCTAACTGTCTCACTGAGGCTCTGCTATCCAGAACCTCAGTGGTTATGCTCTCTCTGCTTTCCAAATTTGTCACTAACAGGCTAGTGACTAAATTTACCAATTCACATTGGCATACTGGTACACCCATATAATTCCCTAGTATATGGTACTGAGGTACCCAGGGTATTGGGGTTCCAGGAGATCCCTATGGGCTGCAGCATTTCTTTTGCCACCCATAGGGAGCTCTGACAATTCTTACACAGGCCTGCCAGTGCAGCAAGAGTGAAATAACGTCCACGTTATTTCACAGCCATTTACCACTGCACTTAAGTAACTTATAAGTCACCTATATGTCTAACCTTCACCTGGTGAAGTTTGGGTGCAAAGTTACTTAGTGTGTGGGCACCCTGGCACTAGCCAAGGTGCCCCCACATCGTTCAGGGCAAATTCCCCGGACTTTGTGAGTGCGGGGACACCATTACACGCGTGCACTGCACATAGGTCACTACCTATGTACAGCGTCACAATGGTAACTCCGAACATGGCCATGTAACATGTCTAAGTTCATGGAATTGTCACCCCAATGCCATTCTGGCATTGGGGAGACAATTCCACGATCCCCCGGGTCTCTAGCACAGAACCTGGGTACTGCCAAACTGCCTTTCCAGGGTCTCCACTGCAGTTGCTGCTGCTGCCAACCCCTCAGACAGGTTTCTGCCCTCCTGGGGTCCAGGCAGCCCTGGCCCAGGAAGGCAGAACAAAGGATTTCCTCTGAGAGAGGGTGCGACACCCTCTCCCTTTGGAAATAGGTGTGAAGGCTGGGGAGGAGTACCCTCCCCCAGCCTCTGGAAATGCTTTGATGGGCACAGATGGTGCCCATCTCTGCATAAGCCAGTCTACACCGGTTTAGGGATCCCCCAGCCCTGCTCTGGCGCGAAACTGGACAAAGGAAAGGGGAGTGACCACTCCCCAGACCTGCACCTCCCAAGGGAGGTGCCCAGAGCTCCTCCAGTGTGTCCCAGACCTCAGCCATCTTGGAAACAGAGGTGTCTGTGGCACACTGGACTGCTCTGAGTGGCCAGTGCCAGCAGGTGATATCAGAGACTCCTTCTGATAGGCTCTTACCTCTCTTAGTAGCCAATCCTCCTTCCTAGGTAGCCAAACCTCCTTTTCTGGCTATTTAGGGTCTCTGCTTTGGGGAATTTTTCAAATAACGAATGCAAGAGCTCACCAGAGTTCCTCTGCATCTCCCTCTTCACCTTCTGCCAAAGGATCGACCGCCGACTGCTCAGGATGCCTGGAAAACCGCAACAAAGTAGGAAAGACGACTACCAGCAACCTGGTATCACTTCATCCTGCCGGCTTTCTCGACTGTTTCCAGGTGGTGCATGCTCTGGGGGTAGCCTGCCTCCTTTCTGCACCAGGAGCTCTGAAGAAATCTCCTGTGGGTCGACGGAATCTTCCCCCTGCAACCGCAGGCAACAAAAGACTGCATCACCGGTCCTCTGGGTCCCCTCTTAGCACAACGAGCGTGGTCCCTGGAACTCAGCAACTCTGTCCAAGTGACTCCCACAGTCCAGTGACTCTTCAGTCCATGTTTGGTGGAGGTAAGTCCTTGCCTCCCCACGCTAGACTGCATTGATGGGTACCGCGTGATTTGCAGCTGTTGCGGCTCCTGTGCACTCTTCCAGGATTTCCTTTGTGCACAGCCAAGCCTGGGTCCCCGACACTCTAACCTGCAGTGCACAACCTTCTGAGTGGTCCTCCGGCGTCGTGGGACTCCCTTTTGTGACTTCGGGTGGACTGCGGTTCACTTTTCTTCTAAGTGCCTGTTCAGGTACTTCTGTGGGTGCTGCCTGCTTCTGTGAGGCCGCCCTGACTTACTGGACGGCCCCTCTGTCTCCTCATCCAAGTGGCGACATTCTGGTCCCTCCTGGGCCACAGCAGCATCCAAAAACCCTAACCACGAACCTTTCAGCTAGCAAGGCTTGTTTGCGGTCTTTCTGCGTGGGAACACCTCTGCAAGCTTTTTCACGACGTGAGACATCAATCCTCCAAAGGGGAAGTTCCTAGTCCTGTTCGTTCTTGCAGAACACCAAGCTTCTTCCATCAGGTGGCAGCTTCCTTGCACCCTCAGCAGGCATTCCCTGGGCTCCTGCCCATTCTCGACACTGTCGCGACTCTTGGACTTGGTCCCCTTGTCTTACAGGTACTCAGGTCCGGAAATCCACTCTTGTTGCATTGCTGGTGTTTGTTCTCCTTGCAGAATCCCCCTATCATGACTTCTGTGCTCTCTGGGGGTTGTAGGTGCACTTTACACCTACCTTTCAGGGTCTTGGGGTGGGCTATTTTTCTAACCCTCACTGTTTTCTTACAGTCCCAGCGACCCTCTACAAGCTCACATAGGTTTGGGGTCCATTCGTGGTTTGCATTCCACTTTTGGTTTGTGTTGCCCCTATACCTATGTGCTCCTATTGCAATCTATTGTAACTTTACACTGCTTGCATTACTTTTCTTGCTATAACCTGCATAATTTTGGTTTGTGTACATATATCTTGTGTATATAACTTATCCTCATACTGAGGGTACTCACTGAGATACTTTTGGCATATTGTCATAAAAATAAAGTACCTTTATTTTTAGTATATCTGTGTATTGTGTTTTCTTATGATATTGTGCATATGACACCAGTGGTATAGTAGGAGCTTTACATGTCTCCTAGTTCAGCCTAAGCTGCTTTGCCATAGCTACCTTCTATCAGCCTAAGCTGCTAGAAACACCTCTTCTACACTAATAAGGGATAACTGGACCTGGCACAAGGTGTAAGTACCTCTCGTACCCACTACAAGCCAGGCCAGCCACCTACATTGGTTGTGCAGCGGTGGGATAAATACTTGTAACTACTTACCACTTTGTCATTGTGTACTTTTCATAAGAGAATAATATACAAAACAAGTTCAGTGTATGTACACTTAACCAAAACGTTTTGCTTTCTCCTCTTACACTTTCTACTAAGTGCTGAAAAGTACTCTAAAACTTCTAAAAGTTTGAAAAAGTTTTTTTCTCTGTTCTTTAAAAAGTTCTGAAACTTTTTCTCTCTTCTCACTGTCTCTAAACCTTCTCTTATCATGTCTGATGTAGAGTCTGCTCTTAAAATGGTCAATACTACATGACAATTTAAATTACAAGAGCCTAAGGAGTCTCTGCTTAGAAAGAAGTTTAGTGATAGGAAAGAACCCCACTAAAGAATTTCTATATAACATGCTTATTGTGAATGATGAGTCCCAAGCAGGCACTTCAAATAAGAAGTTAATAGATGGCTCCCATTCTGACTCAGGGGATAACCTTGAGGGAGGTGGGGAAGGTTCTGTTCCAAATCTGCCCCTTAGCAGACCACCTAGCAATGCTGGTAGTAATAGAAGCTCCCATCATAGTAGGGTTGTTTTTATTCCTGGAGGCCAGGTTGTTAGAGTCCAGTCAGTTAGGGACAGATCTCCCTCTGTTGTTTCCAATTTATCTTCTGTGTCCAAGCATTCCCAACCCACCCACCCTGAAGACAACATGTTAGAAAGGGAACTCAAAAAGTTGAGAGTGGAAGAGACCAGACTGAAGCTTAAACAGCAACAGTTGGCTCTAGACAGGGAATCCCTAGACCTGGAGAGACAGAGATTGGGGTTAGGACCCCATGGTGGCAGCAATAGCAGTATTCCTGATAGTAATCCTGTGAGAGAGCATGCTTCCTGAAATCTGCACAAGATAGTTCCCCCTTACAAGGAGCGGGATGACAACAACAAGTGGTTTGCTGCACTTGAGAGGGCCTCTATGGTACAGGGGGTCCCTCAAAGGCAGTGGGCTACTATCTTGTGGCTATCTTTCAATGGAAAAGGTAGGGATAGGCTCCTTACTGTTAGAGAAAGTGATGCTAACAATTTTGCAGTTTTGAAGGATACACTCTTGGATGGATTTGGCTTAACCACTGAACAATACAGGATTAAGTTCAGAGACACCAGAAAAGAGTCCTCACAAGACTGGATAGACTTTGTTGACTGTTCAGTGAAGGCCTTGGAGGGGTGGTTACATGGCAGTAATGTTTCTGACTATGAAAGCCTGTACAATCTTATTCTGAGAGAGCATATTCTGAATAGCTGTGTGTCTGACTTGTTACACCAATATCTAGTGGACTCAGATCTGACCTCTCCCCAAGAATTGGGAAAGAAGGCAGACAAATGGGTCAGAACAAGAGTGAACAGAAAAGTTCATACAGGGGGTGACAAGGATGGCAAGAAGAAGGATGGTAAGTCTTCTGACGAGGGTGGGGACAAAAGTAAAACTGAGTCTTCATCAGGCCCACAAAAATCCTCTGGTGGGGGTGGTGGGTCCATATCCTCTTCAAATCAAGTTAAAAAGCCTTGTTGTTATTTGTGTAAAGTCAAAGGCCATTGGACAACTGATGCCAGTTGTCCAAAGAAAAACACCAAACCTCCCACTACCGCAACCCCTACTGCAAATTCTAGTGCCCCTAGTAATAGCAGTGGTGGTGGGAGCAAACCTACTAATAGCCAATCCAAGGGAGTAGCTGGGCTCACTTTTGGTCATTTAGTTGGGGTTGGTCTTGTTAGGGAGACCACAGAGGCTGTGTTAGTCTCTGAAGGGGCCATTGATTTGGCCACCTTGGTTGCTTGTCCCTTTAATATGGATAAGTACAAGCAACTTCCCCTAATAAATGGTGTTGAGGTTCAGGCCTACAGGGACACAGGTGCCAGTGTTACCATGGTAATAGAGAAACTGGTACACCCTGAACAACACCTACTTGGTCACCAGTACCAAGTGACAGACGCTCATAACAACACTCTTAGCCACCCCGTGGCTGTTGTGAATCTCAACTGGAGGGGGTTACTGGTCCAAAGAAAGTTGTGGTTGCCTCAGATTTACCTGTAGACTGTCTACTAGGGAACGATTTAGAGACATCAGATTGGGCAGAAGTGGAGTTGGAGGCTCATGCAGCAATGCTGGGCATTCCTGTGCATATTTTCGCTTTGACAAGGGCTCAGGCCAAAAAGCAAAAAGGACAGGGTAACTTGGATCCTGGAACAATGGACCAAGTGCTCCCTAAAACTAGGGGTAGCAAGGGTAAATCCCTACCCACTATCCCTCCCTCTACAGATGATTCTCCTTCTGAGGAAGAAGAATTTCCTCCCTGTGCAGAACCTTCACCAGATGAGCTGGCAGCAGACACTGCTGAGCTTTTGGGTGGAGGGGGGTGTCAAAGCCCAGCTCACCTGAGTCCTTGTTCAGTTCTGATGGAGGTTGAAGACAATCCGACCCCACCCTGAAACTGCTTGTTCCAGCACACTAGTTTTTAAAACAGTGCACTAAGAACAGAAGCTCAAGGGAAGGGGGGAAGTGGATAAAATAAAAAAGAGAGACAACACCGTTCTTGCGTTTCCACTGTTGAAGTGCCGCACAAATCCGCGGCCCTTTTTGACTTCTGTAGAAACTGGTGCCTAATGAAACATAAACAAAGAACAGATAAGTACAACCTATTCCTAAATGGGTTCCTGACTATCCCTTTATTTATTAGAAATTATCTTCTAAAAGTACCTCTTGGATCCTGGTCTCTAGTTTCCAGGTTTGGAATGTGTTACTACTCTGGGATGTGCTTTCTATTGCTGTAAAGCTTCTAAATCATTAAACAAATACTGTTATCAGAATTACCAATATCTAACATTCATCTTAATATAACTAAAGCCTAAACTCCCAATAGCAGACTCACTTTTCCCATATTTCCAGAATCTATTATAAAACAAATACTGTACTTTTACATCAAAATACAGCATGTAATTTGTGCAAGTCCTTGATTTACTGTTTGTCTTGCAGTTAATGGTTTCCACTGTTCAATTCTTAAAAGTTCCATAAAAAAAAATGTTTGCTTCACAAAGTTCCGCAAAGTATTCTTGTAACAAAGAGTTTGAACCACAATGTTCGTGGAAGGTGTCTTGTTCCAAATTGTCTATACACGAATCCAGAAATTGTTGTCAAAGTTCTTTCAGGTAATAAAAAGTTTTGCACTTACTTGTTGCTGGCAAGAGATACTGATCAGTCTAACCTTGTCTTCTTTCTCTTTTGCAGGTTGCTTGTAGGAGAGAGGCTGAGGCAAGGAGGAACCGGAAACCGGAGGAAGGAAGAGCCAGCAGCTGCACCCATTGAAGCCAATGAAAGTCTGTAGAGAGCAGGAGTGCCAGCGCTGAGGAATCTGGTCTCAGGTAAGCGGGAGGTAGACGAGCACAAGCACTGGGTGAGGCTCGGGGGCTGCCTTTTATAGACAGGGCTGGGTGTGGTTCGAAGAGCTGGGTGTGGTTTGAAGGGCTGGGTGTGGTCCTCACATGCTGCACATGTTCTTGAAAGGTGTGCAGAGCTGGGTGTGGTTTGAAGAGCTGGGTGTGGTCCTCACATACTGCACATGTTCTTGAAAGGTGTGCAGAGTTTCAGTTATTATACAAGTGAGTTGAATTAACACATGGCCTAGGGAGGAGTGTTTTAAAGAAGCCTTGGTAAAAGCAAGGCCCAATGTGTAAACAAAACAGCACATTAAACAACATACACAGAAGCCTAGGGGGGGGGGAAGGTGAGATAACAAGAAAGGCTTTCAATAGTAAGTTTAAAAGGGAGCTATTACAGAACCCACTAGTGCAGTGAGAGGGGACATGCTCTTTGCTGTGCACAAACCCTAACAGTTGCCCCCCTCAAAGGCCCTCCTACAGGACGGGGTTTTCCTGGATTTTTTAAATAAAACCGTCTAATCAGCTGTGGGGCATGTACATATGATGCTGGTTCCCATGAATTCTCAGATTCATCATATCCTTTCCATTCTACTAAATAAAACAGACGTCCACTAATTATTTTTGAGTCTTTTATGCTTTTCACTTCATATCCTAGATTTCCCTTAATTGGTATGGGTGGAGGTGGTGGTTTAGGTCGGGTTTTTGGGTTGTACGGCTTAAGCAAGGACACATGGAATGTAGTATGTACTGGATAGTCTTTTGGTAAATCTAATTTTACTGTTACCGGGTTTACTATGGCAGTTATACTAAAGGGTCCAATGAAACGTGGTTGCAGCTTTCGGGATCCCTCTATGTTTAGGTTCTTTGTGGAGAGCCATACCTTGTCACCAATTTTATACATTGGGGCCTCAGATCTGTGTTTGTCTGCTTGTCTTTTCATGCTTTCCTTGTACTTTAATAAATGTTTCCTGGCTTTGTCTTGTATGTCACCTAACCTCGTTAGTCTATCCGTTTCTGTAGGTAACAGGGAATCTTCTAACAAAATGGGTATAGCTCTTGGATGATACCCCTGCAAGAAATAGAATGGTGAGCAAAGTAGAGCTGAATGCTCAGTATTATTATAAACAAACTCCGCTACAGGGAGAGCTTCCAACCATTCACTAGAATAATCAGCCAATAAACCACGTAGCGGTTGAAGTAAGGTTTGGTTCAGTCGTTCAGTCTGTCCATCTGTCTCTGGGTGGAAAGCAGTGGATAATGCCACATCTATTTTCAGTTTTTCACATAATTTTTTCCAAAATCTAGAGTTGAACTGGCTCCCTCGGTCTGACAGCACTTTGCTTGGCAAACCATGTAAACGCACAATTTCCCTTATAAACATATCGGCAAATTCTGCCGCCGTGGGTAATTTCCGTAATGGTACAACATGTGCCATTTTAGATAAAAAATCCACTATAACCAACACTGTTGTGAAAGATTTTACAGGTGGTAAACCTACAATAAAGTCTACGCTCACAGTGTGCCAAGGTTGTTTGGGTGTTGGCATTGGTATTAACAAGCCGTCAGGGGCCTTATGAGAAGATTTATGTCTTGCACAAATTGGACAGGTAGTGACAAATTGCTTAATGTCCTTTCTTATAGTGTCCCACCAAAAGTGTTTTTGCACATTTTCCAGGGTTTTTACCCAACCAGGATGACCTGCCAACGGTGAGGCGTGATGCCACATTATCACCTGTGTTTGTAATTCAGAGGTGGGCACTAACAGCATGTTGTCGTGATACAATAAACCTCGTTGTATTGTGTTATGGGAATCCTTTAACCAAATCTGAGATGCTATTTTCATGTGTGCATTATATAGATCTGTGATGAAATCCTTCTGTTGTACTGGTGCCAAAAACTTTTGGGGAGGAATAATGGGTTCTCCTATTTTATCTTGTTTCATGTCTGAGGTATGTCCGTATCTAGATAACACATCAGATTGAATTTGTTGGGCACCTGGTCTATAGGTTATTACAAAGTGAAATGTGCTAAAAAAATTTAACCAGCTCATCTGACGTGGTGTTAGTGCTTTAAGTGATCCAAAAAACTGTAGGTTCCTATGGTCAGAAAAGATTGTAACTGGGTACTTGGCTCCCATTAAATGGTGCCTCCATTCTGAAAAGGCTACTTTGATAGCTAGTAGTTCCCTTTCAGCCACAGTGTAATGTTGTTCAGCTGGTAATAACTTTTTGGAATAGAAGGCTATAGGATGTAACTGGCCATCTACTGCATCTCGTTGAGAGAGAACTCCTCCTAAAGCTACTTGTGAAGCATCCGCTTCAACAAAAAAAGGCAAGTCAGGATCAGGATGTTTCAGAATTGGGGCTGAAGTGAATTTTTGTTTTAGGAGTTGAAAGGCGTGTGCCGCCTCATCAGTCCAAAGAAATCGTTGCCCTTTCCGCAACAAGGTAGTTATTGGGGCCGCAATGTCTGCAAAATGTGCAATAAACCTCCTATAAAAATTGGCGAAACCCAGAAATTTCTGAATATCTTTTACAGAGGATGGTTCTGGCCAATCAGCAATAGCACTGATTTTCTTTACATCCATAGTTATTCCTTGAGGTGACAGGCAGTATCCTAAAAAGTCCATCTTGCTGACATTAAAAGTACACTTTTCTAACTTAGCAAAAAGATGATTTTCTTTTAACTTTGATAATACTGCACAAACATGTTGGGTATGTTCTTCTGAGTTCTTAGAGTAAATGAGGATGTCGTCTATGTATACTATGACACAAACGTCCAGGAATTCGTGTAGGACCTCATTTATAAAGAACTGAAAGGCCGCAGGGGCATTACATAACCCAAAGGGCATTACTGTGTACTCAAATAAACCAAACTTTGTCTTGAAAGCTGTCTTACACTCATCCCCCTCTTTTACTCGGACCAGGTGGTAAGCTCCCCGCAGATCTAGTTTAGTGTATACAGTAGAATGTCTTAATTGATCCAACAACACAGGTATTAGAGGAAGAGGATATTTATTCTTTATTGTAGCCTTATTTAGTCCTCTATAATCGATACACGCGCGCAGGGATTTATCCGGCTTCAGGATAAAAAAGAGTGGAGATGACACCGGAGATGTGGAATGACGGATGAACCCAGACTGTAGTAGGTCATCTAGGTAGGTTCTTAAGTATTTGGTTTCTTCGTCAGTCAAAGCATATACTCTGTTATTAGGTAAAGGGGCCCCTGGGATAAGATCTATACGACAGTCATAAGACCGATGTGGGGGCAGCACACTAGCCTTTACTTGATCAAAGACGTCTTTAAAGTCAGAATATTCAGGAGGGAGACTTGGTTCATCTTGTGTAACACTAGCACAGTGTAATACTGTGCTCTGTTCTGTACCTGCTTCTTGATAGCAATTGGTTCTACAGAAAGAGGAATCCAAAGTAACAGTTCTATTCACCCAATCAATTTTTGGGTTATGAGTTGTTAACCAGGGTACCCCGAGAATCAAACCAAAATTAGGAGTATCTATCAGATCAAAGCTAATCACCTCTGTGTGCCCGTTCTGACAGACCATAACAAGTGGACTTGTTTGTTTTGTGATTAATCCAGAGGTCAATTCAGACCCATCCACTGCACATACTGCTTCTGGACAAGGCTTTAGGCACATAGGAAGTCCTAAGTTTTCAGCTAACTTATTATCCACAAAATTTCCTGTCGCGCCTGAGTCCAGTAGGACAGGGAGAGAATGCCTCACTTGGGTAGTAAAAATTAAAACTACCTGAATTATGAAATGTCTAGGTATGTGCGGTACCATGAAGGCTGCAGCATTAGAGGTTTTATTAAGATGTTTTCTCGAACAAGTAACCTCTCCCCTTGTCGAGCTTAATCGTTTCCCGATTCAGTTGAGGAGGTGGAGGAAACAGCACCCTTTCTTGGAGTTTTAGTCTTTACTGGACATTCTCTGGCAAAGTGACCCGCCCTGCCACAATATAAACATAATTGAAGTTTTCTCCTTCTTTCTTTTTCCTCTGATGTGAGTGGACCTCTGAGTGTCCCTATTTGCATAGGCTCAGGTTCAGGGAGTTTATTATCTGGGTCTTTCTTCTCGTGTCTAATAAAAGTTAACCGTGATTCCAGTTTGTATTTATCTCCCTTTCTTTCTCCTAGTCTATGTTCTAATTTCACAACTAAATCTACAAAGTCCGAATAGTCTTCTGGCAAATCAACGATATGAGCCAGCGCGTCTTTTAACTCGTCTCTCAAACCTTTATAAAAAAGGGAGACACACTTTTCTTCTGGCCACTGTGTCTCGGTGAGTAAACAATTAAAACTAGTAAGATAGGTCAATAAATCCTTGTTACCTTGTTTAAGATTTAAAAGCTCATTATCACTTGCCTGCATGAAAGTGTGTTTTGCAAAAAGGCTGGTCATGGTACGTTTAAATTGATTCCAATTATGGAGGATGGGATCATCTCTCTCCACGAAAGGAATTGACCAATTGGCTGCTGTGCCACCCAAATAAGACAAGACGAATGCCACTTTCGTAGCATCAGTAGGGAATTGTTGTGGCTTACAAACGAAGTGCAATTGACATTGATTGATAAAAACATGGAATTTGTTACTATCTCCATGAAAACGTTCAGGTGCTGCTAAGGGCACAGCATTAGGAACATTAACAGTAACCTCAACTGGGGGAGGCAAAGTTGTATGTTTTGATGGTGCCCCTGTCTCTGAGGAGGGTTTAAACAAAGGCGTAAAAGCTGTGTTCCACTGAGATCCCCTAAATTTATACCTGCTTAAATCCTGTTTTAAAGAGGTATTCTCCATCTTTAATCTCTCTATTTCCTCTTGCATATGTTGCAAGATGCCAGACACTGATTCATTATGAGCCAAGTCCTCATTTGGGGCCTGCGCCATATCCGTGACGTCAATGCCCTCTATTACTTCCCCGGTATTCATCGACCACCAGAACTGAAATATATTTTTTTTTAAGGCTTGTGCTTCTGTCAAAGCCCAGCTCACCTGAGTCCTTGTTCAGTTCTGATGGAGGTTGAAGACAATCCGACCCCACCCTGAAACTGCTTGTTCCAGCACACTATTTTTTAAAACAGTGCACTAAAAACAGAAGCTCAAGGGAAGGGGGGAAGTGGATAAAATAAAAAATTGAGACAACACGTTCTTGCGTTTCCACTGTTGAAGTGCCGCACAAATCTGCGGCCCTTTCTGATTTCTGTAGAAACTGGTGCCTAATGAAACATAAACAAAGAACAGATAAATACAACCTATTCCTAAATGGGTTCCTGACTATCCCTTTATTTATTAGAAATTATCTTCTAAAAGTACCTCTTGGATCCTGGTCTCTAGTTTCCAGGTTTGGAATGTGTTACTACTCTGGGATGTGCTTTCTATTGCTGTAAAGCTTCTAAAACATTAAACAAATACTGTTATCAGAATTACCAATATCTAACATTCATCTTAATATAACTAAAGCCTAAACTCCCAATAGCAGACTCACTTTTCCCATATTTCCAGAATCTATTATAAAACAAATACTGTACTTTTACATCAAAATACAGCATGCAATTTGTGCAAGTCCTTGATTTACTGTTTGTCTTGCTGTTAATGGTTTCCACTGTTCAATTCTTAAAAGTTCCATAAAAAAAAATGTTTGCTTCACAAAGTTCCGCAAAGTATTCTTGTAACAAAGAGTTTGAATCACAATGTTCGTGGAAGGTGTCTTGTTCCAAATTGTCTATACACGAATCCAGAAATTGTTGTCAAAGTTCTTTCAGGTAATAAAAAGTTTTGCACTTACTTGTTGCTGGCAAGAGATACTGATCAGTCTAACCTTGTCTTCTTTCTCTTTTGCAGGTTGCTTGTAGGAGAGAGGCTGAGGCAAAGAGGAACCGGAAACCGGAGGAAGGAAGAGCCAGCAGCTGCACCCATTGAAGCCAATGAAAGTCTGTAGAGAGCAGGAGTGCCAGCGCCGAGGGATCTGGTCTCAGGTAAGCGGGAGGTAGACGAGCACAAGCACTGGGTGAGGCTCGGGGGCTGCCTTTTATAGACAGGGCTGGGTGTGGTTCGAAGAGCTGGGTGTGGTTTGAAGGGCTGGGTGTGGTCCTCACATGCTGCACATGTTATTGAAAGGTGTGCAGAGCTGGGTGTGGTTTGAAGAGCTGGGTGTGGTCCTCACATGCTGCACATGTTCTTGAAAGGTGTGCAGAGTTTCAGTTATTATACAAGTGAGTTGAATTAACACATGGCCTAGGGAAGAGTGTTTTAAAGAAGCCTTGGTAAAAGCAAGGCCCAATGTGTAAACAAAACAGCACATTAAACAACATACACAGAAGCCTAGGGGGGTGGGGGAGGTGAGATAACAAGAAAGGCTTTCAATAGTAAGTTTAAAAGGGAGCTATTACAGAACCCACTAGTGCAGTGAGAGGGGACATGCTCTTTGCTGTGCACAAACCCTAACAGGGGGCCTGCCAGGGAAGAGCTGAGTGTGGAACAGCAATCCTGTCCCACATTAGAGGGTCTCAGACAGCAAGCTGTCAAGCAGCAAAATGGGGATGTCAGTGACTCACATAGAGTTTACTGGGAGGACAACCTCTTGTACACAGAGGCAAGGGACCCAAAACCTGGAGCAGCTAGGAGATTGGTCATTCCCCTGCAGTACAGAGAGTTCCTCCTACCTCAGGCACATGACATTCCTTTGGCTGGGCATTTGGGCCAGATTAAAACATGTGAAAGGCTTGTCCCCCTGTTTCACTGGCCTAGGATGTCAGAGGACACAAAATATTTTTGTAAGTCTTGTGTGACCTGCCAAGCCAGTGGCAAGACTGGTGGGACACCAACGGCTCCCCTTATTCCACTACCTGCGGTTGGGGTCCCCTTTGAAAGGGTAGGGGTTGACATAGTTGGCCTCCTTGATCCCCCTACTGCTTCAGGCAATAGGTTTATCTTGGTGGTTGTGGACCATGCCACAAGATATCCTGAAGCAATTCCTCTAAGGACCACTACAGCACCTGCAGTGGCAAAAGCCCTCCTGGGAATCTTTTCCAGGGTGGGTTTCCCAAAAGAGGTTGTATCAGACAGGGGTAGAAACTTTATGTCTGCCTACTTGAAAGCTATGTGGAAGGAATGTGGTGTAACCTACAAATTCGCCACTCCTTATCATCCACAGACCAATGGACTGGTAGAGAGGTTTAATAAAACTCTCAAAGGAATGATGATGGGACTCCCTGAAAAACTCAGGAGGAGATGGGATGTCCTGTTACCTTGTCTCCTTTTTGCTTACAGGGAGGTACCCCAGAAAGGAGTGGGCTTCAGCCCCCTGGAACTCCTCTTTGGACACCCTGTAAGAGGTCCACTAACACTTGTGAAGGAGAGTTGGGAACAACCTTTAAAAGCTCCCAAACAGGACATAGTGGACTATGTACTTGGCCTAAGATCCAGAATGGCCGAGTACATGAAAAAGGCCAGTAAAAACCTTCAGGCCAGCCAAGAGCTCCAGAAGCAATGGCATGACCAGAAGGCTGTTCTGATCCAGTACGAACCAGGACAGAAGGTGTGGGTATTGGAGCCTGTGGCCCCAAGAGCACTCCAAGACAAAAGGAGTGGACCCCATCTAATTGTTGAAAAAAAGGTCGAGGTTACCTACGTGGTTGACCTGGGCACTGCCAGGAGTCCCCTTAGGGTGATTCATGTCAACCGCCTAAAACCCTACTATGACAGGTCTGATCTCACCCTGCTCATGGCAACAGATGAAGGACAGGAAGAAGAGAGTGACCCTCTCCCTGATCTCTTCTCCTCCACTGAAGAGGATGCTCTAGTGGAGGGAGTAGTGTTAGCAGATTGTCTGAATGCAGAACAGAAAGTCAACTGCATAAATCTCCTTGGACAGTTTTCTGAACTCTTTTCAACTGTGCCTGGCACCACATCTTGGTGTGAACACACAATTGATACTGGAGACAACTTGCCTGTCAAAAGTAAAATCTATAGGCAGCCTGACCATGTCAGGGACTGCATAAAACAAGAGGTTCAGAAAATGCTTGATCTAGGAGTGGTTGAACCTTCTGAAAGCCCATGGGCGAGTCCTGTGGTGCTTGTATCAAAACATCACTCAAAAGATGGAAAAAGGGAGATGAGGTTTTGTGTAGACTACAGAGGTCTCAATCAGATAACAAAAACTGATGCCCACCCTATACCCAGGGCAGATGAGCTCATAGATACACTGGCATCTGCCAAGTATCTAAGCACCTTTGATTTGACTGCAGGGTATTGGCAGATCAAATTGGCTGAGGATGCGAAACCTAAAACTGCATTTTCAACTATAGGAGGGCACTACCAATTTACAGTGATGCCCTTTGGTTTGAAAAATGCACCTGCCACTTTTAAGAGGCTGGTGAACACAGTCCTGCAAGGGTTGGAGGCTTTAAGTGCAGCATATCTAGATGATATAGCTGTATTTAGCTCCACCTGGGATGAGCACCTGGTCCACCTTTGGAAAGTTTTGGAGGCCCTGCAAAAGGCAGGCCTCACTATCAAGGCCTCAAATTGCCAGATAGGGCAGGGAAAGGTGGTTTACCTGGGACACCTGGTAGGTGGAGAACAGATTGCACCACTTCAGGGGAAAATCCAGACAATCATGGTTTTGGTTCCCCTTACAACTCAGACCCAGGTGAGAGCCTTCCTAGGCCTCACTGGGTATTACATGAGATTCATAAAAAACTATGGCTCCACATAGCAGCCCCAATTAATGATCTCACAAGTAAAAAGATGCCTAAAAAGGTATTATGGACAGCTAGCTGTCAGAAAGCTTTTGAGGAGCTCAAACAGGCCATGTGCACTGAACCTGTCCTAAAAAGCCCATGTTACTCCAAGAAATTCATTGCTCAAACTGATGCATCTGAATTAGGGTATGGGCAGTCTTATCACAACTGAATTCTGAGGGCCAGGATCAACCAGTTGCGTTTATCAGCAGAAGGTTCACCCCTAGGGAAAAGCGTTGGTCTGCCATTGAGAGGGAGGCCTTTGTTGTGGTCTGGGCACTGAAAATGTTGAGGCCATACCTGTTTGGCACTCACTTTATTGTTCAGACAGAATACAAACCTCTACTTTGACTAAAACAAATGAAAGGTGAAAACCCTAAATTGTTGAGGTGGTCCATATCTCTACAGGGGATGGACTATACAGTGGAACATAGCCCTGGGAGTACCCACTCCAATGCAGATGGACTCTCCAGATATTTCCACTTAGACAATGAAGATTCATCAGGTCATGGCTAGTCTTATTGTCCTTCGTTTGGGGGGGGGGGGTTGTGTAGGAAAGTACCATCTTGCCTGGCATGTTACCCCCATATTTCACTGTATATATGTTGTTTTAGTCTATGTGTCACTGGGACCCTGCCAGGCAGGGCCCCAGTGCTCATAGGTATGTGCCCTGTATGTGTTCCCTGTGTGATGCCTAACTGTCTCACTGAGGCTTTGCTAACCAGAACCTCAGTGGTCATGCTCTCTCTGCTTTCCAAATTTGTCACTAACAGGCTAGTGACAAAATTTACCAATTCACATTGGCATACTGGTACACCCATATAATTCCCTAGTATATGGTACTGAGGTGCCCAGGGTATTGAGGTTCCAGGAGATCCCTATGGGCTGCACCATTTCTTTTGCCACCCATAGGGAGCTCTGACAATTCTTACACAGGCCTGCCAGTGCAGCCTGAGTGAAATAACGTCCACGTTATTTCACAGCCATTTACCACTGCACTTAAGTAACTTATAAGTCACCTATATGTCTAACCTTCACCTGGTGAAGGTTGGGTGCAAAGTTACTTAGTGTGTGGGCACCCTGGCACTAGCCAAGGTGCCCCCACATCGTTCAGGGCAAATTCCCCGGACTTTGTGAGTGCTGGGACACCATTACACGCGTGCACTGCACATAGGTCACTACCTATGTACAGCGTCACAATGGTAACTCCGAACATGGCCATGTAACATGTCTAAGTTCATGGAATTGTCACCCCAATGCCATTCTGGCATTGGGGAGACAATTCCACGATCCCCTGGGTCTCTAGCACAGAACCTGGGTACTGCCAAACTGCCTTTCCGGGGTCTCCACTGCAGCTGCTGCCAACCCCTCAGACAGGTTTCTGCCCTCCTGGGGTCCAGGCAGCCCTGGCCCAGGAAGGCAGAACAAAGGATTTCCTCTGAGTGAGGGTGTGACACACTCTCCCTTTGGAAATAGGTGTGAAGGCTGGGGAGGAGTAGCCTCCCCCAGCCTCTGGAAATGCTTAGATGGGCACAGATGGTGCCCATCTCTGCATAAGCCAGTCTACACCGGTTTAGGGATCCACCAGCCCTGCTCTGGCGCAAAACTGGACAAAGGAAAGGGGAGTGACCACTCCCCTGACCTGCACCTCCCAGGGGAGGTGCCCAGAGCTCCTCCAGTGTGTCCCAGACCTCTGCCATCTTGGAAACAGAGGTGTCTGTGGCACACTGGACTGCTCTGAGTGGCCAGTGCCAGCAGGTGACGCCAGAGACTCCTTCTGATAGGCTCTTACCTCTCTTAGTAGCCAATCCTCCTTCCTAGGTAGCCAAACCTCCTTTTCTGGCTATTTAGGGTCTCTGCTTTGGGGAATTCTTCAGATAACGAATGCAAGAGCTCACCGGTGTTCCTCTGCATCTCCCTCTTCACCTTCTGCCAAAGGATCGACCGCTGACTGCTCAGGACGCCTGCAAAACCGCAACAAAGTAGCAAAGACGACTACTAGCAACCTTGTATCGCTTCATCCTGCCGGCTTTCTCGACTGTTTCCAGGTGGTGCATGCTCTGGGGGTAGCCTGCCTCCTTTCTGCACTAGGAGCTCTGAAGAAATCTCCCGTGGGTCGACGGAATCTTCCCCCTGCAACCGCAGGCAACAAAAGACTGCATCACCGGTCCTCTGGGTCCCCTCTCAGCATGACGAGCGTGGTCCCTGGAACTCAGCAACTCTGTCCAAGTGACTCCCAGAGTCCAGTGACTCTTCAGTCCAAGTTTGGTGGAGGTAAGTCCTTGCCTCCCCACGCTAGACTGCATTGCTGGGTACCGCGTGATTTGCAGCTGCTCCGGCTCCTGTGCACTCTTCCAGGATTTCCTTCATGCACAGCCAAGCCTGGGTCCCCGACACTCTAACCTGCAGTGCACAACCTTCTGAGTTGTCCTCCGGTGTTGTGGGACTCCCTTTTGTGACTTCGGGTGGATTCCGGTTCACTTTTCTTCTAAGTGCCTGTTCAGGTACTTCTGCGGGTGATGCCTGCTTCTGTGAGGGCTCCCTGACTTGCTGGGCCGCCCCCTCTGTCTCCTTATCCAAGTGGCGACATCCTGGTCCCTCCTGGGCCACAGCAGCATCCAAAAACCCTAACCACGACCCTTGCAGCTAGCAAGGCTCATTTGCGTGCGGTCTTTCTGCGTGGGAACACCTCTGCAAGCTTCTTCACGACGTGGGACATCCATCCTCCAAAGGGGAAGTTCCTAGTCCTCTTCGTTCTTGCAGAACACCAAGCTTCTTCCAACAGGTGGCAGCTTCCTTGCACCCTCAGCTGGCATTTCCTGTGCTCCTGCCCATTCTCGACACTGTTGTGACTCTTGGACTTGGTCCCCTTGTCTTACAGGTACTCAGGTCCGTAAATCCACTCTTGTTGCATTGCTGGTGTTTGTTCTCCTTGCAGAATCCCCTTATCACGACTTCTGTGCTCTCTGGGGGTTGTAGTTTCACTTTACACCTACCTTTCAGGGTCTTGGGGTGGGCTATTTTTCTAACCCTCACTGTTTTCTTACAGTCCCAGCGACCCTCTACAAGCTCACATAGGTTTGGGGTCCATTCGTGGTTCGCATTCCACTTTTGGAGTATATGGTTTGTGTTGCCCCTATACCTATGTGCTCCTATTGCAATCTATTGAAACTTTACACTGCTTGCATTACTTTTCTTCTTATAACCTGCATAATTTTGGTTTGTGTACATATATCTTGTGTATATATCTTATCCTCATACTGAGGGTACTCACTGAGATACTTTTGGCATATTGTCATAAAAATAAAGTACCTTTTTTTTTTAGTATATCTGTGTATTGTGTTTTCTTATGATATTGTGCATATGACACCAGTGGTATAGTAGGAGCTTTACATGTCTCCTAGTTCAGCCTAAGCTGCTTTGCCATAGCTACGTTCTATCAGCCTAAGCTGCTAGAAACACCTCTTCTACACTAATAAGGGATAACTGGACCTGGCACAAGGTGTAAGTACCTCTGGTACCCACTACAAGCCAGGCCAGCCTCCTACATCCGGCTTCAGACATAACCACAGCACCGAAACCGCCCTCCTCGCCACCACAGACGACATCAGAAGCCACCTCGACAATGGAGAAACATCAGCCCTCATCCTCCTAGACCTATCAGTCGCCTTTGACACCGTATGTCACCACACCCTAAAATCCCACCTCCACGCAGCAGGAATCCAGGACCAGGCCCTCGAATGGACCTCATCCTTCCTCGCCGGCAGAACCCAAAGAGTCCGCCTCCCCCCGTACCAATCCAAAGTCTTCAACATCATCTGCGGCGTACCCCAGGGCTCATCCCTTAGCCTGACGCTATTCAACATCTACCTGGCCCCCCTCGCACAAGTGGCCCGTCAGCACAACCTCAACATCATCTCCTACGCCGACGACACCCAACTCCACCTCTCCCTCACCAATGACCCGCACACCGCCAAAACCAACCTCCACGAGGGACTAAAAGCCATCGCCGACTGGATGAGAGACAGCCGGCTAAAACTGAACTCGGACAAAACAGAGGTCCTCATCCTTGGGCGCACCCCCTCCGCCTGGGACAACTCATGGTGGCCGTCCACAGTGGGTTACCCACCGACACCCACTGACAGGGCACGAAACCTCGGCTTCACCCTCGACTCCTCACTCTCCATGTCCAAGCAGGTCAGCGCCATTCCTCCTCCTGCTACAACACCCTCTGCATGCTTCGCAGAGTTTACAAATGGATCCCAACAGAAACAGGAAAAACAGTAACCCAGGCCCTTGTCAGCAGCAGACTCGACTACGGCAACGCCCTCTACACTGGTATCTCATCCAAACTTCTCCAACGCCTCCAACGCATCCAAAACGCCTCCGCCTGACTCATCCTGAACATCCCTCGCCACTGCCACATCACCCCCCACCTAAGACACCTTCACTGGCTCCCCGTCAACAAGAGGATCACCTTCAAACTCCTCACCCATGCACACAAGGCACTTCACAACACCGGACCATCATACCTGAACAACGGACTCAGCTTCTACACCCCCACCCGGCATCTCTGCTCTGCTAACCTCACCCTCGCCTCCGTCCCCCGCATCCGACGCAAATCTTCCGGCGGCAGATCATTCTCGTACCTCGCCGCCAAGACCTGGAACACCCTCCCACTGGATCTACGACAGACCCAGGACCTTCTTTCCTTCAGAAAACTACTCAAGACTTGGCTCTTCGAGCAGCAGCGGCACCCTCTCCCCCTGCCCCCCCAGCGCCATGAAACCCTCACGGGTATGTAGCGTGCTTTACAAATTGATTGATTGATTGATTGATTGATTGATACGGGGTACAAGGCCCAGGGCCCTGCTATTTGGGCTGGGACATTGCTAGCAGTGCAGCCAGAGGTGTCTGCAACTGGTATTGTGTTGCTTTTACTTAGCAGGACTCTGGGTTCGGTGCAGTCCAAGCGGGATCATTTGGTGGGGTGGCACTTGTCCACTGAAGTGAAGGAAGAAAAGCTGGAATGGAGCATTTGTGGAAATATTCGTCTTGGTTTTGGATACCCTGATGAAGGATGAGGCTAAGCGCTGCAAAGAGTTTTCACACTCAAAAGATTGCTCTCACAGCCTCCTCAGACACAAGGTGGCTGAGACATTAGTGAACTTGGTTTAGGGTTTCACAATTATTCACACTGTCACAGTTGAGAATTTCCTGAGCTGGGGCCGCAATTGTCTTGCTACCAAAACTGGATAGCGCGCTCTCATAATGAGTTTCGTGGTAACTCTTGCAAAGATTATGACAGTACCTTTAGGAGGAAGACAGTCACTTGCCACATACTCTATTGGGATCAGACCTATGTGAATTCCTCGCTCTGTCACATGATGCTCAAAAGGCTAGAGCCCAATACACATCAGCCCTTTATGCCGGTTTTGGTGGCGAAAGGAAGAGCGCATTCTTGTCATAGAACAAGAAAGCTTGCACCAGACCACCTGGTACTTATAAATTTAAACACAACTGATCCTTCTGGGGCATGCCAGCACATCCAGAAGTCAAATGTTTATAAAAAGTAAGGGAGAAGGGCCTGCAAAAGCAGTGACAACTGACTCTAATTTCGAGAAACCTTATTCTTTGGTAAGTATTTAGGCTTTGAATCCCCCTCCCATACACTCCTCCTTGACTGAACATATAACAACCAGTGGGTTGCACAAATACTTTATGAGGGCTTCATGTATGTTTTTCAGATCCCAGCTGAAGGCCTAGCTGCGGTCCCATTTTGCAGGAATAAACAGTCCGTTCAGATCAATAAAGCAGTAACTAGACATCAAATCGCCAAAGCTAGCAGGTTGGGTAGGGTGACTGGCCCTTTCAGTTCCGCGTCTTTGAGGGATTTTGTGTGCTCATCACTAGGAGTGGTGCTCAAGAAGGTGCTGGGTGAGTTTTGCCTCACACATAATCAGTCAGCTCAGAGGGAGAGCTCTGTTGATGAGGCTGTTGATCCAGCACTGTGCACATTAAGTATGCTTTGTTTGTTCAGGCCATCACCATTTTGCAAGAGTTGGGTCTGGGTGTGCTGCTGGCACGTCACACCTTGAGTCAGTATTTCGGTTGTTGCCAGTTCACTGTGTTGATTTCCATCTGCTGGAATTTCAGTTTGGTGGTGCATTCTATTTTGATATTATATATTGAGATTCTGATGATAGGGCACTCCTGTGTTCAGTTCCTTCTTCGTTTGGGTTTTTAAGAGAAGAACAGATGTGCAGTGAGTTTTGCATTATCTTAATGGCTTTCTCTTCCTTAGCCCCCTCTCCCCCCCAACTTGTAGAACTGTTAGTGAGGCTCTTAAAAGGTTTGTTGATCTGCTTGGGCGCTTCAGGGCCCCACTAGCAAAGGGCATGACGTGACCTGTCCACAGTGATTAACTTCCTGGGATTCAATGGACTCTGTTGCAGGGGTATGCAGGCTCCCCGACGACAACGTTGTCTTGTTCAAGGACTGCTTAAGGGACTGTCTGACATCCAAGAAAGTGACTATCAGTTGCAGGTCTTTGTAGGACAGTTGAACTTTCCGCTCCATATTATACCCATGGGATGACCATTCCCCAGATTTATTGTGTAGACTATGGTGGCCTCAAGCTGAGGCACCATCGGAAAAGATTGTCAACGAAGCTTGGGCAGGCTCTGAGAATCTGGGACTCCTTTTTGTAGTGGTCTAATGGGTCTGTAGTAGGGGTGGCCTCTCTTAAATCCAACTGGAGCTGGGCTTGTTCACAGATTCTGCTGGGAGTGAGGGCTTTGGAGCCATCTTGGTGGTGCAATGGTGTGCGCAGTAATTGGTGGGCAAATGGTTTCATTCTGGTTTGGTAAGAAACAGAGCCTTTTTAGAGCTGTTCTCCATAGTGGTGGTGCTAACTGTTTGGTCTGCTCAGTCCTGCAGTCGCTTAGTGGTCATCTGGTCAGACAACAAATTGCAATGATGTTCACTATAAATCACCAAATGATGAGCTGCAGGATGGTTCTCAGGCTGCTTAGGGAGCTGATCTAATTTTACTTGGTAAACAACATTGAAAGCTAGGCATGTCAGAGTGGTATTCAATAACACTGCTGATGCTTTATCTCACCTCAAACTACAAGAATTTAGGCTGTACCACCCGGAAGCAGCAGCTCATTCTACGCTGTTCTCAGACCATCATTGGAAGATTGCTGCCCCATCCGACCAACCCTTGTTGTAGCTAGCATAGACTCTAAGTAAAAAAAAAACCTGTGAGTGGACATTTCAGCAATATCTGTCATTTGTGGGTCAAGGGGATGGGAGGGAGGCCTCTCAGTCCTCTTAGGTGGTTTTTTCAAGCTAGGCTTAGACAGGATGGCCCTTTAGCTCATACACAACAAGGCAGTTGTTGTCCCTCTCTTTCTCTGCAAAATTGGATGGGCATAGGGATCTGGTTGAATCATTTCCCGTTAGAGGGGCTTTGAAAGTTTGGCAGAGACTAGAGCGGAGGGGCCAGGACTCAAGAAGACCAGTTGCTGTACAGAGAATATATACTGTTGTCTCTAAGCGGCCAGAAGTGTGCCACTCAGACTTTGAGGTCCAGCTGGTTAGGACGGTCTTCTGCTTAGCTTTCTATGGGGCTTTCTGGGTGGGGGAGTTAGTGGCGTGATCCAAATAGACATAAAGAATGCCTCCTGCTAGAGGGAGTGAGCTGGCCCTGTGGGTGGCTGGCAGTGACATTGCTTTTTTCCAGTACTGGCCAGCAGGGCAGAGGAGAGCAAATTATTCTTCATGGGCCAGCAGGGTTTCAGTGCTGTCCCGTCAAGGCCTTTCTTGATGACCTGGCCTTCCATCTGCAGATGCCAATGAGGGCCATTTTTCTTACACACAGATGGCTCCCTTCTCTCTAGATTTAAGTTTACAGTGGTGTTATGGATGTGCCTGTCAGCGGTGGGGATCAATTCATCTAATTTTAGCACCCAATGATTCTGCATAGGGGCGGCCACATATGCAACAAAATGGGGTTTGGATGAGCATATGGTACAAAAGATCAGAAGATGGAGGTCAGGGTGCCATAAACGTTATAAGCACTTGCACATGTCTAAGTGGCTGCCTATCTAATGTTATGCTGTTTCTCCCATATCCTTTCAGCATTAAGTGCTATGTTGACACAGATAGTGTTGGGCCACTCTTTCATCCAGAGGGCTCAGGATGTTTACCGAAAGGACAGTTGCATGGAACATGCCAGAGTTAACAGATTCAGCATGAGATGGTATGGTCAAGGAGGACTCAAAGTCAAGAATCTCAGGACTGCAGTCAGCAAACTGGCACCAAGGGGACTTCTACTGCTGTTTTTACTTATCTTCTATGTCAGTAGGAATGAATTAGCTGATATGGAGTGTAGAGATTTGTTTGAGGCAAGAGTTGTTGAGGTAATGTGGTTAGCTAAGTGTTTCGCTGTAGCTATGATAGTATGGCCATACACTGTACCAAGACGGTCCTGTCATGGAGGCCTTCTATTTGGGCACTGAAAGAATCCATCAAGTGCTTGAACAGAAGCCTTATGCAGCTCCTGAAGTCACCTTGATAAAATTTCATCCTACATGATTGCATCAGGGGAAAGATTTTTTCTCCATGGTCGGGTGCACCTGTCTTCAGTGTGGAACACTATGCTTGTGAATAATCTCTGCTTTGTGTGCCAACATCCCATGCAGCTGGTGGGGGGGGGGGGTCCAGATGGTTGGTAAACTATGTTAGACTGATGCAGTGAGTTCATGGTTGGTGGGGACATTTCAGGGGCATCCCTGGTGTTTCACAGAAGTATTACACATACAATAACAATATCATTGGAACCCCAAAGGGTGGCTGTTCTTGCAGCATTTTTGTTATTGAAGCTGCAATTAGCCAGGTTGGGACAGTAGCTCCCATGGCCCTTTGCTAACCTCTACGTATGTGCAATGGTGCTTTAGGGACATTGGCCTTTTGTGGGGGGGTTGCAGGATGGGGGCCTGCATCAGGGGTCCAAGACATGGCCCAGTTGTCCAGACTGGGTCTCCAGTTGTATGGCGGTTGTTCCAGGTAGTGTTGCTCTAGGGTGAGTAGGCCTCCTGCTTGGTTTTTAAGATAAATGACTTTGCCTAAGGGGCAATTATTTACTGCTAGAAATTGTGTTGTATTATATTGATATAGCACTTACTACCCCAGATGAAGCGTTTAAGCTTTTTATGGCAGTAGCGCTCAACTCCGGAATCCAAGATCAATCAATAATCTAGTGAATAAATGGTGGTTATTGCGATTAGTCATGTGCTCTCAAGATAAAAACATTGCATGCATTTCCTCTAGTTACTCTGTCATAGAGTACATTAATACCAATTAGGTGTTATCATTAGTGGGGACTATGTGAATCAATGGTGAGCTAAACAGGCAGGAGGAGAATTAGGTAATGTTAGGTTTCCAGGGATAGGGTTTTAAAGCAGGAGAGGTTGTGGCCTATGAAATGAGGTGTCAGCATTTTGCAGAATTACAATCAGATATTAAGGCAACAGGCATGAGACTAAGAGGAGGCTACTCTCAGAAATAGACAGCATGTGGTGGATGTAAGTTAAGAAGAGAGTCACTCTGAAAAAGAAAGGAGAGGATGCAAGTCAAAAGGTATCAAGCGGAAGTAAGTCAAGTTCTGTTTTTTTCATGCAAGGTTTTAGGAGTATAGTGGGAGGCAGCTTTCTGAGATAGCGAGTAATCTAAGGATGTAAGCTGTGGAAAGCAATCTTCTGATGTAAGCTGTAAAAAAGGAAAAAACATTACAGATAGTGCGCCATATCTGGGGCATGCGCGTTCCAGTGTACAAATCACTTAAACACTCTGGCCCTCATTACAACCCTGGCAGTAGGTGATAAAGTGGCGGTAATACCGCCAACAGGCTGGCGGTAAGTACCACCAAATTATGACCATGGCGGTGATATCTCCCATAGATATCCAATGTACCACACCAACCGCCAGAGGAAAAAGAACAGCCACAACAGCTGTAGCCACCAACAGCCAGGCGGAAGACAAAGTTCCGCCCACCATATTTTGACACAGGAAACCACAACCTTTTCCGGGGCAGTACCAACGCCAACAAAAGCCTGGCAGAAACAGAGCTCAGAAGTGAAAGGACTCACCATTGGAGACATAGGGAAGAACCACGCCACCATGGAACCCTAACTGCAAGTTTTCCCGATGATCTTCTACGTGATGCTCCACCTGGAACACCAACACCGACGAAGACGACGACAGTGAGTACAGCTGTCTAGCACACAAGGGAGGATGGGAGGAAAAAGAGAGTGACACACACCCACGACACACATCCGACACACACACACCATAAACACAACCAGCTGCACTACAAAAACAATTTGTCCCCAAAAAATTGGCATAATAATGGAAGGACAACAGGAACTGACGATGTGATTGTAATCAGATCAACATCAAAATTGATAATTAGATTTGGCAATGAAACAGATATGTACACATGTATAAAAAAGAGACACTGCCAGTCCAAAGTTCAAAGGACCCACATGACCACAGGGCACAGTCTAAGCCTAACTCGAATCCTGAGCACATCCGGAGAGAACACTGCAGGGGCATCAGTTTGTAAATAGGCAGGCACCTCAGGTTGAGGGGGGCACCTCCGCCAGATGCGGGAACAAGTCCACTGGTTCTGGAGGGGGCAACATGCCCATTGCTTTGTCCTGGGGAGTGCAAGGCCACAGTCTCTTGCGTGGGTGTCTTGCCCACTGGGTCTGGAGGGGGCATCATGCCCATTACTTTGTCCTGGGGAGTGCAAGGTGCCAGTCTCTCAAGTGGGTGTCTTGCCCACTAGTTCTGGAGGGGGCAACATGCCCATTGCTTTGTTCTGGGGAGTGCAAGGCCACAATCTCTCGA
This sequence comes from Pleurodeles waltl, assembly GCF_031143425.1. Taxonomy (NCBI): domain Eukaryota; kingdom Metazoa; phylum Chordata; class Amphibia; order Caudata; family Salamandridae; genus Pleurodeles; species Pleurodeles waltl. The sequence goes on from NC_090440.1 coordinate 659,758,174, forward strand.
GTGGGTGTCTTGCCCACTGCTTCTGGAGGGGGCAGCCCGCACAGAAGCCCCTGGAGGGTGGACTACATAGCGTCCGCCGGCGGTGATGGTTGTATGGTGGTGGTGGTTGGGGGAGGCTCCTGGGAAGCCCCTGCACTCTCTGATGGCTTCATGGTGGTGGGGGTTGGTGGAGGCTCCTGGGCAGCCCCTGCACTCACTAATGGCTGCATGGTAGTGGTGGTTGGGGGAGGCTCCTGGGCAGCCCCTGCACTCACTGATGGCTGCACATCCACGACTGGCGGTGGGGAACACGTGACAGCTGGTGGTGGCGGTGTTAGCCTGACAGCTTCCGCTGGTGTAGAGTGCCTCTTGTCCTCCTGTTCATGGGTCAGGGATCCCTTACCCTTCCTGGCAGGGGTGGATGGGCTCTTCCCCTCTCTGCCCAGTGGTGCAGGCTCCTTCCCCTTCCTCACAGTTGGTGCAGGCTCCTTCCCCTTCTTCACAGATGGTGCAGGGTCCTTCCCCTTTCTCACAGCTGGTGCAGGACTCTTTCCTTTCATCCCAGGTGGTGCTGGCTCCTTTCCCTTCAGTGTTGTTGGTCTTATATCCTTACCACCACGAGTAGGTGGTGCTACCACTGTCCCCATGGACTGTTTGGCTGAGGTGCTGGGCTGTGTCCTTGGTACCCTGCCCATACGTGCAGGACGGGGGTAGGGAAGAGGTCAATTTAGGAAAGAAAATGCTTTTTAGGGACGTTGGGGTGGGAGGAGGGAGGAGTAATGAGAGTCGAGGATGAGGGAATGGTTGTTGGAGGTGTATGACTGCTGGATTTGGGTGCAGGTGCATGGGCTGTATGCTGTTGTGAGGTGGATGGCTGTTGGGTGTCTGAGTGCTTGCGTTTGTATCCTTTAGGAGGGGGGTACAGACACAGTGGGAGAGGACACAGAGGACGCGTGCATGGATGTTGTGGAGGTGTCTGCCAGTGAGGTGTGTGTTCTGCTTGGTGTGGTGATGATGCCGGTAGTGGATATTGATGTAGTGCATGCAGGTGTGAGTGTGGACGTAAGTGGGAGGGAGGTGGAGGAAGAGGAGGAGTGGATGTTGTCATGTCTGCAACTGTATGGTGTTTGTGTGAGTGCCTGTGGGATGAAGTGTGGTGCTTGTGTTTGCCTCTGACACACCTGGGTGTTGCCTTGTGTGCATGCTTGCCTGTCTGTGTGCCTGTGATGTGTTGGGGTTGAGGAGAATGGGACTGGGAAGTGAAAGTTGGAGGGGGGAACTGTAGAAACAGGGACAATGGCTGCCATCAGAGAAGAGGCCAGAGCCTGAATCAATCTCTCCACCATGAATGCATTACATTGCTGCATCTGGGATGCCAGCCCCTGGATGGCATTCACAATGGTTGACTGCCCTACAGAGATGGATCTCAATAGCCTCCTCATTCAGGGCAGCAGGACTCACTGGGGCAGGGCCTGAGGTGCCTGGGGCGAAGGAGATGGCCACCCTCCTGGGTGAGCGGGCACGGGCAACTCGCTGAGGGCCTACTGGGAGGGCGGTGCTGGTACGGGGATGGTGGCTGTACCTGCAGTTAGGGTGGTCACAGAGGTGTCCACCACCACCAGGGAGCTCCCATCGGAGGAGGTATCAGAGTCGGTGTTGTCCCCTCCAGTTCCATCCAGTCACCACCGTGGTGCTCCCCTCGCCCTCCATCCCACTGGTTCCCTCGGCGCCCGTGGACTCTGCATCCAGGGTCCTGTGGGATGCAGCTCCCGCTGTCGCCGGTGCCTCTGCTCTTTCACCAGATGATGCTAATGGACATAAGGAGAGGATAACAAAACAAGAAAGGGGGGGAGAGAGACAAAGGATACACTGGGTCAATGACTGCACCAACACTACCGTTGGTGTACACAGCACCCTCACACACAGGGAACAGGCCTACGCAATTTGCAGTGCACTACCAGTGATATGGCTAGTCACCAAGGCATGAGGAGGAGCACATACCGCTAACTGCAGCACACCTGGGACCCACGCAGCCCTGCCTAGAAGTGAATACTAACAAGCTAGGATACCTGTATTTGCCATGCAACCCTTACCCTTCAGAGGACCTACTCGCATATGTCTGGCCTGGCCTTAGAGGCACCCTCTAGCACACAACCACCACCCGGATACCACTCCACCAGCCAGAAGTTGTAATGATACCCACTGTACTCACCCCCTTGTGGCTGCTGTGATGCCCTCAAGCGCCCATTCAGCTCAGGGTAGGCCACCACCGGTATGCAGGCCATCAGGGGAGTCAGGGTCAGACGGGTACCCCTTCCTTGTTGGGAGGCCATCCCTAGCTGGACCTCCGCGGTCTTCAGTGTCCAGCATCTCAGGTCCTCACCGTTTGCGAGAGTGGGTGCTCCACCTGCCATAGACCCCCAGGGTCTGCACCTCCTTGGAGATGACATGCATAATCCCCTCTTTTGATGGGCGCTGACCTGCAGAGGTAATACAAATAGGAGAAAGGAGAACTTCATTAAACAAACAGTCCAGCCTGTCACACACATGGCCCACCATACATGATCACATCAACATTGCAAAACACATAGGCCAGCTCACAACATGTACACCGCCAAGAGGAAATCCACCCACCCCCACCCACACTTGAATGATGCCTTTACACACAAATCCATGCATTCATGCCCCAGGCATCATGCCCACAGTGTACTCACCTGTTGGTCTGGAGGCCCATACAGCTGTCCATACTGGCGTAGGACCCCATCCACCAGTCACTCCAACTCCTCCGAAGTGAAGGCTGGGGCCCTTTCCCCGGTCACACGGGCCATGGTACGTTCCAGATACAGGTCACAGCAGCACATGCAGTGTAGGTCCTTTCCTGTGGATGGTCAGGAAACAAGTGAGAAATGTGAAATAAAATGGCGGTCACATCCACGGCGGTGTCTACTATCACCGCCGGCTTACATCCCCATTGGCCACTGTACCCCATAGGGCCCAATATTATTCAATGAGGAATTGCACAGCGGTTCACGACCGCCTACCGCCATGGCGCACAACGTCGGTGGAATTACCTCACTTTCACCTGTCCCTCCACACAGGACAGGTGATCGCCATTCGGGGGGGGGAACAGGCCTATCGATAATTGCTGCGTCACAGGATAAGAAGCACATACTTTTAAATTCCATTGTCCCAAAACATGATTGAACGATGTGGACTGTTGTTATGGTATAGTTGTTCCAATTGTGGCAGCCTACTCACTCTTGTGTCCCTTAGATACCTACTCCTGCGGATGAATAGGAGATGATGACATATCCCAGTGAAAAGAATCCTGGTGGACTTAGCTACACTGGAGGGCAGGCACATAATGGACAGATAAGACCACAGCACACAGCGTTCAAAACAGTGATGGATTCTTCATGATTTGGAATTCACTGTTTTTGTATCACTGTTTTGTAAGCTGTGTGCTGTGGTCTTAACTGTCCGTTGTCATTTGTGTATATCCATTCACATTCTCTGTGCCTACGAGTAGTAAGGCACCTGCCCACATGCACCATCCACAAACTTGGGTACTCTCTTTTTTTACCAATTTAGCTACCTCCAGGAGGTGCAGTATTCTACACCACTACTACCCTTAAACCTTTGTTCTGGGCAGGCACATAATATTCACCTATAGACTGGACAGGTCCTCAATCACAGAGCTGTGTGCTCAGTTGGAGCCTGACCTGATATCCATCATCTGACTGGGATCCCCCCCTCTTGTGCAAGTTCTATCAGTGCTCCATTTCCTGGCAACTGATTCTTTCCAAGTGACAGTGGGCTTGGCAGCAGGAATGTCACAGCCAATGTTCTCAATCGTGCTGGCAAGAGTCTTGTCTGCCCTGATAAAACACTTGTGCAGCTACATTGCTTTCCCTCAGGTGGAAGATTTGGCCACTGTGAAGGGCGGGTTTTATGCAATGGGACATATCCCCAATATAATCAGGACAATTGATGGAACACATATTGCGTTTGTCTCCCCCAGCAAAATGAACAAGTGTATAGGAATCATAAGAGCTTCCACTCCATGAATGTGCAAATGGTGTGCCTGGCGGCGCAGTACATCTCCCACGTCAATGCTAAGTATCCTAGGTCAGTGCATGATGCCTTTGTCCTATGGAATAGCAGCATCCCAAATGTGGTGTCCCAACTACAGAGGCACAGGTTGTGACTCATACGTGAGCTTTGGTCGCCACCCACTGTATGTTGGTGTATGCCTATGCTGTTGGCCAAAAAGAATAGTGTGTGTCTAAATGTAGTCCCTCAATATTTGCAGGTGACTCTGGTTACCCAAACCTATTGTGGCTGCTGACCCCTGTAAGGAATGCCAGGACAAGGGCGGAAGATCGTTATGATAAGGCACATGGGCGAACCAGAAGGATAATTGAGAGAACCCTTCGGCCTCCTGAAGGCCAGGTTCAGGTGCCTCCATCTGACAGGTGGATCCCTGTGCTACTCACCCAAGAAGGTCTGCCAGATAGTAGTGGCTTGTTGCATGTTGCACAACCTGGCCCTCAGACACAATGTACTTTTTCTGCAGAAGGAGGAGATTGGAGATGCCGCTGTGGCAGCAGTGGACCCTGAGGACAGTGAGGATGGGAGGTAGAGGATGAGGATGTGGACAACAGAACATTAGTGATCCGTCCGTACTTCCAATTGCACACAGGTGAGACAGTGCAACTTCACTTGTCTATGACTATTATTGTATTCTGTCATGCTGGCATTGCCCACTTGTTTCCCCTACTTACTCTTACTTATGGATTGTCTTTTTACAGATGTCGGTGATATGACAAAAATGACCTGATGTGATGACAACAGCCAGCAACAGGTCATTCATTCTGTACTCTCAGTATGTACAGTTCTTTTGCAATGGTTGTAGCTGTTTCAATCAATACAAATTTGCAATACATGAAATACTAGTAGTCGAGTTTTATCCAAGGGTGTTTATTGTAGTGCTAAAAAAATAGAGGGGAAAGTGCAATGGAATGCGGTGATGATGGAGGAAAGTCCAGGGGATTGTTCCAGTCTGTTTGTAGCACAGGTGCAGTGTCCAAGGGGGAAATAGGAAGGGTAGAAATGGCAGTTCAGGGTGGACAAGGTGACAGAGTGGGACACAAGGGGGACAATCACATCAGGAGAATCTCATTTCCTGGCGGTGGTCTTGGCAAGTGTCTCTGGCGTCTATCTGGTTCGCAGGGAATGTTTGCAGGGTGGTTCACCTTCTGCAGGGGGAGGGATGCTGGTAGCCTGTAGGTCCTGTGGCCGGGGCCTCCTGACCACTAGTGGCAGCAGAAGTGGAGGGCTGGTCAATGGACTGGTTAGTGGTAGGGGCCCGCTGGTGTGCTGTAGCCTCCCTCATGATGTTGGCCATGTCTGCCAACACCCCTGCTATGGAGAACAGGGTGGTGTTGATGGCCTGCAAGTCCTCCCTGATCCCCTGATACTGTCCCTCCTGCAGCCGCCTGTTCTCCTGCACGTTGTCAAGAATCTGGCCCATCGTGTCCTGGGAATGTTGGTAGGCTCCCAGGATCTCAGAAAGTGCCTCCAGGAGAGTTGGTTCCCTGGTCCTGTCCTCCCCCTGGTGCGCAGCAGTCCTCCCAGTGTCCCTGTTGGCCTGTGCCTCTGTCCCCTGAATGGTGTGCCCACTGCTGCTGACCCCAGGTCCCTGATTGTCTGGAGGGCGAGGTGTGGCCTGGGGTCCCTGTACAGGTGGGCACACTGCTGATTAACGTGTCCTGCGGACAGAGGTTTGAGTATGCTCTGTGGGTGCTGTGGTGTTGGTTCATGATGGGGGAGGCTCTGTGGTGGTCTGTGAGTGGCCTTGGGTGACCAACTGTCCAGTGGTCCCTGATGGGCCACGTAGGTCATCACTGGGGGCCTCTTCTGTTTGAGGACTGGAAAGTGGTGGTGCCTCCTCTCCACTGACATTGGCTGTGGTACCTGTGGGGATGTAAATGATGTATTATGCTTCAAGGGTATGACATTTGTACTTCCATAGATTCCCCTCTATGGTTGGTATTAGCCTGCCAGATTTTGCTTGTGTATGGTGATGTATTGTGGGATTGTTAGCTTCCCTAAGCTGTGCATACTTTAGTGATGGGTGACCATGAAGGGCTTGGAGGGGTGTCCATGCATTGGTATGGCATGCAGGGCTTGGCATTGGGATTGGTGAGATGTGTGGGTGCAGTGTGTGGGAGGGAGTGGAGTGATGGGAGTGAGGGTGACGGTGTGAGATGGCATACAGGTATGGGGGTGATAAATGGTAAATATTGACTTACCAGTGTCCAGTCCTCCAGCAACACCAGAGAGTCCCTCAGGATGCAGTATTGCCAATACCTGCTCCTCCCATGCTGTGAGTTGTGGGGGAGGAGGTGGGGGTCCACCACCAGTCCTCCGTATGGCGACCTGGTGTCTTGCTGCTATGGAACGTACCTTCCCTGTAGGTCGTTCCACCTCTTCCTGATGTCGTCCCTTGTTCTTTGGTGCTGTCCCACGGTGTTGCCCCAGTCTACGATTCTCCACCATAGCTCCATCTTCCTTGCAATGGAAATCTGCTTTACCTGTGCTTCAAACAGCTGTGGCTCTGCCCTGACAATATCCTCCACCATGACCCTTAACTCCTCTTCAGTAAAACGGCGGTGCCTTTGTGGTGCCATGGGTGTTGTATGATGTGTGTTGGTGAGGGTGTGTTGGGTAATGTGGTGGGGTGTGTGATGTGAAGTACGTGAGGGAGGTATGGGTGTAAGTGGGGTGTTTGTCTAGTTGTCTCTGTGATCTTCTTCTCAGTCTCCTGGTGGCAATTGTTGTTCTTAAGGGGTTGTGGGTAATGTGGGTGTGTGTTTTATAGTGGTGTGGGTGTGTGTATGAGTGTCAGGTGTGTGTATTTGGTATTGGCCAATGTTGTGTTGTTTTGTGCATGGGTGTCCATTCTGAGTGCGGTGGTGTGTACTGCCAATGGTTTACCGCCTTTTAATGTCCGCTGTGGTGATTCTTGGGTCATAATGTGGTGGGCGTTCTTTTGTTGGAGTAACGGTACGGGAGTTGGTATCGCCACTTTATCACTGACCTTTGGTCTGGTAGATTTGTATATGTGGCTGTATTCTGTTGGATTGATGTGTGTGTGTCATAATATGGTGAACTGATATTCGCCACCGCGGCGATAAGTTGGCAGCCGTCAGTGTGGCGGTGAGAGGGATTTACCGCCAATGTCATAACGAGGGCCAAAGACTCAAGCTTGCTGTGAGCCCTTTAAACATAGTATGCCAACCTTGGTGCATGCTCAGTATGCTGCACAAGAGGATTTAATGCAGAAAAAAATAAACTGTCTCATTTAATGATATCCCGTCACTATTCTGTATTAAAACTAAAAGGAGTTATTTGGCATTGGTTTAGAGTGTCTCATCACTGCTCAGACAGACATTACAATTGTTTTGATACCTATTCTCATTCTAGGTTGTTTCTGCGGCACAGCAGAGTAACCACTGATATGAAATGGACTTACAATTAACAACCCAAGTGTATGTTTTGCGTGTGTGTGTATCTGGCCAGTGTAGTATTTGCATTGTATGAATGAGGGAATCAGAGTAATGGGGTATGGTGGGTTCCATTTTGAAAGCCCCTGTCCTCTTCCTGAGCACAACATGGAGGTGATTTTAAAAATCTCCTCTGCTTCAGACCCATACTGCTTGCACATCATCCAGACCCAGATGTCCAGCGCGTAACTGAAACGCAACCCGACCAAGACAGAATTCTTGTTATTTGCCAAGAACAATAAACAAGATACAGTACAAACATGGCCCAATGACATGTATCTTGGCAGCTTGATACCCCAACTTTCACCTAATGCCAAATCACTTTGATTCAACCTGGACCCCAACCTCACCTTCAAGAAACTAATTGCCAAAAACCAAGACAGCCTCGTACCAGCTCTATCTTCTAAAGAAAGTCAAACCATTTTTTCAAGAAAGCTATTTCAAAACTGCTGTTCAGGTCCTTGTACTCGCGCATCTGAAAGGCAGTAATTTCCTATTCCATGACCTCCCACACTACACACTGGCATCCATTAGGGGCATCCTACATGATGCAGCATGTCTCATCCAGGGCCTGAATCCATATGAACATATCACCCCCTTCCTGATTGAACTCCATTGGATCCCCTTGCTGACCATCACCATTTTCAAAACCAGCTGCATCATTTACAAAGCTATCACAACCAGCATCTTATCTTACAGACAAACTCATCAGTTTTTGTGGATCTCAGTACACCCACAGCCAAGACACCATCAGAATGCAGACTACGAACTGTGAAATAGAAAAAGCCCAGGACAAAAGGCCTTTTCCACCTATGCTCCCAGGTTCTGGAATAACATCCCCATTTCCATGAGGGCTGCTTCAATGCTTCTACAATGTTCAAAAGATTGTAAGACTCACCTCTTCAACAAAAACTATGACAATGCATTAAGCATCCACAAGCCAGCTTCCTCTTTTCTCAATCATCGAATTTATGCTAATCTTTGACCTTTTATAGCGCTTTACTGTCCTCTGGCTAGGCTCATGCAAAAGGAATACCATATTAATTCATAAAAAATTCACTAGCTTTCATAGCCTATCTATGGAGATAAAATGACAACACTTTTACAATTCTACATATCATATCACATACTTGAAGACATCATAACTTTCCCTGAAAACCTCATTAAAATGCATATCAACAGCATGATCAAATCAGACAACAATATCTATCATGGAAGTTTAACTTGGAATGGTGCAATCTTAAAAGACTCTGATATCTAACTCCGATCCTCATACTTACAAAATAACTGTTGAACGGTCATTGAAGATAAAATCTCAGTTCACAGTAGGTTGGTCAGACCCTATTCTCTTCCCACTCAACTCTACAAAAATCCTAATCACCACCCAACCAAAAATACACACGAAAGTCTGATACATAGGAAACCTATACAAAGGGTCACAGGAGTCAAGATTGAACTTGTAGTACAGTGTATCTTTCCTGCAAAGGAGGTAAATAAACGCACAAATTAGCAAGCAAAATCCAAAGCTGAGGTAATAAATAAATGGCACCTGGAAAGAAAAAAAACAAAAAGTAAACAGCCCAGTGGTACTCAAATGACTCAACAAGGAAAGAAATACTGTCACAGGAACAGAAAAATTATGGCGTCAAAACCCCTTCCCAAAAAACTTCATCCAGGCACCCATAGAAAACAACTAATATGTGAAAAAACAGACTTTTGAAACCAAATCGCTTTCCACATGGTGGAGATAAACCAAATTTAAAAAATCTCTTTTAAAAGTTTAAAGCAATCCAGGTTTTGCTCACCGACGAGGGTCATGAACACATCCAAAAGTTTTTTTTGGAGACGGTTTAAAAAAATCTCCCTCAACCATCAGGTAAAAGAACTAAGGCCCTCATTATGACATTGGCAGTAAGTCCCGCTTACCGCCATGCCGATGTTCGCCAACATACCGGCACCGCAGTGGATTACCGCTACCCATATTATGACACACACATACCAATCCATCACTATACAGACACACACACAAGTCTGCCGGCCCAAAGGTCAGTGATAAATTGGTGGTACCAAAACCCGCACCGTTACACCAACAGAACTACGCCCACAGCATTATGACCCACGAATCACCGCGGCAGACATTCAACTGTGGTAAACCATTGGCGGTACATACCGCCACACTCAAAATACTCACACATACAAAACAACACCACATAGGACAATTCAAACTACACACACCTGACACACATATGTACACCACACCCACAACACTATAAAACACACACCCACAATACCAACAACCCCTTACGACAAAAACATATTGCCAACTGAGAGGTTGGGGTAACCAGAGTCACCTGCAAATATCGATGAATACCTGTTAGGCAAACACTAACCCTTAGGGCCAACACCATACGCATACAACAACATATACTCGGTTGGAACCATGGGCTCACCTATTAGCCACACCCGGTGCCTCTGGAGTTGAGCCATCACATATGGGATGCTGCTATTCCTCAGGATAAAGGCATCATGCACAGACCCAGGATACTTTGCATTGACATGGGAGATGTACTGGTCCGCCAGGCACACTATCTTCACATTCATCAAGTGAAAGCTCTTTCGATTTCTGAACACCTTTTCATTTCTCCGTGGGGGGAAAAATGCAATATATGTACCATCAATAGCCCAAAAATGTGGGGGATATGTCCCATTGCATAGAAGTCAGCTTTCACCATGGCCAAATCCTCAAAAACCATGTAGCTGCGCATGTGTTTAATCAGGGCAGACAACACTCTGGTCAGTACTAATGAGAACATTGGCTGAGACATTCCTTCTGCCAAGCCCACTGTCACTTGGAAAGAACCAGTTGCCAAGAAATGGAGCACAGATAGGACTTGCACAAGAGGGGGGATCCCGGTGGGGTGATGGATAGCAGATATGAGGTCTGGCTCCAATTGTGTACACAGCTCTGTGATTGTGGCTCTGTCAAGTCTGTAGGTGAGGATAATGTGCCTGTCCTCTATTGTTGCCAAGTCTACCAGGGGTCTGTACACGGGGGGTGTCCCCATCTCCTATTCATCTGCAGTGGTTGTAATCTAGGGGGCAAAAGAGTGAGCAGCTGGTCAGTATTCCACATTTCCAAACTGTACACTGCATTGCATGTTGTGATAAAAACAGTATGTTTTTGGATAGGCCCAAGTGGTGCCTATGTGTACTATGACGCAGTTAGGTGCCATGGCCTGCACCCCCCTGAAATGGAACCCGCCTGTCCTGTGTGGATGGACATGTGGAATGCCGCCAACATTGTGCGCCACTGCGGGAGGCGGTCGAGTAACGCCGTGCAACTCCTCATTCGTTGTCATTGGATCCTATGGGTTACAGTGGCCAATGGTGAAGTACGCCGACAGTGACGGTACGCACCGCCGCGGACGTGACCGCCATTTTCTGTCTGTTCTCTCACTTGCTGCCTGACATTCAACAGGAGAGGACCTACACTGCAAGTGCTGCTGTGACCTGTGTCTGGAACCGACCATAGCTCGAGTCACTGGGGAAAGGGCCCCTGCCTTCACGGCTGCGGAGTTGGAGAGACTGGTGGATGGGGTCCTACCCAAGTACCGAATGCTGTTTGGACCTCCAGACCAACAGGTAAGTACACTGTGAGCACGATGCATGGGGCATGAATGAATGTAGTGCTGTGTGTGAGGGCCTCGTGTAAGGGGAGGTTGGTGGAAGGGTCCTGGGCAGCATGCTGCATGTATGTTGGGCAATGTCTGTGCGTAAGGGGATGGAGGGCTATGGTGGGACATGAGTGTAACAGGCCGGACGGTATGGCTGATACCTTTTTCTATGTTAATTTGTCTGCAGGTCAGCGCCCATCAGAAAAAGGGTATATGGCGTGCCATTGCCAAGGACGTGTGGACCCTGGGGATCTATGGCAGGCAGAGCTTCCACTGTCGCAAGCGGTGGGAGGACCTGAGATGCTGGGCACGGAAGACGGCGGAGGCCCAGCTGGGAATGGCCTCCCAACGAGGAAGGGGTGCCCGACGAACCCTGACCCTCCTGATGTTCTGCATACTGGTGGTGGCCTATCTGGAGCTGTATGGGTGCTTGAGGGCATCAAAGCAGCCAAAAGGGGTGAGTACAGTTTCCAAATCTACTACTTGCGCGTGGTGGGGTGGTCTACGGGTGGGGGATGTGGGACTGTGGGTGCCCCTAGGCCAGGCGGGACATTGCAGGGTAGGTCCCATGTTGGGCAGTGGCTGATGAACACCACCTCCTGCAAAGCTAGTAGGCATCTACCCCTGGGCAGGTGTCTGTGGGTGTCAGGTATGCTGCTATTGGGATTAGGTATTCCTCTTTTTGGGCTGGTGACTAGCATTGTGACTGGTAGTGCATTGCATAGTGCGTAGGCCTGTTCCCTGTGTGAGGGTGCTGTGTACGCCAACTGTGACGTTGGGGCAGCCATTGACCAAGTGTATCCTTTGTCCCCCCCCGTTTTTGTTTTGTCACCCTGCCCTTATGTACATTAACATCATATGGCTGAGGAGCAGAGGCACCAGCGACGGAGGGAGCTGCATCCCACATAGCCCATGAGGCCGAATCCAATGACGGTGAGGGCACCAGTTGGACGGAGGACGACAGGAGCGCCACGGCGGAGACAGGAGGGGACAGTTCTGACAGTGATACCTCCTCCGATGAAAGCTCCCTGGTGGTGGCGGACACCTCTGTGGCTACCCCAACAGTAGGTACAGCCGCCACCCCCCGTACCAGCACCGCCCTCTCAGCAGCCCCTCAGTGAGTTTCCAGTGCCCGCTCACCCAGGAGGGTGGGCATCTCCTTCACCCCAGGCACCTCAGGCCCTGCCCCAGTCAGCCCTCCTGCCCTGAGTGAGGAGGCTATTGACCTCCTGCGATCCATCGCTGTAGGGAAGTCAACCATAGTGAATGCCATCCAGGGGCTGGCAGCCTATTTGCAACAAACAAATGCATTCCTGGAGGGCATTCACTCTGGCATGGCGGCCCAACAGGGACCAATCCAGGCTCTGGCCTCCTCCCTGATGGCAGCCATTGTCGCTGTCTCTAGCCTCCCCCCTCCAACTTCCTCTACCCAGTCCCATTCCCCTCAACCCCAACCTATCCCAAGCACACATTCAGACCAGCATGCACCCAAGACAACACACAGGAGTAACTCAGGCAAACACAAGCACCACACATCATCCCACAGGCACTCACACAAATAAAATCCAGATGCAGACACACCAACATCCACTGCCTCCACTGTGTCCCGCTCCTCCTCGTCGCCCACCACCCTCCCAGTAGCATCTCCCCTCACACCTGCATGCACTACATCCTCATCCACTACACCAATCACCATCACGCCTATCACTACACACCCCTCACTGGCAGTCACCACCCCCACATCCATGCACATGTCCCCTGTGTCCTCTCCCACTGTGTCTGTGTCCCCTCCTCCCAAAGTACACAAACACAAGCACTCAGACACCCAACAGCCATCCACCTCACAACAGCATCCAGCCCATGCACCTGCACCCAACCACAGCAGACAGACGCGTCCTACAACCACTCCCTCTTCCTCCACTCCCAAACCCTCACCCTCTTCCCGCCCCAGTGTCCCTAAGAAGCTTTTCCTCTCCGCCGTTGACCTCTTCCCTATTCCTCCCCCATCCTTCACGTCAGGCCAGGGTGGTAAGAACCTAGCCGAGCACCTCAGCCACCCAGTCCACGGCCACAGTAGTGTCAGCAGCTACTGCAGGTGGGAGAGGCTCCAGTAAACTAGCCATCAGCACTCACAGTGTGCCTGCACCAGCTTCCAAGGGGAAAGGCAAGGGGGCACCACCAGCTGCCAAGGGGAAGGGCAAGGAGGCACCACCAGCTGCCAAGGGCAAGGAGGCACCACCAGCTGGGAAGGGCAAGGGGCCTGCCCCTGCAGGCAGGAAGGACAGGAGGCCTGGTGCTGGGACTGATTCTGAGCCCCCAACACCAACCATGGCGGTTCAGCCATCAGAGGCTGCAGTGGAAGGGCTGGAGTCTCCCCCCACCACTGGCATTCCCGCCACCAGCACCGCCACCAGCACTGCCACCAGCACCACTGCCTGCAGCACTGCCAGCAGCAGCAGCCCCAGTTGGCAGATGTCCGAGGTTACAAGGGATGGGCTGGAGCCTCCCCCCACCACTGCCAGCACCGCCAGCAGCCCCAGTGGGCAACCGTCCGAGGCTGCAGGGGATGGGTTGTAGCCTCCTCCCACCACTGCCAGCACCAGCACCGCCACTGCCACCACGGAGCAGCCGTCACTGACAGTGGGCAGTGTGTAGTCCTGCCTCCATGGACTGAAGTGCATCCTGTACCCTGCAAATCCTGTGGGTGTGACACCCAGGTGAGGGACTGTGACCTTGCACTCCCAAAGTGCTGCATCACAGGGTACAAAGCCTCGTCCAGAAGCAGCGGAAGAAGCCATCCACTCACCCCCTCCTTGCCAGAATGAAGCACACTGGGCATAAGGCCCCCTCCAGAACCAGTGGAAGAAGCCATCCACTCACCCCATCATTACCCATCCTTGCCAGGATGAAGCACACTGGGCACAAGGCCCCCTCTAGAACCAGTTGAAGAAGCCATCCACTCACCCCATCCTTGCCAGGATGATGCACACTGGACACAAGGCCCCCTCCAGAACCAGTGGAAGAAGCCATCCACTCACCCCATACTTCCCAGGATGAAGCACACTGGGCACAAGGCCCCCTCCAGAACCAGTGGAGAAGCCATCCACTAGAGAGACTGTGGCTTTGTACTCCCCAGGACCAAGCGCTGGGCAGACCACCCACTAGACAGACTGTGGCTTTGCACTCCCCAGGACCAAGCAGTGGGCAGACCACCCACTAGAGAGACTGTGGCTTTGCACTCCCCAGGGCCAAGCAGTGTACAGACCACCCACTAGAGAGACTGTGGCCTTGCACTCCCCAGGACCAAGCAGTGGGCAGACCACCCACTTGAGAGTCTGTGGCCTTGCACTCCCCAGGACATCGCACAAGGCATGTAGCCCGCTCCTGCGGTGTTCTCTCTGTGTTGTTGCAGGAGTCAAGTGGGGCCTTGGCCTATGTGATGTGGCCCTGTGGCCCACGGACAGTGTGGACTGGGCTGTGTCCCTCCATTTGTATATATGTATATACTGTTTTGATTTTGAAGCACGATTTTCAACAATTTTATATTATTACACTCACTTTAATCAATTCATTTTGTCCTTGCATTATTCCTGAGGGGTACGGGGTAAATATTTTTTATTGCTGCATCAGTGTATGTGTTTGGTGTTGGGGGTGGGGGTGTTTCATGTGTTTGTCACTCTCTTTTTTCTCCCCCCTCCCCTTTGTGCTAGGCGGCAGTACTCACTGTGGTCGTCTTCGCCGGCGTTGGTGTTCATAGTGAAGAAGGAGATAGATGAGCATGGGGAACACCTGCAACTCAGGCTCCTTGGCGGCGTGGTTCTTCCTTGTGTCTCCAGGGGTGAGTCCTTTGCCTTCTGTGTACTGTTTCTGCCGTGCTTTTGATGTTGTTGGTACTGCCCCGGAAAAGGTGGCAGATAGGCCTGTTGTAATACTGTGAGTGGTACATTGTCTTCCGCCTGGCTGTTGGTGGTCACCGCCGTGGTGCTTGGTGCTACCACTGTGGCGGTCGGTGTGTTAAAGTGGCTGTCTGTGTGAGCGGTTTCCGCCATGGTCATAATTCCATTTTTGTTACCGCCGGCCTGTTGGCGGTATTACCACTGATTTATCACCGACCGCCAGGGTTGTCATGAGGGCCTAAATCTCAAAACTACTGACCAAATATCAAAAGTATCACAGGTCTCCTTTAAATAAGTAAATATGGAAGAACCATTGCATACCACTCCTTTGAAGCCAAACCTTCCTGAGTAGCAAAGGAGAAAAGTGTCTTGATTTGACCCTTCTTGTTGAACTATCTCTCTTAACATTCCCTAACTGCCTAACAAAAATGACACATTGCACCACTTCTATGTATGCATGTACGTACTGGTTCAAAACAAGAGCAGAATAAAGCAACGGTTATCATGCCAATGTGAATACCAATCAGAGTTTACATAAGTAACTGCACCTTTGAATTAAACTATGGGGCGTATTTAGGAGCTGGTTTGTGTCACGTTAGCACCACACAACATGGACCATGTGCAACACAAACCTTAAATGGGATTTATGAAGCCACACAAGGTCACTTTGCATGCCCTGAGTGACTCCATAAATCAGGAGTAAGGCAACACTGTGCAAATCGCTGAATTGCCCTATATGGCCTGGGCGGACATTCCATGGGCACTGCATGGATGTTCCCACATAAACCCCATGGATTTTGACACTTCCCAAGATTTACCGGAACTTGTAAACCTGGAAATGTGCAAAAATGCTACGTCATCCCAGGGGAAGTGTAATATGGAGAAATATCTTTATTTCACCTCGTTACTTCCTCTTTCTGTGGGTGCTGCATTCTGAAGCACACATAGAAGAATATGCCTCAAGGGATTGTTTTTGCGCAGGAAGGTGTCCCTTTCTGGACAAAAAACAATCCTGCATGCAACTCAAGCACACTTGCATCATGGTGAAAGGGTGCTGGCATTAGCGCTTGGCTGCCAAAAGGGTGCCATCACAGGGGAAAAAGGTAGGAATGCGCTGTATTCACTGAAATATGGTGCATTCTTGCTCTTTCCCTGTCACACAGTGACTTGCCGCCCTGCACTGCACTGCATGACAAACTGGTAAATATGCCCCTATGTTGTTATGTTATGTTACATTAGGAGATCTTGTAAGGCGCGTAGCTGCCCCAGCAACGGGGCTTCTCAGCGGTGAACCCAAAAAAGGGCTTCTCAGCGATGAACCCAAAACAGATGTTCAGAAACTATGTCCAACAATTGAAAGAAAGGGTAAGGAAGAACGCTAATTGTAGAAGAGCCAGGGCTTGAGTGATTTCTTAAAGCACAGATGGTTCTGAGTTTTCCTGAGAGAGAAAGGCAGTTTTTTTCCATAGGATAGTGGCCAAGGCTCAGAAGGAGCAACCTCCAGTTCTTGCCTTCTTAAACTGAGGAACAATGACAAAGTTAAGATCAGCCGATCGAAGAGGGCGGAATGGTAAGTAGGGCGTTATGAGACTGTCGGGATGTTCCTCTCTTCTCTTTGTCACTCTTTTTTTTCAAGTTATTTATAGAAAAACTATTCAATAAATCATCACAACTACTTTCAGACTTGTTCACTAATTATTTGTTCGCTCCTCTCCTTTCATTTTATTATTATTATTATTTTTTAGAACCTCAATGGGAGAGGATGGGTGGGATAATGTTAGCCTCTGTGTCTTTCATATTATCTTTGCATTAATTTAGGAGAATCACTATTGTGGAGAATGGGAGCCCCCTGGGAGTAAAGAATGTTATGGGCAATGCACAGGGTTTTAATGTGTATGCGCCTGTCCAGAGGGAGCCAGTGGATCTTCTGGAGAGACCCAATGGGCAGAGCAAAGTTTTATGAGGGAGAAGAACAGCCTTGCCACAGCATTTTGGGCAATCTGAAGTATTTTTATGACAGCTTTGTTAGCGCCTAGGTATATGACATTTCAGTAATCTAAACTTGACAAAATTAGAGCCTGAATAATGGTCTGTCTAGTGTAGTGGTTGAGGAAGCCAATGATGGGTTTGAGGCTTCACAAAAGACTGAAGCAGGTGCCTGTCAATGATTTGGGTTGGGTCTCAAAGGCAAGAGTGTCGTCCATCCATAGTCCTGGGTTTTTAATAACTGGTTTGGGCTTAGGGGGGAAGACCAAGGGTAACCGGGCACCAATGATCTCCCCAGGAATGAGAGTGTTTACCTAAGAGGAGCATTTCAGTTTTGTTGGCATTTAATCTCAAGCAGTTGCTATTCATCCACTTAGCAAGAGCAAGCATTCCTTTCTGAAAGTTGGCCATGTCTTGCATTGCATTCTCAGAGAGTGAAAGGATGAGCTAGGTATTGTCTGTGTACAATACCAGCACGAGCCGAAAGATTTTACAACCTGTGTAAGTGGTTGGATGTAAATGCTAAATAAGGTAGGGCTCAGAGAAGAGCCATGGGGGACTCCATGGTGCAGGGATTGCTGGTGGGATGCAAAAGGGGGAGAGATTACCTGAAAGAAGCGCTTGCTCAAAAACGAGGAAAACCAGGTCAGAGCAGACCCTCATGCCCCAATGTTATGTAAGCACTGCAGAAGTGTTTTATATGAAACTGTGTCAATCAAGGTGCTTAGATCCAGCAGGATTAAGACCAATGGCCTGCCCTCATCCAGGGAATTGTGGAATTTCTCTGTAACTGCTAATAGTGCAGATTTATTTATAGCCATTGTGGGACATATCCAAAATGTGGTGTTCGTCCAGAAACTCTACATGTCTATGATTGTGAAGAATTTTGATTATTTGATGTGAATCTCTATGTACCAATTAATCTAAATTGGAAACCTTATGGGAAGTGGATATTGATAAGCAATCAGTTGATGTATTGGACCAGAAGAAGCGATCTCATTGTTGTGAAACACATCTTGGCCTTTTTTTCTGTTGCTTCTAAGATTGATTCACAGTTTGAAACATCATAGAATAAATTAGATTAAGACTCATCAATCAACACACACTCCTGTTTTATGTGAATAACTGAAAACATTTGATAGGAGATAGAATCGTTAAAATCATCACCTTATATCAGAGACCACAGCTTTGTACGTAATGGTATTTGTATATCATGGACCTAGCTGTGAAGCAACAGAGGTTTATACATTTTTACAAGATCATGTATATCAAGTGGGGATTACACAGTTAAATTTCATACACATTACATTTCACATTTTTAGGCACAGGTTAGGAAGTGATTTGCCCAGAATCACACAATGTTGAATCTCACACCAGTGGCAGGTGTCAACCCCTGATTCCCTGGCTTCAAAGACAGCTCAAGCAGCTAGGCCACATCTCCTCCTAAAGACAAAAAAACAAGGGGCAACCCAGGGGACCTAAGCAACTTCCATCTAGTTTTCTAACCTACCATTCTGATGTAAGATTTAATAAACAACTCCACATTTTCTTAAAAGATAATTAACAATTTGATGATCTTCGCCCGCTTTCAGAGTAGATTGCAGCTCAGAAACAGCAACTCTAAAAATAGTTGATGGTATACTAAGACCTATTGCATGCAATAAGAAACTGTTAAATAAATGAGCAGTGTGTAGGCGGGGTAGGAATCAGAGATAAAGAAAAAACACATAAGAGAAGAGGGATGAATCAACAAGGTGCATGAAGAGTGATGCGGAGATGTACAGGAGTCACAGAGGAAAACTGTAAAAGAAGGCGATTTGTGTGATCTTGGGAAAAACAAATTCCATGAAATTTTGTTTGACAAAAAGGGCATTCAGCAAGAGTAATTCAACATCATTGGATCACTATTTATTTGCAGACATTGGAGGAAATGTGAGGAAGGAGAAATGTTCTTCCAAAAGGTTTTTCTGACTATGATTTTCTTAGCTACCATGAACAACTGCTCTAACTGTGCTTTTATTGTTTAAACCACTCTTTGTGCAAGCTAACATCCCCATGACCCTCTCCACTGCCTAGACACAACAGCATTAAGATTTTGTTCTCAACAGAATCTGAGGATTCTTCTCCTGTCGGATGGGCTTACAGTTTCCTCACAAAAAGGTATTTGTAGCCATGAACATTCTTTGAGGGTTTGCCGCCCGCTGTTCCACGTTTCTTAAGTCCCTTGTGATATACACGCTCTCCTGCAGATCTTGGGGTCATTTACAATAGATACACATTTTCTTCCTAATTCTTTGCAAAGTAGTTGGAATGAAAATCATGCACTTGAAATATGAATTATGCTGAGAAATTAGGTTGACGTTCAGTTACAACCATTGAGTGATACAGAAAGCAGTATCAAGTGCTTTACATCACTGGTACTATTGATTGCCTGTCCCTAACAGAAGGGCAACACATGCACTTTTTCTTCCACCATAGGTCTTATGCTCTATCTCCCATGGCATGCCACATGTAGATTTTTAACTCCATTTGTCATACTGCTCTAGAATTGTATTAAGGGTAACCAATAAACGTGACATATATTATGCTGAACATGTATGGACAGGCTTTTTTGCATGGATGTATTAAAAAGCCTGACACTTTTACACCAAGATTAGTGAAGCTACTATGAGATACGTAGGCTGAGAGCTATCACCCTGCCTCCCCCCTCCCATCCCAAAAAGCCCTCACCCTCATCTAAACGGTAGAAACAGACATGAGCTTAACCTACTTCTTGAGCAACACTGTGAAATGGAAGTGCAATTTACAACAGGTTTTGCCTAAATTCTAGTTGACTGTCCTGCCAGTAACAGAGATCGCCCAGATGCTGCTGCAATGACTTCAGCTCTACAAGATCCTCCTCATCACCCACATTCAGGAAAGCAGCAATATGCTAATTAAGCTTAACATACACAGCAAACAACTCGTTATGGTGACTTAAGATAGGAGCGCAAGGTTTTTCCAGCTGTCTGTTTACACATTGTTATGAATTCTTTCAAATGTACATTGGCTGAGCTTTGACTCCACAGCAGTATTACTCTCTCACTATTTGGTGTATCATTCCACCTTCCAAGAAGTGCATTTACTGAAATCGTTAGGGGATACTTTACAACTGGAAAGTACATTCAATTATCATGCTGCTTGATGCAGTTCTTTGTCTCTAGTATGCATTCTAGTATACAGAAAATAATATTTTTTAGCTCAAGCCTTGACAGTGCTTCTGTTATCTCTTTGAGATATGTTGTACATACTTTGTGGGGTTACAGCCTGCCCATTGCTTTCCATTTGTTTCTTTTAGTGTTCTGTTAAAATCCTTACTTCCAAGTGAGTAATCTTTCCTATTTGTCCCCCCTTTTCATTGGTTGTTCACTCCCACGGAGTAGCACCCCATTAATTGTAGGCTTCCACTTGTTCCATTTTAGCAACTGTAAAAGGAACTACTTTTTCATTTGTATCAGTGCACTCCACATGAGCACTCAATGTTTTTAGCCCCTCTGAACTCAGACTTCCATTTCTGTAAATAGAGCTGTGATTCTTGTTGTCATCCACATTTCCCGGGCATTCAAATACTGAGATGAAAAATCAGGCATTTCAGGCACCGTTTTAAATGGTGCTACTTTAATTTTTTCTGACTTCAAAGTGTGAGGATCTCCCCCAAACTCCTTCTGCTTCGCTATTTGTTGTTTTAGCAAACCCTGGTCGCCTCACCTTCAGCAGCCCAACCTTGCAGCACAATTAAAGGCAAGGCTTGGACAACTCAAGTTGCATTTTCTCTGACACTTGTTTATATAATGTGAAACTCGAGGGACCTAAAGACGTTGGAGCACTTTACATGAGTGCTAGTTAAGTTACACAAGATCAGTTTAATTTTTGGGGGCATTTATATAGAGCGTGAACTCGATGACCCAGAGGTATTGGAGCGCTTCACAAAAGCGACAGATACACAATGCAAGATGAGGTGAATTTTTTTGTT
The DNA here is from genome assembly GCF_031143425.1 of Pleurodeles waltl. Classification (NCBI taxonomy): domain Eukaryota; kingdom Metazoa; phylum Chordata; class Amphibia; order Caudata; family Salamandridae; genus Pleurodeles; species Pleurodeles waltl. The sequence continues at coordinate 659,779,289 of NC_090440.1, forward strand.
TTTAGTGGCGCAGAGGTTAAGTGATGCGGTCCCTTTTTATTCATTATTTCCCCTCTACTTGACAAATGGGAGCAACACTCGTCCCTCTGACCTCCTCCCATGTCGCTGCATACCTGCCCTGCTGCCTCTTCCTGTCGTCCTCTTCCTCTCAGAGCTCTAAATTCAAAGCACGTTCATGGCATCTCCACAGGGACTGTGAGGCATTTTTTATTATATAATGTGAACTCAAGTGACCCGAAAGTGTTGGAGTGCTTTACATGCCTGCTAGTTACATTACACAATGTCAGATTCCTTTTTTAGGGCATTTTTATAGAGCATGAACTCAACTGACCCAAAGGTATTGAAAGCGCTTTACAAAAGCACCAGTTAAATTACACAAGGTCAGATTCATTTTTTGTTTTTAGGTGCAAAGAGATTAAGTGACGCAGACACCGTCCCTGTTTAATCATTATTTCCCCTCTACCTGGCAAATGGGAGCATTTTGTTGTTGTTGCTGTGTCCATCAGAGGCAGGGCTGGAGGCTTGCTTGAAAACAGATGGTGCGAGAAGTATTTTGAATGGAAAATTCTGGAGAAGGTTGCCAGGTGAATAGAGGCCTAGGGGAGAAGCAATGTGACATCTCCGCCATTGGAAAGTACTTCACTTCTTTTTTTCAAAGGCTGTTTAATACTCTAGTGACACATTCACCTATAGAATGTTATAGTGCTGTTGACTTGCATTGAGGCACTTGTTTTTCTGTCTGTGCATTAAAAAGACTTAGAATGTGTCCATAAATGTTCCTGAGGCAAACATGTATTCCTAAATCAGACTTCATGACCCAGTGTGTAGTAATTGTATTGCATTTCAATCCCTGGTGGTACAGCACCCAGGAAAATGTGCTGCATGGCTAAGTACTTTTAAGGTCCCAAAGGCGAGACCTATTGGCTATAGCAATACTTGTTTGATATTTCATTCAAATGATTGGCAAAGCCAGCCGGGCAGGGTTTTATACGATAAACCACATTTGTTCATTCAGTGCATTTAAACAGCATTTGTGAATGCCTGTATTTACATGTGTTGGCTCATTGAAGCCAGGACCATTGGCATTGTTTTTAATATCATTTGTGAACCAGCCACAGTGATTATGAGAGGCAAACTATATTTCATCTGTTTTCTGCGAACAAATGTGCTTAGATGTGTGCTGAATGTCCATGATTTAATTAAGCAAAGGACAAGGGAATTAACAAACTGAATTGGAGTATAAGTTAAGTGAACAAAACGTTGTATTCTCACTGATGCACTTTCCTGACATATAGTATAGCTGCATATACAACAGAGAAGCTGACATTTATTCTTTGTGAAGTATGACGACACGTTACTTAGCTCTGTGACTAGATGGAGGCTCCCAAGTGTGCTCGGACAAATCCTCCTTGTCTCCAGCAACTATATCCCTACCTGTAGAAAAGAAACCCTAGCTACCATGCTAGGGTGATGTTTAAGTGATGGTGAACTGGATGAAATGCAGATCACCTAGAGAGAATCAGCGATTGCACTCATATTCCCTCTGCAAACCAGACCCGATACAAGAAGGAGAATAATGGCTCTGCGTAGCTCCACTCCAAAGCCCAACCTGTGGTGAAGCAGCCTGTGACAAAATGCCTTATATCTTTCTCAGCCCTACCAGGATTTAAGTATGTGTCCTTTTATATATAGAGTGGGCATTTACTACGAAACATGCTTTGAGGTGACGCTGCAATTATTAGTTCTGCAAACACTAGTGGAAGGTTACATGAAGCATGTGCAGTTTTGGTCGCATTTTTACTCTTCATTTTCTGCCTTTTATGCGCTGCGTGTGTTGGAGTGTGTTTTTAAAAAGCAATATTAACATGAAAAGCTTGAAATATATTGTGTAATGAAGTTGCATAGAAAATGTGTTAACATAGAAATAATGCACACGTTTGAAATGTGCCCACAGGGAGTGACTACCAATGTATACGAAGATTAATGAAAGTTATTAATGATGAACTAATTATGTACTAATGTTTTGAATTTGTATTAGCATATCATAATTAGAGTTATGTATTAGAAGTTGCTTATTGAATTTGAAGGCCTTAGCTTAGCGAGGGTCTGGGTCGAGCTGCCTGGTCTCATATTAAACTGTATTTTTCTAACGTGCAATGTGCTGTTTTTCTGAAGGACACAAAGTTGTTTTTTTCCAGAAGTTAGATGTGTGTAGCCGTAGTAAATTCTTTCTCATGGGACTCGACTTGCTCAAGGAGACCTTCTTGCCAAATGCAACAGTGCAATTCGTAACAGGTGCAAGGCTGCGTGGGGTACGAGAAAACAATGGAACAACTGACTGGAGCATAAAGTCTAACTTTTCTTACCTGACATTCTAACTGATGAAGACATCAATGACCTGAACCAAATGCCGACATGAGAACTGTGGGTTGTGGAAAATTCTGGTGAAGTGCGTGGAGAATTATTGGACAGAGATAACAATGCACCAATTATTATCCAATGAGGAATTATGAACTAATTAGGTAGATTTGATTTAACGGAGTGGCTCAAGAAGAGACAGACACACCTTTCGAGAGCAGAGACGCAGAGAGACAGAGACCTTTCACTTTTGCTTGTCCTTTACTTTTAAACCATCCTCTACTTACCTGATACTTACTTCTCCTCCATATGAGGGAAGAGTCATATTCCTTAGCTATTCTGTATTGAGACTTTGCCTCGTTCTATCTCTGCTGATGGCGAATCGACTGATGTCCTGAGGACGAAGACTGAAGCTGTTTGCTAATCGGTTGGACTGGTAACTATCTGATGGAGAAATTGAAATTGTCTGATTGCCTTTCTTTCTAGGTACCAACTGCTATTTTGACAGAGGCCATAGGCCATAATCACCACAGAAGCACCAATAACAGGTTGGGGAGCCCATCTCAACAGTCTTACAATACAGGGAGAATGGGACTCAAACCAGCAGACTTACCACATAAACCACTTGGAATTGCTAGCAGTGTTTTTAGCAATCAAAGCATTCCAACCACAGATCACACACAAGACAGTCTTAATAAGGACAGACAACATGACAACCATGTATTATCTGCAAAAACAAGGGGGACACACATTCATCCCAATTGTCCCTTCTAGCACAAACAATTTGGAAGTGAGCAATTCACAATCGCATTCACCTACTAGCAGAGTACATCCCAGGGACCTCTCAAGCAGGACGCAGCAACAAATACACAAATGGGAGATTCACCCACAAGTAATCCAACATTACTTTCACATATGGGGAATACCACACATAGGCCCTCATTACAACATTGGCGGTAAAAGCCGCTTACTGCCGTGCAGAAGACCGCCAACACACCGCCGCGGAAATCCGCCACAGCTATTATGACCCACAGCTCGGAATCTGGCAAAATTCAGACACCCACACAAGTCCGCCACACCAAAGGTCAGTGATAAACTGGCGAAAACAAATCCTCCACCTTCACGCCAACAGAAATACGCCCACACTATCACGACCCACGAATCCACGCAGCGGTCTTTCAACCGCGGTATTCCATTGGCAGTACACACCGCTGTGCTCAAAATACAAAATACAGCCACATTGGACAAATCGAAATACACACACCTGATACACATAAACACACCACTCCCACATACCCATTACAATATGAAACACACACCCACATCCCCCACAAACCCCTACGACCAGAATTACAGAGAGAAGGCCAGAGAGAGACACCACAAACAACTACCAAGCATCCACAGGCACACAATACCATCACCCACAGAACTTCCACGCACCTCACACAACACACCACTAAATATCACCACACTTATCACTACACACACCACCCCACACATCACCCACACTACCCCATGGCACGGCAAAGACACCCCAGGTTCTCTGAGGAGGAGCTCACGGTCATGGTGGAGGAAATCATCCGGGTAGAGCCACAGCTATTCGGATCACAGGTGCAGCACACCTCTATAGCAAGGAAGATGGAGCTATGGCGCACAATAGTGGACAGGGTCAACGCAGTGGGACAGCACCCAAGAAACAGGGATGACATCAGGAAGAGGTGGAACGACCTACGGGGGAAGGTGCGTTCCGTGGTCTCAAGACACCACCTTGCGGTTCAGCGGACTGGCGGCGGACCCCTACCTCCTTCCCCACAACTAACAACATGGGAGGAGCAAGTCTTGGCGATTCTGCATCCTGAGGGCCTTGCAGGAGTAGATGGAGGAATGGACTCTGGTAAGTCAAATCTTAACTATCACATCTCCCACCCTACTTGCATGCTATCACATACCCCCACCCTCAACCCCATCACGCCAACTCCTCACAAATGTCCCAACATCCCAAACCACACATCCTAACACCAAGCCCTGCATGCAACAACAAAGCATGGACACCCATCACCAAGGCATGGCCACTGCACATACCGATACACACCCCTAAACCACCATCACACAAGGTCCCACACAGGAATGCAAGCACTGGGGTACACGGTCACCCACCTATTGCACACCATAGCACACACAGATGTAATAAACATCCTTTTATACCCCTGCAGGACCCCTACCCAATGTCACTGGACAGGAGGGTCCACACATGTCCACACCACCAACAGAAGAGGCCCACAGTGATGACAGCAGCTCTGTCCAACTGGATCTAGATGACCAGCCCGGCCTTTCGGGGACCTCGGGACAGTCGGTTCCCCTCACACAGTAACAGGCCACCACAGAGCTTCCCCCCTCTGGAAACACCAGCACAGCACCCACCCAGCGGGCCCATACCTCTGTCCCCAGGACACATCAATAAGCAGTGTGTCCACCACTACAGGGAACCCAGGCTAACCCACCACCCCAGCAACAGGGACCTAGGGGCAGTGGTAGTGGGCACACGGTTCAGGGGACAGAGGCCCAGGGAAAAAGAGGAACTGGGAGGGCTGCTGTGCGACAGGGGGTGGACAGGCCAAGGGAACCCACTCTCCACGAGGCCCTCTCCAACATCATGGGAGCCTACCACCACTCCCAGGAGACGATGGCAACGCTACTGGCCAAGTTTCAGGAGTCCCAGCGCCTGCAGGAGGAACAGTATTTGGGCTTCAGGGAGGAACTCAGATCCATCAATTCCACCCTGGGCACCATCGTAGGGGTGCTGAAGGAAGTACTCGACACCAGGAGGGACACTGTGGCACAACAAGGGGCCCCTGACACTAGCCTGGACGATGAACTGCCCATCACCTCTGCCGGCGCTAGTGGACAGGACGCCTCGCCACAGGACCACCACACCAGCACCCCACCCCCTGCAGAGGGAGAACCACCCCGCAAACGGTCCCTGAGATCCAGGACAAAGACAGAGAATGATGCCAAGACCCCCGCCAAGAAATGAGACCTCCCTGAATGTCATCCTTCTGTCCCACTTTGTCACCCTGTCCATCCCCAAACTGCCCCAGCTCCACTTCCTATGCCCACATGGGCAATGCACCTGTGAGACTAATAGACTGGACTCTGCCATGGATATTCCTCCACCATCACCCCTCACCATTTTACAGCCCTCTCCAATATTGAGCACTTAAATAAACACCCTTGAAGCACAAAACAATCTGGAGTCAGTCTGTGATTTTGAAATAGTGTATAAGCAATTACAGTGTCAAAATGCTCTTTCAAATGTAATTTCAACATACCTATGTCACACAGCTCTAGTCCATGAGGAAACACAGCAGATGTCACACACTGGGACCCACATTTGTGAAATCGAAAGGGAATTGACTCAGTGACCATACACTGGGTGAAAACGACAGACAGTAGAGAGGTAGTAGTGTTAAAGTACATGTAGTAGGCAGGTTTGTCTTCTTACTTGTGTCTCACTGGAAATATTGCAGGATCACTGAGTTCCTGTTGTCGATGTCCTCTTCTTCTGCTTCCTCGTCTTCACTGTCCACAGGCTCCACAGCTGCAACAACACCGCCATCTGGACCATCCTCCTGCAGAAAAGGCTCCTGTTGTCGCAAAGCTAAGTTGTGAAGCATACAGCAGGCCACGATGATCTGGCACACCTTCTTTGGTGAGTAGAATAGGGATCCACCTGTCATATGTAGGCACCTGAACCTGGTCTTCAGGAGGCCGAAGGTCCGCTCTATTATCCGCTGAGTTCGCCCATGGGCCTCATTGTAGCGTTCCTCTGCCCTTGTCCTGGGATTCCTCACCGGGGTCAGTAGCCATGACAGGTTGGGGTAACCAGAGTCACCTGCAAATGGTGAGGGACAACTGTTAGACACACACTAACCTGTAGGGATATCACCAGATCCAGTAAACCATTCCCACTGACTTGCTTCCAGGTGCTCACCTAATAGCCACACACGGTGCCTCTGGAGTTGACCCATCACATAAGGGATGCTGCTATTCCGCAGGATGTAAGCGTTGTGCACTGATCCAGGGAGATGTACTGGTCTGCCAAACACACCATCTGCACATTGATGGAATGATAACTCTTCCGGTTTCTGTGCACCTGTTCACTCCTGCGGGGGGTACCAAAGCCACATGTGTCCCATCAATGGTGCCTATGATGTTGGGGATATGTCCCAGGGCATAGAAGTCACCTTTCATTGTAGGCAAATCCTCCACCTGAGGGAAAACGATGTAGCTCCGCATGTGTCAGCAGGGCAGACAACACTCTGGACAACACGTTGGAAAACATAGGCTGGGACATCCCTGATGCTATGGCCTCTGTTGTTTAAAATGACCCACTTGCAAGGTAATAGAGTACAGACAGGACCTGCACTAGAGGGGGGATTCCTGTGGGATGGCGGATAGCTGACATCAGGTCTGGCTCCAACTGGGCACACAGTTCCTGGATTGTGTCACGATCAAGCCTGTAGGTGATGATCACATGACTTTCCTCCATTGTCGACAGGTCCACCAGTGGTCTGTACACCGGAGGATGCCGCCATCTCCTCACATGTCCCAGCGGACGGTGCCTATGAAGGACAACAGCGAGCACAGAGTCAACCAACTCAGAGGTACGTGCCCACAGCTTACACAGAACAGGAATCCTAATCCGAAATTTGCCCTGTATGAGTGTTGAGGCAAGGCCTAGGTATGTGTGACGCAGTTAAAAATTAAGCCATGTGGGCCCCTGAAATGGCGGCTGCCTGACCTGTAAAGTGGGACAATTGGATGTGAGGTAACTGCGCTGGCGTTGTACACCGTTGCGGTAGGAGGTCGAAGACCGAGGCACAATTCTGCATTGGTTAACATTGGACGCTATGGGTCCCAGGAGCCAATGACGATGTATGCCGGTGGTGATGGTAGGCACCGCCGCGGACGTGACCGCCATTTTCTATCTGTTCAATCACTCGATACCTGATCTTCGACAGGAGAGGACCTACACTGCAAGTGCTGCTGTGACCTCGGTCTGGAAGAGACAATGGCTCATGCATCTGGGGAAAGGGCCCCTGCCTTCACATCGGAGGAGTTGGAGAAACTCGTGGATGGGGTCCTCCACCAGTACACGCTACTCTACGGTCCTCCAGACAAACAGGTAAGTACACTGTGAGCATGCTGTATGGGCTATGCCTGTGTGGAGTGGTGTGGATGAAAGATGGAGATTGAGGCGTGCATGAAACGACGGTGAGTGCATGTGCCACATGGCAAGGGTAGGGATAGGGGCCAATGACTGTGACGGTGCAGTTGGTAATAACTTTTCTTTTCCCCCTGTACAATTCATGTAGGTCAGTGCCCACCATAAAAAGGATATTTGGCATTCCATCGCTAAGGACGTCCGGACCCTGGGGGTCTACCACAGACGGAGCACCCACTGCTGTAAGAGATGGGAGGACATTCGCCGCTGGAGCAAGAAGACGGCGGAGGCCCAGCTGGGGATGGCCTCCCAATGTGGGAGGGGTGCCCGTCGCACCATGACCCCCGTGATGTTCAGGATCTTGGCGGTGGTGTACCCGGAGTTGGATGGGCGCTTGAGGACATCACAGCAGCCACAAGGGGGTGAGTACACTCTCATTCTGCTGATTTTGCACACAGTGGAGGTGTCTGCGTGGGGGAGGTGGGCTGTGGGTTTCCCTAGGCCAGGGCGATTGTGCTAGTTAGGTCCCCTTGTTCTGGCAGACCCTGTGTCACCCCACCCCACCTGTGTACAGTGCCAAGTACACCTAGTCAGGCTCCTCTGTCATCCATGTGTGCAGATGTCGGCCATAGCCTTGTACGCCATGTCCCAGTGCGCGGCGTAGTGCAGGGGGCTTCTGTGTCTGTCGTGTCCGCCAACGGTAGCGGTAATGCATGCACTCAACATGTCTTTCTTCTGTCGTCGTCCCCCTTTTGTGGTCTCCCTGTTCTTGTGTGCATTAGCATCATCAGACGGAGGAGCAGTGGCACCGGAGCAGGAGGGAGCTGCATCCCACATGGCCCCGGAGGGCGAGACAACGGACTCAGAGTTCACCAGTGGGACGGAGGGAGAGGGGAGCTCCACGGCGGGGACATGAGCTGACACCAGTGACACGGACTCGTCCTCTGATGGGAACTCCCTTCTGGTGGCGGCAACATCTGATGCCCCCCGCATCTACAGCTACAGCCTCCACCCCCACCTACCAGTACCGCCCTCCCAGCAGCCCCTCAGCCTTTGCCCCGTGCCCGCTCACCCAGAAGGGTGGGCATCAACTTCGCCCCAGGCACCTCAGCCTCTGCCCCAGTCACCCCTGCTGCCCTCAGTGAGGAGGCCATTGACCTCCTCAGGTCCCTCACTGTTGGGCAGTCTACCATTTTGAATGCCATCCAGGGTGTAGAAAGGCAGTTGCAACAAACAAATGCATTCCTGGAGGGCATTCATTCTGGTCAAGCGGCCCTTCAGCGAGCTTTTCGGACTCTGGCCTCAGCACTGATGGCAGCCATTGTCCCTGTCTCTAGCCTCCCCCCTCCAACTTCCTCCACCCAGACCCAATCCCCTGTACTTCAGCCTATCCCAAGCACACCTTCAGACCAGCATGCACACACCTCAACACACAAGGGAAGCTCAGGCAAACATAAGTACCACACATCCCACAGACACTCACGCAAGCATCAGACACATGCAGACACACCAACATCCACCGCCTCCACTGTGTCCACCTCCTCCTCGTCTCCCTCCTCCCTCCCAGTTTCGTCTCCACTCACACCTGCATGCACTACATCTACAGCCACTACTTCCATCACCAGCAAACACACCACCACACCCCGCTCACGTGCAGTCACCACCCCCACTGCCATTCACACGTCCCCTGTGTCCTCTCCCAGTGTGTCTGTGACGCCACCTCCCAAGATACACAAACGCAGGCACACCCCCACCCAACAGCCATCCACCTCACGACAGCCTTCAGCGCATGCACCTTCACCCAAAGTCACCAAACGAACACCTCCTACAACCACAACCTCTTCCTCCACTCCCAAACCCCCTCTAGCTACCCATCCCAGTGTTCCCAAGAAACTTTTCCTGGCCAACCTTGACCTCTTTCCATCACCTCCCCCACCCCGTCCGTCTCCTCGGGCCCGACTCTCCAGGTCCCAACCTAGCACCTCAGCCACAACATCTCTGGGACCAGTGGTGCCTGTAGTCACCGGAATCTGGAGTGCACCGGGCAGCAGGGCAGCCAGTGTGGCAGGGAGCCACAGCACGGACAGTCCCCCACCTGTCAAGCATCAAAAGTTGGCCAGTGCCCGGCAGGAGAGGGGGAAGACTCCAGCCATCAAAGCCGCTCCCAGGGATACAGGTGGGAGTGTGGAGTCAGCTGCAACACCTTCCAAGGTGGGGAAGGGCCACAAGAAAGTCAGCAAGGCTGGGAAGAGCAGCACGGTGGAGAAGACCAACATCATCCCCGCTGCCCAGGAGGCCACCGTCATTATCCCTGCTGCCCAGGAGGCCACCGCCAGCACCAGCCCTGCTGCCCAGGAGGCCACCGCCATCATCCCCGCTGCCCAGGAGGCCACCAACAGCACCAGCCCTGCTGCCCAGGAGGCCACCGCCATCATCCCCGCTGCCCAGGAGGCCACCGCCAGCACCAGCCCTGCTGCCCAGGAGGCCACCGCCATCATACCCGCTGCCCAGGAGGCCACTGCCAGCACCAGCCCTGCTGCCCAGGACAGGACTGGCAGCACCAGCCCCGCTGTGCCAGACAGGACCGGCAGCACCAGCACCGCTGGGCCATGAAGGACCACCAGCACCAGCCCCGCTGGGCCATGAAGGACCGCCAGCACCAACCCCACTGGGCCAGACAGGACCGCCAGCACCAGCCCCGCTGGGCCAGACAGGACCGCCAGCACCAGCCTCGCTGGGCCATGAAGGACCACCAGCCCCGCTGGGCCAGACAGGACCGCCAGCACAAGCCCCGTTGGGCCAGACAGGACCGGCAGCACCAGCCCCGCTGGGCCATGAAGGACCACCAGCACCAGCTGGGCCAGACAGGACCGCCAGCACCAGCCCCGCTGGGCCATGAAGGACAACCAGCACCAGCCCCGCTGGGCCAGACAGGACCGCCAGCACCAGCCCCGCTGGGCCAGACAGGACCGCCAGCACTAGCCCCGCTGGGCCATGAAGGACCACCAGCCCCACTGGGCCAGACAGGACCGCCAGCACAAGCCCCGTTGGGCCAGACAGGACCGCCAGCACCAGCCCCGCTGGGCCAGACAGGACCGCCAGCACCAGCCCCGCTGGGCCAGACAGGACCGCCAGCACCAGCCCCGCTGGGCCATGAAGGACTACCAGCACCAGCCCCGCTGGGCCAGACAGGACCGCCAGCACAAGCCCCGCTGGGCCAGACAGGACCACCAGCAGCTGAGTCATGAAGGACCGCCAGCACCAGCCCCGCTGGGCCAGACAGGACCGCCAGCACCAGCCCCGCTGGGCCAGACAGGACCGCCAGCACCAACCCCACTGGGCCAGACAGGACCGCCAGCACCAGCCCCGCTGGGCCAGACAGGACCGCCAGCACCAGACCCGCTGGGCCATGAAGGACCACCAGCCCCGCTGGGCCAGACAGGACCTCCAGCACAAGCCCCGTTGGGCCAGACAGGACCGCCAGCACCAGCCCCGCTGGGCCAGACAGGACCGCCAGCACCAGCCCCGCTGGGCCAGACAGGACCGCCAGCACCAGCCCCGCTGGGCCATGAAGGACTGCCAGCACCAGCCCCGCTGGGCCAGACAGGACCGCCAGCCCCGCTGGGCCAGACAGGACCGCCAGCAGCTGAGTCACTGCAAAGGACCCCTCCGCCACAAGCACCGCTGAACAGGGCACCATCGCCACAAGCACCGCTGAACAGGGCACCGCCGCCACAAGCACCGCTGAACAGGGCACCGCCGCCACTAGCACTGCTGAACAGGGCACCGCCGCCACAAGCAGCGCCGAACAGGGCACCGCTGCCACAAGCACCGCTGAACAGGGCACCGCCGCAACAAGCACCGCTGCCAATGACACCGCCGCAACAAGCACTGCTGGCCCATGAGCGCCAAGGGCACTAACGCTACTGAGTCCGTCACGAGCAGGATGAAGCACTCTGGGCGCAAAGCCCCCTCCAGAACCAGTGGAGACAAACATCCACTACCTCTGTCCTTGGCAGGATGAAGCACTCTGGGTACAAAGCCCCCTCCAGAACCAGTGGAGACAAACATCCACTACCTCTGTCCTTGGCAGGATGAAGCACTCTGAGCACAAAGCCCCCTCCAGAACCAGTGGAGTACCACATCCACTACCTCTGTCCTTGGCAGGATGAAGCACTATGGGCACAAAGCCCCCTCCAGAACCAGTGGAGACTGTTATCCACTTGAGAGACTGTGGCTTTGCACTCCCCAGGATGGAACAGTTGGCAACCCACCCACTGTAGAGACGTGAGAGACTGTGGCTTTGCACTCCCCAGGATTGAACAGTGGGCAAACCACCCACTGTAGAGACTTGAGAGACTGTGGCTTTGCACTTTCCAGGATGCAGCAGTGGGCAAACCACCCACTGAAAAGACTTTTGAGACTGTGGCTTTGCACTCCCCAGGATTGAACAGTGGGCAAACCACCCACCCTAGAGACTTGAGAGACTGTGGCTTTGCACTCCCCAGGATTGAACAGTGGGCATGGAGCCCCCTCGTGGATCTGGCATCGTGCACTCATCCGGCTGAGGTGCCCCCCCTTCCCTTCCTCCTGAGGTGCCTGTTTTATTTCTATCTGATGCCCCAGCAGTGTTCTCTTCGTCTTGTTCGGGTATCTTGTGTGGGCCTCGCCCATGCCTTTTGGGCCCAGTGGTCCACGGACTATGATAGTGGAATACCTTGGACTTGTATTCTTGGTGTACATATTTGTTTATAGTGTACATATCTTTATATATGTATATATTTTTGATTACTGTCTTTGGATATGTTACAATCATTCGACTCATTTCCTTTTGTCCTTGCATTCTTCTAGGGTGGTTTGGGGGGGTGTAACGGTAATGTATCATGATGTATTAGTGTTTGTGTTGTCGTGGGTGAGGGTGGGGGTGGGGGTTTTGCGTGTTGTGTGTGTGTGTCACTCTTTTTTCCCTCTCCCCTCCCCTGTGTCGTAGGTGCAGTACTCACTGTGATCTTTGCCGCCGGCCTTCGTGCTCCTGGTTGAGGAGCAGGAAGATAAAGGCTGGAAGAATCTGAAGTTCCGGTTCCATGGCGTCCTGGTTCCTTGTGGGATGTGTAGAGGTGAGTGTTTCCCCTTCCAAGTCCTGTTTCTGCCGTGTTTTTGTTCGCGTTGAATCCGCCCCGGAAAAGGTGGTGGATTGGCCTGTTGTAATTCTGTGGGCGGTACATTGTCCTCCGCCTGTCTGTTGGCGGTTACCGCTGCGGTGTTTGTACCGCCTTGGTGGTCGGAGTGTTAAAGTGGCTGTCTGTGTTGGCGGTTTCCGCCACGGTCGTAATTAAAAAAAATTCCAGCCGGCCTGTTGCCGGTTTTACTGCTGCTTTAACACCGACCGCCAGGGTTGTAATGACCACCTATGTATATATCTACATATACAACTCTTCAGTCCTTACTTCACCCTCCTGCAGGAAAACAATCTAGCAAGGGACTCGATGCCCATGCGCACTATCGCCGAGGGGAGGAGTCACTCGATCTTGTGGCTCGAGGGGGCTTCTTTGAGGGAGGGCAACTTGTGGCTCTCCGGGCCTAGCACTGGATGGCGGACTGCGCACAGAATCTGCAGCACTACATGCCACCAACAGATGTACACTAGGTAAGTGACATTTTCCATTTATATATATCTATAAATATATGTGTGTGTGTATATGTGTATATATGTATGTGAATATAGAGGTACCAAATATAATTCACTTGCCGACTCAATGTAGTATTTTTTTTATTTAAAATGACAACATGATGTCGGTAATGGCCGATGTTTTTCAACATAACCCCAGTGTGTTTCCAGTTGTTCCCCCCCCCCCCAAAAAAAAAGCCTCTCAAATGATCAATTCACATTTTCAAGCGCTTTGGTACCCTTTCAGTGGGGCTGTTGGTGGTTGTCTAAAGGAAAAAAAAGCACAGCTTTGTTCTTTAGCTTCTTTTTGCCATTTTACTTTCTCACTCCTACTTCTGTGGATTTTGGGAATCCCTATTGCCTGAAGCTGATTCTATTACTAATTTTTTGAGTACTCTCATGCCCAGCACCAAGTGCTTTCCTGCATTCTCCAGTGACTTGTTCTTATGAGCCAGACTCCAAAAATGTATCAAGCATCAGTAAGAGGACATCTTCCATTTTAATATACCACTCGAGCACTTAGACATTTGATCAAGTGCACTTGAGCTGAGTAAATATTACTCCATCAAAGATTTTTTTTTTCGGATCTCGGAAGAGAAAGAACCCTAAAGGAAAAGGACAGCAGGTGATACTGTCCAGGTGTCTCTTGCATCACAGCTTTACTGTGTTGCCTGTAGTTTCCTCAGAACATTACATGCTGGCACTCCTACACTGGGACTTCCTCAAGGTACTAAGCAATCATGCCTTCGACAAAAATTTGCATTGAGGTTTCTCAAGAACCTCCCAAGATGCCTTTTAAGATTTACGCCAGTAGTGTTTTATACTACTTGGCTACTTCCAGGGTACTACTTCTCCCCTCTTTCAAGAATAATCACTGAAAGCATGTTGGCACACTAGAGCTAGACCGCATTGTTTATCCCTGGCCTTATGTGCGGTACTGTACAAAGTAGCAATGGAGTCACCGCTACGATTTCAAGAGCTCAGTGACAAATTAGATTTGCCAACACAAGGAATTCCCCTCTTTTTATCTAGTTTTGGATAACCCTGCTGCGCTCTATGCTTGATTACTCATTCAGGCAGATAATGAACCTTTTGCGGCATAAACCTAGTCTAGATTTATATCGCGTTCTTTATCGTTCCGTATAGTGGTTGGGCTAAGAATAGCCTTTACCAAAAGAAAGATTTTGGACATCTGCCACTGACCTGTTTAGAGTGACCCATGATAACTTCGACCCAAAACCACACTGTAATTCACATCTTTAAACTGTTCTGCCCACCACCTGGTTCAGAATCCAGAGTGGCATGTGAAAGTGTAGATCTGACTCACCAGTGATCAAAGGTTCCACATCAATGGCTACTTTGGACAGTGGGATCTGGATAGTGTGATGCAGGTCATAAGAAAATACTTGTAAAGTGTACTGAGCTTATTGCTTTTCCTGTGTTTTGACAAAACACATGTTTTCATTGAAATTACACTTTGGTGTCTGTGGAAGACCTACCCAAGGTATGTATTTGTACCTTTCACTAAAAGGAATGAGGACTGGTGTCTGTTTTCTGTTCTGATTGTTCCAAATTCCTTAAAACTTGATTTGAGGTCTCTTCAAAGGATCCAATCATTCCTCACAATAGAATCTAAGTCCTTACATATAGATCAAGAGCGTGTTTTATTCTTCAGGCAGGTATTTCTGATTGTTAGAAGCTCAAGAAATGTGATGGATCTGGGGAGAGGCACGAATAGTGGTATAGGTACTAAAAAATAATTATGAATGTATACCAAGATAGTAGATTTAGATGTTGAATTACTACTGATAAAAAGGGCATTTATTTCTGAATGCATTGGGTGTTATTTTGATATCAATTTATTACTAAAAGGTACTTCAGGTATGTATTGATTGTAAACACAACTGGTGGTGACTGGAAAAGTTATGGACCTCTGTGCGTCTGGCCTGACGATCTGGGACCACCTCCTCAATTATCCAAGGAAGCTAAAAACCTTGGAATCACCATGGATTCCAAGTTAATTATGAATGCCCAAGTACACAAATTAGCACGAACAAGCTTCATCACCTTGAAGACTTTACGACGCATCTTCCCCCACCTCGGATTTCCACACAAGGTGCAAGCTACTATCTCGCTTGTACTATCCAAACTGGATTATGCCAAAGGCCTCTACCATGGATCATCTCTATCTATTATGAAAAAACTACAACGTATCCAGAACTCCGCAGCCAGGCTACTGTTACATGTTAAGCCGCAAGCCCACATCTCCCCTGCCTTGAGGGCACTACACTGGTTACCCATTGCCAGAAGATGCACTTTCAAGCTGCTTTGTATCACCCACAAAGCTATACATGGAACAGGACCACTTTTTGTCAGAAACAAAATAACCAAATACATCTAACAAAGAAACCTGGGCTCAAGATTGGCACCCCACCTTATAACACCACCATACAAGAAAAAGACTATAGGTGGTACATCCTTCTCCGTTCAAGCAGCCAAACTATGGAATTCATTACCCCCAACTATAAGAGCCACATATAACTTTCTTGTCTTCAGAAAACTACTCAAGAGTTGGCTCTTTCCTTCATAACCACCATATTCAAACAACTATGGACTGCATATGCCTATGTTGATAAATATTTTTTCTGATTATGTGTCTATTTCTAGTTATGTATAGTTCTTTAGAAAATATGTATCGCTACTATGTCATAACAATAAAATACACACACACTCTTTAAACCTGTTTGACTAAGTATATTTACCCATGGTTCTAATTATGTATTGTATGGACATATATGTGTGCATATGTGTGTGTATTCATGTGTGTTTGTATGTGTGTGTGTATATATATATATGTATGTACGTATGTGTATATGTTGTTTCTGTGCTTGGCACGTTCGTGGGTCATTGCATGGCTCCTGGGTGGGTTGTTATATACTAGATATCTATGAATCCCTGCTCTCATCTTATCACACTTATCTACCCATCATCATATGTCATGTCTCTATCAAACTATCACCCATTCCCACTCTGACTCATCCCAAATCCTTTCTACTACTTTCATCTCCTAAATAACTCTGCCTACGCTCTTCCCTCCGCTTCCACATCTAACTCACCAAACCTCACTCTACTACCATGACCTCCCACACAACCCTACTAAATTCTCCCTCATTTATCTCACCCTGCTACTATGATCTCCCTAACCCTTCCGCAGACTCTTCCCTCCTCCATCCCCCTTTACTCATCCCAAGCCTTTGGGTTGAGTAAATGAGGGATATACTCCCAATTAACACTTCTGGATTTCTTTCCTCCTCCACCCCTCCATTACTCCAGTCAATCTAACTAGCAAACTCTCATATCCGCGGCTCAAATTAACTCATAATAATACTGAAACTGTACTCATATTTCCCGATACTAATCCATCACTAATTCTTGTTGGGTTCCAGAGTAGCGTGCTACTCACCGAAAAGCGCTTCGACGCCTCGTCCAGGGTAGTAAGCGCTATATAAATACTATTACAATACAATATAATAGTTGGATGTTTTTTAAATTTGTGTTTGCTAAAATGTTTTGCATGAAGCCCAACATGCTGATGCTAATCTGAGGTTAGTTCAGGTGTTCACAAAGAATCTGAAGCAAATAGACAAATGACTGAGTTCTTGCTTTCTTGAATCATGTACTAATGAGAATTTGCTAAGTTGATACATATTGATGATGTGCTGAATACTAAATGATCATAATCCATGCATTAACTAAGTTGTGTTCTGATTGCCAATTAATAGTGGTTATGATGAGCTTATTGCTATTGAGACTAATAAACATGATATTAGATTGTAATAAATAGGGAAATAAATATCCTAACACCTACCTAAATTGGTGTGGTTATTCATGACTGAAGGGTCATGGCGTGTTCAATTTATTGATTCATATTGACGGTTATTGATTAACTTGTTGGTTAGTTACTGTGATTATCGTTTGGGTTGTTGATCCATTGATCTGTGATGCCAATAGACATCTTGTCCTGGGAAGTCCCCGAACGTGGTCCAAAGGTTCATCGACCTAGGCGTGTCTCCTTGTAAGTTTACTTACCAAGGCTCTGACACTGTTTTTGGTAGCCGTGTGGATGGTTTGGCCCTTTGGGGCCCAGGGTGAGGGATATGAATTGATGAATTGATGGGCGTGGTTTAGAAGTAAGCAAGGCGTATTGGAAAATTGGGTTTTGGGGAAATTGTTCTTTTTAGATGATGCAAATTGGAGAGATGATGTGTCCCTAAGTCCCAAATGACTTTCCAGGAATCTCGGAGCTTGCTGAAGAGAGTTTGAGTATGTTCTCGGCTTTCTAGTGATAGTGTGGATGAAGTAGGGTTTGCGCTTGCACAGCTTATGCATATTGCAGGTGAATTGTGAAGTTTGTGAGGATTTTAGGCCAAATGATGATGTTTTAGTAGGAGTGTGCGTACTCCGCAGTGTGAGAGTAGGGAAGTCGGCGAACTTCATGTGAGTGTGGCGCTTTGTGCTAAAAAATTGTCCACGTGGTTGTTGGTGATATACGGGCCCTGCGTGGTCTAAGACTCCGGAGTATATTGATAAGTGTATGAGACACTTGGTTTATGTTGTAATTTGTGCGGTTTAATAGGTCGATTGTGAAATCGGCGAGTCGAGTATGAGTCAAAGTGAGTGAATGAAAACTTCAATGGAGATTTGGTGAGTTCTAAAGTGCACTAGAACAATAATCCATTGACAAGAGAGTAAAATTTGCGGGTCAAATTTTGCTTACGAGTGCGGGATCTGAGAAGGAGAGAGTAGCGGCTGGGGCTAAGTGAAATCTCTGTAAAGTTCTGAAGCGATTGTGTTACCCTTTTCCTATAGTAAACTGGAAAATGTGAGTTTATTTTGTTGGTGCTCGCAATACATTGCATTGATTTGTGTGAATTGAGAGTGGGAGGACAAGCCGCAAGACTTTGTCAGCCGCAGTGTGTGACTGTGACGTCATTGGACCCGCTCTGGGATAGGTTGGTTAGTGAGAAGGGTTGCGCACGGATTGGCAGCCGTCCGTGAGAGGCAATTGGTTGAGAAGGTAGGCGAAGAGAGTTCTGGGAATTAAAGTCACTTCTTTATTTGATTGTGAAAAAAAAAAAAAGACGCAAAATGAAGTTTTTCAAGGCTTTAAAGAGTGCTTTGAGGGGAGACGTATATATTACCGCGAGTGTAGGGGAGGTTACACCACCAGAGGATACACCGGCTTATGCAGTAATGGAGGAAAGGGGTGTCGCGCCATGTGTTTGGCTAAACTAGTGGTGCAAAGCGACAGAGAAGGAAGGGTGTTTGGCGTTTCCGGAGTACGGAACGTTCAATTTGAGGGTTTTGGAAAATTGGCGCAGGGTGCTAAATGAGTTAAAGCCACCTCCGAGGCCAGCACAGTTTGAGGCGTTAGCAATTTGAGAACTGATGGCAATACAACAACAGCAACAGAAATTTGAGAGGAGAATGAAGAAGCAGAAAAGACACTAGCCGAGGCTAGGTGGGACAGTGCACAGAGAGTTTGGAGGAGAGAAACAATAGATGGGGTCAGGATGTTTCCAGCAATAGCTCATGAAGGTGAAGACAAAAGGTGAAGAGGAAAAGTGATTGCATAGAGCAGTCAGCGAAAGCTTTACCGGATACCGGTGTCGTAAAGATGTTATCAATGAGAGAGACTGCTGGAGGGTTCTTGTCCATGTGCCGTGGACTAGAGGTGATATTCTGTCATTTACAAATGACTTTCCCAGGATGAGGGAGAAGCCAATAGAGTTGTATCAGCAGACTGACAGGTTGGTGAAGCTTGCAAAATGTCTCTGGGAAAACCTGAATACTCTCTTTGAGATCATAGTTCCAGCTGACTTCTGGCTTGAGTGCAAGAGGGGCGCGGATTGGCCGACTGAGGAACCGGCAAGGGACAGGATCACAGGAGCACCATCTCCTGAGGTGGTGAAGTATTACTGTAAGGTGATTGAGTTTCTGAAATCGAGGGTTTCGCCGAAGAATATTGATTTGCAAAATATTGATCGGACGGCTCAGGAAGCCAAGGAGTCGAAACATGCCTATTATGAGAGATTGTTGAAGGCGTTCAAGCACTACAGTGGTACAGAGGTTGTTGAGGCGAAGGACATGAATCACCTTGTATTTAGATTTGTTGAAGGGTTGAGACCTGAGATCAGCCAGATGATTAAGAGTCACTTGATTGGCTGGCAAGCAAAGCCGATTGATGAGGTGTTGCAGTATGCGAAGTACTGTAGTGACGAGATCGAGCTGAAGCAGAGAAAGTTGAAGGAGAAAGCAATGGTGATGCAAATTAAGGCAGCATAGTCAGGGATGCAGAGAGGTTGTCTACAGCAGATGGTGGCAATAAACCTATGAGGCTACCAGGAAGACATTGCTCCTGATACAGGGGCAACAATAAATTGACCAGCCTCACATTGATTGCTCAAGCAACGCTTCTTCCAGCTAAGAGCACATGACACTGCCTGCACCAACTGTCTGCTAAACTCTGGTTTTGGACTTTTTCGACCTGTCTTTACCGTTGCTAGGTAACTAAAATCCTCACAAGCTTGAGCAGAACTCAAGAACAGCTTGGGTAGAGTACCACATGCTATCAAGATTCTGCACAGTGATAATTGTTAGTTCTGTTCATATTCTGATCTCCTAGCTCATAAGTATTGGTCACCTCATTTTTTGATCGTCTTCAGCTCAATACCAGCCATTACATCCTCACTTAACCTACAGATACATCCATCTCTTTAGTATCAGGGATTAATATTCCTTCTGTGCTCGACTACAGTATTAGTGTATGCTTTGCGACTTTCTCTTTCCTCCAAATGCCCTTGGAATACTGCTGTGCTTTTGTGCGGCGCTCTGTGGTATCCGTTCTAGGTACACGAGGATTTAGCTGGCTTCCTATTGCATCCACAGACACAGAAGAAATAATGATCGTACAGTTTAAATAGCACGGGATAAAATATGAGACCAAAGGACTACAAGGACAAAGATGCAAAAGCTCATCTAAAAAGAAGGAAACAGGATCCCCCAATTCCTCTTATAAAAGACAAATCTGACAATACTCCTACCTGGGACTCTTTCCTAAAGAAGCAGAACCCAGTTCATGATATCACGTAAAGCACTAAAATCAAAACTAACCTGCTTCAAGTCGAAGTAGCTGCTATTTGGAAAGATTAAAAAGACAGACTTAAATATCAGAATAACAAATGCAGAGTCTAGAATTAGTTCCCTGAAAGATAACAGCAAGCTCGATGTCAAACAACTCCAGCAATCTAACAAATTGATTACCAACCTCAAACGTGAAATGATTGAGTTGAAAGACCACAATTGGGGAAGTTTTCATTGCATCTTTGGTCTCTTAAAAGATGTTGAGGATTACATTAACATTAACATTCAACACCTCCTTTTCCAACGAGTTTGAGATAGAATGCGCCCATTGTGTTCCAAATTTCAAAGCTAAAAATGCTTCTTTGCCTACATCACTGATATTCAATCCTTTGAGAATCCAACATTCTGAACTGAGCCTTGCACCTGTCAGGAAAAGTAAAGCTATTTTATGTAACGTGTCGACAGTTTCCATTTCTCAGGAACTTGCAAGAGATACACAATGGATAGAAGGAAAGGCTTCGTCGCTGCCTGCAAGAATCTGTCTGAAATGTCCATTCATCATTCATTCTTGAGCCCCTCTCAAGTTTGGAATTTTATTCAATGGCCATACATTTATTTTCTGTGAGCCAGTAGAAACCTTTATTGACGTTAAATATGAGTCTAGTATGGACGCATGAAATCGCATCTTCTGTCTCACAGTTCAAATAAATGAATTCCTCGTGCTAGCCCAGTGCCCTACAGGATCCATGGCTGTTGATATCAGCCACTACTCAACGGGTTTTAAATATGGTTTCCTTCATTTTTAGGTCAAAGCTGCTTCAGTATCTCAGGGCCACATGTAGCAACTTTCAGAATTGTGACCCGCAAATTACGAGTCAGAGCGACTTGCAATTTGCGAGTCGCAAATCTGAATGTAGGATGGTGTCCCTGACACCATCTGCGATTCGCAAGGGGGTCGCAAGTGCCCACCTCATGAATAATCATGAGGTGGGTCGCAATTTGTGACCCCCTTGCGAATGGCGACCCTCACAGGGATGATGGCCTGCTTCGGACAGCAGACCACCATGTCTGTGACTGCTTTTCAATAAAGCAGTTTTTTTTGGTAATGCAGCACATTTTCCTTAAAGGAAAATGAGATGCATTACAAAAACAAAAAATGAAACGTTTTCTGAAAAAAAAATTACAGTGACATTCACAACGGGGAAGGGGACCCATAGGGACCCCTTTCCTTTTGCAAATGAGTTAGCATCCATTTGAAATGGGTGCAAACTGCGATTGGTTTGCGACCGCGTTCGCGGTCACAAAACAATCCTACATTGCACTGCGAGTCGCAATTAGGAAGGGAACACCTCTTCCTAATTGCGAGTCGCAATCCCGGTTTACGATTCGGTACCCAGGTTACCGAATCGCAAAACGAGGTTTGTGCATTGCGATGTGCTTTTTGCACGTCGCAAACAGCGAAATTCGATGTTTGCGATGTGCAAACAGCTACCTAATTGTGGCCCTCAGACACCTAATTTTCCTTCCAACTGTGCATGGTTGTTGCTATAAAGATAATTTATACTCCTGTAACCTACCTTTCAGTTTTTTACATTGGCCCATCATACCCATGAGGACTGGTATGTGCAATCTAATTATCTAGTATATAAGGTTGATAATTTAATATTGCTTGCTTCAATCACCAGGTCCTTTAAACATCAATACGTACTTCGTTACTAAGTTGTTTAAGCTTTATTGTTGATTCCCTTATTGCTGTTTTGGTATGGTCGTTTTAGATATAAATATTATCTGTTTGTGGCTTTTCTACCACCTAACGTGACTATATTTCATATACCTAGAAGTGTTGATTTTTTTTTTACTACCTTATACGCACTTTGCTGTCTTGCACAACTCTCTGTTGTTTTAGGTTGCATGACTTGTGTTACCGTGTTCTAGAACGTTTACCACTGCTAATTATGCCATGTTAACTTTGTTCTTGGGTGTTGGAGGGGCTTTCGTCACTCTTGCTAAGGTTCTCTCACAGCTCCATTACTTTGACCTTGTAACCCTGAGAATGCCTCTGGTTAGGGTGTGCTGGCATTCGTTTGGTTTTATTTTTGTTTTTTGTTTTTGATTGTTGGTATTATGACATTTGTTGCTTATGTTTCCCCATTTCTTTGTAAGGTTATCATGTCTATTCTTCTATTTCGGGGCAAAAACAACAAGTGATGGACGGAATGCTGAACATTGTCAAACACTCACCCCCAGTCATAGATCTGGGTTTAATCCATCGTTCTTTTGCTCACCATGCCACCCCAGTTTGGACCCAGCCATATGCAAATCAGTCTTGACCCTGTTCCTCATGGGAACAGTCCAGACTGATCTGCCAAGCCAGGTCCTCACTGGACCTGAAACAAGCATCCTGGGACCGGTTTCGGGGTTTCACCCCTCATCAGCCAGGCTAGCTTGAATCCAGTGGCATGGGAAGCACAGGACCCACGTCTGGGCATACCCTTCCCACTTGGGGCGACAAAGCAAAAACAACAAGTGATGGACGGAATGCTGAACATTGTCAAACACTCACCCCCAGTCATAAATCTGGGTTTAATCCATCGTTCTTTTGCTCTCCATGCCACCCCAGTTTGGACCTCTTGTTTCTCCCCTCTCCAGCCACCCTTCATACCCAAGCCTGGATGACACCTATGCCTCCCTGTACAGAGGGTTTCTTGCCTCTGTACAGGGCGGTCACAGATGTCATCCAAGCTTTTCAGATACCAACAGAACACCAGGTCTAGTCTCCCAATCTTACCTTTGCTCCCATGACTAAGGGAAATTAGTGAATATTGTTGTAAATTAAAAGGTTAGATTGTATTCTTATAGGAAGCAAAAGTCACCAATAGAGAGGTGCTGTCTATGAGACTGGGTCGAATAGAAGGAACCTCTTGTTCAGGACAGTGGCAAAAAAAAAGTTATTACTCTGCTTTTTAAGTGCTCAGGCTTATCGATAATCACCACTGAGCAAGATGATGAGGGTAGATTACTCCTAACAAAATTAAAAAGTGGAGAAAACATATTTTATGCTTTGAATTTGTGTGCGCCTAATGTTGATTAAACACAATTTTGGGACTTGTTGAGTTCAAAATTAGCACTCCTTCCACAAAATGCTTCCATTATCTGTGGGGGCAATTTTAATCTCCCCATGTGACACTCATCTTCCAAATTCAAACCACCGAAAACATATGGGGCCTTACACAGTCTTTGTCAAAGCCACAAGCTTGATGGTGTTTGGAGGTTCTTTAATTCAGTCACACACTACTTCACATTTTTCTCCACACCACATATGAGCAACTCACACATACACTACTTATTGGTTGGCACTGCCCTTCTCCAATCAGTTAGTGATGCTGCGACTGAACCTATAGTTATTATATCTGATCATGGTGTATTTTCGTCATCATCCAAATTACCCAGGGCATTGAGAAATGTAACTATCAGCCTTTAAATGCAGAATTGTTAGAGGACAATTCAGAGGTCAAGAGTATTACAAGCAAATCAGAATTATTCATTCAGGAAAATTCACTTTCTGTATCTTCCCCTTTCTCCTTTTGAGATACCTTGAAGTGTTGTACCAGGGTGGGACAATTAATAGGATGGGAATGAAAAATAAAGAGTTTAAACACTTGCATTACTCCAAAAATGTTAAAATTAACAGACTTGAAATTTAACATAGACAAACCAAAGACTCTGGCTGTTATTACGACCCTGGTGGTCATGAGACTGCCAGGGCTGTGGTAGAGGTCGGACCGATGCTAAAGCGGCGGTCCGGCCTCCATATTTTGACTGTGGCAAAAGTGCCACGGTCTGACCGTCGGCATTGCCAGGTTGCTGCCGGTTGATAGACTGGCGGTGCTGGTGGTCTTAATTCGCCAGAGAAGCGCTGCAAGCAGTGTTGCCCTGGGGATTATGAGTCCTCTTTCCGCCAGCCTTTGCATGGCGGTGTCACCGCCATGCAAAGGCTGGCGGAGACGGGTTGCCGGGGGCCTCATGGGGGCCTCTGCTCTGCCCATGCACTTGTCATGGGCAGTGCAGGGGCCCCTATGGACAGCGATTGCAGGCAGTGAAAAGAGCACCCGATGCACTGCAACGTTACCACAGGCTCGATTACGAGCCGGCGTCGATGTTGTGGTGAGTTTCCCGCTGGGCCAGTGATAAACTCTTAATAGGGCCAGTGGGTGAAAAACCGGACTGAGGTCCTCCATCCAAAAGAGTTTGGCGGGCGGCCTCTGCCGCCCATCAAACTCTTAATGAGGCTCTCTATATTGATCTAATACCCCTAAACACTTGACATATGAATATAATAAATTAGTCAATGTGTTATCAAAAATAGACCCTCTTTATGAACCAGAAATAGGTTTTCTTCTTTTGAAATGGTTAGCATCTGAGCATAACACTTTCAAATTCTTTAAATGTTTACATTTTCATATGACCAAACCAGTTTCTACACTGCCATTCAAATGAGGTAAACACGTAAACAATCTGTCTACGCGGTTAAAATCCCTGCCAATCAGCAGATCTCCCTGCAGCATCGAGCCCACTTGTGCAGACATATTATGCAAAAAACCAAGTTGGTCCTGATTCGGGGCATAGACGCTACCCAGGGTGACCTCCCATCCAGACATCCTGCCTGTGTCTAGCACATATCTGCCCTCCTTATCAATGAGCTTGTGCAGGGGTTCAAAATGGACTCCTGGTTTAACCTAAAGCACCAACCCTCTTGCATAAGGGAAATAGGAGGTAGCTAAAGGTGGCCTCGCAATCTCCGCTGTAGCCGAGCTATTTCTACCCCTCCAAATGCATCTCTTTCAACATCGTTATATGAACATGTCTGCGCTTTAAGTACTGGTAAACTTCACAACGTTTGGTTGCCGATCCCAGAAACCGGACATTCCAAGTCATGCATGTAATATGTTGCGCTGTGATAGCCATGTAAATACCGACGGATCAAGTTGTCCTGCAAACAAACACATCCAGTCTCCCCTCCTCCCCGCCTCCCTTCACTCCCAATAACATATATCCTGCCTCGTAAAAACATCAACTAAAACCTCTTAATGAACTCCCCAACCCCAGGGCCGAACAGCAATGGCCTTCAGCCCGAACAAGTCAAGTTCTGTGAACGAAACCATGTCTTCTAAGTTGTTTCCCTATGCTCCTCCAGATAGCATGGTGGAGAGGGGGAATCTACTAGCAGTCTAAAGCCAGCAATGTCCCTCCTGCCCAACAAGTACAACAGTAGTCAGCTTCCGATGTGCCCATATCCATAAAGAACGACCATGTTTCCACCATTATGTATTGTGTTATTAGGCCCTCAGGATACATTATCCTTCATCTGGCGCTATCAGTCTGTTGGAGGGGGTTCACACCCATTAGCTTCTAGCCAGTGAGTGCTGAACAAATTTTGAACAGCCTTGTCGTGTCTGCCACCACCTTGATTGCTGCTTCTTTCTCAGTGTGGTTTTGCGATGGGGTAGGTTCCAATCGATGTTCCTGTCTTCGAACTTGCCATCGTTTTCCAGTAGGTCCCCGGATTTCACTCTCACTGTTTATGCCTCATCCCTGTCCAGGGGGTCCCAGCCTTGTGCGCCTCCAGCCAGTCCCATGCCTCACTGGGGTCGTCACAAAAATGTGTTTTGTGCTCTATTATGATTTTCAGTTTAGCCGGGAACAGCAAGGATTACTGTATCCCCATCTCTCTCAGTGCTGTCTTCAATTCTGCATAAAATGCTCTTTTTTCCTGTAATGCCGCAGTGTAATCAGGGAAAATATTCACTTTTCCATTCTCAATGGGGTAGGGGCCGTCTCTGCGGGCACAGTTCAATATAACATCTCTATTGCGATAATGCAGCAATTTGGCAATCTGTGCGCCAATTCCAAAGCGAAGAAAGGTGTGAGTCTGTTAGGGGCCGACGCAGTTTTGAGCCAAGCCTCGAGGTACGCCACATGTCGTTGCCTTCCACTCCTTCCAGAAGTCCCACCAATCGGATGTTATTGCACCTATTACGACCTTCCGCATCTTCGGCACGATATTCCAGTCTACGCACTCGGTCGATCAGTTCTGTGACTTGGTGCGTAACTGCTTTGTGAGCTGAGCATATGTCTGCCATATTGCGTTCTGTTTCCTGCACCCTGTACGCCAGCTTCCGGTGTTCAGCCTGCAGTAACCCCAGGCCCAATAAAGCTGCCCCAATATCTTGTTGCAGAGCGGTTTTGGTGTCCACAATCGCTGCTAAGATTTTATCAAATTGAGAACCCATGGTAGCGGAGATGGCCTCCTGTTCCACTGTCTGTTCAGACAATGTCTATGGCATGTTCACATCATCCTGAGCCACCTGAGAGGATTTCGCTCACAGTTTACCCATTGTGCACCAATTCAACTCAGCCACTCCTTGTCCAAGTCAGTTAATCATTCATTCGTCTTCTTCCAGTCTGGGTTTTCTAATAGGTAGATTGTTGTAGCACTATTCAGTGATGTAAGAATCAAGGCCTGGATCCCTGGCAGTGCCGCAATCAATGGAGGAGCCGGCCACCCCACTAAACGAACTTCGCCCAGGCAAATCCAAAGTATTTAGAGGGGGGTGGTCAATGGTCAGCATTCACTCTTCCTGTCTGCCTAATGGTGCAGCATGCCCCGGGCCTATGCACCAACACTCTGGTGCCATCCCGCTCGCGTGGCTTTCTAGGCCATAACATTGTCATTGGTCTTTCTGTCCCCCAAGCATGGCCCTTCTGTATTTATCTGCCATCTGCTCCCCACCTCAGAGGGTCACTGGTCGCCTTTTTCCAACAGCCCATCCTGGGGGAATCTTGTCTCCTTCACAGTGGCTCAATGGGATCGAGAGGTGCAAGAATGGGTCTCGAGTCCACCTGACCAGGCCCCGCACCTCACCCTTTCCTCGCAGGTTCTTCTGGCAGCAGCGTACGCCAGCCGACACAATCCGGCCACCTCCAATTCCGCCCATTAGCCTCTCTCTCCCCCGGGGTCATCAGACATCCCCAAGGTCTGGACCAGCTGTTCCGCACTCCTAGCGTGAGGGATGCGCAATCTGGCTGCCCGGGGCTTCTCTGTGACTGGGTCTTCTAGGGATACCCCCGGATCCCAAACTCCTCTGCAGTGGGCTGTACTGAGCGCGAGTTTCATGCATCCGCCATTGCTAGCTGCTAGACTTTGGGTATATTGGCCGAAGTCAAATAAATGAACTCTGACATGTGTTGGAATTATAAGAAGAACCTGGGGAAGTTGAGCACGTTTGGCAGTTGTCAGTCTTATTGGGTGGATATCGCAAACAGAACATCTGTTATCTTTAAACAACAGATGATATTAGTATTTCCCATGGTAATCCTTGGCCCACTAGCATCTCCACATCTTCCTACTCTTACCTTTGATGAATACACTGTACTGGACCTTTTGTTAACCATAGCAGTCAAACAGGTCCTTATGGACTGGAAATGTACCAACCCTATCAAATGCCACACTTCGTGGGCATTGGTGACATATATCTGGGATGCAAATCATTCACAATGCCCACTGCAGGCTTCTCATAGGTCGCCCAACAACATTTGATGGCCTCTAGCCAAATATATAGAGGAAGCCTCCAGTATTTAGATCCTCTTGCTCCATAGGATACTTCCTATGACACATCTGTTACACATGCTTCGACAATGTGAGTGGTAGCATACCTGACAGTGCATCCCACCCCCTCTTTCCCTATCCTCCTTCTCCTTAATTATCTTTGGTTAACAATACTTTTCTTATTATATAGATGTTTTCTCTGTCTCTTGCTTTTTGGGGTAGCGGAGCAACTATTCTTGAGTATTATTGTTGCTCTAAATTAACTACGTAACTGTCAATACATGTATTAATCACCAGTGGTTGCTCCCATATTTAGCGTTTATCACACAATGCATGTCATCTATGATCTTCTTTGCCTTGCTATTACAGAGCTACTATAGACGTCGATATTGATGCTGATAATTATTGAGCAATACCCCCTTCTTGATTTGACTTCTGTAATGCTGGTTATTTGGTTTGATTCTATTTTACTGTGAAATGTGACGGATGCCTTTTGCTTCTACAGCCTGGCAGCAGTCAGCAGTCAGCATCATCTGTGGTGATGGAATAGTTTGAGAAGCGGTGGATGTGATGAAGGTAGGCGATCTTTGAACTGCTCCCACCACACCTCCTCCAAGGTCGATAAGACCTTATTAGATGAGACAATGGAAACCTAGAAAGGGTGAGTGGGCAAGATTAGTGTGAAAGCAAGTGCTTTGTCAATGATAGCACCATTCCACAGACAGTCAACAGAGGATGTAACGTCTGAGTGAGGAGGTATTATAGAACAGATGAAATAGTACAGCAAATGACACGTATCAGTGCAGAACAAATCCATATTTGATAAAACCCAGAGTATGTCACATACCCTTAGCACACACAGTCCCTCTCACAGTTAGAACAGATAATATCGCCATAGCCCATCACAAACCCAGACCTATTATACACCCAGGGTCCATCACATACTGAGGGCCCATCAGATACTCAGAGTCATTCATGTCACTAGGATTTATCACATACCCAGGGCCCATCATCCACTTAGGGCCGATCACATCCCCAAGGCCTATTGTAAAGTCAAGGCCAGTGATGTAATCAGGGCCCATCACATATCCAATGCACCACTTACACTGAATCCATCCAATTCTTATAGTTCGTCCAATTTCCAGAATCTATTACATCCCAAAGGGCCCATCAGATACCCAGGGATTATGATATATCCTGGGTCAGTCACATAACCAGGACTCCTAACATAATTAAGTCCTCTCCTATACCCAAAGCCCATCTGTAAACTCAGTCATGTATGCAGTGCCCATTATATACTCAATGCCTATTACTTGGCTGAGGAAATCATATACAGCACTCATAATATCCCTGGGCTCATTACATATGAAGAACCCATCACATTCCATAAAGGCGCATCAAACACTGTTCGATGCATACGGGGTGCCTGTCTTCACTTTATAGTGGGGAGGGAGTGTGAATTAAAAAATGTGGTGGCAAGGGGTTTCTACAGGCACCGCCAACAATTAGGCACGGACCGGCATCGTAGAGATTTTGGAGTGTGAATATATATGTATGTACACACATATACAAACACACACACACATTGGGTTCATTACATACATAGGAGGGCCATTAGTTAGCTAGAGCCAATCGTATATCTTGGTCCTTCTCATAACATACCCAATATCCACTGCCTTTTAAAGTTCATCATAGAAACAGGGCTCATCACTTACTTACGACAGAGTCCATCAAATCGTCATCTAATTTCGAGGGGCCATCATAAATGGGAACGCATCATATATCAAATGCCTCAGTAAGTACTTGTAAAGGAAGATGGCCTGGAAGCCCAACTTTGTTTATTTTGTGCGTTTCCAGGCTGTCTTCATTTACATGAAGCAGTTGCTGTGCGTAACAAAAGTATGGCAACTGTGATACTGAGCCCTGTGGTGGCAGGGTCAAAGACATGGTTAAAAAAAAAGCAAAATATTTTCATAAGTATGTTTTGTTTTTAAACCTTCACATCAATTTCATATCAAGTAATGCACAGACATTAAATGAAAAATGATTGCAAATTAAACTCATTGGTGGGAAATACACTCTTTTACATTAGGAAATGTAATTTGGCTAATGTGAACACTGCAGATGTCTATTTGTTGGACCAGAGAGTTATGGAATTGAATCCAGGTTGGCACAGTGTGGAATAGTGACTTGTGTATTTATAGTGCTATGAGGTCCCAGCATGCAACAGAAAACACCATGAATATGCAAGTCATTATCTTACAGTTGTATTACTCATAGTATAAGATAGGCTGCCACACAATGATTTAGTGTATATGATAAAACCAATAATTTTAAATAATGTCATAGATAAATAGATTGTACCTTATCCAGGTGTTTTATAAGTCAATTAAAAGCACGCTTTACAAAACTCAGCATCCTTACATGACCTCCCAAATATAATTTTGTTCTATCTCGATGCATCAAGTGACTCCATAAATGAAAGGACTATATACCCACCCCTTTTAACCTTTTCATTCTCACACACATGTATCTCCAGATCACCATTAACAAAACAGGGATGGTTGTTTTTATCAAAAAGTATGGGAATTGTTTTTGTAAATTTAAAATCTATTGGGCACCTTTGTCCTCATACACTTGGCCTAAGTTGACCTCTGTATACGTGCAGATGTCATTTCAGGTGAGTCGGGGGGGCAGGGAACATGCCAAAAGGGTCATATTCAGAGCCCCCAATGCCCTGGATCCCTGGGGCATCAGAGTAATAACCCAGGAGAACTCAGAAAAGAGCAAAATCCATGGATAGTGTCAAAGAGATAGTCTATGTGGTCTAATTATTTGAATTTACAAATGGACAGAGACAGCTTTCCCACTTCCTCAGAGAGCTGCCCCGAAGAAGGTGTTTACAAATGTTGGCTCTTTTTTTATTTAAAGCACTATTACTACCATTAGTGTAGCAGGTGCATTGGCCCTAGGGCAATGATGTGGGGGCCACTTCACCTTAATAATGGATGTGTTATTAGCACAAAGGGGCATGGGGATCCATGTTCCTTGATAGCACTGGGGCCCAGATTACTCTTGCTATTCAGGGAACAAATCCCAAGCATCAAAGGGAGTGAGATATCGGTATTTATCCCCTTTTTTGACACGAAGGGCCAGGCAGTCTGCTTTGAGCCTCTCTCATAGGAGT
Organism: Pleurodeles waltl; assembly: GCF_031143425.1. Classification (NCBI taxonomy): domain Eukaryota; kingdom Metazoa; phylum Chordata; class Amphibia; order Caudata; family Salamandridae; genus Pleurodeles; species Pleurodeles waltl. The sequence continues at coordinate 659,810,475 of NC_090440.1, forward strand.
GATGAATCAGTGGAGTGGGCAAGAAGTAGGTATCCAATATGCTAGACATAAATGGTTAACGTCCTTGAGCGATCACTTATCCGTCAAGATAAAATTCCAGTTGCACAAATAGTCTAAAGTTGTTCATTTTAAGTTGATCTAGTGATTCACCAGGGGTGGTTCCTTCGCAGTGGCGAAGGAGCATCGTCCTACTGGCTGAGCCAGCAGGTGCAGGGAGGGGCAGGGCTGGTCCATGGGAGGGGGAATTGAGTCAGTACACTAATTGTGCATGTCAGTTTTGTCGGCCATCATAGGCCAGCCAAACTGACAAGCGCACTTAGGTTTCTCCAATCCGCCAGCGTTGCACAGCCGGGTTGGAGAAACTGCACAGACCCCAGTGCACTGTCTGAGTAGCAGACCAAGCCGCTCAGACCAATCGTGATGCTGCTATCATGGTAGGTTTGGCATGAGGGCAGCGTCAGGATTGCTGGGGAGCCTGTGCTAGTGTCTCAGGGAATGCTGGGGCACCACATCAAGGGAAGAGGACTGAGGAGGGTGGCGGCGGCAGCAGAAGAAACAGGTAAAAAAAAAATATATATATTATTTTATTTCACATGCTTGAATCATTTCCCGTTGTTGAAGTGGGAGTCCCACGGTACCATAGTAAAGCAGAATGAAATAGTATCATAGACTATAATACCAATGCAAAGTCAGTTTATTGCCTATCTATGTTCCTTTTAAAAAAAGAACCAAACTTGAACCATAACCAATCTGGTGACAGCACCCTCTAGAACACTCCCTACAGAGGCTGAGTCTCTCAGATTTTCTACCGCACGTCATGTAAAGGACTTCTCCCTGAGCTCTGCTCAGTTTTTTCCTACACATCCCAACTTTTCTTCATCTACAATGCCTGAATCTTCTAAGAAAGCCCTCTTCAGATGCTGCAGGTCCTGTGGGAAGAAAAGGTTACATGTGGATGATCCAGACAGAGACTGTCTCTACTGCCTTTACCCTCAATATCAGGTAAAGGAGTGCAAGATTTGTCACACTTTCCCTTCTAAAACCTTGAGGGACAGGGAGGGGAGGCACTTCTGTGGCTACAGAAGTGTAAATCCCAAACATCTAGCTCTTCTGAAGAGGACAGGGATTCATTTCCGAGACCCCACAGAAGGTCAAAATCCTCTGATCATGGGGCTTCTGAGGAGGAGTAAAAACTACTTGGAGGTACATCATAAGGACCTTCTGAGAAATATGAAACTTAAACTCATCTCCACAGGGATAGCCTCCTCCCAACCCTCTACTCCATCTGTGAAAAAAAGGGACCAAAGGCGTTCTTCCTTTTTCAGAACCATTGACGAAGAGAACAAAAATTCTTTTCAGTACACCGTCGATGACAACAACACCGTCGACATTGGTATAGATGATGACCATCATTACCATCTCATCCACGAAGCCATCGTCATCGAGAACCTCAACTACTGCAGATATTAACGCTCCCATTTTGTTTATTAAGGTGATTCCCTCCATTAAGTCACCATTGACAGTAGAGTTGATCTCAACTACACCAGAGTAGATGAAGATACAGTAGTCAAAAACACGGTCGACAAAAACACCATCAACAGCAGCACCATCGACAATAGCACCATCAACAGCAGCACTGTCGACGTCAACAGAGTCGACCATACCACTGTCGACGACAGCATTGTCTACAACAGCACCATCAACAACAGCACTTGGAGGACAGCTCCATCGACTAAGAAATCCTTAACATCGACGCCTCAGTTTACATTCATATTGTCAGTGCCGGCGTCCCATTGATGAACTAAGACTGCTCTAAGGACTGAAGTGACCTCTCCAAGCAAGGTTTCAGCTTTGCTACCCAGTCACTTATTGGACTAGGAAGAGTCTAACGATGACAGGCTTTTTGGGGATGCACACAGTCCTTCTGAGCTCCAGATGAAATACTAGGAGGAAGATGATGATGAGGAGGACGACCAACAATGCTATAAATTTTACTATGCCCCTTCTAGGTGCCATTATGAGCACTATGAGTACTACCCGCATCCTCAGCCTAGGCAAGATGTTATGCAGATGCCTATTTCTCTAGTTCAGGATCTACAGGCCATGCTGCAGGATTATGAAAAAAAAATCCTGAACCTCCACAGGAGCAGCCACTCACACCACCCCAACCTGCTTCTCCTGTCACGCCAAGGAACATCCCTCTGCGGAAACACCCAGAATGACACTTGCCTCGAATATTGCAGCACCTCCAAGGGAGGACCTCTCGTCCTCACAGGATAAGAGGGAGGAAGGTGAGATCCCTGACCCTCAACATCAACGGGACAAATTGGATGGCTACCTCATCCCTAATCTGTCTCCTCCACTACCTTTATCCTTCAGACTCTCCCCCAGATGACATCAGGGTTTTTCATAATCTGATGGATGAGTTGCAGCATGAATACATCTTCCAACTTCTGTTAAGCAGACCGATTGCTTTCTTTATGATTTTAAAGAGCAAGCTAGAAAGTCTGTGAGAGCCATCTCCGTTTTAGACTACATCTGGGATGAAAGAATAAAGATCATGAAGAATCTGGCTATGGTACTGCCAATATCACTTCACCTGGACAGAAAATACAAAGCCACAGATGATTCCCCCGCTGGCCTCACCAGCCAAACCTGACTCTTTCATCTCACAATCAGTGCAAAAGTGCTAAAAAAAAAACTTCCACCCCCATCTCTGCACCACAAGACAAGGAAGGTAGACACTTGGACAGCATAGGGAAAAGATTCTCTCTTGTGTCTGACATCACCGTTTGAGCAACCAACTCACTAGCAATTCTTGGGTGCTGTGACTGCCAGATGTGGTCAGATGTCAGCAGTCTGCTTGATTTGATCCCTGAAGACAGGAAGGCTGAAGTGAAAAAGATATTGCAGGAAGGTGAACATACTTCTTCAGAAATTATAGACTGTGCTCTCAACATAGACTCCACAGGTTTTCATCAGTTGGCTGCAGCAGTAGTCTTGAGTCTCCAAGGATGGCTCAAGGCTATCTCTTTTATACTGGAGATCCAATCAAAGATCCTGGACATGGCCTATGACAGTGAAACTTTGTTTGGATAACATATTGGCCTTATTGGCTACAATGGCAGACATTGACACTGCTAGGTCTCTTGGCACTCTCCAGTTTAAGAAGATGCCCTTTTGGGGAATTAGAGGGAGAGGTTTCTCTAGCTACAGAGGGGGCTATCAACGACCTCAGGATTACCAACCTCAGTCTCAATATACGCACGCCTATCATCAGGCCTTCCGCCAACCACCCTCAGCAGCCTATAAAAAGCAAGGTGCGTGCTGGAAGCATTGTCCCCCCAGTTTTGTAATACAGGCTTCAAAGAGTGACTTGGACCAGGTACTGTCTGCATCCGCTCCTTCCACCCTTGTGGATGGGAATATCTGCAACTACCTCACCCAATGGAAGGTGATAACTTTGGACAAATGCGTTTTGGACTTAGTAAACTACAGACATACCCTGGAGTTTGTGCAGAATCAACCAAACAATCCTCCAAAAGGAGCACACCCACCTAGTCTTCACTTACTGAGAAAGGAAGCTCTAAAAATGCTGACCAAGCATGCAATAGAAAAAGTTTCCTTCTCATCACAAACGCACGGGATTCTACTCCAGTTTTTTCCTTGTAAGAAAAAAGACAGGGTAATGGAGACCCATCCTCAACCTCAGGAAACTGAACAAATTCTGCATGAACAATCTTTCTGCATGATTACTCTGTCCCACATTCTCCACCTGTTAAACAGCAGAGATTACATGACATCCTTAGATTTAAAAGATGCGTACTTCCACATTCCCATACATCCCAATCATTGCAAGCATCTCCGTTTGACCGTACCCATTACCACATCAAAGTCCTTTCCTTTGGCCTCAAACCTGCTCCTTGAATTTTCACCAAATCTGCCCCGGTGGCAGCCACACTCCGCGAGCAAGGTCACCAGGTATTCTCCTACCTAGATGACTGGCTGCTAAAAGCCTCAACAGCGCAGCAAGCTTCCAAAGCTAACAAATCCTGCCTATCACTGTTTCACAGGCTAGGCCGCTCTGTAAACTACTCAAAATCCTCCACTATTCCAAGTCAAATTATAAAGTTTTTTGGGTGCCAACCTCGATACAATCAGAAAGAAGGCATATTTATTGCAAGACAGGGAGCAAAGGTTGTCAAGCCTGGCTCGACAGATTTTCAAAAGAAAGTCAGTTTCAGTATGAGTGTTCAAATCACTGTTGGGCATGACCTCCTCCTACAATAAACCTAGTCCCGCAGACATGACTAAAAATGAGGCCATTGCAAGATGAGCACCAATGGATCTAAACAAAAGGCTGCTTCAAAGACTTGATCAACATTACCCCAAGATGAGGGAGACACTAGCATGGTGGTCTCAAATAAATCATCTCTCTCAAGGTCCCACATTTTTGACTTCAGTGCCAGACTTCATCATCACGACCATTGCCTTCTTTGAGGGCTGGGACGGCAATTTACAGGACCTACAAATCCAGAGGAAATGGTCCACACTTAAAAAATCAATGCACATCAATTGCCTGGAACTGAAAGTGATATCCTCAGTCTACAAGCTTTTCTGCCATGAATGGCAGGTGCCTCTGTGCTGGTCTGTATAAATAATACAACCAGCATGTATTACATCAGCAAGCGGGGGAAAACAGGTCTCTATCTCTTTCTGGCTCACAGTCCACAAAATATCTCTCAAACCTGAGCATGTGTCAGGAGTGAACAATACCTTAGCAGGACACTAAGGAAGGCTATTTTTGTTTTTTTTAAACTGAATATGTAGTCTATTTCGGTAAATCCCCTATCAATGCGGGCTACCCATCTTATATGCTGCATGAGGTCAACGTCCGTAATGTAGATATCATCCACGCATGACTGTGCCTAAGGGTCAATGTTGTGTAAAATAGATGTGACACGAGCTGAAAACAGATCTGGACTGTTCTTGTACCCTTGTGGGAGTCAACAGAATTTTCTGAGAGCCTAAAGTGCTGAAACTGAACTTTCCCTACTTTCAGGTGCTATATTTTGGCAGAAAAACCCATTGGAAATATCCAGGGTAGTTTTGTATTTTTTGTGCACTGTGGGCCTGATTTATACTTTTTTAGCACTGCATTTGCATCATTTTTTTATGCAAAAGCTTTGCAAACTTACAAAATTAAATTAAATTTTGTAAGTTTGTTCTGCTTTTGCGTAAAAAAATGAAGCAAATGCGGCCCTTAAAAGGTATAAATCAGGTCCTATATGTTCATAAGTGCTGTGCTGTGTGCATTTTGTATAGCAAATGTGCGAGTGTAGCTGTTTAAATGTCTGTAGCCTAAAACTATTCGGTATGAATGGTTGTGTTTGGCTATGGGGAACAATGGATTGTTCATTGGTGAAACACAGGGCTCGATTACACCCTGGTATTCTAACTGTGTGAGGATTTTCCTCACGGGTGCTTTTTTGGGGATTTTGGGGTTGAGGTTGAAATTTAATTGGTATTACATGATGGGGGAATCTTTATCCCACCCTATTTGGTTGTGCTACTGCCCAATCAATGGCATGAATTTCTACATGCTTTCTGGGAACAAGGGGTGAGAAATATTTTTCAATAATCTCTTCTCCATATACGAGATCACGGAAAAACTCTGCTGGCCAATCCTTTTCGACCAGTAAATATCATAAATGGTGATGATATGGTCCCAAAACATAGCAGCAATTGTGCGTTCAATGTCTCCCTCCAACTGCATAGTTACTTTATACACCCTGTGACACGCATGTCTGCAGTCTCAACTTGTCAGAAGTCATCAGTTGCTTTCATCTCCATATGCTCTTGAAGATCCTGGCTAACTATTGTGACCTCTGCCACACCATCTACCAGTGCCAGTGCCCACTTCCTGTTCTTCAGTAAAGCCCTCTTCCTGAGTGGCATATCATATTACAACTGCTGCCACTTTTCTCTTTTGGTTGGGGAGTTTCTCTTCTTTCTTAACAGAAACTTCCGACAAGCGTTATGAGTTTTGAGTCCTTTCTCGGTTTCACGTCCTCGGTTCGCTGCTCTGACTGCCCACCTCACTCACTGCGTTTTTCCTGTGAGTCCTGAAATTAACAAGATTGGCATGTATCAGTATATTGATATCTGTCAGGCATTTTTATATTGTCTCTATTTCTAAGATTATGGTGGTCATTATGACCCTGGCAGTCTTCTGACCGCCAGGGTTAATGTGGCGGTATCATTTCCAACAGGCTGGCGGTAATGACCGTCAAACTATGACCATGACGGTGATCCCTCCTATACACAGCCAATGTACATACCAACCGCCAGCGCGGTATGAACATCGAACACGGCGGTAGCCACCTAAAGGTAGGCAGAGGACAAGGATCCGCCCACCATATTACATAGCACACCACCATGATTTCCAGGGCGGTAGCAACTACACCAAAAGCCTGGCAGGAACACATCATTTAAAAGGACACACTCACCTCCAGGGAGACACAGGAGTCCGTGATCGCCATGGAACCAGAACTGCAAGTCTTCCCGATGCTGTACCACGCCATGGCCGTGTTGGAGCACCAACACCGATGAAGACGACGACAGTGAGTACAGCCGCCTAGCACACAAGAGAGAGAGAGGGGAGTGACACACATGCAGAACACAAACCATACACACACCACACACCAAGAAACACATTCACAGGAAAATAACAGTAACAGAACCCCAGACTAAAGTAACCCAGGACATAAACACAACTGCAGAAATAAATGCAGGCCCAAAGGCCAGTCCAAAGTCACAAATGCCCACAGGGCAAAGTCCAAGCCCCAACTTGACTCCTGACAACATCGGGACTCCACTGTTCAGGGGCATCATGTTGGAAATGAGAAGGCATCTCAGGGGGCAGGGGAGTGGGGTGGGTGGGGGTTGCATCACATTGTGAGGGGGCTCATGGTTCTGGAGGAGGCTGGCTGCCCACTGGTTCTGGAGGGGGCTTCCTGCCCACTGGTTCTGGAGGGGCTTCCTTCCCACTGGTTCTGGAGGAGGCTGTCTGCCTACTGGTTGTGGATGGGGCTGTCTGCCTACTGTTTCTGGATGGGTCTGCCTGCCCACTGGTTCTGGAGGGGGGTTCCTGCCCACTGGTTCTGGAGGGGGCTGCCTGCCCACTGGTTATTGATGATGCCCCTTGGCTTCTGGATCTGGATTCTGCTCCTTGGCCTCTGGTTCCAGATGCTGCTTCTTGGCTTCTGGTACCAGATGGTGCTCCTTGGCCTCTGGTTGCAGATGCTGCTCCATGGGCTCTGGTAGCGGATGCTACTCCTTGGCTACAATTTTGAGTGGGGGCTCCTTGGCCATGGTTTAGAGTGGGGCTTCATGTCCAGGTATTTTGTTGGGGCCTCCTTGTCCAGGGATTTTGTTGGGGCCTCCTTGTCCTTGGATTTCTGTGGGGCCTCCTTGGATTTCTGTGGGGCCTCCTTGGCTCTGGATTTCTCCAGGGCCTCCTTGGCCTTGGATTTTTGTGGGGCCTCCTTGGTGTTGGATTTTGTTGGGGCCTCCTTGGCCAGGGATTTTGTTGGGGCCTCTTTGGGCAAGGATTTTGTTGGGGCCTGCTTGGCCTTGGATTTCTGTGGGGCCTCCTTGTCCTGGGGTTTGAGTGGAGTCTCCTTGGCCCTAGGTTTTGGAGGTGGCACCATGGTCTTGCCAGTCTGTCTGGGAGCGGGCTGCACTTTAGCCCTCCATTTTGTGGGGGAGGAGTGTCCTTGGTGCGGGGGCCGGCTTCTCACTCTTGTGCCCCTTAGTGGCAGCTGGAGACTTTGGGGTGGAGGTGTGTCAGACTGGGTCATCAGGAGGTCAACAGCCTCCTCACTGAGGACAGCAGGACTGACTGGGGCAGGGCCTGAGGTGCCTGGGGCGGAGGCGATGCCCACCGTCCTGGGTGAGCGGGCATTGGCAACTCGGTGCGGGGCTACTGGGAGGGTGGTACTGGTACGGGGGTGGTGGTAGAACCTGTAGCTGGGGTGGTCCCAGAGGGGTCCCCCACCACCAGGGAGCTCCCATCGGAGAGCAAATCAGAGTCAGTGGTGTCACCTCCTGTCCCCGCCGTGGTGCTCCCCTTGTCCTCCATCCCACTGATCCCCTTGGTGTCGATGGACTCTGCCTCCTGGGTCCCGTGGGCTGCAGCTCCCTCACTCGCCAGAGCCCCTGCTCCTTTGCCAGATGAGCTAATACACACATGGACAAGATGACAAAAGAACAGAGAGGAAGGGAGAGATAAAGGGAGCCCAGGGACAATCTCAGCACCAACAGCACAGATGGCAGACACATCACTGTCACACACTGAGACTGAGAATGGGCAGTACGGACCACACTGGCATACCACTGGCTAAGTACCACAGCAGGTAGAAGCCAAACACTGCGAGCTACACACAAATTGGGACCAGCTAAGCCCTGTCTGAGATGGGAAGCCACCTACCTAGCTATTTAATACATGCTTTCCACCCTGTTAACCTGAGCTGGACCACGCAGCAATATCTGAACTGGCATATTGGGTCATCCACTGACTAGTACCCTGCACCCAAATCCCATGCCAGGCAACAGAGATGGTTGACATACACAATTTACTCACCCCTTGTGGCTGTTGTGATGCCCTCAAGTGCCCATCCATCTCTGGGTAGGCTACCTCCAGTATGCAGGCCATCAGGGGGGTCAGGTTCCGACAGGCGCCCCTCCTTCATTGGTAGGCCGTCCCCAGCTGGGCCTTCGTGGTCTTCCGGGCCCAGCATCTCAGATCCACCCACCGTTTCCTGCAGTGGGTGCTTCGCCTGCTTTAGACCCCCAGGCTCTGCACGTCTTTGGCAATGGCACGCCACAACCCCTTCTTCGGATGGGTGCTGACCTGCAGAGGAAAAACAGAAGGCGGGAAACCATGAACCTGACAATCCAGCCTGTCACACATATGGCCCTCAAAAAGCATTTCCCCTCATCAGGCGCACACATGACCCGTATCCCTGCATTAACGCTGCCACCAGCCACACCTCCATGAAATCATGTTTTTATGCAACGTACCCATGGTATACTCACCTGTTGGTCTGAAGGCCCATACTACTGCCCATACTGGGGTAGGACCCCGTCCATGAGGCACTCCAACTTCTCTGACGAAAAGGCTGGGGCCCATTCGCCTTTTGCACGAGCCATGGCAGGTTCCAGACACAGGTCACAGCAGCACACGCAGTGGAGATGTCGTCCTGTGGAAAGTCAGGAATCAAGGGAAGTGGTAGAAAGGAAATGGCGGTCACGTCCGCGGCTGTGAACACCGTCACCGCCGGCGTAGATCGTCATTGGTTCCCATTATCCATAGAGGGCCATGTTAGTTTATGAGGACTTGCACTGCGATGCAGAACGCCTTCCGTTATGACGCTAACGCCAGCGGAGTAAGGTCATTTCCACCTGTCCATGAATACAGGATAGGCGGATGCCATTTTCTAATGCTGGTACACATGTACAGATTATTTAGTTCATAACTGTAGTCGAATGTACTCACCTACACAATTCCAGTGTTCAACATACAAGCATGCTCTGTGTACACTGCTGTAGTGTGGTCATGGTTCCTGTTGTCTCTCCTTTCTTAAATTTGGGTCCCTTAGGTATAAACCACTGTGGAGGAATAGGAGTAGGCACACACCGGTGTACAGACCCCTTGTGGACTTGGCTACACTGGAGGACCGGCACATCATACCCACCTATCATTTGGACAGCACCACAATCACAGAGCTGTGTGAACAATTGGAGCCTGATCTGCTACCTGCTATCCGTAGCACCACAGCAATCCCCCCACTTGTGCAGGTACTCTCAGTGCTCCATTCCCTGGGAACAAGCTCTTTCCAGGTGACAGTGAGCTTGGCTACAGGGATGTCACAGCCAATTTCTCTATTGTGCTTGCAAGAGTTTTGTCTGCCTTGCTGAAACACACGTGCAGCTACATCGCATTCCCCCAGGTACATGATTTACCCACTGTGAAGGCTGGATTCTATGCAATGGGACATATACCTCATGTTATAGGGGCCATCGACTGGACCCATATTGCCTTAGTCCCCCCTAGGGCCAATGAACAAGTGTACAGGAATCGGAAGAGTTTCCACTCACTCAATGTCCAGATTGTGTGCCTGGTTGACCAGTACATCTCCCATATCACTGCCAAGTATCCAGGGTCGGTGCATGATGCCTTTGTCCTGAGGAATAGAAGTGTCCCACAGCTGATGGCACAACTACAGAGGCACAGAGTGTGGCTGATAAGTGAACCTGTGTCCCCACCCAATGTTTGTGAGTGTATGCCTTCAGGAGTCATAGCCCATGACATTGTGCAGGGCTAATGTGCGTCCTTTACTTCTTACAGGTGATTCCGGCTACCCAAACCTGTCATGGCTCATGACCCCTGTTAGGAATCCAAGAACAGCTAGATTCAGGTGCCTCCATCTGACAGGTGGATCTCTATGCTACTCCCCTGAGAAGGTCTGCAGAAACGTTGTTGTGTGCTGCATGTTGCATAAGTCAGCCCTCAGACGGCATGTACCCTATCTGCAGGAGGAAGGGGTGACAATGCAGCTGTGAGAGCAATGGACACTGAGGACAGTGTGGAGGAGGAAGACGAGGAGGATGTGGACAACAGGTCACATTTGATCCAGCAGTACTTCCAATGACACTCAGGTAAGACTTGAACTGAACATTTCTACATTTTAGTGTTGTACTGTGTGACTGCAGCATAATGCCAGGCATTCCCTTTGCATCCCACCTGACTGTCACCTATGCCTTCCCTTATTGCAGATGTTGGTGTTCCAGCAGTGTACTGCTGTGATGTGTACAGACCATGGTCTCCAAGACTACATGGGAGATATTTGTGGGAAAGGAAATTAGTGAGAATACATGTGATTAAGAATGTCTTCTTAAGTTTAGGTTTACCTAGATAAACTACACCCATCAGACTTATCTTTGTCTTGCCAGAAAGGCCAGGAGTATCAAGGCACTAATAACACATGCCCCAGATGTTTACAGACACAGGACATTCAGGCGTACTGACCAGAGATAACAGAGATTATTACTAAAGAAGTTTCAGGGTTAGAGATTGTGCTTGAGCCTCTGCGGTGTTGCTGGGCCAGTTTCCTAGATCCAAACCGCTATGGCACGATATGTAAATGTACAGACCTAGCATTAGTTGTTGTAAAGAAAAAAATAGTGATGGGAAGGAAAACAAAAAGGCCCACTGATATTCATGGATGACTTTTAGAAGTGGAGAAAAGGACATGTGCATAAATGGTCACACCCATGATTCTGTGCAGGGGAAATACTAACGGTCTGTCACGTGACTCTTGGGCTACTATTCTGGTAGTTCTGGAGGGCAAGTGCGATGAACGCCCACCCTGACTATGCTTGATGTGGGTTTTATATCTTATGTGTAGATGAAGCAGCAGACAAGTTACTGTGGTTTATGGGTGGCTGTGGGGCACGGTGGGTCACGTACAACATTTCAGCAACGTCCTACGAGGAAGTAACGTCACGAGTTTGAAATAATCGCACATTTACATAATGGGTTGTTTTTGTTTATTGTTACTGACTTTTCAGTTGCACTGTTCACTTTGACTGGCCACTTCTGTTGTTTATGCATCACTAAGAAGGTGGTTGACCTGTGTAGGTCAGTGATCCTTTGATTTTATTTTATTTTTCATCACATAACCTTTTTATAGTAATTGTGTAGTGAACCAGAGAGAATTATATTTTTCCTTTACTACTCAGCTCGAGCGAATGGCCTTTTTTCCTTTACTGCTCTGCTCATTGTCTCTTTTATGAAAATCAATAAAGACCCATTTAAAAAAAAAAACATAAAGATTTTAATTCCGACTTGGCCTGTTCAGGGAAAAGTCTAGCAAAACTTAAACAGAGAAATTGTTTTTTCGCTTTAATTTCACAATCAGCTGAATCTTTTAGATTTCTTTGCACCATTTGTTTCAGTCCTCCTAACAGGGTAACGCCCCCTTACATAGATTATGCCTGGCACAGGCATAATGTGGCACAAGGGGTTACATAGTGGCGCAATGCATGCATTGCACCACTTTGTAAATCTGGTGCAGGGATTTTGGCCCCACTGGGCTCAAGGCCCTTTTAAATCTGGGCCCAAATCTCTTGATTGCCCATAGCCTGGATTTATCTGAAAACAGTCTTGTGGAGTGTTTGTTATCCTATTTTTTCTATGACCTCACTTTCCTTCTCTTCTTTTCTTTTACAAGTGCAGGGATTTCCAATCTGGAGTCCTCGGAAAAGAAACATGAGGCACAGGTAAGTATTCTGAATTGGAAGGCTATTTATAATGGTAGTTCCTCTTCTTCCTCTGCGTCTTGCTATAGGTTATTATCTTGCCTCCTCTTTTCCGGGGTCTCTTCTTATTCGCCATCTGTATCTCTTGCTGGTTTTTCTCTCTCTGAAATTGCATCATATAGCTCTGGTCCTTTCTGAGGCTTCGTTTTATGTGGAGCCTTCCCGTCCCTTCTCCCTTCTGAAGTGATTCACGCTACAATAGGCAAATAAATAGGGTGAAAAGAAAGAAAAAAACAACCAAAACATAAATTCTCTCGTATGTAGAGGAACCACTTAACAAGAAATGTCTGTGAGATTTTCCCATTTCTTTTATCCTTACTCTTTCTTTTGAATCCACTCTTTCAAGTAATTTGTTTTGTTAAATGCTTTTTCCTTTCTTTTGTGTAGCAAAAACCTTGCCCCCCCTTCCTCTCCTGACTAGTTGGAGCCGTGAATCTACTTTCTCCAGCCTGTGCCCACCACCCTCATACCCGAGCTAGCTATGCTCCTCCTGGAGCATAACAGGACCGAGGGCCTCTTTGGAGGTATTCGTCCTCAGAAGGCCCTTGCCCTCGCATTGGCCTGATGCTTCTCTTTCACTGCTTCTGGTCCTGGAGTGCGCTCTCTGCCAATGAGTCCTTTGGCATCCCACACTCTCTTCCTCGACTTCACTTTCTTTCTTCCTCTCTGCCTTTTCTAGGCATTGCCTACTCCTCTTGTAGCCCTTTGCCTCATTTTATTTAGGCTCGGTTTCCCTGTTGAAGACAAGGTCCTTTGTTTCTATGTATGTTGGCGCGTCTTGGTTTTGTCCTCTCTCTATTGTAACTGTGTATTTTTTCAGGTGTTGGTGATGGCATTGTCCACTGGGGAATCCCAAGTTAGTGTCCCTACTGCTTCCCCATCTACTCTGTCCCCCTTATTACACTTTTCCGAAGTTTCATGTTTCCCAGCAGTGCATTTAAACTGCAGCCCAGCAAGAGCAAATTAGTATAGACATATTTTTGTCCTACATTTTGGTAGTTTAATACATACTGGTGCTCATGTAACATTTAGTTTCAATGCGATAGGTGTATGTTTGCGAAACCTACCATAGTCTTACAGGACAGTTGAATAGACCAATTTGGTGAAATCAATTTTACCAGTACTGTTCTAAACCATGGTCCCTGCTGACATAAAGAGCCCTTGTTGCATCCAGAGTGGTCCAAAATGATGGACCACTACAAAAGACTATTTTGAACTGTAAATATGGTAACAATCTTCCGAGCGGCAATTTAGCTAGTTGAGCAGAGTGTACTTGAGGTAAATATTGTCTTTAAATCACTTTGTACAGAGTAAGTATAGCATATCCAATCACTAGTGAGCTACAGTTATTTCTAAGGCAAGATCTATCAACATAATAGTCATGATCACAATTATATGTTGGTGCATCGGAAAGATCAAGGTGTGCTTGATCAAATGTTCTGTTACAGAGAGGTAATCATGTGGGACCTCATGCTGGGCGCGGTGCAACAATAAAACAGGGTTCAGAATGGGACATCAGAATAGAGTGATATGAGAGGAAGAAGGCAAAATAAATTTGTACTGTGACATTCTTGCCGTGGACAAGTGTTTGGTTTAAATGGAGAGCACTGTGGCAACTACAGTCATAATAGGGATTGGGCTGAAAACCATGTTTTCAGATGCTTCCACATAATAGGAGGCAGCCACCACAGGTCATAGACAAGTTGGAAGTACTGCAGCAACTGCTGTGAGAGAGGTGAAATAGTAGGTAACAGATTTCTTATGACCTCTGTGATATTGCACAAATACCCCAGAGCCAAACCCATATTTTTTAATAAAAAAGAAAATTGGCCAGAGCACACAGAATGTTGTGTCCAAAAGTGTTGCAGGGATGAAAAGCCCTGGTGGTTTGTCGAAGGTAAGCGAAAGTTTGAGGTTGAAGAAAACGTCCAGAGTCCTGTTAGTGGGAATTGCCTTTATTCGTAGGTGTTGAAGAGCATGATAATCGCAGAAAAACAGCCAACACGTGTTTTTGTCACACAAGTGACTTCATCAAGGCTGTAAAAGATATTGATAAAAGCAACAGTTGGTATATATAAGTGTGTGGAATCAGTAATGAACTCATGTAGAAAAGAATCCAAACCAAAAACCAGTGACTTAGTGTGGGAGTCTGAGAAGATAGGTATTAGAGTGAACATGACGAGCAAACAAAATGTGATCGGGACACCAATGATGCAAGGAGACACAATATAGATAAAGTGATTAAACACGTCCATGCAGTGAGTTAAGAGATCCAAACTGTCTCTAGTAGTGGGCTCAAAAGTTGTAAGCAGTGAGACGAAGTGAGGTGAATATGAGATTTAGGGCAGGGTTAGGAGAGACCAGGCAGATAGAAAAGTGTGACCACTAGAAGGGAGATGTGGAGTGGAATATATTGGGTGAGTAACAAAGAGAAGAAAGTAGTTTAAAGCCATAATTTATACCTGGGCCGTCCGGCCTAAATGATAAATGTTGTTTAGATCAGTAGGCTGGAATAGGTGATGATGATCTAGGAAGGAAAATAACAGATATGACTCTCCCGTCGGGGAATATGAACCATGCCCGTAGGCATGAGGTATGGAGAGAGAAGAAAAACACTGTGAACTCCCATTTCTTATTTACCTACGTACTTTTCGCCTGATTCCCCCCTTCCTTCTCTCTATATTCTCTCCAGTCCGTTAGCTTTGGACTTTTTTTCATACACCTAATATGGCCGCCACACTGTCCCCCTCAGTCTTAGTTTGGGTCCCCCCTCCATTTCCATGGCACCCCAACTCCCTGATTACCATAAGAGCGCGGGTCGGCAACGACCATCAGACGCTCTTTGACTGCTCACCGCGCCTCCGTGGCCTGATTCTCTAAGGTATGTCCAGCGTTTCTGCTTATTTTGCCACTTCGTTCTTAACTCTTCTGAACAATTAGCACTTGGTAGTTGCTGTTATTTTCTCTTCATACCATTGCCGTTTATAGTTTAAACTAATTCTCTGGCCCAAATTGGAAATCCCTTGACGCGTTCCGTTCCTAAACGCGCTTTACTAATAACTTCTAATTGTCCAATTTTGAGATACGCTCGTCTTATACTCAGCGTTTCTGCTTATTTTTCCACTCCGTTCTTGACTCTTCTAAACGATTAGCCCATGGTAGATGCTTTCATGTACTCTCCATACCATTGCCGTTTATGGCTTAAACCAATCCTCTGGCCTTATTTTAAATACCCTTGAAGCATTCCGGTTCTAAACGCGCTTTACTTTCAATTCTTTACTGTTCATTTTTGATGTACGCTCGTCTTACACTCAGTACCGGTGTTGCCTTACCGGTTACACTGTTTTTAACTCACCCCTATTCACATTACATTTTATGGCCGCTCTCATTCTCGGGCTTATTTTGAAGTTCCGTTCTTTGCCCTGGCTCTTTTACAGAGATTCAATACATTTCTTACTGCCTCAGGGACTCTCCACCTGTGCAGTACGGACCTCTTTAAACCTGGTCCTCAGTACTCTGGTACTTTACTGGCCTATTAGTAGCACTCCGTGATGATATTACACACCGCCCCCCACTAATAAATTCCTTGGATTGACATTTTTCTACCGTTTGCCTCATCTTCTCTTTTCTGGCCACATATTTTTTATCCCACCAGATGCACGTTGCAGCCCTTTTAGGGCCAATTTTACTATTGGTCTCTAAGCAAAGACTTCAGCTTTTTTTGTCACTGGCTTCAAATATACTATAATATATTGTTCTCTTTTTTTGCCTCTGCTCCCTCCATACTGACCCCTTCATTTTACTTTTATCTTTCTGACATCTTTTAGGTCTTATCTCTACGGCTTATCATGGCCTCTCATAACTTTTTTTACCTACGTGTTCAAATTACCTAACCACCCTGCTGTTGCTCAGGCAGCCTTACTACTTTGAAATTTCCCTAATCCACAAAGGTATGTTCACAGTGTTTTTCTTCTCTCTCCATACCTCATGCCTACGGGCATGGTTCATATTCCCCGACGGGAGAATCATATCTGTTCTTTTCCTTCCTAGATCATCATCACCTATTCCAGCCTACTGATCTAAACAACATTTATCATTTAGGCCGGACGGCCCAGGTATAAATTATGGCTTTAAACTACTTTCTTCTCTTTGTTACTCACCCAATATATTCCACTCCACATCTCCCTTCTAGTGGTCACACTTTTCTATCTGCCTGGTCTCTCCTAACCCTGCCCTAAATCTCATATTCACCTCACTTCGTCTCACTGCTTACAACTTTTGAGCCCACTACTAGAGACAGTTTGGATCTCTTAACTCACTGCATGGACGTGTTTAATCACTTTATCTATATTGTGTCTCCTTGCATCATTGGTGTCCCGATCACATTTTGTTTGCTCGTCATGTTCACTCTAATACCTATCTTCTCAGACTCCCACACTAAGTCACTGGTTTTTGGTTTGGATTCTTTTCTACATGAGTTCATTACTGATTCCACACACTTATATATACGAACTGTTGCTTTTATCAATATCTTTTACAGCCTTGATGAAGTCACTTGTGTGACGAAACACGTGTTGGCTGTTTTTCTGCGATTATCATGCTCTTCAACACCTACGAATAAAGGCAATTCCCACTAACAAGACTCTGGACGTTTTCTTCAACCTCAAACTTTCGCTTACCTTCGACAAACTACCAGGGCTTTTCATCCCTGCAACACTTTTGGACACAACATTCTGTGTGCTCTGGCCAATTTTCTTTTTTCTAGGTCTGGCTGTGGGTACTGTGTTACCCGCTTTGGTGCCTGCTGGGTAGTAGGGCACTCGGCCTGATTGCACCAGACATTGCTCTTCCATATATATGTGTTAATAATTACTGTGTCACTACCTAGAAGTGCGGCTTCCGTCACCCTTACTACCCTTGTGTTTCTTTCACTCCCATATTTTTTATTGACAGGCCTGGGTGAAACTCGCAGAGGTTTACTCTGTTGAATTCTGCAGAGTTACAAAAACACTCCATGAGATTCTGCAGAAATTCGTGAACTGCTGCAGTAGAATCACACAGTACCAGTGGCTCTGGTTATAATCATGTAGCCCTAAAGCAGGAGCAGGTTTCAAAGTCACCAATGCTTTTCTACCCCCTTTGTCCAAAGAAAAGGTTCTGCTGTGTCTTTCTTTGAGAAGTCTTAGAGAGGTTTAGTAATAGATGCACATCCAATTATTCTGCCGTTCCCAGTAACAGGCGTTCCTGAGAGACGGTGGCTGGTCTGGGCAATCTGCAGACAGGTGCCTCTCCCCTCAGAGATGTCAAGATCTAAATAGAAAACACGGGATTCAGAATTCCCCAGAGTGCGCTTTCTTTGTTCTTCAGTGAGGAGATATAGGGACCAAGCTTACATTGGCCTAAGAAGTCAGATGCAACCAAGATACCTTCTACACATTGAACCAAAGCAAGACCTTCCAGGAAGATGAAGGGGTTTAAATCTTTCATGAGTTTTTGAGAGACAATGGATGGTGACTCAGTAAAATCCTCTGACACATTCTAACATCAGATGGCCCTATGAAAATTAGAACATGAAGAGGTAGTAGTTAACTGGAGATGCAAAAATGAAAAAGAAAACTGAGTAGAGATCTACTACCTTAAACTATTTTTCAGTGGTTTGAATACAAGAAATGTTATTGGGGGTTGGAATACCAGAAAAGCTAGGTATCACCATGTCATTAATAGCTTACAGGTCCTGCTTAAATCTGTATGTCTTTACCTGTTTTATTATGGGCAAAATAGGGGTATTGTATACACTCACCATGGGTAGTAGGGCTCCTTGTTTTTTCAACACGCTGATAAAATATTTGACCACTTCTTCTCTGGTGCTGCTTTACCCCCATTCAGTCAGCTAATAGACCCCACCACGGCAGCACCACGATGGTGCCTGTGGTTAGGTTGTTTGGACAACTACTTCTGCGCCACGAGAGAGACGGATGGGGTAGTGCGCAGGTCCCTGATGCTACTGATGGGAGGCGACGAACTACATGAACTTTTTGACTCACTACCTGACACGGGAGACAGAACGGATTATGAAGCTGTGGTGGCTGCGCTGAACAAGCATTTTGACCCCCAACTGAACCCAGATTACGAGCGCGTCAAACTGCGCCAGGCCCAGCAAACAGACGTTGATTCAGTCGACATGTTCTACACCCGGCTCAGGAAGCTGGCCAGCACATGTGTAGGCCTGAACCAGCACGAGGAGATCAGAGCCCAGATCATACAAGGGTGCCGTAACAACATGCTCCAGAAGCTGATCATTCGCCAACCAGGTATTTCCCTAGATGAGATCCTGATATTGGCACACTCCCATGAGTTATCTGCCGTACGTGCGGATGCCATAGCCGCAGTGAGGGGCCAGTCGATATCAGCCGCGTCCGTGGGTCACCCACCCCAGGTGAAGGAGGAACAGGTGGATGGCATCCAGCCTCGCGAAACCCTCTGGGCGTCGACCGCCCACCTCAAAGCCAGGAGAAGGGGTGTGTGGCAGCTGTGGATACGAACATAGGTCAGCGAATGGGTGCCCAGCGAGCGAAAAGTCGTGCAACCGGTGTGGCAAGAGCAATCATTTTTCCAAGATGTGCAGGACAGGAAAAGGCAGCTAAGTGGAGTCAAAAGGGAGAGAGGCCAAGGTCAGGAGTGTCAGCACTGAAGATAACACACCTAGAGGGCAGGTGACCGCCCGAATGCCAGTTTTTGAAGAGGACGAAGAAGAGTACATTTTCATCATCTCGTTTACCGGATGAAGGCAGCACAAGAGGCGACCACCCCCATGAGTACGGTGAGGATCAACGACACCCCCGCAATGGTGCTCATAGACACGGGGGCATTAGTCAACTTGATGGATGATGCCATGTATCGGCAGCTGTCCCCCAAACTATGCCTAACTCCAAGTACCACCAAGATATACACCTATGGAGGACGAGACCCGCTTCCCCTGCACGGTACAATTGAGGTATCTGTGATCAACGGGCAGCTCTCTACCAGGGTGCAATTCTACGTGGTGGCAGGCGATCGAAGCACCCTGCTGCGATGTCACACGGCGGAAGACCTAGAACTGGTGTTCTTTGCGTGTCAAGTGTAGGAATCACATACAGAGTCCCTCCTCAGCAAATTCCCGCAGCTGTTTGCAGGGTTGGGGAGACTCAAAGGCAAGAGTGTCAAGCTACACATCGATCGGAAGGTAACGCCGGTGGCGCTGAGACACTGTATGGTGCTTTTCCATCTATGACAGGCTGTAGAAAAAGAACTGTAGCTGTAGGAGGACCAAGGCATGATAGAAAAGGTGGACGGGCCCACCCCATGGGTTTCGCCCTTGGTAACTGTGCCTAAGCCCAAGCAACCCAGAGCCGTACGTCTCTGCGTGGACATGAGTCTACCAAATAGAGCCATCCAAAGAGAGCGACACATCACACCCACCATGGACGACATAATTGCAGACCTCAACGGCGCACAGTGGTTCTCTAAGCTAGATTTAAATTCTGGCTATCATCAGTTAGAGCTCCACCCGGACAGCAGGAACATCACTACCTTCTCGACACATGTGGGGCTAAGGCGCTACAAAAGGCTAAGCTTTCGGGTGTCCTCAGCAGTGGAGGTGGTTCAGAGAAACACTGTCGGGACTGTCGGGGGTAATCAACCTCAGAGATGACATTTTAATCTACTCTAAGACACGTGAGGAGCACCATCAACACCTGAGAGCTACCCTGTAGAGGCTTGCGGACGCAGGTCTCACACTTCATAAACGGAAGTGTGTGTTCTATCAGACATCTATTGAGTCTTTTCGGTACATATTCTCGAAGGAATGCCTGCGGGTGGACCCACGCAAGGCGGACGCCATTCGCCAAGCTCAGATTCCTTACAACACCACAGATGTCAGAAGCTTCTTGGGAATGCCCATGTACTATGGCAGATTCATACCCCAACTGGCCACGATGTCAGAGCCCCTCCAACAGCTCACCATGGTATCTCACCAGTGGGAATGGAGCCCGGATGCAGATAAGGCATTTCATAATGTGAAGGCAGCACTACTGAACAAGTCCACCATGGCGAATTTCAACCCCCATAAACGAACTGAGGTAGTGGTGGATGCCAGCCCGGTAGGTCTGGGAGCAGTTCTTCTGCAGGAGCAGCATCATCAGGAGTGGGTCCCTGTTGCCTTTGCCAGCCGAGCCCTATCGGCTGTAGAGACCTGTTAAGGCGTTGGCGATCCGATGGGCATGTAAGTATTTCCACCTGTACATCTATGGGCACGAATTCCAGGTGGTGACGGATCACAAACCACTGGTGTTGCTGTTTGAAGGGACCGCGCATTTGGCCCAACTGAGGATCGAACGCTTGGCTGTTTTGCTCCAACCTTACAGATTTAAGGTCATCTACCGGCCTGGCGTGAATAACCTGGCCGATTATGTGTCCAGGCATCCGTCCTCAAGTACACAGGAGGAATCCCAAGTCGGGGACGAGGAGAAAACAGAGGTATTTGTGAGCATGGTTGTCCAGTCTGCCTGCCCGAATGCTTTAATAGTGGGAGGCATTGTACAAGCTACAGAAATGGATCCGGTGCTCAATCGAGCCAAGGAAGCACTCAGTAGCAAGCATTGGAAACAATGCCTAGGAAGAGCCAAGATGAACGATCCGGAAGACAAGACTGCCATGCAAGGAATGTGGAGAGTGCAGGACGAGCTATCTGGGGGCAGTGAAGGCTTGGTTCTTCGGGGGAGAAGAATAGTGCTACATCTGCATCTATGGACTCGAGTGGTGGAACTCGCTCATCAAGGTCATCAGGGAGCTGCCAAGACGAAGGCGCGGCTCAGAGCCAATGTGTGGTTCCCAGTTATGGGTGCTAGAGTCGACGCCATGGTCGGGAGCTGCCACTCGTGCATAATCACCTCAGTGGAACCGCCTGTTTGTCCAGTAATCACCGAACCTCCTAGGCAGAAGCCATGGTCTAAGCTGAGTATGGATTTTGGAAGTTTTCCCGATGGGAGGCTGACCACGGTCATGATGGATTCCTACACGAAATTTCCCGTTGTGGAGGTTGTAGTGTCCACCTCCTTTGAGAATGTG
Organism: Pleurodeles waltl; assembly: GCF_031143425.1. Taxonomy (NCBI): domain Eukaryota; kingdom Metazoa; phylum Chordata; class Amphibia; order Caudata; family Salamandridae; genus Pleurodeles; species Pleurodeles waltl. The sequence continues at coordinate 659,831,964 of NC_090440.1, forward strand.
AGACCAGTGCTGGACAAGGCTTTTGCAATCTTTGGGCTTCCGATTGAAATCTGAACTTATAATGGCCCCCCCTTTCACGGACAAGAGTTCATATCGTACCTTGATAAACTTGCTCTACGCCACCGCAAGATCATGCCGTATTGGCCTCAGGCAAATGGTGATGTGGAAAGATTTATGAAGACCCTCAACCGTGCATTAAGGATTGGTGTCGAACGAAAGGAAGAGGGAGAACAATGCCTCCACCATTTCGTAAGAGCTTATCGGCAGACCCCACACAGCACGACTGGTTGCGCCCCAGTGGCCCTGTTGTTCAGGACAGCCCGCAAGACTGCATTCCGGCAGATCCCAACTGGGAAGCTCCAGAGCAGGACGTGGAAGCTACCCAACAGTGCTGTCAGCTGCCGAACCAAAAGGCCAATGAAAGAAGGCGGACCAGCGGGCGTGGTCTTCGTGTGGGTGATCGTGTCGTGGTGAAGAACCGCCAGTTAGGAGGAAAGTTTCAGACACCATTTGAGTCTGAGGCGTGGGAGGTAGTGGCAGCCTGAGGCTCCATGGTGACCGCCTGTCGGGGCGAACGACGAGTGACAAGAAATGCATCGCATTTCAAACGAGCTAGTGTTATACCAACAGCTGAATTTGCGGAAGAGGAAGTGGAGGGCGCGGGTGCAACAGAATGCAGAATAGATGGACCGGCTGGTACCCAAGAGGCACTACCCCCTAACGAGGCCAACCAATCCGGTGAAAAGGACCACAGGGGAGTGGTCAGTCGGAGTGAGAAGTATTATCTCCGACCCAATCCTGCGCCGAGTAGTCAGTTGAGACACTTCATCTGCTGAGAAATGGCTGTTGGACAGTATACCTGTACTGCCCTGATATAGACATAGAACCTCATCACAAGCTGAGTCATGTGGAGAGCGATCACTGTATGGAAGGATGGTTGTAAGGAAAATAATTGTGTTGCTACTGTTTTTTTTATAGGTTTAAGTTTTCCGTTTATGGTTTTACTGTTTTGTTCTTTCTCATGGAAACATGGGAGGGATGTAGAGAGCCACCCGGGTTCTCCTATACTTTGTTGCCCTTGCAGGTTGCAAGGCCGGGCCTCCGGCCAAAGTTATAAATTAAAGCTGGGGCTGCGGTGAGCAGTTCCCACGTGCCCACCAACTACTGTGTCCATGTCTTTTGTCTGTGTGGCCGATGCCGGGGGCCTAATCTACAACAGGTACTAGGAAATGGAAGGGACCTTCTTCATCGGGTTTGCCTTAGTCTTTACAGGCTCACCTGTTCGAATACAACCAACATCATTAGTATGTTTAGACCACTAGGTAGAGAGTATTTGATTAAGTATATCGGAGATAGATTTTGGCATGTAATTTTAATATTCAACATCCTCATGTGATCAATAGTTTCACACAATTCAGCTAAAACTTCATTTTCACTACCTTTCAGGACATTTGGATAGACCTCATCACTAGTGCAATAAACATGACCGTTTTGTTTGCACAAAAGGCCTCTCCCTAGAACAGTGATTCTTAACCTGTGACTCCAGGGCCCAAGGGGTCCACAACGTTTTAGAAATGATACAGTGTTGGCATATTAATAAAATACAAATACAGAAAAAACAAAAGTTGTATAATGCTCTGTTAATGTGAAGGCATTTGAAAATGGAAGCAAATCATTAAGCTGGTATCCCTAACTTGATTCTGGGAGCAGCACAAGTACAGCAAATGTGTGGAAGATTGGTGGTCACAATTGAACAAGCACTGGTATGTGATGTAAAAAAAGAAAGCATGCATTAGGAGTTTAAAAGTCAAAGTAATACGGAGAATCTATCACATCGCTTCATCTTTTAGAAATAAAAGTGCATTTTGAAAAGCTCAACGCCTCACATAAAAAACTAAATTTGTTTAGTTCTTTGGTGTGTACTTGGTTCTGTATTTGTGTGTATTGTTCTGAGGTTCAGATCATAGAAATTGCTTAGGCAGGAGTCCCCGGCTCCCACAAGAGATCAGTGGGGGGGGTCTACCGAAGTCAGATTGTTAGGAGCTGCTGCCTGGAAGGTTTGCCAGAGAGGTAGGCTTGACAGAAAAGCATGCAGGTGGCATCCAGGTTCATAGAGACAGAATCAGTGATCTGTTGGGGGATACATCGATGCTGCAGCATCATTGGACATGCCCAAGGAAGAGAATTCAGAGGTCTTGAGGGCAGAGTGGCTGTGTGAATAAGGCAGCAGGTGGGCTGGCTGTTAGGTAGTGTAGATCCATTTTGATACACTGGAATCAGAATGTTTACAGTACCGTTGTGTCCTCCCGGGCTGTCCTAAAAGATGTGATATCGATTTGGAGAATTTTTTATACAGCTCAACACCTGCCCAAGTGGTGTCCTGGCTTTCAAAGAAAGGCTGTGAGTGCAGCAGCCAGCGTCGGGCTAAGGCAAGTTGATAACACACGTTTTAACTGCTTCCTGAACTGTTTTTCATCTGCAGTGTGGCATAGTGCAAAGGGAATATTTTTCCAGGCCACTAGAGAAGGAACCTCACACCTTGCCCCCTCCCCTTTTAGTAAGCCTGAGCCTAGGAATCTTCAGGAAACAGGCACAGGATATGTCAGTGCTCTGGAGCGATGATAGAGAATCAGTCTATCACAGAAGTATTTGGACCAGCCCCTGAGCCCTATAAAATGTTCAGTGGGCCAATGCTATTGCTAGTGCTAAGTGAATTCAGGTTGCACGGGTTAAGATGGGGCCTTAGAGTTAACTAGGGTCAATCTTGTTTCCAGTGTCCCTGCCGGACACATTTAATACATGAGAAGTCACCAGATGAGGCCAAATCTCCCCCACCTCTCCCTTGGCTTCACCCATCTTTCCATTGTCCTGAATAACACCATGTGGTCCTTTGTATCCTCATTCCGCCCCACCCACTCCCTCCGACAGTTTGTTGAAATTATTGCATCTGTAAGACATCAGTTTAAATTCATTTGACTCCTTATTTTTTTCTCGCACTGCCACATAAGGACTTACAAATGAAACAAGTTTGGCAAGGCTCTTAATTTCCACCCAGTGCAGATGGCACAGAGTTGTCCCTGCACCATGGGTAGCAACCCCTGGACAAAAGAAATACCTCATGCTTCCTAACCTTTCTCCTTATCTTATGCAGTACAAGAATAACTTCCAAACATCTTTCAAATGATAACCACCAGGAAATTAATCTTTGTTTTGTTTACAGTTACTGATTTTAGTCCAGTGCGCAACAATGTGACTGGCTACATCACAGGGGGGTTTGGAGGGAGAGGGGATGGAGGTGGGGGACTGATGGTGGCAGTTACTGTTTTCAAACAATTTTTAACTGTGCTAATTACAATAAGGTGCCACAATTAATTCACATCAGCCAAGTTAGGTTTGTAATATTCAAATACTGTTTGCAACTCTTAATGACCCCGTTCCAGGGGTAGGATAGCCTGTTAAATGGTTAAGAGCATCTGCTTGTTGGAAAGGGGCATCCAGGGCGTTATCGCTGTCTGTGTCACTTGAGGGGGGTATGTTGAACATTTTGAGAGTTTCTTTCAAGTTCACTCATTCTTCCTCCTGCGTGTTTATAGCAAAATATCCTGGCATATAGTGAGGCTGTTCATTGTGATAGCCCGCTGTCAGGCATCAAAATGGTATGGTGCAAAGTTTGAAGGGCCTCTGGTGGAGGAGTGTGATGTTGTGGAGTCAGCCTTTTGTTTTGCATGCAATGCTCCATCCTCGAGTGCTTTGCTGCTTGAAACATTTGTTGTTTTCACTGAGAACTCTGTGCTTGCTTGTGCCTTTATTGTCAGAATCCCTTCAGCTGCCTACATATATTCGCCACGCTCCATTTACAGGTAACACAGTCTGTGTCCCACTGGCATCATCCGCTGGCATGGGAAAATTTAAAACAACAATTATATCTTCGCCTTATACTAATTCTGTCTTATCGGGTGTAACTTGGGGAAATAAATGAGGAGGTGGATCAGTCGGAGTTCAATCCTTAAACCTGTTACTGAAATGGGTAATTTGGCATTGTAATCTCCCATGGGGTTCTTTCATTCCCTGTATTTGAGGCTCTTGCTTACATTTATTGGCTTCCTCGTGCACTTCAGAACAAGCATTGATAATGCCTGTAGGTTTCGCTGTAAGGGAATGTTGTATGGTAATGTGAAGCACTGCAAGTACATAACATGGGAATAGATATGTATTTGTGTTGAAGCAAAAAACTGTAGAATAATATTGTGCAGGTTGAAAGGTCAAGTAACAGTTACACTGTCAAGCTAGACCTAATAATCCATGAAGGTTTATGACTGCTTTTCTCCAATCTATGCTGCTGCCAGAGAAAAACAATGTCAATTATCCAGTTATCTAAAACACTTTAATAGCAGTGCAATGATGTGTGTGTGCCCCTGAATGTTCAAGCTTAGGCAGCTGGATAAATAAACAAAATGATCACAGATGGTGGATGGTAAGCAGTTTTTTGTGGAACCATTCGACTTCTGCGCAATCAAAATATGTACTCCTGGCTCCCAAAATTAATGTGGGCGAGCCATATTGATACTCACATAATTGGCGGGTGACAGTTGCGCTGTCAAGCTGGACCATATAGAGCACCCATTGATTTGTATCTGCCTTGCTTTTGTGTTGCTTAAACCTTTTTCTAAGATTCAGTGCTACATACCCAAGGTACCTTACTCTGGAAAGAGTTTCTCCCCGTCCCCCACTGTTTTATCTACATCTGGGGATGGCAGCCATGTCTGCAGTGGTGCCACTGATTCAGGATGTCGCGGGCCGCTGGCGGTGCTTGCGGCGGTGTCAGTCGCGGCGGTGCTGTCGGCGGGCTCTGTGGCAGCGGTGCTGGCAGCGGGCTCTGTGGCAGCGGTGCTGGCTGCAGGCTCTGTGGCGGCGGTGCTGGTGGCGGGCTCTGTGGCGGCAGTGCTGGTTGCGGGCTCTGTGGCGGCAGTGCTGGTGGCGGGCTCTGTGGCAGCGGTGCTGGTTGCGGGCTCTGTGGCGGCAGTGCTGGTTGCGTTCTCTGTGGCGGCGGTGCTGGCGGCGGGCTCTGTGGCAGCGGTGCTGGCTGCGGGCTCTGTGGTGGCGTTGCTAGTGACGGGCTCTGTGGTAGCGGTGCTGGTAGCGGGCTCTGTGGCAGCGGTGCTGGCTGCGAGCTCTGAGGCTGCAGTGCTGGTGGTGGGCTCTGTGGCAGTGGTGCTGGTTGCGGGCTCTGTGGCGGCAGTGCTGGTTGCGGTCTCTGTGACGCGGTGCACTTTGTGGCGGTGCAGGTGGCGGTGCAGGCGGCGGTGCAGGTGGCGGTGTTCTCCGTCGTACAGGTTGGCGTCGATGTGGACAGAAGGTGTGACACTGGTCCCTCAGTCGGTGCCACCATGCCCTCTCAGACCTGCCCTTCAGTTTCTGGCCCTTCCCCACCTTGGATGGTGGCACAGCTGTCTTGCCACTATCCCCTTTCGTTTTCCCTGACCCCTTGGTGGAAGGTTTTTTCTGCTTCTCCCTCTAGGATGTGGGCAACTTTTTCAGCTTGGCAGGTGGCGGAATGTACTTGCCCTCGCTCCGTGGCACACTGGGAGACCTGATGGTTGGCGCACTCCAATAGCCCGCAGTTGCTGGCACCACTGTGGCTGGGGATGTGGTGGCTGAGGTGCTGGGTTGGGACCTGGAAAGCCTGGCCCTAGGGGACGGACGGGGGGGAGGTGTAGGGAAGAGGTCAATATTAGCCAGGAAAAGTTTTTTAGACATACTGGGACGGGTAGATGGAGGGGGTTTGGGAGTGGAGAAAGAGGTAGTGGTTGTAGGAGGTGTACGTCTGCTGAATTTGGGTGAAGGTGCATAGGCCGGAGGCTGTTGTGAGGTGGATGGCTGTTGGGTGGGTGTGTGCCTGCGTTTGTGTACTTTGGGAGGAGGGCTCACTGACACACTGGGAGAGGTCACAGGGGATGTGTGAATGGTAGTTGGGGTGGTGAGTGCACGTGAGCGGTGTGTGGTGATGGGCGTGCTGGTGATGGAGGTAGTGGCTGAAGATGTAGTGCATGCAGGTGTGAGTGGAGACGAGACTGGGAGGGAGGAGGGAGACGTGGAGGAGGGGGACACAATGGAGGCAGTGGATGTTGGTATGTCTGCATGGGTATGATGCTTGTGTGAGTGCCTGTGGGATGTGTGGTGCTTATGTTTGCCTGAGCCACTTCTGTGTGTTGAGGTGTGTGCACGCTGGTCTGATGGTGTGCTTGGGATAGGCTGAGGTACAGGGGATTGGGTCTGGGTGGAGGAAGTTGGAGGGGGGAGGCTGGACACAGGGACAATGGTTGCCATCAGTGCTGAGGCCAGAGCCTGAAATGCTCTCTGTTGGGCTGCCTGGCCAGAATGAATGCCCTCCAGGTATGCATTTGTTTGTTGCAAATGCCTCTCAACACCCTGGGTGGCATTCAGAATGGTAGACTGCCCAACAGTGAGGGATCTCAGGAGGTCAATAGCCTTCTCACTGAGGGCAGCAGGGCTGACTGGGGCAGGGCCTGAGGTGCCTAGGGTGAAGGTGATGCCCACCCTCCTGGGTGAGCGGGCACGGGACACACGCTGAGGGGCTGCTGGGAGGGCGGTGCTGGTTGGGGGGGTGGCGGCTGTACCTGTTGATGTGGGGGGCACAGAGGGGCCCGCCACCGCAAGAGAGCTCCCATCAGAGAAGGAGTCGCTGTCACTACTGTCACCTCCTGTCCCCGCCGTGGAGCTTCCCTCGCCCTCCGTCCCACTGGTGGCTTCAGACTCTGCTGTTTCGCCCTCCAGGGCCAAGTGGGATGCAGCTCCCTCCTGCTCCGGTGCCACTGCTCCTCCGCCTGATGATGCCATTGCACACAAGAACAGGGAGACCACAAAAAGAGGGGGGGAGACAGAAGAAAGACATGTTCAGTGCATGCAACACCACTACCGTTGGCGGACACTACAGACACAGCAGCCCTCTGCACCACGCCATGCACTTATTGTTCCTAGATTATTCACATGCCCATGGGGTACAAGGCCTAAGCCTGATTGCTGGACACATGAAAGTCACAGGAGCCTGACTAGGTGTAGATGGCACTAACCACTAGTGGGTTTGGGGTTCCACTGAACCTGCCTCACAAGGGACCTTGCCTACCAAGCTCGCCCTGGCCTAGGGGAACCCACTGACCACCTCCCCCACCCAGACACCTCGTAATGCGCGCAGAGTCAGATGAATGTGACTGTACTCACCCCCTTGTGGCTGCTGTGATGCCCTCAAGCGCCCATCCAACTCCGGATACGCCACCGTCAGAATCCAGAACATCAGGGGGGTCATGGTGCGACGGGCACCCCTCCCACGTTGGGAGGCCATCCCCAGCTGGGCCTCCGCCGTCTTCTTGCTCCAGGGGCGAAGGTCCTCCCATCTTTTACGGCAGTGGGTGCTCCGTCTGTGGTGGACCCCCAGGGTCCAGACGTCCTTGGTGATGGCACGCCAAATATCCTTCTTCTGGTGGGCGCTGACCTAGAGGAATAGTACAGGGGAAAAGGAAAATCTTTACCTGTCCGGACCGTCATACTCATTGGCCCATGTTCCCACCCTTGCCCTGACGCACATACACTCACCGTCCGCACATGCAGGCCTCAGTCCCCCCCCATGTATCTTCCATCCACACCACTCAAAACAGGCATTGCCCATGCAGCATGCTCACAGTGTACTCACCTGTTTGTCTGGAGGCCTGTACAGTTTTGTGTAGTGGGGGAGGACCCCATCCACTAGTTTCGCCAACTCCTCTGAAGTGAAGACAGGGACCTTTCCCCAGACACATGAGCCATCGTCGCTTCCAGACTGAAGTCACAGCAGCACTTGCAGTGTAGGTCCTCTCCTGTTGAAGGTCAGGTATCAAGTGAGTGAACAGACAGAAAATGGCGGTCACGGCCGCGGCGGTGCGTACCGTCACCGCCGGAGTACATCGTCATTGGTTCCTGGGACTCATAGGGCCCAATGTTAACCAATGCAGGATTGCGCTGTGGTCTTCGACTGCCTACCGCGACAGTGTAGAACGCCAGCGCCGTTACCTCATATGCCCTTGTCGCACCTTACAGGTCAGGCAACCACCATTTCAGGGGGCCACATGGCTTTAATACTAACTGCGTCACACCTATCTAGGCCTTGCATACACACAGTAACAGCCACATTGCGGATTAATAAATGTGTGCAAATGACATTTTGTGATACCTCAGTGTTGGCTGACTCTCTGCTCGCTGTTCTCGTCCATAGGGCACGTCCGCTGGGCCAGGTGATGAGATGGCGGCATCCTCCGGTGTACAGACCGCTGGTGGACCTGTCGACAATGGAAGAGAGACACGTAATAGTCACCTACAGACTTGATCGTGCAACAATCCATGAACTGTCTGCCCAGTTGGAGCCAGACATGATGTCAGCTATCCGCCATCCCACAGGGATACCCCCTCTAGTGCAGGTCCTGTCAGTACTCCATTTCCTTGCAAGTGGGTCTTTTCAAACAACAGTGGCCATTGCATCAGGGATGTCCCAGACAATGTTCTCTAACATGCTGTCCAGAGTGTTGCCTGCCCTGCTGAAACACACGCGCAGCTACATCGATTTCCCTCAAGTGGAGGATTTGCCCACAGTGAAAGGTGACTTCTATGCCCTGGGACATATCCCCAACATCATAGGTGCCACTGATGGGACACATGTGGCCTTGGTAGCCACCCGCAGGAGTGAACAGGTGTACAGAAACCAGAAGAGCTACCATTCGATGAATGTGCAGATGGTGTGTTTGTCAGACCAGTACATCTCCCATGTGAATGCCAGATTTCCTGGCTCAGTGCATGACGCTTACATTCTGAGGAATAGCAGCATCCCTTATGTGATGGGGCAACTCTAGAGGCACAGTGTGTGGCTAATAGGTGAGGACAAGTACCCTATACTGTGTGAATAGTTGTCTGGGTATAGGGTTGTCCCTACGGGTTAGTGTGTGTCTAACAGTTGTCCCTCGAAATTTGCAGGTGACTCTGGGTACCCCAACCTGTCATGGCTACTGACCCCAGTGAGAAATCCCAGGACAATGGCAGAGGAACGCTACAATGAGGCACATGGACGAACTAGGAGGGTGATAGAATGGACCTTCGGCCTCCTGAAGGCCAGGTTCCGGTGCCTCCATATGACAGGTGGTTCTCTCTACTACTCACCAAAGAAGGTGTGCCAGATCTTCGTGGCCTGTTGTATGCTGCACAAACTGGCTTTGTGACACCAGGTGCTTTTTCTGCAGGAGGATGGTCCAGCTGGAGGTCTTGTGGCAGCTGTGGAGCCTGTGGACAGTGAAGAAGAGGCAGAAGAAGAGGATATCAACAACAGAAACAACGTTATCCAGCAATACTTCCAGTGAGACACAGGTAAGAAGATGTCACTGCCTCCCACATCTCATACTATTGTTTGAGCTAGCATAAGTCTGTCATTTTCACTCAGTGTATGGGCCCTGACTTGTCACTTTGCCTTTCCATTTAACAGATGTGGGTCCCACTTTGTGGCCTTTGCTATATTTCCTCCAACCTTACATCTGTGTTTCATCGGTATGTGGACAATTAAATTGACATTGCTATATTCCATAGTAATAGCAATTACACATTTGTGAAAGCACAGACTGACTCCAGATTGTTTTGTGATTGATGTGTGTTTATTTCTGTGCAAATAAGTGGAGGGGGTTGTAAAATGGGCAGGGGTGATGGTGGAGGAATGTCCATGGCAGAGTCCTGTCTATTTGTTTCACAGGTGCATTGTCCAAAGGGGCATAGGAAGTGGAGCAAGGGCAGTTGTAGGATGGACAGGGTGACAAAGTGGAACAGAAGGGTGACATTAAGGGGGGTCCCATTTCCTGGAGCGGGTCTTGGCAATGTTCTCTGTCTTGTTCCTGGATCTCAGGGACCGTTTGTGGGGTGGCTCTCCATCTGCAGGTGGTGGGGTGCTGGTGTCGTGGTCCTGTGGTGGTGCCTCCTGTCCACTAGCCCCGGCGGAAATGGAGGGCTGTTCATCATCCAGGCTAGTGTCAGGGGCCCCTTGTTGTGCCACAGTGTCCCTCTTGGTGTTGACAAGGTCCTGCAGCACCCCTGCAATGGTGACCAGGGTGGTGTTAATGGACTTGAGTTGCTCCCTGATCCCCAGATTGTGTTCCTCCTGCAGCCGCTGGGTCTCCTGAAAGTTGGCCAGTACCATTGCCATCGTCTCCTGGGAATGATGGTACGTTCCCATGATGTTGGAGAGGGCCTCGTGGAGAGTGGGTTCCCTGGGCCTGTCCTCCCCCTGTTGCACAGCAGTCCTCCCAGTTCCCCTGTTTTCCTGTTCCTTTGTCCCCTGAACCGTGTGCCCAGTGCCACTGCCCCCAGGTCCCTGATTTTCTTGGGGTGGTGGGTTTGCCTGGGTTCCCTGTAGTGGTGGACACACTGCTGATTGACGTGTCCTGGGGACAGAGGGATTGGCCCGCTGGGTGGGTGCTGTGGTGGTGTTTCCTGAGGGGGGAGGCTCTGTGGTGGCTTGTGCCAGTGTCAGGGGAACAGACTGTCCCGAGGTCCCAGATGGGCCGGGCTGGTCATCTTGATCCAGTTGTGCAGAGCTGCTGTCATCACTGTGGGCCTCTTCTGTGGGGGGACTGGCTATGTCAGGAACCTCCTGTCCGGTGACGTTGGGTAGGGGTCTTGCAGGGGTGTAAAGGCATGATTATTGCATCTGTGTGTGCCATCGTGTGCAATGGGTGAGTGACCCTGTACTCCAGTGCTTGCATTCTTGGCTTGGCCCTTGTGTGATAGTTGGTTTGGGGTCTGTGTGGGTATCTGTAGTGGGCATGCTTTGGTGATGGGTGTCCACGCTTTGGTGTTGCATGCAGGGCTTGGTGTTGGGATGGGTGGGTTGTGATAGTGGGACATATGTGAGGTGTTGGAGTGATGGGGGTGAGGGTCAGGGTGGGGGTATGTGATGGCATTTAGGTAGGGTGGGGGATATAATAGTTAAGAGTTGACTTACTAGAGTCCATTCCTCCTGCTACTCCTGCGAGGCCCTCAGGATGCAGTATTGCCAAGACTTGCTCCTCCCATGTTGTTAGTTGTGGGGGAGGAGGTGGGGGTCCACCGCCCGTCCTCTGTACTGCAATCTAGTGTCTGGAGACCACAGAACGCACCTTCCCCCGTAGGTTGTTCCACCTCTTCCTGATGTCATCCCTAGTTCTTGGATGCTGTCCCACTGCGTTGACCCTAGCTCCATCTTCCTAGCAAAGGAGGTGTGATGCACCTGTGATCCGAATAACTGTGGCTATACCCGGATGATTTCCTCTACCATGACCCGGAGCTCCTCCTCAGAGAACCTGGGGTGTCGTTGAGGTACCATGATGTGGTGTGGGTGATGTGTGAGGTCGTGTCGGTTGTGATGTGTGAGGGGTTGTGTTGTTGTGTGTTGTTTGGGGTGCGTGGATGTTGTGTGAGTGATGATGTTGTGTGTCTGTGGATGCTAGTGTTGTTTCTGGTGGTGTCTCTTTCTGGCTTTCTTTCAAACTTTTGGTCGTAAGGGTTTGTGGGTGATGTGGGTGTTTGTTTTATATTGGATTGGGTGTGTGGGAGTGGTCTGTGTATGTGTCTCAGGTGTGTGTATTTCGAATTGTCCAATGTGGTTGTGTGTTGTAAATGTGTGTGTATTTTGAGCGCAGCGGTGTGTACCACCAATGGAATACCGCGGTTGAAAGACCGCCGCGTGGATTTGTGGGTCGTGATAGTGTGGGCGTATTCCTGTTGGCGTGACAGTGGAGGTTTTGTTCTCGCCAGTTTATCACTGACCTTTGGTGTGGCGGACTTCTGTGGGTGTCTGGATTATGGCAGATTCCAAGCTGTGGGTCGTAATAGCTGTAGCGCAATTCTGCCGCCGCGGTGTGTTGGCGGTCTTCTGCACGGCGGTAAGCGGGATTTACCGCCAATGTTGTAATGAGGGCCTTAATCACTACACAGGACAGACAAAATCACACTTTCTGGATACATCTGGGTCCTCAAATCTTGCCACTTCACCTATGGTGTAGGGGGGTAAGGCCACCTGAAAGATATGGATGGAGAACCATGGTTAGTATCATCACTGTCACTACTAGTGGACAACATATTACAGTGTGTACTATTTCAGAGGTGTGAGCTAATTATCCAGGTTGTGGACAGTGCAACAGACACACCACTGCAAACTCACAATGAGACTGATACTCAGGTGAGTGAGAGCCACACATCTGCACTCTTACACTGGGCCTGAGACTCATGTAGTGCTACACCCTGCAACAACCATATGTGGGCAATCTGTAGAAGATGGAACTTCATGGAATGAGGGGGAGTTGGGTGACAGATACATGACACTACCCTGGTGCTCTGCAAGACAACTGACTCAGGTATTCTGGCTTGTCCTGCAAGGCACACAAGGACAAGCAGCTCAATTTTGAGTCTGCAATTTTCATGCATTGAGTAATCCATGACTAATATGTCACAGTTGGCTGTTGGTATTAAATGCCCCATTGCCAGTGCCCCCTAAGGTGGGTATGCCCCCTTTGTAAACATAATGGCAGGGGTGATGTATGTGATATTCTGACAATGTTGCGCCATACATGGATTGGCCTACTTTCTATTCACAATCCAGTTACATATGGTATGCTGGCAGTGTCTTGACCTATCATATGTGACACAATGCTGGGGCACAGATGTTGCCATGGCCCCTGAAATGTGTGACTTAGTGACTTTTGTGCATGACTCACCTAACATCTGACTTGCATTGGTAAAATGGTAGGATGTGTGAATCCCATGTCTATATTGACACAGTGACACTTCATTCTGGTTGCATGCAACTTGTCAACAAGCATTGCATGCAGCATGCCAACACATCTGCTACTGTCATTCAAGTGCAGTGAACAGTAAATAGTTTGCCAATGGGAGACTCACCAACAGGGCCACCGATCACCACACCAAAATGGTCCAGAAGATCCTGCTCCCTTGCCACCAGATCATCCCAAGGATGCTTCAGCTGGTGGTCGTTGCAGCTGCTGTAGTACACCCTCTTCAGGTGGTGGAGCACCTTGCGCCACAGCAGCTGCCTCACCTCCGCCCGGAAGCCCTGTATCACAAGGCCACCCATCTCGCACAGTAAAGGGAGGTAGTGGGCTAACAGCCACACAAAGCCTCCCCGCTCCTCCTCCCCGATTCTAGTCTGCCTCCCCCTACCAGACATTGCACTGGGGTACAGGTTGAAAATGAGAAATAATAGTTGTAATAAACAGAAGAAAAAAAAGGAAACTTAACACCCAAAAACTAACAATCCCAACTATCCCACCTGTACAACTAACCTGGACAGACATCCCACAGCAAAGGTACAAGGAAAAAAAAAAAACACACAAATTCACAGACACTGGGACAAATAACAATCAAATACAACAGATAACACAACAGGAGGGACACCACAAGATACAAAACAGAGCAATAAGACACCACCAACTACAAGACACAACCACACAGCCAAAAAAGGCACAGATTGTAAAGAGAAAGTGAAAGTACACCCACTGTACCATGTCTGTAAACAGGATATCCTATTACACCACTTCCTGTCTCTTTGCGTCACTTTTTCTGTAATGCGTATATTTTTTTGATGCATCTGATATTTGCGTGAGTATTTCTGATGCATGACTTACGTGCGTCTTTTTTAATTGATGCATTACCTTTATGCGTCGACTTAACAGTAAATCAGCTTTACAATGAATATGAAGGTGGAAATCACGCTAAGGGCACATGGGTCATATACTTTGCATTTGCAGATGTTTTCGACGCATTTGCATCATTTTCTTTTTACTCTATTCCTGATTGCGTGATTTTGTCCATTGTTAATGGATGCACCCTGTATCAACATACAAATTGAATGGGTTAGGCTGCAGTACGGCATTTTGAGTATGGCCACATATGGTAGTCAATGGAACAATGTGATTTGGGTGTGATTGGTCTGTTACACCAATGTGTCTGTTACAGAATTAACAGTATGCAAATGTATTCATTTCATGCATATGTATGTATGTGTGACAACAGTGTATCCACATATGTATGGCAGTCAGTATTATGCAAGAGTCATGGTATGTGATTGTGAATTGTGTTCACTTATGTGCTGTGTGTAGTTGTCTTACAGAGCATCACATTTCAGACGACATACACAGCTCGGGCATTGTTGATGATGGCTGATGAATGCTATCTGGCAAATGTTACCCGACAACTGTCTCCATATGTTGATGTTGAGTATTGTTGGACTTGGCCCCTGTGGCCGGTTCATCCCCTGACTTTTTGCCCCCTTCCTCCTATTTTTTCTGACCTCTCGCTGTTGGCTCTAGGACTCTGAGCACTTTATCACTGCTTATCAGTGCTAAAGTGCAGGTGCTCTCCCTTCTAAAGTTGGAAAGATTGGCTTATACCTAATTGGCATTTTTAATGTACCTGTATGTCCCTTGTACAGTGGTATCTCTATACCCAGGTCCTGTAAATTAAATGCTACTAGTGGACCTGCAGCGCTGCTTGCGCCACCCACTGAAGTAGCCTTTCAAACCTGTCTCAGGCCTGCTGGCGCAGGGGCTGTGTGTGCAGTTTTCTGCCACAGGGACCTGGCATCTAAAATTACTTGCCAGGCCCAGAACTCCTCTTTTACTACATGTAAGTCACCACTAAGGTAGGCCCTAGCTAGCCCTTTCGGCAGGGTGCTATGTATGTAGAGGGCAGGACATGTGCCAGGTTGCATGGCCTGTCCTGGTAGTGACAAACAGCCTATTTGGTGTCTCACTGTTGTGAGTGCTGCCTTCTCATAGGATTGCATTGGAAAGGCCCTGCCTTATGTGTAAGGGGTATTGTCTGATTTATGAGGGGTAGTGTAGGCATGTTTGGTATGGTTGTAATGGTAGTGAGAAATGCTACTTACTGGTGTAGGTGGATTTTTTAATTTCATTACAGAAATGCCACTTCTAGAAAGTGAGCATTTCTCTGTGCTTATGACTCTGGTGTTTTGCAGCTCGACTCCAATCCACATCTGGGCAGAGTGACAGTTGGGCTTTGTGCATACTTCAGACAGCCTGTACACAGGGAGGGAGGAGGTGTCACAGAGGTGCATCTACATACTGAATAGTCTTCCTGGGCTGAGAGAAGGGAGAGGTGGGGCACACCTGCATTTGTAACGGCTGTATCCTGGCCTCACACAAAAGGGACGTTTACCCTAACCGATGTTTGGAGCCTGTGCTGGAGGGGAGAGAGGGTGCACTCCCAGATCAAGTTGTAACTGTCTGGAACCTCCTCTCCCCTTCCTTTGTAGACACACTGTAAAACTGAGTATAAGTACAGGGAAGTTTTCCCCACAATTTGGTGACACTTTGGAACTTACCTGGAACTGGACACAGACTGCTGGAGGGACTCCCCAGGAACCGCCATGGACTGCTGATGCTATGCTGACCTGTCACCTGCTGGGTCACTAGGAGAGGTTGCCATCTGCCTGCATCCCCCTTGCGCTGGCTGGTGCTGGGCCCTGCCACCTGTGCTCCCTTGTTCTGGACTATTGTCCCCCAGGGGCAGTGTGCTGTGACCCTGACCCCTGCAACTCCATCCAGCCTGAAGGGTGCTTTTCCCCCTTATAGTGCCTTGAGAGCGCGTGGCTTAATTAGCCTAGACCACCAGAGAAGCACTTTCATTTTTATTGACTTTGAGCTTAAAAGTGCATTGCCGTGTGAGGATTCACCGCTGCCACCCGGGCTTAACTGAGTTTGTTGCGCTCGAAGCGCATTCCTGCATTGCCCATTTCACCTCCGCAACCCGGGCTTCACTGGATTCCGAGTGCGTCGGAGATGCGCCGCATTCTGTGCTCCAGGGGCACCTTCAAGCGAAGAAAAGGAGCGAGAGCGCTCCTACCGTGCCCCTGGGGCGAATTGCGCTGTGAGGAGTGCCCCTGGGGCACAAGCAGGCACCTGCTTCGGTGCCTGCACACTGCCGCGTCCCGGGCAAGCCGATCGGGAGAAAGGAGACGTCGGGCAGGGAAGGAAGCCTTGTCCAAGGCTCCGCGCCCCACCTGAGCCCCTGTGGTGTTGTGCACGGGCAGGGGGAAAGGAAGCCTCATCGGAGGCTCCCCCGCCCCTTCGAAGCCCTAACTATTCTCGACAGAGACTGTGGGTGGGGCGGTGTGGTGTGGAAGCCTCCCTGGAGGCCCCCGTGCATCAGGTCTCCCTTGCGGGCCCCGCGAGAGTCAGTGAGGCCCCCATCTGTGGCCTCACTTGTTGTGTCCTGGTTTCCCCCCCCCCCTTGGAGGGCCAGTTGAGGCCCAGGGGGGTCTCCCAGAGATCACGAGCCCTGGGAGGGCCCTTTATAAAGACCAGAGGGGGTGCAAATCACCCCCTTATCCTAGGATCAACCCGTGGCCCCCGTTTCATGCATAGGAGCCCAGGCAGCACCTATATTGATCTTATTGGCACTAGGAGTGTTATTTCATCATAAAACAGGTACTTTTGGGGACATTTTTAGGTCTCGGCTCTAGAGGCGCTTGCGCGTCTCGAACCGAGACTGATGTAATCTACATTGCGGGCTTCAGTCTGCCCACAGCCACCCAATTTGCTGGCATCATCGTCGCTCTATTTTGTGACATCCCCATTCGTGAAGGGCATGCATACGTCATGCCTCTTACGATGCTTAGCCCTCCCCGAGCATACAGCCAAACTAATTTTTAACCTTACGCAGTGGCCATTTATCGTCAATTTCAGGAATACTTTTTTCTTCATAAAATGGGTGACCAGTTTGCCACACGTTAGGAGCACTTGTGTGTTGAAATGTTATTGCAGTTTCATATACTTTTGCATATTTACTGACACTCGTGCTTTTTTTGCTTATCTTGTCAGACTTTTCAAGCCCTCTTCAGGAGCGCTGTTTTCATTAGCTCCGAGTGTTGGTTGGAAAGTGTTGTTTTCTCCCCCTCCTACTGCCCTTTCTCCCTGTTGTTGCCAGCACACTGCTACCGTAGTTGCAGCTTGATCGTCCCACCCGCCATCCAGAAAAAAAAGCTAAGGTACAGCATTAGCTGATAGCACCATGGCACTTTATATATCCCAATGCTTTACATTTGTTTCTCTCTTTTTTTCAACTGTGACCTCAGTGCAGTGAATGCATTTATGCTGAAAAGTATCTTTCATCCATGTTGCTGGCTCCACGGTCCTCCCCGTCATCGTTGCTTGATGGTCCAGACAGCCTGCTGAAACAAGCATTTTCAATTCAACGGGTCTCGCATTTGTTCGAGTTAGAGCTATTAGCGTTGTAAAGCAAAAAAAAACACAGCACGATCGCGCTATGTAAAATGCAACAGATAAAGTAGTCCGGACTCCAGGGTGAAAACATCGAGCCTTGTATGTTTTTGGTACTTTACCAGTGCTGTATAGGTGGGCTAAACACCGGAAAAGGCATGATGTATGCATGACTTTCACAAATGAAAGCAAGCGGATTTTAAAAGGCAACCCCACAAACCAATGTAAGTGACTGACGTGGCATGCGCGTGGTTTCAAGCCCAAAGAGAGATTACAGAATGGACGGAGCACTATGTGCTCGCCCATAAAAAGCACTCTGGCATAGTAAACTGTAAACTTCGTACTTGTATAGCGCACTACTCACACGTTAGAGTCTCAAAGCGCTGTACGCATACCGCTGTGGAACCCCTCCTGGCTTTTCCCTGTGATGTACCCACTCCTGGGCAACCTCCAAGGTGAAGCTAGGCATCCCAGTGCTGTTGGGGCCATTGTGGAGATTAAGCAAGCTATTGCCCAGAGTTACAGAGTGGGACCCATGAATTAGATTAGGCACCCATGCGAGAATTATCAGGTCTGAGGAAATTGAGCCCAAGACCCGCCAAGGCGGGAATTGAACCCTGGTCCCGGGCCAGATTTCTGCATCAGGGTCTGCTGCTCTAACCATTGAGCCACACTTCTCCATCACCTCTAGTGATAGCTGCTAGCTCAATGACATGCCCCTCGTCGTTTTTAAGGAGTGGGCATGTTTTGGGTCTATTTTTGACAAGTTATTTAATGCAGCGTCTCACAAGGAATGTTTATGTTGCGATAAGAAGTTAAGAAGTTAGACACAAACAGAAAGTTGCGGGATTATTTAGTTTTTAACGTCTTGCAACTTGGTTCTGCTTGGTTGTACTTTGCGGTGTTGCAGCTGCTTACATGTTTCAAGATACATTTTTGCACCATCTTTTTATAGAAAAAGCCATGGATGAACCCCAGAATAATGCAAAAGGGATATGGCTGCAATGACCTGTGTTGTGTACTATCGGAAAGTCTCTAACATGCAGTTGTTTAACATGACGATTTTAAGAGCGGGCACTTTAAGAAATATGTACGGCCGTGTAACTGCCATGACGTGTATGAATACGGCAGTGGTGTACAAAATATTATTTATTGTGGTTTTCAGAACTGCAGATGTATGATTTTTCTGTCTGTTTACCAGTCTAATAATATCACTGGTTGACAGGCGATTTTGAGAACCAACAGATGTTACCAGCTGCAATCTGCGTGGATAGACTGACACAGTCTTTGTGACTTCCGTGTTTAGCTTTGCTGCAGCTCCCGTGATCATACTGTGTCTGAGGAAGGTCATACACTGTCTTGGATAAACTGCATAAATCTGCCATCACTCAAGATAGTGTGTGGCTCTGGGTTCCCTCTTATGTTACTGTCTAATTGTTCAGTCTGCAGTTTATGGTCACCATGTCTGCAGCTCTTGAGTGTCCTCATTATTGAGCGCTGCTATGCTAAGTGGCTAAAATCATTGACAAAGCCAATAGGTCTTATATAGGCAAGACCCATTGGCTTTGCCAGTGCTTGCTGATGTGAGAGTCAGGATTTGAGCTCACTTCATGTGGTATGTGCGATATCCAGCTGGTGCATGACTAAGAGCTAAAACACATTACCATTGACAAAACCAATTGCTCTCGCATTGCAGAGACCAGATGGCATTGCCAATGCTTGTTGTTTTATGATCTTAGTATGGACATTGGGGGGTTATATGTTACCTACCTAGTTTTATGATGTCACATATATGTGCTGGTGTACCTTTTATGGACATGACATGCTGATAAATGTGTTTATGACTTGCCATATGTTCTCTAATGTTCCTTTTATGGACATTTATGATGTGTTTAAGACAAGTGCATTTCTTTAATGTGATTCGTGACTATTGCTTATGTTGCAGAACCCTGAGTACTTAGGTGTTCCAATGTGACTACTGCTTATTCTTGCAGAGTATTAGTAACCTGTGAAATGTTCTGACAACTGCTTAGGTAGCAGGGTATATATGACATGTAATGTTTGGTCTAATTATGTTTTGTGCATTACAGTTTATTTTTACATAGCTAAGGGGGTTATTTCAACATTGGAGGAGGTGTTAATCCGTCCCAAAAGTGACGGAAAAGTGACGGATATACCACCAGCCGTATTACGAGTTCCATAGGATATAATGGACTCGTAATACGGCTGGTGGTAAATCCGTCACTTTTCCGTCACTTTTGGGACGGATTAACACCTCCTCCAAAGTTGGAATAACCCCCTAAGTGTTGTGTTTACTTTGTGGAGTATTTATTGTGTCATGCAAGTTGTGTGTGTTGTGCAAACGCTTTTCACATTGCCTCTGGGTTAGGCCTGACTACTCGTGCCAAGCTACCAAGGGGGTGAGCAGGGATTATCTTGGACGTGTAACTCCCTTGCCCTGACTAGAGTGGGTGGGTTCTGCCTGGCTTAGGTGCATACCCTAGCCAACCAGAAACCCCATTTCTAACAAGTATATGGATGACTTGTGTATGGACTTCACATATGTCTGACATGTGTACATATTTGGTACATACTGTGATTGACACACTCTGCCTACATTCCAACCATATCATGTATTGAACACAATAGACAGTTGAAAGTCATTATATTTTGCATTGTAATAATAATTTGTGTGTGGTGGACCTGCAGCCCTAGCTGCATATGTTCTCATCCATTCTGATGTGCATTCCACAGACGTGTCCGTCCAAAGTGTGAGCTCACGTGTCCCCTGTGACAGGATTGGGCCCCATGGCAGTGGCAGGAGTGATTTCCATGGATGTACTGCGCAGGCTCCATTTCTCCATTGAGTGTCATACCTGGGCTAATCATGTTGACCATTGTCACCAATGATGCCCCTCCTTGTCACTTATGCTCCATGCAGCCATTGCAACTCTCACACTGAGTTGTGTGGTCTGTTCAAACATTACAGTCTCACCATATTTTGACATCCACTGCCTCATGTGTGGGCCCCTTGTTTACATCCTATTTAGACATGTTGTAGTTGTGTGTGATGAGCTATTGTACAAGTTTGCAACGTGGATGCAATTAATATGTTGTGGTCCATAGATTGCGCCCTTCAGTAGTCACATTCAAGTGATGAGGCTAATTGTGATGTGTGTGATGGTACCATTTCACTCTTACGCTTCACATGTGATGTTGCTACAGTACTCTTCAGATTAGTGTTTGTGACATGCTCCCTGAGGTTAGATTTACAATCCTAATCCAAAGTCAGATTGTGTGAATAAGTGAGGTCTTTATTGACAAAATCTACAAAGTGAGTTAAGTAACTATTAAGTGAAGTTGTTTTCAACAATGTGCAGTCTGCGGCATATCCCAGCAGCTGTGTTGTGCTGTTCCCCCTCATTTTCTTCTTCGCCATCCTCCTCTTCTTCCTCAGGCAGGTCATCAACCTGCTCATGTAAGGGGACTTACATCCACACACATATGTTGTGCAGGATGGCACATGTCAAGATTATCTTGCAGACGATGTGTGGGGCATGTAGGAGGCTGCCTCCTGTGATGTCCAGGCACCTGAATCTGGACTTCAGGATGCCAAATGTCCTCTCCACAATAGTACGTGTCCTACGATGTCCTTCATTATATGCATGCTCTGCTGCTGTGCTTGGGTTGGGAAATGGGGTCATTATCCATGGCTGTATGCCATAACCTTGATCCGCTGCAAAAGATTAAAGGAATAAGTTGTTGTTAGGGCTTGCAACAGGTATGTCATGTAGCATGGCAGTTGTTATTTAGAGCTGGTTGTAGCTCATGTGTATTTGTGGTATGGTGTGAGTTCCTATCCTTGTGTAATGGTTCCTCAGCACTACTGTAGGTTGTTGGACATGACAATCTTGTGTTTGGCTCAGTGACCTGGGACATATGATTTGGATTCCACACTGAAATTATGTATGTACCATGCGTTGTGTAGTGCACCTTTGTATCAGTGTGCTATCACTAGAGGGGACATGCCACATCCTCACAACACAATGGGGTCATATGTGGTGGCAACATGGTAGCACTACAGAGCCTGGACATCCCATCCCTTTTGACATGTGTCATTGCAGATGATGTGTGACACTTAGGGCCTTTGAAATTGGTAAGTTAGAATGCCTAGCTTGTCTCCAAAATTGGCTGCACTGTCCTGCATTATCTTGACTATGCAAGAATGTCCCATGTGTGACATGTTACTTGGCAACACTTTGTTGTCCCCTGCGCCAGTTGCTCGTGTGCAGCCGTGTACAGACACTACCTACCCTGTACCAGGGAACTTGGCTAGCTGCCTTGTGGAGGTGGATGTATCTGTGCAGGACTGTACAGCTATTTTGATGGCCAATTGGCTCTTTCTGTGTGTGCAGCAGTATGCAGCACAATCATCTGAGTTCATTGCACAGTCTACTTCCTTTATGCAACCTGCATACAGCACCCCTGGGGTGGTGTTTGTTGTTGGCACTTCCTCAGGTTTTAGGTGACAGCTACTTGTGAGTCAACATCATCATGCTATGCATCTTGTGGTGACAGACCTGCAGTGAGAAACTTTGCACACCCCTTCCACACTGCATACAGCATGGAGGGTGGCCAATTTACAATGTGGCTTCAAGTTATTATGAAATGATCATCTGCCAAGTTGTACATACAGTGCAGGCCATGACAATAAGCCTATTTTCCTAGGGCTATTACATAGGTCCCTTGGTGTTCCAGAGTGGCAGCTAATGTTTATGGCAGCCATGAGGTGTCCGAGGGTGTGTAGCCCATTGTCACAGGATGATCAACATAACTACCAGTGTCTCTCCTATCTTCCAAAACATTAAAGTGCACTTATACTGTCGACACATGCAGAGTGCAGGCTATGGGATGGAGCTCAGCTACTTAGCAAATGTGTCCCTTGGCACAGTGCATGTGAGGTCAGTGATGTCCTGTTTTCTCCTAATGGGTCCCACTATTACATCCATGATCGGCACTGTCTGACAGTGACTCTGCCCCATGTTGGGCCAATTATTGTATCTGGTACAGACATGATGGTGTTGTGTGTCAGTGAGTGTTGCATGTGAGGTTGCACTACAATATGTGTGGTACCACTTCTCACACATCTGGCACATGGTATGTGATGGGCATTGATCTTGTATTCCTATGTGTGTGAGCCAATGCGTCAGACAGATGTCTCTGCACACTACAGGTATGTGCTGATGAGATGCAGTTCGTATAGGCGCAAGTTGTGTGGTATTTGATATTTGTTCTGGCAGTGATTTACACTGCATGACTTGAGGCATCTGTTCCTATTTGGAAGTTACATGACATGGGTATGGTGTATGACATTGACATGTCTGTGCTATTCTTTGTTTGGTGTAGTGTGTGTAAAGTGTACGTAATAGGCACCCTGTGGGCACTTGTAGTGGTCTGTGTAGTTCTGCTGTTAGCAAAGGGTACATGTCTGAACCTGTCCTTCCCGTGGTGTGCCTGTCAAGTTGTGGGTGTGTTACGTACATGTGGGTATATGTATTAGTGTGGTGCACTGATTGTGCTGTACTGCAGCATTGTGCACATGTGTTATCACCTGCACATGTGTTACCCTGGGCATATGTTACTGTAGTGGTGTATGTCTTGTGTGTCCGACAGGGTTGGTGTGTTGTGTGTACATTGCTAGATTTGTTGACTTACCCACAAGTAGGCCATTTCCAAATTGTCCATCCTGGAATTGTTCATTGATCCCGCTGTGCTGGAATATATAGGTGTCATGGACACTCCCAGGATACTTGGCCAAAATGTTTATGAATAGTCCCTGGTGGTCCACCATGCCCTGCACATGGAATGCCTGTGCTTGCGATTCCGTTATAAGTGCTCTGTTGCTGCAGGTGGTACAAGCCGGACATGGGTGCAGTCAATTGCACCGAGCACATGCAGGAAGCCATGGATTTGATCGAACCCCTGTTTGTTCTCCTGCTGCTTTTGCAGGGTGTTGGGGAAGCTGATGTGGCGGGGTGTCAGGGAGATGATAGCATCTAACACCTTTGGCAGGAATGCAGAGAACGACAGCTGTGAGACACCAGCTACCAGTGCACCCATTGTTTGGAAGGAACCACTTGCCAGCATGTGCAGGACAGCGAGCAGCGTTCTCTTAGGTGGTATGTTGTGTGGGGTCTGCAGGCTGGCTGTAATTTGTGGCTTACTGTGGTGCAGCAAGTGTAGTATGGATTGCTGGTTCTGTCTGTAGGTCCTAATAATGTCCAGGTCCCTGAGGCCAAGGAGGGTTGTCCTGGTTCAGAAGACCCTCTCCTGCCTTCTGCGTTGCCTTTGTGGGCTGCGTTGTTGTGGTGGTGAGTGCAGGAGTTGTTGCTGTCCTCTGCGCCGTCTAGCAAGCTGGATCATTATTACCTCCATCTTCTCCTGTGGGTTGTAATGTTGTTTCTGTGTGTTCTCCTTAAGCAGTGGTGTATTTGCCTCATTTTAACACCTGCCCTGACCCAGGTGTTAAATTTTGACGCAAATCAGTGTTAACATAATTTTTAGGGTCCGCCTCCCACCCGTGTGTCATTTTTGCCTGGATGGATAAATACAGGGCTAGGGTGTTTGAGTAACTTTTGGACGGGAATGCCTACCCTGCATCTCATTGACGCAAGGAGGATTCACGCATCCGAAAAATGACGTTAACACCAATATTTTGACCCTAGACGTGTCTAGGGTCAAAATATAAATATGGCATTGAGTTTATGCTGAATTAGCATTAAAAAAACATTGCGCTAATTCAGCACACACATAGTGTAAATATGCTCCCAGGTATGTTAAAGAAAATCTGCACATTCATCAGTTCGAAGTGTTAGTTAATAAAAATAAACTCATACAGTGAATCACAGAGACGGGCATCAAGTGGATATCCTAGCATTCCAGTGAGCATAAAGCTACTAAAGTTGGAGCAAGACACACATTTATGTTTTCATACAAAGTGCTTCAATGGAGATCATGTGGTGAAACTGAAACAAAGCCCATACACAGGTGCAGGATCTGATATCATGTGATGGTGTGCCAACAACCTTCCGACTGATAAAATGTAACCTTTCAGCGCTGAGTAAACTAAATTCTCATATATGATGCCATGCATGCGAGTGAGATTGTACAAGACAGGAAGGGGCACAGCTTCATAGCATTGGTTGGTATGAAGCAAAATGGTGACTGCAGCTGTTACAGTTAGGCTGAGGCCTTTTTATTTTGCAAGACCCTAGACAAGAGATGTAAATACCTCAAAATTAGTCCTTTGAAAATGCTTAAAACTTTGCAATCACACAACAAGCCATGCCCTTATGCATTCTTTTCCAGCTTTACTCTTCTATAACGTTCTTACAATAGAAATATTACCGGACTTTAGGTGAGCACCAAGGCGTGCGTGCTCTTTCAATTGAACTTCATGCAACTCCATCTTACTACTCCATCTTACTAGGCCTCAGTAGTTCCTGACTTCACATGCTGCAGCTAATCAAAACATTGCAGCCAACTGATCGTCAGTTTCTGTCTTTTGCAACACATCTCTTCCAAAACCACACTCATCGATTTCAGGAATAATATTGAAAACATGTGTACAAACCTCAACACCTTTCACTTTGTAAAACTTGCACCCTACACAGATGCATTAACACCCTCAGAATGAACTACCTCCAAGGTTTTTCATGATTGCATTGCTGTTAACCTTAAACGCCAAGTCAGGCATGGGGCCAGTTTTCAAAGGCATGCATTAAAAAGTGAATAAAATCATGAACATGACACCAGAAACAGAAGCAGTGAGGCACAGAGCAGTTATCACTTGCTTTTCTGAGTGTGTTCCACAGTTTGATACCATATACAATTTGACAAAAATTACTAAAATACAATGTGTAGCTTAAGGATGCCACAGGCTTTTGGAGGCTGCTTGAAAGTGCAGTAATGTCATGTTCTAGAAGAGTGGTGCTTTTCGGCGTTTTCTCGTTGATGAATGTCACTGAGTTGGGTAGCAGTAATCTCTGCTAATTCCACCATGATGGCAGGTGACATATTACCTTATTATGTTCTGTATTCTAAAACATTGAATGTGATTATTGTTTCTCTTGTAAGTGGATCTCTCTGCAGAGAGATTTGTGCCTTCATGCAAAATATTAAAATCACATATAAACTAAATATCAGGGCCAGAACAGATTATGCTCAAGAGAGTGCCAGTGACCTAGTGGTGAAACATTATAACTCACCAAAACAGTGGCAGCATTCAAACACTGAAAGATATAGCTAGTTCTGCTGAACTGCCCTTACAACTGCCTTCAGTGATTCCACCGCCCCCCTCTCTCCTCTCCCTCTCCTCCTGCCCCCTGTATTGTGGATGGTGATAACAGGCCTTTGGGTAACCTTCACAAACTATTCCAAGTCACTATTCCACTTCTCAGTGTCTGCAACTACACCACTAGCTTTCCAGACCTCTGTGACTGCCCCTCCTCCCTCTCCACCAGCAACCATCAGTGGAATATGACATGTTTTTCTGGGCCCAGTATCACACCAGAAAACTTCTCTGCTTAACTCTTTTGTCTCCACATTTTATCCACCCTGGAGTTTATTACCAATAAACTCAATATTATCACTAAGGATTTGTTGACTCTAAACTCTACTCTTCACCTTCCCGCCCCATCCCTACCTCCCGCTTCTTTCAGATTTGAATGACCATCCTCCATTGGCTTTCCCCCAATGCTAATGGGCTTACCATACTCCCTCACTGACCTCCTCTCCTCCAATTCCTCAACCCCACAACCCATCAGCTGCTTCTGCTGCTGTTTCCAACGCTTTTCCAATGATCCACCGCCCTAGGAAACCTTCTTTCCCCCACAGAAGACATTATTTAGTGAATTACATCATGATCGTTGTGACCCGCAAAATATATCCTGACCCTAAACTCCCCTCTTCACTAAACTATGCTCTTCTGAACTGTAGATTTTCAGCTTCTAATTGTGATCAAATTTTCACTATCATCCTGGACCACTATCGCAATATTCTCTTTGTAAAACAAAATGAGTTGAACAACCCCATCACCCTTTATTGAAATTATTGTCCCCCTAATTACACCACTATGAGACAGGATCTTCAGGGAAGAACAGTGTTGTATTCCACAGAATTATTTCATCCTGTTCACAAGTTTCTTTGTTAGCTTGCTCTTTCTTTGTATTCTTCCTAGCCATTCTCTCCCTTACCAGCAGTATCAAGATACAATGTATTGGTACCTATAAAACTCCTGGGAACAACTTCACTGTCTCAGACAAACAGAGCTTATTGTCTCCAATCTGCTTCTCTCATTTGACAGCATGCATTTGATGTACTTCAGTTTCCGAAATAACAAATGCTGTTACCCATTTATATCTGAACTGGCATTGTTTCTCTCAGCCAGTGATCTTGAGCAACTCAGTAGTAAACTTACCCATAGCAAAGGATCCATCTTCAACCTTATAATCATAGAACAGCGTCACATCCAAGCCTTGGATACTGTCATTCTGGACTGCTCTGACTATTCCTTACCCCTTTCTGCTTATCTCATGTTATCTTTGCTAATATGAGTCAAACACCAAATGAGAGAACACATGGTGCCATGAATATTGATTACTAGAAACAGATAAGATAAGCAGATACACCTCCTCCACTTCATCCATTCACCTACCTCATGTGACACTAATTTCCTCATTGGAAAGTTTAAATCACTCATCTAAGCTACTATTGATGATCTCATACCCCTTGCAGGCCACCAGATAGTTCTCAGGTAGCCGCTGTTGAAGCAGAAAAGTCCCTTGCATGGTGATGAAAAACGAATGCCTTTGCCAGGAGTTAAGCAGCACGAATGTGGTGGAGGAAGCATACCGTGTAGTGTTCAGTAGAAGTGAACAGTCATTTTTACCTGTGTCACTGAAGTGAAACTTACTGGCTCAGTCATGTAAGGTTCTGCTGCTTTGTGCTCAACTCACCCTTGGCCTACATCAAGTAAGTCTGCAGTGCTGTGCAGTGTGTGTGTGTGTGTTGTAGGGATGTGTTGGGTGTTATGTGTGCCCATTAGTGCTACAGTACATGGAAGATTCTAGGTTCCAGTTTGGGAGACCTAGGTCTCACTGGAGGTAGAAGAATGGCCCTAGACAGATTTATGGATTGCTGTGTCCCTCTGAGATGTGTGAGACACACACTGGAGGAAGGAGAGTCAGTGAAAAGGGGCTTGGGCACATCTCAGGAAGAATCATAAAGTTGCTCTTGCTGTGCTAGATTCGGAAGCAGACCCTCAACACAAACTTCAAAGACGTAGACCCTAAATCATATTTGGCCCTCATTACGAGTGTGGCAGTCTTAAGACTGCCACACTCGCGGTGTCGGTCGGCCCGCCGGCACCGCCACTTTTAGGCCGACTGATGGCCTGGTGGTCTCAGGGGTCTTAATCCGCCAGGGCAGCGCTGCCCTGGGGATTACAACTCCTGTGTCTGCCAGCTTTTGCATGGCAGTTCCACCACCATGCAAAGGCTGGCAGAGACGGGGTGCTGGGGGCCCCATGGGGCCCATGCACTGCCCATGCATTTTGCATGGGCAGTGCAGGGGCCCCCAGGGACAGCCCCGTTGCGCTTTTCATTGCCTGATTTACAGGCAGTGAAAAGCACAACAGGTGATGTTGCACCCGATGCACCACAAAATTGCTGCCAGCTCGATTAGGAGCCGGCGCCAACGTTTTGGTGAGTTTCCCGCTGCGCCTGCGGGCGGATACGCTGTTTTCGCTTGCTGGCCCAGTGGAAAACTTGTAAGAGGGCCAGCGGGCGGAAGACCGGAGTGGTGGTCTTCTGACCCAAAGAGTTTGGCAGGCGCCCTCTTCCGCCCGCCAAACTCATAATGAGGCTCTTGGTGTCTGGAAGTGGTCTGGAAGAAGGAGAGCTTGAGGCCTCCAAAATTGTCAACTGTCAAGTGGCCAGATGAGCTGTGTGAGGAGGGGAAGCTCTGCAAGAATTCTGCCAGTGATCAGGGCTGGAGGCTAAAGGATGCCAGTCTCCCAGCTGGGTGAGGGGACATCACCCAGGGACATCCAAGAACACCAGCCCCTGGAGTTTGGACCACCAGTGCCTGTCAGCTTCCCAAGACCAGTGAGCCTTGTGAGGAAGAGGAGAGCTGTGGAGGGAGCGAAGTCCAAGGTGGTATGTAACTTGGCGACTCTGTATGTCAGAGGGGGCTGCCGTGAAGACTGATGACTGGGCCTTCGCCTGTGTGCAATGTGTAAGTCGGCAGCCCCATATGTAGAGGGGCCACATGAAGTTTTCCATGCCAATCGGACGTTCAACTGTATGCGGTGCATAAGTCAGCAACCCGTATGCCAGATGGAGCCACTGTGAAGAGGGACCTGCTGCTCTACCGATCAGGCCGTCCCAGAGTGAAGAGCAGGTGTGGTGACCCTATATGCCAGAGTGGGCCATCAGAGGTTGACAAGGATTGCAGCCTGGTGGATGCCATTGTCGTGAGGAGAGGCCGCCGTAGTGACTAATGCGGACCTAAGACCTGACTGGGTAGCAGAACCAGAAACCACTGAAATCCCCATCCCCACCCTTTGGTGGGAGAAGCCAAAGGAAACTTGCTGTTGCATCAGTGGAGGACAGTGGACCCCCTGCAGAGCCTTGTGTGGGGTACTCACCCAAAGCAGCCTCTGCAGCTGCAACCGCACCTATTAGAAAGAAGCTGTCAGAGACTTCAGAAATTCCTGCTTGTCAGGGTAAGACTGAGCAAAGGGCCAGAAGGCCCGAGAAGGCCCTAGGGGAACTTGTCTGCCAAATAGTACTTCTGCACTGGAACACTTCTGACTTTTCTAACAGGATCCTGGGACTCAGACTCCTAGTGGGGCCTAACCTGAATGTTGTCTATTGTGAATATGGAATAGCCACTATTGCTAGTGTAAGGGAAGTGGGACTCAGGGGAATACCATTAAAATACTAGAGCCCTTACCTCAGGGGACTATGTGTTTTGTTTGTGTATGCCATATTGGTGGTAATAAATGAAAATATTTGCCTGGACATTCCTGTATTGCTGCTGTTGCATGTATTTTGAATAGTGAGCTTGTGTTTACCCCCCCTCCGCCCCATGTCTACCCCCCCCCCCTTAAAAGCCTTGAGCAACTTGAGCAACGTTACCACTGAGAGTCAAGTGCTGAAGGGGTATGTGGCACAGTTGCTCAGGATCCATAGTAGTTCAGGCCCCGGACACCGGGAGTTAAACCCCCCCAACCCCCACAGTTGGGCCTAGTAGCACTTGCTTGTCCCATGGCCCTCTGAACAGGGGGTTCTGACAGCTTCACTCACAAAAGACGTTCTGATATAAAAAGTGCTGAAAGTCAGTAAAAAGTCATGAAAACATAGCTTAAACTCAAAAAGGAAAAGTTACATATCATCCATTCTCTAAGCTAAACTGAAATGTCTGAACATGCTCCAAAAATAGACTTAAGAAATGTTCACATTATCAAGAAAACCCTTATTTCGGTTAATTAAAACCATAAAAGGCATACTTACAAATAAAGGAATAACATAGTTATAAACAACCCTATTGTGTTTATCACTCTAATTAATTATTTGGAATGATTTCAACGAACATACATTTTATCTACGAAGACCCCAATCGGGTTTAAAATCCAGATGTGTTTACAACGTGACTTAACCAATTCTTGCACACAGCTGGAAGCTGGTCAAGAATGCTCAACCAGCGAATTACACGACCTCAGAGACCCTGAGCATCGTTTCCAGTATAGTTCTTATCCATGCACCAGACAGCAAATAAATGCTTGCCACACTACATACCGTTCCTGTAGTGGTATCTGATATGGGTATCCTTAGGGCAAATACAAATTGTGATGCTCTTATAGAACCGTAGATTGGGATTATCCACGTTCCCCGATGCTCACATACGCTTTGTAAAAGAGCGATACGTGAGCCAATTCTGCCACTTATAGGATCCCCTATCCAAATTAAGGTAGAGTAGTATGGCTGTGGGACCGGAGATGATTGAAGAAATGATTCAAACAAAGGAATGCACTTAAGATCCAAAAAGGCCTCCATCGGAGACCTAAATCTGGAATGAGCATGTACTCTTTCTGCCTGATGTTGCCATTATTTCTGTTTTGAATGTTTTTTTTGCTACTGCATGCTATTCTATCCTGTTCTTCCACCGCTGTTCTAGCCCAAGGGTAATCAACATGGACCGCTCATTATTGCTCTATGACATTTTCCGATGTCTATCAAAAGAAATAATCTGTTCGAGGGCAGTGATATTGTAGCAGTTCCTCAGTACAGTAAAGTCTCTGCCGAATAAGTAGTGGTCTGATGTTAGCCCCTTGGGAGATCGGTTTTAGGTCCAGATCCAGGCCTAAAGGAAGCAGTGAAGTACTCAGGAGTAAACTAAAGAGGGAAATCATGATTTTTCAATTAGTGCGAAGTTGTTTGATTTAGAAAGGCCCACAGCTCTGCAACACATAGGGCCTGATTCTAATTCCGGCGGGCGGCGGAGGCCGCCCGCCGGAATTCCGCCCCCATAATACCGCTCCGCGGTCAGAAGACCGCGGAGGGTATTATGAGTTTTTCCCTGGGCTGGCGGGCGGTCTCCAAAAGACCGCCCGCCAGCCCAGGGAAAAACTCCCTTCCCACGAGGATGCCGGCTCGTAATCGAGCCGGCGGAGTGGGAAGGTGCTACTGCACCCGTCGCGTATTTCACTGTCTGCAAGGCAGACAGTGAAATACATTTTGGGGCCCTCTTACGGGGGCCCCTGCCGTGCCCATGCCATTGGCATGGGCACGGCAGGGGCCCCCAGGGGCCCCGCGACCCCCCCTACCGCCATCCTGTTCATGGCGGCTTTCCCGCCATGAACAGGATGGCGGTAGGGGGGGTCAGAATCCCCCATGGCGGCGCAGCAAGCTGCGCCGCCTTGGGGGATTCTAAGGGCAGTGGTAAACCGGCGGGAGACCGCCGGTTTACCCTTTCTGACCGCGGCCAAAGCGCCGCGGTCAGAATGCCCTGCGGGGCACCGCCGGCCTGTCGGCGGTGCTCCCGCCGACCCTCGCCCCGGCGGGAATCACCCCCATAGTGCACATCCCAGAGCTTTCAGGCGATATCCGGGAAGACGGCCCTGGAGAGAGAAGAGCCATACACTCTGTCCACGATATATTCTGTTGTAATTGTAGGGAACTCTTACTAAGTTACATGGACTAGCGCATGCTAGCAATTAGTTTTGCACCGAGATATTCAAAGTCTGCTACCCTTTCTAATTTAGATTCACCCGTCATCATGTTACCCCCAATAGGTTTTGTGTGGGTTCAGAGGTTTTAGTTGGATTTAACTCCAGACCATGCTCTTTACAGAACTCCTCGAACCATTCAATAAACTTTGCAAACCCACTGGTGTCTTTGAGATCTGTAATGTGTCATCCGCAAAGAGCAGCGCAGGTGCCCTCTGACCTGTGATTTTTGGGGAGTCATTGGTACATGTGCCAAGATAGGTGCTAACATCATATGGATATAAGGAGAACTGTGTTGGAGCAAGTATGCACCCCTGCCACACCCCTCCATCAACGGGGATGCGGTCTGTCAGTTCACCTTGACTCCCCATCTGACCTTGGAAAAAATATAACATTGTAATCTAACAAGAATAGATAATATGTTGCTTGGAATTCCCATTTTCCCCAACAATGCCCAGAGTTTGTTACGAGGGACAAGGTCAAACGAAACGTAAGGTCAAGGAAGTCGAGATATGGATGTCCCCTATTTAGTACCACTGTTTCCAGATTATATATAGAAACCTCATTAATGGTACTGATATTCCTTCTCAAGCCAGCTTGCGGTGTCAAATGTATATTTTTTCTCCTCAATCCAAAATTGAACTTGTCGAGGATTCACCAGCAAAATACTTTTGAGAGGCTATCTAGCAGAATTATCGGCCTGTAATGGGATGTGTTATTCCTTAGCCTTTTTATATGTGGGTATTAGTTCTGCCACATGCCATGTGCTTGGGATAGCGCATCCTCCCAGAATGACATTTGTTAATACGTTTCTATATGATGCCCAGATTTTAGATTTATTTAGAAAAATATCCCCTGATATCCCATCATGTCCCTGTGCCTTACATGGGATAATGCCCTTTATTGCATGTAGGGTATCATTTAGCTCCACTTTTAATGATTCTGAGTTCGGCAGCAACTATTTGGCACCCAAGGTGCCTTCCTTACTTTTGCCGTCCTCAGTGTGTGCATACAAATCAAATCAGAGAAGCGTTTAATCCGTTCTTGTGGCACTAAATAGCACTCAATGTAATTCAATCTGCTACAGCTACAATTGGCCACTATATTCCAGAACGCATTGTTGACCCATGATTTTGCCACTAAAAGCAAATTCTTCCAGTTCTGCGTTTCCTATTTTTTCCTTGCCATTGCATCTGTGTTTTTATAGATTTTCCTTGCATCTCTTAAAAGAGCTCAGGCTTTACTCTTAAAGGCTGAAATTACATTATTTTTCGCTACTTTACATTTCGTATTAAATGAGATCTCATGAATCTTATTACATTTATGTATAGCTTTCACTTCCCTTTTCATATAATTAACCGGGGGATGCAAACATATGTTCATATATTTTAGCAATTAAATTATAATTTATGTCTTATGTGGCCAATTTCTTATATATACTTTCTAAGACCTCTGGTTGTTGGATGTGGGCCTGTCTGTTATTTGAGACTGATACCTACCTAGCATTGGACATGAAGTATGGGCCTGCAGTGTTTTGAAAGATGTCGGTCATAATCAGGTTTAAGGTGTTGTGGTTGATGTCCCTTCTTTTAGCTACCCACATGTCAACCAAATATTTCTATGGATGGAGGGCTAATAAAATGTACTCAATCCTACTTGTATAATTGATCTTTTTAAAAGTATGGCAGCTATTTTTATCAAAACGGGAGTGGCCATTACAGGCTCTAGGACCCATGGCTATAGTTAATGATAACAGCTGGATCACTAGAGGAGACCATTTTTAGGTTTTGCCTGCACAGCGCAAGGGCTTGTTGGCATGTCAATGAGATCCGGCCCCCTAATAGCCGTTATTTTTAATTTCTGTGGTGATACTGGAGATTAACTTTTTAAGCACTCTGATACCATGTTTCAGCCCGAATGGCAGAATGTATTGTTTCTTGTTTTTTGTCCCACTTGATCAGTTCCCTAGTGTGCGGGATTGGTGGTTTACAGTTGGACTGGATTGTTAGCTTATCAAAACCTTCACACATAACTGTGGATTGCCTAAATGGGCACCAATCAATCAAGGGACAAGATGGGCCTTTCTCTCCGTTCTATGTTTCCTGATCTAAGATGTATTTTAGGGCCCTTCAGTGCCCTTACCACAGTCAAGAGCTTGCTAGCTGTGCTTGTCAGTGCCACCATCATTGATTTTGACTCCCTATTTTCAACCTTCAATTTGTTTAAGGAGGCAGGGGCATCTACTTTATTGTGCTCAAACCTTTCAGTCTGCTCTGTTTTACCAACTTCAGTATTCTCAGGGTCCCACAGGCCCTCGTGGGCAGCATCTTCCAGGAATAGTGCCGCAAATCTGTTAGAGCACATGAAGGTTGGTAGAAGAATAACTCTGGCCAGTATGTTATGTTCTATAGTATCTATATCTAATGGTAGAGACTGTGCTATTTTTGATAGTCTTCGTGGGGAAACAGTTGGTTGGTACTGGTATTTTTTTTTTTTAAATACCCTCTAACTTTGACTGCTTTTTCGATAGGCATTGGAAAGGGCCTTTTCTATGTTTAAAACTGATTCCACTTCCTATATTAACGTATCTATTTTCTTAGATGTGCAGTTATCATTTAATTGGTTTTGTTTTGCTTATCAGCCCCTTTCAGAGGCCCAGCTGCCTTACGTTTATCCATTATGTTACAGCAGTGCTTCCTTTGGGGTCACTAATGTTTTTTTGTGTTAAATTACTTTGTCATAAAAAACAGCATGTACCTTCTCCCAGATGCAATTATTAATGACGTAAGGTCTAAACATAGACATGTGCAGGATTTTATCTTGGTGGGACAGTCTTTTTTCCCTATAAGTATCACAGGGTAGGTTGGACTTAGCTTGTTGTGTAGGTTAGCATCGAAGGTAATCCATCTTTCCAACAGTGCAACACCAATCAAATGGGTCCTTAAAATCAAGACTGTCCAGTGATAGCATCAAATTGACACAGCCAAATATCCTAGTCTCGTGCACATGATTGCCACCCCCTCTCTCATCTCGTTCACCTCTTTATAAATACCATCTTGCATGCAATACGAGGCATACTCCAAATGGGAACCAGATGTCCTTAGTTCAGGCCTTTACTGGCATCAAGGACCAATATTCCAGTCCTTAACACGAGGGAAGGTTCTTTGACCATCGTGCATTGCCATCTGTCACTTGGCCAAGAGCAACATCATCACACACACTGGCTGGAAATTCCATGACGTATCCCAGCAGGGCTACCAAAGGGTGTCTTGACAGTCTAACATCCACCACCTCCTCTATACAGTCATGCACCAATGTCATAAACGTAGACACTTCAGAATACTGTCAGGTGAAATGCGTTTGTCCGCCAAGGTGGGAGTGACAGTCAGTAAGCCCCTTGTACAGCATGACTCGTATGTGGTACATTTTGTGTAAAAACGTAATGTGCATCATGCGCTTTCTGTAATTTGGAGATAACGCGGAGGTCAAGAATGTTTGAACACTGTTGCCACCCAACACAAGTATATGTAAAAAGCTATATTACATTTTCATAAAGGTTTGCCTAAAAAGTCAGTGAAAATTTGTTAAAAATAGCCACTGTTGTAATCACCTACCAAAAATATGCCACATTGGTTACAGCCCTCATAAAATTTAAGGTCCAAGAGGGGTGATCCAGTGCAACTTCCTTGGAGAGATAATGGACCCATCCTTGGCCCGGACATTTTTCTGAGTGCGTCCTGTGGGTGTCCTATGTAATGTAAGTCCAAGGAGCTTTTTATGTCACTGGATGTTGTCAGGTGAAATGGGCCTACTTCCTCTGCCCCCT
This sequence comes from Pleurodeles waltl, assembly GCF_031143425.1. Taxonomy (NCBI): domain Eukaryota; kingdom Metazoa; phylum Chordata; class Amphibia; order Caudata; family Salamandridae; genus Pleurodeles; species Pleurodeles waltl. The sequence goes on from NC_090440.1 coordinate 659,867,398, forward strand.
CTGGCTTGCCCGTCAAATTGTGGGGCACGTAATTCCTTGCCCTCCAGAAAAAATGTTAGATCACAATTATTAAATCTCAGACAAATGCCTCCTCCCTTTCTAACCGTGATGCTACTAGAGCAAATGAGTTCTCCTTGTTCTTCTGCAGCAAAATTGACAAATTAGACATGTTCCTGATGTATCTAAAAACCTCTATTTAATCAAGGAGGACCTCTCTCAAGTCTCCCATTTCTACCTAAGAAATAAGAAAACATGTGTATTCTCAACTGATTACCACATGGAAGAAAATTACCTGTTGCGGCTTCAGGGTAGGTATAGTACAGCACCTGCAAAACTAATGGTGATCTACAACATTCTTCACATCTTTGAAAAAAACAGCACCTCTCTTCCTTTTTGTCCTTTTGGATATAGCTGTGTCATTCGATACTTTTGACCCTCAGCCTCTCCTCGAATCTCTCAAATTTAAGATATATCTGAAGGGGGCCTTCCTGAATTTGTTTTATTCACATCTCTCTGATTACTCTCATCTGGTTAAAATTTGTAGCTCTTTTTCTGATTTCTCCACAGTCTTGTGTGTCATTCCTTAGAGCTCCATTTTTGCAGCTCTTATTTTTAATATCTGTGGTGATCCAGTGGACAAACTTTTTAAGCACTCTGATAGCATATTTCACCAGTATGCAGTGATACCCAGGTTTATCAAAGACTCAACTCCCTTGAATCCACCCTTGTTCCAAAATGGATGGAGCAAAAACCTCTTGAATACATTGAAGGCAAAATGTCTTCTCTCATCTGTAAATCTGACCCAGCCAGTCCTCTCTGAGTTGAATTCAGAAAGTAGGCAGACATCACTCTATAACTGGTCAACTCTGCCAGAATATTGGGCTTCCTGCTCGACTCCGATCTTAACCTCTCAGGTCATATCCAGTTAATGCTAACTCTGCCAGGTTCCACCTTCAAACTCAAAACGCTGAAGCATATTCTTCACCTAGGATTTAAAACAGTCAGCCAAGGCTATGGTAATTTGTCATCTTCACACTCTCCTCGCTGTCCTCCTGAAGTACAGACTTGCCCCACTATTCTTCATGCCGCTGCCAGTTTATTTACTAAAACATTAACGAGCAGTGACAAAGCCAGTTGATGTCTCCCTGGCCTATTGCCTTCGTAAATGCCTTTTAACAACGCTCTGCATCACGAGCGAGATGCTGTTTCCCATGAAAGCAACAAAGGTGTGATGACGCGGCCAGACCTTTCGCCAATTTGTAACATCATGACATGACATGATGACATCATTATACATGCGTGCCTGTAAAATGACGCATGGGAGCGGAAAAGCAGCACACGAAGAACCGCTTATAGGTTGTGGAGAGAGACACATGGGAGAAAGCGAGATGGGGCAAGGGTTGGGTTGGGGGCAGGGAGATTGGCAGCGGATAAGCACACAAGAGAAAGCACACAAAATGAGGGAGACAGCACCACGGGTAGCGGCGGAGGGTGAGGGGGTATTGGGGAGGTAAGTAAAACAAAAACAAGTATTGGCATACCCAGTATACCTTTCAGTTAAAAAGGGATACATTTGAAAAAAGCCTGTAACGCAGCCGACTGAGCATTTTTTGGCGCATCGTACTCCTGTCTGCAAAATGCCGCTACTACGTGTTTTTTGTTGTACGCTCTGATAAGAAGTTCGGCCTAATAAATAGACCACATTATACCTCTGTAGTCGCTTATCTGAAATGGCTCCCTTCCTTACATGGCTCCCTCTCGAGGCATGCTGCATCACGAGAACTGCCGTCCTGACTGTCAAAGCTCTGAATCGCCAAACTATCTCTCTCACTTTCGTTTTCTGGAGGTTCTTGCTTGCTGTGTTGCAAAGATCGATCTTTCTCTACTTCAAGGTACAAGAAAAAATGCACGCTGTTCAGATATTTTTCTAACAATAACACCAGAATCTAGAATGCCCTTCCGCCTCACGTTGAAAAAGCCACTCTTTTCAGAGCCTGAAATCCGTTTTTAAGATCTTTCTAGGTGAGAAACATCTGCACCTGAGGTTAAATACCACGATCCATGGCCGCCTCACTATATCGCTACTAGTTTTCTCATCTTATATCACACAACGTTGGATACTCTTCTGGAGTTATGTTCAGTGTTGTTTAGTGCGTTGGGAAGACCAGTTATGTTGATGCTGAACTCAGGTTAACTGTGTTAATCTTTTACAATTCATTTACTTGTTTCATCTGTCTATTGCTGATTTGCAAGATTGTTTTGTTGATTCAGAGTGTTATCTATATTATTTGTGCCATATTATTTCTTGTCACTTATGAATGCTCCCCGCCTGATTTAATTTTATTTTCCTCTATTGATATCGTAACTAATGTTGTGAATTTTATTTTCGCCAAAACAAATTGTATTTTATGACAGTCCATGCATGGATAACTATTTTGCCTTCTTTCACGTCTTCTCCGTGATGCACACAGCAAGCCCGTCGTTGGTTGCAGTTTCCGCCTTTTAAGACATCAAATAATAATTATAATTACAAAAATATGCTCCCAAGTGAAAGAGAGCATCTTCTGAAAGAGCGGGATCGTGGGTGTTTTATAGCTTGCACGTTAATGCCTATTATTCATCTTGCCAGATTCTTGACGTATATTGGATCTGCAAGCTGCTCGTACTTTTAAGCATGGTGCGTCCTATCAACAGCATACGGTTTCGTCCCAGAGGCTAGTCGCACCCCAGTAGAGAATGACTTCTGGAGTTCATTTCCCATAGCGAGGCTTGGATCCCATCCTTACACAACTAGGTTTTTACAATCCTCAAAGGTTTCTCAGGCGAATGTGAGAAGGCGAGGTGGAAAGACGGGGAAATGGGTTGTTTTTTCCTCTATTCAGCAACACCATCAAGTATCTCATGGGGGTCGTTTGTCATGATGGGATAGATCGAACAGCAGTAAGGAAGAAGATAGCTGACCCTTGACCCCGCCCACCCCCTCTGGAGCCCCCCCACCCAGACAAGCATACCCCCTCTGAGATAGACAATGGGATTCTAGAACGGGTTGAGTGGGCAGGGCAGGGCGAAGCGAGTGGTTTCTCAATAACAACAACAACGCCATCCGTGGGCCTCCTCTGGTGAACGAGCTTGTGTGCGAGGGGATAAACTGCACAAGGAATTCGAAAGAAATGGGTGAAATATTAAATCAGCCTTGATGGCATCACAATCCCGTCTGCGGAAAATGTTGCCCAGTGATCAGCTTTCTGCACACTTAATGATAAGGTCTGTTATCAGCCTGAACCCGCGTCCCTTTGATCTCCTAATTGGAGCTTTAGCAAGTCCTAGATGCTAATAGGCCAGGATTGTGCAAGAGGGAGGGGGTCACGGAAAGAGAGAATGTGTGAATGGGAGCGACGGAAAAAACCCGCGCTGGAATGAGGCTCAAATGCATTCTTTCCTCTCAAAATGTTTTGTGAATGAGCATAAAAGCGAAGTCAGGAGTGTTTGTGGCCTTTTGAGAGAGGAAGAAGGCAGAAGGCGCCTCGGAAATTCTTTTTAATCGAAAAAGTAATCAAAGGTTCAGTTCACTTCAGTTGCTTAAAATAGATGCTTGTCTATCAAGATGGAGGTTTACGTGCGACAGCGGCTCTCAGCCATTCTTCCAAATCGCCCCGTTCTTGTTCAAAGTCTGCCTGTGTGAAGACTGATTATTTTATTATATGTGTTATCAAGAACAGGATAATCATAGGAACTGAGCACTCGTAGTCTTAGTTCGATAATTTAAAGGAACGCCAAATTACATAAAGTTTAAAAACAGTAAAAATCGGAAGCGAAAAATACCTTTGCTCCTAATGAAGGGGGAAGGAAGCCGACCCTTCCTGCTTTCACAGTTAAAGAGAGGAGAACATTGAATTTGTTTGGTTCTTTATCACATAAACGTCAAAAGTAGAACATCATTTCTTTGCATTTTTCCCGTTGCAAGACCGTAACACTGCATGAATTGGTCAACCATGTACTTAGCCTGATCCTTTTTATGTAACAAATTTGATGCAGCTCAACGTGGCATTGTCTTGCTGCTTTTAGAGGTATAAATGGTTATTTACATATTTTATTTCCAGGTAGTTTCTCTGTTTTAGGTTAAGTACGATGCCTCGAATTCCACGATTGGTTTGGGGTATCCCTTTTCCATTCCGAACATCCCGTTACATAAATATTACACGATCTTCAGGAAATAATAAATACAGAGATCGAGCACTGCATTAGTTACTGTACAACACTTTCCAAATTTAGAAACAATCGCTGGCGCAGTAGAAGGGGAGGCATCGGCAAAGAACAATCTAAAGGCGTGACAGAGTGGTGAAGTCATTAACATTTAGAATTTGACACAGTAGTTTGGCTCGATGACTGAATATTAGCCTGCAAGTAAACTACAGCCGAGCCTCCAGCGTGTCCAGAATTCAGGATGAACAATGCAGCATGTAGAAGGGCAAAAGAAGCACGTGTGCGCACACCAGCTTCCATTCTCTTTGGAGATGAGTGACCTTCACGGGTGGTGTTCTGTCCCATAAGTGTCCTACACATACTCTGGGTAATGAAATAGTGAATAGTGAGACACAATTGGTTGGATTGGCAAATTAAGTACTAAACCCTTCGAATGTCCCTTTCAGCTCCACAAGAAACTTGGCCTACCAATTAATTGACAAGTCAGAGGTGTGCCTGTGGGACAAGACTTGTAGGAAGGCACCACCCATCTGGAAGTGAGCGCTCTCCTCCTAGTGCTCAGTTATTCATCCAAGGCCTTGATATCCTTTAGTGTTGACCGGCTGCACTTCACAGAACGATCGTCCATCAAGTGCAGTACATCTGCCTCCTACACCTCCACCCTGGTGAAGATGGAATTCTTGATACAAATGATCTTGGGGAATGTGCCCACCAAAGGCTTAATGAGACCTAATGGGTCCTGGGAGCTTCAGGTCAATTGGCACAGCATATTCAAGCCTTGGTTCAACCATTTGCAATAAGCATGAGAAACTTTCGACTTTTTCCTTTCCTCATGCTAAGGAATATTCATGGTATCCCAAATGTGAAAGAAATCTGCACTCACACCGATCTGAACTCTGAAAATATTTCTTAAGGTAAGAAAGTCAACCTGTGAATTATAGAGAGAGCACCTTGTGAGCATAGAGCTAAATGCACAATAAACATAATGCTAATATGGCGATCATATGACGAAACTGAAACAAAGGGGCTAAGCTGGTGCAGATACTGAAATCATGGGATAGCACACACTCGACCTTCAAGCTGATACAAAAATGTACATTTTTCTGTGCTGAGCAAGGTAAAGGGATTCTTGTCTGCTACACTTGACAGAGAGTGAGGCGTTATACATCACATCTTGGTAGCATTGGTTTAGCACTGAGCAAAAACATGACTGCAACTAATATAGTTACGCTAAGGCAATACTTCTAAGTTCCACAATCCCTCCCCTTTGCCCTATATGTAGAGCAATTTTCAAAGCAAGTCAACTAATCAATTTTCATTAAGCTGTTTACTTCGTGTGACATCATCATTAGAACATTTAGGTGAACCATAATCGGATATTTATGATCTATATTATTGTCAATTCCTGGTAAACTGAGAGGGAAAGAAGAGAAGATTCGTTATTTCTAGCAAAGCTGTTAATTGAACATACACAAACCCTATAGTAGTTAATATATAAAGCAAAATAAGTACAATTAAAAGCAAACAAAATTATCTCTGGTATATTGTCAGGATTGTGGTGTATTATATGGTTTGGTTGTGCGGTCTCACCATGTAATATACTCACAAAACCATCTTGAGTCCGGTCCAGCTCCTTGTAAAACCTCTTACTCAACCTGAGTAGCTGTGGCTTCGAGGGGCATGGCTTAAACAAAGGAACTAGTGAGAAGCATTTAGAAGTACCAACCAGCAGATTAAGTCACGAAATCCAAAATAAATCCAATACCAATTACAAAAATATATTATATTTAAATTAATTTTTGGCCACTAAAATGAGCAAAATCCACTTGGGTTTTCCGGAGATATAGATTTTTAAAGAAAATGTAAATCTCAGCTTTTTATTCTAAAGTGCAAACAGGCATTGAAAACCATAAAGATTGAAAACTTGAAAAGTTTGGAAGAGTTGCGTTTAGCTACTTCGGCCAGGACTGAGTGGCCAATTACAGCAGAGAGAGCGTCATGGAGGTCAATAAGGAATATTTGGACAGTTAACTGGTCACCTAAGCAGTCTCAAGTCCAGTTTCACACTTCACATCAAAACCGTCATAGACTTCAATAGAGTGGTCGTGATGCGGACGATACAGGATGCTGACATATGCTCTGGATGATGTGCTGCCAACTGTGGTCTCCTTTCAATTATTCCTCGGTCCACGGGTAAAGTGGGGTGACTTTGGCAACAGGGTCGGTGTCCCTCAGAGTCCTCTTTGGGCCACTATAAGTCCAGCAGAGGCTAGGCTACTGATCTCCAGTCACAGCGAGTCCAGCAGTTTCCTTTGGTAAGGGCTAGCATCTGCATCTGGTGACCAATCTGCACTCTGGTGACTTTCCTGGGTCCGGCAGACACAAGTGCAACTTTTGAGTGAAGGTCTTCTTGGCTGTAAGTTATCAGTCAGCAGCAATTCTTTCTGGTTGGCTGCTGACTAACCAGTAAAGGCTACATCAACTTTTTATGGCCTTGGTGCTGGTACATGGGGTTAGCCAACTGACCTTTATAGTTCACCTTTTCCGTCTGGGGTTCTGGAGTGACTTTTACAAGAGCCAGGCACTACCGGTACTCTGTTCAGTAGCCCAAGGTGCAGCAAGTGCATCCAAAGGTTGGTGCAGGTTCTCTTGCCAGGGCCAGGGGTCTGGAGGGCAGTCCTTCTTTGGTCCTTTCTCCAGTCCAGATGTGATCTGAGGATAAGGATACCATAGGTGCCATATTTATGCCCAGAAAGTTCCCTGGAGGGATGATGCGGTCACTAGCCTATAGGCTGCCAGAATCCCTCCTGGCTTGTGACAACATCCCGGCAATGTGTGATAACTAGCAATCCCAGAAGTGCACTATTATGACTACTCTCAAGCTGTCCAAACCCTTCCTCGGGTGTTAAGAGTTTGGTAGCCTATCCTAATGATGTGGCTATCTGTGGGCTACATGTCGCGGAAAACAAGGTAGGTAACTGGTTTCCCCTCTGTTCCTGTCACTAACCTGTCTACCTGAACAAAGTGGCAGTTCTTCTCAAGTGTGATTGCAATTTTCCCACCAAAGGTGGCTTCTCATTTGAAGCATGCTTTTTGTGCCAGTACCCAGTATGTTTCCTGCAAGGGGGAGATAGCACACCTCCTCTGTGGCAGGCCTTTATTGTTCCTGAGCCTAGGAGTCATCCACACTACTCCACAGGAAGACAGAACAACTAGTGCAGCTGCCCTGGGTGGATACTCTAACTCACATGCTCTGGTTACCCTTGGTACCACATGGTAGGGACTAATAAGTAAGTCAGCCTATGCCAACTGGGGGTAGTCAATTCAACATCCATTTTGTAAGGGGTTCAAACACTGGCACTAAGGTCTGGTGAGCAGGCCCCAGTGCACTCTCAGAGTAAAAAAAAACAGCAGCACCAGTCTAAACCTTTGGGGGTGACAATGCAAAAAGAGGCATTTCCTTACATATATTCATTCCAAAATCTCTTTCACCAACCCTTTAAAAAAAAAGAAAGGCAAGAGAAGAGAGGACATAGTAGCCCAATAGGATGCTCTTATGTAGATGTGAAAAGAGCATCTGCGCCTTTAAGGGCCCAGAGCTCACCAGTATCCCATCATGCCCAGCAGGTGGCAGTTGCCTCAGTTATTTTTTCAGGCTCCTTTTGACAGGATCATGAGCTCAGCCTTTTTGGCGTTTTTTTCCTCAAAAACTTCACCAGGAAAATTTTGGAAGCTGTTTCACTTGATGGACTTACTCTTTTCCAGTGTTGTTTTGTCATTTCCTGCCCAAAACATTTTTTCTTAGTTAAATAAAATGCCATCTTTATTTGACAAGTATCCTGCCTGTAGAAGAAAGAAGGCCAAATCAGACCCTCATGACGTCTGTATCATCTGCCTTTCTAAATGTCACATCCTTGACAAGTGCTCACACTGCAGGAACCTTTCCAGGTGCACCTTCCGGGAAAGGTAGAACATTTTCCTCCATGGCACAGAGGAGCAACGAAGGCAGCAGCAGGTGCAGTCTGAAGATGGAATGTCAAGGGAGTGAGGAGAGGGTCAGTCCTCAAACAGGACTCTTCCACCTTCCTCAGCAGACTCTAGGTGTGGGAGATCCAAAAAGAGAAGCCCCCAGCAAAAACAACATTGTTCCAGGGCGTCGTTTAGGGCTGGGTTGACGTTGAAGAGAAGATGATATTCAACATCGAGCCATATGGATTAGACGTTGAGGAACACTACGACTTTGAGGCATAGAAAAACTTCCACATCAAGAAGTTTGTCGACATCGAGAAGTAGGAGAAAATCAACGTCAATGAGTCTGTCTATGTATAGACATTCCAAACAATGAGAAAGTCAAGACCACAACAGCTGCCATCTACTTCTGACTGACTACTCCAGGGTGGATTCTCCATCATCGCCTATAGTACTTTCCGAATCTCCTACACCTTCGCCACCTCTTTCAGTGCCTCCTCCACTTACCTCGCCAGTGCCTCTTCAACAGCAAACACCTGTGTAAGCACCTTTGCCGGTGAGACCTACTACCACCTCCTCAACATCTAGAGAACCTCATTCCAGATCTTGACATAGATCCAGAGTGCGATCACCCACAAGACATCATCATCGGTTTTGGCACTTTCCTTCAAGATGATCTTCCCGACATTCACACTATCACGTCATATGTCCAGATCTAGATCTAGGACAAGGTCACGATGCAGATCGCCTTATTCGACTTCCTCCTCCAGTGCAGAAAGTTGTTCTCCTACTTTGTCCGACTATCCTCAAGCAAGAGTCTCTCCGATCGATGACACCAACACTTTTCAGGAGGTACTTGTAAGCGGAGCTTCAAAGTTGCATATTCCATTGTTGGCACCACAACAATCAAATTGCTGATTTTTTAGATGCTCCACTGACAATCAAAATCCATACCTCTCCTACCCCTAGTTTTGGAGTTTTTGAAACCAGCAATGGGAATGTTCCTCACACTGGTGGAAGCCACATAGGCTCAGTCGAGGCTCCAGAAAAAAATATAGATCTCCGGAGCAGGACCCATTATTCATTCCAGCTGCGTAGAAAGTACATTTTACCACTCCTTCCTGTACAGTTCCTCTGGATTTTGCAAGATGCAAGATGTGTGGCACAGTGACCACTACAATGAAGGCAGAATGCTCCACTGAGCTGGTGTGACAGAGCCGTATGGGACTCATTGCAGCAGTTTGCAGAACATCTCCCGAGAGATCCAAGGGAAGATTTTCCCAAAGTAGTAAATGAGGGTATGATGGTTTCCAACTTGATCATTAGTGCTGCAGCAAATACTTCATTACTAGCAGCACACATATACTGCCATGGGATAGCCCTTAGAAGGCATTCTTGGCTTCGTTTGACAGCATTGAAACAAGAATCCCAGCAGCAAATCCTTAATCTACCTACACCTTTTTGGTAATATGCCAATGATGAAATGGCAAGGATGAAACCAGAACGCTCTCACTTCATCAAATTTATCTCCAAATCAATCAAGGAGACTGGCTTTGCTCAATAGACCTCCAGGATGCATACTTTCATGTTGTGATACCTTGCAAAACACTGCAAGTTCCTGAAATTTGTAGTGGGTCACGATCACTACCAATACAAGGTACAAGGTACTTCCCTTCAACCTCAAATCGGCCCCAAGAACATTCTCTAATCATATTGCAGTGGTCGCAGCACATCTCAGGAGACTCTATCCATATCTAGATGACTGGCTTATCAAGGCGTCAACACTACAAGAGGCCCAAGTCCATTATCAAATGACAATCAGTATTCTACACCTACTAGGGCTGCATGCTAATCGCAACAAGTCAACATCTTCTCAATTTCAGCAGCTGCAGTACCAAGTTGCTAACATCGACACCCTACAAATAAGAGTGTATACTTCTGAGGAGAGGTTATTATCGATCTGTCTGAAATGTCACTCTCTCATGAAAGTCACCCATCCGACAGTGAGAAAAGTGTAATCTCTCCTAGGCTCGATTCCCTTGTGCATTTTTCTGACTCAGGATGCCTATCTCCACATGAGGCCACTTCAAGAGTGTCTGGAGGATCAGTGCGATCAATATTCAGGCGATTGGAAGGACAAAATCACACTGTCTCCCAAAATAAAAGAATCCTTGAAATGGTGATATTCACAGACAAATCTCCTGCAAGGGATGCCTTTTGATTAGGATATTCCCTCTCAGACAATAATAACAGATGCCTCTCTGTTCATTTGGAGAGTACACATGGATCATCTTTAGACGCAGGGACCATGGTCTCCAAGGGAAATTACTTACCACATCAATTTCCTCGAGCTACGTGCGTTTCACCTACCGCTGAAGGCTTTTCTCCCGTCCTTCAAGACAAAATGTATGCATTTCCAGACAGACAACATGACAACAATGAACTATTTGAACAAGCAAAGTGAAACAAGGTCCAGACCATTGTCTCATGAATCCCAGATAATTTGGAAATGGCTGATAGTAAGAGACTTAAGAATCACTATAACTCATCTTCCAGGGGTTGAAAATGTTCAAGCAGACTCCCTAAGCAGGATTCGTTCGGAAAATCACAAGTGGATTCTTCACAATAAGGTCCTACAAAGCATATTCAGCATGTGGGGTTCTCCTCAGATAGACTTATTTGCAACCAAAGAAAACAAAAAGGGCCAGATGTACGAGAGGATTTTACCCACTGTGTCTATGGGAAAAAGCTTTCGTACATATGGCCCAAAATGCCCAAACTTTGCCTAGAGGTACCACCAACCAGGGACGCTGGGGAATAGCCTATGGATCATCTGGTCTGACAAATTTATCTATGCTTTTCCTATGATCCACCTGATTCTGTCAGTTCTCTTCAAACTGTCTTAATCGAGGGCCCAAATGATCTTGATAGTGCCGGAGTGGCCCCAGCAAAGGTGATTTACAGATCTTCTCCACATTCCAGAGTGACCGCACATGAAGCTGCTGTGCAGACCGGAATGTTTCATGAAATTCGGAGGCCAGATGGTTCATCCTAATTTCTCCTCTTTGAATTTGGCAGCATGGCTGCTGAACTAGTACAACATGGGCATTTGAATCTGCCACAAGACTGCATGAACATTCTCAAAGAAGCTAAACAGCCATCAACACGTTCTGCTTATTCATTTAAATGTACGAGATTCTGTATCTGGTGTTCTAACAAGAACTTTGATCCAACCAAGTACCAAAAGGAAGTGATTCTTCCATATTTGCTTTGCCTGGCCAAATCAGGCTTACAGTTTTCTTCTATCAAAGTTCATTTGGCAGCAGTTACTGCCTACACAAAATGTCCTTCACAAACCTCTTTTTTTCAAAATTCAGTTTATTAAAGACTTTTTAGAGGGTTTGAAAAAGGTTTTCCCTCCAATACAGTGTCCATCTCCTCCCTTGGAATTGAACATAGTCCTTTCATGTCTTATGCAGGCCCACTTTGAGCCCATTCAAAAATCCTCATTGCAACATCTTTCTTGGAAAGCTGCTTTTCTCATAGATATTAGGGTTAGTGAGATTAAGATTTTATGTTCTCACAAACCACACACATTGTTCCATTGTAGTCATGTGCTTATAAGGACTCAGCCAAAATTCTCACCAAAATTTGTTTAGGATTTCCACATTAATCAGACCATTTCTTTGCCTACTTTCTTTCAGCATCCTTTATTACCAGCGGAAAGGACTCTCCATACTCTAGATGTCAGGCAAGTCTTGACATTTTATCTCAATAAGGCAAAAGATACCCACAAATTGAACCAATCTTGGTAAACTATGGGCTGGTCTGTACAGATTTAGCCACATCTAAACAGTCTATATCTCGATGGATAGTGTCTTGCATTCTGTTATGCTACCAGAAAGCCAATAAGGTTCTGTCCGGTAAACATAAAGCTCATTCCCATAGAGGTAAAGAGGCTACAGCTGTTTTAATGAGGAATATACCAATCTTTAAATATGTAGAATGGCTTTGTGGAGATCTGTTCACAGTTTTACCAAACACTATTGTTTGGACTCATATGCTAAAACAGATGCTCAAGTAGGACAGGCCTCCCTGAGAAATGTTTTTGCTTAATCCAGTCTGTTGATCGTTTCTGTTCCTTTTTCACTGCAGTTTGCGGGGATGGGCTTGCTACTCTGTTCAGTGCTTATGACTATCAATGGAGATCCCCTGAAAGAGAAGGAATGTTTTCTTTCCTATAATCCTAGTTCTCTCTCAGGGGAATCTCCATTGAATCCATAAGCAACCCATCCTCCTCCCTGGTGGAAGAAGCAGAGACAACTAATGGCCAATTTTTCTTCATAATACTGCCACTGTTCTTGTACAAAAGAACCAAGGCAACTGCCATCTGCTGGGCATGATGGGATACTGGTGGGCTCTGGGCCCTTAAAGGGCCAGATGCTCTTTTCACATCTACATTACTGCATGCTATAGGACTTCATTGTCATCTCCTCTTTCATCTTTCTCTTTGTAAAAAAGGATTTGTGGAAGAGATTTAAACAGTCAAATATCACAATTCAAGTCAATGTGCTGAATTTTATATATATTTATTACCCTTTTTTAAATACATTCTGAAGCAATTGGCCATTATAGACTTACTTATAGACTGCATAACATTCATGTCTGAAGTGTTTCTCCAGGCCTTACTGAAGAAAAACAAACATCTATATTTAAGAAGACATAATATAAAGAAGTGCTCCAAGATCCCCACCTGTGAGCTGGACAATTCAGTGCTTATGATGTCAATGGAGATCCCCCTGAGAGAGAACTAGGATGGGTAAGAGCAACTAACTGAGCAAATTCAGCAGATTGCATTAGGGGTGAACATTGGCTTTCCACAACTTCATATAGTATATGTATGATATACCTTGCCGCTATTAAGCCACAGTCATTTGTGAGACATGGTTCAGCAACAGAATAAACAAGAATCACAACTGGGTATTGATCAGTCGGAGAGATCAGTATGGGACCTAATTAAATGAGCAGTTACAGTGAGGCAGTTATGTGGCTGACTATCATGAGCTGTGGGCAGGAAGGAGGCAGAGTGTAGGACAGGATATTGATTAGGATAATGTGAGAAGTGGGAAACAAAAGAATTTCCTACCGGGATAGTGTCAGCATGGCCAAATGTGTTTTAGTGGTGAGAAAAAGGGCAATTACAGCATGAAATATTACGATTATGAGGGTGGATCCAGGGGCAATATTTTTACAAGCTTATTTTAAATGGGCTGCAGCCACTATAGCACACAAGCAAGATGGAAGTCCTGCCACAACTGCATCAAGAGTAAAGGAGGTGTCTGTGACAAGTTTCTTTTCATATTGTGATCTTGCATCACAACCATTTTTTTGTTGACATTACAAAGTGAACAGTTTATTATAATCAGGAGTCCTTAATACAGGGCCAGGTGATGGCACTTGTTTCAAAACACAGTGGATTGCTCTACCTCCTTGGTACAATGGAAATGGCCAGGGTTATTTTCTTTACGAAATCATGGACAAATTTTACAATAATCGTATATCCCAGTATCTATTGACAACAATAACCTGAAGTTCCCTACAAGGTATGTACCAGAGACAGTGACTGATCTGAATAATTTACAGGCTACTTCAGTGCAGTCGGCAGACAGGTGCCTCTCCCCTGCTGAAATGTCATGAACTAAATATTATGGCCCATATTTATACTTTTTGACGCAAAACTGCGCTAACGCAGTTTTGCGTCAAAAAAATTAGCGCCGGCTAACGCCATTCTGAAGCGCAATGCGGGCGCCGTATTTATTGAATGACGTTAGCCGGCGTTATCCGCCGGCGCCGTCTGGTGTGCGTTAAAAAAAACGACGTACACCAGGCAGCGCCGGCGTAGGGGGATATGGGGCTTGGGCGTCAAGAAATGGGGCACGTCAGGTTGAGGCAATTTTTTCGCCTCAACCCGATTTGCGCCATTTTTTTTCACTCCCAACCCCCATAGAAATGACTCCTGTCTTAGCAAAGACAGGAGTCATGCCCCCTTTCCCAATGGCCATGCCCAGGGGACTTATGTCCCCTGGGCATGGTCATTGGGCATAGTGGCATGTAGGGGGGCACAAATCAGGCCCCCCTATGCCACAAAAAGAAATTTAAAAAATGACTTACCTGAACTTACCTTAATGTCCCTGGGATGGGTCCCTCCAGCCTTGGGTGTCCTCCTGGGGTGAGCAAGGGTGACAGGGGGTGGCCCTGGGGGCATGGGAGGGCACCTCTGGGCTCCTTCAGAGCCCACAGGTCCCTTAACGCCTGCCTTTTGCAGGTGCTAAAAAACTGCGCAAAAGCGGCCGTACGTCATTTTTTTTGACCCGCCCACTCCCGGGCGTGAATTTTGCCCGGGAGTATAAATCCAACACACATGCCTCGGAGTCGATTTTTTAGACGGGAACGCCTACCTTGCATATAATTAACGCAAAGTAGGTGTCCACGCTAAAAAATGACGCTAACTCCATGGACTTTGGCGCTAGACGCGTCTAACGCCAAAGTATAAATATGGAGTTAGTTTTGCGTCGGAATTGCGTAAAAAAAATGACGCAATTCCGGCGCAAACGGAGTATAAATATGCCCCTATACGTTTACCAGATTTGTCCCGTTGAGGACTGCTGAAGGTGTGCCTACCATAAGTACAAAAGCAAAGAGTCCTTTAGTTAGCCCTCTATGTCCTTATCTTCCATATGCGGCACATATGGACTTTAGTCCCCCTAGATTTATTTTGAGTTTAATTAAAATGATTTACCTTATTGTTTAATTTCAAGTACCCTTAATTCTTTGTAATGCAAAATAATACAATTTTGTTTTCATCAAAGATGTCCTTCTATGTATGTAACTCAAAATCATGCTTATCAATTCCACCTCTGTGACCCCATATGTGCACTAGTGAAAAGAAAATAATACATTTTGGACCTCATTACAACCCTGGCGGATGGTGGTAAAGCAGCAGTAATACCGCCAATAGGCCGTTAGAAAAAAAAAACGAATCAGGACCATGGCGGAAACCGCCAACATAGACAGCCACTTTAACACTCCGACCGCCACGGCGGTAGAAACAAACACCGCGGCGGTACCGCCAACAGCCAGGAGGAGGACAAAGTACCGCCCACTGTATAACAACAGGCCTATCCACCACCTTTTCAGGGGCAGAACCAACGCTATCAAAAGCACAGCGGAAACAGTACACAGAAGGGAAACCACTCACCTTTCGACACCCAACGAGGAACCAGGACGCCATGGAGCCCGAGTTACACTTACTGCCCATGCTGGTCTTCCTCCTGCTGTATCAGGAGCAGGACAGACGCCATAGATGACCACGGTGAGTACTGCACCTACAACACAGGGAGGGGAAAGGGAAAAGAGAGTGACACACACACGCAACATGTAATACCCCCACCCTCACCTACAACACCATACACACAAATACATGCAGCAACATTACATATACACCCCCGCCCCCTGGAAGAACGCAAGGACAAAATTAAATGATTGTAACAATTGTAATCATGAAAAATCTGATAGTGAAAGTTAAAAAATCAGTATACCTATCATTGTCTGTGGACCAGTGGTCCCAAAATGCATGGGCTCCATGCCCATTGCTGTATCCTGGGGAGTGCAAAGCCACAGTCTCTCAAGTCTTTCCAGTGGGTGGTTTGCCCACTGCTTTATCCTGCGGAGTGCAAAGCCACAGTCTCTCAAGTATTTCCAGTGGGTGGTTTGCCCACTGCTGTATCCTGGGGAGTGCAAAGCCACAGTCTCTCAAGTCTTTCCAGTGGGTGGTTTGCACACTGCTTTATCCTGGAGAGTACAAAGCCACAGTCTCTCAAGTCTTTCCAGTGGGTGGTTTGCCCACTGCTGTCTCCTGGGGAGTGCAAAGCCATAGTCTTTCAAGTCTTTCCAGTGGGTGGTTTGCCCACTACTTAATCCTGGAGAGTGCAAAGCCACAGTCTCTCAAGTGGATAACAGTTTCCACTGGTTCTGGAGGGGGCCTTGTGCCCAGAGTGCTTCACCCTGCCAAGGACTGAGGTAGTGGATGTGATTCTCCACTGGTTCTTGGAGGGGGCATTGTGCCCAGAGTGCTTCATCCTGCCAAGGACTGAGGTAGTGGATGTGATTCTCTACTGGTTCTGGAGGGGCCTTGTGCCCCGAGTGCTTCATCCTGCAAAGGACTGAGGTAGAGGATGCCTTTCTCCACTGGTTCTGGAGGGGGCATTGTGCCCAGAGTGCTCCACATACAGTATGGCCGGTCTAATTCCCTCACATGGGTGTGTGTGTGCCACTAGATTGCCTAGGAACAGGTAGCATGATACGCCATGGAGGCAGAGACATACCTCACCCTGCTGCGGCTTCGCCTTCCACCTGCAGGTGCAAACAGTGATGAAAGTCATGCCTCATGGAAGCTGGGCAGGGTCCAGGAAGTCTCCTCCAGCCTCGGACCGCTGACCACTGGGGATGGTAGCCATGTCAGTGGTGGTGCCACTGTCCGAGCACATCGTGCGGCTGGTGGTGGTGCCTGCGGTGGTGTCTTTGGCGGCGGTGCTGGTGGTGGTGCATGTGTCAGCACCTGTTGAGGGACACAGCAGGACGTCTCCTGCAGCCTCGGACCGCTGCCCACTGGGGAAGATGCTGGGGACTGTTGCTGAGGCTGCAGACGTGCAGGTGGCTGTGCAGGTGGTGGTGCTGGTGGCGGTGCTGGCGGCGGTGCAGGTGGCAGTGCTGCTGGCGTAGCAGGTTGCGGTGTTCACCGCCGTACAGGTTGGTGTAGTTGTTGACAGAAAGGGTGGCACTAGTCCCTCAGTCGGTGCCACCGTGCCCTGTCCTAACCTGCTCTTCTGCTTTTGTCCCTTCCCCACCTTTGATGGTGCCGCAGGTGTCTTGCCACTGTCCCCTTTTGTTTTGGCTGAGCCCTTGGTGACTGGTAGGTGCGGCTTCTCCCTCTGGGATGTGTGCACCTTCTTCACCTTGGCAAGTGGCGGAATGTCCTTGGCGTCGCAAGGTGGCACACTGGCAGCCCTGATGGGTGGCGCACTCGATGACCCCGCAGTTGATGGCACCAATGTGCCTGGGGATTTGGTGGCTGAGGTGCTGGGCTGGGACCAGGAAAGCCTGGCCCTAGGGGAAGGGAAGAGGACAAAGTTTGCCAGGATTGTTTTTTAGACACACTGGGATGGGAAGATGGAGGGGATTTGAGAGTGGAGGAAGAGGTAGGGGTTGTAGGAGGTGTACGTTTGCTGAATTTGGGTGAAGGTGCATGCGCCGGAGGCTGTTGTGAGGTGGATGGCTGTTGGGTGGGTTTGTGCCTGCGTTTGTGTACTTTGGGAGGAGGGCTCACAGACACACTGGGAGAGAACACTGGGGATGTGTGCATGGTAGTGGGGGTGGTGATTGCACATGAGTGGTGTGTGGTGATCGGCGTGCTGGTGATGGAGGTAGTGGCTGAGGATGTAGTGCATGCAGGTGTGAGTGGAGGCGAGACAGGGAGGGAGGAAGAGGACGTGGAGGAGGGGGACACAGTGGAGGCAGTGGATATTGCTGTGTCTGCATGGGGATGGTGGTTGTGTGAGTGCTTGTGGGATGTGTGGTGCTTATGTTTGCCATGTCCACTCTTGTGTGTTGATGAGTGTCCATGCTGGTCTGATGGCGTGCTTGGGATGGGCTGAGGGACAGGGGATTGGGTCTGGGTGGAGGAAGTTGACACAGGGACAATGGCTGCCATCAGTGCTGAGAGCAGAGCCTGAAATGCTCTCTGTTGGGCCGCCTGCCCAGAATGAATGCCCTCCAGGTATGCATTTGTTTGTTTCAAATGTCTCTCAACACCCTGGATGGCATTCAAAATGGTAGATTGCCCAACAGTGAGGGATCTCAGGAGGTCAATAGCCTCCTCACTGAGGGTAGCAGGGCTGACTGGGACAAGGGCCTGAGGTGCCTGGGGCAAAGGAGATCCCCACCCTCCTGGGTGAGCGGGCACTGAACACACGTTGAGGGGCTGCTGGGATGGCGGTGCTGGTAGGGGGGTAGCGGCTGTACCTGTTGATGCAGTGGGCACAGAGGTGCCCGCCACCACAAGGGAGCTCTCATCAGAGGAGGAGTCACTGTCGCTGGTGTATGCTCCTGTCTCCGCCGTGGAGCTCCCCTCGCCCTTCATCCCACTGGTGGCTTCAGACTCTGTTGCTTCACCCTCCAGGGCAAAGTGGGTTTCAGCTCCCTCCTGCTCCGGTGCCCCTGCTCCCCCACCAGATGATGCTATTGCACGCAAGATCAGGGAGATAAAACAAAAAGGGGGGGGAGACAGAAGAAACACATGTTCAGTGCATGCAACACCACTACCATTGGTGGACACAACACACAGGGAGCAGCCCTCTGCACTAAGCCATGCACTAACAGTTCCTAGCAAATTCACATGCCCATGGGGGACGAGGCCTAAGCCCAAATGCTGCACACCTGGAAGTCACAGGAGCCTGACTAGGTGTAGATGGCTATTACAAGTAGTGGGGTTGGGGTGCCACAGAGCTTCCCTAACAAGGGACCTTGCCTACCAAGTTCGCCCTGGCCTAGGGGAACCCACAACCCACCTCCCCCACCCAGACATCTTGTAATGCGCGCAGGGTCAGCTGAATCAGAGTGTACTCACCCCCTTGTGGCTGCTGTGATGCCCTCAAGTGCCCATCCAACTCCGGATAGGCCACCGCCATGATCTGGTACATCAGAGGGGTCATGGTGCGACAGGCACCCCTTCCACGTTGGGAGGACATCTCCAGCTGGGCCTCTGCCGTCTTCTTGCTCCATGGACACAGGTCCTCCCATCTTTTACGGCAGTGGGTGCTCCATCTATGGTAGACCCTCAGGGTCCGACGTCCTTGGCGATGGCACGCCAAATACCCTTCTTCTGGTGGGCGCTGATCTAGAGGAAAAGTGAAGTAAAAATGGATGTTTCTAGCTCATACATTTCATCTCACGCATTGCCAAACACCTCCCACACTGGCCCTGCCATACATACACACACAATCCTGACATGCTGGCCTGTCCCCCTCCCCACCCTCTTCCATCCACGACACTCCATACACTCAGGTGCCATCCACCATGCTCACAGCGTACTCACCTGTTTGTCTGGAGGACCGTACCGTTGCATGTACTGGGGGAGGACCCCATCCACCAGTTTCTCCAACTCATCCGAAGTGAAGGCAGGGGCCCTTTCCCCAGTCACTGTAGCCATCGTCGCTTCCAGACACAGGTCACAGCAGCACTTGCAGTGTAGGTCCTCTCCCGTTGAAGGTCAGGTCTCAAGTGAGTGAACAGTAAGTAAATGGTGGTCACGTCCACGGCGGTGTGTCCCGTCACTGCCGGCGTGCATCGTCATTGGCTCCTGGGACCCATAGGGTCCAATGTTAACTAATGCTGAATTGCGCCGCGGTTTTCGACCGCCCACCACGACGGTGTACACTGCCAGCGCAGTTACCTCATTTCCCCTTGTCCCACCTTACAGGTCAGACAGCCGCCATTTCAGGGGGCCACATGGGATGAAAAAAAACTGCGGCACACCTGTCTAGGCCTGGAATACAGATACTGGCACATTTCGATTTTCCAACGTTTTAGCAAATAACACATTTTGATACCTAAGTGTTGGATGACCTTCTGCTCGCTGTTCTCCTCCATACGGCACGTCTGCTAGGGCAGGTGATGAGATGGCAGTATCCTCCGGTGTACAGAGCCCTGGTGGACCTGTCGACAATGGAAGAGAGACACATCATAATCACATACAGACTTGATCGTGCAATAATCCTGCAACTGTGTGCCCAGTTGGAACCAGACCTGATTTCAGTTATCCACCATTCCACAGGAATCCCCCCGCTAGTGCAGGTTCTGTCTGTACTCCATTTCCTGGCCAGTGGGTCTTTTCAAACAACAGTGGCCCTGGCATCAGGGATGTCCCAGCCAATGTAGTCTAACGTGTTGTCCAGAGTGTTATCTGCCCTGCAGAAACACATGCGCAGCTACATCGTTTTCCCTCAAGTGGAGGATTTGCTCACAGTGAAAGGTGACTTCTATGCCCTGGGACATATCCCCAACATCATTGGTGCCATTGATGGTACACATGTGGCATTTGCCCCCCCCCGCAGGAATGAACAGGTGCACAGAAACCGTAAAAGCTACCATTTGATGAATGTGCAGATGGTGTGTTTGGCAGACCAGTACATCTCCCATGTGAATGCCAAGTATCCTGGCTCTGTGCCTGACGCTTACATTTTGAGGAATAGCAGCATCCCTTATGTGATGGGGCAACTCCTGAGGCACTGTGTGTGGCTAATAGGTGAGGCCAAGGTCCCAATACAGTTGACATAGGTGTCTGGGTGTGGGGCTGCCCCTAAAGGTTAGTGTGTGTCTAACAGTTGTCCCTCGACATTTGCAGGTGACTCTGGTTACCCCAACCTGTCATGGCTACTGACCTCATTGAGGAATCCCAAGACAAGGGCAGAGGAACGCTACAATGAGGCACACAGGCGAACTAGGAGGATTATAGAACGCACCTTCCGCCTCCTGAAGGGCAGATTCCGGTGCCTCCATCTGACAGGTGGCTCCCTATACTACTCACCGAAGACGGTGTGCCAGATAATCGTGGCATGCTGTATGTTGCACAACCTGGCTTTGCGACGCGAGGTGCCTTTTCTGCAAGAAGATGGGCCAGATGGTGGTCTTGGGGCAGCTGTGGAGCCTGTGGACAGTGAAGAAGCGGAGGCAGAAGAAGAAGATGTCGACAACCGAAACAACATCATCATGCAATACTTCCAGTGAGACACAGGTAAGAAGATGTAACTGCTTCCCACATCTCATAATATTGTTGGAGCTAGCCTAAGTCTGTCATTTTCACTCAGTGCATGGACCCTGACTTGTTACTTTGCCTTTCCATTTCACAGATCTGGGTCCCACGTTGTGCCCTCTGCTATGTTTACTGCTGGTCTACAGCTGTGTTATATTGGTATGTGAACAAGTACATTGACATTGCTATATTCCAGAGGTTTTTCAATTACACATTAGTGAAAGCACAGACAGACTCCAGAATGTTTTGTGATTCAAGTGTGTTTATTGCTGTGCAAATAAGTGGAGGGGTGTGTGAAATGGGCTGGGGGGATGGTGGAGGAATGTCCACGGCAGAGTCCAGTCTATTTGTTTCACAGGTGCATTGTCCAATGGGGCATAGGAAATGGAGCAATGGCAGTTTAAGGTGGACAGGGTGACAAAGTGGGACAGAAGGGTAACATTCAGGGGGGTCTTATTTCCTGGTGGGGGTCTTGGCAATGTTCTTTGTCTTGTTCCTGGATCTCAGGGACAGTTTGTGGGGTGGTTCTCCATCTTCAGGGGGTGGAGTGCTGGTGGCCTGTTGTTCCTGTGGCGGTGCCTCCTGTCCACTAGGGCCAGCGGAGGTGGAGGGCTGTTTATTGTCCAGGCTAGTGTCAGGGCCCTGTTGGTGTGCCACTGTGTCCCTCCTGGTGTTGAGAAGGTCTGCCAGCACCCCTGCAATGGTGACCAGGGTGGTGTGGATGGACTTAAAGTCCTCCCTGATCCCCAGGTAGTGTTCCTCCTGCAGCCGCTGGGTCTCCTGAAACTTGGCCAGTACCATGCCCAGGGTCTCCTTGGTATAGTGGTAAGCTCCCATGATGTTGGAGAGTGCCTTGTGGAGAGTGGGTTCCCTGGGCCTGTCCTCCCCCTGCCGCACAGCAGTCCTCCCCCTGTCGCACAGCAGTCCTCCCTGCTTCCCTGTTATCCTGTGCCTCTGTCCCCTGAACCGTGTGACCACTGCCACTGCCCCCAGGTCCCTGATTGTCCTGTGTTAGTGGGGTTGCCTGGGTTCCCTGTCGTGGTGGACACACTGCTGATTGACATGTCCTGGGGACAGAGGGATGGGCCTGCTGGGTGGGTGCTGTGGTGGTGTTTCCTGAGGGGGGAGGTTCAGTGGTGGTTTGTGACTGTGGCAGGGGAACTGACTGTCCTGAGGTCCCTGATGGGCCGGGCTAGTCATGTTGATCCAGGCGTGCAGAGATGCTGTTGTCACTGTGGGCCTCTTCTGTGGGGGGACTGGATATGTCTGGCACCTCCTGTCCGGTGACGGTGGGTATGGGTCCTGTTGGGGTGTAAATGCATAGTTATTGTATCTGTGTGTGCCATCTTGTGCAATGGGTGAGTTACCCTCCACTCCTGTGCTTGCATTCTTGCTGTGGCCCTTGTGTGACTGGTGATTTTGGGGCATGAGTGAGTCTCTCTACTGGACATGCTTTGGTGATGGGTGTCCATGCATTGGAGTTACATGCAGGGCTTGATTTTGGGATGTGTGGGTTGTGTTAGTGGGGTACCTGTGGGTTGTTGGGGTGATGGGTGTGAGGGTGAGGGTGGGAGTTTGTGATGGCATGCAGGTGGGTTGGGGGGATGAAGTAGTAAAGATTTGCCTTACCAGAGTCCAGTCCTCCTTCTACTCCTGCGAGACCCTCAGGATGCTTGATCGCCAAGACCTGCTCCTCCCACGTTGTTAGTTGTGGGGGAGGAGGTGGGAGTCCACCGTCAGTCCTCTGTACAGCTATCTGGTGTCTGGATACCACGGAACGTACCTTGCCCCGTAGGTCGTTCCCCCTCTTTCTGATGTCATCCCATGTTCTTGGATGCTGTCCCACTGCATTTACCCTGTCGACAATTCTCTGCCATAGCTCCATCTTCCTTGCAATGGAGGTCTGCTGCACCTGTGATCCGAATAGCTGTGGCTCTACCTGGACGATTTCCTCCACCACGACCCTGAGCTCCTCCTCAGAGAACCTGTGGGTGATGTGTGATGTGGTGTCTGTTGTGATGTGGGGGGATGTGTTGGTGTGTGTTGTTTGAGGTGCGTGGATGTTGTATGAGTGATGGTGTTGTGTGTCTGTGGATGTTGGTGTTGTATTAGGTAGTCTCTTTCTCTGGCCTTCTTTCAGAATTTTGGTTGTAAGGGTTTGTGGGTAGTGTGGGTGTGTGATTTATATTGGATTGGGTGTGTGGGTGTGGTGTGTGTATGTGTGTCAGGTGTGTGTATTTTGAATTGTCCAATGTGGTTGTGTTTTGTAAATGTGTGTGTATTTTGAGCGCGGCGGTGTGTACCGCCAATGGAATACCGCGGTTTAAAGACCACAGCATTGATTCGTGGGTCATGATACTGTGGGTGTATTCCTGTTGGCGTGACGGTGTAGGTTTTGGTATCGCCAGTTTATCACTTACCTTTGGTGTGGCGGACTTGTGTGGGTGTCTGTATTGTGGTGGATTCCGAGCTGTGAGCCGTAATACCTGTAGCGGAATTCCGCTGCCGCAATGGTATGTTGGCAGTCTTCTGCACGGCAGAAAGCGGGATTTACCGTAAGGGTTGTAATGAGGGCCTATGTTTTTATACGAAGCCCATAATGTCAAGCATTCCAGTAGGTAACTGCTTTTAAATACAACTCATTTTATAATTTATATGGATAATACATAATATAGCCCCACCAATAGCACCAAAAGTACCTTTACCAATGTAATCATTTATGCTTATGTATATAGTCTATTATTTAATTCCAAAAGTCCAATTCTTTCATTGCAGTATGCTCTTTGGTAAAATGTTGATCTGTTTTGACTTATTGGGATTACACTTCTGTAGAGGTCTTCCTCAGAACAAGTGTCCAATCGAACATGGGCCCAAATCATTAAATACACTGAGTTCAGTAAATTATCTCAGCATGGACTCACAAGTATATATTTTTGTAGAATGAATTTTTGTATGATGAATACATCATATAGATCAGCTCCAGTTCCTCTTAGAGTGGATTTACAATGTAGACAAAAAGGGGGTGATTCTAAGTCTGGCGGGCGGCGGAGGCCGCCCGCCAGACTTCCCCCACCAAAATACCGCTCCGTGGACGAAAGACCGCTGAGGGTATTTTGGGATTTGCCCTGGGCTGGCGGGCGACCGCCAAAAGGTCGCCCGCCAGCCCAGGGCAAATCAACCTTCCCACGATGACGCCGGCTCAGAATTGAGCTGGCGTAGTGGGAAGGTGCGACGGGTGCAGTGGGGCCCTCTTACGGGGGCCCCTGCAGTGCCCATGCCATTGGCATGGGCACTGCAGGGGCCCCCAGGGGCCCCGCGGCACCCCCTTCCGCCATCCTGTTCCTGGCGGGAGACCCGCCAGGAACAGGATGGCGGTAGGGGGTGTCAGAATCCCCATGGCGGCGGAGCGCGCTCCGCCGCCATGGAGGATTCACAGGGGCAGCGGAAAACCGGCGGGAGATCGCCGGTTTTCCTTGTCTGACCGCGGCCGAACCGCCGCGGTCAGAATGCCCTGCGGGGCACCGCCGGTCTGTCGGCGGTGCTCCCGCCGACCCTGGCCCCGGCTGACCGCCGGGGTCAGAATGACCCCCCAAGTCTCTTTGGGGTCATGTATAGTGTTGGTTGTGGATTTGTACACCCTGAGTGACAGTGTAGGATTTCCATACATAGATTGCTATATTTCACATGTGCTGTTATGGAAAAGAGATTGAACATGACATTTCTCATTGATACATTCTCATTGCTTTTAAATAGCTCACCCACGGACACTGAACAGATCTGATGTGAATTGGAGATGTTAAAAATGCTTTATTCATTGTGCCCAGTCTGAAATGGCCTTGCTTCTACCAATTACCAGCCAGGGGGTCATTGTGATGAATTTTGTCTGGCATGTACTCGGGGTACGTCTTAGGCCTCTAACTTGAAGGCAGATACCCATGTCACTTCAGGCTCAGGGTTGCATACTTTGTCTTGGTGCTGCTCCTTCTGATGGCTTGGCAAGGCATCCTAGAAATGAATTTCTGACTGACACTTTTTAAACCCCAGGAGTGCATTTTCGTCCTGGACTCTTGGATGGGCGGGCATACAACTCCAGTGATGCTTGCTTCCTCTCCTCATTAAGGTGGCACCTCCTAGGTTTGCACTGTATTTGCTGCTGGGCTTGAAGCACAGGGCACAGTGTTTCAATAAGAACTGTAGGTCTCACTTCAGATTTACCTTTGCTTAGCTTCAGTGGTGTGTCTGCTCCTCAATTTAGCAGCACACACAAAATTGAAGATAATTGAGCTTTGTCTTATCTTAAAGGCAGCGTCTTCCAGAGATGTATTGTATATGTATTCCTAGACCGCAGGTGTGGGTAGCGAGTGTTAGAGAGAACTGTCATTCCTGTTTAATGGGTGCAGTAGGAGAGCTCAGTTTTGCTGTGGTTGACAGTTCCATGTAGTACCCAGTTTCCTGGAGTTCTTCGGTGAGTCTGGACTTTGTACTTCCCATCGCATTCCCACAGAAGGGTATGTGTGCATACGGTATCCGGATTAGTTCGGAACCACACAACAACACAGCAATAGAGAATAAGACTGAAAAGAGAGCTGCCACCATAGACCATTTGGAGGTAGCTGGAATACCAGACTGTATGGTTGCATGCTTAGGGAATAAGAGGAAAACTAGGTATCACCACAACAGTAATAGGTTCCAGGTCTTGCACACATATTTATGTGTATTTACCAGGCTTTATTATCAAGAACATAGGAGTATAATGAACATTAACAGTAGATGCTAGAGCTCCTTGTTTGAATCACGTGCTGGTAACAGGTCTGATTACCACTTCGGGACTTAGTGGGTATTGTGGAACACAGAGCAATTCCATTAGATTTGCTTTCATTTTTATAGGCTCTGCAGAGAGTAAACATAAAACATAGTCTGTATCCTCAGACCACAACGGACAAGGCACTTGAGCATGTATGCCAGAGATAGATTTCCTTGCATTGTTTTTACATTTAACTACATCAGTACAGTGAGAGGTTTTGCATAAAACAGCTAAAACATAATTTTCATTGTTTTCCAACACATTCAACTAAACAGCTTCACTTGTGGGATCAACAGTACAAATTATTTTACACAAATGGCCCCCCCACAATAGATTTGCAGCAGAGATAGGACTGTTGGTTCCATGGTTATCCAGATAGGAATGTAGGTCCCATGACTATCCAGACTGGATATGTACTGTGGTGAGAAACATGGGTATTTTAAATGTAAATTTTACTAATGGACAAGCCAGAGCAAGATAATGATGCAAGTTTGGAGGTTTTCAAAGCAGATCGCCTAGTGCCAGTATCAATAAGACACAAGGTGGGAGTTTCCATTTATAGTACATGTCACCCACACATGGTCATTATGACCCTGGTGGAGTTAATGTGGTGGTATCGCCGCCAACAGGCTGGCGGTAATGATGCCAAATAATGACCATGGCGGTGAGCCCTCCCATAGACAGCCAATGTACCACACCACAGTGCGGTCCGAACACGGCAGTAGCTACCTACAGGCAGGCAGATGACAAGGATCCGCCCACCATATTATGACATAGCACACTGCCACGATTTCTGGGACGGTAGCAACAACACCAAAAGCCTGGCAGAAACACATCAAATAAAAGGAGACACTCACCTCCAGGGACACACAGGAGTCCGCTGCTGCCAGGGAACCAGAACTGCAAGTCTTCCCGATGCTGTACCATGCTATGGCCGTCCTGGAGCACCAACGCCAATGAAAACGACAACGGTGAGTACAGCCACCTACCACACAAGGGAGGGAGAGTGACACATACACGCACACCATACACAACTCAGAACCAGATGCACAGGATAATAACAGTAACAGAACCCCGGAGTAAAGAAACCAAGGACACATACACAGTTCCAACCACTGTAGTCCTGTTGTATGAATATGTAAAATGCAAAAACATACACAACTGCAGAAATAAATACATGTAGGCCCAAAGGCCAGTCCAAAGTCACAAAAGCCCACAGGTCAAATTCCAAGCCCCAACCTGACTCCTGACAACAACAGGACTCCACTGTTCTGGGACATCATGTTGGAAATGGGCAGGCACCTCACGGGGTGGGGGGGGTTGGAAGTGGGCACCCATTGGGAGGGGGCTTCCTGCACACTGGTTCTGTTGGGGACTTCCTGGCCACTGGTTCTGGAGGGGGGTGCCTTCCCACTGATTCTGGAGGGGGCTGCCTGCTCAATGGGTATTGATGGTGCTCCTTGGCCTCTGGTTCTGCATGCTGCTCCTTGGCCTCTGTTTCGGGATGCTGCTCCATGGCCTCTGGTACCAGATGCTGCTCCTTTGCCTCTGTTTCAGGGTGCTGCATCATGTTGGAAATGGGCAGGCACCTCACGGGGTGGGTGGGTTGGAAGTGGGCACCCATTGTGAGGGTGCTTTCTGTCCACTGGTTCTGGTGGGGACTTCCTGCCCACTGGTTCCGGAGGGGGCTGCCTGCCCACTGATTCTGGAGGGGCTGCCTGCTCACTGGTTATTGATGGTACTCCTTGGCCTCTGGTACTGGATGCTGCTCCTAGGCCTCTGTTTTGGGATGCTGCTCCATGGCCTCTTGTCCAAGATGGGGCTCCTTGGGCAGAGTTTTGAGTGAGGCCTCCTTGGCCAGGGTTTCAAGTGGGGCCTCCTTGGGAAAGGATTCTTGTGGGGCCTCCTTGGCCAGGGATTTGTAGGGGGCCTCCTTCGCCAGGGATTTGGTTGTTGCCTCCTTGGCCTGGGATTTTGTTGGGTCCTCCTTGGCATTGGATTTTTGTGGGGCCTCCTTGGCCTTGGATTTTTGTGGGGTCTCCTTGGCCAGGAATTGTTGTGGGGCCTCCTGGGCCAGGGATTTTTGTGGAACCTCCTTGGCCAGGGATTTGGGTGTGGCATCCTTGGCCTTGGACTTTGCTGGGGCCTCCTTGGCCTTGGATTTTGTTGGGGCCTCCTTGTCCTGGGATTTGGGTGGGGCCGCCTTGACACTAGATTTTGGACGTGGCCCCATGGTCTTGCCAGTATGTTTGGGAGGAAAAGGCACCTTAGCCCTCCATTTTGGAGAGGATGAGTGTCCTTGGTGCAGGGGGCCGGTGTCGAACTCGTGCCCCTTAGTGGCAGCTGGAAACTTTTGGGGGTGGAGCTGTTTCAGACTGGGTGGTTGAGGTACTGGGCTGGGGTGCTAGTATTGGCAGGATGGGGGGAAGAGGGATGGAAGAGCTCATGGTGGACAAGGAAAAGCTTCGTAGGGACAATGGGGCAGAATGTGGGAGGAGGGAAGGGAGTGGAAGTAGAGGGAGTTGTTGTAGGAAGAGGAGGTGTACTAGACTTGGGTACAGTTGCATGGATAGTGTATGTGTGTGTGTGAGGTGGATGGCTGTTGAGGGTCTGAGTGCGAGCGTGTGCAAGTCTCTAGAGGGGGGCAGACAGGGTGGGGGAGGACAACCAGGACATGTGGATGGATGTTGTGGTGGTGTCTGCAAGTGAGGTGAGTGTGCTGCATGAGGCGGTGGTGGGGACTGCACATGTGGTGTGTGGGATGCATGTCTGCTGGTCTGCTGTTGTGGTGACTGTGGGCAAGGCTGTGCAGGTGGCAGGTTCTGGGACTGTTGATGCAGTGCATGCAGGTGTGAGTGAGCATGTGACTGCGAGGGAAGAGGAGGAGGGGAACACAGTGGAGGAATTGGATAGTGTTGTGTGTGCATCTGTGTGTTGGCTTTGTGAGTGGTTGTGGAATGAACTGTGTTGTCTGTATTTGTTTGTGCAAGTCTTGTGTGTTGTTTTGGGTGCAAGTTTGTCAGAATGTGTGTGTGTGGGATGGGTTGGGGGTGAGGAGACTGGGTAGTGGTACTTGGAGGGGGAACAGATGAAACAGGGACACTGGCTGCCATCAGTGAAGAGGCCAGAGCCTGAATCAATCTCTGTAGGGCTGCCAACCCACTGTGGATGCCCTCCAGGAAGGCATTGCATTGGTGCATCTGGGATGCCAGCCCCTGGATGGCATTCACTATGGTTGACTGCCCTACAGAGATGGATCTCAGGAGGTCAATAGCCTCCCACTGACGGCAGTATGGCTGACTGGGGCAGGCTCTGAAATTCCTGGGGCGAAGGAGATGCCCACCTGCCTGGGTGAGCGGGCATGGCCAACTCAGTGGGGGGCTACTGGGAGGGTGGTACTGGTACAGGGAGCTCCCATCGGAGGACAAATCAGAGTCAGTGGTATCACCTCCTGTCCCTGCCGTGGTGCTCCCCTCGCCCTCTGTCTCACTGGTCCCCTCGACGTCGGTGTACTCTGCCTTCTGGGTCCCGTGGGCTGCAGCTCCCTCACTCGCTGGTGCCCCTTCTCCTTTGCCAGATGATGCTAATGCACACATGGACAGGATCACAAAAGGAGAGGGTGGAAGAAAGGGAGCACAGGGTCAGTCTCAGCACCAACAGCACAAATGGCAGACACATCACTGTCACACACTGAAACTGAGAATGGGCAGTATGGACTACACTGGCATACCATTGGCTAAGTACCACAGCAGGTAGGAACCAAACACTACCAGCTACACACCAACTGGGACCAGCTAAGCCCTGTCTCAGATGGGAAGCAACCAACCTAGCTATCTAATACATGCTTTCCACCCTATTAACCTGAACTGGACCACAGAGCAATGTCTGAACTGGCATATTGGGGCATCCACTGACTAGTACCCTACAGCCAAATACCATGCCAGGTATCAGAGATGTTTGACAAACACACTGTACTCACCCCCTTGTGGCTGTCCGACAGGCACCCCTGCCTCATTGGGAGGCCATCCACAGCTGGGCCTCCGTGGTCTTCCGGGCCCACGTCTCAGGTCCTCCCATCGTGTCCTACAGTGGGTGTTCCACATGCTATAGACCTGCAGGGTCCGCACGTCCTTGGCGATGGCACGCCACCACCCCTTCTTCTGATCGGTGCTGACCTGAAGAGGAAACGCAAAGGTGGGACACCATGAACCTGACAATCCAGCCTATCACACATATGGCCCACAAAAAGCATTATCCCCTCATCAGGCACACACATGACCCATACCCCTGCATTCACGCTGCCACCAGCCATACCCCCCACCTGACACACTGCCAGCACAAACATACATCTTCATGCAGCCATGTCGCATGCAACGCACCCATGGTGTTCTCACCTGTTGGTCTGGAGGCCCATATAATTGCCCATACTGGGGTAGGACCCCGTCCACGAGGCACTCCTACTCCTCCGATGTGAAGACTGGGGCCTCTCCCCTGTTGCACGAGCCATGGCAGGTTCCAGACACAGGACACAGCAGCACACGCAGTGGAGATGTTGTCCTGTGGAAAGTCAGGAATCAAGTGAAGTGGTAGAAAGGAAATGGCGGTCATGTCCACAGTGGTGAACACCGTCACCGCCAGCATTGATCATCATTGGTTCCCTTTCTCCATAGATGGCCATGTTAGCCAATGAGGAATTGCACGGCAGTGCAGACTTCCTCCCGCCATGACACGAACGCCAGCTGAGTGATATCACTTCCACCTGTCCATGAATACAGAACAGGCGGGTGCCATTTTCTAATCCTGGTACACCTGTACATATTGATAAGTGCGTCATTGTAGTCAAATGTACTCACCTACACAATTCCAGTGTCCAACAAACAAGCATGCTCTATGTACACTGCTGTACTGTGTTCACGGTTCCTGTTGTCACTCCTTTTTTACATTTGGGTCCCTTAGGTGCCAACCACTGCAGAGGAATAGGAAGAGGCACACACCCATGTACAGACCCCTTGTTGACTTGGCTACACTGGAGGACTGGCACATCATACTTACTTATCGTCTGGACAGGGCCACAATCACAGAGCTGTGTGATCAATGGGAGCCTGATCTGATACCTGCTATCTGTAGCACCACAGCAGTCCTCCCAGGTACTCTGAGTGCTCCATTTCCTGACAACTGGCTCTTTCCAGGTGGCAGTGGGCTTGGCTGCAGGGATGTCACAGCCAATGTTCTTTATTGTGCTTGCAAGGGTTTTGGCAGCCTTGCTCAAACACATTTGCAGCTACATCACATTACCACTGTGAAGGCTGGATTCTAAGCAATGGGACACATACCACATGTTACTGGGGCCATCAATGCCTTAGCCCCCCCCCCAGGGCCAATAAACAAGTGTACAAGAATCAGAAGAGTTTCCACTCACCCAATATCCAGATGGTGTCTCTTGCTGACCAGTACATCTCCCATGTCAATGCTAAGTATCAAGGGTCGGTGCATAATGCCTTTGTCCTGAGGAATAGCAGTGTCCAACAGCTGATGGCACAACTACAGAGGCACAGGATGTGGCTAATAGGTGATCCTGAGTCCCCACCCAATGTATGTGAGTGTATGCCTTTAGGAGTCATAGCCCATGCCATTGTGCAGGGCTAATGTGTGTCCCTTACTTCTTGCAGGTGATTCCAGATACCCAAACCCGTCATGGCTCATAACCCCTGTTAGGAATCCCAGAACAGGGGCCGAAAATAGATACAATGATGCTCATGGGCATACCAGAAGAATTGTAGAAAGGACTTCCGGGCTCCTGAAGGCTAGGTTCAGGTGCCACCATCTGACAGGTGGATCCCTATGCTACTCCCCTGAGAAGGTCTTCAGACTCGTTGTTGTGTGCTGCATGTTGCACAATTTGGCCCTCAGACAGCATGTACCCTATATGCAAGAGGAGGGGATGACAATGCAGCTGTGGCAGCAGTGGACACTGAGGACAGCCAGGAGGAGGTAGAGGAGGTGGATGTGGAAAACAGGTCACATTTGATCCTGCAGTACTTCCAGCGACACTCAGGTAAGACTGTTGAACTAAACATTTCTACATTTTAGTGTTGTGCTGTGTGACTGCAGCATAATGCAAGTCATTCCCTTTGCATCCCACCTGACTGTTACCTATGCCTTTCCTTATTGCAGATGTTGGGGTTGTTCCAACAGTGTACTGCTGAGACACATTTGCTTGATGGATGAACATGTTACTGGACATTTACACATGATCATGCAGTTCATTATAGTTTAATACATTATACATTGCCTGTAGATAAAGCACTATTCCTCAAGTTGTGTCCAAGGGTGTCTACTAAAAATTGTTATACAATGGGGACTGCAATTGAGTGGTGTGATGGTTGGGAATAGTCCAGTGTAGTGGGCCAGTCAGTTTGTAGCACAGGTGCAGTGTCCAGGGGGCCATAGGAAGGGGAGCAGTGGCAGTTCAAAGTGAACAAGGTGACATAGTGGAACACAAGGGGGACATTCTGGAGGGCCTCATTTCATGGCGGTGGTACTTGTCTTGGCAATTGTCTTTGGTGTCTGTCTGGGTCGCAGGGACAGTTTGCGGGGTGGTTCAACTTCTGAAGGGGGAGGGGTGCTGGTGGCCTGTGGGTCCTGTGGCAGGGCCTCCTGTCCACTAGCTGCAGCAGATGTGGAGGGCTGGTCAGTAGAATGGCTAGTGGAAAGGGTCCGCTGGTGTGATGTGTAGTCCCTCATGATGTTGGCCATATCACCCAGCACCCCTGCAATGGAGACCATGGTGGTGTTCAGGGCCTGCAGTTCTTTCTTGATCTCCTGGTGGTGTTTCTCTTACAGCCACTGGTTCTCCTGCATGATGTCTATCACCTGACCCATCTTGTCCTGGGATTGTTGGTAATCCCCCAGGACATTAGTGAGTGCCTCTTGGGCAGTCGGTTCCTTGAGCCCGTCCTCCCCCTGGTGCACAGCTGTCCTCTGACTGTCCTTGGCCCCCTGTGCCTGTGTCCCCTGAAAGGTATGCCCACTGCCACTGACCCCAGGACCCTCATTGTCTTGCTTGTAAGGTGTGGACTAGGGTCCCTGTACAGATGGGCACACTGCTGATTGACGTGTCCTGGGGACAGAGGTCTGGAGACATTGGGTGGCTGCTGTGGTGTTGGATACTGAGAGGGGAGGCTCTGTGGTGGACTGGGTGTGGGCTGGGGTAGCGGGCTGACCATTGGTCCCTGATGGGCCAGGGAGTTCATCCAGATCCAGAACTCCAGAGTTGCTGTCATCACTGCTGGGGGCATCTTTTGGTGGGGGACTGGGTAGCCGTGGCACCTCCTCGCAACAGAGATTGGCTGGAGCACCTGTGGGTATGTAAGTGGTGTATTATGCTACATGTCTGTGACACATTCTGCATCCCTAGCTTCCCGTATATTTTTGCTGTTGCCCCGCTACCTTTGATTGTGTATGGTGATGGATTGTGGGATTGTTAGTTTTCCATGCTGTGCATGGATTGGTGGTGGGTGTACATGCGAGGTTGGAAGGGTTGTGCATCCAGTGGGTTTGGCATGCAGGGCTTGGTATTTAGGTTTGTTGATTGTGGTGGTGCACTGTGAGGGATGGAGTGGGGTGATGGGTGTCAGGGTGAGGGGTGGTGGTGGCATGCAGGGATGGGGGTGATAGGTAGTAAATGTTGACTCACTGGTGTCCAGTCCTCCAGCAACTCCAGTGAGTCCCTCAGGATGCAGTATTGCCAAGATTTGCTCTTCCCATGCTGACAGCTGTGGGGGAGGTGGTGGGGGTCTACTGCCATTCCTCTGGATAGCGAGCTGGTGCCTTGCTGCTATGTAACTTACCTTCCCCCGTAGGTCGTTCGACTTCTTTCTTATGTCATCCCCTGTTCATGGATGCTGTCCCACTGCGTTCACCCTGTCCACGATCCTCTGCCATAGCTCCATCTTCCTGGCAATGGATATCTGCTGGATCTGTGCTCCAAACAGCTGTGGCTCTAACTCAGTGCCTGACCCCTTTCACTCGGTCTCCCCATTCCTCCCTACCTCATCCCTCTCACAATTTGTTGAAAATAGTGCACGAAAGCCATTAAAGAGATTTGTTCAATTCTTTCTTCCTTTTTTGTACTGCCAGACAGAGGTTATCAACAGATCCATGCTCCAGTAAAGAGTTGGTCTTTGGGCAATACTAGAATAACATTCAAGCATATCTTTAAAATTATCAAGGTAATTAGAATGGGATTCATCTTTATTCTGTAAACATTTTAGTCCAGTCTCGACCGGGCCCACCTCCAGTATAGTATTTACCAATGCCTCCTATGGGACCGCAAGACTGGCCACACCCCCAAGTGACTGTTTAGGTCAAAAACTGTTTTCCATTAAACAATCCCTAGCTTCACTTGGCATAACAAGGCAGATGATTCACATATGTCTAATTAGCTTTCTAGCATTAAAAAATGGTTTGCAGCTCTTCTGTGAATTGCAAGGGTATTACAGAATTGTTTCTGAACTTTTAATAGCTCAGCAGGGGAAGTGAATAGTAATTCTGCCTTCTGTCCCTGGCCCCTGATGCTGTCAAAGAACCTCAGATGGGTTGGAAGTAGCATGGAGATCATCATTATCCATATCACTGGACGAATAGGTATGTTGCTCATTTCTGGGCTTTTTTCCCTAATTTCTTTTGGTATTCTGCTAATTATGCACATCAAAGTATCCTGGGTTATATTCAGACTCTGCATCCTCAGTAGGGTGTTGAGTGGGAGTGAGTTCTAGCAGAGGTATGTGAAGTCATTGTGTAAGCCTCGTCTCTTGTGTACTGCCCCCTCTTCTAGTGCTTCAAAACCTGTCACTCTGCTGCTAGCCTGGTTCGCTGTGCGTGTTGCGCTTCCTGCACCCGCCATGTAACTTGCACATTATTTGCTGGTACCCACTAGCACTGTTCCGTTCAGCAGTGCCTCCACAAACTCACGGCCGGCCTAAATTGCACCATGGGAAACTCAGAACATCTAACAGGACCTCTTCTTTTTCTACTGGCTCTGATGCTCCAGACATGATTAGAGGCAACAAAAAGAGGAGGCTTAGCAGTAGGAGTACTAGTTCTCAGCTTGGTAAATTAGTATTTGAGTCTCTTGTGGGTTTATTTCACACCCTATATCTGAGACCCCTCTTTGTGGTTGTTTGGTTCCTCATACCAGTGTGGACAGATTGACTATTGGTCTGCGTTAGCTTTGCCTTTGCATTCTTTCAGTTGTTTTCTTAGTGAATCCATTCCACTGTTTTATGCACGTACATCCACGTTTGCCATATTAGTAGTATATTTCATGAGTAAAAGTCCCTTTAGCTGGGGCTTGTTCCGGTTTTGTTGCCCCCCCCCCTTTCTTGCACTACACCCTCATTCACCTCGAGAAAGAAGTCAGTGTTTCGGCCAGCATTGTATTGCAGTTCATCCCGTCGAGTGAGGGCCAGACAGAAAGGGAAAAGAGTTTGGGTGGGACTAACTGCTCTTTCCCATCTGTTGTGAAAGGAAGACGGTATCTTTCATGATTGGCCGCTGACTTATTGCTTTGGAAATGTTCCAGTAACAGCCTGCCAAGGCTCACAGACGACCCGTTGCGGTTGGTTCAGCGTCCTTCTTTCACTTGCATATTCATTCAATGGGGTCTTTGCTGGGGTTCTAGATATTGCTTTGTCCCTCCCCTTTCTCTAGACAATCTACTCTTTATTGTGAATCCCACTCACACTTTGAACTTCCTAAAACTGAGACTGTTCAGTAACTACCTAAAACGGGGTTATTCTGTCCTCACCTGTTCATATGACACCTATAAAGATCACATTAAATATTTACCAGTCAGTAAGCACCATCAGACTTTGCTTATACATTTTAACATGTGGTAGCACTATCCGGCCTGACTAGTGAATTGAACACGAAGCGGCTCTCCACCTAGTCACTGCATTTCAGAGAATTAGTTTTACCTAGGCACATAGGGTTCTCGCGGGGAGCTTAGTCTGACCTCTAATCCCTTACGTTGATCAAGCACAGGCATGTTCCGGCACCAGCGCACCTCGTTATGAAACAAAATAACACTCAAGGCGATCTGAAGTCTTAAAATATTCATTGACAAGAAAAATAAACTGCGAATCAAACACTGAGCGACAAGGAAATCCCGTGCAACGTCTGAGCATAAACCTAAATGTGCCTAAGTATATACTGCAAATGTATGTATTTTCATTGTCAGGGCTCACATGGAGATCTAGCAGATCCAATACAGATGATGTGAAGAAACCCAAACAAAAACTAAGCAGGTGCAGAAACTGAAATTGTGTAATAGCACACACACAGCTTTCAAACTGATACAAAAATGCAGACTTTCAGAGCTGAGCAAGCTGTTAGAGAATTCTCATCTAGATGCCAGGCATGAGAGTGATATTTCATATGGCAGAGATGGTCACCGCTTGTTTGCATTGGTTTAACATTGAGCAGAAATTATTAAATTTATGCTAAGAAATTTCAACACCAGCAACTAAGGCGGAAAGGTAAGTGAACTATGTAATCAAATTGACAGAGTCCCAGATATCAGGCGTTATTTTACACAGTAACAGCAACATTGGGCAGGAAAGGGCTGGGACTATCAACTGGGAGCAATTTTAAATGTCAATTTAACCAATCGTGTTCCTACCCACACCTGTCAATATTACTTTGCAAAAAATGGTGGTAATGCCAGAGGCTTTGAAGGGAGCAGAGCGATGTTCTTAATAGTTTATCACACACTATCTGCATTTTCAAAAATAATGGAAAATGATAAATTTGAAACCTAACGAGTACTTTTTTACTAGGCTCACTGTTGACCCGCAGAGGAGGAAGCTTAACTGGTGGGCACCCTAGGTTGTTCATACTCTGAGTCAAGGATGATCTTCAGAGCTAATTGTTGTTCAACCAGTGTTTTGTTAAGCATCACTAATGTGAAATATTGCTCTTCCTACGGCCCATAATAATGCAGTCTAGGGACCCTTGGCTAAACCAGAGGGACAAAAGCTAATGCTTGCCCACAGTCCATAGTGAGCCCCTCGTGGATACCCCAAGATCAAAGCAATAGCCCCAAGCAAAGGCACATGGTTCCCTGCTGAATGTATGCTCTGAGTGTACCGCCATGGCCAACTGCACTTACCCTAAACATGCTGGGTGAGCACTCTCTGCCTTTACCTTGTAAATAAATGAAGGCCATTTCACCAGGCTGTTCAAGGCAT
This sequence comes from Pleurodeles waltl, assembly GCF_031143425.1. NCBI lineage: Eukaryota > Metazoa > Chordata > Amphibia > Caudata > Salamandridae > Pleurodeles > Pleurodeles waltl. The sequence continues at coordinate 659,904,491 of NC_090440.1, forward strand.
CTTGTCATGACGCTGGTGGATTCCAAGTCAACCTCTGTTGTGCAGGAAGATTTATTTAATTTAATATTTTTATAGTATGCATCTGCAGAAGAATATGAGCTCAGAAGACGTAAATGCCCCTGCGAGGTACAGTGCCCACTGTTGATCACAACCTCACAGCAGTGTCCACAGCTGGGGTGTTCAAACTCGGGGTGGGCCCCCCTAGGGGGACCTCAAGTGATCCCAGGAGGGCGCCAGACTCTGGCCAAAAGAAGCATTATGCAGCTAACAGTGCTTAACAATGCTTTGTTTTAAGAATAAAACAATTTAAAGTACTTTTAAAAAGGTAACATAACTTAACTGCAATGTTTGAATATGTCTAGACACATTTTAACATTGCAATCTCAATAGAATAATTGTGAAAAATTCTGAGGGGGGAACCTATGATTTTTATTTTTTCTCTGCGGGGCGGGGGGGGTGCGCGTGGCATCAGTTTGAAAACCACTGGTCTACAGCCTCTTGTAAAGTGGCACAGCAAGTGGAGCAGAATAAGAGCCTTCTAATTTGCTCTGCAGCATCAGGGTGAAGCAGGGGCATCAAGACCACTGCTCAGCTACATCTTTGTTTTCTGGGTGAAAGGCAGGCACTCTGCAGGAGATCATGAGCCCATCCTCATTTCCTCTTGGGTAAGGGCATGACCCTGCAAGAGAATATAACAGAATGTTTTTCTCTGATTCTTCCAGTCACAAGAAAAACCGAGCACTGTCAAAGGTCAGTGTGCTGATCTTTCCAGCGAAGCAGGACACTGGGAACTGGACCTAAGAAGGAAAAGTTGGCATCTCAAGCTGATTTGACTGCCCATTAGCTGTTGGCAAGCAGACAAAGCTTAGCTGTAAAAGGTCGAGTGGTATTAAAAATGCGAAAGTGCAGCAGTGCTTTTTTTGTAAAGACTAGCTACAAAAAAATTAAACCAATTTATGAAAGCGAAAAAAAACAACCACAAAAAAGGAAAGTAGTACCAATATAGTGATAAACCACGCCCTTCTGGGTATGAGCACTATCTAAAATTTCTGATGACAGGGTGATTGCAAATGCTGTAACACTCGAAAACGAAAACACAAAGCAAATACTATAAAACACCGGAACGGTGGAGTTGCAATTTTCACAGGCATAGAACACCTTATTGTTAAATGGAGTATTTCAGCCCGCTTTGTATTAGGCTTGGAAGCTTTTACTGTTTACCATACTAACGATCACGAATACCGTAAATTGGGAGAAACAAAGAAACACAGTGGGCGCAAAGAGCCATTACCGGGACTGTGGTGTTCATCGTTCTCTAGCGACTGGACGCTGATTTGGGCAGCTGTTGTGCTTTACAAGTTTTTTATTCTTTTATTCAATGATAAAGTAATTTAGCAGAAGAAATTGAGGCGTCTCAGAGTTCAGGGAGAGAAATCAAGTGTCCAAGAATGTTAGCTGATTTCTTGGTTTAGGGTTAGTAGGGATTAAGCATAAGAGAAATGTGACTAATTCATGAGTTGTGGATCATAGAAGTACGGGTCAATTAGAGCAAATTCCAAGTTAAAAGGAACATACCACACTCTGACCCACAAGGACAGAGTATGTGGACCACAGTAAACAACGGCTGCCCATTGGGAAAACTCAGGCTCTTAGTCCAGTTAGCCTTAAGGCCAACTGTGTGCTGGACATCTGCACACAAAGGAAATAGGCTCAACAGCAATAAAAGTTTGTGCAAGGAGACAGCACTCTCACTAGTCAGAGTCACCACTCCGTTGACCTGCACTTCAGGCACCCTAATTCTGGTGATTAGGGAGATAGCTCCAGGTCATGGTCTACATCTTTCTTTGGACAGGCCTGGCTTTCACGCAAGCTAGTTTTCCAGCAGCGGGCCAGCTGAACTTCAGAAGGGGCTTCAGTCATGTTCTCAGCCAAGATAAAAATGGGCCCCACATAGCTCTATATTCTGGAAGCACTACAACACCTTTGACGCAGTTCGCTTCAAAATCTGTATGATTTGTTTCAAGTTGGAGGATACATCTCTCTCTCTCTCTCTCTCTCCCTCTCTCTCTCTCTCTCTCTCTCTCTCTCTCTATATATATATATATATTTATATATATATATTTTTTGATATATTTATTTTTTACTGAAAAAAAACAAAAGGAACATAATGGATAGGTGAAAATGTTGGTTAAAACACATCATTTAAAACAAACTAAACCACTGAAATTCACCAGTTATAGGTATCTCAAGTAACTATTTCTTGTGCCTTAAAGTTAACTACACCCCATGCGCCCGCATTGCTCAGCGGTCATCAATAATGTAATTTCAGAGTGATTATTTTCATTTATGTTATACAACGTGTCATGAGTGCTGTAATACGCGAGGTAATTAGCAGTGCATGTTTATTTTCTTATAGTTTTCTATAATGAAACCTAAACCCACAGGGTGACAGAACGCTTTACTCAAAGCCGAGGTTATGAGTACCAAGGTTGTGAACAAGGAATTGCAAACTTTGAGAAAGAATGTCCCATATCTAGAAAAAAAAAAGATAAACTCAGCATTAAGCACAGCATTAGCAAATAAAGGCCCTGATTTACACTTTTTTTATACCGCATTTGCATAATTTGTTGATGCAAAAGCGGCGTAAACGTACAAAATACAACTGTAAGTTTACGCTGCTTTTGAGTCAAAAAATGACGCAAATGCGGCGTAAAACAATGTATAAATCAGGGCCAAAGTATCACTGAATGTGAGTGAACCTCATACGTTGCTGCCTCCAAACACGCTGTTAGTCGACTTCAGTGACCCCACTTGCATCCTGAAATCCGGAAAAATAAGCATTTTCTACTACCGTTAATGGCTGTCCCAGGGACATCAAGGCCCATATTTATATTTTTTTAGCTCCACTTTTGCGTCATTTTTTGACGTAAAAGCGGCGCAAACTTACAAAATCCCATTGTATTTTGTAAGTTTGCACTGCTTTTGTATCAAAAAGCGGCGCAAATGCGCACAAAAATGTATAAATATGGGCCCAAATATTACTCCTGTTTACGTTTGGATCTTGAGTTCTTTATAGTCTGATAGCAATGCAAAGCTCCAAAGTGTCAGGATTCACTTCATAGGTGAGCGCCTTCTGCAACAAACTGTGAGAATGTCAGAGTTCAAAATGACCCTCGGTAAGAACTTCCAATGGAATTTTTTTTTCAAGTCAACAAAACAATAAAGTGTTTACAGTCCAACTGAAACCCAGTGCAGTACCCAATAAGACTGGAAAATACAAACAGAGCCTTCTAGTTTCCTTCTAGGACTAGTGTACATTAGTGCCCCGACCCGGTAGAGGCTGCCAAGAATAACTAACAGCAGCTGATCAAATATGAGTGTGTGTGTCACCATTAAATGTCCACATCACACTGACCACCCCCAATACATCAACAACTTTACCACAATCCCTACCATGAAACTCCATACATTTTCTGTACCGTGATGCTGACTTCTATCATGTCGTGTTTTGACAAGGAAACCATTTTGTAAATTTCTGTGACTGTCTTAAGTTTTATAAACCTTTGTAAATAAAATTGAGAATAATGTGCATTTTTCAAACTTTTAAAAAGAAACTGAGATAAGCAGAAGGCTTTCTACTACGTCTACCGGTAGTAGTAAACCTGTCGAGGCTGGCTAAGAGAAGCAGGAGAAGCTACCTTGGTGATGGATGACTCACTTTAATTTAATCCTACTTTTTGAAATGTAAGTTAACTATAAATTTGTCAATTTGTAGAAACTGAATATATGTTGATCGATGTTCTGAAACTTAACCACTTCGCTGCCAGGCCTTTTCCCCCTCCTGTGCCAGGCCTTTTTTTGCCTATTTGGGGCAGTTCGCGCTTAGGCCCTCATAACGTTTTGTCCACATAAGCTAACCAAGCCAAATTTGCGTCCTTTTTTTCCAACTTCCTAGGGATTCTAGAGGTATCCAGACTTTGTGGGTTCCCTTGAAGGAGGCCAAGAAATTGGCCAAAATACAGTGAAAATTTCGTTTTTTTTTAAAAAAATGGAAAAAGTGGCTGCAGAAGAAGGCTTGTGGATTTCCCCCTGAAAATGGCATCAACAAAGGGTTTATAGTGCTAAACTCAGCATCTTCCTAGCTTTCAGGAACAGGCAGACTTGAATCAGAAAACCCAATTTTTCAACACAATTTTGGCATTTTACTGGGGCATACCCCATTTTTGCAATTTTTTGTGCTTTCAGCCTCCTTCCAGTCAGTGACAGGAATGGGCATGAAACCAATGCTGGATCCCAGAAACCTAACCATTTCTGAAAAGTAGAGAAAATTCTGAATTCAGCAAGGGGTCATTTGTGTAGATCCTACAAGGGTTTCCTACAGAAAATAACAGCTGAAAGAGAAAAATATTGAAATTGAGGTGAAAAAAACATCAATTTTTCTCTACGTTTTACTCTGTAACTTTTCCCTGCAATGTCAGATTATGGAAAGCAATATTCCGTTACGTCTGGTGGACTCCTCTGGTTGCGGGGATATATAGGGCTTGTAGGTTCATCAAGAACCCGAGGAACCCAGAGCCAATAAATGAGCTGCACCCTCCAGTGCGTTTTCATTCTATACCGGGTATACAGCAATTCATTTGCTGAAATATAAAGAGTAAAAAATAGCTATCAAGAAAACCTTTGCATTTCCAAAAAGGGCACAAGATAAGGTGCTGAGGAGCAGTGGTTATTTGCACATCTCTGAATTCCGGGGTGACCATACAATCATGTGAATTATAGGGAATTTCTCAAATAGATGTCTTTTTTACACACTCTCCTATATTTGGAAGGAAAAAATGTAGAGAAAGACAAGGGGCAATAGCACTTGTTTTGCTAATCTATGTTCCCCCAAGTCTACCGATAAAAATGATACCTCACTTGTGTGGGTAGGCCTAGCGTTTCTGAAAACTAGAGACCTAGGGGAATCCAAGGAGGGGTGACTTGCGGGGCTCGGACCAGGTTCTGTTACCCAGAATCCTTTGCAAACCTCAAAATTTGGCTAAAAAAACACATGTTCCACACATTTCTGTGGCAGAAAGTTCTGGAATCTGAGAGGAGCTACAAATTTCCTTCCACCCAGCGTTCCCCCAAGTCTCCCGATAAAAATGATACCTCACTTGCGTGGGTAGGCCTAGCGCCGGCGACAGGAAACACCCCAAAGCGCAACGTGGACACATCCTAAATTTTGGAAAAAAACAGAGGTGTTTTTTGCGAAGTGCCTACCTGTAGATTTTGGCCTCTAGCTCAGCCGGCACCTAGACCTGTGCATTTCTGAAAACTAGAGACCTAGGGGAATCCAAGTAGGGGTGACTTGCGGGGCTCGGACCAGGTTCTGTTACCCAGAATCCTTTGCAAACCTCAAAATTTGGCTAAAAAAACACATGTTCCTCACATTTCTGTGGCAGAAAGTTCTGGAATCTGAGAGGAGCTACACATTTCCTTCCACCCAGCGTTCCCCCAAGTCTCCCGATAAAAATGATAACTCACTTGCGTGGGTAGGCCTAGCGCCGGCGACAGGAAACACCCCAAAGCGCAACGTGGACACATCCTAAATTTTGGAAAAAAACAGAGGTGTTTTTTGCGAAGTGCCTACCTGTAGATTTTGGCCTCTAGCTCAGCCGGCACCTAGGGAAACCTACCAAACCTGTGCATTTCTGAAAACTAGAGACCTAGGGGAATCCAAGGAGGGGTGACTTGCGGGGCTCGGACCAGGTTCTGTTACCCAGAATCCTTTGCAAACCTCAAAATTTGGCTAAAAAAACACATGTCCCTCACATTTCTGTGGCAGAAAGTTCTGGAATCTGAGAGGAGCTACAAATTTCCTTCCACCCAGCGTTCCCCCAAGTCTCCCGATAAAAATGATACCTCACTTGCGTGGGTAGGCCTAGCGCCGGCGACAGGAAACACCCCAAAGCGCAACGTGGACACATCCTAAATTTTGGAAAAAAACAGAAGTGTTTTTTCCGAAGTGCCTACCTGTAGATTTTGGCCTCTAGCTCAGCCGGCACCTAGGGAAACCTACCTAACCTGTGCATTTCTGAAAACTAGAGACCTAGGGGAATCCAAGGAGGGTTGACTTGCGGGGCTCGGACTAGGTTCTGTTACCCAGAATCCTTTGCAAACCTCAAAATTTGGCTAAAAAAACACATGTTCCTCACATTTCTGTGGCAGAAAGTTCTGGAATCTGAGAGGAGCTACAAATTTCCTTCCACCCAGCGTTCCCCCAAGTCTCCCGATAAAAATGATACCTCACTTGCGTGGGTAGGCCTAGCGCCGGCGACAGGAAACACCCCAAAGCGCAACGTGGACACATCCTAAATTTTGGAAAAAAACAGAGGTGTTTTTTGCGAAGTGCCTACCTGTAGATTTTGGCCTCTAGCTCAGCCGGCACCTAGACCTGTGCATTTCTGAAAACTAGAGACCTAGGGGAATCCAAGGAGGGGTGACTTGCGGGGCTCGGACCAGGTTCTGTTACCCAGAATCCTTTGCAAACCTCAAAATTTGGCTAAAAAAACACATGTTCCTCACATTTCTGTGGCAGAAAGTTCTGGAATCTGAGAGGAGCTACAAATTTCCTTCCACCCAGCGTTCCCCCAAGTCTCCCGATAAAAATGATAACTCACTTGCGTGGGTAGGCCTAGCGCCGGCGACAGGAAACACCCCAAAGCGCAACGTGGACACATCCTACATTTTTGAAAAAAACAGAGGTGTTTTTTGCGAAGTGCCTACCTGTAGATTTTGGCCTCTAGCTCAGCCGGCACCTAGACCTGTGCATTTCTGAAAACTAGAGACCTAGGGGAATCCAAGGAGGGGTGACTTGCGGGGCTCGGACCAGGTTCTGTTACCCAGAATCCTTTGCAAACCTCAAAATTTGGCTAAAAAAACACATGTTCCTCACATTTCTGTGGCAGAAAGTTCTGGAATCTGAGAGGAGCTACAAATTTCCTTCCACCCAGCGTTCCCCCAAGTCTCCCGATAAAAATGATAACTCACTTGCGTGGGTAGGCCTAGCGCCGGCGACAGGAAACACCCCAAAGCGCAACGTGGACACATCCTACATTTTTGAAAAAAACAGAGGTGTTTTTTGCGAAGTGCCTACCTGTAGATTTTGGCCTCTAGCTCCGCCGGCACCTAGGGAAACCTACCAAACCTGTGCATTTCTGAAAACTAGAGACCTAGGGGAATCCAAGGAGGGGTGACTTGCGGGGCTCGGACCAGGTTCTGTTACCCAGAATCCTTTGCAAACCTCAAAATTTGGCTAAAAAAACACATGTTCCTCACATTTCTGTGGCAGAAAGTTCTGGAATCTGAGAGGAGCTACAAATTTCCTTCCACCCAGCGTTCCCCCAAGTCTCCCGATAAAAATGATACCTCACTTGCGTGGGTAGGCCTAGCGCCGGCGACAGGAAACACCCCAAAGCGCAACGTGGACACATCCTAAATTTTGGAAAAAAACAGAGGTGTTTTTTGCGAAGTGCCTACCTGTAGATTTTGGCCTCTAGCTCAGCCGGCACCTAGGGAAACCTACCACACCTGTGCATTTCTGAAAACTAGAGACCTAGGGGAATCCAAGGAGGGGTGACTTGCGGGGCTCGGACCAGGTTCTGTTACCCAGAATCCTTTGCAAACCTCAAAATTTGGCTAAAAAAACACATGTTCCTCACATTTCTGTGGCAGAAAGTTCTGGAATCTGAGAGGAGCTACAAATTTCCTTCCACCCAGCGTTCCCCCAAGTCTTCCGATAAAAATGATACCTCACTTGCGTGGGTAGGCCTAGCGCCGGCGACAGGAAACACCCCAAAGCGCAACGTGGACACATCCTAAATTTTGGAAAAAAACAGAGGTGTTTTTTGCAAAGTGCCTACCTGTAGATTTTGGCCTCTAGCTCAGCCGGCACCTAGACCTGTGCATTTCTGAAAACTAGAGACCTAGGGGAATCCAAGGAGGGGTGACTTGCGGGGCTCGGACCAGGTTCTGTTACCCAGAATCCTTTGCAAACCTCAAAATTTGGCTAAAAAAACACATGTTCCTCACATTTCTGTGGCAGAAAATTCTGGAATCTGAGAGGAGCTACAAATTTCCTTCCACCCAGCGTTCCCCCAAGTCTCCCGATAAAAATGATAACTCACTTGCGTGGGTAGGCGTAGCGCCGGCGACAGGAAACACCCCAAAGCGCAACGTGAACACATCCTACATTTTGGAAAAAAACAGAGGTGTTTTTTGCGAAGTGCCTACCTGTAGATTTTGGCCTCTAGCTCCGCCGGCACCTAGGGAAACCCACCAAACCTGTGCATTTCTGAAAACTAGAGACCTAGGGGAATCCAAGGAGGGGTGACTTGCGGGGCTCGGACCAGGTTCTGTTACCCAGAATCCTTTGCAAACCTCAAAATTTGGCTAAAAAAACACATGTTCCTCACATTTCTGTGGCAGAAAGTTCTGGAATCTGAGAGGAGCTACAAATTTCCTTCCACCCAGCGTTCCCCCAAGTCTCCCGATAAAAATGATACCTCACTTGCGTGGGTAGGCCTAGCGCCGGCGACAGGAAACACCCCAAAGCGCAACGTGGACACATCCTAAATTTTGGAAAAAAACAGAGGTGTTTTTTGCGAAGTGCCTACCTGTAGATTTTGGCCTCTAGCTCAGCCGGCACCTAGGGAAACCTACCACACCTGTGCATTTCTGAAAACTAGAGACCTAGGGGAATCCAAGGAGGGGTGACTTGCGGGGCTCGGACCAGGTTCTGTTACCCAGAATCCTTTGCAAACCTCAAAATTTGGCTAAAAAAACACATGTTCCTCACATTTCTGTGGCAGAAAGTTCTGGAATCTGAGAGGAGCTACAAATTTCCTTCCACCCAGCGTTCCCCCAAGTCTCCCGATAAAAATGATACCTCACTTGCGTGGGTACGCCTAGCGCCGGCGACAGGAGACACCCCAAAGCGCAACGCGGACACATCCTAAATTTTGGAAAAAAACAGAGGTGTTTTTTGCGAAGTGCCTACCTGTAGATTTTGGCCTCTAGCTCAGCCGGCACCTAGGGAAACCTACCAAACCTGTGCATTTCTGAAAACTAGAGACCTAGGGGAATCCAAGGAGGGGTGACTTGCGGGGCTCGGACCAGGTTCTGTTACCCAGAATCCTTTGCAAACCTCAAAATTTGGCTAAAAAAACGCATGTTCCTCACATTTCTGTGGCAGAAAGTTCTGGAATCTGAGAGGAGCTACAAATTTCCTTCCACCCAGCGTTCCCCCAAGTCTCCCGATAAAAATGATACCTCACTTGCGTGGGTAGGCCTAGTGCCGGCGACAGGAAACACCCCAAAGCGCAACGTGGACACATCCTAAATTTTGGAAAAAAACAGAGGTGTTTTTTGCGAAGTGCCTACCTGTAGATTTTGGCCTCTAGCTCAGCCGCCACCTAGGGAAACCTACCAAACCTGTGCATTTCTGAAAACTAGAGACCTAGGGGAATCCAAGGAGGGGTGACTTGCGGGGCTCGGACCAGGTTCTGTTACCCAGAATCCTTTGCAAACCTCAAAATTTGGCTAAAAAAACACATGTTCCTCACATTTCTGTGGCAGAAAGTTCTGGAATCTGAGAGGAGCTACAAATTTCCTTCCACCCAGCATTCCCCCAAGTCTCCCGATAAAAATGATACCTCACTTGCGTGGGTAGGCCTAGCGCCGGCGACAGGAAACACCCCAAAGCGCAACGTGGACACATCCTAAATTTTGGAAAAAAACAGAGGTGTTTTTTGCGAAGTGCCTACCTGTAGATTTTGGCCACTAGCTCAGCCGCCACCTAGGGAAACCTACCAAGCCTGTGCATTTCTGAAAACTAGAGACCTAGGGGAATCCAAGGAGGGGTGACTTGCGGGGCTCGGACCAGGTTCTGTTACCCAGAATCCTTTGCAAACCTCAAAATTTGGCTAAAAAAACACATATTCCTCACATTTCTGTGGCAGAAAGTTCTGGAATCTGAGAGGAGCTACAAATTTCCTTCCACCCAGCGTTCCCCCAAGTCTCCCGATAAAAATGATACCTCACTTGCGTGGGTAGGCCTAGCGCCGGCGACAGGAAACACCCCAAAGCGCAACGTGGACACATCCTACATTTTGGAAAAAAACAGAGGTGTTTTTTGAGAAGTGCCTACCTGTAGATTTTGGCCTCTAGCTCAGCCGGCACCTAGGGAAACCTACCAAACCTGTGCATTTCTGAAAACTAGAGACCTAGAGGAATCCAAGGAGGGGTGACTTGCGAGGCTCGGACCAGGTTCTGTTACCCAGAATCCTTTGCAAACCTCAAAATTTGGCTAAAAAAACACATGTTCCTCACATTTCTGTGGCAGAAAGTTCTGGAATCTGAGAGGAGCTACAAATTTCCTTCCACCCAGCGTTCCTCCAAGTCTCCCGATAAAAATGATACCTCACTTGCGTGGGTACGCCTAGCGCCGGCGACAGGAGACACCCCAAAGCGCAACGCGGACACATCCTAAATTTTGGAAAAAAACAGAGGTGTTTTTTGCGAAGTGCCTACCTGTAGATTTTGGCCTCTAGCTCAGCCGGCACCTAGGGAAACCTACCAAACCTGTGCATTTCTGAAAACTAGAGACCTAGGGGAATCCAAGGAGGGGTGACTTGCGGGGCTCGGACCAGGTTCTGTTACCCAGAATCCTTTGCAAACCTCAAAATTTGGCTAAAAAAACGCATGTTCCTCACATTTCTGTGGCAGAAAGTTCTGGAATCTGAGAGGAGCTACAAATTTCCTTCCACCCAGCGTTCCCCCAAGTCTCCCGATAAAAATGATACCTCACTTGCGTGGGTAGGCCTAGCGCCGGCGACAGGAAACACCCCAAAGCGCAACGTGGACACATCCTAAATTTTGGAAAAAAACAGAGGTGTTTTTTGCGAAGTGCCTACCTGTAGATTTTGGCCTCTAGCTCAGCCGCCACCTAGGGAAACCTACCAAACCTGTGCATTTCTGAAAACTAGAGACCTAGGGGAATCCAAGGAGGGGTGACTTGCGGGGCTCGGACCAGGTTCTGTTACCCAGAATCCTTTGCAAACCTCAAAATTTGGCTAAAAAAACACATGTTCCTCACATTTCTGTGGCAGAAAGTTCTGGAATCTGAGAGGAGCTACAAATTTCCTTCCACCCAACGTTCCCCCAAGTCTCCCGATAAAAATGATACCTCACTTGCGTGGGTAGGCCTAGCGCCGGCGACAGGAAACACCCCAAAGCGCAACGTGGACACATCCTAAATTTTGGAAAAAAACAGAGGTGTTTTTTGCGAAGTGCCTACCTGTAGATTTTGGCCTCTAGCTCAGCCGGCACCTAGGGAAACCTACCACACCTGTGCATTTCTGAAAACTAGAGACCTAGGGGAATCCAAGGAGAGGTGACTTGCGGGGCTCGGACCAGGTTCTGTTACCCAGAATCCTTTGCAAACCTCAAAATTTGGCTAAAAAAACACATGTTCCTCACATTTCTGTGGCAGAAAGTTCTGGAATCTGAGAGGAGCTACAAATTTCCTTCCACCCAGCGTTCCCCCAAGTCTCCCGATAAAAATGATACCTCACTTGCGTGGGTACGCCTAGCGCCGGCGACAGGAGACACCCCAAAGCGCAACGCAGACACATCCTAAATTTTGGAAAAAAACAGAGGTGTTTTTTGCGAAGTGCCTACCTGTAGATTTTGGCCTCTAGCTCAGCCGGCACCTAGGGCAACCTACCAAACCTGTGCATTTCTGAAAACTAAAGACCTAGGGGAATCCAAGGAGGGGTGACTTGCGGGGCTCGGACCAGGTTCTGTTACCCAGAATCCTTTGCAAACCTCAAAATTTGGCTAAAAAAACGCATGTTCCTCACATTTCTGTGGCAGAAAGTTCTGGAATCTGAGAGGAGCTACAAATTTCCTTCCACCCAGCGTTCCCCTAAGTCTCCCGATAAAAATGATACCTCACTTGCGTGGGTAGGCCTAGCGCCGGCGACAGGAAACACCCCAAAGCGCAACGTGGACACATCCTAAATTTTGGAAAAAAACAGAGGTGTTTTTTGCGAAGTGCCTACCTGTAGATTTTGGCCTCTAGCTCAGCCGCCACCTAGGGAAACCTACCAAACCTGTTCATTTCTGAAAACTAGAGACCTAGGGGAATCCAAGGAGGGGTGACTTGCGGGGCTCGGACCAGGTTCTGTTACCCAGAATCCTTGGCAAACCTCAAAATTTGGCTAAAAAAACACATGTTCCTCACATTTCTGTGGCAGAAAGTTCTGGAATCTGAGAGGAGCTACAAATTTCCTTCCACCCAGCATTCCCCCAAGTCTCCCGATAAAAATGATACCTCACTTGCGTGGGTAGGCCTAGCGCCGGCGACAGGAAACACCCCAAAGCGCAACGTGGACACATCCTAAATTTTGGAAAAAAACAGAGGTGTTTTTTGCGAAGTGCCTACCTGTAGATTTTGGCCTCTAGCTCAGCCGCCACCTAGGGAAACCTACCAAACCTGTGCATTTCTGAAAACTAGAGACCTAGGGGAATCCAAGCAGGGGTGACTTGCGGGGCTCGGACCAGGTTCTGTTACCCAGAATCCTTTGCAAACCTCAAAATTTGGCTAAAAAAACACATGTTCCTCACATTTCTGTGGCAGAAAGTTCTGGAATCTGAGAGGAGCTACAAATTTCCTTCCACCCAGCGTTCCCCCAAGTCTCCCGATAAAAATGATACCTCACTTGCGTGGGTAGGCCTAGCGCCTGCGACAGGAAACACCCCAAAGCGCAACGTGGACACATCCAAAATTTTGGGAGAAAACAGTGCCTACCTGTGGATTTTGGCCTGTAGCTCACCCGGCGCCTAGGGAAACCTACCAAACCTGTGCATTTCTGAAAACTAGAGACCTAGGGGAATCCAAGGAGGGGTGACTTGCGGGGCTCGGACCAGGTTCTGTTACCCAGAATCCTTTGCAAACCTCAAAATTTGGCTAAAAAAACACATGTTCCTCACATTTCTGTGGCAGAAAGTTCTGGAATCTGATAGGAGCCACAAATTTCCTTCCACCCAGCGTTCCCCCAAGTCTCCCGATAAAAATGATACCTCACTTGTGTGGGTGGCCTAGGTGCCTGCAACATAATAAGGCCCAAAACCTGAAGGGATAGAAGGGATAGCACAGCAAGTTTATAAGGGCATATTCTTTTATACATCTTTAGACAGACTCTGCTTTGGGGACCCACATAAGTGAGGTGTCATTTTACTTGGGAGACTGAGGGGAAAACTGGGGAGTAGGAATTTTGTGCTGGAGCGGTGATCCTACTAAGAAAAATCAGGAAAATATGCTTTTTTATGCAAATTGTGAGGTTTACAGAGGAGTCTGGGTAAGAAAATGTTGGGGGAGCCACACAAGCCACACCTCCCTAGACTCCTTGGGGTGCCTAGTTTTAAAAAGTTTCTGGGTTTTGTAGGTTTCCCTACATGACGGCCGCACCCAGGACCAAAAACATAGGTGGGCCCTCCCCCCCAAACACAGGTATTTTTGGAATATATCACTTTGATGTGTGCACATACGTCCGTGATGTGCCAAACACTAAAATTGTGAAAAGAAACACACTTAGGTTATGTGAAGAAGACCCCTCACCCACCAACCAAGTTGGTGGCATGCTTCATCATCGGGGTCCCACCTGAGGCACCTAGCGTGTCTCAAGTGTGCTGCGACGCCTGATTACAGCGGAGCAGGTTTTGTCATTTGTACCACACATACTGGTTGGATTTGGCACGAGGGTGAGTGATGGTTCAGTAGATCAAATTTTATTAACAAGAGATTTCACAAAAGTGAAATGCACTGGTAATAACTGAAAGGCCAAAAAACTGAACCAATGACTCACAGCTCGTGAGCTGTAAAGCCACGACAAGGCACCAACCGCTTTACAGTCCATTCACACACCTTTCATACATGACATGCACTAGACCATTCACGCCGCCAGCCACGGGCCCAGCACATTACAAGACTCGCATCCACAGACAGCGCCAGTCAAGGGCCCATCACTTTCATACGCCCACATGCCTGATACAGCAATCACACCAGCTGATGAGTGTGTGGACTGGCGTTTGGCCGGCACTGCCAGCCAAGCGCCACACTACCAGCCAAGCGCCACCCCACCCACACCACCAGCCAAGCGCCACCCCACACACACCGCCAGCCCAGCGCCACCCCACACACACCGCCAGCCAAGCGCCACCCCACACACACCGCCAGCCAAGCGCCACCCCACACACACCGCCAGCCAAGCGCCACCCCACACACACCGCCAGCCAAGCGCCACCACACCCACGCCGCCAGCCAAGCGCCACTCTACACATGCCATCCCCTTTTTTTTGTTTTTAAACAACAAAGAAACCACTAATCATAAATTAGTACAAAACTACAAACACAAAAGCTCTAACTGAATACATGACTAATGCCAACCGTGAAACGGAACATATAAAAATATAAAACACCAGTTTACGCTCACGGAATTTCCCAATAATTCTTCTGTGTGTGGTAGCTCCTGAAACAGCCACCCACACACAGCCCAGGCTTTGAAGGACAATCAGGGCAGTACATCCTAGTCTCCTTCCTGATACCTCTTCGAGCACAGACTCTACATCTCTTAGCCGGAAAGTTTTTTTTGGCCGTGGGAGGAATGTGCTCAGCAAAGTGACGATCTTTCAATCTAGCCACATCCTCCACCACTGCTTCTCTAGGAACTCTTGCCTGTTCCAGCACAACAAGGCTAGCTATGATAGACTCCTGAAATTTCACAAATGTCATCCTTGACTCTGGAGAACTATCCTTAAACACAACAAAAGCATTAAAAGTTGCCAAGTGGAACAAGTGAAGCGCTAATTTCTTATACCACACATAAGACTTACGAGCAGCAGTGTAAGGTTCTAACCTCTGATCTACTCTATCAACACCACCCATGTGCTTATTGTAGTCTAAGATGCACACAGGTTTGCGCACTTCGGCAACCTGACCCCAAACAGCCACAGGTGAAGTACTCTCCTCATGGATGGTGCTTAGCATGTATACATCCCTCTTGTCTACAAATTTCAGAGCTAGCAGCTCATCATTCCGCAAGGCACTGCACTGTCCCTTCTCAAGTTTTTTACAGACAAGCTCTTTTGGATAGCCTTTCCGATTAGAGCGGATTGTGCCACAAGCAACAGTGTCCACTCTGAACAACTCCTTGAACAACCGAACTCCAGTGTAGAAGTTATCTACATATAAATGGTGACCTTTGTTAAACAGTCGTCTACCAAGTTCCCACACAATTTTCTCACTAACTCCAAAAGTGGGAGGACAACCAGGGGGGTCAATATTGGAATCCCTACCAGTGTAGACCCGGAAATTATAAACATATTCTGTACTACTTTCTGACAGCATATACAATTTAATTCCATACCGTGCCCTCTTGCTAGGAATGTACTGCCTAAAAACCAAACGACCCTTGAACAGGACCAAAGACTCATCTACAGATATTTCTTTCCCTGGAACATAGATCTCTGAAAACCGATCTACCAAATGATCAAGGACAGGTCTAATCTTAAAAAGACGGTCAGAATCAGGATGATCTCGTGGCAAGGCTAAAGCATTATCTACAAAATGCAACATCCGAAGAAGAAGCTCATACCGGTTACGACTCATGATGGCAGGAAATATAGCAGTTGCCATCAAGGGACTAGTAGACCAATATGAAGACAGCAACGGCTTCCTTATCAGCCCCATCAAAAAAGTTAAACCCAAGAACTTTTTCAACTCTTCCAGATTTGTGGGAATCCACCGGCTAGCTCTAGAGTGTGGCCTAAGTCTGGCAGCGTTGTCCCTCAAAAACTGCTCTGCATACAAATTAGTCTGCTCAACAATCTCTTCCAAAAATATATCGTCCATAAACAACTCAAAAAAGTTGACGGGCAAAAAGTTTTCCGTATTAACTCGACACCCTGGAAAACCAGTAAACGCAGGCAACTGTGGCTGCTCCATGTTTGGTGCAACCCATGCGTCAGGTCTTCCAATGGGAAGCCTTTCAGCCGCTGGCTCCTGCACCATTGGCACATCACTGTCCTCCTCTAAAACAGGCCCTTCATCAGCACTGAGAGTGGCTTCATCATCAGATGATTCATCTCTGACAGAAAATTCACTTCCAGAATCCTGCACTTCCTCCTCTGCCTCAGATGCAGAGTCAGTCTCATATTCATGGTCAGAAGATGACTCAAAAAGCACACTAACAACCTGCTGAGCGGTCATCCTACGGCTGGCCATGATCCTTCCTACTAAAATTAACTGGACAAATACACCACCAACAACCAGCACTGTGTAAGATAAGTAACAAAGTATAGGTTTATCACTAAGAATTATAAACTCAAAAACTATACTGCTCACTTGCCTGAAAAAGCTTGACTCACCAGCAACTACTCTGCACAGCCACAGCAATCACCAACGATATCCCACTAAAAAGAGAAAAAAAAAAGCAAATTAGACATAAGACAACAAAATAATCATTGTGCATAACTCTAAGGACAATTTCACACACAATCCTGCATTCAGTACACCACCTACAAACATGTCATTCATGCATTGCAACAATACTCACTTGGAGTAAATTTATTTACTTACCTAAAACATGCAACTACGCAAACCGCAGGACAACTACTGCCAAAACTGCAACAAGCCACAGCAAAGTCAGCAAAAGCTTTGAACTAAAACAAAAAGGAGAAAAACTGTTATTATCATAAAAGCAAATACTTCGCCAGTTGACAAACACTCCGCCACTAACCATTTTTTCATTTTCCCCTGTGTCTAGTCTTCTCTGCTTGGGGGAAGATGGGCCTAAAAAAAAATAGGCCAATCTACCCCCAAGGGGAGGGGGCAGAAATCGCCCAGATTACATTGCACCCTTTGGGGGGGGGCGACCCTTGCCCAAGGGGCCACACCCCCACACAAAGCACACACACACACATAGTATCCCTGGCGCTATGGGGATTCTGCCCCCCTTGGGGACAGAAAGGCCTCAAAAATAGGCATATCTGCCCCCAAGGGGGGCAGAACTGCCCAAAAATACATGTGGGCCCCTGGGGGCGACCCTTGCCCAAGGGGCCGCCCCCCAACACAAAAAATAAAAACCAACAATAAAATCCCTGGTGTCTAGTGGCTTTCTGCCCCCCTTGGGGACAGATCGGCGTAAAAATAGGGCCAATCTGCCCCCAAGGGGGGCAGAAACGACGATAAATACATTGCGCCCCCGGGGGGAGCGACCCTTGCCCAAGGGGCCACCCCCCAACACAAAGCACACATACAAACATATCTTTCTGGCGCTATTGGGATTCTGCCCCCCTTGGGGGCAGAAAGGCCTAAAAAAAATAGGCCTCTCTGCCCCCAAGGGGGGCAGAACTGCCCAAAAATATATGTGGGCCCATGGGGGCGACCCTTGCCCAAGGGGCCACCCCCCAACACAAAAAATAAAAATCAACAATAAAATCCCTGGTGTCTAGTGGCTTTCTGCCCCCCTTGGGGGCAGATCGGCCTAAAAATAGGGCCAATCTGCCCCCAAGGGGGGAGGAAACGACAATAAATACATTGCGCCCCTGGGGGGAGCGACCCTTGCCCAAGGGGCCACCCCCCAACACAAAGCACACATACATACATACTATTTCTGGCGCTATTGGGATTCTGCCCCCCTTGGGGGCAGAAAGGCCTAAAAAAAAATAGGCCTCTCTGCCCCCAAGGGGGGCAGAACTGCCCAAAAATACATGAGGGCCCCTGGGGGCGACCCTTGCCCAAGGGGCCGCCCCCCAACACAAAAAATACAAATCAACAATAAAATCCCTGGTGTCTAGTGGCTTTCTGCCCCCCTTGGAGGCAGATCGGCCTAAAAATAGGGCCAATCTGCCCCCAGGGGGGGCAGAAACGACGTAAAATACATGTGCCCCCAAAGGGGAGCGACCCTTGCCCAAGGGGCCACCCCCCAACACAAAAAATACAAAGCAACAATAAAATCCCTGGTGTCTAGTGGCTTTCTGCCCCCCTTGGGGGCAGATCGGCCTAAAAATAGGGCCAATCTGCCCCCAGGGGGGGCAGAAACGACGTAAAATACATGTGCCCCCATAGGGGAGCGACCCTTGCCCAAGGGGTCGCTCCCCTACACTAATAAGCACACACACACATACTGAAATCCCTGGTGTCTAGTGGGCATTCCTGCTGCCCGATCGCATCGCGATCGGGCAGCAGGAATGCTCAAAGAGACATCGAGGGAAAGGAAAACCCTTTCCTTTCCCTTGATGCCTCTCTGAGAGCACCCCCACCCCGCACGAAGGTGAAAAACTCACCTTCTCCCTTAGACGCGCTGGAAGCAAATGGCTTCCAGCGCGTCTTTCCCCCTTTCCATGAAATCAGCGCGCGATCGCGCGCTGACGTCATGGGGGGGGCAAGGGGGGGTGGGCGTGAAAGGGGAAGGGATTCCCCTTTCAGCCCTGGCCTGGGGGTGTTGGGGGGCGGCCCTCGGGGGAAGCGCTAGCGCTTCCCCCGACTGCCAGTCACAGGACGTAATGGTTACGTCCATGGCGCCACACGGGCGTTGCCATGGACGTAACCATTACGTCCGTGGCGGGGAAGGGGTTAAAAAAGAAAAGATGGCAAAGTGGATTTTGGAAATTAGTCAAGAGGACGGGAAAGGGTGCTACAATTCATTTTTAATCAAAGGTAAAGAGAGAGGGAGCTGGATTTTAGGGGGTCTTCGCCTGACCCACGGCGTAGCAAAGGCTCCTCAGGCCCCTGCAGTGCGGAGGGTGGAGTGGGGGGCGAGCTACACGGGGCCCCCTCAACACAATACACTGGCTTGGGACCTTCTGTGTCTGGAGAAGGGGCCCCTCCATGGACTATGCAGGGGGGCCCTCAAGTTTTGTTATGCCCCTGATCCTGACAAAAACGTAGGTGCGTAAGGTCCACATGTTAGTAATAGAGTAAAGGTAATGGGGATTGTATGAAAGAAGAGGCATCATATGCTCAACCTGGAAAAATGGGGCAGGCTGGGCAGTACTTGCAGACATCGGATTTCTGTATTTCAGGCCCATCCGTCTGCTTCATAGCACTTAAGCTGGTAATACTTGATTTGGGGCTGAAATGAAGCATGTCCTCTACACCCAGGGTAATGCAGCTTATATTCAGTCTAGGGGCAGCTCTGCCCAACTATCAACTCACATTCAAAGTTTGCCCCAACATTAGGGGAGAACAAATCCAGACAGAGTTTATTTTTGCAGCTGTGCCATAGCTCCAAGGAAAGAAGCTGTCACTCTCAGATGCATATTGGCTTTCAGACTACTCTCTGGCCAAGAAGCTGCTGTTGTAGTGTCTTTTCTCTCCAGCAGGACACAATATAGTATGCCAGTGACGTAGAGGTAGCCCATCTCTTTGCTCTCTATGCATCCTCCTTTGCTGGCCTTGTGGCATCCACAATGTTTTGGAGCCAGTGTGTGTGTGTATGTGTGCGTCACAGGCGGTCATTTCATTTTTTTGCCTTTGATCATGCATCTCTCTTTACTGGTCATAGGGTGAGAGACCGGCATTTTATGAAACCACTTTGTGTTTCTGATTATCATTATATTCCACTTTTTAAAACCAGTTGCTAGGAGCACCAATAGACGCCCATGTCAGTTTTGTTACTGTATTTGTTTTTCCCCAATGTATTTTTCCTGATATATTTGTTTGTGCTTGTGGTCTATTGTAGTAGCCTGTGGTACAGAGTTGTTGTTTCTAATTAATGTATTGGATTTTTGCCTACCCTTTCCTCACCACCTCTATAAGAGTCCCATGGGACCAGGAGGGACATCAGAATGTTTTTTGTATCCATTTATTTGATTTTTTGTGTGCCTCCTCCTGCTTCCAGTAGAGACCCAATGGGCCTTGGGAGGACACAGAGTATTTTTTATTAATGTATTTGATTTTTATAATCTTATGATGATGAGGGTCTCATTCCTGTCCTTCTTATTTTTTATTGCCTTCTAAGACAGAGTGAATTCTTTGAATTAGCGGACACCAAAATCCAGAGATCTTTCTGTTAAGCGAGTCTCCTCACGCTGCTGACCAACAGCAGTAGAATAAAGAAGATGGCCCCCAAAGAAGCAGGCTTCAGCCTAGAAGGTGACCAGTGAGTAAAAGTCTGTTGCCGTCATTGGCACCAATCCCTCATCCTTTTTCTGCATATTTTGAGCAGAAACACCCTGGATCAACAATGGCACCACCACCATCAAAACTGAAGAGATATCTCTCAGCACTGTGGTGGCTGCAGTCATGGCTGAGAGCAGTGAATCCAAAATCCAGTTGTCCCATCAGCAAACAGAGGACCTGATTTAGAATGTGGCAGACAAAGTTTACTCTGCCGAGATGGTGGAGGACAGGACTTCCACAGTGTTGAGGGACCTTATCCTTTAGAATTGTCCACTGGCCCTGTGGAGAACTCTCAACATAGAGAGGAACTACCACAGTGGCAGTTCCTGCCAATGTAGGAAAAGTTTGATGGGACAACAACTGCCAATCATCAAACTTTTTAAAGATTTTTTGTTTTTCAAAAACAAACTCCCAAAGTGGAAGTTGGTTTAAAAATAAAATAAAATAAAGATTGTCCCTACACCCTGAAAGGTTTTTCTCAGGGTTCGGCGGTCATTTTTGTTTCCTGCCCCTCGCCGCCAGGACAGGAAAAAATGCATTATACTGTCCACCCTAAACAAGGCAGATGGTGTAACATTCTTACTCCAACAACCCCTACACTGTTGGACTATCAGAAGGTGTATTCTGCCAATGAGACCAACAGGGGCTTTGTTGATGACTATTTATGGTCTATCTGACTCTAAATGAGGCGGGAGGATAGAGGGTTTGGCAAGCAGATCCTAGGTTGTATTTGCAGTGGATTACCCTTTTCACCAAACTGGTCTACATCAGGGCCAGAATCGTCTTCATGGGAGACTAAAAAACACCTAGAGTTTCTGACACCTGATCTTCCACAGGTAGGGGCAGAGCAGGAAGTTGAGCTTGCTGCAGAAGAGCAGGATGTTCTGATTGTGCACATTGTCTTCACTATCTTCTCCAAGGAGATCTTCTCCATCTTCGCCAACCCCACATCTGATTATCAGGACATGGATTGGATCCCTGAACCTTGCCATGGAAGACAACGGAAAAGGAAAGTTCACGAAAAGCTTTAAAGGGTGGAAGATTGATTATTGATTGTTCATGTAGAGAGTGGCACAGGTGAACCGCAGCTCGCTTCTCTTCAGCCTGGACACATTCATTCACCAACCCCACCTGTTTCTATCCTTTCAAGACCCACAGGACCTGCAGCAATTACCATCCTTACTGTAGCAACAGCCTACCCGGGGGAAAGACAAACACAAAAGCTTAGCTCCACCACAACAAGCCTTTCTGTTTTTGGCTCTATAAAGAAGCTCTCCTCCCCATAGTGGGACTTTTTCACTCTTAGGCCACGTTGCATATTGTACAATTTGCAGCAAACCAGGAAGTTTTGAGAACCAAGGTGGGCACTGTGTCACTGGGGACCATCTGAAAAAACAACATGTAGTGTGAAGGAACAGCATCTAAAAAGAAAAGATGATGCAGAGAGAGAAGTCAATGTCACTGTCAAGCAAAGAAGCCATGTCACTCCCAGCGTGACGTCATCACCATCAGCAAATTTGACATTACGGAAGGAGAAGAGGAATATAGTAGTCACCCCAAAGTGTAAAAGCAGCTTATGCACTACACGTAGGGCACTTGAGGTGGTGGTATACTCACAAAAAACAACTGCCACAACAACCCACTATCAAATATATGTTCAGCAATGAGTACAACAGAACCCATGTGCGAGCCCATTTATACAATGAGAAACTTACCAAAATGTTACTGCTTGACCTTCTCCCCTTTTCTTGGGACGATGGAGTGGGGTTTCTAGAATTTGTGGAGACCCTCTTTTGCAAATGAAAGGTTCCAAGCCAAACCTATTTTGAAACTGTTGCTGAGCCAGTGCTGTGCCATTAAGTACTGGAACAGGTTAGCGAAGCAATAAAGGAGAGGTGTTTCGTCCATCCACCTCACAACAGACCTGTGGACTGAATGTTAAGTTACAGACTACATGTTGTTCACTTTACACTGGGCCTCTTCATGGAAATTAAGCAAAGGATAGCTGCTGGTCTCACAGATGCTACGGCATTTCAAGGCATTCAGCAGCATGTAATGGTTGCAGTGTTCACCATGGAGAAAGCACATATAGTTGCTGCCAACATCCTGGAAGTCTATGAATGGCTTCATTGTAGCAGTCTCTGCATTGTATTTGTTGCCACTGTCAATAGCAGTAATATTGTCAAAGCCATTGTTGATGAAGGATTTTTCAGAATCATTTATTCATCTCATTGCATCTAGTTAATTATGTAGGGCTTTGTTGGAAATGGCCATTTCTGCAGGGTTTCCCCGGTCTTTTTGGCTTCTGACCTCCTGTTTTTGATCCTGTGCTGAATTTAGTTTTTGCTGGCTTTTAGGACACTGGGCATTTTACCACTGCTGACCATTGCTAAAGTGCAAGTTCTCTCTGTCTCAATTGTATTGGTAATTGGTTTACCCATGATTGGCATATTTGGTTTACCAGTAAGTCCCTAGTAAAGTGTGTGCCCAGGGCTTGTAAATCAAATTCAACTAGTGGGCCTGCAGCACTGATTGTGCCACCCACAGGAGTAGCCCTGTAAACATGTCTCAGACCTTCCACTGCAGTTTCTGTGTGTGCAATTCTGAACTGCCAGATTGACCTGCTGTGGCACAAAAACACACAAAGGACAGGGGAGTGACCCCCCCCCATCCAGCTCCTCCCCCAGGGAGGTGCCCAGAGCTCTGCCTGCTGACCACTTGATTCTGCCATCTTGGAAATAAAATGAGCAGAGACCCTTGGAAGCATCTTACTGGTCAGTCCAACAGAGTAGCGTCCCTGACCCCCCCATTGATTGGTGGGTCACTGCAGAAGTCACCCATCCCCCTTCCTGGGTTACTTAAGGACTCCCCTGAGGGTCTGACCCTAGATTTGTCGCAAGATTTTTCTTTACAACACTTCTGTGACCTCGACACCGGATTCTGCTGCTGGATTTCACTGTGAACCAAGGCAAGGCTGCAACTGGTAGGAGGGCTCCTACTGCAATTTTGTCCCCGGGTATTGCAAGAACTCAGCAACTTCCATGGCCCTGCATCCTCCAGAGCCACAAGGACTCTGCTTGCACTAAGGATATCCAGAAGGAAGCTCCCTTGGAGTGAAGGAGTCACTCCCCTGCATCCGCAGGCACCTCAACATCGACGACCGGTTTGTGGATCCAGCTGTCTCATTGACTCTTCAAAGGTCTGCAGCACAGGAGGTGGTTCTGTGGCTCTCCAGAGGTCTGACCTATTTTCTTTGCAATGGGAAAGATTGTGGTCCCTCATTGGAGCTGCTTGGACAGAACCTTTGTGCATTGAGTCTGTTTCTCGGTGCCAAAGCTTGTTGGCTCTTCAGTCTGAAGAGCTCCTAACTCAAAGAAGCCCCAGCCTCAAGCATCACATAGTTCAAAGACTTATGTCCTCCTTACAACCTCTGCAACGTGGGGATCCATCTTCTTTGTGGTGCTAAGGCTTTCTTGCGAGTCCATGTGCCTACTGCCATTGGGTCCTTCTGGGGTCTCCATTGATTTCTGCTGGCTCTTTATCTTACTGATGGCCGGCCCTATCTTACCTGTAAATTTGGAGTCTCTTGGACCTCACTGGTCCCCCTTCCTGCAACTCTGCTTGCAGTTCTTCTCTTCCATTTGCCAAGGCTTGTTGGTGGTCCTTCTGGTCACTGACCACTCTGCAATTCGACGACCAGCATGGGACAGCTCGTGGATGACTCTTGGGATCTTTCTGCATCAACTGGATGACGCAGCTGCATCTCCAGGACAACCGTCCAACAGGAAATCATCTACAAGAAGGGTGGGCGTTGCCTTCCTGTGCCCCCTGAGCATCTCTTGGTGGTCTGGACTCTGTCCCCACTTTACACAGGTCCTTCTCATCTGGAATCCATGCCTGGGTTCCACCGACCTCGTCCACAGGTCATGACAGCAGTTGGACAGCTGAGTTACCCATTGACCTCAATGGGAAGTTCCAACTCTACTTCCCCCCTTTGCACCTGGGCTCCCTGGTGTAGGTACTCCACTTCTCTTGGTATCCATGAGTGAGAGCACTCTTGAACCTTCTTTGTCCCAAAGGGTTTCCTCGGGGTCCTCTGGGAACGGTCCTGAAACACAAAACTCTAACTTCGACTTCCACATGTTATCCAAAGAACACCTGAACCAGGGTAACATCTCTGAGCACGGGTGTCTGGGGATTCCTTGATACTTACCTCTGGTATTTTAGTACTTCCCCAGCCCCTAAGATCCTTGAGTGTCTGTCTTGGTTAGTTGTGAGTTTCTCATCCCATTTTTTAGTATATGGTTTGCCCTCTTTCCCCAATGGGCCAATGTAATGTTATGCTTTTACCTAGCTGTTTTGATGTAAAAAAAATGGTGTTCATATCTCCGATTAGGAGATAT
The DNA here is from genome assembly GCF_031143425.1 of Pleurodeles waltl. Lineage (NCBI taxonomy): Eukaryota > Metazoa > Chordata > Amphibia > Caudata > Salamandridae > Pleurodeles > Pleurodeles waltl. The sequence goes on from NC_090440.1 coordinate 659,929,121, forward strand.
ACCAAAGTTGGTTTTGTGCCTGTATTTTAATAAATGATACATTATATTTCTAACACTGGTGTGGTTCTTTTTTGTGTTTAAATCACTGACTGATTTTGTGGTTATTGCAAGTGCTTTACACCCTCCCCGATAAGCCTTAGCTGCTCTCCTCAGCTACCCTTTGAGAGCTTTGGTTATTAGGAACCACTTACACTATCACCAACGGTTGCCTGGACTCAGTGCAGGGTGCATCACCTATAGGTATACACCATATACTGAGCCAGCCTCCTACAAGGGGGAATAGGAAAAAACGTACACCAGTCCTTTTGACATTTTCTTTGTTGTTTCTTGGAGGGGACTTCCTTTATTTACTTTTAAACCTTGCCTAAACTAGTATCTCAAAGGAGCCCCATACCTGCATATTATTTAGGGATCTGCTGAATTGTCTTTTCTTTTCTTCATCACCATGTTAATCTCACCTTAGGATAGGTGATATAAAAAATCACATTAATTAACCTCACAGGAAGGGTGACAAATTGAGATTTCACAGCCACTTACCTGTTTTATCCTTTTGTTGAGGGTGCCAGCAGACGGGAGCTCCAGAGGACCTCAAAAAAAGGAAAAAGAAGACATCAGAGTTATCACCCATATACTAAAAGGAAAATAAAAAATGTTTTCCATTGAAACACAACAACTCTAGTATTTAATTCCTGCACCAAGCAATACATGGTGGAGAATGCAGGCACCTCTTCATTGATACAAAATGGATGCTCTGAGTCAACATCTAGTACAATGACAACATAAATTAGAGTGGGCCATGGAATGGAACATCAAACGTCACCAGCTAAAGCTGATAGTGAGATATTTTAGGACGCATTAAAGACCCAAGTAGAACATCTTACAGAACTAGCCCAAGAACAGTTACAAGTAACTACAGGACTGGCTAGTAATGGAGAACCCAAAACTTTGGGCCCTATTGTGACTCTACAAAAGTTATTGCCCGGAGAGGATCTAGATTCGTTCTTATTGAATTCCAAGCGGACTGCCAGGGCTAGCTCATGGCCTCTGGAGCATTGGTCTTTTATAAGCGGCTTTACTGAAATGCAAGTCCCAATCTGTCTATCAAATGGCAAATGCTTGTGGGAAGTCCTCATATGAAGAAGTTCATTTTGGATAGAGTAGGATTGGATGAAGAGACCTACTGGCTACGTTTTTGACAGGACAGGAGTGAGGAAAACCTGGAGAAAAATTCTCTATTTCAAGCTAAGGAGAGCCTCAGATAAGTGGCTAAAGCCACAGGTAAACAGCAAATTATGGATAACATATGCTTGGAGTGGTTCTTAGAAGCTCTACCTAATCACACACAGAAGTGGTTGTGCCAACATTCTGGACTCACTATTGACCAAGCTGTAGAAATGGCCACCACTTTCTCATGTGTTCAACCTCATCTTCACCGGATGGATATTCAGAAGGAGTTGAAAAACCCACTGAAGCAAGGGGTACATCACAGTGAAAAGAAGCCCCTTAAATCTCTTACTTATGCAAAAATAATTCTTCTGGCCAAACCTGAAACCCAACCAGCCATAGAGCCACAATGCTTTGAGTGTGGAGAGTGGGGCCACAAAGCCCAGTTTTGTAAGAGCAAGAAACCCACAGAGGAACCAGTGGAAATCAACTATGCCCAAGTTCCAATTATTTCATTCAAGAAATGGGTCCCTGCTTTCATGAAAGTGCACAAATCAATCAGAAATGGACAACAGCCCAGCTATATTCTGTATGAAAACAATCCGTACTACAGGGTGATTTAATACTCTCTTCTCAGATAATTCCAATATTAAATGTGTACATGGGGATGTAAAAACCTGTCTGGTAGCTCTTCTAATTGTAACCGCAACAGCTTGTCAAGAGACTGAAGCTGAGGTAGGAGTCCTTCGATGTTTGTCAGAAAATATTATACTGCGAACTGATAACTCACATTTCCTGGAATTATTCAGAGAAACTGTTTTAAGCCAGAAAAATGAGATGAGAGGGAAAACAGAAGATAATACCCTATCTCCCCAGGACGCCTTGCTGACTCCAGAACCCTGGATGGTAGATCGCAACTTTCGAGTTACTCAGATGATTACTACTCTCCAACCAATCTGGAATAAATCCAGACAGAACCAACATATACCCACATTTTCAGATTGAAAAGGGGGCCCTATATGGGGAAGCAGGACTCACTAATCCACCTCGATTACTAGTCCCCAAAGAATTACAGGATCAAATCACGCTCAGTGCCCACATCCACTTGTTGGCAGGTCATTCAGGATCCAAGAAAACAGCGCGATAAATCCTTCAGAACATCTATTGGCCTGGTATTTTTGCACACATATAAAGAAATACTGTCAGGAATGTGACATTTTTTAGCGGACCAATCCCTACCGTCCACCTAAAGCCACCTAAGGCCCCCCTACAACCTCTGCCTATCATAGGTACTTGTTTCAAAAGGTTTGGGATGGATCTTAATGGTCCTCTTCCCAAATCATCCACGGGTCATCAATATGCTGTTGTATCGATTGACTATGCCACTTGATATCCTGAGGCATTTTCCATATATACTCCAGATACTAAAACCATTGCACAACATCTGATAGAAGTTTTTTCTTGGTTAGGATTTCCAAAAGAAATACTCACCAACCGCGCACTCCTTTTGTTTTGAAACTAATGAAACAGATATGTAAACAATTAGACACTTGACATATCAAAAGATCAGTATGGCATCCTCAAACAGATGGATTAGTGGAATATTATAATGGTTCTCTTAAACTTATTTTGAAAAAAGATGTTGTCCTGTCAAGGGAAAAACCTGGATCTTCCTCCAGATCTTTTTGTATTGTGGGGTCATGTGCAGAGTAGTTTGGGTTGCCTTTTGAGTTGTATGGGCAAGAACCTTGCACCCTTTTGGAAATAACCCCAGAGACATGGGAGAGACACACAAAACAGGAAGCAGGGGACCTACTAGAATATACCCAACAGTGAAAGACCATATAGAGAAACTACAGCAGTTAGCCCGTAAGAACTTAGGGAATATTCAGAAGAGACAGAAACATCTGCATGATAAGGGAAAGAAATAGAGAATGTATCAAACAGGTGATTGGGTACTTGTGTTATTACCTACATCCAGGCACAAAATGAAGTCTGAGTGGAAAGGTCCCTTTAAAATGCTTGAAAGAATAGGAAATGTTGCGTATAAACATAAAATAGATCCACATAAGGAACAAATCTTTCATACAAACCTTCTAAAAATAATGGTTAGGTCCCCTTCCAAAATCTGTACATACCACAACTCGCAGGAGTAACCTCAGTACCACCTTAGAACAACTCCCCGTGAATGAGGACCTCTCCATTAAACAAAAAGATGGACTAAAAAGGGCCTTGCAACCCTTTTCTACTATTTTCTTGGATATGACTGGGAAAACTATGCTGATTGAACATGGTATCCCTACGCAAGAGGGGAAAGTCATAAAACAAAAATGTTACAGAATTCCAGGTGCTAGAAGAATAGCTATCTATACCAAAGTAGAGCTTATGTTAAAGATAGGAGTCATAGAACCCTCCCAGAGTAGCTGGTCCTCTCCTATAGTTGTTGTTCCAAACCCTAATGGGAGAATATGATTTTGTATTGATTTCAGGGCTGTTAATGACATCTCCAAGTTTGATGTATACCCACTTCCTAGAATCGATGAACTGATCGAGACATTAAGAGATGCCAAGTATGTAACCACTGTAGTCCTCAGAAAAGGCTATTGGCATGTCCCCTTAAAACTGGAAAACAGAAAACAGCCTTCTCCTTTTGGGTGATTCCAATTCCCTGTGCTCCCTTTGAGACTTCCTGGGGCCCCTGCTTCCCTTCAACATCTTATGAATCAGATATTAAACATTCATCAAGAGTACTCATCAGCTTTTTTTAGATGATATTGTTATACCTAGCCCCACCTTGAAGGAACATGTAACACACCTAGCAAGAGTCCTGAATGAACTGGCAAGAGCCAATCTACATATAAATGCCAATAAATCAAGAACCTGTTATAATGGGGTGAAATACCTGCGATATGTCTTAGGAAATGGGGTCATTCAACCACAGTCAGAAAAAAATCAAGGCTATCAGGGAAGTCCCTTTTCCTAAAAATATAAAGAAGGTCAGAGCACCAGAGGTTCATACCTCAATATTTTACCTATGCCACCCCTTTCACTGACCTACTAAAGAAAAGGATCAATAGCTCAGACTTCCAGCAACCACCAACTAAAGCGGTAGAAGCATTCCAGAAACTCAAAACTGCTATCACATCTAGTCTGACATTGTCTTCTCCTAACTTTGTGAAGAATTCATGCTATAAACGTACGCCTCCAGTTATGGTATAGGAGTCATCTTATCCCAAAGTAATGAAAAAGGTCAGAGATGCCCATCTTGTTCATCAGTCTAAAACGATTCCCCGAGAAACAGCATATCCAACTATAGAAAAAGAGTGCTTGGCTATTAAATGGGCAGTTGGTAAACTGCACTATTATCTTTATGGCAAACCATTCATTCTGTATACTAATCACACCACTTTAACATGGTTAAGCCGAAACAAAGGAAACAACCCACAGGTTCTCCGTTGGTTTCTCTCATTACTATCCTTACAGTTTGAGGTTCAACATAAGCGTGGAAAGGATCATAGTAACCCATACTTCCTGTCACATTTTCTACTTTTTCCCGATCAAGAAAAATCCTAGGATGTGAATGTGTCACAATATGGGGTACGAGGACTTACCAAACTTTTTCCCCAGAGCCAACTGTGACAAAACGTGCGCTCTTCTTGTGTTACAGGCCAGGTCATTCGAGGATGAACAAACAGGAAGTCAGGCAGTCCTAGGACAGGAACAACAATGGACGTGCGTGTCATCCGAATGCAAGAGGTGGAGCCCAGAAACACTGAGGAGAAAACTAGGAAACAGTATGGTTGGTGGTGCGTCCCACCTACAGTGCTTGAGGAGGAAGGAGAAACCCCTGAAGAGTGGAGCAGAGGAGTCGGGAATCCAGCATTGTCTGAAAAACTCAGACGTGTTGTGGAGAACCCACAATGACCAGATGAAGGAGAGACTGTAGGCAAAGGACCCAAAACAAGAACCAAATGCTGGCAGAGTTTTCCTCCCGCCATACTTCCGAAGGAGCCTGGCTATTCCAGGTGTCTAGAAGGTTCCTGAATCGGGGAGAGAAGAGGGAGGGTAAAGCCGAGAGGGTGGTGGACGCCAGGAGAGTTTAAAGAGAGACTTTGAAGCAAGCATGGCTATGGGAGGGAGATAGGACAAAAAATGTCTGCCTTGCCTTTTGACATTTTCTTTTCTTTTTTCTTGGATGTGACTTCTTTTCTTTACTTTGAAGCCTTGCTTAAGCTAGTCTCTCAAAAGAAACCCGTACCTCCCCATGTTATAACTTTAGGGGTCCACTCATCTCTCTTCTCCTTTATTCATCACCTTATTAATCTCACCTTTAAGATAGATGATATAAAAAGTCACATTAAACTAACCTCACAAGAAAGGTGACAAATTCACATATCAAAGTCACTTACCTGGTTTAATCTTTTGTCAAGGGTGCCAGCGGAAGGGAGATCTGGAGGACGTAAAAGAAAGGAAGACTTTATTTGAAGATATCAGAGTTCTCACCCATATACTAAAAGGAAAATAAAACGTCTTTTGATGGAAACAGAACAACTCTAGTATTTAATTCTTGCATTGAGCAACAGTTGGCTAATTGAAAAGACAGGTCTAGCAGAAGGCTTTGATGTGGAGTGGGAGGTCGTTCCATGCTTTAGGAACAATGTAAGAATATAAGCGTCCTCCTGATCTGCTTCTGTGTACATGTGGGATTTGTACAAGTACGAGTCCTGGAGAATGGAGGTGGTTGGTAGAAGGAGATGCAACTCTTAATATAGGTAAGGCCTAAGTTCTATAGTGACTTGAATGTGTGTGAGTTTGAAAGGAGCTTGTTTATATTTCAGGAGTCAGTGGAGCTCCCTGGGGTGCCGTGTGATGTAGTTTCTGTGTGGGACTTGGAGGATGAGTCTGGCTGCTGAGTTCTGGATGGTTTTGCGAGTTGCTTGATGATCCCGGTGTAGAGAGTATTCCTGTAGTCCAATTTGCTGGTGATGTGAGTAACTCTTTTTTTATTGTTGCTTGTGAACCTTCTGAAGATCTTCCTCAGCATCTTCAAGGTGTGAATGCACGATGCAGTGACAGTGTTGACTTGTGCGGTCATGTCCAGTTTGCTGCTACTGCTGATTTAGAGGTTCCTGCTGTAGGTGCTGGGTGTGGGTCCACGTTTGACCCGCCAGTAGTTAGAGTCCCATGGTGAGGTGGTCTTGTAAAAGATTACTACTTCTGGCTTGTTGGTGTTGAGCTTGAGAGGGTTTGCTGTCACCCAGTAAGCGACTATGGTCATGCAGGGGGTGAATTGTTTCTTGTGTTGAGGATGTTGTCAGAGAGGAAGGGTATGAGTTATGTGATCTCAGTGCAGGAGAGGATGTTGATGTCATCTGCACGGATGTCGTTGGCCAGAGGGATCATGTATGCATTGAAGATGGTAGAGCTGAGTGATGAAACCTTGAGTGTGTGGGTTTCCAAGGAGTAAGATGCCAGGCTAAGAGCTTGTGTTCTATTAGTTAAGAAGGAGCAGATCCAGTCGAAAGCAGGTCTTTGGATTCCAATCTCATGCAGATCCCTGATGGGTTGTAAGACAATGCCAGATGTTGCAGAGATGTCCAGGAGAATGAGTGCTACAGTGTCTTCTTTGCCAAGATTCATGCTGATGTTGTCTGTGACGGCGATAAGTGCTGTTTCTGTACTGTGGGTGGGCCTGAATCTGAATTGTGTGTCATCGAAGAGCCGGTGGTTGCTGAGGTGGTTGGTGAGGCATCGATGATTAGTTTCTCTAAGCCTGTGGCTGGAGCTGGGTCTGTAGTTGGAGAGCATAGCTGGGCCAGCAGATGGTTTCTTGAGCAACAATGTCATGCAAAAATAAATAGAGCTAACTAGGTGGGACAACATGATTTTTGCAAAACCTACGGCACATAATAAAAATCCTTACAGTGGCCCTACTCTTTACCTACTTCAGAGTCGCACCCAGACTCCCACTCCCTACAACACACCCTCACCCCTAATTCATTACCAGTACAACAAAATTGTTCTGGTGTTAGGAAGCAAGTGATTGTTAGGTAAGGTTGATGTTTTAGGCCAGAGCTCCTGCCAGGCTCTTAGCTTGGGCTGTGGACAGCTTGGGTAGTTAAAAGAAGGCAGAAGACAGACCAGTTTATATGCACACACACACATATAGATACATGTAAACATATGTGTCGATTATTTAAAATTAGTACAAAATAAAATCAGTGGAAAGATCATTAGACATCACAGCCATGCAATAATTTAAAACGATTTCATTGAGATCAATACACATATAAACATAATAGAGATAAATGCATAATTCATATGCCTCTTGCATCAAGGTATCATAACCACATGCTTGATTGGTTTAACTTGTTGCCAAGATTCTATAGATAAGATTCCGTTACAGCTAGAAATAAATATTAACGTGAGTGATGTGGTTAATCTAATTAACTGTTCGCTCCCTTTATGTACACTCCCTGCACAATTAAAAATAAAGGGCGAATACAATTAATATCACTCAGTAAGGCTAAATAAGTGGATGTCCAACGTATTAACCCTATAGAAGTTCAGGTACATATTATTGTCCATGGCCATTTCCTGAGGCTAAGACAACCCTGGGAGGTTATACTTGACCACACCGTTCTAAAAGTGCTATGCAAATTGGGATGTGCCCATGTTTCTCATACTCATTTCTCAGTTACTGCTTAAGTCATAATCCCTGAAAGGAATGTTTTAGTGAATCCATGCATGTGTAACGTATTCCGGAAAGCTTGCAGAGTATCAACATTCTTACAGCTCTGGGACTATCTCTCAGTGTGACTCACAGAATGTGAGCGGTATTCGTTTTTACCTAACTTTCCAACTGCCATATTTAAACATGTAATTAAGCTACAGATTGGTTGACAGTCTATACCCTGCAGGCATTCAAAGAGTGCTCTTTTAACTATACAAACTCCTAATCTGACAAAACAAGGACGTAGGAGAGCTCTACAGAGTGGGAGCAGTTATGAGCATAAGCATATTATGTGTTCTAGTCATTCATTCTGGTAACCACAGCCTCTACAGCATTTACATACCCAATTCTTTATTTTTAATTGGCCATACTTAAGGGGCTCCAGGGGAATCAATAAAAACTTCAACCTCATATATACAGACCAGTGTAAGAGATGGCATATGATTAAGAAACATAGGAGGAAGCTGAGGGACAATTTGTGGCACATGTCGGGAATGGGGCGGGACAGGATCAGAAGTGACAGGTATAGGTGGGCACTGGGCAAGGGCAATTGGAACGCAGTTCTTATCCTTCCTCAATTTGATTAGGTGAGGGGCAGCAGAGTCAGAAACATAGGAAGGTGGACAACTGAAAAAGGGTTAGGGACCAGGCCTAGGAAAGTATGAGGAAAGGAATACATTACCAAAACACAACAAATAAATCAGTTGCCAATTAGAGAGAACCTTGGCTTACTGACAATGTTCCTCCTCTTGGCCCTCCACCTCAGTATCTGCCTCCGCAGGCTCTAAAAAACAAGGCTCTTATTTAGTAATGTCACTAACAATCTGAAAATTTGCACAAATAAAACGATACCTAACAAATCTCAATGTATTGCTAGATTATCTGTTATAAGTGTGAAAACGGCGCCATATATACTAAATCAATAGCCTCCACGAATCCTGCAAGTCTTGCCTCTCATTGTGCACTCGTTACATGTTTTTTTATACAAGTCCAAGTTAACCACTTCATTAATGTCACCTCTTATGATGAGATTTCCTGAATGGATTGTCGAGAGAAGTATACCTAGGTGGTTCACGAATGTAGCATTCAATGGCAGAGGGGCACACCCATGAAAACAATCTAGTAGGCATCCTGTAACTGCTACATGGCAGCCTTGGGGGTCATTTCATGATTGTGTGAGCTGGAGTTGGAAACTGCAGTGCTATAACTTGCTACCCACTGGCTCCCCTCACAAAACCAACTTAAAATACACTTGAGGAACCCGAAGGACGAGGAAGCGGCAATTACCCTCCATTAGAAGGGCTACAGGGAGCATTGCCAGATCCATCACATATAATTTAAACATTTTGATGACTGCGACCCACTTTACTTTGTGTAACAAGCCATTTAAATTCTACATGAAAATTTTAGTGTAGCCCCAAGAAACCAGTTTACTAGTCAGTTCTGCAGCGCCAGATGCGGTAAGGGGTTTGTATAGTGCATGTCAATGCATAGAGTGAGTAGTGTGTGGCACGCCTGTCCAATAACCTAAAAAATCAAACATGAACACACTAAAAACAACATCCTATAAACTCAACCCTCAACCTCCACTTTCAGAACTTGGATCATTTGTCGAGTAGAGCATTGATCCAACTCCTAAAGGTGTTCTGCTAGACTTAGTCCAATGAACATTTTGAAACCACACTCGGAAAGCGTACATTAGAGAAAAGAATTAGAAAAGAAAGAGAAGGGGGGGAAGCGGAATATTCAAAATAAAAAGCCTATAAGAGTAGTGAGGCTGCGTGGTGCACCCAGTGTCTAAATTGAAGCCTTGACAACTCATCCCACCGCAAGCAGAACAACCAGCCATCTGAGGTGTTACCTGAGCATTCATGGATGTACCCAGCACGAGATAATTAAAACAATGAGTGTTCGTGGTGAGTAAGGACTAACAGCATTAAACTATGTCCAACAAAGCCGGTTAGTGGGATAAGCCAACGGCCGAGCCGTGGCCATAAGAACAGAATGACGTTCATGCCAGGGATAGCTATGAATCAAAGCTGTCTTCCTTGGGGGCCCCATCTCTCGGGGCCAGCGCCCCCTCGAGGTAGGATGATTCCTTGTTCTTTCCTAGCCTGGTCCTTCACAGACACATTGGTTTTCTTCTTAGAACATGAAAGGCATTTGCGGTTGGGCCTTTATTGTTTTGAGTCACTGCTCCCTTACGATTGCACAGGGGCCTGTTCAGTCTCCAACTGGCATTGAGCCGGTCTCCTCGTGGGCGTTCCTCTACCTATGTCCTTGTCAGTTAATGATAATAAAAATCGTTTTTTCCCTCTTAGCAAAGGACTTTGAACTTAGAAGTATATATTCACATGTATTTTAGGCCCAGCAGTGCCCCTTTGTTGTAAAGTGCCTCTTTTGACATAGTCAACCCCACTTTTTGTCTGGTTTCTGGTGTGATTTTGACTGTTAGTGTACTGGGTCCCTGTTAACCAGGTCCCCAGTGCCAGATCTCTTTCCCCAAAACTGCACAGTTGTTTTGCACAATTGGCAAACTCTTTAGCTACCACCGCAAGACCCTAGTAAATGGTACCCCTGGTACCTAGGGCCTAGGATACTAAGGGAGGTCTCTGAGGGCTGCAGTACCAGTAATACCCCCCCCAGGGGCCCTTCAGCACACCCACACAGTGCTGTCACTGCAGGTGGTGCAGGCTAAATTGAAAACATGACCTGTCACACACCCCTGTGTACCGCGTCCCCTAACACTGCATGTGCCAGGTTTAAGTCACCACTGAGGCAGGGTACATCCTGGCGCATGAGAGCATATATGCATGAGCAAATATGGCCCTACTATGTCTCTGTTGATTCAGAGACAGAGTAAGTGCACAGGGAAACCATTTTAAATGCATGTGCTAAACACTGGTCATTATGAGTTTCCCAGCTACATGATGGCTTCTCTGAATCCTTGGATGCTTGGGATCAGAAGTCTCAGAATCATAAACCCTCACTGACCCTAGTGATGGATTTATTAAAAATGCACACATAGGGCATCTTAGAGGTGCCCCCAGAAAACCTTCCCAGCTTCTGGTGTGTTCACTGACTGGTCCAAACCAGTGCAGCTACTCTAGACTGAGTTCTTGCCCCCTGAGATGGTGAGCCAGCACTCTTGTAGGCCCAGAACAAAGGCCTGCTCTGGGCAGAGGTGATAACACCTCGCCCAGGGCAGGATGGACATTCCAGAGCAGGGAGCTTCAAAGGCCTTGCCACCCTTGAAATGCAACCCAGGTCTTGAAATGATGGACATGATCAGCCCCCTCATCCTAACCTCACTTTTGGTGGCAGCACAGGCAGGAAAATTAGTTAGAGTAGGAGGTGTGCCCACTTCATGCCAGCCCCATCAGGTGGATGAGCTGAAATGGACTCTACTTTTTTAAATTCTTTCATCTTATTTGGAAGGAATTAGGCTGCTAGGGTTAGGGTTATGCCCACTTGTCAGCAGAAGTGGTCATAGAGCAAGTGTAGTCACCCTAAAGGTGGTCAGCCCATTGACTACCGCCTTGCACTCCCGGTAAATCCCCGAAATTGAGTTTTTAGATGGCACCCCTGAACCCTAGAACTCAGATCCTGACTACCTACAAAGAAAAAGGAAAAAGAAGAGTCGACCCCGCAGAAGAAGAGGAAGAAGAAGCAGCTGACCGGGTATCAGCACTTATGTCCTGCCTGCTAACATCACTGGTCTCTGCACAAGAAGACTTGTCCTGCAGTTGCAGCTTCAAGAAACCCAGGAAGCCTTCCTGCCTTCTAAAAAGACTCTAACTCCTGTGAGCAGTGGACCTTCTTAGCAACAAAGTATCCAACAAGGACTCTGCAGCCTGGAAACCTGGTACCAGAAGTGTTCCCTGCACTTGGCGAACTCGACCCGGCGAGAAGCCCACCAATGGTGCCACCAGGGCTCCCTAGCTGTCCTGAGCCCTAGACCACCTGATTGTCACCCCTCCTGCACTCAACCAAGTCGCCTGCAGCCCCTGCATGCAGGCCCCCTCTCCCTTGGCCTGGTTGTGAGAGAAAAACCCCAAAACTAGAGCAACCACTGCACATGTGACCCCTGACCCCAGCTGAGGTGGGTCATTGTGCCAATGATGTCCCCCAGCTCCTGAGAGCTCAGTTCCACCATGGGTTCACCCTTGTCATACTCCCCAACGACACCTGCAGCCTCAACTTACAGGACCCCATTGACCACAACTGCTCCCAGATGAGAAAACCCAACACTAAAAGACTACACTGCATCCGTAGCTCTTGAGCACAGAAGAAGAGGGCCAAAGGTGCACCCCAAATCTACTTCGTACCTGTTTGTTGCCCCCGACCGGCTTTACAGCCAGAGCCTGCAGCCTGTCTTATCTCCCATAGGAAACCATTGGGCCCCCAATGCCTTACTGCACCTCTGCACCTAGACGCTTCAGTGCCACCCGGTTTGACCTGTTAGTGTGGTTCTGATCAGTGCCCAGTACTCAGCATAACTCCCTGGGATTGGCTTCCTAAGTCGTTGTCAACCCTGTGTTTGCTGAACATTGTTTTTTCTCCATTAGAGGAAAGAGAGAACTTTGAAAATTGCACAGTATCTATTTTTGAAGCTGCAAAGTATTTGTGCTTGAAAGGTTACTTACCTGATTTCATAGTTCTTGAGTTTGAAACATTTATAAAAAGAATTGTTATTTTTCTAAATTGGATTCAGATTTATTCCTTGAGAGTGTGTCTCATTTATTGCCTCTGTGAGTACAACAAATGCATAGCACTACCCTCTGATTAGCCTAACCGCTCGCCCAACTTACCACAAATAGAGCATTAGTCCTATCTACGTTTGCCTCTGCAATACCAATTGGGGATCCACTGGTTTCTTTGCACAGTGTACTTCATTTTAGTGCACTATATAGAGTGCCAGCTTCCTACACCCTATTTGACTTGTTAGATGGAGAGCTGCATCTTGCACAATGTAAATACACACAGTTAGGAGTCTTGCGAGCTCACCCAGAGGTGGCTGTAGAGTCAAGGATCAGTGCACCCACTCAACAAGGAAACTGTGGGAAAGCGCCTCCTTAGGAACAATGTTTATGAGCCAGCTTTCCAGGAAAACTTCTGGCTCTGGTCTTCCACTCCCTCTGGAAGTCCAACAAAGCAGAGGTTGTTGTGTTGGGAGCATCTATCCACTTCCTTTGCCTGTGCTACACGTTCCAGCTGTGTGTGTTTCAACCTGCCTATCTCCACCTTTAGTTTGGCATCTGTGTCTTCCAGCTCTGAGATGAAGACCTCAACCTCTGCTCCTGCAACACTGTCCACTGTGCTGCAAAGGTCTTGACAGAGGAGGAACACTTTGACCTCCACTTTTTGATGTATAATGTTTGGGGTGAGGTTTGGATTGCTTGCAAAATGAATTGTGATGAGGCGCTAGGATTGTCTTACTGTGTCTCCAGCTCCACAGCAGGCAGGACAATTGCAGATAGGGTGACAAGTATTTGGGTATATTTATCCATCTTTCCTTGTTTGAGGAATGCTCCTGTGTTGTCTTTTGTCATGTTTGTCGGTGTGAGGTATTCAACTCACATTTGGGTTATAGGTGGTCTTTACTGTTAAGTAGGTAGCACAAAGACAGTTCAAGTTTTGTAATGTTATTCTCATTAGGCATCTTCAATAGTACTTCAGCTGGCACTAACTATAATCAGATGCAAGGTGGTAAAGCTCACAGCACCAGTGCTTGCCCTGCTTGTTGATGTGTGGGTGGCACATGCAACTGGGCTTTTGTGCTGCTTTCTAGCCTTTATGCAGATTTGGTATCTCCATGAGTGCAGACTGCCCACAATCTGCAATGAGCAAGCCCTCAAGTGAGGCTCACTTTGGGCAGGTGTATAGGGCCAGCCCAAATAAGCCAGAATTTTGAGTATGTGGCCCTGTTGCAGTTATGCTCCTAAGACCCAATCACACCAGTGGCTTGTCCCTGCTGCCACCATCACCAGAATAGGCAATCACTCCTGCTCCAAGTCCGTGAGGACACACGTAACCCTAAGGGAGGTTACTGCTCACTGACAGTCTCCGCTATTCTATTGATGGAGTTGGGAAAATACAAAAAAGTGATCTGTGGAAATGTTGAATTAATCTCTGCCACTAGTAATTATTCAGACCGCATCCTAGTCTTTATTTTGCGCACCATGCTGCCTCACTTTGGACCCAACCATATACAGATCAGTCTTGTCCCTGCTCCAATAGGAACAGTTCAGCCCAAACTGCCAAGCCCTCCCGGAAGAAGAACACAAGTAACCCAAGATTGGTTTCAACATGATTCAATCAGTTGTAGTTGGCTTTGGTGTCACGGTAAGGATGGGACATCCACGTCTAGGCATACCTGTCGCACATAGGGCATCACACTGAAATATAGATAAAAGACATGAGTGGAATGCTTGATTTAATCTCAGCCACTAGTAATTACATGTGCTGCATCTGATTCCATCATTATTTTTGCTCACTCTGCCACCTCAGTTTGGACCCAGCCATATATAATTCAGTGTTCTTCCTGCTCTGATAGGAACAACAGGTTATGAAGTGTGTGTTGCAGAGGCATGTGCCAAAGTGGGTTATGGGTTAAAACAAAAACCTGTTACAATAAATCTGTGAGAAAGTGAAAGCTTCTATTTACAGAGGATTGTCCTCCAATGAGTAGCTGGGCACATGTCTATGTTAAATAGTTATAATGTGTTAGAAATGGGGTCTCTAGTTGGAAGTGGTTTGTGTTCTGTCCAACTAAGGACCCTCACTCTAGTCAGGGTAAGGGAGCTACACAGCTAAGATAACTCCTGCTCACCCTCTTATTAGCTTGGCACAAGCAGTCAGGCTTATCTCAGAGGCAATGTGTAAAGTATTTGTACACACACACAGTAACACAGTAAAAACACCACAAACGTACTCCACACCAGTTTAGATAATTAGCCAATTTGTAACTGAGTAAAACAAGACCAAAACCACGAAAATCCAACATACACAAGTAAAGATACAATTTTTCAAAGAATAAATCGTAGTATGGTGCTTAGAAACACAATAGCTCCAACGGGGGCTATCACATGCTTTGATGGAGTTGCTTCCACCAATCCGAGGCTGCTCACGAGTGAGTGTAGGCCAGTCACAGAGTCGCACGGGCCCTGGGTACAATACCTTGGAAAATGATAACGAAACAAAGACATTGCACAAAGTCGAGGAGGCACTAGTTCTTTACTGTTAGGTGGGGGAGATGAGGCATCAGTTATTCGTGGTTGCCGGGGAGGTGATACAGCGTCAGTGGCGAGGAATTGGTGCCTTACAACAGGGTGGGATTGATGAATCAAGCAGGTCAAGATACAAGGCATCAACTTTGCGGTGTCAAGATCACACCACGGGGCCACAGGTGCTGCAGTGGAGTCGGGTGTCATGGACGTCAGTGACATAGTACTCTGGGACTTCGGAGTCGCTGCAGTGGCGTCAAACCTGTGTTGCAGGTCGCAGTCGCTCTGGAGTTGATGTGCTTAATTTCTTCTTTTGTGCACCAGAGCTCACTTTCAAGGGCCCAGAAACTGATTTGGCACCACTTGGCAAGTCAGGGCTCTTAGCAAGAGAGCCCAGGTACTGGTAGGTGAAGTCCTTGTTAGTCCTGCGACTTCTTAAGAGGAGACAAGCTCAGTTCAAGCCGTTGGAGAACATTGAAAAGCAGGATGTAGAAAGCAAAGTCCAGTTCTTTCACTGCAAGGACAGAAAAAGCAAGCAGCAGGCCAGCACAACAAAGCAACAGGCAGAGTGACAATCCCTCCTACAGCATCCAGCCATTCTTCCTGGCAAAATGTCCTCAGTCCTGAAGTGTTCTAACTATGTGGTGTCAGAGGTCTAGTACTTATATCCCTTTCTGTCTTTAACGTAGGAAAACTTAAAAGAGAAGAATGCCTATCCCTGCCCTGGCCCCAGACACACTCCAGGAGGTTGGAGACTGCTTTGTGTGAGGACAGGCAGAGCCCTATTCAGGTACAGGTTTCTGCTTCTTCCGCCACTCTAGCTCAGGAAGACACATCAACCTGGTGATGAGCTATCAGGATATGCAGGGCAATGCTCAGCTCCCTTTGTGTGACTGTCTAGAGTGAATGTACAAACAGCCCAACTATCATCCTTATCCAGACAAGTACGCCACAGATAGGCTGAGGCACAGAATGGTTAAGCAATACAATGCCCACTTTCTAAAAGTGGCATTTCCAAACCTACAATTCAAAAACCACCTTCACCAAAACAATGTATTTTTAAATTGTGAGTTCAGAGACCCCCATTTATCTCTATCGGCTCCCAATGGGAAATTACACTTAGAAGATATTTCAAGGCAGTACCATTTTACTCTATGGAAGAGGGAGGCCTTGCAATAGCAAAATCTGAATTGAGCAGTATTTCACAATCAAAACATGTAAGACACACCAGTGCATATCCTACCTTTTAAATTCACCACACCGTGCCCATAGGACTGCTGTCAAGCACTATCCTGTTCATCCCACGGAGGAACAATGTTGACCAAGCTGCTTGTTCCCAATTCCACCTAAACGTTGCATGCCTCCCACTTACATACACATGATTGGCACCGCAGCATCTCAGGGGAAAGGTGATGGATGAGATAAGGAGTGAGACACTGGAGTCGCAGGGCTGGATCCAGACACCTAGTTAAAGTTCTTGAAGAGCCGGTCTTTCCTATGATAAATTACACATCAGTCAAATAACTAATATCTCTTAACCCATGTATACACTACTGTTAAACTATGATGTGCAAGCTAGATGTACCTGTTGGGATCCCCTTCCCTGCTATTGATGGATCTCCCTCTCTCCAGGAATTTTCTGAAACAATGTAAATTATCTGTAGTTAAATAAGAGCTTTGAACGTCCCTCGTCACTTCAATTAAGCCTACCTAGATGTTCATTGACGTTAAGTGGATATCTTACGAATTTCACCTTGATGAGATTCCCCAAGATGCTGACTCACCTGACACATAGACATTTACGTAGGCAACAATAATAAAAACAAACACTCAGGGAATTAGATTCTCCAGATGTTCATCGGTTAATCATTGTACTGTGCTAGTATTGCGAGGAACGCAATTCAATGTTTAAATCACCCTGCAAACATAGGCGGTCATTCTGACCCTGGCGGTCAAAGACCGCCAGGGCGGAGGACCGCGGGAGCACCGCCGACAGGCCGGCGGTGCTCCAATGGGGATTCCGACCGCGGCGGTAAAGCCGCGGTCGGACCGGCACCACTGGCGGGCTCCCGCCAGTGTACCGCCGCCCCATTGAATCCTCCAAGGCGGCGCAGCTTGCTGCGCCGCCGAGGGGATTCCGACCCCCCCTACCGCCATCCAGATCCCGGCGGTCCGACCGCCGGGATCCGGATGGCGGTAGGGAGGGGTCGCGGGGCCCCTGGGGGCCCCTGCAGTGCCCATGCCACTGGCATGGGCATTGCAGGGGCCCCCGTAAGAGGGCCCCTACATGTATTTCACTGTCTGCTGCGCAGACAGTGAAATACACGACGGGTGCAACTGCACCCCGTCGCACAGCTTCCACTCCGCCGGCTCGATTCCGAGCCGGCTTCATCGTGGAAGCCTCTTTCCCGCTGGGCTGGCGGCCGCCCGCCAGCCCAGCGGGAAAGTCAGAATTACCGCCGCGGTCTTTCGACCGCGGAACGGTAACCTGACGGCGGGACTTTGGCGGGCGGCCTCCGCCGCCCGCCAAGGTCAGAATGAGGGCCATAGTGTGTAAAGATTTGGAGCAAATGTGGGTTGCTGAATGAGGTAGAATATATGAGCAACCTACTTAGAGATGGTTTAACTCACAGTGTGGTTGTAAGCATGGCTCTAAGGTTAAATACACATCTAAAAAATGACATTGTGAATAGAACACTGTATCAAACTGCAGGGCCTGCCTAAAGGAATCTTATCAGTGTCAAATGCATACCCGTCTTGATTCAAAATTAGGGATCACGAGAAGCCTTTAAGAAAGTGATCCCAATAAGGTGAATAGAGAACAAACTCTTTTTTTGTAGCATGTTCAAGGTTTTAGAAGTGGGTGACCTGATTAAAGTATGTGGAAACATTTTCCCTGTTAGGTGGATGAATACTAGTAAAACGATGGAAAATGTGAGTGAGTTATAAGATGGCAAATGTGTCTAGCATGTGGCAAAGGTTATGTCCATTATCACTTATTGGTGATAGAAAACTGGGCAAAGCTGTAGCTTGTCGAAGTCCACTAAGTCAATTGGACACATCACAAATTTGATGATGTTGTGAGTAATGCCATTAATTATGTAATTTAATATATTATGAGTGATGCAACATATGAAGTCATAACCAGAGCATGACAGAGGGTGGAAGTTATAGGTATTTCACTAAACTGTACCTGATGGGTTTCGATTATATTTTGTTTTTTAAATGTTAGTTCTCATCTCATTTCAACATCCAACTATAATGTAAATTTAACCTTTGTTTTGTTTTGAATGCCTGTCTTTTTTGTTTAACATAAGTTAATAGTGTACCTAACTATAATGTCACTTTAACCTTTGGTTTGTTAATTTAATTTCTATATTTCTTTAATCATATTCTAAGTTAAGCATATCCTCAACCCATTTTGGTAGCCTGTCGCCAATCCATGCGCTGCCCCCAGGTTTTATCTTTGGCTTGCAGCTGTGCGCAGTGGGGGTTCGGCAAAACCCTGCACCCAACCCCCATGAGTGGCCAACCGCTTTTTCTTTAGAGAACTAACCCCCTTCACTTCCCACCTCCTTCAACCATGCGCAGCAGTGGGTTGGCCCTGTGCCCAACCCACTGAAGGCAGCCAAAAGCCCCCCACTCGCTCCACCATTGTGCACATTCTGCGAACTGCACATTGGTGGTTACCGCAAGGCCTATTCTATGACTAGACCTTTCTAATTTTTCCCTGGTACCGGTTAGTACCATGTTACCACACTGAAGACTTCCCTGAGAACTGCGGGTTTAGCCTTTAGAACCTCTACCATTGAAACACATATATATATATTTTTAAACAAAATGTAACCTAAGGAAGGCTTCGGTTTGGACCCTCTCTCATGGGCTTTGGGGGTCAGGATTTTCTCACCCTGCCCCCTTATGTGCTTGTTTCATATTATTTTCAGAACTGGGGGACCAAGTCCCTGAGTCTTGCAGATGTTGCAGCCAGCCAATCACATCTTTTGGGTACCATGGTACTGGTACAACAGTACCAAAATGGCCGATTGGAGAAAAGATGGACTGCGGTCAAGCATAAGTAACTATTTCTTGAATTGTTTTTGCCATGGAAATGCTGCAATACCAACCATCCAGATTTCTCTAAATCGTTCTGAGGCTTTAAAACTTTATGCACAAACCAAGCTCTTCTTTAAATGCTAACTTCCTGAAACTGGCTGAACAGATTTACACCAAATGACAAAAAGTATGATTCTGAGTAATGTTCTTACTTTGTGGGTAACTTGGTGTATTCTGTTTAGCCAATTCATCTGTATCAGATAACAAGCTTTCCCATGGAAATTAAAATGGGAAAATTCATTTTTGGAAATCTCCCTTTTTCTTGGCCCTGCTTGACAGACCTGCGCAAAACTTTCCATGAAGTGGTTCACATATTAAACATACAAAACCTAAGATAACTATAACTCGTGCCCCCTCCATGCACAGTTTTTTCATCAAAAATGTTACTGGAAATATTACATTATTATTATCAATGACGTTATGAAAGATGGCATGAGTGCCGTAATTTGTGGGGTAATCAGCAATGCATGGTGAGGGCGCGAATTATA
The DNA here is from genome assembly GCF_031143425.1 of Pleurodeles waltl. Classification (NCBI taxonomy): domain Eukaryota; kingdom Metazoa; phylum Chordata; class Amphibia; order Caudata; family Salamandridae; genus Pleurodeles; species Pleurodeles waltl. The sequence continues at coordinate 659,948,845 of NC_090440.1, forward strand.
GTTATCTTAGGCCTAGAGTTATAATTACTTGAGGTAACTCTAACTATACCTGGTGAATTTCTATGGTTTCATACGTTTAAAATGTGAGCCTAACTATAACGTCCCTGTAACCTTTGTTTTTTAAAGTGGATTTTTATGTTTTTTTTCAATTCTATTTCCTAACTATAATGTCCCTGTAGCCTCTGTTTTTTTCAGTGAATTTCTATTCTGTTTTAACGTATAGTAATTTTAATTACTATACGTTACTCCAAGCACTGCCATGCATGGCCTTTAGCCGTGTGCAGCAGTGGTTGTGATGCCAACCCCCTATAAGCACCTAACCTTGCACCATGTACGGCCTTCACCTGTGTGCAGGGGAGGTTGCCCGCAAGACCTGCCCTTCAGCCAGACCCTGAGGCCACCACCCCAAACCACCCACACCCATGTTGTGCGTAGCCCTTTGGCCATGCGTGGAGGGAGTTGGCTGTGGCTTCTCTCGGTGTGAGAATAGGTGTGAGAGGGTGTATCTGGAGGTGAGAGTGGTTGTCAGATTGGCTGTCTGGGTATGAGGGTGTGTACATCAGTGTTTTAGTGGGAACGTCAGTGTGTGTGTGGGTGTGTCAGTGGATGCATCAGGGTGTTAATGGGTCTTTAAATGGGTGCAGGAGTGTCTGAGTGAGTCTGTGAGTGGATGTGTGAGTGTAAGAGTGTGTGTGTGAGTGGTTGCGTAAGTGTCTGAGTGGGTGTGTGAGTGGGAGAAATTGAAAGAGAGAAAGGGAGAGGGAAAGATTTTGTTAGGCTTTAATATTTCATATGCTGAGAATGAGATGTGTGTGTTGGATTTAGAATACAAATATTATTATTTTTTTTTTTTAAATGAGTCCAGCTGGACTTGAAACCCCACCCCCTCCCCCCCCCAATGCTCAGTGTGTGAAAGTCTGTGACATTAACACTGAGCTATGTTTTTTTCCCACCCTTTATTGGCTTTCTGGAACCGCAAGGGAGCCCTCAAGGGGTCCCCCTCAGTCCCTATTTATTTCTTTATTTATATTTTTTTTAAATAATATATTTTTTTAAATAAAAAGCCCTTTCAGGCTACCTAGCACTGTGGGGAAAACCCTAAGGACCATGCTCGACAAAGGCGAAACCGCAGCGCTCATCTTCCTGGACCTCTTTGCAGCCTTCGACACCGTTTGTCACCACACCCTTCGAGCACGCCTCCACAACTCCGGGATCCACGGCAAGGCCCTCGACTGGATCTCTTCTTTCCTCTCCGGCAGAACCCAGAGAGTCCGCCTTCCGCCCTACCTGTCCGAATCCTCCAAAATCATCTGTGGCGTCCCCCAGGGATCCTCCCTCAGCCCAACACTTTTCAACGTTTACATGGCTCCTCTCGCCAACATCGCACGATCCCACCACATCAACATAGTATCCTACTCAGCTGATCATCTCCCTCACGAAAGACCCCACAACCGCAAGAAACAACCTCTACAATGGATTTCACGCCATCGCCAACTGGATGACATCAAGCTGCCTCAAGCTAAACACAGACAAAACAGAGATCCTCATCCTCGGCAGCAACCCCTCCGCCTGGACCGACTCCTGGTGGCCTACCTCCCTTGGATCCGCGCCCACTCCCACTACCCATGTATGGAACCTGGGAATCATCCTGGGCTCAGCACCCAGCATGACTCAGCAGGTCAACGCAGTCTCCTCTTCCTGTTACAACACCCTCCGCATGCTCCGCAAGATCTTCAAGTGGATTTCCGTCGAAACCAGAAAGACAGTCACCCACGCCCTAGTCAGCAGCTGACTGGATGTCGGCAACGCACTCTATGCAGGAACCACGGGCAAACTACAAAGGAAAATGCAATGTATCCAAAACGCCTCCACCCGACTCATCCTCAACGTCCCACGCGCAACCACATCTCTGCCCACCTCAGAGACCTACACTGGCTACCAACATCGAAGAGGATTACCTTCAGACCACTCACCCACGCACACAAAGCCCTCCACAAAACAGGTCCGGCCTACCTCAACGACAGACTCACCTTCCACACCCCCGTCCGCCAGCTCCGCTCCGCCAGCCTCGCCCTCGCCTCCATTCCCCACATTCGCCGCACCACCGCAGGAGGAAGATCCTTCTCTCACCTTGCTGCCAAGACCTGGAACTGCCTGCCATTCCACCTACGCCAGACCCAGGACCTCCCGACTTTCAGGAAATGCCTCAAGACATGGCTATTCGACCAGTAGCCCCCCCCACCCCCAGCGCCTTGAGACCCTGACGGATGAGTAGCAAGCTTTATAAATACGTGATTGATTGATTGATTGATTAAGGCTTTCCAGCAGTGCCATTGCTTCATTAAGCATGGAGCTGCTTTGGCAGCATTTTCAGGTCCCGCTATAAAAAAACAGGGTGTTTGCTGTGGCTTGGCTGCAGCCAAGCAACAGCAAACAGCTATGTGCCGGGGGTGGGCACCCGGGGACATAGCAGGAGCTGGCCCTGGGGGATGGAGGTCCCCAGGGCCATCAGTGGCTCCAAGAGGGGCTGCGCAGACCCCTCCAACTAAGCAACACAAAAGGATGATGGACAGAGTGCTGAAACTTTTTGTACCAATCACAGATCTGGGTTTAATCTATCACTCTTTTGCTCACCATGCCACCTTAGTTTGGACACAGCCATATGGATATCAGTCTTGACCCTGTTCTCCATGGGAACAGTCCAGCCCGAACTTCCAGGCCAGGTCCTCCCTGGACAAGAAACAAGCATCCCTGGAACGTTTTCAGAGTATCACCCTTCATCAGTCAGACTAACTTGAATCAAGTGGTACAGTGATCACAGGACCCAGGTCTGGGCTTTAAAATAATGAAGTACAGGAGACCGCACTTTATTTTCTTTTTTTTTTACAGCCGATCCACTGATCCACTGCAACTCTGCTTGTACAGTTTTACAAATATGCTTTTTAGCCCTGTGGAGGTCCCTTTGGGACCCCACCACCAGAGCTAAAGGGTCAGGGTGTCTGTACACTGGCCCCTTATCTTTTTTTAAAAACTTTTTTCTTGGGACTCAGCTTCAGCCCAGTCTAAGGTATCTGACAACACTTCAATGACTTCTGTTGTTGAAGTGTTATCATCCATGCAGATCTCTGTACGAGATCAGGGGGTCCCTAGATATACAAACCTGGATTTTCTTTCATTTCTCTAAAAACCTCTGAACAGAATTACACCAAAACAAACAAGCACTCTTTCTGGGCCCGGACCTACCTTCCTGCCAAATTTGGTGTAATTCCGTCCAGTAGTTTTGGTGCTATTGCTGTTCAAAATCCCTAGGGAAAAATGAATGGGGAAAATGTGTTTTGGGACCCCCCCTTTTTCTCTGCCCTCCCTGGATGGATAACCATGAACCTTTCCAGGCAGCAGCTGATGGGGCTGGCAAATGTTTTTTGGAAAGTTTCGTGAAGCTTCGCCAAACGGCGCCAAAGATATAGGTACGTTTAAAAAATGTTTTTTATATAGAAACTAGGCCCTAACTATAGCTACCGTTGCCACTAGGTAACAAATATATATACAAATATATATACTAGTGGTCACCGGTAGGAGGTTATGGTTAGGACCTAGTTTTCATAGGGAAAGTATTTTTTGTTGTGCCTTTAACTTTGGCGCAGTTTGATGAATCCTCATGAAAATTTCAAAACTAGTTTGCCACTCACTTCACCTGCTGTATTGAAAGCTTCAGGTGATTTGTCAAGTGGGGGTCAAGAAAAAGGCGGAGTCCCAACCCATGTTTTTCCCATGCATTTTCCCATAGGGTCTTTAGACACAAATAAAGCCCGAACCACTAAATGGAATTACACTAAATTTGGCAGGATGCTGGATATTGCTGTGCAGATTGTGCTTATTGTTATTGGGTCGAAATCCATTCAGTAGAGTTATAAACGGTTAGAAAATATAGAGAGATAGGGATGCGGAGTCTCCACGGATCTTGGAGATCTTATGCTGAGATCTGATTGGCAGCCAGCACTTCAACCAGAAAATATTGGCAGCCATTTTGGGACTTGGCCTCAGCCGAGTCCCCCCCAAAAATGAAAAAAAAATGAAAAGGGGGCAGCATAGGAATGCCCTGACCACCTAGCTCAGATCCAGGGCAAAAGAGCATTTTGTTTTAATTTTTGCCCAAATTTGCAGAGGATCTGCCAATCTGGTGAAAATTCAGAAAAGAAAAACATGTGCGGTCTCCCACGGTATTGAGTAAAACCATATATCTACAACTTTGCAGGAATAAATGTTGGCTGTGCCTGTCTGTGACATTACTTACGGTAATCATGTGCATGATGTAACTGCTCCAGCAGCATCAGCGAACAGAAACCAAACAAACCGATGGAGATTGAGCAAGGGAGAGAGAGTCTGATGCTTGTGTAACAGCACGCAGCCATCCTGTCTGCAGCTCCTGTCTGACCCTGCTCGGGTTCCAGAGTGAGCCAAAAGGTAAAAGAAAAGATCTGAGGACAAAAAAGAAGGAGCCAGGAAGGAGGAGGATTAAAAAGGAATAATCATGGAGGAGACAAAAACACACACGAGCAGTGGAAGGCAATGAAGAGCAAAGGGAAATTAAATAGAAAAAGAGGAAGAAAGTAGTGGTCTGCGGTTGGAAGTGGTAGTCACTGTGCCTGGAAGAGCAGCGGCACCCAGAAAGCACCAACCAGAGATCCTCCACTCCGTGAATGCCTCTGGCGAGAGCACACTACACAGCTCACCTGTGGCGAGGAGCCATGCAGGCAGGCCCCTCCACACACTGAAGCTGACCCGGGAAGCACGGGGTTAATTAGAAGTACCTCCCTACAAAACAGGTTGCCCGCACTACTGAGGATCTATGGCGCTTAAAAACCTTTCCTCAAGTGGTGTTTGGACTTTTCCTTAAAAGTGACAATTCCAGTAATGCGCAATTAGAAGCACTCCGGGAAGCAGCACCCTTGTTAAACAGTCCATCACTTGTGGAAAGTGTATGTTTGCATTTGTTTGCACTATACCAGTAAACCGCAAACAGAGTTACAAAGCTTACTCTTTGATGGAGGCTTTTGTAGTAACACTAAACTCTTTCCCCGTTATTTGAGGTGGCGGAGAAGGGGCAATTACCCCACAAATAACATCACTCATAACATCTTCTATGACATCATTGATAATATCACTGCAACAATTATTAATGAGAAAACTGTGCATGGCAGGGTGCGAGTTATAGTGACCTTAGGCCACCAGTTAGTTACTTTAGATAACCATAACTGCTGGATTTCTATGGTTTTGTGGGAGTAGAATGTGAACCTAGCTAGACCGTCTCTGTAACCTTTGCTTTTTTAAGTGAAGATATATAGAATATATATCTTCACTTAAAAAACAAAGGTTAAAGGAACATTCTAGTAAGTGAAAATGTCAATTAAAACATCATTTTAAATGAACAAAAACCATGAAATTCACCAGTTATAGTTCTCCCAACTAACTGTGACTTGTGCCCTAAATTAACTTGTGACCCCACCAGGCAAAATGTTGTCATCAAAGATATGATTTCAGATGTTGCAGTGACGTTAGCAGTAATGTCATACATAGAACATGTCATGAGTAAGTGTAATATAGAATGTAATTAGCAATGCAAGGCGAGAGAGGTACACAGGAAATGATGGAATGGAGCTAGATGGAGTGGAGAACACAAGTGATCTCAGCTAAGCAAAAGCAGACTGGATTCAGAGTACCACTTCCTAATCAAAATGGCTGTTCTCATATGTAACACATCGTGCTGTTATGCACTTTTTTGTCACACGGAAAAAGTATTTGTGTCATTTCCATGCCCAAGATACAGGTAATGTGTCATTTTGCATATGTTTCCCAGAATTACACAAATTGCACACACCCCATTGAAATATTTGCCTCCATGGTTTTCTATGGGACTTTTTTGCAGTAACTGTGGTTGGCCATTTGTGGGGCTTGACTTACTCAAAATCTGGGGGCTAGGGTACACTTAAGCCTTTTGCAACACTATTGGGTGGTAGTAACTTTAGAAGTTTATTTTGTGCATTGCAACATTACAATTTGGCAGCCGGGTTACTCTGTCACAACGGTAACGGATAGCTCATCTGCCGAAATCTAAATCACATTATATGCTATGAGATTTAGATTTTTGCGGAGGAATATCTGTCACCGTTGTGACGGAAGAGTTATAGATCAGGCCCTTAGGGCCTCATTATGACCCTGGCGGGCGGCGGAGGCCGCCCGCCAGGATCCCGCCCTCCAAATTACCGCGCCGCGGTCAAAAGACCGCGGCGGGTATTACGAGTTTTCCCCTGGGCTGGCGGGCGGTTCCAGTTAAACCGCCCGCCAGCCCAGGGGAAAACGACCTTCCCACGAGGATGCCGGCTCGTAATCGAGCCGGCGGAGTGGGAAGGTGCGACGGGTGCTACTGCACCCGTCGCGTATTTCACTGTCTGCAAGGCAGACAGTGAAATACATTTTGGGGCCCTCTTACGGGGGCCCCTGCCGTGCCCATGCCATTGGCATGGGCACGGCAGGGGCCCCCAGGGGCCCCGCGAGCCCCCCTACCGCCATCCTGTTCATGGCGGCTTTCCCGCCATGAACTGGATGGCGGTAGGGGGGGTCAGAATCCTCATGGCTGCGGAGCGTGCTCCGCAGCCATGGAGGATTCCAATGAGCAGCGGAAAGTCAGCGGGAGACCGCTGACTTTCCGCTTCTGACCGCGGCTGAACCGCCGCGGTCAGAATGCTCATTGGAGCACCGCCAGCCTGTCGGCGGTGCTCCCGTGGTCGGTGGCCCTGGCGGCCACCGGCCGCCAGGGTCAGATTGACCCTCTTAGTCTTTTGGTGCTGTAATGTTATGTTTAGGGCTCCCGGTTGTATGGTATTTATTTTTTTAACATTTCCATCTGTATTTGTTTTATTTTTTAGACCATCTTATTTGCATTTATTCATATTTATTTGGGGTTTTGTGGAAAGATGAGGTGATAGCTCGTATATTTCCAAATTTTTGTAACAGATAAACATGCACTCATACTTTGTGCCTATCACGTTTTAGCATGTTACACAGCCAGAAATAAAAAACTAATAAACCGACGTCCAAACAATTAGCATAATAAAACAAATTCATGTTGTGATTTGCAGTATTTAAGCAAATCTCATTGAGTTTTGGAACTTCCCATGCAGCCAATTTGTATAGCTATTGCCCTGAAAGTAATTAATCTCAGCATGGAGAGTAACTCAAAAGAAGCCAAATTATCAGTATTCTTCCACATTTAAAAATAAGTACAGATAGGATACATAGGGCCTGATTACAACCTAGGCGGAGGGGGTTAATCCGTCCCAAATGTGACGGATATCCCACCTGCCGTATTACGAGTTGCATAGGATATAATGACTCGTAATACGGCGGGTGGGATATCCATCACATTTGGGACAGATTAACCCCCTCCGCCAAAGTTGTAATCAGGCCCATAATGTTTTCCTTCTGTATTTATCTGTAAAAATCAGTAAAAAAGAAAAACAGGGATCCCTAGTTATGTTATTCCTTCACATAGAGCGCACGTTCACCAGCAGTTTCTTAGAGCTATAAATATCACACCTTCTGGAGAAAGATTGTTCACTTGCTTTTATGAGCCTGTTTAAAAAGTCATGGCTTTAAGATTTGTGAGATGGCCTAAAGTCTATTTCATGATAAATCTTGTTCAGCGGGAAGTTTTGGGTGTGTATTTTGTATTATCATGCCTCTCCTAAATTCTTGCCTAAAGTCTATTTCATGATAAATCTTGTCCTGCGGGGAGTTTTGGGAGTGTATTTTGTATTATCATGCCTATCCTAAATTCTTGTTTAATTTTAACACCACGTGTTGGATCTGACTCTCTCCTTAGGGTTGCCCCAAAATATTTTGCCTTCTCTCCTCCTGGCTTGCTGCATAAGGTTTTGTTGGCCTTAGGACTCTGTGAACTTTACCGCTGCCACCCAATGCTAAAGGGCTTGTGCTCACTCCCTAAAATATGGTAATGTTGACTTCCACCCAATTGGCACATCTCATTTACTTATAATAACTTATAGTTAAGTGGTACAACATGTACACATGGTCCGTTAATTAAATGCTTTTGTGGGCCTGCAGCACTTATTGTGCCACCCACTTAAGCAGCCTTTTTAAACATGTCGCAGGTCTGCCGTTGCAGCTCTTTGGCAGTTTTTATACTGCCATTTCGACCTGGCAAAATAAACCTTTTACAAGGCTTACACTTCCCTTTTCAATACATAAAAGTCACCCCTAGCGTAGGCCCTAAACCGATCATAGGGAGAAGCGTATTTTATTTAAAACGTTGGGCATGTACTTTTTAAGTTGTACATGTCCTGGTAGTAAAAAAAATCTAAAATAACATTTTCACTACTGCAAGGCCTACCTCTCACATATGATAACATTGGGTTACAATATTACATTTAATAAGTGCTAACTTTTGTTTAGCATCAGGTAGAAACTTTATGTTTGGTGCCTAGTGGGGTGTAATTTAAAGTCCCTTTTACTGGTAAAGTTGGATTTTAAGTTACAATTCTGAAAATGACACTTTTAGAAAGTTGGCATTTTCTTGTCCTAACCATTTGGAGGCCTGCAGTCTGTACCCTGGGTCAGACGACTAGATGTACTTCAAAGATGATCTTTGTGTAATACTCCCAGACAGTTATATAAAGGGGGAACAGGTGTTGGCAGAATGGACGATCTCTGACTTGATAGCGGGGAGAAATGCTGTAAATTACCAGACTTACACATCACAAAGCACACTCACAAAGTATTTCACACTAGTCTTTTATACACACATACAAGCTGGGGCCAGGGTAGGGAGGCAGTAAATTCCAAACACCTCTGGGCGTGGAAATGTCCCGAAACTTCTCCTACTTCATTGCTGGCAACAAGGAGAATTAGAGCACCCTCAGACCCAACTTTTCAGTACACTACTGGACCTGTGGATACTACAGAAGGACACCCTGCTGCTCTGCTGCTTGATTACAATATTATAAATGTGGAATTTTCTGAATTGTGACATAAAATCCAACTTTAGCATTGAAGAGGGAATTAAATTACAATTGTTTGGAGGCCAAACTCAGTATCTCTACTTGCTCCCAATGGAAAGTTTGCACTTTATAAAGGTAACAAGATAATCCAATAATATCCTATGGGAGAGGTAGACCTTGCAGTAGAGAAAAACGAATTTAGGAGTTTTTCACTACCAGGACATTTAAAATTATAAGTGCATGTCTAGCTTTTTAAATACACTACACCCTGCACTATTGGCTGTGTAGGTCCAATCTTAGGGTGACTTATATGTATTATAAAGGAAGGTTTAGGAAATAGCAGTTTAAAACTGCACATACAGACTGCAATGGCAGTCGGAGATATGCTTAAAAAGGCTACTTAAGTGGTTGGCACAGTAAGGGCTGCAGGCCCACTAGTAGCATTCAATTTACAAGCCCTGGATACATGTAGAACCACTTTACTAGGGACTTACATGTAAATTAAATGTGTCAATTGGTTGTACGTCACTACTGCCATGTTTAAAGTAGACAGCACAAGCACTTCAGTACTGGTTAGCAGTGGTGACGTGCACTGAATCCTAAAAGCCAACACAAACGGTTTCAGAACACAGGAGACTGAAGGCAGGAAGCTTGTGGCTGACCCAGTGTAGGAAAGTACCATCTTGCCTGGCATGTTACCCCCATTTTTCACTGTATATATGTTGTTTTAGTTGTATGTGTCACTGGGACCCTGGTAACCCAGGGCCCCAGTGCTCATAAGTGTGCCTGAATGTGTTACCTGTGTAGTGACTAACTGTCTCACTGAGGCTCTGCTAATCAGAACCTCAGTGGTTATGCTCTCTCATTTCTTTCCAAATTGTCACTAACAGGCTAGTGACCATTTTTACCAATTTACATTGGCTTACTGGAACACCCTTATAATTCCCTAGTATATGGTACTGAGGTACCCAGGGTATTGGGGTTCCAGGAGATCCCTATGGGCTGCAGCATTTCTTTTGCCACCCATAGGGAGCTCTGACAATTCTTACACAGGCCTGCCACTGCAGCCTGAGTGAAATAACGTCCACGTTATTTCACAGCCATTTTTACACTGCACTTAAGTAACTTATAAGTCACCTATATGTCTAACCTTTACCTGGTAAAGGTTAGGTGCAAAGTTACTTAGTGTGAGGGCACCCTGGCACTAGCCAAGGTGCCCCCACATTGTTCAGAGCCAATTCCCTGAACTTTGTGAGTGCGGGGACACCATTACACGCGTGCACTACATATAGGTCACTACCTATATGTAGCTTCACAATGGTAACTCCGAATATGGCCATGTAACATGTCTATGATCATGGAATTGCCCCCTCTATGCCATCCTGGCATAGTTGGCACAATCCCATGATCCCAGTGGTCTGTAGCACAGACCCTGGTACTGCCAAACTGCCCTTCCTGGGGTTTCACTGCAGCTGCTGCTGCTGCCAACCCCTCAGACAGGCATCTGCCCTCCTGGGGTCCAGCCAGGCCTGGCCCAGGATGGCAGAACAAAGGACTTCCTCTGAGAGAGGGTGTTACACCCTCTCCCTTTGGAAAATGGTGTGAAGGCAGGGGAGGAGTAGCCTCCCCCAGCCTCTGGAAATGCTTTGTTGGGCACAGAGGTGCCCAATTCTGCATAAGCCAGTCTACACCGGTTCAGGGGACCCCTTAGCCCTGCTCTGGCGCGAAACTGGATAAAGGAAAGGGGAGTGACCACTCCCCTGACCTGCACCTCCCCTGGGAGGTGTCCAGAGCTCCTCCAGTGTGCTCCAGACCTCTGCCATCTTGGAAACAGAGGTGCTGCTGGCACACTGGACTGCTCTGAGTGGCCAGTGCCACCAGGTGACGTCAGAGACTCCTTCTGATAGGCTCCTTCAGGTGTTAGTAGCCTATCCGCTCTCCTAGGTAGCCAAACCCTCTTTTCTGGCTATTTAGGGTCTCTGTCTCTGGGGAAACTTCAGATAACGAATGCAAGAGCTCATCCGAGTTCCTCTGCATCTCTCTCTTCACCTTCTGCCAAGGAATCGACTGCTGACCGCGCTGGAAGCCTGCAAACCTGCAACATAGTAGCAAAGACGACTACTGCAACTCTGTAACGCTGATCCTGCCGCCTTCTCGACTGTTTTCCTGCTTGTGCATGCTGTGGGGGTAGTCTGCCTCCTCTCTGCACCAGAAGCTCCGAAGAAATCTCCCGTGGGTCGACGGAATCTTCCCCCTGCAACCGCAGGCACCAAAAAGCTGCATTACCGGTCCCTTGGGTCTCCTCTCAGCACGACGAGCGAGGTCCCTCGAATCCAGCGACTCTGTCCAAGTGACCCCCACAGTCCAGTGACTCTTCAGTCCAAGTTTGGTGGAGGTAAGTCCTTGCCTCACCTCGCTGGGCTGCATTGCTGGGAACCGCGACTTTTGCAGCTACTCCGGCCCCTGTGCACTTCCGGCGGAAATCCTTTGTGCACAGCCAAGCCTGGGTCCACGGCACTCTAACCTGCATTGCACGACTTTCTAAGTTGGTCTCCGGCGACGTGGGACTCCTTTGTGCGACTTCGGGTGAGCACCATTTCACGCATCCTCGTAGTGCCTGTTTCTGGCACTTCTCTGGGTGCTACCTGCTGCTGAGAGAGCTTCTTGTCTTGCTCGACATCCCCTCTCTCTCCTGGTCCAATTTGCGACCTCCTGGTCCCTCCAGGGCCACAGCAGCGTCCAAAAACGCTAACCGCATGATTTGCAGCTAGCAAGGTTTGTTGGCATTCTTTCGGCAGGAAAACACTTCTGTACGACTCTCCACGGAGAGAGGGATCCGTCCACCAAAGGGGAAGTCTCTAGCCCTTTTCGTTCTTGCAGAAACCGCAGCTTCTTCTGTCCAGTAGAAGCTTCTTTGCACCCGCAGCTGGCATTTCCTGGGCATCTGCCCATCTCCGACTTGCTTGTGACTTTTGGACTTGGTCCCCTTGTTCCACAGGTACCCTAGATTGGAAATCCACAGTTGTTGCATTGTTGGTTTGTGTCTTTCCTGCATTATTCCTCTAACACGACTTCTTTGTCCTTAGGGGAACTTTAGTGCACTTTGCACTCACTTTTCAGGGTCTTGGGGAGGGTTATTTTTCTAACTCTCACTATTTTCTAATAGTCCCAGCGATCCTCTACAAGGTCACATAGGTTTGGGGTCCATTCGTGGTTCGCATTCCACTTTTGGAGTATATGGTTTGTGTTGCCCCTATCCCTATGTTTCCCCATTGCATCCTATTGTAACTATACATTGTTTGCACTGTTTTCTAAGACTATACTGCATATTTTTGCTATTGTGTATATATATCTTGTGTATATTTCCTATCCTCTCACTGAGGGTACACTCTAAGATACTTTGGCATATTGTCAAAAAAATTAAAGTACCTTTATTTTTAGTATAACTGTGTATTGTGTTTTCTTATAATATTGTGCATATGACACTAAGTGGTACTGTAGTAGCTTCACACGTCTCCTAGTTCAGCCTAAGCTGCTCTGCTAAGCTACCATTATCTATCAGCCTAAGCTGCTAGACACCCTATACACTAATAAGGGATAACTGGGCCTGGTGCAAGGTGCAAGTACCCCTTGGTACTCACTACAAGCCAGTCCAGCCTCCTACATTGGTTGTGCAGCGGTGGGATAAGTGCTTTGAGACTACTTACCACTCTTGTCATTGTACTTTTCATAAGAGAAAAATATACAAAACAAGGTCAGTGTATATACACATAGCCAAAAAGTTTTGCATTTCCTCTTTTCACTCTTTTCTAAGTGCTGAAAAGTAATTCTAACTTTCTAAAAAGTTCTAAAAAGTTTTAAAAGTTTTTTTTCTCTGTCTTTCTAAAAGCTCTGACAAACTTTTTATCTTTTACTATCACTTTAACTCTCTCTAAAAATGTCTGGCACATGCCAAAATGTTGATCTGTCCAAACTTGCATATGACCACCTTAGCTGGAAAGGAGCAAGGAGTCTCTGTGTAGAGAGAGGTTTGAGTGTAGGGAAGAATCCTTCCTTGGAACTGTTACTTAACATGCTTAGAGAACAGGATAAGGCTAGAAGTGCCCCATCTGTTGAAAAAGTAGCTAATGGTTCGCAATCTGATCCAGGGACTCCCCCAGGAAAAGATTCAGGAAAGAAACTTCCTAGCCTGCCCATTACTAGACAGTCTAGCATAGTTGGTAATGATGATGAGCCACACCATATAAATAGTGTTGTCTCACATCATAGCAAAAGCATTTATTCTCACCATACTGGTAGTGATGTTTCTGTTAGCCAAGCTGTTAGGGTGGCTTCTGTAAGGGACAGGTCTCCTTCTGTCCATTCTCACCATACTTCTGTTTCAAGGCATGTCCCTCCCACCCACCCTGATGACAGATTGTTAGAAAGGGAGCTCAATAGATTGAGAGTGGAACAAACCAGATTGAAGCTCAAGAAGCAACAGCTGGATTTGGATAGACAGACTTTAGAAGTAGAGAAGGAGAGACAGAAACTGGGTTTAGAAACCCATGGTGGCAGCAGCAGTATTCCCCATAGTCATCCTGCAAAAGAGCATGATTCCAGGAATCTGCACAAGATAGTTCCCCCTTATAAGGAGGGGGATGACATTAACAAGTGGTTTGCTGCACTTGAGAGGGCCTGTGTAGTACAGGATGTCCCTCAAAGGCAGTGGGCTGCTATCCTATGGCTATCATTTAGCGGAAAAGGTAGGGATAGGCTCCTTACTGTGAAAGAAAATGATGCTAATAATTTCCAAGTTCTTAAGAATGCACTCCTGGATGGTTATGGCTTAACCACTGAACAATACAGGATAAAGTTCAGAGAGACCAAAAAGGAGTCTTCACAAGACTGGGTTGATTTTATTGACCATTCAGTGAAGGCCTTGGAGGGGTGGTTACATGGCAGTAAAGTTACTGATTATGACAGCCTGTATAACTTGATCCTGAGATAGCATATTCTTAATAATTGTGTGTCTGATTTGTTGCACCAGTACTTGGTGGACTCTGATCTGACCTCTCCCCAAGAATTGGGAAAGAAGGCAGACAAATGGGTCAGAACAAGGGTGAACAGAAAAGTTCATACAGGGGGTGACAAAGATGGCAACAAAAAGAAGGATGGTAAGTCTTCTGACAAGGGTGGGGACAAATCTAAAAATGAGTCTTCATCGGGCCCACAAAAACACTCTGGTGGGGGTGGTGGGCCCAAATCCTCTTTTAATCAGAACATGGAAAAGAAACCATGGTGATATTTATGTAAAATAAAAGGCCATTGGACAACAGATCCCAGTTGTCCAAAGAAAGGCACCAAGCCTCCTACCACTACAACCCCTACTGCTACACCTAGTGTCCCTACTAATAGCAGTGGTGGTGGGAGCAAACCTACTAATAGCCAATCCAAGGGAGTAGCTGGGCTCACTATTGGTAACTTAGTTGGGGTTGGCCTTGTTAGGGAGGCCACAGAGGCTGTGTTAGTCTCTGAGGGGGCTATTGATTTAGCCACCTTAGTTTCTTGTCCCCTTAATATGGATAAGTACAAGCAGCTACCCCTAATAAATGGTGTTGAGGTTCAGGCCTACAGGGACACTGGTGCCAGTATGACTATGGTCATAGAAAAACTGGTCCACCCTGAACAACACCTACTTGGTCACCAGTACCAAGTAACCGATGCTAACAACAACACACTTAGCCACCCCATGGCTGTTGTTAATCTCAACTGGGGGGGGGTTACTGGTCCAACGAAAGTTGTGGTAGCTTCAGATTTACCTGTAGACTGTCTATTAGGGAATGATTTGGAGACATCAGCTTGGTCAGATGTGGAGTTGGAGGCCCATGCAGCAATGCTGGGCATCCCAGGGCATATTTTTGCTTTGACAAGGGCTCAGGCCAAAAAGCAAAAAGGACAGGGAAGCTTGGATCCTGGAACAATGGACCAAGTGCTCCCTAAAGCTAGGGCTAGTAGAAGCAAACCACTTCCTACTATCCCTCCCTCTACAGTGGATTCTACTTCTGAGGAAGAAGAATTCCCTCCCTGTGCAGAACCTACACCAGAGGAGCTGGAAGCAGACACTGCTGAGCTTTTGGGTGAAGGGGGGCCTGCCAGAGAGGAGCTGAGTGTGGCACAGCAAACCTGTCCCACATTAGAGGGTCTCAGACAGCAAGCTGTCAAACAGGCTAATGGGGATGTCAGTGACTCTCACAGAGTTTACTGGGAGGACAACCTCTTGTACACTGAGCATAGGGATCCTAAACCTGGAGCTGCCAGGAGATTAGTGATTCCTCAGGAGTACAGAAAGTTCCTCCTAACCCTGGCACATGACATTCCCCTAGCTGGGCATCTAGGACAAATGAAAACTTGGGACAGGCTTGTTCCCCTGTTTCATTGGCCTAGAATGTCTGAGGACACAAAGGAATTTTGTAAGTCCTGTGAAACCTGTCAAGCCAGTGGCAAGGCAGGTGGCACCCCAAAGGCACCCCTTATTCCACTGCCTGTGGTTGGGGTTCCCTTTGAAAGGGTAGGGGTTGACATAGTTGGCCCCCTTGACCCTCCTACTGCTTCAGGCAATAGATTTATCTTGGTGGTAGTGGACCATGCCACAAGATATCCTGAAGCTATTCCTTTAAGGACCACTACAGCACCTGCAGTGGCAAAGGCCCTCCTGGGAATATTTTCCAGGGTGGGCTTCCCAAAGGAAGTAGTATCAGACAGAGGAAGCAATTTCATGTCTGCATACTTAAAGGCCATGTGGAAGGAGTGTGGTGTAACGTACAAGTTCACAACACCCTATCATCCACAAACAAATGGACTGGTGGAGAGATTTAATAAAACTCTCAAAGGCATGATTATGGGTCTCCCTGAAAAACTCCGCAGGAGATGGGATATCCTTCTACCATGCCTCCTTTTTGCCTACAGGGAGGTACCCCAGAAAGGAGTGGGCTTCAGCCCTTTTGAACTTCTTTTTGGACACCCTGTTAGGGGTCCACTCACACTTGTAAAGGAGGGTTGGGAACAACCTTTAAAAGCTCCTAAGCAGGATATTGTGGATTATGTACTTGGCCTCAGATCAAGGATGGCTGAGTACATGAAAAAGGCCAGTAAAAACCTTCAGGCCAGCCAAGAGCTACAGAAGCAATGGCATGATCAGAAGGCTGTTTTGGTTCAGTACCAACCAGGGCAGAAAGTGTGGGTCTTGGAGCCTGTGGCCCCAAGAGCACTCCAAGATAAATGGAGTGGACCCCACACAATTGTTGAAAAAAAGGGAGAAGTCACCTATTTAGTTGACTTAGGCACTGCCAGGAGTCCCCTTAGGGTGCTCCATGTCAACCGCCTGAAACCCTACTATGACAGGGCTGATCGCACCCTGCTCATGGCAACTGATGAGGGACAGGAAGAAGACAGTGATCCTCTACCTGATCTCTTCTCTTCCACAGAACAAGATGCTCTGGTGGAAGGTGTAGTTTTGGCTGATTGTCTTACTGCTGAGCAGAAAGACAATTGCATAACTCTCCTAGATCAATTCTCTGAACTCTTCTCTACTGTGCCAGGTACCACTTCTTGGTGTGAGCACAATATAGATACTGGAGACAGCTTGCCTGTCAAAAGTAAGATCTATAGGCAGCCTGACCATGTCAGGGACTGCATAAAGCAAGAGGTCCAGAAAATGTTAGAACTAGGAGTGGTTGAGCACTCTGACAGTCCATGGGCTTCTCCTGTGGTACTGGTACCAAAACCCCATTCCAAAGATGGAAAGAAGGAAATGTGGTTTTGTGTAGACTATAGAGGTCTCAACTTGGTAACCAAAACTGATGCTCACCCTATACCCAGGGCAGATGAGCTCATAGATACACTGGCATCTGCCAAGTATCTAAGCACTTTTGATTTGACTGCAGGGTATTGGCAGATCAAATTGTCAGAAGATGCTAAACCTAAGACTGCATTTTCAACCATTGGAGGACATTACCAGTTTACTGTAATGCCTTTTGGATTGAAAAATGCACCTGCCACTTTTCAAAGGTTGGTGAACACAGTCCTGCAAGGGCTGGAAGCTTTCAGTGCAGCATATTTGGACGATATAGCTGTCTTTAGCTCCAGCTGGGATGATCACCTGGTCCACCTATGGAAAGTTTTGGAGGCCCTGCAAAAGGCAGCCCTCACTATCAAGGCTTCAAAGTGCCAGATAGGGCAGGGTAAGGTGGTTTATCTGGGACACCTTGTTGGTGGGGAACAGATTGCACCACTTCAGGGGAAAATCCAAACAATTATTGATTGGGTTCCCCCTACCACTCAGACTCAGGTGAGAGCCTTCCTAGGCCTCACTGGGTATTACAGGAGGTTCATTAAGAACTATGGCTCCATTGCAGCCCCTCTTAATGACCTCACATCCAAGAAAATGCCTAAAAAGGTATTATGGACAGCAAACTGTCAGAAAGCTTTTGAGGAGCTGAAGCAGGCTATGTGCTCTGCACCTGTCCTGAAAAGCCCTTGTTACTCTAAAAAATTCTATGTCCAAACTGATGCATCTGAATTAGGAGTAGGGGCAGTCCTATCACAACTTAATTCTGAGGTCCAGGATCAACCTGTTGCTTTTATTAGTAGGAGGTTGACCCCTAGAGAAAAGCGTTGGTCTGCCATTGAGAGGGAGGCCTTTGCTGTGTTCTGGGCACTGAAGAAGTTGAGGCCATACCTGTTTGGCACTCACTTCATTGTTCAGACAGACCACAAACCTCTACTTTGGCTAAAACAAATGAAAGGTGAAAATCCTAAATTGTTGAGGTGGTCCATATCCCTACAGGGAATGGACTATACAGTGGAACATAGACCTGGGAGTAGCCACTCCAATGCAGATGGACTCTCCAGATATTTCCACTTAGACAATGATGACTCATCAGTTCATGGCTAGTCTTATTGTCCTTCGTTTGGGGGGGGGTTGTGTAGGAAAGTACCATCTTGCCTGGCATGCTACCCCCATTTTTCACTGTATATATGTTGTTTTAGTTGTATGTGTCACTGGGACCCTGGTAACCCAGGGCCCCAGTGCTCATAAGTGTGCCTGAATGTGTTACCTGTGTAGTGACTAACTGTCTCACTGAGGCTCTGCTAATCAGAACCTCAGTGGTTATGCTCTCTCATTTCTTTCCAAATTGTCACTAACAGGCTAGTGACCATTTTTACCAATTTACATTGGCTTACTGGAACACCCTTATAATTCCCTAGTATATGGTACTGAGGTACCCAGGGTATTGGGGTTCCAGGAGATCCCTATGGGCTGCAGCATTTCTTTTGCCACCCATAGGGAGCTCTGACAATTCTTACACAGGCCTGCCACTGCAGCCTGAGTGAAATAACGTCCACGTTATTTCACAGCCATTTTTACACTGCACTTAAGTAACTTATAAGTCACCTATATGTCTAACCTTTACCTGGTAAAGGTTAGGTGCAAAGTTACTTAGTGTGAGGGCACCCTGGCACTAGCCAAGGTGCCCCCACATTGTTCAGAGCCAATTCCCTGAACTTTGTGAGTGCGGGGACACCATTACACGCGTGCACTACATAAAGGTCACTACCTATATGTAGCTTCACAATGGTAACTCCGAATATGGCCATGTAACATGTCTATGATCATGGAATTGCCCCCTCTATGCCATCCTGGCATAGTTGGCACAATCCCATGATCCCAGTGGTCTGTAGCACAGACCCTGGTACTGCCAAACTGCCCTTCCTGGGGTTTCACTGCAGCTGCTGCTGCTGCCAACCCCTCAGACAGGCATCTGCCCTCCTGGGGTCCAGCCAGGCCTGGCCCAGGATGGCAGAACAAAGGACTTCCTCTGAGAGAGGGTGTTACACCCTCTCCCTTTGGAAAATGGAGTGAAGGCAGGGGAGGAGTAGCCTCCCCCAGCCTCTGGAAATGCTTTGTTGGGCACAGAGGTGCCCAATAATGCATAAGCCAGTCTACACCGGTTCAGGGGACCCCTTAGCCCTGCTCTGGCGCGAAACTGGACAAAGGAAAGGGGAGTGACCACTCCCCTGACCTGCACCTCCCCTGGGAGGTGTCCAGAGCTCCTCCTGTGTGCTCCAGACCTCTGCCATCTTGGAAACAGAGGTGCTGCTGGCACACTGGACTGCTCTGAGTGGCCAGTGCCACCAGGTGACGTCAGAGACTCCTTCTGATAGGCTCCTTCAGGTGTTAGTAGCCTATCCTCTCTCCTAGGTAGCCAAACCCTCTTTTCTGGCTATTTAGGGTCTCTGTCTCTGGGGAAACTTCAGATAACGAATGCAAGAGCTCATCCGAGTTCCTCTGCATCTCTCTCTTCACCTTCTGCCAAGGAATCGACTGCTGACCGCGCTGGAAGCCTGCAAACCTGCAACATAGTAGCAAAGACGACTACTGCAACTCTGTAACGCTGATCCTGCCGCCTTCTCAACTGTTTTCCTGCTTGTGCATGCTGTGGGGGTAGTCTGCCTCCTCTCTGCACCAGAAGCTCCGAAGAAATCTCCCGTGGGTCGACGGAATCTTCCCCCTGCAACCGCAGGCACCAAAAAGCTGCATTACCGGTCCCTTGGGTCGCCTCTCAGCATGACGAGCGAGGTCCCTCGAACCCAGCAACTCTGTCCAAGTGACCCCCACAGTCCAGTGACTCTTCAGTCCAAGTTTGGTGGAGGTAAGTCCTTGCCTCACCTCGCTGGGCTGCATTGCTGGGAACCGCGACTTTTGCAGCTACTCCGGCCCCTGTGCACTTCCGGCGGAAATCCTTTGTGCACAGCCAAGCCTGGGTCCACGGCACTCTAACCTGCATTGCACGATTTTCTAAGTTGGTCTCCGGCGACGTGGGACTCCTTTGTGCGACTTCGGGTGAGCACCGTTTCACGCATCCTCGTAGTGCCTGTTTCTGGCACTTCTCTGGGTGCTACCTGCTGCTGAGAGAGCTCCTTGTCTTGCTCGATGTCCCCTCTCTCTCCTGGTCCAATTTGCGACCTCCTGGTCCCTCCAGGGCCACAGCAGCATCCAAAAACGCTAACTGCATGATTTGCAGCTAGCAAGGCTTGTTGGCGTTCTTTTGGCGGGAAAACACTTCTGTACAACTGTCAACGGCAAGAGGGATCCGTCCACCAAAGGGGAAGTCTCTAGCCCTTTTCGTTCCTGCAGAAACCGCAGCTTCTTCTGTCCAGTAGAAGCTTCTTTGCACCCGCAGCTGGCATTTCCTGGGCATCTGCCCATCTCCGACTTGCTTGTGACTTTTGGACTTGGTCCCCTTGTTCCACAGGTACCCTAGATTGGAAATCCACAGTTGTTGCATTGTTGGTTTGTGTCTTTCCTGCATTATTCCTCTAACACGACTTCTTTGTCCTTAGGGGAACTTTAGTGCACTTTGCACTCACTTTTCAGGGTCTTCGGGAGGGTTATTTTTCTAACTCTCACTATTTTCTAATAGTCCCAGCGATCCTCTACAAGGTCACATAGGTTTGGGGTCCATTCGTGGTTCGCATTCCACTTTTGGAGTATATGGTTTGTGTTGCCCCTATCCCTATGTTTCCCCATTGCATCCTATTGTAACTATACATTGTTTGCACTGTTTTCTAAGACTATACTGCATATTTTTGCTATTGTGTATATATATCTTGTGTATATTTCCTATCCTCTCACTGAGGGTACACTCTAAGATACTGTGGCATATTGTCATAAAAATAAAGTACCTTTATTTTTAGTATAACTGTGTATTGTGTTTTCTTATAATATTGTGCATATGACACTAAGTGGTACTGTAGTAGCTTCACACGTCTCCTAGTTCAGCCTAAGCTGCTCTGCTAAGCTACCATTATCTATCAGCCTAAGCTGCTAGACACCCTATACACTAATAAGGGATAACTGGGCCTGGTGCAAGGTGCAAGTACCCCTTGGTACTCACTACAAGCCAGTCCAGCCTCCTACATTGGTTGTGCAGCGGTGGGATAATTGCTTTGAGACTACTTACCACTCTTGTCATTGTACTTTTCATAAGAGAAAAATATACAAAACAAGGTCAGTGTATATACACATAGCCAAAAAGTTTTGCATTTCCTCTTTTCACTCTTTTCTAAGTGCTGAAAAGTACTTCTAACTTTCTAAAAAGTTCTAAAAAGTTTTAAAAGTTTTTTTTCTCTGTCTTTCTAAAAGCTCTGACAAACTTTTTATCTTTTACTATCACTTTAACTCTCTCTAAAAATGTCTGGCACAGGCCAAAATGTTGATCTGTCCAAACTTGCATATGACCACCTTAGCTGGAAAGGAGCAAGGAGTCTCTGTGTAGAGAGAGGTTTGAGTGTAGGGAAGAATCCTTCCTTGGAACTGTTACTTAACATGCTTAGAGAACAGGATAAGGCTAGAAGTGCCCCATCTGTTGAAAAAGTAGCTAATGGTTCGCAATCTGATCCAGGGACTCCCCCAGGAAAAGATTCAGGAAAGAAACTTCCTAGCCTGCCCATTACTAGACAGTCTAGCATAGTTGGTAATGATGATGAGCCACACCATATAAATAGTGTTGTCTCACATCATAGCAAAAGCATTTATTCTCACCATACTGGTAGTGATGTTTCTGTTAGCCAAGCTGTTAGGGTGGCTTCTGTAAGGGACAGGTCTCCTTCTGTCCATTCTCACCATACTTCTGTTTCAAGGCATGTCCCTCCCACCCACCCTGATGACAGATTGTTAGAAAGGGAGCTCAATAGATTGAGAGTGGAACAAACCAGACTGAAGCTCAAGAAGCAACAGCTGGATTTGGATAGACAGACTTTAGAAGTAGAGAAGGAGAGACAGAAACTGGGTTTAGAAACCCATGGTGGCAGCAGCAGTATTCCCCATAGTCATCCTGCAAAAGAGCATGATTCCAGGAATCTGCACAAGATAGTTCCCCCTTATAAGGAGGGGGATGACATTAACAAGTGGTTTGCTGCACTTGAGAGGGCCTGTGTAGTACAGGATGTCCCTCAAAGGCAGTGGGCTGCTATCCTATGGCTATCATTTAGTGGAAAAGGTAGGGATAGGCTCCTTACTGTGAAAGAAAATGATGCTAATAATTTCCAAGTTCTTAAGAATGCACTCCTGGATGGT
This sequence comes from Pleurodeles waltl, assembly GCF_031143425.1. Lineage (NCBI taxonomy): Eukaryota > Metazoa > Chordata > Amphibia > Caudata > Salamandridae > Pleurodeles > Pleurodeles waltl. The sequence goes on from NC_090440.1 coordinate 659,970,982, forward strand.
TATGGCTTAACCACTGAACAATACAGGATAAAGTTCAGAGAGACCAAAAAGGAGTCTTCACAAGACTGGGTTGATTTTATTGACCATTCAGTGAAGGCCTTGGAGGGGTGGTTACATGGCAGTAAAGTTACTGATTATGACAGCCTGTATAACTTGATCCTGAGAGAGCATATTCTTAATAATTGTGTGTCTGATTTGTTGCACCAGTACTTGGTGGACTCTGATCTGACCTCTCCCCAAGAATTGGGAAAGAAGGCAGACAAATGGGTCAGAACAAGGGTGAACAGAAAAGTTCATACAGGGGGTGACAAAGATGGCAACAAAAAGAAGGATGGTAAGTCTTCTGACAAGGGTGGGGACAAATCTAAAAATGAGTCTTCATCAGGCCCACAAAAACACTCTGGTGGGGGTGGTGGGCCCAAATCCTCTTTTAATCAGAACAAGGAAAAGAAACCATGGTGCTATTTATGTAAAATAAAAGGCCATTGGACAACAGATCCCAGTTGTCCAAAGAAAGGCACCAAGCCTCCTACCACTACAACCCCTACTGCTACACCTAGTGTCCCTACTAATAGCAGTGGTGGTGGGAGCAAACCTACTAATAGCCAATCCAAGGGAGTAGCTGGGCTCACTATTGGTAACTTAGTTGGGGTTGGCCTTGTTAGGGAGGCCACAGAGGCTGTGTTAGTCTCTGAGGGGGCTATTGATTTAGCCACCTTAGTTTCTTGTCCCCTTAATATGGATAAGTACAAGCAGCTACCCCTAATAAATGGTGTTGAGGTTCAGGCCTACAGGGACACTGGTGCCAGTATGACTATGGTCATAGAAAAACTGGTCCACCCTGAACAACACCTACTTGGTCACCAGTACCAAGTAACCGATGCTCACAACAACACACTTAGCCACCCCATGGCTGTTGTTAATCTCAACTGGGGGGGGGTTACTGGTCCAAAGAAAGTTGTGGTAGCTTCAGATTTACCTGTAGACTGTCTATTAGGGAATGATTTGGAGACATCAGCTTGGTCAGATGTGGAGTTGGAGGCCCATGCAGCAATGCTGGGCATCCCAGGGCATATTTTTGCTTTGACAAGGGCTCAGGCCAAAAAGCAAAAAGGACAGGGAAGCTTGGATCCTGGAACAATGGACCAAGTGCTCCCTAAAGCTAGGGCTAGTAGAAGCAAACCACTTCCTACTATCCCTCCCTCTACAGTGGATTCTACTTCTGAGGAAGAAGAATTCCCTCCCTGTGCAGAACCTACACCAGAGGAGCTGGAAGCAGACACTGCTGAGCTTTTGGGTGAAGGGGGGCCTGCCAGAGAGGAGCTGAGTGTGGCACAGCAAACCTGTCCCACATTAGAGGGTCTCAGACATCAAGCTGTCAAACAGGCTAATGGGGATGTCAGTGACTCTCACAGAGTTTACTGGGAGGACAACCTCTTGTACACTGAGTATAGGGATCCTAAACCTGGAGCTGCCAGGAGATTAGTGATTCCTCAGGAGTACAGAAAGTTCCTCCTAACCCTGGCACATGACATTCCCCTAGCTGGGCATCTAGGACAAATGAAAACTTGGGACAGGCTTGTTCCCCTGTTTCATTGGCCTAGAATGTCTGAGGACACAAAGGAATTTTGTAAGTCCTGTGAAACCTGTCAAGCCAGTGGCAATACAGGTGGCACCCCAAAGGCACCCCTTATTCCACTGCCTGTGGTTGGGGTTCCCTTTGAAAGGGTAGGGGTTGACATAGTTGGCCCCCTTGACCCTCCTACTGCTTCAGGCAATAGATTTATCTTGGTGGTAGTGGACCATGCCACAAGATATCCTGAAGCTATTCCTTTAAGGACCACTACAGCACCTGCAGTGGCAAAGGCCCTCCTGGGAATATTTTCCAGGGTGGGCTTCCCAAAGGAAGTAGTATCAGACAGAGGAAGCAATTTCATGTCTGCATACTTAAAGGCCATGTGGAAGGAGTGTGGTGTAACGTACAAGTTCACAACGCCCTATCATCCACAAACAAATGGACTGGTGGAGAGATTTAATAAAACTCTCAAAGGCATGATTATGGGTCTCCCTGAAAAACTCCGCAGGAGATGGGATATCCTTCTACCATGCCTCCTTTTTGCCTACAGGGAGGTACCCCAGAAAGGAGTGGGCTTCAGCCCCTTTGAACTTCTTTTTGGACACCCTGTTAGGGGTCCACTCACACTTGTAAAGGAGGGTTGGGAACAACCTTTAAAAGCTCCTAAGCAGGATATTGTGGATTATGTACTTGGCCTCAGATCAAGGATGGCTGAGTACATGAAAAAGGCCAGTAAAAACCTTCAGGCCAGCCAAGAGCTACAGAAGCAATAGCATGATCAGAAGGCTGTTTTGGTTCAGTACCAACCAGGGCAGAAAGTGTGGGTCTTGGAGCCTGTGGCCCCAAGAGCACTCCAAGATAAATGGAGTGGACCCCACACAATTGTTGAAAAGAAGGGAGAAGTCACCTATTTAGTTGACTTAGGCACTGCCAGGAGTCCCCTTAGGGTGCTCCATGTCAACCGCCTGAAACCCTACTATGACAGGGCTGATCGCACCCTGCTCATGGCAACTGATGAGGGACAGGAAGAAGACAGTGATCCTCTACCTGATCTCTTCTCTTCCACAGAACAAGATGCTCTGGTGGAAGGTGTAGTTTTGGCTGATTGTCTTACTGCTGAGCAGAAAGACAATTGCATAAATCTCCTAGATCAATTCTCTGAACTCTTCTCTACTGTGCCAGGTACCACTTCTTGGTGTGAGCACACTATAGATACTGGAGACAGCTTGCCTGTCAAAAGTAAGATCTATAGGCAGCCTGACCATGTCAGGGACTGCATAAAGCAAGAGGTCCAGAAAATGTTAGAACTAGGAGTGGTTGAGCACTCTGACAGTCCATGGGCTTCTCCTATGGTACTGGTACCAAAACCCCATTCCAAAGATGGAAAGAAGGAAATGCGGTTTTGTGTAGACTATAGAGGTCTCAACTTGGTAACCAAAACTGATGCTCACCCTATACCCAGGGCAGATGAGCTCATAGATGCACTGGCATCTGCCAAGTATCTAAGCACTTTTGATTTGACTGCAGGGTATTGGCAGATCAAATTGTCAGAAGATGCTAAACCTAAGACTGCATTTTCAACCATTGGAGGACATTACCAGTTTACTGTAATGCCTTTTGGATTGAAAAATGCACCTGCCACTTTTCAAAGGTTGGTGAACACAGTCCTGCAAGGGCTGGAAGCTTTCAGTGCAGCATATTTGGACGATATAGCTGTCTTTAGCTCCAGCTGGGATGATCACCTGGTCCACCTATGGAAAGTTTTGGAGGCCCTGCAAAAGGCAGCCCTCACTATCAAGGCTTCAAAGTGCCAGATAGGGCAGGGTAAGGTGGTTTATCTGGGACACCTTGTTGGTGGGGAACAGATTGCACCACTTCAGGGGAAAATCCAAACAATTATTGATTGGGTTCCCCCTACCAATCAGACTCAGGTGAGAGCCTTCCTAGGCCTCACTGGGTATTACAGGAGGTTCATTAAGAACTATGGCTCCATTGCAGCCCCTCTTAATGACCTCACATCCAAGAAAATGCCTAAAAAGGTATTATGGACAGCAAACTGTCAGAAAGCTTTTGAGGAGCTGAAGCAGGCCATGTGCTCTGCACCTGTCCTGAAAAGCCCTTGTTACTCTAAAAAATTATATGTCCAAACTGATGCATCTGAATTAGGAGTAGGGGCAGTCCTATCACAACTTAATTCTGAGGGCCAGGATCAACCTGTTGCTTTTATTAGTAGGAGGTTGACCCCTAGAGAAAAGCGTTGGTCTGCCATTGAGAGGGAGGCCTTTGCTGTGGTCTGGGCACTGAAGAAGTTGAGGCCATACCTGTTTGGCACTCACTTCATTGTTCAGACAGACCACAAACCTCTACTTTGGCTAAAACAAATGAAAGGTGAAAATCCTAAATTGTTGAGGTGGTCCATATCCCTACAGGGAATGGACTATACAGTGGAACATAGACCTGGGAGTAGCCACTCCAATGCAAATGGACTCTCCAGATATTTCCACTTAGACAATGAAGACTCATCAGGTCATGGCTAGTCTTATTGTCCTTCGTTTGGGAGGGGGGGGGTTGTGTAGGAAAGTACCATCTTGCCTGGCATGTTACCCCCATTTTTCACTGTATATATGTTGTTTTAGTTGTATGTGTCACTGGGACCCTGGTAACCCATGGCCCCAGTGCTCATAAGTGTGCCTGAATGTGTTACCTGTGTAGTGACTAACTGTCTCACTGAGGCTCTGCTAATCAGAACCTCAGTGGTTATGCTCTCTCATTTCTTTCTAAATTGTCACTAACAGGCTAGTGACCATTTTTACCAATTTACATTGGCTTACTGGAACACCCTTATAATTCCCTAGTATATGGTACTGAGGTATCCAGGGTATTGGGGTTCCAGGAGATCCCTATGGGCTGCAGCATTTCTTTTGCCACCCATAGGGAGCTCTGACAATTCTTACACAGGCCTGCCACTGCAGCCTGAGTGAAATAACGTCCACGTTATTTCACAGCCATTTTTACACTGCACTTAAGTAACTTATAAGTCACCTATATGTCTAACCTTTACCTGGTAAAGGTTAGGTGCAAAGTTACTTAGTGTGAGGGCACCCTGGCACTAGCCAAGGTGCCCCCACATTGTTCAGAGCCAATTCCCTGAACTTTGTGAGTGCGGGGACACCATTACACGCGTGCACTACATATAGGTCACTACCTATATGTAGCTTCACAATGGTAACTCCGAATATGGCCATGTAACATGTCTATGATCATGGAATTGCCCCCTCTATGCCATCCTGGCATAGTTGGCACAATCCCATGATCCCAGTGGTCTGTAGCACAGACCCTGGTACTGCCAAACTGCCCTTCCTGGGGTTTCACTGCAGCTGCTGCTGCTGCCAACCCCTCAGACAGGCATCTGCCCTCCTGGGGTCCAGCCAGGCCTGGCCCAGGATGGCAGAACAAAGGACTTCCTCTGAGAGAGGGTGTTACACCCTCTCCCTTTGGAAAATGGTGTGAAGGCAGGGGAGGAGTAGCCTCCCCCAGCCTCTGGAAATGCTTTGTTGGGCACAGAGGTGCCCAATTCTGCATAAGCCAGTCTACACCTGTTCAGGGAACCCCTTAGCCCTGCTCTGGCGCGAAACTGGACAAAGGAAAGGGGAGTGACCACTCCCCTGACCTGCACCTCCCCTGGGAGGTGTCCAGAGCTCCTCCAGTGTGCTCCAGACCTCTGCCATCTTGGAAACAGAGGTGCTGCTGGCACACTGGACTGCTCTGAGTGGCCAGTCTCACCAGGTGACGTCAGAGACTCCTTCTGATAGGCTCCTTAAGGTGTTAGTAGCCTATCCTCTCTCCTAGGTAGCCAAACCATCTTTTCTGGCTATTTAGGGTCTCTGTCTCTGGGGAAACTTCAGATAACGAATGCAAGAGCTCATCCGAGTTCCTCTGCATCTCTCTCTTCACCTTCTGCCAAGGAATCGACTGCTGACCGCGCTGGAAGCCTGCAAACCTGCAACATAGTAGCAAAGACGACTACTGCAACTCTGTAACGCTGATCCTGCCGCCTTCTCGACTGTTTTCCTGCTTGTGCATGCTGTGGGGGTAGTCTGCCTCCTCTCTGCATCAGAAGCTCCGAAGAAATCTCCCGTGGGTCGACGGAATCTTCCCCCTGCAACCGCAGGCACCAAAAAGCTGCATTACCGGTCCCTTGGGTCTCCTCTCAGCACAACGAGCGAAGTCCCTCGAATCCAGCGACTCTGTCCAAGTGACCCCCACAGTCCAGTGACTCTTCAGTCCAAGTTTGGTGGAGGTAAGTCCTTGCCTCACCTCGCTGGGCTGCATTGCTGGGAACCGTGACTTTTGCAGCTACTCCGGCCCCTGTGCACTTCCGGCGGAAATCCTTTGTGCACAGCCAAGCCTGGGTCCACGGCACTCTAACCTGCATTGCACGACTTTCTAAGTTGGTCTCCGGCGACGTGGGACTCCTTTGTGCGACTTCGGGTGAGCACCGTTTCACACATCCTCGTAGTGCCTGTTTCTGGCATTTCTCTGGGTGCTACCTGCTGCTGAGAGAGCTCCTTGTCTTGCTCTACGTCCCCTCTCTCTCCTGGTCCAATTTGCGACCTCTTGGTCCCTCCAGGGCCACAGCAGTGTCCAAAAACGCTAACCGCACGATTTGCAGCTAGCAAGGCTTGTTGGCGTTCTTTCGGCGGGAAACACTTCTGTACGACTCTCCACGGCGAGTGGGATCCGTCCACCAAAGGGGAAGTCTCTAGCCCTTTTCGTTCCTGCAGAAACCGCAGCTTCTTCTGTCCAGTAGAAGCTTCTTTGCACCCGCAGCTGGCATTTCCTGGGCATCTGCCCATCTCCGACTTGCTTGTGACTTTTGGACTTGGTCCCCTTGTTCCACAGGTACCCTAGATTGGAAATCCACAGTTGTTGCATTGTTGGTTTGTGTCTTTCCTGCATTATTCCTCTAACACGACTTCTTTGTCCTTAGGGGAACTTTAGTGCACTTTGCACTCACTTTTCAGGGTCTTGGGGAGGGTTATTTTTCTAACTCTCACTATTTTCTAATAGTCCCAGCGATCCTCTACAAGGTCACATAGGTTTGGGGTCCATTCGTGGTTCGCATTCCACTTTTGGAGTATATGGTTTGTGTTGCCCCTATCCCTATGTTTCCCCATTGCATCCTATTGTAACTATACATTGTTTGCACTGTTTTCTAAGACTATACTGCATATTTTTGCTATTGTGTATATATATCTTGTGTATATTTCCTATCCTCTCACTGAGGGTACACTCTAAGATACTTTGGCATATTGTCATAAAATTAAAGTACCTTTATTTTTAGTATAACTGTGTATTGTGTTTTCTTATAATATTGTGCATATGACAGTAAGTGGTACTGTAGTAGCTTCACACGTCTCCTAGTTCAGCCTAAGCTGCTCTGCCAAGCTACCATTATCTATCAGCCTAAGCTGCTAGACACCCTATACACTAATAAGGGATAACTGGGCCTGGTGCAAGGTGCAAGTACCCCTTGGTACTCACTACAAGCCAGTCCAGCCTCCTACACCCAGCCAAGAGAGCCAAGTCCAACAAACACCATGGTGGAAGAGTGGATAAAGGTAAAAGGTAGGGGGTGGCTGTCACACCACTGTAAATCAGGTTGGGACACCAGTGCACATACTGTCTTCCAGTGCCCGCATAAAGTGAGACACAACCAAAACATAGTACTCACAGAAAAGGCACATGTGACATATATGTGATCTATACAGTGTGTAAGGGGCCAAACCCAAAACTACCATTTTATAATTTATATTCAGTGGAAGTTGCAAAAGTGGCCGAAGTGATTTTAGTCTAGTTGTCAAATTATAAAAAAATGTAAGTTGCTTGTTTTGTGGCAATAAATACACCCTGTGTACCAGCCATGAGGACATAGACTTCTAATGTGCTTTGGAGGAATGCTTTAGCTGAAAGACTTTGCTAAATGAAGGGACCCATTCAGAGATAGCATATGGACAGCATGGATGAGATTCAAAAAGGAGTAGGCCAATTTGTCAAAATGTAAACACAGCAAGAATTAAAAACGAGGAAATTGAATGTAAATGTGCTATGTAGAAGAAGTCAATCTAAAAAAAAGCCTAGCTGGTAAAAGATCCATATTAGGATAATCAAGGGATGAGATTGGTACTGAGTGAAATGTTGGATTACAGTCCATTTTATATCGTTCTCACTGTAGATACAGATTAAACAAGCATTTACAATGCAATGGGTATTGTGTTTGCTCGATTTAGAGCTATTAGTGTTGTACATTTCTCACTGAACTTTTCTTGCCATATAAATTGAAAATGTAAAAGTTAAACAGTTTAAGTAAGCAAGCCGCCATGAGCATGAGTGCAAAGGAGAGACACAAAAGGAAAAAGAAGTTTGCTCGCAGTCAAACGTATTATCATCAATCATGCAATTATCCATGTAACAGGGTTGATGGACAAGGCGGTAACAAAATTGTCCCAAAGAGGGGCAAACGTAAAGCATTTACCAATGATAACAAAGGATTTTTGAAAGGCAAGCCCATGAACAAGTGATAGTGATGGGCGTGCTGTGGCCGTGGTTAAAAGCCCGCAGATAAATTCCAACATGTCGGAGTGCTTGCGCACTTGACCAAAAACTGAAAGGATGACATGTGTCACCACCTCAGGCATCAACCCACATCAAATAAATATCTTGAGTCATTGACACATTCTGAACTTTGGCACACATTGGCAAATTTTCTCCTGTGGGGTTGCAGCATCTTCTGATTTATTGAAGGCATTGTTAACTTTGATTTGTGTTTGTCAATACCCTTAGAACTGAATAATCAGGATGACAAATACCATAATGTAAAATAGAGACCCTCGGCTTGAAGAGCTATTCACATGGAATTGGTAATTCTGAGTGCTCAGTCCAAGGCCTCCAAACATCTCAATGCCCATGTACATTGCTGCCCCCCACATTCACTTTACCCTTTTGTATCTATTTCTCTCAACGCTACCCCATCATCCACACAACAGTGTACTATCTGAAAACCATGGCCGATATGACCTAACTGCCTCTTGAATCATGTTGGCCCTTTAGTTTGTTTCTCATATATCTCCTGCAGAAATATATTGATGCCATCTTCAGCTGCTCCTTCCCATGTTTATCTGTACCTTTGCCATTTAGGTGAAGCTCAAATGTAGGGCATGGACCATCTTGGTGATACTTGTTTAAGGCAAAGAAGAAGCATTCATCAATGATCCTTCTGCTGCCTCTTTGTATTACTCGAACTTAAGCACATTTTAACAATGTGCCAAAGCCATAACGATTGCCATTGCTGTTGTTAGGCTGGTATTCCCAACACAAGTAAGGATCCAGATTGAGTGAGAGCTTGGGTGGGTTCTAATAAAGCTGTCTTTAGAGACTTCGATTGACCTACATGTGTGTATTCAGTCACACAAAGAATGGATGGACGGTAAAAGGAGCGACAACAGGAGCTGCGATCACCCCTATTGAATCAGTAGAATTTCTTTACCATGCACATCATTTTGTTTCAGTTTGGTCAGCAGAGTCTCTGTCCCTGTGTGCTAAGGCCAGCATTCTCATTGGCAACCCTTGTATGGCTGATGTGGAGGGAACACAGTGATACTTCCACATTATTAATAATATACATAGACTTCATTCATTATCAGGATCCAAAAGACCTTTCATCTCATCTGAGTAATGTAGCCTTCGCAAAACTCGAGAATCTGGTTGCTTGTTTTGCCCAAGGTGTCAGAAGAGGAGAAGTTTGTGTAATAGCATGAAGCGTTTAACAAATGTATGAATGCAAGGGGTGCGAAATTTCAGACTTTGTGCAATACAAATGCCAACTAACAATTATCAGCATACGGTCAATGTATTCTAGCTTTTAATTGCTGAACAAGCCTTCTTTATTGAATCTAATACTTGCTTGGATGTAGAATTCCCCAGGTTCACACTACGGCCTCGAAGGTCCTACGTGTGGTTTTAGTTAACAGTGGCTGGTCTGAGAGATGAAGCTTTTTACTGATAACACGATTGATAGACTGACATTCTGTGCCTGTGAGTTTAGACCCAGAGTCCTCTGTCTTGCAGTTAATGCCCTTTTGGCGTTAGGGAATCACACGCACACTCGATTTCTTTTCTATCAGTTCAAATATCCAGGGGTCTTTCCTTGCTCTCGACATTTAGCCACGATTCCCAGAAGCTAATCCTCTGCCTTCTGATTAATGCTTTATCGACCCAGCTGGAAGCTTCTCTGATAACACGGAAAGAGACATGTTTGCTTCAGTTGCTTGCTGCAAGCACTGGTAAAACCTCTGAATTTCTCTTAGCCACATCAGCAAAAAGCTTTACTAGTGGTTTCTGCCGGAATAAGGATGCGTTAAAATGCTTTTGCCCCGGCATGGGGACAACAGAAAAACATAACTCCAAATAACTTTCGCTATTTTGTTTCCTTCAAATACACCTGAAGTGAAATCTCACCTTTAAATTGCCCTGTTTTACTATAACACCTCTGGAAAACGTTTTCAGCAAACCCATCCTGAAAATGTCTCTGCATCGGAGGTGAATATATGCGCCAAGTATGATAACAAAGATGGAGAATATTGCGGAAAACTTACCATAGGTGTAACAATTAATGCTCTACATCTGTTTCTCATACAATTGTCTATTGAGTTTGTAAAATGAAGCCTGCAGCTAAAGCCACCACGGAGTGGACTGTGAAGGGAGAGAAACTTTAGTCACAGAAGTACTGCTTGAGAGACACAGAGGGCACTGCTGTGCTCCGGGACTGCTGCATTATCCAAACAGCCGCAAGGAATAACATTAAAATGCCCTAGAACCTAGATTTCTCAATGGAAATAGGCAGGTCGGTAACTTCGTGGTGGTTTCTTCCTCGAGAGTGAAGGGAAGAGAGTTACCCTTAGAGAAGGAGGAAGAAAACTACCCCAATGTCCAGCTGGGCAAAGGACACCTTCCTCAAACGGGTCAAAGAGGGGGTGGGGGGGGGGGGGGGTGTCGCATTATTTAAAACCTTGTCGTATCTGGTGAACTATTTTAAACGAAAACAACAAATAACCTGCAGCCTTTTAAAAACAAACAAGCGTGGTTTCAGTTACAGGGATCCTGGTAGGCTAAGAGGCTGGGGTATCACCAGTACATCAGAAGGGACGAGATGGAGAGTGCATTTTTCCTCACCCTGTGTGTTTTTTGAGACCCCGGTGTTTGTGGTGCAAAATGTATTTATAGATCTTGAAGCAAGAGCTGCAAGACTGTTTATTAACGATGAGGCAGTTAAGGGATGCAATTGGAGCTGCCATCTTTTCTCTTTCCACGAGGACATTCTTTTGCACTTCGAAACGTGATGATGTAAGAGAAACCTCTCAATAGGTTAGATTTGTTGTGTTTCCTCTCTGCTAGAAGTTTATCGTTGTGCAAGGATTGGAGTGTAGTGGACCAGATCAAACGTCTCAGTACAGAGACATCTATATAAAAGTCTGGTGAGGAGATCCATGTCTTTGCATCAGGCCCGTCTCTAGGATTTTTTGTTTCGGAGGGCTGTAAAGAAGCATGGGTGGGATATGAAAATGAAGGGGTGCTGGCCAAAAAAATCTATTTAATAATCTGATATTTTAGGTATTGGCATCTGCCCACCTTTGACATTTTTAACACAATAATCAGCACCCAAGGAGCTACATATTCCGCTTTCTCTGATGTGCTTCGGCGAAGGGAAGGAAAGCTGCTTGTCAGATCTTTAAGATGCAGAACTCTGACTGCAGCATGTTTCTCCTGGTCATATGCAGCAGAGGACCACTGTACCGAGAATCTTAATTTAGTTTTCAGGAAATCAGTGCTGGTGATTTGTGCATCATAACAGCTACTAAACTCTGCTGACTTCACACATCTCCCCAGGCCTGAAATGTCCAATATCAATTGTGTTAATCATTAAAATAAACGATAAGGGAGTGCCCATGGGGATGCATGCCCATTTGAAACAATAAGGTGCAAACCTTTTGTTTTTCAGTTCTAAATGGGCTTGTGTGTGCCACGGTAATCCTTAGGTGGGTCTGGCCCACCTGGCCTACTCTCTAGAACCGGGCCTGCTTTGCATTGATCCCTGCAGGACACAACACTGGATTACTTCACAGTTTAGGTCCCCGATTTTGGGTAGATATTTACGTTGCGGGAACAGCCACAGAGCTCCGTCTGCAGAGGGTTTTCACATAATATATTCTGATACATCATTTCGAATTGTGCAGTGCACCAGAGGCTTGCTTGGGAAACAGGGACTATTAAGAAAGTGCGTCTGTTTTTACACTCATCACTAATTGTTCACTTGCAGCACCTCGCGGTGCGAGCAGGAAAGAGCATGTTTTTGGTGTGCGTTGCTTTTATACACTACTGCATGCCTTACGGCTGCTTTTATGCATTTTTGAGACATGGGTATTAACAGGGTGCCAGTGTCTCATTGCAATTGGTGGTCAGTAGACATTTAACAGTGTACGTGTGCGTGCTACTGCCTGACAAGCACTTTGATGCCTCGTCAGGGGTAGTAAGTGCAATATAAATACAATTACAATAAAGAAAATCTGGACTTTCTGGATTATAAACAAGAAATTATGGTGACAATGCCACAGTGCCTGCACATCCACAATAGCCTTATAGTTAGGGGTAGAAATTAACATAATCAGAAGTCCGCAATCAAATTGTATCAAAGACAGATGCTAATAGAGTATGATCACCCTGCCACCGTGGATGAAGGATAGCCCGTCCTGGAAACCAGGACAAGAGCTGCAAGTAAAGAAGAGCCCCAAGCACACTGCCTCGTATATATTAAATCCAGATCAGACAATTCTATTCCTTTTTTTGAAGGGCTGGTTTATTTTCAAGCGTCACAATAGGTGTGGACAAAATCTTCATGGAGCAGCAGACAACACGTGTTTCATCCCATGGACTTTATCAAGGCTGCAAACATACATGTCATAACCAATATGAATACAGAGTAGTACACAGTATTTAAAACTGTAAATTAAAAATCAAAATGCCCAGCGACAGTCATCACGTGAGGCAAACCATGCCATTAGTATAGTAGGTGAAAACATCAAAATTAAATTAGAGCTTATCAGCAGAACAATAATGAACAAAGAAATTATATAAAGTGGAGTGTTGTAGAGGATAGACTCTGTGTGGAATTATGGTAAACCGCACCAGAACAAGTGCCCATGCACTATATGAAGTGTATTAGTCAAAGTCAGAAGTGATGCAGAGGCAACAGAATATCCATGGAAGGTGCAAATGTGCTACAAGTATAACATAGGTCTATAGTGAACACCAACCACAAAATGAATAAATATACGAATTGGCCAAAGGTGGAAAAGACCACAGTTACCATTTATGGTAAAGAAGAACAAAGGTTCGTATAAAGGTACCTGAGAAGTCGTAAATTAGAGTTCAACGTATCGCGGTCAAGCAACATAATTAGCTGAGAGCATAAAGGCCCTGGTAAGCCGAAGGCCATAGATGCAAGGAAAGGTAAGTGCAAGGGGGTGTGGAGACAAAGCTAAGGTCATGGAATTTCCCACCATAAACCTTACCTGAAGTGAGTCTCATCTGAAACCTTTAAAACAGGGCATGTGGCTGTCATTCCGAGTCAACGAGCAGCTGAGAAAACCACGTATGTTTGGAGAAAGGCACTGACCATGATGAGCCTACGGAGCCCAAAAATTAAGATGAGCAAAAGTCCCTCTAAAGCATACACGCAACCCAGGGTATGTGCATGTACGGCATTGAAAAATGTACATACCGAATGTTGTGAACTGTAGATCCAAATAGTGGTTGTACTCATGAAGGTCAGCCGCAGTGTACTTTTAAACTGCTGCTGTGACCAAGGTGAGTGACATGAAAAACGGACTAGATTGGAACCCAACAAAAACCACCACGGCCATGTTGACTGGCTCAAGAGAACGAAGCGTTTATGTAGGGACATAGCAGTTCAAAGATGAGTGCCGTACTACAGTCAATAACCTGTAATAACTCATGCTGCAGCCGAAAAGGAAAAAAAACAGTTATAGGTGTCATGTTCCAAAAATGAATAAAAGGAAAAAAAATTAAAAAGTAAAAACCTTGAACAAGTGTGAGAAAGTGGTGGCCATATTGTGACATTTTATGAAGGGTGAACCAAATGAAAAAGGACCTCAAGTGCAAAGGTTACAGGAAATGAGAAAAAGAAAAGGCACGAGTCATGCTGGATGTGAAACAAGTTGGAAAGCACCATAAACACAAATAGACTTATAAAACAAAAGTGTGCAGATGTAATAGGCTGGTTAAGACTTAGGCCCTCATTACAACCCTGGCGGTTGGTGTTAAAGCTGCGGTAATACTGCCAACAGGCCGGCGGTAAAACAAATGGGATTTTGACCCTGGCGGTTACCGCCATCCAAGACCGCCACTTTAACACACTGACCGCCAGGGTGGTAACAGCTGCTGTACTGGAGACTTCGGTCTCAAGCCCGGCGGCCATCAGAGTCCCACCCTCGGGATTATGACCCGGCCTACCGCCATGGTTTTCGTGCCAAACTTACCACCACGAAAACCATGGCGGTAGACACTATCAGTGCCAGGGAATACCTTCCCTGGCACTGATAGGGGTCTCATCCACCACCCTCCCCCTCCCCAGAGTCTTCCCCAACCCTCCCCGTCCCTCTCCTGCCCCCTGTGCATATACACACCCATATACGCACGCATATACACACATGCGCACACGCACACACGCATACCCACCACCACCCACGCATGCACACATACATACCCACACACCGCAACACACACCAACATACCTTGTCACACACATGCATTCACAACACACAACACTCACAATCACTCAATCACAGACGCATCCAACGCAACTCACATCCGCATGCACGCATCCTAAAACATACACACACACACCCCCACATACACCCCCTCCCCCACATACACACAACACCCCCCACCCCTCTTCCCGGTCAGAGAACCCGACTTACCTGCTTGCAGGGGGTCCTATGGCTAAAGACGGTCCACGGCGCTGCTGTCAGCAATAGCGTCCGCCAGCAAAACACTGCCAGGCCGTATCATTGGTCATGATACGGTCGGCGGTGTTTTGCTGGCTTGGCGATGCTGCTGTCAGCAACGCTACCTTACCGCCGTCCGCAGCCATGACCGTCGGCGGTGTTCGGCAGCATTCTGGCAGAATACCGTCGGCGGTCATGATACGCGTAGACAGCTGGTAGCCACGGCGGCGTTATGTTGATGGCCATCGCCGTGGCGGTAGGCGGTCAATACCGCCAATGTTGTAATGAGGGCTTTAGTGTAAGGACTACAATAACCACAAACCTTAGCAACTAATTAACATATTGTAGGGAAATCTGACTGAATATGGGAAATGTACATATCACAAATATTACTAAAGAGCTATAGTGATGCAAACAAATGCAAATAAATTGGTATAAGTAATGCCAAAAGAAAATCAGAGTAAATCGTGAACTTCAAAAATCCTCATAGGTTATAGTTGAGGAGGAGTAGAACTAGGTTGACAACTTATGGAAATAGCATGTGTGTAGATCATTGGAGATAAAGAAATAGAGACCATACTAAAAGGAAAAAAGAAAGAAAACACTGGGCGGAGCGTGTCATATCATGCAAGGTTGGGGCTATAGTTCAACCTATTAAGAATACATGTAATTTTCTGTCAACATTTAGGCCCAGGTCTACTGCTCTCAAACAAATGATCCATTTGCTCCCTAGCTGTCCTAAGGCTAAGACCCTATTACCTCCACATAGTAGAGGTTCAACTTAGTCAATTCCATGAAACTTAATATTGGCCATGGTACACTGGTAATGTTCAGTGTTGAAATGGACAGCCAATGGGTAAGTAAAGTCATTTCTTCCACTGGTACAAACATTTTCTTGAATTTGTTCCTTAGGGGTTTTTATCTTACTTACCAAATAAATACAATTACAAAGACAGATGACACAATATAGAACAAACTTGGTGTTACAGTTGAAAAAACTGCAACTTTCATAACGTCTGTCAGTATTATATTGGAAACTACTAATTCTGTCCATGTCTAGACAGCACACATTACAGTGACCACAGTTATAAAAACCCTTTAGGGGGTTGGGTAAGTCAAGTATTAATATTGGATTTCTGAAATGTCCGACAGAATATTTCTAAGGGTTGTACCCCTACTATGTGTAATGACTGACCTCTTGGTAACAGTGTCTTTAAGTGTTCCATCCAGGTGTAAAGGATGCCAATGTCTGTACAAAATTGTGCAGCCCTCCTTACTAAGTGGACTATATGGTGTAATTAAGCTGAGTCTACCACATTTTTGGTTTTTACTTTTGCTCTTGTGTATTAACAGGTCATCCCTTTTAATGCTGATGAAGCAGTTTTTAGCAGTTAACAAAAGCTCTTTAGAATACCCTCTAGTCCTGAATCTTTTTTCTATCTTATCTAATTCGAGCAAGAAGTGTGAATCCTCACTGCATCCACTCCTTATCATGGGCATTTCACCATAAGGTATGGCCTTTATTTGTGAGCTTGGATGTCCACTCATGGCATGGAGAACCAAGCTGCATGCTGATGCCTTCCTGAATAAATCAGAGCTAATGGTATGCCCATTAATGTAGAGAATGACATCCAAGAAATCAATCCTGCATGTGCTGTACTGCTATGTAAATGAAATGTTGTTGGAGTTTGTGTTAAGATACTGTACAAATGTAATTAGCTCATCCTCATTACCAGACCAAAAGAACAGAACGTCATCTGTATAACGCCCTCAATACAGCTTATGTTTAGTGAGTTTTGTGTGTCAGTCTAACCACATGTGTCTTTTTTAAACCAACCCAGATACAGGTTAGCAAATGATGGCGAGAATTTTGCACCCAATGCTACACGCTGTATTTGGTGGTAACAGGAGCCAATGTGCATGAAAATGTTATTGTGCAGGACTAGAGAGATCAAATCTACAATCATTTTAATATGTTCACAAAGACAAGCATTTTGTGTTTCCAAAAAGTTCCTAACAACCAATTTTCCAGGAACGTTAGGGATACAGGTGTATACTTAATTGACATCAAGTTTGACCAGGAAATTGCCTTGTGTTCAGTCATCGTCTGAAATTTTGCTAAGTAGATCTTTGTATCCCTAATATAGGAAGGTAGATTGTGAATCAGCTGCTGTAGTAATACATACATATATTCGGATATCCTTTCTGTCAGAGATCCGATGCCTGAAATGATGGGTCTGCCTGGAGGGAACCCTTTCCTATGTTTGTGAATTTTGGGCAAAATGTATATGCATGGTGTTCTTGGTATAGCATTGAATATGTACCGGTCTTCGTCCTCAGATAATAAACACTGTTCCTTCCAATAAGAA
The DNA here is from genome assembly GCF_031143425.1 of Pleurodeles waltl. Lineage (NCBI taxonomy): Eukaryota > Metazoa > Chordata > Amphibia > Caudata > Salamandridae > Pleurodeles > Pleurodeles waltl. The sequence goes on from NC_090440.1 coordinate 659,988,009, forward strand.
ACTCTATGCTGTATTTTTCTGTTCATGGCATTTTCGGTTTGCAAGTTAGTTTCTGGTAAGCCTGGTCGTCTAACAATTGTCTATCTATTTCACTGTTGTAATCATCTTCATTCATCACCACTACACCACCCCCTTTATTGGCCTCCTTAATTATATTATATTATAATGATATTCTTGTTCTTGATTAGACCATATAAAGCTGTCCTCTCTTGTCTAGTGAAGTTGTGTTTTCTTATGTGTTTGTGACCCTCAATTTAATAGTTCTCTAAATCATAAATGTCTTGCGTCACAGCCTGGTAGAATAAGGGCCTGATTCTAACTTTGGAGGACGGTGTTAAACCGTCCCAAAAGTGGCGGATATACCACCTACCGTATTACGAGTTCCATAGGATATAATGGACTCGTAATACGGTAGGTGGTATATCCGCCACTTTTGGGACGGTTTAACACCGTCCTCCAAAGTTAGAATCAGGCCCTAAGTCTGTAGCATTGTCTGGTGGTAGCATAGGGGTGAATCTAGAGCATATTTTTAAACCACTTTCAGTGTCAATATTGGGATTGATGTTCAGTTCGGGTCAGTTCCTCTAAAATCTGTGTCATAGAAGAGGAGACAGCACCCATGTCATCCGAGGACATTAATGTCTGTATGTCCTTAACATCCCTTATTGCCATGTCACTCTTAGGTGTATCCAAAATGTTGATTGTTCTAGTGGAGGTTTTGTTGTGGAAAAATCTTTTCAATTTGAGTTTTCGTCTACATTTGAACAAGTCAATGTGTATACCTGTAGTAAGCTGGGTTCTGGTTGTATTACCCCCGCATTTTTGCCTGGTGTCAGGATGTTTTGGACTGTAGTGCACTGGGATCCTGCTCACCTGGGCCCCAGTGACAGTTATCTCTCCCCAGAATTTGGTAGAATGGTTCAACCCCCCCCAATTGGCATACCGGTTCACCCATGTAAGCCCCTGGTATAAGGTACTTAGGTACCCAGGGCATTGGTACACCAGGGGTCTCCCATGGACTGCAGCATGGTGCACAGAGCTCTGCCAGGTGGCCAGTAGATTCTGCCATCGTGGAAACAAGGTAGGCAGAGGCCCCTGGGATAGGCCTCTAATAGGTGGGTCACTTCAGAGAGTGACTAACCCCCCTTTAGGGTTACTTAAGTGCTCCCCCAAGGGTGGGTCCTCAGATTCATCGAGCAAGACTCTACAAGGAACTCTCTGCAAGACATCTTTTGCTTATGGCCTATGGAACCGCTGCTGGTCTGCTTTGGAACCGAAACAAGTCTGCTTCTGATGGGAAGACTCCCATTGCAACATTGTTTCTCCGGATTTTGCAAGGCTGTGCATCCTCCAGGGTCAGTCACTACAGTGCATCTGCAAGCACCTCAAGACAACTACGACTGGCTTGTGGATCCTGCTGTCCCACAGACAACATGAAGGTACTGCTCACAGGTGGTGGTTCTCCGGACTGCTTCAAGGCCCTCCTGTCGTCTGATCCACTTGGGAGACTCTGGGCCCATGCTGCAGTCAATGGAACAGCACTGCTGTGCAATGAGACTGTTGCTCTTGTCAAGGCTTATTGGCTTTTCCTCCAAGGGATCTTTGATCACTGAAAAGCTGCTGCCTCCAGTACTCTGCAGTCTGAAGATCAACCTCCGCTCTGTAACTCCTACGACATGGGACTTCTGTATTGTTGTGCTGCTGAGGCCTCCTTGTGACTCCCTGTGTCCATCACCTGGGGGTCACTCGTTGGGGCTCCAAGAACTTCTGCTGGTCTCCCTATGTGCAGAGGACCAGCCCTGATTCCCCCCCAAGGATACAGCCTCCTGTACTTTGCTGCTCCCCAAAAACTTGCAAATCCATCTTCAGTTCCTGCTTGCATTTGCCAGTGCTTGTTAGTGACCTCGCTGGTCACTGACCCTCTTGCATTCCAGTGACCTACATGGGACAGCTCGTAGGCAACTCCTAGGATCTTCTGCAGCTCCTGGAACGCCGCAGCTGGGCTTCTTCCTTCACCAACCTGCAGGAACTTCACCTCTAGAAGGGTGGGCATTGCCATCTACATTACCTGGGCGTGTCCGAGGATGCTGGACTTTGACCCCTTCCTTTTCAGGTCTTCTTCATCTGGAATCCACCTTTGGGTTCCACCGGCCTGGTCCACGGATTGCGACAGCAGCTGGACAAGGGAGGTCTCCATTGACTTCAGCAAGGGTTTCCGACGTCCTTTCACCTCTATGTATTTGAGACCCCTTGTGTAGGTACTCCTGTCCTCTGGGTTTCTTTGGGGTCCAATGGGAAGGGTCGTGAAACTCATGAATTCCAACTGTGACTTTCTTGTGTTGGCTTATGGGACGACCGTGTAGATAACCACTCTGCACCCTGTTGCAGGGGACACTTGCTGAATTTACCTCTGATGTTTTCGTTGTTCCCCAGCTCCTAGCTAACTACCACACTTACCTTGGTTAGGTCCACTATTTTGCATTCCACCTACTTAGTATATGGTTTGGCTTTTCTATAGGGCCCTGTACATTTCATGTTATTTCTGCTTGTTATTTTGTGTAGATATTGTGTGTATCTATCTCCAAAGGGAGAGATACAAATGCTAGTCTAATAGTGCGTTAATAAAGAATTCTTTTTTTTGCAACACTTGTGTGGTTCTTTCTTGTGTGAGAGATACTGCCTGACTACTGTGGTACTGCAAGTGCTTTACATTCCTCCTGGATAGGCTTCAGCTGCTCGCCTCAGCTACCCCTAGAGAGCTTTTGCTATCTTCACACTGAAACACTATCACTAAGGGTTGCCTGGACTGTATATGGTGCCACACCATAGGTGTATACCATAAACTGAGCCAGCCTCCTACAGTACCCACAGAATCTGGTGAAGAGGTTGGACAGAAACCTAAAACTCAGCATTGGACTTTAATTTAAGACATAGTTAGACAAATTGATCACTGCAATGTCATCAGTTAGAAGTCTCTCACCCTGTATATCCTTGTTGTGATTTATCTCTTCTGTTTGACAGTGACCTTGCCGTCATCTCTTCCCTTGATGTTTGTTCCTCTCTTGTGACCTTATTTCCCCCTCCTGATCTTTTGTGACCTGTGTCCTGTTTTGTAGATTTATTTCTTGTTCCTTTTCAGTACCTTGCCAGTCTGACTAAAATGGAAGAATTGGTGTGACTAGATGAGGGGGCTCTAGCTATATTTAGCAAATCCCCACTCGCATGACTAATTACACTGGAGAAATGTGAGTCACTAGTTAAGGCTGTCAGGCCAAATCCGCGATTGGCAATGTCTGAAGAACATGTAGGTACTTGTGTCTTAAAATCATCAAATTTGTGGGCAAATGTAAAAACCTGTCCATTTTTTTAATCATTGTCGTCTCTGCATATCATGCACCTCTTCTTATCCTTAATGTAAAGTAGGTGTCTTTGCAAGATTTCTTTCAAAATAGTGTAGCCTTTTCTGGCACATCTAGTTGATTCATGTCTTTTGTTTCTTTTTCTGAGGTAGCTATCTCCTCAAGCAATTTGTCTCTTTCACGAATTGCATCTCTGATAAGTATGTCCATCTTGACAAATGTTTTATTGTCATACATTTTTTTTTTAATTTCCTTTAGGTACCGCTGTGGAAGATCTACTCTATTCTATACCCCTCCACTCCACGTTTGTCTACTCCACTCTGCAGCACTGTATGACATGCCACTCTATGACACACTACTCCATTGTTCTCTACATGTCACTACACTCTACGCAAATGCACTCTACAACAGTCTACTCCACCCTACACCCCTACACTCATTGGCACTCCACTCAACTCTACACCACTCCACGCCACTCCACTTGATGACATGCCACTTAACTGTATGCCACTCCACTGTACACCTCTCCATTCTAAGACACTGACCGACACGCCACTGTATGACACACCACTCACTCCTCTTTACGGCACTTCACTCTACTCTGTGATACTGTACTGTACTCCATTTATGCATCTCTACTCCGCAACAATTCTACTCCACTCAACCACACTCCACACAACTCCCTCTACATGACTCCACACTACTTTATGACACACAATTCCTAATCCATTCTACCCTACTACTCCCTTCTACACCACTCAATTCTACTCCGCTCTAACACAATGTACAAAATGCCTCTCCACTTCAGTCTTTGACATTCCACTCAACTCTACAATACTCTACTCCATTTTATACCACCCTACGCAAGTGTACGCCCCTCACTGCCACTGTATGGCACACCAGTCTATGACATGCCACTCTGTGTCACTCTGCTCCCCCACTACACTCTGTGACACAACATGCCACTCCACTATACGACATGGCAATCCACTCTCTGACACACACTTTACTCTACAACACTTGACTCTAGTCTACAACACTCTATGCCACTCTACTTAAGGATATGCCACTCCACTCTACAAAATGCAACTACACCACATGCCACTTCACTCTACACTCCTCCGCTCTAAGACACTCTATGACAATGCACTCTATGACACACTCCTCTACTCCACAATATTCCACTCAATGACACTCAACTCTTTGGCACTCTATTCCACTCCATGCCACTCCACTGTACAGCACTGTACTCCACTCTATGCCACTGTACGACACTTTACTCCACTCTGTGGCACTTCACTCCACTTTACTCTACTGTACTCTATGACACACTACTCTAGTTTACTCCACTGTACTACACTACTCCACTCTACGCCGCTACAGTCTATGGCACTCTATGCCACTCAACTCTGTCACTCTCTACAACCAACACTCCGCTCCACTGTAAGATACTCCACTCTTCAACACTATACAACACGCAATGCCATTCCACTCTATGAAAATATACACCACTCCACCCTGATACTCATGTCTACAACACTCCACTCTGTCACACTGTATAAGACTCTTCTCCACTCTACTTTATGACATTCCACTCTACTACAATGGACTCCACTCTATGCCACCCCACTCTACAACTTTCTACTCCACTGTATGTCACTATATGACACTCTACTCAGCAACACTCCACTCAATATCACTCCACTGTACGACACTCCACTGTATGACACTCCAGTGTACGAAACTCCACATACAGTTTTCTCATCAATAATTTTACTGCAAATGTTACAGTGATATTTTCAATGATGTTGTAGAAGATATCATGAAAGATGTAATGTCCGGGGTAATTAGCATTGCATGGCGAGGGCGCGAGTTATAGTTACCTAAGGGCACGAGTTGAAGTAACTCTAGTAGCTGAATTTATATTGTTTTTTGAGTGCAAAATCTGAACCTCACTATAACGACCCTGTAACTTTAGTTTTTGTAGTAAATATCTACGTTTTTTTAAATTCTATTTCCTAACCATACCGTCCCTGTAAATGTTTTTCAGTGAATTTCTAGGGTTTGTTATCATTAAGTAAAATTCCCATCGCAATGTATGGTGGGTAGGAGGGGGGAGTTGGACGCAAGACCTGGCCTGGCATTGTGGTGCCCCCACCCAAACTTGCTGCCCCTGTGTCAACACCAGAGCAGCACGCGTTCTATTGGCGACAAAAATGCAAAAACCCAGCACTCTCAAAACAACGTAATTTATGCATTGTGCTGATATGTTGTGGTTTAACCTTTTGCATTGCAGAGTTCAATCCTGAAAACGTATTTTTAATATGCTTACAAATACTGTTCCTTGGCAATGTATTGCTGCAGGTTTTCAGAGTGTGTTAGGGTGTGGCCCCTTTCCAGGGCCTTCCAGAGACTTTCCCTGCAACATGCATGGGCGTGGTTCTGGGCTGGGCCAAGACTCTATAGAAGAGAGCCAGCCCACCTCCCAGTGCTCACTATTCAGAGGTGCCAGTGCAGAGCAGCAGCTTCTTCCTGAGCTCCTGTCCCGGCGGCCTATTTGGATCTTCCAGTCTTCTGCCCTTCATCCTTCATTGGTGATTATTGTTCCAGGCGGTAAGACGGTGGTTGGACTGTCCCGACACCGTTATTGAGCATTTTCATATTCTTGGTTTAATTCTTAAAAGAGTAACAGATTTCTTGCGAGCTACCATTTCTTGACATTTATATGGTAGTTTACAAATAGGCAAGACGCGCGATTTGTTTCATAAAGGTTTGACTTTGTTATTCATTGCGTGCTACCATTTCTTGACATTGGCATGGTGGCTTAAGAATCTGCAAGACGTGCGATTTGTTTTATGGTGTTTAAACATTGTTGTCCATTGCGCGCTACTATTTCTTGACATTTACATGATGTTTTACGAATTGGCAAGACGTGCAAATCGTTTCATGAGGATTTAACTTTGTTGTTCATTGCACGCTACCATTTCTTGACATTTACATGGTGGCTTAAGAATCGGAAAAAGAAGCGCGATTCGTTTCATTGTACTTTGATCTTGTTATTTATTGTGAGCTGTTATTTCTTGACATTCACATCGTGTTTTACGAATCAGCAAGACGCGCGATTCGATTAATGATGATTTGACTTTGATATTCATTGCGTGCTACCATTTCTTGATATTTTACATGGTGACACTTGAATCAGCAAGACGCACGATTCTCTCCTCGAGTTTATTTCATGTTGTTTATTGTATGCCACTATTCTAAGATATTTATTATGTAATATTCGAGTTGGCAAGTTATGTGATTTGTTTCCTGAATCCATATTGTGTTATTCATGGTGCACAATCTTTTTATGGTGTTTACTATATATATATATATATATATATATCTGCAATATGCGCAATTTATGTTGAAACATTTTAAGAGTACACAGAAGGCCAGAGTTTCTAGATGCAATATTGTATGGTCCTAGTATACATTCTCAAAACAGGATATATATGACTGGTTTAAAATTATTATCCTCCTGGCTTGTGTATATTCTCAGCATGGCCACGCTAGACGAGTTAGTCATGGCTATCACCCAGCTCCAAGCAGAGGTGGTATCATCCAAAGAATTGACAACTAGCTTAGCAGAGAGAGTGAGTCAGTTGCAAGATAAGGTAGAGAAGAAGGAACAAAGTCCCACAGGTGTGTCTTGGCCAGGTACTTCTTCTCAGGCTTCTGGAAGTAATCCGATTTCCCTAAATGTTCCTTCTGCAATTCCTTTAGCTCCCCCAGAACGTTTCTCAGGTGACCCTTTGAAAGCGCAATCTTTCGTGGTTCAAGTGGAACTACACTTCACCTGCAGACCAAATACTTTCCCCGATGCCCAGTCCAAAGTAGCTTTCTTGTTATCATATCTGTCTGGGGATGCAGCTACTTGGGCAATTCCTCTTGTGCGTAAAAATAGTCCCTTGTTGTACAACTGGAGAAATTTTGTTCGTGAATTTGAGAAAGTTTTTGATCGTAGAACTGTAACACAGTCAGCAGATCGTGAATTATTAGATTTACGCCAAGGGAATCAAGACCTAGTGTCGTACTTAGCCAACTTTAACCGGCTGGTTGCCGAGACATCCTGGCCTGATGAAAAACAAGCGGTCTTGTTTTACAAGGGACTCAAAGAGGAACTAAAAGATATCTTAGCGCAAATCGACCCACAACCTACAGACTGTCAAGAATTAATAAATCTTGTCTTGAGACTTGATCATCGTTTAGCAGAACGTAAAGGAACGCGCAAAAAGATTAAAAAATATTCATGGCGCGTTCATGATAACAGAGACTCAAGAACTCCGAATGAAAGAACGCCAGAACCGATGGAAATAGGAACCATCAGAAGACCTTTGACCAAAGATGAAAAGGACCTACGCAGAAAAAATTGACAATGTCTTTATTGTGGGCGAAAAGGTCATTTTGCCAAAGATTGTCCAATCAAACCAAAGAACAAGCACGGTCCAGTTCAGAAGGTCGCAGCCAATGCACCAGTCGAGTTGGAAAACTAAAACACCCAAGATGCAGAGAAGGGTTGCTCTTGGGTGTCACCGTGGACCCTTCACAATCTAGACACCTTAAACTGGAAATAAGAGTTCAGGTCAATAAAAAGATCTATTTCAAAAAAGCTGTAGTCGATTCTGGGGCTACTGGGAACTTTGTTGATGTTCAATTGGTTCGTGCATGGGGGATCCCATGTATTGAAAAGAAGACCCCAGAAATCATCCAGGCAGTAGATGGAAAACTCTTGACTGGAGGTCCGGTAACTCTTCAGAATATCCCCTTATCGATGATTTGTGAAGATAAGAATCAAAGAAAGAAACATAAAGAGAAAATCATCCTTGACGTGATCCATGCTTCCCAATATGGGATTATCCTCGGCTTGCCATAGTTAACTCATCACAATCCGGAGATCAATTGGGCAGAACGAAAAATCGTGTTCTCATCTGCGCTGTGTAACAAACAATGTCTACAAAAGATTCAAGTATCAAAAGTTTGCAACTCTTACATAGCTACTGCCGCGGAGAAGAAATTCAGCTGCCCAAACAGTATTCATCTTACAAAGATGTATTTGATGAGAAAGGAGCAGAGACTCTACCTCCTCATAGATCTTATGACTGTCAAACTGATCTAGCCCCAGGTGCGATACTTCCCAACTGCCGTGTATATGCCCTGTCAGAACATGAAAATCAACATTTACGAAAATACCTACATCAATTTTTGGAGAATGGCTTCATTCGCCCCTCTAAGTCTCCCACAGCTTTGCCTTTGTTTTTTGTTCCAAAAGCTAATGGAGAACTTCAAACTTGCATCGACTATAGGGGTTTGAACAAAGTCACCATCAAGAATAAATATCCTTTACCCCTAATTCCGGTCTTATTGGAACAAGTAAAGAGAGCAAATATCTACACGAAGCTTGACCTTCGAGGTGCCTATCATTTGGTCAGAATGAGAGAGGGTGACGAATGGAAAACAGTGTTCAAGACAAGATATGGCCTTTTTGAATACACCGTCATGCCTTTTGGTCTGTGTAATGCTCCAGCAGCATTTCAATTTTTCTTGAATGACGTACTTAGAGAGTACCTCGACATATTTGCCATAGTCTACATCAATGACATTTTGATCTACTCAGACAATGAAAAAGAACATGTCCAACATGTCAAGAAAAGTCTTGCAGCCCTTCGAAAACACCATTTATATTGCAAACTAACCAAGTGTGAGTTTCATGTTACCACAGTTGAGTTTTTAGGGGTTATTCTTACCCCTCAAGGTATGGTGATGGCAGAAAAGAAAGTAAAAGCCGTATCTGATTGGCCCACCCCAAAGACTGTTCGTGATGTACAATGTTTCCTGGGGGTTTGCTAATTTTTACCGGAGGTTCATAAATCATTTCTCCCAGACAGTGGCTCCAATCAGTAAGCTACTAAGAAAGAAAGAAAAGTTTGTATGGTCCCCAGAAGCTGATCAAGCCTTCTCGACTTTGAAGGAAGCTTTCTCCACTGCCCCAGTCTTGACTCATCCTGATGCGAATCGACCTTTCATAGTGGAAGCTGATGCTTCCGATGTAGCAATAGGAGCCTGGTCAACTTCATCCTGTAGCTGATATGTCTCGGAAGTTGAACGAAGCCGAACAGAACTATGTCATTGCTGAAAAAGAGCTTCTGGCGATTTGTGACGCCTTTAAAGAATGGAGACATCATTTGTTGGGTGCCAAATACACTGTCACAGTATATACTGATCATCGTAATCTTCAATTCATGAGTTCCGCCAGACTTTTGACCCATCGGCAATTACTCTGGATGCTTTTTTTTGCCGAATTTGATTTTGTAGTGACCTTCCGGCCTGGTAAAGATAATCGCAAGGCTGACGCCTTGTCCCATCAGGAGTCTACCACGTTGCCTGCATTTCAAGCCTCCTGAGCTATCATTGCTCCTCACAAGGTTCTATGTATCATAAAAACTGAAGATTTCTTTGAAGAAATTCACAACTCTTTCACTGTTGAAAAATGGCAAACATGGGCCAAAAGGTCAATCAAGCAAGGTTTACCCTTTCATGACGCTCGTTTGTTCGTACCCACTACCAAACTTCGCAAGACAGTGTTTCATTGGTTGCATGTTATACCTACGGCAGGTCACCCAGGTACTCCTAAAACTCTTGAACTGATCCAACGCTATTTTTGGTGGCCTACCCTAACAAAAGATGTAAAAGTAATGGTAAACAACTGTGAAGTTTGTGCTCGCATTAAAACAAGTCATTCAAAACCAAAAGAGTTGTTACATCCACTTCCAACCCCAAGTCGTCCATGGGAGCACATTTCTTTAGACTTTATTACCGGTCTGCCAGTGGTTCAACAGCATTCAGTAATTCTGGTGGTAGTAGATAGTCTCACGAAATATGGACATTTCATCGCCTGTAAAAAATTGCCCACTTCTAGTGAATTTGCAACTATTTTACTGAATAGAGTGGTTCGTTATCATGGACTGCCAAAGGTTATCCTCTCCGATCGGGGGTCACAATTTTCCTCCAATTTCTGGAAGACATGGTTTAAAACACTCCAAGTGACATCTACGCTATCTACTAGTCACCATCCTCAAACAGATGGTCAAACGGAGAGACTAAATCTGATTTTGAAACAATACCTACGTGCCTACGCTGAAAAGGCACTTCATTCCTGGACATCTATGCTCTGGTTAGCTGAGTTAGCTTACAATAACTCATTCCACACTTCTATTGGCGTTACACCCTGTAGCCGGGCGATCCCGGCTACGAACAACTCGGATGACGTATCGGACGGGGCCGATACGTCATTTCCGCGTCTTCCCGTTGCCGGGGAGACGCGGCGAGAGCGAGGCAGGCGGGACAGCGTTTCCCGGGAAACGAGGTCAGTTTCCCAGGCTGGAGAGAGTAAAGGGGCAGAGACGCTGCGGAGAAGGAGAGGAGAAATGAACACGGAGACGGAGACCAGGAGAAACGAGGAGCGCGAGGAGGAACGGAGGGACAGGAGGAGAGAAGCAGACGAGGAGCAGGAGGAGGGAGAGAGGGCAGAAGAGCACCAGAGCCTGGAGAAAGGGGACCATCAGGAGGACCACTACCAAGCCAGCCACGACCCTGGAGGGTCGTGGCTAAACAAGGTACGGTCCTTGTGGACAAAAAGAAGGGAAATAAGTAAACAAGGGACTGGGGAGGGGTCATAGAGGAGGGTTGGAAAGGGAGGTAGAAGGAAGGGCACTACAACTATCACATAAGTGACACGTATTTTTTTTCACTAAGAATAGATGTGGTCACACCATTCCCTAAACCTCCTCACCGGCACCAACCCCCTCCTTTTGTGTTTACCGATTTCCCCAGTCCAGAGATAATAGAGAGAGAGGAGAACCCCAATTAGACAACAATACTTACCTTAGCGTTTTCCCTTCTGTTTTCGGTATTTCCCTGGATTCCTACGAGCGAGCAAGACAGATGGGTCACCTGTAAGACAAGAAGTTCAACCATAAAATCATCAATCTGGGAAAAGATACGAAAGAAGAACAGAACGAAGGAGAAAGACAGTCGCCCTTGTTGTTTTGTTAAAATACCTTATTTCCCGTATAATTAAAAATAAACCACTCACCACTCCCAAAACAACGCTTCAGTGGTCTTCATACTGTTCGACCTGCCACAGTGGTGTCAGAAGTGGGATCTTGACCCGTGAGGCCTCCTCGCAGTAATCGAACAGTATAACAATGAGTGACAAACCCTCGTTGGAAGATATGATAAAGAAATTGGCCGAAGGCCAACACCATCTACAGCTGGTGTGGGAGGCACACCAACGAGAAGCTAAAGAGGACAGGGAAGCCTTACAGTCGGCTTTGAAAAGTCAGGCGACCATCCTTGCGAATAATCAACTGGTCCATGAGACGGCCATGAAAAAATTGACAGAGACCATTGCTAGTAGTAAGGTTCACCCCAATGTTCCCAGTTCCGTGTTACAGAAATATCAAGATGGAGAAGACCCCGAAGCCTTTTTTACTAATTTTGAGAGAGTGGCGTCATCCGCCCAATGGCCTGAGGATAGATGGGGTCAGTATGTCGCCCCCTTACTTACAGGTATCTTACAAGCAGCCTATCAAGCAGCAAACCCGGGTGGAACCACGCCGTACCAAGAGATAAAGACTAGTATCTTAGAACGTGTGGGACATGACACGGAATACTATAGGGTTAAATTTAGAAAAATCAAATGGGGACTGAATGAAGATCCCCGAACCTTTTATTATCGGGTAAAGGATTTGGCATTGAAATGTTTGGGTTCTTCCGGAAATAGTAGGGAGGAAGTGATACAAACAATTGTCCTTGAACAATATCTAGAGTCCCTGCCTACCACCACAAAACACTGGATCCGTCAACATCCAAAGGTGACTACTGACATGGCAATTGACCTAGCATGTGCCTATCATCGCTCAACCGATGTAAGAAGTATATCACCCCGACCCAGCCTAAAGCCAGGGCCTTCCAATCCTAAAACCACGCCAAGAAACCTTTCCGAGGAACCAGTTCCCCACAGACTGATTGACCATCCACCGATAGCCGGTCCCCAATGTTACAACTGTGGGGAATGGGGCCACATTTCCCGAGTATGCCCCAGAAAACAGGATAGTAGTGAGCCAATGGAAATCGGAGTTACTAGGTGACGGGTACTGTGTACCGGAAGAGGTAACCAGAAGTTTAAACAGATTCTGAAAGTCAACGGGAAAACAGTATGGGCCCTTATTGATTCAGGGTGTAGCCAGTCGGTGGTAAGAAAAGACATAGTAACCATAGTAGATAAAGGAACAGAGCGATGGGTGAATATTTGTTGTATTCACGGAGATAAAGAGCAATACCCTTTACATGAAATAACAGTAGAATGGGGAACACACCGGGATGTCCTACCGATGGGTATAATGACAGATCTGATTGAGGAGTGTATCATTGGAACTGATTATGAAAATTTCCAAGAAATACTGGATTATGTTCGACAACCCAAACTGGCACAAGATTGGTGGAAAGACGCTCCTTTTTCTGATAGCATTATAGAAAGCCCCACAATCTGTAGGAAGTTATCACGCAGAGAGAAACGAATAGAAAAATTGAGTTACCTGGGAAAAGAGATAACAGGACAGAGCACAGGCCTTATTGCAGAAACCCATGAAGTCCCTGTCAGTTTTCCCCATCAACAAAGAGAAGATCCTTCTCTCGCCCACGCCTGGAAGTCGGCCAGAGAAGAAGAAACCGAAGAGGTGGGTCCCTACTTCCTCATTAAGAAAAACCTTTTATACCGGATAACCACTACTGGTACCGGGGAACATAAACAACAATTAGTGGTACCCGATCATTATAGAAATCAGGTCCTAACGATGGCTCATTGTCAACCCGGTGGGGGTCATTATGGGAGGGAAAAAACAGAAGAATATCTCCTTAGACGGTTCTATTGGCCGGGAGTTTTCGCCCACATACGTAAATATTGTTCCCAATGTCCCAGGTGCCAACTCACTGAACCCGGTAGACCTAAGAAAGCACCACTGATGCCCCTACCCATCATAGACATTCCGTTCAGTAGGATAGGAATGGACCTGATTGGGCCTGTAGTACCATCCACAAAGGGTCACACATATATCCTAGTCATGGTTGTCTATGCCACACGATACCCTGAGGCCGTTCCATTAAAAAGTATGACAACCAAAACAGTGGCCCAAGCAATGATAAACATTTTTTCTCGAGTTGGGTTCCCGCATGAAATACTCACCGACCAGGGAACTCCTTTTATGTCTACTCTCATGAAGCAAGTATGTAAGACCTTGGGTATTTCCCAAATCCGTACGTCGGTATACCATCCCCAGACGGATGGACTAGTGGAACGATTTAACCGAACAATAAAAACCTTACTGAAAAAATTAATGGAAGAGTCAGGGAGAGACTGGGATCAAAAATTACCCTTAGTGTTATACGCTATTCGAACGCATGAACAGTCCTCTACAGGTCACAGCCCATTTGAGCTTGTGTTCGGAAGACAGCCGAGATCTCTTCTTGACATGGCCATTGAAACATGGGAGGAAGAGGCAGAAGAAGGAGGAAGGCCCCTTCTAGAATATGCCCACAATTTAAGGTCTCAGCTACAAGGTCTATGGGACACGGTCAAAGTGAATATGGAACAAGCTCAAAACACTCAAAAACAATATTATGACCGAGGGAGTAAGTTAAGGGTTTTACAACCAGGAGATCAGGTTTTAATAATGCGTCCAACATCAGAACAAAAACTAATCGCCAAATGGCAGGGTCCCTATAAGATAATAAGAGCAGTTTCTCCTGTCACCTACCTGGTTGCACTATCGAATACTCCCCAGAAATCACAGATTTATCATATAAATCTCCTTAAAAAATGGGAAGAACCAGACAACTCGAACACTTCCGGAGTGTTAGCAGGATTCCTATATCCTAGTAACAATTTAAGTATTGAGTTCTGTCCAACCGAACACAGCAATGAGGAAGGGCTACCCGCAGTAAATGAAACATTAACCAGATCAGAGAAGGAACAGGTATACAGCTTACTAGAACACTTCCGGGATTTTTTTTCAGTATTACCGGGTAAAACCATCTTGATAACCCATAAAATAAGAACTACACCAGGGAAAATTGTGAGGTTACGGCCGTATCGTATTCCTGAGGTGAGGAAACAGATTATGGAAGCTGAAATACAGAAAATGTTAGAACAAGGAGTGATTGAACCATCAAATAGTCCCTGGTGCTCCCCGGTTGTTCTGGTGCCAAAACCCGATGGTACTATTAGATTCTGTATTGATTTCAGGAAGCTTAACGAAAACTCCATGTTTGACACATATCCTATACCCAGAGTTGATGACGTATTAGAGAAACTAGGAAAAGCCAAATATATGTCCACCTTAGATTTGACAAAAGGGTATTGGCAGATTCCCTTAGCCACAGAGGATAATGAGAAAACAGCTTTTGCCACTCAGCCCGGTCTTTATCAGTTCACTGTGCTACCATTTGGTCTCCATGGAGCACCAGCTACATTCCAACGGTTAATGGATAAACTCTTAAACCCGTTTCAGTCTTTTGCAGCAGCCTACCTAGACGATGTAGTGATTTTTAGCGAAACCTGGAACGATCATCTAAAACATTTACACCAGGTTTTTCACACTCTCACCACCGCTGGATTAACTGCCAATCCTAAAAAGTGCGTCATAGGAACACCTGACATATCATACTTGGGCTACAAAATTAGTCAAGGGAGCCTAAAACCTCAAACAAAAAAAGTAGATGCCATTCTAAATGCACCTAAACCGACAACAAAGAAAGATTTACGCTCATTCCTAGGGTTGGTAGGTTACTATAGAAGGTTCATACCTGACTATTCTACCCTGGCCGCCCCTCTAACGGACCTTCTGTCTAAATCCCATCCTAATAGGCTAGCACCTTTTTCGGATCAACAGAAAGACAGCTTTGAACAACTGAAGTCCTATCTGACAAAAGACCCGATACTCCGGTGCCCGGATTTTTCGAAACCTTTTCATCTATATACTGATGCCTCAGATGTGGGTTTAGGGGGAGTACTGGCCCAACCCGACGGGGAAGGTAGGGATCATCCTGTAGTATACGTCAGTAGGAAACTGTTTCCCCAGGAACAGCACTATCCAACGATTGAAAAGGAATGTTTGGCCATTAAATGGGCCGTGGATACCTTACAATATTACCTTCTAGGCCGACCCTTTATACTTTTTACGGATCATGCTCCCCTCACGTGGTTATCTGCTCATAAGGATACCAATTCACGGATTTTAAGATGGTTCCTTGAACTGCAACCATTTTCATTTCAGGTCCGTCACATACCAGGACACCAACAGGCCCCAGCTGACTATTTATCTCGATTCCCGGACTCTGCTACGGTCCTCGAGCAGGACCTTTCATGGGGAGAGGTGTGTAGCCGGGCGATCCCGGCTACGAACAACTCGGATGACGTATCGGACGGGGCCGATACGTCATTTCCGCGTCTTCCCGTTGCCGGGGAGACGCGGCGAGAGCGAGGCAGGCGGGACAGCGTTTCCCGGGAAACGAGGTCAGTTTCCTGGGCTGGAGAGAGTAAAGGGGCAGAGACGCTGCGGAGAAGGAGAGGAGAAACGAACACGGAGACGGAGACCGGGAGAAACGAGGAGCGCGAGGAGGAACGGAGGGACAGGAGGAGAGGAGCAGACGAGGAGCAGGAGGAGGGAGAGAGGGCAGAAGAGCACCAGAGCCTGGAGAAAGGGGACCATCAGGAGGACCACTACCAAGCCAGCCACGACTCTGGAGGGTCGTGGCTAAACAAGGTACGGTCCTTGTGGACAAAAAGAAGGGAAATAAGTAAACCAGGGACTGGGGAGGGGTCATAGAGGATGGTTGGAAAGGGAGGTAGAAGGAAGGGCACTACAACTATCACATCAGTGACACGTATTTTTTTTCACTAAGAATAGATGTGGTCACACCATTCCCTAAAACTCCTCACCGGCACCAACCCCCTCCTTTTGTGTTTACCGATTTCCCCAGTCCAGAGATAATAGAGAGAGAGGAGAACCCCAATTAGACAACAATACTTACAATAGCGTTTTCCCTTCTGTTTTCGGTATTTCCCTGGATTCCTACGAGCGAGCAAGACAGATGGGTCACCTGTAAGACAAGAAGTTCAACCATAAAATCATCAATCTGGGAAAAGATACGAAAGAAGAACAGAACGAAGGAGAAAGACAGTCGCCCTTGTTGTTTTGTTAAAATACCTTATTTCCCGTATAATTAAAAATAAACCACTCACCACTCCCAAAACAACACTTCAGTGGTCTTCATACTGTTCGACCTGCCACACTCCCTTTTTTAGTTTATTTGGCTATCATCCTGACACCTTGCCCATCACAATTCCTCAAGAAAGTTCTCTTACTCCAGCTGTGTCAGAAACCATTCAGCATTTACATCAAACCCCGAAACTGATTCAACAGCATTTAGAAAAAGCCAAACAAAATGATGAAAGGCATTATGACAAGAAACATTGTGAGGGACCGCAATATCAACCAGGTGACAAAGTGTGGCTTTCCACAAAACATATAGACTTCAAGAAGAAGCACATGTTTAACCCCAAATTCATAGGTCCTTATACTGTCCTTCAGCAAATCAATCCGGTGACCTATAAACTACAATTGCCCAGACCCTTACGGATTCATCCAGTGTTCCACACTTCCCTCTTGAAATAGGCATTCCAAAAGGTCCACCCTCATCCAGCTCCTGTTCTAGTACAAGGGGAAGAAGAATACGAAGTCAAGAAAGTGTTGGATTCGAAACTGAGAGGGCGTAATCTATGGTACTTAATCTCATGGAAAGGTTGTGGTCCTGAAAGTAACTCATGGGTTTCCGCATCTGATGTTCATGCTCCAGTACTTGTGAGACGCTTTCATCGTCTTAATCCAAGTAAACCAGGCCCTAGAGCGCACCTGGGAGAGGGGAGTACTGTCAACACCAGAGCAGCACGCGCTCTATTGGTGACAAAAATGAAAAAACCCAGCACTCTCAAAACAACGTAATTTATGCATTGTGCTGATATGTTGTGGTTTAACCTTTTGCATTGCAGAGTTCAATCCTGAAAACTTATTTTTAATATGCTTACAAATACTGTTCCTTTGCAATGTATTGCTGCAGGTTTTCAGAGTGTGTTAGGGTGTGGCCCCTTTCCAGGGCCTTCCAGAGACTTTCCCTGCAACATGCATGGGCGTGGTTCTGGGCTGGGCCAAGACTCTGTAGAAGAGAGCCAGCCAACCTCTCAGTGCTCACTATTCAGAGGTCCCGGTGCAGAGCAGCAGCTTCTTCCTGAGCTCCTGTCCCGGCGGCCTATTTGGATCTTCCAGTCTTCTGCCCTTCATCCTTCATTGGTGATCATTGTTCCAGGCGGTAAGACGGTGGTTGGACTGTCCCGACACCGTTATTGAGCATTTTCATATTCTTGGTTTAATTCTTAAAAGAGTAACAGATTTCTTGCGAGCTACCATTTCTTGACATTTATATGGTAGTTTACAAATAGGCAAGACGCGCGATTTGTTTCATAAAGGTTTGACTTTGTTATTCATTGCGTGCTACCATTTCTTGACATTGGCATGGTGGCTTAAGAATCGGCAAGACGCGTGATTTGTTTTATGGTGTTTAAACATTGTTGTCCATTGCGCGCTACTATTTCTTAACATTTACATGATGTTTTACGAATTGGCAAGACGTGCAAATCGTTTCATGAGGATTTAACTTTGTTGTTCATTGCACGCTACCATTTCTTGACATTTACATGGTGGCTTAAGAATCGGCAAAAGAAGCGCGATTTGTTTCATTGTACTTTGATCTTGTTATTTATTGTGAGCTGTTATTTCTTGACATTTACATTGTGTTTTACGAATCAGCAAGACGCGCGATTCGATTAATGATGATTTGACTTTGATATTCATTGCGTGCTACCATTTCTTGATATTTTACATGGTGACACTTGAATCGGCAAGACGCACGATTCTCTCCTCAAGTTTATTTCATGTTGTTTATTGTATGCCACTATTGTAAGATATTTATTATGTAATATTCGAGTTGGCAAGTTATGTGATTTGTTTCCTGAAACCATATTGTGTTATTCATGGTGCACAATCCTTTTATGGTGTTTACTATATATATATATATATATATATATATATATATATATATATATATATATATATCTGCAATATGCGCAATTTATGTTGAAACATTTTAAGAGTACACAGAAGGCCAGAGTTTCTAGATGCAATATTGCGTGGTCCTAGTATACATTCTCAAAACAGGATATATATGACTGGTTTAAAATTATTATCCTCCTGGCTTCTGTATATTCTCAGCATGGCCACGCTAGACGAGTTAGCCATGGCTATCACCCAGCTCCAAGCAGAGGTGGTATCATCCAAAGAATTGACAACTAGCTTAGCAGAGAGAGTGAGTCAGTTGCAAAATAAGGTAGAGAAGAAGGAACAAAGTCCCACAGGTGTGTCTTGGCCAGGTACTTCTTCTCAGGCTTCTGGAAGTAATCCGATTTCCCTAAATGTTCCTTCTGCAATTCCTTTAGCTCCCCCAGAACGTTTCTCAGGTGACCCTTTGAAAGCGCAATCTTTCCTGGTTCAAGTGGAACTACACTTCACCTGCAGACCAAATACTTTCCCCGATGCCCAGTCCAAAGTAGATTTCTTGTTATCATATCTGTCTGGGGATGCAGCTACTTGGGCAATTCCTCTTGTGCGTAAAAATAGTCCCTTGTTGTACAACTGGAGAAATTTTGTTTGTGAATTTGAGAAAGTTTTTGATCGTAGAACTGTAACACAGTCAGCAGATCGTGAATTATTAGATTTACGCCAAGGGAACCAAGACCTAGTGTCGTACTAGCCAACTTTAACCGGCTGGTTGCCGAGACATCCTGGCCTGATGAAAAACAAGCGGTCTTGTTTTACAAGGGACTCAAAGAGGAACTAAAAGATATCTTAGCGCAAATCGACCCACAACCTACAGACTGTCAAGAATTAATAAATCTTGTCTTGAGACTTGATCATCGTTTAGCAGAACGTAAAGGAACGCGCAAAAAGATTGAAAAATATTCATGGCGCGTTCATGATAACAGAGACTCAAGAACTCCGAATGAAAGAACGCCGGAACCGATGGAAATAGGAACCATCAGAAGACCTTTGACCAAAGATGAAAAGGACCTACGCAGAAAAAATTGACAATGTCTTTATTGTGGGCGAAAAGGTCATTTTGCCAAAGATTGTCCAATCAAACCAAAGAACAAGCACGGTCCAGTTCAGAAGGTCGCAGCCAATGCACCAGTCGAGTTGGAAAACTAAAACACCCAAGATGCAGAGAAGGGTTGCTCTTGGGTGTCACCGTGGACCCTTCACAATCTAGACACCTTAAACTGGAAATAAGAGTTCAGGTCAATAAAAAGATCTTTTTTAAAAAAGCTCTAGTCGATTCTGGGGCTACTGGGAACTTTGTTGATGTTCAATTGGTTCGTGCATGGGGGATCCCATGTATTGAAAAGAAGCCCCCAGAAATCATCCAGGCAGTAGATGGAAAACTCTTGACTGGAGGTCCGGTAACTCTTCAGACTATCCCCTTATCGATGATTTGTGAAGATAAGAATCAAAGAAAGAAACATAAAGAGAAAATCATCCTTGACGTGATCCATGCTCCCCAATATGGGATTATCCTCGGCTTGCCATAGTTAACTCATCACAATCCGGAGATCAATTGGGCAGAACGAAAAATCGTGTTCTCATCTGCGCTATGTAACGAACAATGTCTCCAAAAGATTCATGTATCAAAAGTTTGCAACTCTTACATAGCTACTGCCGCGGAGAAGAAATTCAGCTGCCCAAACAGTATTCATCTTACAAAGATGTATTTGATGAGAAAGGAGCAGAGACTCTACCTCCTCATAGATCTTATGACTGTCAAATTGATCTAGCCCCAGGTGCGATACTTCCCAACTGTCGAGTATATGCCCTGTCAGAACATGAAAATCAACATTTACGAAAATACCTAGATACATTTTTGGAGAATGGCTTCATTCGCCCCTCTAAGTCTCCCACAGCTTTGCCTTTGTTTTTTGTTCCAAAAGCTAATGGAGAACTTCAAACTTGCATCGACTATAGGGGTTTGAACAAAGTCACCATCAAGAATAAATATCCTTTACCCCTAATTCCGGTCTTATTGGAACAAGTAAAGAGAGCAAATATCTACACGAAGCTTGACCTTCAAGGTGCTTATCATTTGGTCAGAATGAGAGAGGGTAACGAATGGAAAACAGTGTTCAAGACAAGATATGGCCTTTTTGAATACACCGTCATGCCTTTTGGTCTGTGTAATGCTCCAGCAGCATTTCAATTTTTCTTGAATGACGTACTTAGAGAGTACCTCGACATATTTGCCATAGTCTACATCGATGACAGTTTGATCTACTCAGACAATGAAAACGAACATGTCCAACATGTCTAGAAAATTCTTGCAGCCCTTCGAAAACACCATTTATATTGCAAACTAACCAAGTGTGAGTTTCATGTTACCACAGTTGAGTTTTTAGGGGTTATTCTTACCCCTCAAGGTATGGTGATGGCAGAAAAGAAAGTAAAAGCCGTATCTGATTGGCCCACCCCAAAGACTGTTCGTGATGTACAATGCTTCCTGGGTGTTTGCTAATTTTTACCGGAGGTTCATAAATCATTTCTCCCAGACAGTGGCTCCAATCAGTAAGCTACTAAGAAAGAAAGAAAAGTTTGTATGGTCCCCAGAAGCTGATCAAGCCTTCTCGACTTTGAAGGAAGCTTTCTCCACTGCCCCAGTCTTGACTCATCCTGATGCGAATCGACCTTTCATAGTGGAAGCTGATGCTTCCGATGTAGCAATAGGAGCCTGGTCAACTTCATCCTGTAGCTGATATGTCTCGGAAGTTGAACGAAGCCGAACAGAACTATGTCATTGCTGAAAAAGAGCTTCTGGCGATTCGTGACGCCTTTAAAGAATGGAGACATCATTTGTTGGATGCCAAATACACTGTCACAGTATATACTGATCATCCTAATCTTCAATTCATGAGTTCCGCCAGACTTTTGACCCATCGGCAATTACGCTGGATGCTTTTTTTTGCCGAATTTGATTTTGTAGTGACCTTCCGGCCTGGTAAAGATAATCGCAAGGCTGACGCCTTGTACCGTCAAGAGTCTACCACGTTGCCTGCATTTCAAGCCTACCGAGCTATCATTGCTCCTGACAAGGTTCTATGTATCATAAAAATTGAAGATTTCTTTGAAGAAATTCACAACTCTTTCACTGTTGAAAAATGGCAAACATGGGCCAAAGCAGATCCCAAAAGGTCAATCAAGCAAGGTTTACCCTTTCATGATGCTCGTTTGTTCGTACCCACTACCAAACTTCGCAAGATAGTGTTTCATTGGTTGCATGTTATACCTACGGCAGGTCACCCAGGTACTCCTAAAACTCTTGAACTGATCCAACGCTATTTTTGGTGGCCTACCCTAACAAAAGATGTAAAAGTAATGGTAAACAACTGTGAAGTTTGTGCTCGCATTAAAACAAGTCATTCAAAACCAAAAGAGTTGTTACATCCGCTTCCAACCCCAAGTCGTCCATGGGAGCACATTTCTTTAGACTTTATTACCGGTCTGCCAGTGGTTCAACAGCATTCAGTAATTCTGGTGGTAGAAGATAGTCTCACGAAATATGGACATTTCATCGCCTGTAAAAAATTGCCCACTTCTAGTGAATTGGCAACTATTTTACTGAATAGAGTGGTTCGTTATCATGGACTGCCAAAGGTTATTCTCTCCGATCGGGGGTCACAATTTTCCTCCAATTTCTGGAAGACATGGTTTAAAACACTCCAAGTGACATCTACGCTATCTACTAGTCACCATCCTCAAACAGATGGTCAAATGGAGAGACCAAATCCAATTTTGAAACAATACCTACGTGCCTACGCTGAAAAGGCACTTCATTCCTGGACATCTATGCTCTGGTTAGCTGAGTTAGCCTACAATAACTCATTCCACACTTCTATTGGCGTTACACCCTTTTTTAGTTTATTTGGCTATCATCCTGACACCTTGCCCATCACAATTCCTCAAGAAAGTTCTCTTACTCCAGCTGTGTCAGAAACCATTCAGCATTTACATCAAACCCAGAAACTGATTCAACAGCATTTAGAAAAAGCCAAACAAAAATATAAAAGGCATTATGACAAGAAACATTGTGAGGGACCGCAATATCAACCAGGTGACAAAGTGTGGCTTTCCACAAAACATATAGGGGGTTATTCTAACTTTAGAGGAGTGTTAATCCGTCCCAAAAGTGACGGTAAAGTGACGGATATACCACAAGCCGTATTACGAGTTCCATAGGATATAATGGACTCGTAATACGGCTGGTGGTAAATCCGTCACTTTTCCGTCACTTTTAGGACGGATTAACACCTCCTCCAAAGTTAGAATAACCCCCATAAACTTCAAGAAGAAGCACATGTTTAACCCCAAATTCATAGGTCCTTATACTGTCCTTCAGCAAATCAATCCGGTGACCTATAAACTACAATTGCCCAGACCCTTACGGATTCATCCAGTGTTCCACACTTCCCTCTTGAAATAGGCATTCCAAAAGGTCCACCCTCATCCAGCTCCTGTTCTAGTACAAGGGGAAGAAGAATACGAAGTCAAGAAAGTGTTGGATTCGAAACTGAGAGGGCGTAATCTATGGTACTTAATCTCATGGAAAGGTTGTGGTCCTGAAAGTAACTCATTGGTTTCCGCATCTGATGTTCATGCTCCAGTACTTGTGAGACGCTTTCATCGTCTTAATCCAAGTAAACCAGGCCCTAGAGCGCGTCTGGGAGAGGGGAGTGCTGTCAACACCAGAGCAGCACGCGCTCTATTGGCGACAAAAATGAAAAAACCCAGCACTCTCAAAACAACGTAATTTATGCATTGTGCTGATATGTTGTGGTTTAACCTTTTGCATTGCAGACTTCAATCCTGAAAACTTATTTTTAATATGCTTACAAATACTGTTCCTTTGCAATGTATTGCTGCAGGTTTTCAGAGTGTGTTAGGGTGTAGCCCCTTTCCAGGGCCTTCCAGAGACTTTCCCTGCAACATGCATGGGCGTGGTTCTGGGCTGGGCCAAGACTCTATAGAAGAGAGCCAGCCCACCTCCCAGTGCTCACTATTCAGAGGTCCCGGTGCAGAGCAGCAGCTTCTTCCTGAGCTCCTGTCCCGGCGGCCTATTTGGATCTTCCAGTCTTCTGCCCTTCATCCTTCATTGGTGATCATTGTTCCAGGCGGTAAGACGGTGGTTGGACTGTCCCGACACCGTTATTGAGCATTTTCATATTCTTGGTTTAATTCTTAAAAGAGTAACAGATTTCTTGCGAGCTACCATTTCTTGACATTTATATGGTAGTTTACAAATAGGCAAGACGCGCAATTTGTTTCATAAAGGTTTGACTTTGTTATTCATTGCGTGCTACCATTTCTTGACATTGGCATGGTGGCTTAAGAATCGGCAAGATGCGCGATTTGTTTTATGGTGTTTAAACATTGTTGTCCATTGCGCGCTACTATTTCTTGACATTTACATGATGTTTTACGAATTGGCAAGACGTGCAAATCGTTTCATGAGGATTTAACTTTGTTGTTCATTGCACGCTACCATTTCTTGACATTTACATGGTGGCTTAAGAATCGGCAAAAGAAGCGCGATTCGTTTCATTGTACTTTGATCTTGTTATTTATTGTGAGCTGTTATTTCTTGACATTTACATCGTGTTTTACGAATCAGCAAGACGCGCGATTCGATTAATGATGATTTGACTTTGATATTCATTGCATGCTACCATTTCTTGATATTTTACATGGTGACACTTGAATCGGCAAGACGCACGATTCTCTCCTCGAGTTTATTTCATGTTGTTTATTGTATGCCACTATTCTAAGATATTTATTATGTAATATTCGACTTGGCAAGTTATGTGATTTGTTTCCTGAATCCATATTGTGTTATTCATGGTGCACAATCCTTTTATGGTGTTTACTATATATATATATATAAATATCTGCAATATGCGCAATTTATGTTGAAACATTTTAAGAGTACACAGAAGGCCAGAGTTTCTAGATGCAATATTGTATGGTCCTAGTATACATTCTCAAAACAGGATATATATGACTGGTTTAAAATTATTATCCTCCTGGCTTGTGTATATTCTCAGCATGGCCACGCTAGACGAGTTAGTCATGGCTATCACCCAGCTCCAAGCAGAGGTGGTATCATCCAAAGAATTGACAACTAGCTTAGCAAAGAGAGTGAGTCAGTTGCAAGATAAGGTAAAGAAGAAGGAACAAAGTCCCACAGGTGTGTCTTGGCCAGGTACTTCTTCTCAGGCTTCTGGAAGTAATCCGATTTCCCTAAATGTTCCTTCTGCAATTCCTTTAGCTCCCCCAGAATGTTTCTCAGGTGACCCTTTGAAAGCTCAATCTTTCCTGGTTCAAGTGGAACTACACTTCACCTGCAGACCAAATACTTTCCCCGATGCCCAGTCCAAAGTAGCTTTCTTGTTATCATATCTGTCTGGGGATGCAGCTTCTTGGGCAATTCCTCTTGTGCATAAAAATAGTCCCTTGTTGTACAACTGGAGAAATTTTGTTTGTGAATTTGAGAAAGTTTTTGATCGTAGAACTGTAACACAGTCAGCAGATCGTGAATTATTAGATTTACGCCAAGGGAATCAAGACCTAGTGTCGTACTTAGCCAACTTTAACCGGCTGGTTGCCGAGACATCCTGGCCTGATGAAAAACAAGCGGTCTTGTTTTACAAGGGACTCAAAGAGGAACTAAAAGATATCTTAGCGCAAATCGACCCACAACCTACAGACTGTCAAGAATTAATAAATCTTGTCTTGAGACTTGATCATCGTTTAGCAGAATGTAAAGGAACGCGCAAAAAGATTGAAAAATATTCATGGCGCGTTCATGATAACAGAGACTCAAGAACTCCGAATGAAAGA
Source organism: Pleurodeles waltl (assembly GCF_031143425.1). Classification (NCBI taxonomy): domain Eukaryota; kingdom Metazoa; phylum Chordata; class Amphibia; order Caudata; family Salamandridae; genus Pleurodeles; species Pleurodeles waltl. Next base: position 660,013,519 of record NC_090440.1, read on the forward strand.
ACGCCGGAACCGATGGAAATAGGAACCATCAGAAGACCTTTGACCAAAGATGAAAAGGACCTACGCAGAAAAAATTGACAATTTCTTTATTGTGGGCGAAAAGGTCATTTTGCCAAAGATTGTCCAATCAAACCAAAGAACAAGCACGGTCCAGTTCAGAAGGTCGCAGCCAATGCACCAGTCGAGTTGGAAAACTAAAATACCCAAGATGCAGAGAAGGGTTGCTCTTGGGTGTCACCGTGGACCCTTCACAATCTAGACACCTTAAACTGGAAATAAGAGTTCAGGTCAATAAAAAGATCTATTTCAAAAAAGCTGTAGTCGATTCTGGGGCTACTGGGAACTTTGTTGATGTTCAATTGGTTCGTGCATGGGGGATCCCATGTATTGAAAAGAAGACCCCAGAAATCATCCAGGCAGTAGATGGAAAACTCTTGACTGGAGGTCCGGTAACTCTTCAGAATATCCCCTTATCGATGATTTGTGAAGATAAGAATCAAAGAAAGAAACATAAAGAGAAAATCATCCTTGACGTGATCCATGCTTCCCAATATGGGATTATCCTCGGCTTGCCATAGTTAACTCATCACAATCCGGAGATCAATTGGGCAGAACGAAAAATCGTGTTCTCATCTGCGCTATGTAACGAACAATGTCTCCAAAAGATTCAAGTATCAAAAGTTTGCAACTCTTACATAGCTACTGCCGCGGAGAAGAAATTCAGCTGCCCAAACAGTATTCATCTTAAAAAGATGTATTTGATGAGAAAGGAGCAGAGACTCTACCTCCTCATAGATCTTATGACTGTCAAACTGATCTAGCCCCAGGTGCGATACTTCCCAACTGCCGTGTATATGCCCTGTCAGAACATGAAAATCAACATTTACGAAAATACCTACATCAATTTTTGGAGAATGGCTTCATTCGCCCCTCTAAGTCTCCCACAGCTTTGCCTTTGTTTTTTGTTCCAAAAGCTAATGGAGAACTTCAAACTTGCATCGACTATAGGGGTTTGAACAAAGTCACCATCAAGAATAAATATCCTTTACCCCTAATTCCGGTCTTATTGGAACAAGTAAAGAGAGCAAATATCTACACGAAGCTTGACCTTCGAGGTGCTTATCATTTGGTCAGAATGAGAGAGGGTGACGAATGGAAAACAGTGTTCAAGACAAGATATGGCCTTTTTGAATACACCGTCATGCCTTTTGGTCTGTGTAATGCTCCAGCAGCATTTCAATTTTTCTTGAATGACGTACTTAGAGAGTACCTCGACATATTTGCCATAGTCTACATCAATGACATTTTGATCTACTCAGACAATGAAAACGAACATGTCCAACATGTCAAGAAAAGTCTTGCAGCCCTTCGAAAACACCATTTATATTGCAAACTAACCAAGTGTGAGTTTCATGTTACCACAGTTGAGTTTTTAGGGGTTATTCTTACCCCTCAAGGTATGGTGATGGCAGAAAAGAAAGTAAAAGCCGTATCTGATTGGCCCACCCCAAAGACTGTTCGTGATGTACAATGTTTCCTGGGGGTTTGCTAATTTTTACCGGAGGTTCATAAATCATTTCTCCCAGACAGTGGCTCCAATCAGTAAGCTACTAAGAAAGAAAGAAAAGTTTGTATGGTCCCCAGAAGCTGATCAAGCCTTCTCGACTTTGAAGGAAGCTTTCTCCACTGCCCCAGTCTTGACTCATCCTGATGCGAATCGACCTTTTATAGTGGAAGCTGATGCTTCCGATGTAGCAATAGGAGCCTGGTCAACTTCATCCTGTAGCTGATATGTCTCGGAAGTTGAACGAAGCCGAACAGAACTATGTCATTGCTGAAAAAGAGCTTCTGGCGATTTGTGACGCCTTTAAAGAATGGAGACATCATTTGTTGGGTGCCAAATACACTGTCACAGTATATACTGATCATCGTAATCTTCAATTCATGAGTTCCGCCAGACTTTTGACCCATCGGCAATTACTCTGGATGCTTTTTTTTGCCGAATTTGATTTTGTAGTGACCTTCCGGCCTGGTAAAGATAATCGCAAGGCTGACGCCTTGTCCCATCAGGAGTCTACCACGTTGCCTGCATTTCAAGCCTCCTGAGCTATCATTGCTCCTGACAAGGTTCTATGTATCATAAAAACTGAAGATTTCTTTGAAGAAATTCACAACTCTTTCACTGTTGAAAAATGGCAAACATGGGCCAAAAGGTCAATCAAGCAAGGTTTACCCTTTCATGACGCTCGTTTGTTCGTACCCACTACCAAACTTCGCAAGACAGTGTTTCATTGGTTGCATGTTATACCTACGGCAGGTCAGCCAGGTACTCCTAAAACTCTTGAACTGATCCAACGCTATTTTTGGTGGCCTACCCTAACAAAAGATGTAAAAGTAATGGTAAACAACTGTGAAGTTTGTGCTCGCATTAAAACAAGTCATTCAAAACCAAAAGAGTTGTTACATCCACTTCCAACCCCAAGTCGTCCATGGGAGCACATTTCTTTAGACTTTATTACCGGTCTGCCAGTGGTTCAACAGCATTCAGTAATTCTGGTGGTAGTAGATAGTCTCACGAAATATGGACATTTCATCGCCTGTAAAAAATTGCCCACTTCTAGTGAATTTGCAACTATTTTACTGAATAGAGTGGTTCGTTATCATGGACTGCCAAAGGTTATCCTCTCTGATCGGGGGTCACAATTTTCCTCCAATTTCTGGAAGACATGGTTTAAAACACTCCAAGTGACATCTACGCTATCTACTAGTCACCATCCTCAAACAGATGGTCAAATGGAGAGACCAAATCCGATTTTGAAACAATACCTACGTGCCTACGCTGAAAAGGCACTTCATTCCTGGACATCTATGCTCTGGTTAGCTGAGTTAGCCTACAATAACTCATTCCACACTTCTATTGGCGTTACACCCTTTTTTAGTTTATTTGGCTATCATCCTGACACCTTGCCCATCACAATTCGTCAAGAAAGTTCTCTTACTCCAGCTGTGTCAGAAACCATTCAGCATTTACATCAAACCCAGAAACTGATTCAACAGCATTTAGAAAAAGCCAAACAAAAATATAAAAGGCATTATGACAAGAAACATTGTGAGGGACCGCAATATCAACCAGGTGACAAAGTGTGGCTTTCCACAAAACATATAGGGGGTTATTCTAACTTTAGAGGAGTGTTAATCCGTCCCAAAAGTGACGGTAAAGTGACGGATATACCACAAGCCGTATTACGAGTTCCATAGGATATAATGGACTCGTAATACGGCTGGTGGTAAATCCGTCACTTTTCCGTCACTTTTAGGACGGATTAACACCTCCTCCAAAGTTAGAATAACCCCCATAAACTTCAAGAAGAAGCACATGTTTAACCCCAAATTCATAGGTCCTTATACTGTCCTTCAGCAAATCAATCCGGTGACCTATAAACTACAATTGCCCAGACCCTTACGGATTCATCCAGTGTTCCACACTTCCCTCTTGAAATAGGCATTCTAAAAGGTCCACCCTCATCCAGCTCCTGTTCTAGTACAAGGGGAAGAAGAATACGAAGTCAAGATAGTGTTGGATTCGAAACTGAGAGGGCGTAATCTATGGTACTTAATCTCATGGAAAGGTTGTGGTCCTGAAAGTAACTCATTGGTTTCCGCATCTGATGTTCATGCTCCAGTACTTGTGAGACGCTTTCATCGTCTTAATCCAAGTAAACCAGGCCCTAGAGCGCGTCTGGGAGAGGGGAGTGCTGTCAACACCAGAGCAGCACGCGCTCTATTGGCGACAAAAATGAAAAAACCCAGCACTCTCAAAACAACGTAATTTATGCATTGTGCTGATATGTTGTGGTTTAACCTTTTGCATTGCAGACTTCAATCCTGAAAACTTATTTTTAATATGCTTACAAATACTGTTCCTTTGCAATGTATTGCTGCAGGTTTTCAGAGTGTGTTAGGGTGTAGCCCCTTTCCAGGGCCTTCCAGAGACTTTCCCTGCAACATGCATGGGCGTGGTTCTGGGCTGGGCCAAGACTCTATAGAAGAGAGCCAGCCCACCTCCCAGTGCTCACTATTCAGAGGTCCCGGTGCAGAGCAGCAGCTTCTTCCTGAGCTCCTGTCCCGGCGGCCTATTTGGATCTTCCAGTCTTCTGCCCTTCATCCTTCATTGGTGATCATTGTTCCAGGCGGTAAGACGGTGGTTGGACTGTCCCGACACCGTTATTGAGCATTTTCATATTCTTGGTTTAATTCTTAAAAGAGTAACAGATTTCTTGCGAGCTACCATTTCTTGACATTTATATGGTAGTTTACAAATAGGCAAGACGCGCGATTTGTTTCATAAAGGTTTGACTTTGTTATTCATTGCGTGCTACCATTTCTTGACATTGGCATGGTGGCTTAAGAATCGGCAAGATGCGCGATTTGTTTTATGGGGTTTAAACATTGTTGTCCATTGCGCGCTACTATTTCTTGACATTTACATGATGTTTTACGAATTGGCAAGACGTGCAAATCGTTTCATGAGGATTTAACTTTGTTGTTCATTGCACGCTACCATTTCTTGACATTTACATGGTGGCTTAAGAATCGGCAAAAGAAGCGCGATTCGTTTCATTGTACTTTGATCTTGTTATTTATTGTGAGCTGTTATTTCTTGACATTTACATCGTGTTTTACGAATCAGCAAGACGCGCGATTCGATTAATGATGATTTGACTTTGATATTCATTGCATGCTACCATTTCTTGATATTTTACATGGTGACACTTGAATCGGCAAGACGCACGATTCTCTCCTCGAGTTTATTTCATGTTGTTTATTGTATGCCACTATTCTAAGATATTTATTATGTAATATTCGACTTGGCAAGTTATGTGATTTGTTTCCTGAATCCATATTGTGTTATTCATGGTGCACAATCCTTTTATGGTGTTTACTATATATATATATATAAATATCTGCAATATGCGCAATTTATGTTGAAACATTTTAAGAGTACACAGAAGGCCAGAGTTTCTAGATGCAATATTGTATGGTCCTAGTATACATTCTCAAAACAGGATATATATGACTGGTTTAAAATTATTATCCTCCTGGCTTGTGTATATTCTCAGCATGGCCACGCTAGACGAGTTAGTCATGGCTATCACCCAGCTCCAAGCAGAGGTGGTATCATCCAAAGAATTGACAACTAGCTTAGCAAAGAGAGTGAGTCAGTTGCAAGATAAGGTAAAGAAGAAGGAACAAAGTCCCACAGGTGTGTCTTGGCCAGGTACTTCTTCTCAGGCTTCTGGAAGTAATCCGATTTCCCTAAATGTTCCTTCTGCAATTCCTTTAGCTCCCCCAGAATGTTTCTCAGGTGACCCTTTGAAAGCTCAATCTTTCCTGGTTCAAGTGGAACTACACTTCACCTGCAGACCAAATACTTTCCCCGATGCCCAGTCCAAAGTAGCTTTCTTGTTATCATATCTGTCTGGGGATGCAGCTTCTTGGGCAATTCCTCTTGTGCATAAAAATAGTCCCTTGTTGTACAACTGGAGAAATTTTGTTTGTGAATTTGAGAAAGTTTTTGATCGTAGAACTGTAACACAGTCAGCAGATCGTGAATTATTAGATTTACGCCAAGGGAATCAAGACCTAGTGTCGTACTTAGCCAACTTTAACCGGCTGGTTGCCGAGACATCCTGGCCTGATGAAAAACAAGCGGTCTTGTTTTACAAGGGACTCAAAGAGGAACTAAAAGATATCTTAGCGCAAATCGACCCACAACCTACAGACTGTCAAGAATTAATAAATCTTGTCTTGAGACTTGATCATCGTTTAGCAGAACGTAAAGGAACGCGCAAAAAGATTGAAAAATATTCATGGCGCGTTCATGATAACAGAGACTCAAGAACTCCGAATGAAAGAACGCCGGAACCGATGGAAATAGGAACCATCAGAAGACCTTTGACCAAAGATGAAAAGGACCTACGCAGAAAAAATTGACAATTTCTTTATTGTGGGCGAAAAGGTCATTTTGCCAAAGATTGTCCAATCAAACCAAAGAACAAGCACGGTCCAGTTCAGAAGGTCGCAGCCAATGCACCAGTCGAGTTGGAAAACTAAAACACCCAAGATGCAGAGAAGGGTTGCTCTTGGGTGTCACCGTGGACCCTTCACAATCTAGACACCTTAAACTGGAAATAAGAGTTCAGGTCAATAAAAAGATCTATTTCAAAAAAGCTCTAGTCGATTCTGGGGCTACTGGGAACTTTGTTGATGTTCAATTGGTTCGTGCATGGGGGATCCCATGTATTGAAAAGAAGACCCCAGAAATCATCCAGGCAGTAGATGGAAAACTCTTGACTGGAGGTCCGGTAACTCTTCAGAATATCCCCTTATCGATGATTTGTGAAGATAAGAATCAAAGAAAGAAACATAAAGAGAAAATCATCCTTGACGTGATCCATGCTTCCCAATATGGGATTATCCTCGGCTTGCCATAGTTAACTCATCACAATCCGGAGATCAATTGGGCAGAACGAAAAATCGTGTTCTCATCTGCGCTATGTAACGAACAATGTCTCCAAAAGATTCAAGTATCAAAAGTTTGCAACTCTTACATAGCTACTGCCGCGGAGAAGAAATTCAGCTGCCCAAACAGTATTCATCTTAAAAAGATGTATTTGATGAGAAAGGAGCAGAGACTCTACCTCCTCATAGATCTTATGACTGTCAAACTGATCTAGCCCCAGGTGCGATACTTCCCAACTGCCGTGTATATGCCCTGTCAGAACATGAAAATCAACATTTACGAAAATACCTACATCAATTTTTGGAGAATGGCTTCATTCGCCCCTCTAAGTCTCCCACAGCTTTGCCTTTGTTTTTTGTTCCAAAAGCTAATGGAGAACTTCAAACTTGCATCGACTATAGGGGTTTGAACAAAGTCACCATCAAGAATAAATATCCTTTACCCCTAATTCCGGTCTTATTGGAACAAGTAAAGAGAGCAAATATCTACACGAAGCTTGACCTTCGAGGTGCTTATCATTTGGTCAGAATGAGAGAGGGTGACGAATGGAAAACAGTGTTCAAGACAAGATATGGCCTTTTTGAATACACCGTCATGCCTTTTGGTCTGTGTAATGCTCCAGCAGCATTTCAATTTTTCTTGAATGACGTACTTAGAGAGTACCTCGACATATTTGCCATAGTCTACATCAATGACATTTTGATCTACTCAGACAATGAAAACGAACATGTCCAACATGTCAAGAAAAGTCTTGCAGCCCTTCGAAAACACCATTTATATTGCAAACTAACCAAGTGTGAGTTTCATGTTACCACAGTTGAGTTTTTAGGGGTTATTCTTACCCCTCAAGGTATGGTGATGGCAGAAAAGAAAGTAAAAGCCGTATCTGATTGGCCCACCCCAAAGACTGTTCGTGATGTACAATGTTTCCTGGGGGTTTGCTAATTTTTACCGGAGGTTCATAAATCATTTCTCCCAGACAGTGGCTCCAATCAGTAAGCTACTAAGAAAGAAAGAAAAGTTTGTATGGTCCCCAGAAGCTGATCAAGCCTTCTCGACTTTGAAGGAAGCTTTCTCCACTGCCCCAGTCTTGACTCATCCTGATGCGAATCGACCTTTCATAGTGGAAGCTGATGCTTCCGATGTAGCAATAGGAGCCTGGTCAACTTCATCCTGTAGCTGATATGTCTCGGAAGTTGAACGAAGCCGAACAGAACTATGTCATTGCTGAAAAAGAGCTTCTGGCGATTTGTGACGCCTTTAAAGAATGGAGACATCATTTGTTGGGTGCCAAATACACTGTCACAGTATATACTGATCATCGTAATCTTCAATTCATGAGTTCCGCCAGACTTTTGACCCATCGGCAATTACGCTGGATGCTTTTTTTTGCCGAATTTGATTTTGTAGTGACCTTCCGGCCTGGTAAAGATAATCGCAAGGCTGACGCCTTGTCCCATCAAGAGTCTACCACGTTGCCTGCATTTCAAGCCTCCTGAGCTATCATTGCTCCTGACAAGGTTCTATGTATCATAAAAACTGAAGATTTCTTTGAAGAAATTCACAACTCTTTCACTGTTGAAAAATGGCAAACATGGGCCAAAAGGTCAATCAAGCAAGGTTTACCCTTTCATGACGCTCGTTTGTTCGTACCCACTACCAAACTTCGCAAGACAGTGTTTCATTGGTTGCATGTTATACCTACGGCAGGTCACCCAGGTACTCCTAAAACTCTTGAACTGATCCAACGCTATTTTTGGTGGCCTACCCTAACAAAAGATGTAAAAGTAATGGTAAACAACTGTGAAGTTTGTGCTCGCATTAAAACAAGTCATTCAAAACCAAAAGAGTTGTTACATCCACTTCCAACCCCAAGTCGTCCATGGGAGCACATTTCTTTAGACTTTATTACCGGTCTGACAGTGGTTCAACAGCACTCAGTAATTCTGGTGGTAGTAGATAGTCTCACGAAATATGGACATTTCATCGCCTGTAAAAAATTGCCCACTTCTAGTGAATTGGCAACTATTTTACTGAATAGAGTGGTTCGTTATCATGGACTGCCAAAGGTTATCCTCTCCGATCGGGGTCACAATTTTCCTCCAATTTCTGGAAGACATGGTTTAAAACACTCCAAGTGACATCTACGCTATCTACTAGTCACCATCCTCAAACAGATGGTCAAGCGGAGAGACTAAATCTGATTTTGAAACAATACCTACGTGCCTACGCTGAAAAGGCACTTCATTCCTGGACATCTATGCTCTGGTTAGCTGAGTTAGCTTACAATAACTCATTCCAGACTTCTATTGGCGTTACACCCTGTAGCCGGGCGATCCCGGCTACGAACAACTCGGATGACGTATCGGACGGGGCCGATACGTCATTTCCGCGTCTTCCCGTTGCCGGGGAGACGCGGCGAGAGCGAGGCAGGCGGGACAGCGTTTCCCGGGAAGCGAGGTCAGTTTCCCAGGCTGGAGAGAGTAAAGGGGCAGAGACGCTGCGGAGAAGGAGAGGAGAAATGAACACGGAGACGGAGACCGGGAGAAACGAGGAGCGCGAGGAGGAACGGAGGGACAGGAGGAGAGAAGCAGACGAGGAACAGGAGGAGGGAGAGAGGGCAGAAGAGCACCAGAGCCTGGAGAAAGGGGACCATCAGGAGGACCACTACCAAGCCAGCCACGACCCTGGAGGGTCGTGGCTAAACAAGGTACGGTCCTTGTGGACAAAAAGAAGGGAAATAAGTAAACAAGGGACTGGGGAGGGGTCATAGAGGAGGGTTGGAAAGGGAGGTAGAAGGAAGGGCACTACAACTATCACATCAGTGACACGTATTTTTTTTCACTAAGAATAGATGTGGTCACACCATTCCCTAAAACTCCTCACCGGCACCAACCCCCTCCTTTTGTGTTTACCGATTTCCCCAGTCCAGAGATAATAGAGAGAGAGGAGAACCCCAATTAGACAACAATACTTACCTTAGCGTTTTCCCTTCTGTTTTCGGTATTTCCCTGGATTCCTACGAGCGAGCAAGACAGATGGGTCACCTGTAAGACAAGAAGTTCAACCATAAAATCATCAATCTGGGAAAAGATACGAAAGAAGAACAGAACGAAGGAGAAAGACAGTCGCCCTTGTTGTTTTGTTAAAATACCTTATTTCCCGTATAATTAAAAATAAACCACTCACCACTCCCAAAACAACGCTTCAGTGGTCTTCATACTGTTCGACCTGCCACAGTGGTGTCAGAAGTGGGATCTTGACCCGTGAGGCCTCCTCGCAGTAATCGAACAGTATAACAATGAGTGACAAACCCTCGTTGGAAGATATGATAAAGCAATTGGCCGAAGGCCAACGCCATCTACAGCTGGTGTGGGAGGCACACCAGCGAGAAGCTAAAGAGGACAGGGAAGCCTTACAGTCGGCTTTGAAAAGTCAGACGACCATCCTTGCGAATAATCAACTGGTCCATGAGACGGCCATGAAAAAATTGACGGAGACCATTGCTAGTAGTAAGGTTCACCCCAATGTTCCCAGTTCCGTGTTACAGAAATATCAAGATGGAGAAGACCCCGAAGCCTTTTTTACTAATTTTGAGAGAGTGGCGTCATCCGCCCAATGGCCTGAGGATAGATGGGGTCAGTATGTCGCCCCCTTACTTACAGGTATCTTACAAGCAGCCTATCAAGCAGCAAACCCGGGTGGAACCACGCCGTACCAAGAGATAAAGACTAGTATCTTAGAACGTGTGGGACATGACACTGAATACTATAGGGTTAAATTTAGAAAAATCAAATGGGGACTGAATGAAGATCCCCGAACCTTTTATTATCGGGTAAAGGATTTGGCATTGAAATGTTTGGGTTCTTCCGGAAATAGTAGGGAGGAAGTGATACAAACAATTGTCCTTGAACAATATCTAGAGTCCCTGCCTACCACCACAAAACACTGGATCCATCAACATCCAAAGGTGACTACTGACATGGCAATTGACCTAGCATGTGCCTATCATCGCTCAACCGATGTAAGAAGTATATCACCCCGACCCAGCCTAAAGCCAGGGCCTTCCAATCCTAAAACCACGCCAAGAAACCTTTCAGAGGAACCAGTTCCCCACAGACTGATTGACCATCCACCGATAGCCGGTCCCCAATGTTACAACTGTGGGGAATGGGGCCACATTTCCCGAGTATGCCCCAGAAAACAGGATAGTAGTGAGCCAATGGAAATCGGAGTTACTAGGCGACGGGTACTGTGTACCGGAAGAGGTAACCAGAAGTTTAAACAGATTCTGAAAGTCAACGGGAAAACAGTATGGGCCCTTATTGATTCAGGGTGTAGCCAGTCGGTGGTAAGAAAAGACATAGTAACCATAGTAGATAAAGGAACAGAGCGATGGGTGAATATTTGTTGTATTCACGGAGATAAAGAGCAATACCCTTTACATGAAATAACAGTAGAATGGGGAACACACCGGGATGTCCTACCGATGGGTATAATGACAGATCTGATTGAGGAGTGTATCATTGGAACTGATTATGAACATTTCCAAGAAATACTGGATTATGTTCGACAACCCAAACTGGCACAAGATTGGTGGAAAGACGCTCCTTTTTCTGATAGCATTATAGAAAGCCCCACAATCTGTAGGAAGTTATCACGCAGAGAGAAACGAATAGAAAAATTGAGTTACCTGGGAAAAGAGATAACAGGACAGAGCACAGGCCTTATTGCAGAAACCCATGAAGTCCCTGTCAGTTTTCCCCATCAACAAAGAGAAGATCCTTCTCTCGCCCACGCCTGGAAGTCGGCCAGAGAAGAAGAAACCGAAGAGGTGGGTCCCTACTTCCTCATTAAGAAAAACCTTTTATACCGGATAACCACTACTGGTACCGGGGAACATAAACAACAATTAGTGGTACCCGATCATTATAGAAATCAGGTCCTAACGATGGCTCATTGTCAACCCGGTGGGGGTCATTATGGGAGGGAAAAAACAGAAGAATATCTCCTTAGACGGTTCTATTGGCCGGGAGTTTTCGCCCACATACGTAAATATTGTTCCCAATGTCCCAGGTGCCAACTCACTGAACCCGGTAGACCTAAGAAAGCACCACTGATGCCCCTACCCATCATAGACATTCCGTTCAGTAGGATAGGAATGGACCTGATTGGGCCTGTAGTACCATCCACAAAGGGTCACACATATATCCTAGTCATGGTTGACTATGCCACACGATACCCTGAGGCCGTTCCATTAAAAAGTATGACAACCAAAACAGTGGCCCAAGCAATGATAAACATTTTTTCTCGAGTTGGGTTCCCGCATGAAATACTCACCGACCAGGGAACTCCTTTTATGTCTACTCTCATGAAGCAAGTATGTAAGACCTTGGGTATTTCCCAAATCCGTACGTCGGTATACCATCCCCAGACGGATGGACTAGTGGAACGATTTAACCGAACAATAAAAACCTTACTGAAAAAATTAATGGAAGAGTCAGGGAGAGACTGGGATCAAAAATTACCCTTAGTGTTATACGCTATTCGAACGCATGAACAGTCCTCTACAGGTCACAGCCCATTTGAGCTTGTGTTCGGAAGACAGCCGAGATCTCTTCTTGACATGGCCATTGAAACATGGGAGGAAGAGGCAGAAGAAGGAGGAAGGCCCCTTCTAGAATATGCCCACAATTTAAGGTCTCAGCTACAAGGTCTATGGGACACGGTCAAAGTGAATATGGAACAAGCTCAAAACACTCAAAAACAATATTATGACCGAGGGAGTAAGTTAAGGGTTTTACAACCAGGAGATCAGGTTTTAATAATGCGTCCAACATCAGAACAAAAACTAATCGCCAAATGGCAGGGTCCCTATAAGATAATAAGAGCAGTTTCTCCTGTCACCTACCTGGTTGCACTATCGAATACTCCCCAGAAATCACAGATTTATCATATAAATCTCCTTAAAAAATGGGAAGAACCAGACAACTCGAACACTTCCGGAGTGTTAGCAGGATTCCTATATCCTAGTAACAATTTAAGTATTGAGTTCTGTCCAACCGAACACAGCAATGAGGAAGGGCTACCCGCAGTAAATGAAACATTAACCAGATCAGAGAAGGAACAGGTATACAGCTTACTAGAACACTTCCGGGATTTTTTTTCAGTATTACCGGGTAAAACCATCTTGATAACCCATAAAATAAGAACTACACCAGGGAAAATTGTGAGGTTACGGCCGTATCGTATTCCTGAGGTGAGGAAACAGATTATGGAAGCTGAAATACAGAAAATGTTAGAACAAGGAGTGATTGAACCATCAAATAGTCCCTGGTGCTCCCCGGTTGTTCTGGTGCCAAAACCCGATGGTACTATTAGATTCTGTATTGATTTCAGGAAGCTTAACGAAAACTCCATGTTTGACACATATCCTATACCCAGAGTTGATGACGTATTAGAGAAACTAGGAAAAGCCAAATATATGTCCACCTTAGATTTGACAAAAGGGTATTGGCAGATTCCCTTAGCCACAGAGGATAAAGAGAAAACAGCTTTTGCCACTCAGCCCGGTCTTTATCAGTTCACTGTGCTACCATTTGGTCTCCATGGAGCACCAGCTACATTCCAACGGTTAATGGATAAACTCTTAAACCCCTTTCAGTCTTTTGCAGCAGCCTACCTAGACGATGTAGTGATTTTTAGCGAAACCTGGAACGATCATCTAAAACATTTACACCAGGTTTTTCACACTCTCACCACCGCTGGATTAACTGCCAATCCTAAAAAGTGCGTCATAGGAACACCTGACATATCATACTTGGGCTACAAAATTAGTCAAGGGAGCCTAAAACCTCAAACAAAAAAAGTAGATGCCATTCTAAATGCACCTAAACCGACAACAAAGAAAGATTTACACTCATTCCTAGGGTTGGTAGGTTACTATAGAAGGTTCATACCTGACTATTCTACCCTGGCCGCCCCTCTAACGGACCTTCTGTCTAAATCCCATCCTAATAGGCTAGCCCCTTTTTCGGATCAACAGAAAGACAGCTTTGAACAACTGAAGTCCTATCTGACAAAAGACCCGATACTCCGGTGCCCGGATTTTTCGAAACCTTTTCATCTATATACTGATGCCTCAGATGTGGGTTTAGGGGGAGTACTGGCCCAACCCGACGGGGAAGGTAGGGATCATCCGGTAGTATACGTCAGTAGGAAACTGTTTCCCCGGGAACAGCACTATCCAACGATTGAAAAGGAATGTTTGGCCATTAAATGGGCCGTGGATACCTTACAATATTACCTTCTAGGCCGACCCTTTATACTTTTTACGGATCATGCTCCCCTCACGTGGTTATCTGCTCATAAGGATACCAATTCACGGATTTTAAGATGGTTCCTTGAACTGCAACCATTTTCATTTCAGGTCCGTCACATACCAGGACACCAACAGGCCCCAGCTGACTATTTATCTCGATTCCCGGACTCTGCTACGGTCCTCGAGCAGGACCTTTCATGGGGAGAGGTGTGTAGCCGGGCGATCCCGGCTACGAACAACTCGGATGACGTATCGGACAGGGCCGATACGTCATTTCCGCGTCTTCCCGTTGCCGGGGAGACGCGGCGAGAGCGAGGCAGGCGGGACAGCGTTTCCCGGGAAACGAGGTCAGTTTCCTGGGCTGGAGAGAGTAAAGGGGCAGAGACGCTGCGGAGAAGGAGAGGAGAAACGAACACGGAGACGGAGACCGGGAGAAACGAGGAGCGTGAGGAGGAATGAAGGGACAGGAGGAGAGAAGCAGACGAGGAGCAGGAGGAGGGAGAGAGGGCAGAAGAGCACCAGAGCCTGGAGAAAGGGGACCATCAGGAGGACCACTACCAAGCCAGCCACGACTCTGGAGGGTCGTGGCTAAACAAGGTACGGTCCTTGTGGACAAAAAGAAGGGAAATAAGTAAACCAGGGACTGGGGAGGGGTCATAGAGGATGGTTGGAAAGGGAGGTAGAAGGAAGGGCACTACAACTATCACATCAGTGACACATATTTTTTTTCACTAAGAATAGATGTGGTCACACCATTCCCTAAAACTCCTCACCGGCACCAACCCCCTCCTTTTGTGTTTACCGATTTCCCCAGTCCAGAGATAATAGAGAGAGAGGAGAACCCCAATTAGACAACAATACTTACCTTAGCGTTTTCCCTTCTGTTTTCGGTATTTCCCTGGATTCCTACGAGCGAGCAAGACAGATGGGTCACCTGTAAGACAAGAAGTTCAACCATAAAATCATCAATCTGGGAAAAGATACGAAAGAAGAACAGAACGAAGGAGAAAGACAGTCGCCCTTGTTGTTTTGTTAAAATACCTTATTTCCCGTATAATTAAAAATAAACCACTCACCACTCCCAAAACAACGCTTCAGTGGTCTTCATACTGTTCGACCTGCCACACACCCTTTTTTAGTTTATTTGGCTATCATCCTGACACCTTGCCCATCACAATTCCTCAAGAAAGTTCTCTTACTCCAGCTGTGTCAGAAACCATTCAGCATTTACATCAAACCCAGAAACTGATTCAACAGCATTTAGAAAAAGCCAAACAAAATGATGAAAGGCATTATGACAAGAAACATTGTGAGGGACCGCAATATCAACCAGGTGACAAAGTGTGGCTTTCCACTAAACATATAGACTTCAAGAAGAAGCACATGTTTAACCCCAAATTAATAGGTCCTTATACTGTCCTTCAGCAAATCAATCCGGTGACCTATAAACTACAATTGCCCAGACCCTTACGGATTCATCCAGTGTTCCACACTTCCCTCTTGAAATAGGCATTCCAAAAGGTCCACCCTCATCCAGCTCCTGTTCTAGTACAAGGGGAAGAAGAATACGAAGTCAAGAAAGTGTTGGATTCGAAACTGAGAGGGCGTAATCTATGGTACTTAATCTCATGGAAAGGTTGTGGTCCTGAAAGTAACTCATGAGTTTCCGCATCTGATGTTCATGCTCCAGTACTTGTGAGACGCTTTCATCGTCTTAATCCAAGTAAACCAGGCCCTAGAGCGCACCTGGGAGAGGGGAGTACTGTCAACACCAGAGCAGCACGCGCTCTATTGGCGACAAAAATGAAAAAACCTAGCACTCTCAAAACAACGTAATTTATGCATTGTGCTGATATGTTGTGGTTTAACCTTTTGCATTGCAGACTTCAATCCTGAAAACTTATTTTTAATATGCTTACAAATACTGTTCCTTTGCAATGTATTGCTGCAGGTTTTCAGAGTGTGTTAGGGTGTGGCCCCTTTCCAGGGCCTTCCAGAGACTTTCCCTGCAACATGCATGGGCGTGGTTCTGGGCTGGGCCAAGACTCTGTAGAAGAGAGCCAGCCAACCTCTCAGTGCTCACTATTCAGAGGTCCCGGTGCAGAGCAGCAGCTTCTTCCTGAGCTCCTGTCCCGGCGGCCTATTTGGATCTTCCAGTCTTCTGCCCTTCATCCTTCATTGGTGATCATTGTTCCAGGCGGTAAGATGGTGGTTGGACTGTCCCGACACCGTTATTGAGCATTTTCATATTCTTGGTTTAATTCTTAAAAGAGTAACAGATTTCTTGCGAGCTACCATTTCTTGACATTTATATGGTAGTTTACAAATAGGCAAGATGCGCGATTTGTTTCATAAAGGTTTGACTTTGTTATTCATTGCGTGCTACCATTTCTTGACATTGGCATGGTGGCTTAAGAATCGGCAAGACGCGCGATTTGTTTTATGGTGTTTAAACATTGTTGTCCATTGCGCGCTACTATTTCTTAATATTTACATGATGTTTTACGAATTGGCAAGACGTGCAAATCGTTTCATGAGGATTTAACTTTGTTGTTCATTGCACGCTACCATTTCTTGACATTTACATGGTGGCTTAAGAATCGGCAAAAGAAGCGCGATTCGTTTCATTGTACTTTGATCTTGTTATTTATTGTGAGCTGTTATTTCTTGACATTTACATCGTGTTTTACGAATCAGCAAGACGCGCGATTCAATTAATGATGATTTGACTTTGATATTCATTGCGTGCTACCATTTCTTGATATTTTACATGGTGACACTTGAATCGGCAAGACGCACGATTCTCTCCTCAAGTTTATTTAATGTTGTTTATTGTATGCCACTATTCTAAGATATTTATTATGTAATATTCGAGTTGGCAAGTTATGTGATTTGTTTCCTGAAACCATATTGTGTTATTCATGGTGCACAATCCTTTTATGGTGTTTACTATATATATATATATATATATATATATATATATATATATATATATATATCTGCAATATGCGCAATTTATGTTGAAACATTTTAAGAGTACACAGAAGGCCAGAGTTTCTAGATGCAATATTGCGTGGTCCTAGTATACATTCTCAAAACAGGATATATATGACTGGTTTAAAATTATTATCCTCCTGGCTTCTGTATATTCTCAGCATGGCCACGCTAGACGAGTTAGCCATGGCTATCACCCAGCTCCAAGCAGAGGTGGTATCATCCAAACAATTGACAACTAGCTTAGCAGAGAGAGTGAGTCAGTTGCAAAATAAGGTAGAGAAGAAGGAACAAAGTCCCACAGGTGTGTCTTGGCCAGGTACTTCTTCTCAGGCTTCTGGAAGTAATCCGATTTCCCTAAATGTTCCTTCTGCAATTCCTTTAGCTCCCCCAGAACGTTTCTCAGGTGACCCTTTGAAAGCGCAATCTTTCCTGGTTCAAGTGGAACTACACTTCACCTGCAGACCAAATACTTTCCCCGATGCCCAGTCCAAAGTAGCTTTCTTGTTATCATATCTGTCTGGGGATGCAGCTACTTGGGCAATTCCTCTTGTGCGTAAAAATAGTCCCTTGTTGTACAACTGGAGAAATTTTGTTTGTGAATTTGAGAAAGTTTTTGATCGTAGAACTGTAACACAGTCAGCAGATCGTGAATTATTAGATTTACGCCAAGGGAACCAAGACCTAGTGTCGTACTTAGCCAACTTTAACCGGCTGGTTGCCGAGACATCCTGGCCTGATGAAAAACAAGCGGTCTTGTTTTACAAGGGACTCAAAGAGGAACTAAAAGATATCTTAGCGCAAATCGACCCACAACCTACAGACTGTCAAGAATTAATAAATCTTGTCTTGAGACTTGATCATCGTTTAGCAGAACGTAAAGGAACGCGCAAAAAGATTGAAAAATATTCATGGCGCGTTCATGATAACAGAGACTCAAGAACTCCGAATGAAAGAACGCCGGAACCGATGGAAATAGGAACCATCAGAAGACCTTTGACCAAAGATGAAAAGGACCTACGCAGAAAAAATTGACAATGTCTTTATTGTGGGCGAAAAGGTCATTTTGCCAAAGATTGTCCAATCAAACCAAAGAACAAGCACGGTCCAGTTCAGAAGGTCGCAGCCAATGCACCAGTCGAGTTGGAAAACTAAAACACCCAAGATGCAGAGAAGGGTTGCTCTTGGGTGTCACCGTGGACCCTTCACAATCTAGACACCTTAAACTGGAAATAAGAGTTCAGGTCAATAAAAAGATCTATTTCAAAAAAGCTCTAGTCGATTCTGGGGCTACTGGGAACTTTGTTGATGTTCAATTGGTTCGTGCATGGGGGATCCCATGTATTGAAAAGAAGCCCCCAGAAATCATCCAGGCAGTAGATGGAAAACTCTTGACTGGAGGTCCGGTAACTCTTCAGACTATCCCCTTATCGATGATTTGTGAAGATAAGAATCAAAGAAAGAAACATAAAGAGAAAATCATCCTTGACGTGATTCATGCTCCCCAATATGGGATTATCCTCGGCTTGCCATAGTTAACTCATCACAATCCGGAGATCAATTGGGCAGAACGAAAAATCGTGTTCTCATCTGCGCTATGTAACGAACAATGTCTCCAAAAGATTCAAGTATCAAAAGTTTGCAACTCTTACATAGCTACTGCCGCGGAGAAGAAATTCAGCTGCCCAAACAGTATTCATCTTACAAAGATGTATTTGATGAGAAAGGAGCAGAGACTCTACCTCCTCATAGATCTTATGACTGTCAAATTGATCTAGCCCCAGGTGCGATACTTCCCAACTGTCGTGTATATGCCCTGTCAGAACATGAAAATCAACATTTACGAAAATACCTAGATACATTTTTGGAGAATGGCTTCATTCGTCCCTCTAAGTCTCCCACAGCTTTGCCTTTGTTTTTTGTTCCAAAAGCTAATGGAGAACTTCAAACTTGCATCGACTATAGGGGTTTGAACAAAGTCACCATCAAGAATAAATATCCTTTACCCCTAATTCCGGTCTTATTGGAACAAGTAAAGAGAGCAAATATCTACACGAAGCTTGACCTTCGAGGTGCTTATCATTTGGTCAGAATGAGAGAGGGTAACGAATGGAAAACAGTGTTCAAGACAAGATATGGCCTTTTTGAATACACCGTCATGCCTTTTGGTCTGTGTAATGCTCCAGCAGCATTTCAATTTTTCTTGAATGACGTACTTAGAGAGTACCTCAACATATTTGCCATAGTCTACATCGATGACATTTTGATCTACTCAGACAATGAAAACGAACATGTCCAACATGTCTAGAAAATTCTTGTAGCCCTTCGAAAACACCATTTATATTGCAAACTAACCAAGTGTGAGTTTCATGTTACCACAGTTGAGTTTTTAGGGGTTATTCTTACCCCTCAAGGTATGGTGATGGCAGAAAAGAAAGTAAAAGCCGTATCTGATTGGCCCACCCCAAAGACTGTTCGTGATGTACAATGCTTCCTGGGTGTTTGCTAATTTTTACCGGAGGTTCATAAATCATTTCTCCCAGACAGTGGCTCCAATCAGTAAGCTACTAAGAAAGAAAGAAAAGTTTGTATGGTCCCCAGAAGCTGATCAAGCCTTCTCGACTTTGAAGGAAGCTTTCTCCACTGCCCCAGTCTTGACTCATCCTGATGCAAATCGACCTTTCATAGTGGAAGCTGATGCTTCCGATGTAGCAATAGGAGCCTGGTCAACTTCATCCTGTAGCTGATATGTCTCGGAAGTTGAACGAAGCCGAACAGAACTATGTCATTGCTGAAAAAGAGCTTCTGGCGATTCGTGACGCCTTTAAAGAATGGAGACATCATTTGTTGGATGCCAAATACACTGTCACAGTATATACTGATCATCCTAATCTTCAATTCATGAGTTCCGCCAGACTTTTGACCCATCGGCAATTACGCTGGATGCTTTTTTTTGCCGAATTTGATTTTGTAGTGACCTTCCGGCCTGGTAAAGATAATCGCAAGGCTAACGCCTTGTCCCGTCAAGAGTCTACCACGTTGCCTGCATTTCAAGCCTACCGAGCTATCATTGCTCCTGACAAGGTTCTATGTATCATAAAAATTGAAGATTTCTTTGAAGAAATTCACAACTCTTTCACTGTTGAAAAATGGCAAACATGGGCGAAAGCAGATCCCAAAAGGTCAATCAAGCAAGGTTTACCCTTTCATGACGCTCGTTTGTTCGTACCCACTACCAAACTTCGCAAGATAGTGTTTCATTGGTTGCATGTTATACCTACGGCAGGTCACCCAGGTGCTCCTAAAACTCTTGAACTGATCCAACGCTATTTTTGGTGGCCTACCCTAACAAAAGATGTAAAAGTAATGGTAAACAACTGTGAAGTTTGTGCTCGCATTAAAACAAGTCATTCAAAACCAAAAGAGTTGTTACATCCGCTTCCAACCCCAAGTCGTCCATGGGAGCACATTTCTTTAGACTTTATTACCGGTCTGCCAGTGGTTCAACAGCATTCAGTAATTCTGGTGGTAGAAGATAGTCTCACGAAATATGGACATTTCATCGCCTGTAAAAAATTGCCCACTTCTAGTGAATTGGCAACTATTTTACTGAATAGAGTGGTTCGTTATCATGGACTGCCAAAGGTTATTCTC
The DNA here is from genome assembly GCF_031143425.1 of Pleurodeles waltl. Classification (NCBI taxonomy): domain Eukaryota; kingdom Metazoa; phylum Chordata; class Amphibia; order Caudata; family Salamandridae; genus Pleurodeles; species Pleurodeles waltl. Next base: position 660,034,011 of record NC_090440.1, read on the forward strand.
TCCGATCGGGGGTCACAATTTTCCTCCAATTTCTGGAAGACATGGTTTAAAACACTCCAAGTGACATCTACGCTATCTACTAGTCACCATCCTCAAACAGATGGTCAAACGGAGAGACTAAATCCGATTTTGAAACAATACCTACGTGCCTACGCTGAAAAGGCACTTCATTCCTGGACATCTATGCTCTGGTTAGCTGAGTTAGCTTACAATAACTCATTCCACACTTCTATTGGCGTTACACCCTTTTTTAGTTTATTTGGCTATCATCCTGACACCTTGCCCATCACAATTCCTCAAGAAAGTTCTCTTACTCCAGCTGTGTCAGAAACCATTCAGCATTTACATCAAACCCAGAAACTGATTCAACAGCATTTAGAAAAAGCCAAACAAAAATATAAAAGGCATTATGACAAGAAACATTGTGAGGGACCGCAATATCAACCAGGTGACAAAGTGTGGCTTTCCACAAAACATATAGGGGGTTATTCTAACTTTGGAGGAGTGTTAATCCATCCCAAAAGTGACGGTAAAGTGACGGATATACCACCAGCTGTATTACGAGTTCCATAGGATATAATGGACTCGTAATACGGCTGGTGGTAAATCCGTCACTTTTCCGTCACTTTTAGGACGGATTAACACCTCCTCCAAAGTTAGAATAACCCCCATAGACTTCAAGAAGAAGCACATGTTTAACCCCAAATTCATAGGTCCTTATACTGTCCTTCAGCAAATCAATCCGGTGACCTATAAACTACAATTGCCCAGACCCTTACGGATTCATCCAGTGTTCCACACTTCCCTCTTGAAATAGGCATTCCAAAAGGTCCACCCTCATCCAGCTCCTGTTCTAGTACAAGGGGAAGAAGAATACGAAGTCAAGAAACTGTTGGATTCGAAACTGAGAGGGCGTAATCTATGGTACTTAATCTCATGGAAAGGTTGTGGTCCTGAAAGTAACTCATTGGTTTCCGCATCTGATGTTCATGCTCCAGTACTTGTGAGACGCTTTCATCATCTTAATCCAAGTAAACCAGGCCCTAGAGCGCGTCTGGGAGAGGGGAGTGCTGTCAACACCAGAGCAGCACGCGCTCTATTGGTGACAAAAATGAAAAAACCCAGCACTCTCAAAACAACGTAATTTATGCATTGTGCTGATATGTTGTGGTTTAACCTTTTGCATTGCAGACTTCAATCCTGAAAACTTATTTTTAATATGCTTACAAATACTGTTCCTTTGCAATGTATTGCTGCAGGTTTTCAGAGTGTGTTAGGGTGTAGCCCCTTTCCAGGGCCTTCCAGAGACTTTCCCTGCAACATGCATGGGCGTGGTTCTGGGCTGGGCCAAGACTCTATAGAAGAGAGCCAGCCCACCTCCCAGTGCTCACTATTCAGAGGTCCCGGTGCAGAGCAGCAGCTTCTTCCTGAGCTCCTGTCCCGGCGGCCTATTTGGATCTTCCAGTCTTCTGCCCTTCATCCTTCATTGGTGATCATTGTTCCAGGCGGTAAGACGGTGGTTGGACTGTCCCGACACCGTTATTGAGCATTTTCATATTCTTGGTTTAATTCTTAAAAGAGTAACAGATTTCTTGCGAGCTACCATTTCTTGACATTTATATGGTAGTTTACAAATAGGCAAGACACGCGATTTGTTTCATAAAGGTTTGACTTTGTTATTCATTGCGTGCTACCATTTCTTGACATTGGCATGGTGGCTTAAGAATCGGCAAGATGCGCGATTTGTTTTATGGTGTTTAAACATTGTTGTCCATTGCGCGCTACTATTTCTTGACATTTACATGATGTTTTACGAATTGGCAAGACGTGCAAATCGTTTCATGAGGATTTAACTTTGTTGTTCATTGCACGCTACCATTTCTTGACATTTACATGGTGGCTTAAGAATCGGCAAAAGAAGCGCGATTCGTTTCATTGTACTTTGATCTTGTTATTTATTGTGAGCTGTTATTTCTTGACATTTACATCGTGTTTTACGAATCAGCAAGACGCGCGATTCGATTAATGATGATTTGACTTTGATATTCATTGCGTGCTACCATTTCTTGATATTTTACATGGTGACACTTGAATCGGCAAGACGCACGATTCTCTCCTCGAGTTTATTTCATGTTGTTTATTGTATGCCACTATTCTAAGATATTTATTATGTAATATTCGACTTGCAAGTTATGTGATTTGTTTCCTGAATCCATATTGTGTTATTCATGGTGCACAATCCTTTTATGGTGTTTACTATATATATATATATATATATATAAATATCTGCAATATGCGCAATTTATGTTGAAACATTTTAAGAGTACACAGAAGGCCAGAGTTTCTAGATGCAATATTGCGTGGTCCTAGTATACATTCTCAAAACAGGATATATATGACTGGTTTAAAATTATTATCCTCCTGGCTTGTGTATATTCTCAGCATGGCCACGCTAGACGAGTTAGTCATGGCTATCACCCAGCTCCAAGCAGAGGTGGTATCATCCAAAGAATTGACAACTAGCTTAGCAGAGAGAGTGAGTCAGTTGCAAAATAAGGTAGAGAAGAAGGAACAAAGTCCCACAGGTGTGTCTTGGCCAGGTACTTCTTCTCAGGCTTCTGGAAGTAATCCGATTTCCCTAAATGTTACTTTTGCAATTCCTTTAGCTCCCCCAGAACGTTTCTCAGGTGACCCTTTGAAAGCTCAATCTTTCCTGGTTCAAGTGGAACTACACTTCACCTGCAGACCAAATACTTTCCCCGATGCCCAGTCCAAAGTAGCTTTCTTGTTATCATATCTGTCTGGGGATGCAGCTACTTGGGCAATTCCTCTTGTGCGTAAAAATAGTCCCTTGTTGTACAACTGGAGAAATTTTGTTTGTGAATTTGAGAAAGTTTTTGATCGTAGAACTGTAACACAGTCAGCAGATCGTGAATTATTAGATTTACGCCAAGGGAATCAAGACCTAGTGTCGTACTTAGCCAACTTTAACCGGCTGGTTGCTGAGACATCCTGGCCTGATGAAAAACAAGCGGTCTTGTTTTACAAGGGACTCAAAGAGGAACTAAAAGATATCTTAGCGCAAATCGACCCACAACCTACAGACTGTCAAGAATTAATAAATCTTGTCTTGAGACTTGATCATCGTTTAGCAGAACGTAAAGGAACGCGCAAAAAGATTGAAAAATATTCATGGCGCGTTCATGATAACAGAGACTCAAGAACTCCGAATGAAAGAACGCCGGAACCGATGGAAATAGGAACCATCAGAAGACCTTTGACCAAAGATGAAAAGGACCTACGCAGAAAAAATTGACAATGTCTTTATTGTGGGCGAAAAGGTCATTTTGCCAAAGATTGTCCAATCAAACCAAAGAACAAGCACGGTCCAGTTCAGAAGGTCGCAGCCAATGCACCAGTCGAGTTGGAAAACTAAAACACCCAAGATGCAGAGAAGGGTTGCTCTTTGGTATCACCGTGGACCCTTCACAATCTAGACACCTTAAACTGGAAATAAGAGTTCAGGTCAATAAAAAGATCTATTTCAAAAAAGCTCTAGTCGATTCTGGGGCTACTGGGAACTTTGTTGATGTTCAATTGGTTCGTGCATGGGGGATCCCATGTATTGAAAAGAAGACCCCAGAAATCATCCAGGCAGTAGATGGAAAACTCTTGACTGGAGGTCCGGTAACTCTTCAGAATATCCCCTTATCGATGATTTGTGAAGATAAGAATCAAAGAAAGAAACATAAAGAGAAAATCATCCTTGACGTGATCCATGCTTCCCAATATGGGATTATCCTCGGCTTGCCATAGTTAACTCATCACAATCCGGAGATCAATTGGGCAGAACGAAAAATCGTGTTCTCATCTGCGCTATGTAACGAACAATGTCTCCAAAAGATTCAAGTATCAAAAGTTTGCAACTCTTACATAGCTACTGCCGCGGAGAAGAAATTCAGCTGCCCAAACAGTATTCATCTTACAAAGATGTATTTGATGAGAAAGGAGCAGAGACTCTACCTCCTCATAGATCTTATGACTGTCAAACTGATCTAGCCCCAGGTGCGATACTTCCCAACTGCCGTGTATATGCCCTGTCAGAACATGAAAATCAACATTTACGAAAATACCTACATCAATTTTTGGAGAATGGCTTCATTCGCCCCTCTAAGTCTCCCACAGCTTTGCCTTTGTTTTTTGTTCCAAAAGCTAATGGAGAACTTCAAACTTGCATCGACTATAGGGGTTTGAACAAAGTCACCATCAAGAATAAATATCCTTTACCCCTAATTCCGGTCTTATTGGAACAAGTAAAGAGAGCAAATATCTACACGAAGCTTGACCTTCGAGGTGCTTATCATTTGGTCAGAATGAGAGAGGGTGACGAATGGAAAACAGTGTTCAAGACAAGATATGGCCTTTTTGAATACACCGTCATGCCTTTTGGTCTGTGTAATGCTCCAGCAGCATTTCAATTTTTCTTGAATGACGTACTTAGAGAGTACCTCGACATATTTGCCATAGTCTACATCAATGACATTTTGATCTACTCAGACAATGAAAACGAACATGTCCAACATGTCAAGAAAAGTCTTGCAGCCCTTCGAAAACACCATTTATATTGCAAACTAACCAAGTGTGAGTTTCATGTTACCACAGTTGAGTTTTTAGGGGTTATTCTTACCCCTCAAGGTATGGTGATGGCAGAAAAGAAAGTAAAAGCCGTACCTGATTGGCCCACCCCAAAGGCTGTTCGTGATGTACAATGTTTCCTGGGGGTTTGCTAATTTTTACCGGAGGTTCATAAATCATTTCTCCCAGACAGTGGCTCCAATCAGTAAGCTACTAAGAAAGAAAGAAAAGTTTGTATGGTCCCCAGAAGCTGATCAAGCCTTCTCGACTTTGAAGGAAGCTTTCTCCCCTGCCCCAGTCTTGACTCATCCTGATGCGAATCGACCTTTCATAGTGGAAGCTGATGCTTCCGATGTAGCAATAGGAGCCTGGTCAACTTCATCCTGTAGCTGATATGTCTCGGAAGTTGAACGAAGCCGAACAGAACTATGTCATTGCTGAAAAAGAGCTTCTGGCGATTTGTGACGCCTTTAAAGAATGGAGACATCATTTGTTGGGTGCCAAATACACTGTCACAGTATATACTGATCATCGTAATCTTCAATTCATGAGTTCCGCCAGACTTTTGACCCATCGGCAATTACGCTGGATGCTTTTTTTTGCCGAATTTGATTTTGTAGTGACCTTCCGGCCTGGTAAAGATAATCGCAAGGCTGACGCCTTGTCCCATCAAGAGTCTACCACGTTGCCTGCATTTCAAGCCTCCTGAGCTATCATTGCTCCTGACAAGGTTCTATGTATCATAAAAACTGAAGATTTCCTTGAAGAAATTCACAACTCTTTCACTGTTGAAAAATGGCAAACATGGGCCAAAAGGTCAATCAAGCAAGGTTTACCCTTTCATGACGCTCGTTTGTTCGTACCCACTACCAAACTTCGCAAGACAGTGTTTCATTGGTTGCATGTTATACCTACGGCAGGTCACCCAGGTACTCCTAAAACTCTTGAACTGATCCAACGCTATTTTTGGTGGCCTACCCTAACAAAAGATGTAAAAGTAATGGTAAACAACTGTGAAGTTTGTGCTCGCATTAAAACAAGTCATTCAAAACCAAAAGAGTTGTTACATCCACTTCCAACCCCAAGTCGTCCATGGGAGCACATTTCTTTAGACTTTATTACCGGTCTGCCAGTGGTTCAACAGCATTCAGTAATTCTGGTGGTAGTAGATAGTCTCATGAAATATGGACATTTCATTGCCTGTAAAAAATTGCCCACTTCTAGTGAATTGGCAACTATTTTACTGAATAGAGTGGTTCGTTATCATGGACTGCCAAAGGTTATCCTCTCCGATCGGGGGTCACAATTTTCCTCCAATTTCTGGAAGACATGGTTTAAAACACTCCAAGTGACATCTACGCTATCTACAAGTCACCATCCTCAAACAGATGGTCAAACGGAGAGACTAAATCTGATTTTGAAACAATACCTACGTGCCTACGCTGAAAAGGCACTTCATTCCTGGACATCTATGCTCTGGTTAGCTGAGTTAGCTTACAATAACTCATTCCACACTTCTATTGGCGTTACACCCTGTAGCCGGGCGATCCCGGCTACGAACAACTCGGATGACGTATCGGACGGGGCCGATACGTCATTTCCGCGTCTTCCCATTGCCGGGGAGACGCGGCGAGAGCGAGGCAGGCGGGACAGCGTTTCCCGGGAAACGAGGTCAGTTTCCCAGGCTGGAGAGAGTAAAGGGGCAGAGACGCTGCGGAGAAGGAGAGGAGAAATGAACACGGAGACGGAGACCGGGAGAAACGAGGAGCGCGAGGAGGAACGGAGGGACAGGAGGAGAGAAGCAGACGAGGAGCAGGAGGAGGGAGAGAGGGCAGAAGAGCACCAGAGCCTGGAGAAAGGGGACCATCAGGAGGACCACTACCAAGCCAGCCACGACCCTGGAGGGTCGTGGCTAAACAAGGTACGGTCCTTGTGGACAAAAAGAAGGGAAATAAGTAAACAAGGGACTGGGGAGGGGTCATAGAGGAGGGTTGGAAAGGGAGGTAGAAAGAAGGGCACTACAACTATCACATCAGTGACACGTATTTTTTTTCACTAAGAATAGATGTGGTCACACCATTCCCTAAAACTCCTCACCGGCACCAACCCCCTCCTTTTGTGTTTACCGATTTCCCCAGTCCAGAGATAATAGAGAGAGAGGAGAACCCCAATTAGACAACAATACTTACCTTAGCGTTTTCCCTTCTGTTTTCGGTATTTCCCTGGATTCCTACGAGCGAGCAAGACAGATGGGTCACCTGTAAGACAAGAAGTTCAACCATAAAATCATCAATCTGGGAAAAGATACGAAAGAAGAACAGAACGAAGGAGAAAGACAGTCGCCCTTGTTGTTTTGTTAAAATACCTTATTTCCCGTATAATTAAAAATAAACCACTCACCACTCCCAAAACAACTCTTCAGTGGTCTTCATACTGTTCGACCTGCCACAGTGGTGTCAGAAGTGGGATCTTGACCCGTGAGGCCTCCTCGCAGTAATCGAACAGTATAACAATGAGTGACAAACCCTCGTTGGAAGATATGATAAAGCAATTGGCCGAAGGCCAACGCCATCTACAGCTGGTGTGGGAGGCACACCAGCGAGAAGCTAAAGAGGACAGGGAAGCCTTACAGTCGGCTTTGAAAAGTCAGGCGACCATCCTTGCGAATAATCAACTGGTCCATGAGACGGCCATGAAAAAATTGACGGAGACCATTGCTAGTAGTAAGGTTCACCCCAATGTTCCCAGTTCCGTGTTACAGAAATATCAAGATGGAGAAGACCCCGAAGCCTTTTTTACTAATTTTGAGAGAGTGGCGTCATCCGCCCAATGGCCTGAGGATAGATGGGGTCAGTATGTCGCCCCCTTACTTACAGGTATCTTACAAGCAGCCTATCAAGCAGCAAACCCGGGTGGAACCACGCCGTACCAAGAGATAAAGACTAGTATCTTAGAACGTGTGGGACATGACACAGAATACTATAGGGTTAAATTTAGAAAAATCAAATGGGGACTGAATGAAGATCCCCGAACCTTTTATTATCGGGTAAAGGATTTGGCATTGAAATGTTTGGGTTCTTCCGGAAATAGTAGGGAGGAAGTGATACAAACAATTGTCCTTGAACAATATCTAGAGTCCCTGCCTACCACCACAAAACACTGGATCCGTCAACATCCAAAGGTGACTACTGACATGGCAATTGACCTAGCATGTGCCTATCATCGCTCAACCGATGTAAGAAGTATATCACCCCGACCCAGCCTAAAGCCAGGGCCTTCCAATCCTAAAACCACGGCAAGAAACCTTTCAGAGGAACCAGTTCCCCACAGACTGATTGACCATCCACCAATAGCCGGTCCCCAATGTTACAACTGTGGGGAATGGGGCCACATTTCCCGAGTATGCCCCAGAAAACAGGATAGTAGTGAGCCAATGGAAATCGGAGTTACTAGGCGACGGGTACTGTGTACCGGAAGAGGTAACCAGAAGTTTAAACAGATTCTGAAAGTCAACGGGAAAACAGTATGGGCCCTTATTGATTCAGGGTGTAGCCAGTCGGTGGTAAGAAAAGACATAGTAACCATAGTAGATAAAGGAACAGAGCGATGGGTGAATATTTGTTGTATTCACGGAGATAAAGAGCAATACCCTTTACATGAAATAACAGTAGAATGGGGAACACACCAGGATGTCCTACCGATGGGTATAATGACAGATCTGATTGAGGAGTGTATCATTGGAACTGATTATGAACATTTCCAAGAAATACTGGATTATGTTCGACAACCCAAACTGGCACAAGATTGGTGGAAAGACGCTCCTTTTTCTGATAGCATTATAGAAAGCCCCACAATCTGTAGGAAGTTATCACGCAGAGAGAAACGAATAGAAAAATTGAGTTACCTGGGAAAAGAGATAACAGGACAGAGCACAGGCCTTATTGCAGAAACCCATGAAGTCCCTGTCAGTTTTCCCCATCAACAAAGAGAAGATCCTTCTCTCGCCCACGCCTGGAAGTCGGCCAGAGAAGAAGAAACCGAAGAGGTGGGTCCCTACTTCCTCATTAAGAAGAACCTTTTATACCGGATAACCACTACTGGTACCGGGGAACATAAACAACAATTAGTGGTACCCGATCATTATAGAAATCAGGTCCTAACGATGGCTCATTGTCAACCCGGTGGGGGTCATTATGGGAGGGAAAAAACAGAAGAATATCTCCTTAGACGGTTCTATTGGCCGGGAGTTTTCGCCCACATACGTAAATATTGTTCCCAATGTCCCAGGTGCCAACTCACTGAACCCGGTAGACCTAAGAAAGCACCACTGATGCCCCTACCCATCATAGACATTCCGTTCAGTAGGATAGGAATGGACCTGATTGGGCCTGTAGTACCATCCACAAAGGGTCACACATATATCCTAGTCATGGTTGACTATGCCACACGATACCCTGAGGCCGTTCCATTAAAAAGTATGACAACCAAAACAGTGGCCCAAGCAATGATAAACATTTTTTCTCGAGTTGGGTTCCCGCATGAAATACTCACCGACTAGGGAACTCCTTTTATGTCTACTCTCATGAAGCAAGTATGTAAGACCTTGGGTATTTCCCAAATCCGTACGTCGGTATACCATCCCCAGACAGATGGACTAGTGGAACGATTTAACCGAACAATAAAAACCTTACTGAAAAAATTAATGGAAGAGTCAGGGAGAGACTGGGATCAAAAATTACCCTTAGTGTTATACGCTATTCGAACGCATGAACAGTCCTCTACAGGTCACAGCCCATTTGAGCTTGTGTTTGGAAGACAGCCGAGATCTCTTCTTGACATGGCCATTGAAACATGGGAGGAAGAGGCAGAAGAAGGAGGAAGGCCCCTTCTAGAATATGCCCACAATTTAAGGTCTCAGCTACAAGGTCTATGGGACACGGTCAAAGTGAATATGGAACAAGCTCAAAACACTCAAAAACAATATAATGACCGAGGGAGTAAATTAAGGGTTTTACAACCAGGAGATCAGGTTTTAATAATGCGTCCAACATCAGAACAAAAACTAATCGCCAAATGGCAGGGTCCCTATAAGATAATAAGAGAAGTTTCTCCTGTCACCTACCTGGTTGCACTATCGAATACTCCCCAGAAATCACAGATTTATCATATAAATCTCCTTAAAAAATGGGAAGAACCAGACAACTCGAACACTTCCGGAGTGTTAGCAGGATTCCTATATCCTAGTAACAATTTAAGTATTGAGTTCTGTCCAACCGAACACAGCAATGAGGAAGGGCTACCCGCAGTAAATGAAACATTAACCAGATCAGAGAAGGAACAGGTATACAGCTTACTAGAACACTTCCGGGATTTTTTTTCAGTATTACCGTGTAAAACCATCTTGATAACCCATAAAATAAGAACTACACCAGGGAAAATTGTGAGGTTACGGCCGTATCGTATTCCTGAGGTGAGGAAACAGATTATGGAAGCTGAAATACAGAAAATGTTAGAACAAGGAGTGATTGAACCATCAAATAGTCCCTGGTGCTCCCCGGTTGTTCTGGTGCCAAAACCCGATGGTACTATTAGATTCTGTATTGATTTCAGGAAGCTTAACGAAAACTCCATGTTTGACACATATCCTATACCCAGAGTTGATGACGTATTAGAGAAACTAGGAAAAGCCAAATATATGTCCACCTTAGATTTGACAAAAGGGTATTGGCAGATTCCCTTAGCCACAGAGGATAAAGAGAAAACAGCTTTTGCCACTCAGTCCGGTCTTTATCAGTTCACTGTGCTACCATTTGGTCTCCATGGAGCACCAGCTACATTCCAACGGTTAATGGATAAACTCTTAAACCCCTTTCAGTCTTTTGCAGCAGCCTATCTAGACGATGTAGTGATTTTTAGCGAAACCTGGAACGATCATATAAAACATTTACACCAGGTTTTTCACACTCTCACCACCGCTGGATTAACTGCCAATCCTAAAAAGTGCGTCATAGGAACACCTGACATATCATACTTGGGCTACAAAATTAGTCAAGGGAGCCTAAAACCTCAAACAAAAAAAGTAGATGCCATTCTAAATGCACCTAAACCGACAACAAAGAAAGATTTACGCTCATTCCTAGGGTTGGTAGGTTACTATAGAAGGTTCATACCTGACTATTCTACCCTGGCCGCCCCTCTAACGGACCTTCTGTCTAAATCCCATCCTAATAGGCTAGCACCTTTTTCGGATCAACAGAAAGACAGCTTTGAACAACTGAAGTCCTATCTGACAAAAGACCCGATACTCCGGTGCCCGGATTTTTCGAAACCTTTTCATCTATATACTGATGCCTCAGATGTGGGTTTAGGGGGAGTACTGGCCCAACCTGACGGGGAAGGTAGGGATCATCCGGAAGTATACGTCAGTAGGAAACTGTTTCCCCGGGAACAGCACTATCCAACGATTGAAAAGGAATGTTTGGCCATTAAATGGGCCGTGGATACCTTACAATATTACCTTCTAGGCCGACCCTTTATACTTTTTACGGATCATGCTCCCCTCACGTGGTTATCTGCTCATAAGGATACCAATTCACGGATTTTAAGATGGTTCCTTGAACTGCAACCATTTTCATTTCAGGTCCGTCACATACCAGGACACCAACAGGCCCCAGCTGACTATTTATCTCGATTCCCGGACTCTGCTACGGTCCTCGAGCAGGACCTTTCATGGGGAGAGGTGTGTAGCCGGGCGATCCCGGCTACGAACAACTCGGATGACGTATCGGACGGGGCCGATACGTCATTTCCGCGTCTTCCCGTTGCCGGGGAGACGCGGCGAGAGCGAGGCAGGCGGGACAGCGTTTCCCGGGAAACGAGGTCAGTTTCCTGGGCTGGAGAGAGTAAAGGGGCAGAGACGCTGCGGAGAAGGAGAGGAGAAACGAACACGGAGACGGAGACCGGGAGAAACGAGGAGCGCGAGGAGGAATGGAGGGACAGGAGGAGAGAAGCAGACGAGGAGCAGGAGGAGGGAGAGAGGGCAGAAGAGCACCAGAGCCTGGAGAAAGGGGACCATCAGGAGGACCACTACCAAGCCAGCCACGACTCTGGAGGGTCGTGGCTAAACAAGGTACGGTCCTTGTGGACAAAAAGAAGGGAAATAAGTAAACCAGGGACTGGGGAGGGGTCATAGAGGATGGTTGGAAAGGGAGGTAGAAGGGAGGGCACTACAACTATCACATCAGTGACACATATTTTTTTTCACTAAGAATAGATGTGGTCACACCATTCCCTAAAACTCCTCACCGGCACCAACCCCCTCCTTTTGTGTTTACCGATTTCCCCAGTCCAGAGATAATAGAGAGAGAGGAGAACCCCAATTAGACAACAATACTTACCTTAGCGTTTTCCCTTCTGTTTTCGGTATTTCCCTGGATTCCTACGAGCGAGCAAGACAGATGGGTCACCTGTAAGACAAGAAGTTCAACCATAAAATCATCAATCTGGGAAAAGATACGAAAGAAGAACAGAACGAAGGAGAAAGACAGTCGCCCTTGTTGTTTTGTTAAAATACCTTATTTCCCGTATAATTAAAAATAAACCACTCACCACTCCCAAAACAACGCTTCAGTGGTCTTCATACTGTTCGACCTGCCACACACCCTTTTTTAGTTTATTTGGCTATCATCCTGACACCTTGCCCATCACAATTCCTCAAGAAAGTTCTCTTACTCCAGCTGTGTCAGAAACCATTCAGCATTTACATCAAACCCAGAAACTGATTCAACAGCATTTAGAAAAAGCCAAACAAAATGATGAAAGGCATTATGACAAGAAACATTGTGAGGGACCGCAATATCAACCAGGTGACAAAGTGTGGCTTTCCACAAAACATATAGACTTCAAGAAGAAGCACATGTTTAACCCCAAATTCATAGGTCCTTATACTGTCCTTCAGCAAATCAATCCGGTGACCTATAAACTACAATTGCCCAGACCCTTACGGATTCATCCAGTGTTCCACACTTCCCTCTTGAAATAGGCATTCCAAAAGGTCCACCCTCATCCAGCTCCTGTTCTAGTACAAGGGGAAGAAGAATACGAAGTCAAGAAAGTGTTGGATTCGAAACTGAGAGGGCGTAATCTATGGTACTTAATCTCATGGAAAGGTTGTGGTCCTGAAAGTAACTCATGGGTTTCCGCATCTGATGTTCATGCTCCAGTACTTGTGAGACGCTTTCATCGTCTTAATCCAAGTAAACCAGGCCCTAGAGCGCACCTGGGAGAGGGGAGTACTGTCAACACCAGAGCAGCACGCGCTCTATTGGCGACAAAAATGAAAAAACCCAGCACTCTCAAAACAACGTAATTTATGCATTGTGCTGATATGTTGTGGTTTAACCTTTTGCATTGCAGAGTTCAATCCTGAAAATTTATTTTTAATATGCTTACAAATACTGTTCCTTTGCAATGTATTGCTGCAGGTTTTCAGAGTGTGTTAGGGTGTGGCCCCTTTCCAGGGCCTTCCAGAGACTTTCCCTGCAACATGCATGGGCGTGGTTCTGGGCTGGGCCAAGACTCTGTAGAAGAGAGCCAGCCAACCTCTCAGTGCTCACTATTCAGAGGTCCCGGTGCAGAGCAGCAGCTTCTTCCTGAGCTCCTGTCCCGGCGGCCTATTTGGATCTTCCAGTCTTCTGCCCTTCATCCTTCATTGGTGATCATTGTTCCAGGCGGTAAGATGGTGGTTGGACTGTCCCGACACCGTTATTGAGCATTTTCATATTCTTGGTTTAATTCTTAAAAGAGTAACAGATTTCTTGCGAGCTACCATTTCTTGACATTTATATGGTAGTTTACAAATAGGCAAGACGCGCGATTTGTTTCATAAAGGTTTGACTTTGATATTCATTGCGTGCTACCATTTCTTGACATTGGCATGGTGGCTTAAGAATCGGCAAGACGCGCGATTTGTTTTATGGTGTTTAAACATTGTTGTCCATTGCGCGCTACTATTTCTTAACATTTACATGATGTTTTACGAATTGGCAAGACATGCAAATCGTTTCATGAGGATTTAACTTTGTTGCTCATTGCACGCTACCATTTCTTGACATTTACATGGTGGCTTAAGAATCGGCAAAAGAAGCGCGATTCGTTTCATTGTACTTTGATCTTGTTATTTATTGTGAGCTGTTATTTCTTGACATTTACATCGTGTTTTACGAATCAGCAAGACGCGCGATTCGATTAATGATGATTTGACTTTGATATTCATTGCGTGCTACCATTTCTTGAAATTTTACATGGTGACACTTGAATCGGCAAGACGCACGATTCTCTCCTCAAGTTTATTTCATGTTGTTTATTGTATGCCACTATTCTAAGATATTTATTATGTAATATTCGAGTTGGCAAGTTATGTGATTTGTTTCCTGAAACCATATTGTGTTATTCATGGTGCACAATCCTTTTATGGTGTTTACTATATATATATATATATATATATATATATATATATCTGCAATATGCGCAATTTATGTTGAAACATTTTAAGAGTACACAGAAGGCCAGAGTTTCTAGATGCAATATTGCGTGGTCCTAGTATACATTCTCAAAACAGGATATATATGACTGGTTTAAAATTATTATCCTCCTGGCTTGTGTATATTCTCAGCATGGCCACGCTAGACGAGTTAGCCATGGCTATCACCCAGCTCAAAGCAGAGGTGGTATCATCCAAAGAATTGACAACTAGCTTAGCAGAGAGAGTGAGTCAGTTGCAAAATAAGGTAGAGAAGAAGGAACAAAGTCCCACAGGTGTGTCTTGGCCAGGTACTTCTTCTCAGGCTTCTGGAAGTAATCCGATTTCCCTAAATGTTCCTTCTGCAATTCCTTTAGCTCCCCCAGAATGTTTCTCAGGTGACCCTTTGAAAGCGCAATCTTTCGTGGTTCAAGTGGAACTACACTTCACCTGCAGACCAAATACTTTCCCCGATGCCCAGTCCAAAGTAGCTTTCTTGTTATCATATCTGTCTGGGGATGCAGCTACTTGGGCAATTCCTCTTGTGCGTAAAAATAGTCCCTTGTTGTACAACTGGAGAAATTTTGTTTGTGAATTTGAGAAAGTTTTTGATCGTAGAACTGTAACACAGTCAGCAGATCGTGAATTATTAGATTTATGCCAAGGGAACCAAGACCTAGTGTCGTACTTAGCCAACTTTAACCGGCTGGTTGCCGAGACATCCTGGCCTGATGAAAAACAAGCGGTCTTGTTTTACAAGGGACTCAAAGAGGAACTAAAAGATATCTTAGCGCAAATCGACCCACAACCTACAGACTGTCAAGAATTAATAAATCTTGTCTTGAGACTTGATCATCGTTTAGCAGAACGTAAAGAAACGCGCAAAAAGATTGAAAAATATTCATGGCGCGTTCATGATAACAGAGACTCAAGAACTCCGAATGAAAGAACGCCGGAACCGATGGAAATAGGAACCATCAGAAGACCTTTGACCAAAGATGAAAAGGACCTACGCAGAAAAAATTGACAATGTCTTTATTGTGGGCGAAAAGGTCATTTTGCCAAAGATTGTCCAATCAAACCAAAGAACAAGCACGGTCCAGTTCAGAAGGTCGCAGCCAATGCACCAGTCGAGTTGGAAAACTAAAACACCCAAGATGCAGAGAAGGGTTGCTCTTGGGTGTCACCGTGGACCCTTCACAATCTAGACACCTTAAACTGGAAATAAGAGTTCAGGTCAATAAAAAGATCTATTTCAAAAAAGCTCTAGTCGATTCTGGGGCTACTGGGAACTTTGTTAATGTTCAATTGGTTCGTGCCTGGGGGATCCCATGTATTGAAAAGAAGCCCCCAGAAATCATCCAGGCAGTAGATGGAAAACTCTTGACTGGAGGTCCGGTAACTCTTCAGACTATCCCCTTATTGATGAATTGTGAAGATAAGAATCAAAGAAAGAAACATAAAGAGAAAATCATCCTTGACGTGATCCATGCTCCCCAATATGGGATTATCCTCGGCTTGCCATAATAACTCATCACAATCCGGAGATCAATTGGGCAGAACGAAAAATCGTGTTCTCATCTGCGCTATGTAACGAACAATGTCTCCAAAAGATTCAAGTATCAAAAGTTTGCAACTCTTACATAGCTACTGCCGCGGAGAAGAAATTCAGCTGCCCAAACAGTATTCATCTTACAAAGATGTATTTGATGAGAAAGGAGCAGAGACTCTACCTCCTCATAAATCTTATGACTGTCAAGTTGATCTAGCCCCAGGTGCGATACTTCCCAACTGTCGTGTATATGCCCTGTCAGAACATGAAAATCAACATTTACGAAAATACCTAGATACATTTTTGGAGAATGGCTTCATTCGCCCCTCTAAGTCTCCCACAGCTTTGCCTTTGTTTTTTGTTCCAAAAGCTAATGGAGAACTTCAAACTTGCATCGACTATAGGGGTTTGAACAAAGTCACCATCAAGAATAAATATCCTTTACCCCTAATTCCGGTCTTATTGGAACAAGTAAAGAGAGCAAATATCTACACGAAGCTTGACCTTCGAGGTGCTTATCATTTGGTCAGAATGAGAGAGGGTAACGAATGGAAAACAGTGTTCAAGACAAGATATGGCCTTTTTGAATACACCGTCATGCCTTTTGGTCTGTGTAATGCTCCAGCAGCATTTCAATTTTTCTTGAATGACGTACTTAGAGAGTACCTCGACATATTTGACATAGTCTACATCGATGAAATTTTGATCTACTCAGACAATGAAAACGAACATGTCCAACATGTCTAGAAAATTCTTGCAGCCCTTCGAAAACACCATTTATATTGCAAACTAACCAAGTGTGAGTTTCATGTTACCACAGTTGAGTTTTTAGGGGTTATTCTTACCCCTCAAGGTATGGTGATGGCAGAAAAGAAAGTAAAAGCCGTATCTGATTGGCCCACCCCAAAGACTGTTCATGATGTACAATGCTTCCTGGGTGTTTGCTAATTTTTACCGGAGGTTCATAAATCATTTCTTCCAGACAGTGGCTCCAATCAGTAAGCTACTAAGAAAGAAAGAAAAGTTTGTATGGTCCCCAGAAGCTGATCAAGCCTTCTCGACTTTGAAGGAAGCTTTCTCCACTGCCCCAGTCTTGACTCATCCTGATGCGAATCGACCTTTCATAGTGGAAGCTGATGCTTCCGATGTAGCAATAGGAGCCTGGTCAACTTCATCCTGTAGCTGATATGTCTCGGAAGTTGAACGAAGCCGAACAGAACTATGTCATTGCTGAAAAAGAGCTTCTGGCGATTCGTGACGCCTTTAAAGAATGGAGACATAATTTGTTGGATGCCAAATACACTGTCACAGTATATACTGATCATCCTAATCTTCAATTCATGAGTTCCGCCAGACTTTTGACCCATCGGCAATTACGCTGGATGCTTTTTTTTGCCGAATTTGATTTTGTAGTGACCTTCCGGCCTGGTAAAGATAATCGCAAGGCTGACGCCTTGTCCCGTCAAGAGTCTACCACGTTGCCTGCATTTCAAGCCTACCGAGCTATCATTGCTCCTGACAAGGTTCTATGTATCATAAAAATTGAAGATTTCTTTGAAGAAATTCACAACTCTTTCACTGTTGAAAAATGGCAAATATGGGCCAAAGCAGATCCCAAAAGGTCAATCAAGCAAGGTTTACCCTTTCATGACGCTCGTTTGTTCGTACCCACTACCAAACTTCGCAAGATAGTGTTTCATTGGTTGCATGTTATACCTACGGCAGGTCACCCAGGTACTCCTAAAACTCTTGAACTGATCCAACGCTATTTTTGGTGGCCTGCCCTAACAAAAGATGTAAAAGTAATGGTAAACAACTGTGAAGTTTGTGCTCGCATTAAAACAAGTCATTCAAAACCAAAAGAGTTGTTACATCCGCTTCCAACCCCAAGTCGTCCATGGGAGCACATTTCTTTAGACTTTATTACCGGTCTGCCAGTGGTTCAACAGCATTCAGTAATTCTGGTGGTAGAAGATAGTCTCACGAAATATGGACATTTCATCGCCTGTAAAAAATTGCCCACTTCTAGTGAATTGGCAACTATTTTACTGAATAGAGTGGTTCGTTATCATGGACTGCCAAAGGTTATTCTCTCCGATCGGGGGTCACAATTTTCCTCCAATTTCTGGAAGACATGGTTTAAAACACTCCAAGTGACATCTACGCTATCTACTAGTCACCATCCTCAAACAGATGGTCAAACGGAGAGACTAAATCCGATTTTGAAACAATACCTACGTGCCTACGCTGAAAAGGCACTTCATTCCTGGACATCTATGCTCTGGTTAGCTGAGTTAGCTTACAATAACTCATTCCACACTTCTATTGGCGTTACACCCTTTTTTAGTTTATTTGGCTATCATCCTGACACCTTGCCCATCACAATTCCTCAAGAAAGTTCTCTTACTCCAGCTGTGTCAGAAACCATTCAGCATTTACATCAAACCCAGAAACTGATTCAACAGCATTTAGAAAAAGCCAAACAAAAATATAAAAGGCATTATGACAAGAAACATTGTGAGGGACCGCAATATCAACCAGGTGACAAAGTGTGGCTTTCCACAAAACATATAGGGGGTTATTCTAACTTTGGAGGAGTGTTAATCCGTCCCAAAAGTGACGGTAAAGTGACGGATATACCACCAGCCGTATTACGAGTTCCATAGGATATAATGGACTCGTAATACGGCTGGTGGTAAATCCGTCACTTTTCCGTCACTTTTAGGACGGATTAACACTTCCTCCAAAGTTAGAATAACCCCCATAGACTTCAAGAAGAAGCACATGTTTAACCCCAAATTCATAGGTCCTTATACTGTCCTTCAGCAAATCAATCCGGTGACCTATAAACTACAATTGCCCAGACACTTACGGATTCATCCAGTGTTCCACACTTCCCTCTTGAAATAGGCATTCCAAAAGGTCCACCCTCATCCAGCTCCTGTTCTAGTACAAGGGGAAGAAGAATACGAAGTCAAGAAACTGTTGGATTCGAAACTGAGAGGGCGTAATCTATGGTACTTAATCTCATGGAAAGGTTGTGGTCCTGAAAGTAACTCATTGGTTTCCGCATCTGATGTTCATGCTCCAGTACTTGTGAGACGCTTTCATCGTCTTAATCCAAGTAAACCAGGCCCTAGAGCGCGTCTGGGAGAGGGGAGTGCTGTCAACACCAGAGCAGCACGCGCTCTATTGGCGACAAAAATGAAAAAACCCAGCACTCTCAAAACAACGTAATTTATGCATTGTGCTGATATGTTGTGGTTTAACCTTTTGCATTGCAGACTTCAATCCTGAAAACTTATTTTTAATATGCTTACAAATACTGTTCCTTTGCAATGTATTGCTGCAGGTTTTCAGAGTGTGTTAGGGTGTAGCCCCTTTCCAGGGCCTTCCAGAGACTTTCCCTGCAACATGCATGGGCGTGGTTCTGGGCTGGGCCAAGACTCTATAGAAGAGAGCCAGCCCACCTCCCAGTGCTCACTATTCAGAGGTCCCGGTGCAGAGCAGCAGCTTCTTCCTGAGCTCCTGTCCCGGCGGCCTATTTGGATCTTCCAGTCTTCTGCCCTTCATCCTTCATTGGTGATCATTGTTCCAGGCGGTAAGACGGTGGTTGGACTGTCCCGACACCGTTATTGAGCATTTTCATATTCTTGGTTTAATTCTTAAAAGAGTAACAGATTTCTTGCGAGCTACCATTTCTTGACATTTATATGGTAGTTTACAAATAGGCAAGACGCGCGATTTGTTTCATAAAGGTTTGACTTTGTTATTCATTGCGTGCTACCATTTCTTGACATTGGCATGGTGGCTTAAGAATCGGCAAGATGCGCGATTTGTTTTATGGTGTTTAAACATTGTTGTCCATTGCGCGCTACTATTTCTTGACATTTACATGATGTTTTACGAATTGGCAAGACGTGCAAATCGTTTCATGAGGATTTAACTTTGTTGTTCATTGCACGCTACCATTTTTTTGACATTTACATGGTGGCTTAAGAATCGGCAAAAGAAGCGCGATTCGTTTCATTGTACTTTGATCTTGTTATTTATTGTGAGCTGTTATTTCTTGACATTTACATCGTGTTTTACGAATCAGCAAGACGCGCGATTCGATTAATGATGATTTGACTTTGATATTCATTGCGTGCTACCATTTCTTGATATTTTACATGGTGACACTTGAATCGGCAAGACGCACGATTCTCTCCTCGAGTTTATTTCATGTTGTTTATTGTATGCCACTATTCTAAGATATTTATTATGTAATATTCGACTTGGCAAGTTATGTGATTTGTTTCCTGAATCCATATTGTGTTATTCATGGTGCACAATCCTTTTATGGTGTTTACTATAAATATATATATAAATATCTGCAATATGCGCAATTTATGTTGAAACATTTTAAGAGTACACAGAAGGCCAGAGTTTCTAGATGCAATATTGCGTGGTCCTAGTATACATTCTCAAAACAGGATATATATGACTGGTTTAAAATTATTATCCTCCTGGCTTGTGTATATTCTCAGCATGGCCACGCTAGACGAGTTAGTCATGGCTATCACCCAGCTCCAAGCAGAGGTGGTATCATCCAAAGAATTGACAACTAGCTTAGCAGAGAGAGTGAGTCAGTTGCAAAATAAGGTAGAGAAGAAGGAACAAAGTCCCACAGGTGTGTCTTGGCCAGGTACTTCTTCTCAGTCTTCTGGAAGTAATCCGATTTCCCTAAATGTTCCTTCTGCAATTCCTTTAGCTCCCCCAGAACGTTTCTCAGGTGACCCTTTGAAAGCGCAATCTTTCCTGGTTCAAGTGGAACTACACTTCACCTGCAGACCAAATACTTTCCCCGATGCCCAGTCCAAAGTAGCTTTCTTGTTATCATATCTGTCTGGGGATGCAGCTACTTGGGCAATTCCTCTTGTGCGTAAAAATAGTCCCTTGTTGTACAACTGGAGAAATTTTGTTTGTGAATTTGAGAAAGTTTTTGATCGTAGAACTGTAACACAGTCAGCAGATCGTGAATTATTAGATTTACGCCAAGGGAACCAAGACCTAGTGTCGTACTTAGCCAACTTTAACCGGCTGGTTGCCGAGACATCCTGGCCTGATGAAAAACAAGCGGTCTTGTTTTACAAGGGACTCAAAGAGGAACTAAAAGATATCTTAGCGCAAATCGACCCACAACCTACAGACTGTCAAGAATTAATAAATCTTGTCTTGAGACTTGATCATCGTTTAGCAGAACGTAAAGAAACGCGCAAAAAGATTGAAAAATATTCATGGCGCGTTCATGATAACAGAGACTCAAGAACTCAGAATGAAAGAACGCCGGAACCGATGGAAATAGGAACCATCAGAAGACCTTTGACCAAAGATGAAAAGGACCTACGCAGAAAAAATTGACAATGTCTTTATTGTGGGCGAAAAGGTCATTTTGCCAAAGATTGTCCAATCAAACCAAAGAACAAGCACGGTCCAGTTCAGAAGGTCGCAGCCAATGCACCAGTCGAGTTGGAAAACTAAAACACCCAAGATGCAGAAAAGGGTTGCTCTTGGGTGTCACCGTGGACCCTTCACAATCTAGACACCTTAAACTGGAAATAAGAGTTCAGGTCAATAAAAAGATCTATTTCAAAAAAGCTCTAGTCGATTCTGGGGCTACTGGGAACTTTGTTGATGTTCAATTGGTTCGTGCATGGGGGATCCCATGTATTGAAAAGAAGCCCCCAGAAATCATCCAGGCAGTAGATGGAAAACTCTTGACTGGAGGTCCGGTAACTCTTCAGACTATCCCCTTATCGATGATTTGTGAAGATAAGAATCAAAGAAAGAAACATAAAGAGAAAATCATCCTTGACGTGATCCATGCTCCCCAATATGGGATTATCCTCGGCTTGCCATAGTTAACTCATCACAATCCGGAGATCAATTGGGCAGAACGAAAAATCGTGTTCTCATCTGCGCTATGTAACGAACAATGTCTCCAAAAGATTCAAGTATCAAAAGTTTGCAACTCTT
Organism: Pleurodeles waltl; assembly: GCF_031143425.1. Classification (NCBI taxonomy): domain Eukaryota; kingdom Metazoa; phylum Chordata; class Amphibia; order Caudata; family Salamandridae; genus Pleurodeles; species Pleurodeles waltl. The sequence continues at coordinate 660,055,736 of NC_090440.1, forward strand.
ACATAGCTACTGCCGCGGAGAAGAAATTCAGCTGCCCAAACAGTATTCATCTTACAAAGATGTATTTGATGAGAAAGGAGCAGAGACTCTACCTCCTTATAGATCTTATGACTGTCAAATTGATCTAGCCCCAGGTGCGATACTTCCCAACTGTCGTGTATATGCCCTGTCAGAACATGAAAATCAACATTTACGAAAATACCTAGATACATTTTTGGAGAATGGCTTCATTCGCCCCTCTAAGTCTCCCACAGCTTTGCCTTTGTTTTTTGTTCCAAAAGCTAATGGAGAACTTCAAACTTGCATCGACTATAGGGGTTTGAACAAAGTCACCATCAAGAATAAATATCCTTTACCCCTAATTCCGGTCTTATTGGAACAAGTAAAGAGAGCAAATATCTACACGAAGCTTGACCTTCGAGGTGCTTATCATTTGGTCAGAATGAGAGAGGGTAACGAATGGGAAACAGTGTTCAAGACAAGATATGGCCTTTTTGAATACACCGTCATGCCTTTTAGTCTGTGTAATGCTCCAGCAGCATTTCAATTTTTCTTGAATGACGTACTTAGAGAGTACCTCGACATATTTGCCATAGTCTACATCGATGACATTTTGATCTACTCAGACAATGAAAACGAACATGTCCAACATGTCTAGAAAATTCTTGCAGCCCTTCGAAAACACCATTTATATTGCAAACTAACCAAGTGTGAGTTTCATGTTACCACAGTTGAGTTTTTAGGGGTTATTCTTACCCCTCAAGGTATGGTGATGGCAGAAAAGAAAGTAAAAGCCGTATCTGATTGGCCCACCCCAAAGACTGTTCGTGATGTAAAATGTTTCCTGGGTGTTTGCTAATTTTTACCGGAGGTTCATAAATCATTTCTCCCAGACAGTGGCTCCAATCAGTAAGCTACTAAGAAAGAATAAAAGTTTGTATGGTCCCCAGAAGCTGATCAAGCCTTTTCGACTTTGAAGGAAGCTTTCTCCACTGCCCCAGTCTTGACTCATCCTGATGCGAATCGACCTTTCATAGTGGAAGCTGATGCTTCCGATGTAGCAGTAGGAGCCTGTTCAACTTCATCCTGTAGCTGATATGTCTCGGAAGTTGAACGAAGCCGAACAGAACTATGTCATTGCTGAAAAAGAGCTTCTGGCGATTCGTGACGCCTTTAAAGAATGGAGACATCATTTGTTGGATGCCAAATACACTGTCACAGTATATACTGATCATCCTAATCTTCAATTCATGAGTTCCGCCAGACTTTTGACCCATCGGCAATTACGCTGGATGCTATTTTTTGCCGAATTTGATTTTGTAGTGACCTTCCGGCCTGGTAAAGATAATCGCAAGGCTGACGCCTTGTCCCGTCAAGAGTCTACCACGTTGCCTGCATTTCAAGCCTACCGAGCTATCATTGCTCCTGACAAGGTTCTATGTATCATAAAAATTGAAGATTTCTTTGAAGAAATTCACAACTCTTTCACTGTTTAAAAATGGCAAACATGGGCCAAAGCAGATCCCAAAAGGTCAATCAAGCAAGGTTTACCCTTTCATGACGCTCGTTTGTTCGTACCCACTACCAAACTTCGCAAGATAGTGTTTCATTGGTTGCATGTTATACCTACGGCAGGTCACCCAGGTGCTCCTAAAACTCTTGAACTGATCCAACGCTATTTTTGGTGGCCTTCCCTAACAAAAGATGTAAAAGTAATGGTAAACAACTGTGAAGTTTGTGCTCGCATTAAAACAAGTCATTCAAAACCAAAAGAGTTGTTACATCCGCTTCCAACCCCAAGTCGTCCATGGGAGCACATTTCTTTAGACTTTATTACCGGTCTGCCAGTGGTTCAACAGCATTCAGTAATTCTGGTGGTAGAAGATAGTCTCACGAAATATGGACATTTCATCGCCTGTAAAAAATTGCCCACTTCTAGTGAATTGGCAACTATTTTACTGAATAGAGTGGTTCGTTATCATGGACTGCCAAAGGTTATTCTCTCCGATCGGGGGTCACAATTTTCCTCCAATTTCTGGAAGACATGGTTTAAAACACTCCAAGTGACATCTACGCTATCTACTAGTCACCATCCTCAAACAGATGGTCAAACGGAGAGACTAAATCCGATTTTGAAACAATACCTACGTGCCTACGCTGAAAAGGCACTTCATTCCTGGACATCTATGCTCTGGTTAGCTGAGTTAGCTTACAATAACTCATTCCACACTTCTATTGGCGTTACACCCTTTTTTAGTTTATTTGGCTATCATCCTGACACCTTGCCCATCACAATTCCTCAAGAAAGTTCTCTTACTCCAGCTGTGTCAGAAACCATTCAGCATTTACATCAAACCCAGAAACTGATTCAACAGCATTTAGAAAAAGCCAAACAAAAATATAAAAGGCATTATGACAAGAAACATTGTGAGGGACCGCAATATCAACCAGGTGACAAAGTGTGGCTTTCCACAAAACAAATAGGGGGTTATTCTAACTTTGGAGGAGTGTTAATCCGTCCCAAAAGTGACGGTAAAGTGACGGATATACCACCAGCCGTATTACGAGTTCCATAGGATATAATGGACTCGTAATACGGCTGGTGGTAAATCCGTCACTTTTCCGTCACTTTTAGGACGGATTAACACCTCCTCCAAAGTTAGAATAACCCCCATAGACTTCAAGAAGAAGCACATGTTTAACCCCAAATTCATAGGTCCTTATACTGTCCTTCAGCAAATCAATCCGGTGACCTATAAACTACAATTGCCCAGACCCTTACGGATTCATCCAGTGTTCCACACTTCCCTCTTGAAATAGGCATTCCAAAAGGTCCACCCTCATCCAGCTCCTGTTCTAGTACAAGGGGAAGAAGAATACGAAGTCAAGAAACTGTTGGATTCGAAACTGAGAGGGCGTAATCTATGGTACTTAATCTCATGGAAAGGTTGTGGTCCTGAAAGTAACTCATTGGTTTCCGCATCTGATGTTCATGCTCCAGTACTTGTGAGACGCTTTCATCGTCTTAATCCAAGTAAACCAGGCCCTAGTGCGCGTCTGGGAGAGGGGAGTGCTGTCAACACCAGAGCAGCACGCGCTCTATTGGCGACAAAAATGAAAAAACCCAGCACTCTCAAAACAACGTAATTTATGCATTGTGCTGATATGTTGTGGTTTAACCTTTTGCATTGCAGACTTCAATCCTGAAAACTTATTTTTAATATGCTTACAAATACTGTTCCTTTGCAATGTATTGCTGCAGGTTTTCAGAGTGTGTTAGGGTGTAGCCCCTTTCCAGGGCCTTCCAGAGACTTTCCCTGCAACATGCATGGGCGTGGTTCTGGGCTGGGCCAAGACTCTATAGAAGAGAGCCAGCCCACCTCCCAGTGCTCACTATTCAGAGGTCCCGGTGCAGAGCAGCAGCTTCTTCCTGAGCTCCTGTCCCGGCGGCCTATTTGGATCTTCCAGTCTTCTGCCCTTCATCCTTCATTGGTGATCATTGTTCCAGGCGGTAAGACGGTGGTTGGACTGTCCCGACACCGTTATTGAGCATTTTCATATTCTTGGTTTAATTCTTAAATGAGTAACAGATTTCTTGCGAGCTACCATTTCTTGACATTTATATGGTAGTTTACAAATAGGCAAGACGCGCGATTTGTTTCATAAAGGTTTGACTTTGTTATTCATTGCGTGCTACCATTTCTTGACATTGGCATGGTGGCTTAAGAATCGGCAAGATGCGCAATTTGTTTTATGGTGTTTAAACATTGTTGTCCATTGCGCGCTACTATTTCTTGACATTTACATGATGTTTTACGAATTGGCAAGACGTGCAAATCGTTTCATGAGGATTTAACTTTGTTGTTCATTGCACGCTACCATTTCTTGACATTTACATGGTGGCTTAAGAATCGGCAAAAGAAGCGCGATTCGTTTCATTGTACTTTGATCTTGTTATTTATTGTGAGCTGTTATTTCTTGACATTTACATCGTGTTTTACGAATCAGCAAGACGCGCGATTCGATTAATGATGATTTGACTTTGATATTCATTGCGTGCTACCATTTCTTGATATTTTACATGGTGACACTTGAATCGGCAAGACGCACGATTCTCTCCTCGAGTTTATTTCATGTTGTTTATTGTATGCCACTATTCTAAGATATTTATTATGTAATATTCGACTTGGCAAGTTATGTGATTTGTTTCCTGAATCCATATTGTGTTATTCATGGTGCACAATCCTTTTATGGTGTTTACTATATATATATATGTATATAAATATCTGCAATATGCGCAATTTATGTTGAAACATTTTAAGAGTACACAGAAGGCCAGAGTTTCTAGATGCAATATTGTATGGTCCTAGTATACATTCTCAAAACAGGATATATATGACTGGTTTAAAATTATTATCCTCCTGGCTTGTGTATATTCTCAGCATGGCCACGCTAGACGAGTTAGTCATGGCTATCACCCAGCTCCAAGCAGAGGTGGTATCATCCAAAGAATTGACAACTAGCTTAGCAAAGAGAGTGAGTCAGTTGCAAGATAAGGTAAAGAAGAAGGAACAAAGTCCCACAGGTGTGTCTTGGCCAGGTACTTCTTCTCAGGCTTCTGGAAGTAATCCGATTTCCCTAAATTTTCCTTCTGCAATTCCTTTAGCTCCCCCAGAACGTTTCTCAGGTGACCCTTTGAAAGCTCAATCTTTCCTGGTTCAAGTGGAACTACACTTCACCTGCAGACCAAATACTTTCCCCGATGCCCAGTCCAAAGTAGCTTTCTTGTTATCATATCTGTCTGGGGATGCAGCTACTTGGGCAATTCCTCTTGTGCATAAAAATAGTCCCTTGTTGTACAACTGGAGAAATTTTGTTCGTGAATTTGAGAAAGTTTTTGATCGTAGAACTGTAACACAGTCAGCAGATCGTGAATTATTAGATTTACGCCAAGGGAATCAAGACCTAGTGTCGTACTTAGCCAACTTTAACCGGCTGGTTGCCGAGACATCCTGGCCTGATGAAAAACAAGCGGTCTTGTTTTACAAGGGACTCAAAGAGGAACTAAAAGATATCTTAGCGCAAATCGACCCACAACCTACAGACTGTCAAGAATTAATAAATCTTGTCTTGAGACTTGATCATCGTTTAGCAGAACGTAAAGGAACGCGCAAAAAGATTGAAAAATATTCATGGCGCGTTCATGATAACAGAGACTCAAGAACTCAGAATGAAAGAACGCCGGAACCGATGGAAATAGGAACCATCAGAAGACCTTTGACCAAAGATGAAAAGGACCTACGCAGAAAAAATTGACAATGTCTTTATTGTGGGCGAAAAGGTAATTTTGCCAAAGATTGTCCAATCAAACCAAAGAACAAGCACGGTCCAGTTCAGAAGGTCGCAGCCAATGCACCAGTCGAGTTGGAAAACTGAAACACCCAAGATGCAGAGAAGGGTTGCTCTTGGGTGTCACCGTGGACCCTTCACAATCTAGACACCTTAAACTGGAAATAAGAGTTCAGGTCAATAAAAAGATCTATTTCAAAAAAGCTCTAGTCGATTCTGGGGCTACTGGGAACTTTGTTGATGTTCAATTGGTTCGTGCATGGGGGATCCCATGTATTGAAAAGAAGACCCCAGAAATCATGCAAGGCAGTAGATGGAAAACTCTTGACTGGAGGTCCGGTAACTCTTCAGACTATCCCCTTATCGATGATTTGTGAAGATAAGAATCAAAGAAAGAAACATAAAGAGAAAATCATCCTTGACGTGATCCATGCTCCCCAATATGGGATTATCCTCGGCTTGCCATAGTTAACTCATCACAATCCGGAGATCAATTGGGCAGAACGAAAAATCGTGTTCTCATCTGCGCTATGTAACGAACAATGTCTCCAAAAGATTCAAGTATCAAAAGTTTGCAACTCTTACATAGCTACTGCCGCGGAGAAGAAATTCAGCTGCCCAAACAGTATTCATCTTACAAAGATGTATTTGATGAGAAAGGAGCAGAGACTCTACCTCCTCATAGATCTTATGACTGTCAAATTGATCTAGCCCCAGGTGCGATACTTCCCAACTGTCGTGTATATGCCCTGTCAGAACATGAAAATCAACATTTACGAAAATACCTAGATACATTTTTGGAGAATGGCTTCATTCGCCCCTCTAAGTCTCCCACAGCTTTGCCTTTGTTTTTTGTTCCAAAAGCTAATGGAGAACTTCAAACTTGCATCGACTATAGGGGTTTGAACAAAGTCACCATCAAGAATAAATATCCTTTACCCCTAATTCCGGTGTTATTGGAACAAGTAAAGAGAGCAAATATCTACACGAAGCTTGACCTTCGAGGTGCTTATCATTTGGTCAGAATGAGAGAGGGTAACGAATGGAAAACAGTGTTCAAGACAAGATATGGCCTTTTTGAATACACCGTCATGCCTTTTAGTCTGTGTAATGCTCCAGCAGCATTTCAATTTTTCTTGAATGACGTACTTAGAGAGTACCTCGACATATTTGCCATAGTCTACATCGATGACATTTTGATCTACTCAGACAATGAAAACGAACATGTCCAACATATCTAGAAAATTCTTGCAGCCCTTCGAAAACACCATTTATATTGCAAACTAACCAAGTGTGAGTTTCATGTTACCACAGTTGAGTTTTTAGGGGTTATTCTTACCCCTCAAGGTATGGTGATGGCAGAAAAGAAAGTAAAAGCCGTATCTGATTGGCCCACCCCAAAGACTGTTGTACAATGTTTCCTGGGTGTTTGCTAATTTTTACCGGAGGTTCATAAATCATTTCTCCCAGACAGTGGCTCCAATCAGTAAGCTACTAAGAAAGAAAGAAAAGTTTCTATGGTCCCCAGAAGCTGATCAAGCCTTCTCGACTTTGAAGGAAGCTTTCTCCACTGCCCCAGTCTTGACTCATCCTGATGCGAATCGACCTTTCATAGTGGAAGCTGATGCTTCCGATGTAGCAATAGGAGCCTGGTCAACTTCATCCTGTAGCTGATATGTCTCGGAAGTTGAACGAAGCCGAACAGAACTATGTCATTGCTGAAAAAGAGCTTCTGGCGATTCGTGACGCCTTTAAAGAATGGAGACATCATTTGTTGGATGCCAAATACACTGTCACAGTATATACTGATCATCCTAATCTTCAATTCATGAGTTCCGCCAGACTTTTGACCCATCGGCAATTACGCTGGATGCTTTTTTTTGCCGAATTTGATTTTGTAGTGACCTTCCGGCCTGGTAAAGATAATCGCAAGGCTGACGCCTTGTCCCGTCAAGAGTCTACCACGTTGCCTGCATTTCAAGCCTACCGAGCTATCATTGCTCCTGACAAGGTTCTATGTATCATAAAAATTGAAGATTTCTTTGAAGAAATTCACAACTCTTTCACTGTTGAAAAATGGCAAACATGGGCCAAAGCAGATCCCAAAAGGTCAATCAAGCAAGGTTTACCCTTTCATGACACTCGTTTGTTCGTACCCACTACCAAACTTCGCAAGATAGTGTTTCATTGGTTGCATGTTATACCTACGGCAGGTCACCCAGGTACTCCTAAAACTCTTGAACTGATCCAACGCTATTTTTGGTGGCCTACCCTAACAAAAGATGTAAAAGTAATGGTAAACAACTGTGAAGTTTGTGCTCGCATTAAAACAAGTCATTCAAAACCAAAAGAGTTGTTACATCCGCTTCCAACCCCAAGTCGTCCATGGGAGCACATTTCTTTAGACTTTATTACCGGTCTGCCAGTGGTTCAACAGCATTCAGTAATTCTGGTGGTAGAAGATAGTCTCACGAAATATGGACATTTCATCGCCTGTAAAAAATTGCCCACTTCTAGTGAATTGGCAACTATTTTACTGAATAGAGTGGTTCGTTATCATGGACTGCCAAAGGTTATTCTCTCCGATCGGGGGTCACAATTTTCCTCCAATTTCTGGAAGACATGGTTTAAAACACTCCAAGTGACATCTACGCTATCTACTAGTCACCATCCTCAAACAGATGGTCAAACGTAGAGACTAAATCCGATTTTGAAACAATACCTACGTGCCTACGCTGAAAAGGCACTTCATTCCTGGACATCTATGCTCTGGTTAGCTGAGTTAGCTTACAATAACTCATTCCACACTTCTATTGGCGTTACACCCTTTTTTAGTTTATTTGGCTATCATCCTGACACCTTGCCCATCACAATTCCTTAAGAAAGTTCTCTTACTCCAGCTGTGTCAGAAACCATTCAGCATTTACATCAAACCCAGAAACTGATTCAACAGCATTTAGAAAAAGCCAAACAAAAATATAAAAGGCATTATGACAAGAAACATTGTGAGGGACCGGAATATCAACCAGGTGACAAAGTGTGGCTTTCCACAAAACATATAGACTTCAAGAAGAAGCACATGTTTAACCCCAAATTCATAGGTCCTTATACTGTCCTTCAGCAAATCAATCCGGTGACCTATAAACTACAATTGCCCAGACCCTTACGGATTCATCCAGTGTTCCACACTTCCCTCTTGAAATAGGCATTCCAAAAGGTCCACCCTCATCCAGCTCCTGTTCTAGTACAAGGGGAAAAAGAATACGAAGTCAAGAAAGTGTTGGATTCGAAACTGAGAGGGCGTAATCTATGGTACTTAATCTCATGGAAAGGTTGTGGTCCTGAAAGTAACTCATGGGTTTCCGCATCTGATGTTCATGCTCCAGTACTTGTGAGACGCTTTCATTGTCTTAATCCAAGTAAACCAGGCCCTAGAGCGCGCCTGGGAGAGGGGAGTGCTGTCAACACCAGAGCAGCACGCGCTCTATTGGCGACAAAAATGAAAAAATCCAGCACTCTCAAAACAACGTAATTTATGCATTGTGCTGATATGTTGTGGTTTAACCTTTTGCATTGCAGAGTTCAATCCTGAAAACGTATTTTTAATATGCTTACAAATACTGTTCCTTTGCAATGTATTGCTGCAGTTTTTCAGAGTGTGTTAGGGTGTGGCCCCTTTCCAGGGCCTTCCAGAGACTTTCCCTGCAACATGCATGGGCGTGGTTCTGGGCTGGGCCAAGACTCTATAGAAGAGAGCCAGCCCACCTCCCAGTGCTCACTATTCAGAGGTCCCGGTGCAGAGCAGCAGCTTCTTCCTGAGCTCCTGTCCCGGCGGCCTATTTGGATCTTCCAGTCTTCTGCCCTTCATCCTTCATTGGTGATCATTGTTCCAGGCGGTAAGACGGTGGTTGGACTGTCTCGACACCGTTATTGAGCATTTTCATATTCTTGGTTTAATTCTTAAAAGAGTAACAGATTTCTTGCGAGCTACCATTTCTTGACATTTATATGGTAGTTTACAAATAGGTAAGACGCGCGATTTGTTTCATAAAGGTTTGACTTTGTTATTCATTGCGTGCTACCATTTCTTGACATTGGCATGGTAGCTTAAGAATCGGCAAGACGCGCGATTTGTTTTATGGTGTTTAAATATTGTTGTCCATTGCGCGCTACTATTTCTTGACATTTACATGATGTTTTACGAATTGGCAAGACGCGCAAATCGTTTCATGAGGATTTAACTTTGTTGTTCATTGCGCGCTACCATTTCTTGACATTTACATGGTGGCTTAAGAATCGGCAAAAGAAGCGCGATTCGTTTCAATGTACTTTGATCTTATTATTTATTGTGAGCTGTTATTTCTTGACATTTACATCGTGTTTTACGAATCGGCAAGACGCGCGATTCGATTAATGATGATTTGACTTTGATATTCATTGCGTGCTACCATTTCTTGATATTTTACATGGTGACACTCGAATCGGCAAGACGTACGATTCTCTCCTCAAGTTTATTTCATGTTGTTTATTGTATGCCACTATTCTAAGATATTTATTATGTAATATTCGAGTTGACAAGTTATGTGATTTGTTTCCTGAATCCATATTGTGTTATTCATGGTGCACAATCCTTTTATGGTGTTTACTATATATATATATATATATCTGCAATATGCGTAATTTGTGTTGAAACATTTTAAGAGTACACAGAAGGCCAGAGTTTCTAGATGCAATATTGTATGGTCCTAGTATACATTCTCAAAACAGGATTTATATGACTGGTTTAAAATTTAGTCAGAATGTTTTTCTGATCCTCATGTAAAGGAAAGTACTTGAATAAGAAAGTTTTCATTTAATTCATCTTGATTCCCCTACAGGTATCCGTCCATCTTGAAACTTAGTCATTTTAAACTTAACTCTTAGATTGTTAATGTTTTCAGAGTGACTAGGCTTAGAATCATAGTCTAGTATAGATTTCAGGAGATATAATTTTCATATTGTGTATTCTAACCTTTTTCTTACTACAGGTCTCCTTCCCAGCTGTTCCCTTCCTAATCCCCTCTTCCCCTCTTGAACTCTCTCAGTCTCTGTGATTTATCTATCAGAGTCTTGGAGCTGTTCAGTGGTGGATGTGTTGGGAACGTGCACAGACCCGAGGATCTGGTGACTCTGACACCCTGCCACCTCTCCTCCTTGCCATCGATTATCAAAGTCCATGCCCCTGCTCTCTCAATATAGCCCTGTGTGACTGTTGTTCTGACACTGTCCTTCCTGTCTGCCCTGAACAGTTAGCTTGCTGCCCCATCCACCTCTTCCTCCCTACCCTCTGTTGTCTGAGTCCATGCACCAGCCCCTACTGCCCTGCCCTGCATGGTCATATGGTCCACTGCCTTCCATTTAGCTTGATGTACCTGCCCACTCCTCCTGTCCCCCATTGCCAAATTCTATGCCCCATCATTGCGCTCCTGCTTAGCCTCTATGCTTAGCTTGCTGCCCCTACAGTCCTTAACCCTGGCCTCTGATGTCTGTGTGCTTGCCCCTGCTCCCTTCTTTTAGCTCAACATGTTCCATGGACCTGCCACTGCCCCTCATATCTGGTCTGAGTGTTCTGTTGAGTTTCTATGCCCCTTCCGCCTGCCTAGCATTGTCAGATGACTGCCACCTGTCCCTGTCACCTCCATCCTGCCTGTCTCAGTTCTATGCCCATAGCCCCTCTCTCCTGTCCTCCATGGCCCATTTTGGTGACATGCCCTTCTGCCCTACATGAGGTGCTGTGCTGCAACTGTTCCTCCGGCCTACCTGTGTGGTCTGTTGTGAAGACCCTTCCACTGCCCTCCCATGCCTGTGTCCAGCCCCTACCAATCCCTTCTGTCCTCCATGGTCTTTTGTGCATGCCCCTGCCCCCTCCCTCTTGCCAACCATGACCATTGTACCACCACTAACCCTTTTGCTTGCCCTGCATGGCCTTCTGTGCTGCCACAGCCTTTTCCACTTGCCCTGTGTGGCCAGCTTGCTGGCCCTGACCTCCTCCCACCTTACCTCCGTTGTCTGTGTGTATGCCATTATAGTCTCACTGTTGCCATCCATGGTGTGTTGTGGTTCCAGTGCCCATCCCGCCTGCCCTTCATGGTCAGCTTCCTGCTCCAGCCCTGCCCCTTTGCCCCCTGCCCTATGTTTTCCATGTGCAGGACCCTAACACCTAACTATAACACCACTTTAACCTTTTGTTTTTTCAGTGATTTTGCCCAGGGAGAGGTCTTCAAACTATTTTGCTCTGACACCCTCCTCCTTACCCAATTGAAATGTTTTGAAGTCAGACCCCCACTTCCAAATCTTTATCGAAAGATTTAGGGAGCAGGAGGGGCAAGGCTGAGCTTAGGTGCCTTATGAGATCATTTCAGGGGTACGTTTTCAGTAGCTCATAATCCACACTAAATGTGAGACATAAAAAAGAACAAATACATAAAAAACGGAAATAGACTAAAAACACTACTCCCATTAATTGGGGTCCTGTGAGCACCACACACTCCTGGGCCCCAGTGCAACTGCACCTGCTTCACTTTGGGAAATCCCCCACAGGCCCCCCATCCTCTTTTCTGCCATGTCTCGGAGGCCTAAGCTAAGGTGTCTCTCGCTTACTTCAATTTCTCCTCCCTGGGTTTATTGATACAATGCTGAAAGTAACACTGGCACAGCAAAGGTGTACTGAGCCCTAATACAAGCAAGGAATAATAGTATTCCTCACACCCCCATGGCCCGGAACCACTGTACCTTCAGCAACAAATATACCTACTCGTCTGCCTACTCCATTGGGCCATAACTCCTAGGCTTGAAGACCAAAGCAGTCTGTCTGCCCTTTTGTGTTAAAAAGGTAAATAAAAAACATATGTCACCTCCCCCGCACTTGCCCCCTGTTGCTTGGGACCTGTTCCCCATGCAGCAGAGGTGACCAGGACATCAATGCTAAAAAGGGAAATGGCTCTCCACGCCTCTTTGTGCTAGTAACACATCCATAGTTGGATGCAGTGGCCTCCTCGCATCATTTCCCCAGTGCCAGTGCACTTGCTGCATTAATGGTAGTTTTGGCCCTTTAAAACAATAACTCTTTCTTCAAGGCATCCTTCTGAGGAAATTGGGAAGCTGTCTTTGTCCATTTGTAAACAAAAAAAATTGACCCCACACAGCGCACCCTTCTCTGGGCCATCTCTTTGACGATATCCATGGACTCTTCTGCTTTCTCCTCAGCTATTATTCTGAGTCCCCAGGGGTACGTACTATCAAGGCTATGAATATGACGCATTTGGCCACCTCCCTGCCACCCCCTTGACCTACTGAAAGGACATCTTCATGTAAACAGAGGTTGTAGTTGGCCAGATGTATGGGGACCAAGGTGCCCATGTGTTTATAATTTTAAAAAAGCAGTTCCCATACATTCTGTTAAAAACAACCATCCCTGAATTGTTATAGAGGTCCTAGAGGTACCTCTGTGCGATAATGAAAGGGGAGTGGGTCTAAAGTGCTTCAATTAATAAAATCACTTGAAGCATCATGATGACAAAGATGTATTCTTTTTGAGATAATGTAAGAATGCTGAGTTTTGGGAAGTGCCCTTTTATTAGATTTATAAAAATGTCTGCATTAGGTACAGTCTGGTTTGCTATTACTAACTAGAATTCTTTAAAAGCACTTGTTTTATCCTATACACTAAGGGCCAGATGTAGCAAAGTTTTTGCACGCCGCAAACAGTGAATTTCGCTGTTTGTGACGTGCAAAAACCACATCGCGATGCCCAATCCCCATTTTGCGAGTCGGTAACCTGGTTACCTACACGCAAAACGGGACTGCGAGTCGCAATTAGGAAGGGGTGTTCCCCTTCCTAATTGCGAGTCGCAGCGCGATGCTGCATTGCTTTGTGACCTCGAACGCGGTAGCAAAGCAATCGCAGTTACCACCAGTGTCACACTGGTGGTAACCCATTCGCAAAAGGGAAGGGTTCACCATGGGAGCCCCTTCCCCTTTGTGAATGGCATGGAAAACATTTTTTCAGAGCAGGCAGTATTCCTATGGACCACTGCCTGCTCTGTAAAAATGAATCAAAAACGTTTCACGTTTTCATTTTGTAATGCATCTTGTTTTCCTTTAAGGAAAACAGGCTGCATTACAAAAAACAAAAACTGTTTTATTTAAAAGCAGTCACAGACATGGTGGTCTGCAGTCTCCAGTCTCCTGTCAGTGCTGGGAGTCCCAAGGAGGTCGCAAATTGAGACCCACCTCATTAATATTAATAAGGTGGGACTTTGCGACCCCCTTGCGAGTCGCAGATGGTGTCAGGGACACCATCCTACATACTGAATTGCGACTTTCAAATTGCGAGTCTCTCTGACTCGTAATTTGCGAGTCGCAATTCAGTTATTACGTATATATGGCCCTAAATGATTGTGTGGCATCCTATCTTACGTGGTGTGTAATATAATTTTAAAATAATGACTTACATAATCAAAGTGCTTATTGTACAGGCTGGGACCCCCCCTTACACGAAAAATACACAAGCCACCACTACGCACTGTACAAACCAGGATTCAACTCTGTGATTATCTGGTCTCACAAACAGACATCTTCAGTGATCGCATTAACCAACTGACATTTCATAACGTGAAAGAGTGCATATCCAATCAATTTGTTTACTTTGCATTTATTTTGCATTTAAGATGTGTTAAATTTTTTATATGAAGATGCTGTGAACGTGAAAAATCCAAAATACTTATAGAATGTTTTGTTGATTTTAACCATGTTTTTGACCCTGCCAGTACATCGCTCATGATGACAATTGCCATACTTTTGTATGCACTTCAACCGCTTCATGTAAATGAAGATTGCTTGGAAATGTGAAAAATATACAAAGTTGTGCTTTCAGGCTACCTTCGTCAACACATACCTAGTCATTTGCAAATTTCTAGGGACACTGCAACAGACCCCCTGGGGTTGAGGGGGTGCATGCCCTACAGTTTGAAGACCTCTGTTCTAAGGTTTCTTTAACTTAAAGGGGGAATCATATTGCCATACCTAATTATAACATCACCTTAACGTAAAATAAACTTACCTACTATGTTCCAGTCGATAAACCATATCCATCACTCATCCTGGATTCGGAATCATAACCACTTACATCAGTCTTCCTTTCGGAAGGTAATACATTGTCTGCATCTCACAAGCCTCCAAACACACAGCTCCCCTGGGCAATGCAAACTATTGAATTTCCTGCAATTAGACATTTTTTCAGAAATTCCTCTTTCTGTCATTCCACCACATTTTTCCCTCTCTCACTTTTATTTCTCTTTTCCTGCTCTCTCTCATTCTAGCTCTCTACTTCCCAATTACTTTCACATTTTGCATCTCTCTTTCTTCCTCCTTTCCTTACCCTTCCCTCCTTTCACTTGCTCTGTTTCTGTATCCCCATATTCTGTCCTCACTTTCCTACATCCCTTTCATTTCGTCTGTCTCGGTCCTTTCATTCCACATTCACTTATTGTTCTTACTGCTCTTTCCTTTCCACCTGCCTCATTCATTATTTTTGCCTCTCGCTCTTATAACCCCTCGGTCTTTTTTCCCTCTCTCTTTCTTTTACTCGCTCATATTTTTAATGCCCTCCTCTTCCAGTGCTTCTTTCTTCTGTCCTTTTTTCCAGACACTCCCATTGCTTCCTGTGCACTTTCCTATCTACGTTGACTCTCTTTTTGGATACCTACTTTTTTTCATTGCCATTTTTAATGCTGAATTTTTACTAACAATTATTTATGTATTCTTAGTGTTGAATTTGCACAGGAAATGAGTTAACATAGAGAAAAAATACACGCATTTAAAATTGTGCCTTCTTGAGTGGCCACCAATATTCACAAAGTGTACTTATTAACAGCTTATTGATGTAAAATGTTGAGCTCATCTTTGGATTATTGTAGTAGTATGTCATATTAATGGTCATGTATTATGTATGTGCTTCATTAATCATAGGCCTTACTTTAGTGAGGTCTTGGGCCCAGTTGCACAGCCTCATGTCAAGCTGCATTTCTTAGGTGATTTATAAAATGGCTGCTTAGAGATTTAAAAAGTGATTTTCCACTGTTTTGACCAAATGCTAATAGCTGAAATTCTTTCCCAGGAGAACTGCTTGCTAGAGTATGCTATACTAGCTAGGGATACATTGTATAACTTAGTGTGTGTAAAGACAACCTTCCCAGGAGCAGACAATGGATGTACTGACTGGAGTATGAGCTGGTACAAATTTGTTACCTGACAAACCCAGTGACGGGAACAGGAGAAGAGGAGTCAATTATCGACATGTGAACATGGGACTAGTAAAACCTTAGATTGGGGTTCTACTTTCATTTGACTAAACGTAAACATGTGATTCCTTGACCAATAGCAACATGGGAAGTAGTTTTAGTGAATCTACCTTAGCCAGACTGCACCGAGAGGAGATACGCCATTAGCTATTTTCTTCTTAACGGTTCCGAGGCCATTCCGCTCAATTCTTCTTAACCGTCTTGAGTGTTTAGTTATCATTCTTTCAAAACTGCATTAGGAGACTTTGCTTTCCTGAACTTTATTGCTGAATTCTGATGCCTTGCTGACTGAACTGATGTCCAATTGAGGAACACTGTCACAGCTTGCTGAACCATACTGAGGCAAGGTATAAGGCAATGTTATTGACTGTCATGTCTATTTGCTTTTGTCCCTAGGTACTAACCGCTAATTTTGACAGAGCCATAGTTAGATGTTTTTCCAAATTTGTGTTGACAAAATTGTTTTGCATAAAGCCCAAACATGTTGTTCTAATCTGAAGGTTAGTTAGGGTACTCACTGATGATGCTCGCTACATCTAATAACAGTTGATGTCTTTTCTTTGCTGAATCTAAATGTATGCCATTTCCTTTGTACAGTTATTCTTGCTATTGATTTGTACTGTAACCTTAGAATGCATAGTGGTCCAAGCCTTGATTAAATTGCGATTCTTTAGGAGATTTGGGCAGCCAGGATTGTTTCTTTATGCTTATTGTTTGATTTTGAGGCTAAGTCACATGACTATAGCATTGTTAATATAGGGAAATAAACATTCTAACTTTTACCTAAAGGTGTGGTCAATCATGGCGGACAGGTAATGGTGTGTGGAAATTACTGACTCTTATGACTGTTGATGCTATTGATTGTATTGCTACTGATTTGTATTGGTACAGGGTCTCATGGTGGGAACTACTCTAAGCGCAGTCAAAAGGTCCATCGACCTACAAACGAGTCCCCTTATAAATTAATGTCAATTAACCAAATAAGGTCTAACAAGCTAACACCCTTTAAGTAATTTTCACTGTTGCTATTTCTCCTTTCTGGATTGTGAGTAAGCCAGGAAGACATATTGTTGGATTACAGTGGGCTTAGAGCCTACCAACTACTTGCCATTGGTTGGTTTCATTATCATTCTTATTTGCTTTCTTCTTATTGGTTAGCATATGTGGATGTTTATTCCTCTCCCTGTATTTGTTCCTAGCCTGGAACATAGAAATATTACTGTATACTTCCACTGACCAGGTGCTTCTTTTTTCTTTAAGTACTCCAAAAGAGTGCATGTGTTTTCCAACTGTACCCCTTGTACGCTTCTCTCCCCACCACGCTCTGATGTTTCTTTATCTTGCTAGGTACGTCTCCCGTACTCCCTAGCAATGGAGGACAGAAGGGATGGTTTTCTTCCCACCCTCTCTATGTTGTGTTATGCTTGATCCCTCCCTGTGTTGCTTTCCCGCACCCGTGCATTGCTTCCGCCCCCAACCTGGTACCCCTGTTGCTTCCACGCTCATCCCCAGGAGGCTTCCACCTGTCAAGCATGCCTTGTGTTGCTTCCTGCCCCAGCATTGCTACGCCAATGTTGCTTTTCCCCATTTTGATTCTCCCCACCTGCTTTAAAAAGCTGCTCTCACAAGTGTTTTTTTCTTTTTAGTTACCAATCCATTGCAGATCGTTAATTAATTAGAAAAAAAGGCAGCTGCATTATTTTGCAGGCGTAAGTTGCATGGTGCATTCACCTACAAAGTGACATGGCTAGCTGTGTCAAAAGCAGTTCTAAAAAAAATCTTTATCCATGTGGCAGAACATTGATGATGCTGAGCCGCATGATTAGGTCCCAAGAGTAAGACCTATTGGCTTTGCCAGTGCTAGTTTATCGTGTTCTTTCTTCTCAGCTTTCCTTCTCTCTCCTGCCTGCCCCTCCTTTTCCACGTTTCTTTTTTCTCCTGCTGTGTCCACCTTATCTCAACAAATGTCTTCTTTCCTACTGTTTCTTCCGTTTTCCTATTTGCTGTATTTTTTGGCTCATTTCTTCTTTCCCTGCTTTCTCCTTAATCTACTATACCATTGTTCTTTCATCCCTCATGCTTTCTCCTTCTCAGATAATTTTTTGATCTTCGTCACCCCTAGTTCTTCTGTGCACTCTCTGTTTTCTTGCTTTCTCCTTCTCTTCTCTCTTCTCTTTGCCCCATCTTTCCTCTACTTTAACATCTTTCTCCTGTTTCTCCTCCTCCCCATCTCTTTATTGGCCAATTATCCCTCCTGCGCTCCTCCTTCTGCCATCTTTCTCTCTTATTTTCCCTTGCTCTCTATGTTTGTCCCCTCCTCACTCTTTTCCTCTTCTCCCTTTCTTCTATTTCTCCTAGATCCCCTCTCTTTTTCGCCAAGCTCTGTTTCCCCTTGCTCTTTTTACGTGCCTCAATTCTCTTCTAACTATCTCTTCCTTCATCATTTGTTCCTTTTTTCTCCTGCTCTCTCCTCATCCCCTGTTCTCTCTCCATCTTTTCCTGTTACTTTTCTTTTCTTTCCTCTTTTGCCACTGGTCTTTACTGTTTTCACCAGCTCTGTCCTTCTTCAGCTTTGTCCGTCTTCCTATTTTCTCCTTCCAATTGCTTTGAATTCCCCACACTTTGATCTTTCTAACCTCCAGTGCACCTTCAGTCTTTTTCTCCTGCTATATTTTTCCCTATTATTGTTCAGTTGGTTCCACCGCATGTTCCTGATTTTCTCTACTCAATTTTTCATCCTCTCTCTGCTATACCTCTCACCATTCTCATTATCATCTTTCTTCATCTTCTTTGCTTGCCCCATACCTGCTCTTCATCTTTATTCTATTTCAGTCACTGTCTCTCATTCATCTCCCTTTCCCCCTTGTTTTAATTCTCATTTTACGCCTTTCCCTAGTCACATTTGTCTGCTCTCTATTTCTTTCTTCTTACCCCCACCTCTCTTTGCAGTCTCTCATGACTAGATTGAGGTCACCTCCTCTCGATATAGCCGCATCTGGCGTCTGCAGCACTGGTGCTAGGGGGGAGGTCAGGAAGGCCTGCTGGAGGTCATTTGGGGCATAGACATTCATCAGGGTCATGTTTAACGTGGCCATCTTAAGGCGGATCGCTAGGAGGAGTCTCTTGAACTCACTCACGGTTGACAGGATTTCCCCTCTAAACCCTTGTAAGAAGAGTATGGCCACCCTACAGGACGAGCGGACCAGAGATGTCTTGGGAACCAATGAGAGCGCATTCTATGGACATCCTTTGAGAGTGTGTTTCCTTGAGGATGCAAATGTCCACCTCCGAGTGCTCCAGGAGGGAGAGGACAGCCAAATGCTTGGAGGGGTAATTAAATTCCCCTTATATTGAGGCTAAGGTACTTCAGGTCCATGGTTCACCGGAACAAAATAGAAGAGCATGTACAGGCCACCCTTGCAGATGTCATGTCTCAGTGGAACCCACCCCATTAGAAGTAATCGCCTTGTCATTACATAGCTGAGCAGGTAGTCACACAGGGACAGTATACCAACATAACCCCCAGTCAAACAATACAAACAGAACCAATTCAACCTCTTAAATAGGCCATACAAAGTGCAAAGTCAGTCAGATAGGGCCCTAGTGGGCAGGGAGGGACAACTCTACCTGTGTTGGGTAGACGAAGTACTATCTTGCGGGGAAGGTGGTGTTCAAAACAATTCTATATTTGTCTACTCCCCGTCCCCACCCTAATCCATCCTGCCCACCCCCAAACGGTTGCATATCAGTAAGTCTTATTCAGGGTGTAGTTGCATGTGTGGGGTCACCAGAAAGTGTGGATAGCACTGCTTCCTGTTCAAGAGCCATGGTGGCCAGGTCAGGGAGGTGCGCTGTCAGAGGCTTCTGGGATTTCTGCTTGCTGTGGCGCATTGTTGGGCCCTGTGATTGCACCTGGTTGGGTCTGCCCCTGTTTTGGCTTCTATAATGGCAAGCAACTTGCAGGACTCACATAGGGACCGTAGTTGTTGTAGTTTGCCATCAAGGAGTGAGATGATTCAAAAGGGGTGGCCCCATAAATAGGAGATCCCGGCGTTCGGTAAATGGGATGTGACTGGCCTGAAGTCTCTCTGTTTTGGAGTGTGATGGCGGCAAATTCCTTGTAGTGTAGGGGTGTGTGTTCCTTAAAGTCAAGGGGATGAAGCTCTCTAGCCCTATGAAGAAAGTTTTCTTTGAGGCCAGAGTTCTGTACACAGACCAAGATGCCAGTAGTGAGGCTCGGGGCTTAGCGCGGCATACCCATTTGGTGGAGTTGATTAAATTTAATGGTCGAAGGTGCAGCATCCCCTAAGATGAAGCTAAAGACGTCCCTCGCATAAGATTCTAAGTCTGTTCCTTCTACTGCAGTAGGGACTCCCCGAATACAGATATTATTTCGCCAGCAGTGGTTCTCCAAATCTTCATTGTGGGACCGAAGCTCTATTTGTTTATCCTGGAGAAAGAGGATTTCTTGTTACATCCACTCTATTTCCTCATTTCATTCATCCTCCTTTTGTTCCAGTAATGCGACTCCCTCCCTCACTGTATCCAGGTCTCTGCACACCTCATTCAGGCCCGAGTAAAGGTCCTTTTTGACGGCTTGCAAGTCTTCTTGCAGGGAGGTAAACAAGGCCTCTAGAAAGGAACTGGACCCTCAGGTTCTTCTGTGTCTACAGAGTGGTCATACTCCTCTTTTCCGCTCCTGGGGCCCCCAGAGGGTTCCGTCAAAATATCCCAGAGGGACTGGTTCTTTTTGGCTTTACCTTTCATGGTCCTGGGTGCTGGGTACTGTGATCTCAACCAGTCCTAGCGAATGGTAATAGGGCATCTCCATGGAGAACTCGGGAGGAGAATTAGGCTTAGGTGCTCACAACTCCCTTCAGGGGGGGTCTGCAGGTTGCTATTTTACAGGACCTGGTTCTTGCCTTGGTGAGGGTCCTCAACAATAGTCTGGTTCACAGGGCTGGGCCATATATTTCTTGCAATTGATCGGAGAAGGCACACGCAGTGATTGATTTGGAAGTGGCTAGTTCAGGAGACGGTGTGGTGCAGTTCACCCCCAAGGGTCGTACCATCCATACTAATGCGGATAAGTGCTTAAGGGCAGTACCAGCCCTCAAAGATCCTGGCTACCAGCCCATTGCGGCCCTCTCTCCAAATCGATTTTGGCCAGGAGGGGTAGGCTGCTGATGGGGCCTTGGTCTCCTTTTCCATGGTTAGGGCAGCTGCCTGGTAGACGCCATAACAGTCCTCAGCAGCGCAACCCAAGTAACGCAGGCCGTTCCCGACAGCCAAGAAAGCAGGCAGCTATCAGGGGCAGGCCGCCTCCACGGCCACAGTCTGTTCTGCATTCCCCATCAAGACTGCTTCCAGGGCCAAACCACACAATGTCGACCATTGTCAGCAACATAACATGCTAGCCGCGCCCTTGTCAAGCCTAGCAATGTGTCCAGCATGAATCAACACATTCCAACGCAAGTCCAGCTGCAACAATTCTCTTAACACGTTTAGTGCGTCCCTAGTGCGGGTCATGACCAGTGGCCGACACCAGGGAGGGGGTTAAAAAATCCTCAGGTGCAAAGCCCCCCAGGAGACACAGAAGATCTTCAGTGTCTCCCGCGCCCCCTCACCCATCCCTTTGTGACGTCACTGTTTTGTTTCCCATGGGAAAACGGCCCCAGACCCTCCCCTTTCAAACGAGGCCTTCCTGAACAGGTTTCCTGGCCCTCAATCGCAGCCCAGCTGCGATTGAGGGCCAGGAAACCCCACTAGACACCAGGGATTTCACTTGAGGGGGGTCGGCCCCCTCAGCAAACAGGCCACCCCCACCCCCGGGGCACATTTTTTTTAATTCAAGGTAGGTGTCCCCTGGGGACGCGCGATCGCGCCCCGGGGCTAAATGTAAAAAAAGAAAAAGAAATTGACAGGGGGGCACCCGTGGGGAGGATGACCCCCATTGGGAGCAATAATTTTTTTAGCGCCCAAGGAAACCATACAACTACTGAAAAAATATATATATAGATATTATCTATCTACGTAGATAGATATATCTATCTACATAGATAGATTAGATAGATATATATAGATATATAAATTATATATATATATCTATATATCTATATATATATATATATATATATATATATAGATATATAGATATATATATATATAGATCGCTTTTGTCAATGCATGAGTGGTTTCCCTGGGGGCTTCGATCGGCCCCCAGGAAAACCAGACCCACATATAGTGATATATATATATTTGCCACCAGTTGTCTTGCAGTCTCAGCTTGTGTCTTCAAAGCAATGCACATACTTCAACTGACGCGTTTCAACTGTAGTTTTTAGGCAGCAATAAAAAAGTCAAGTAAGTCCTGTGATTATATTTCTGCTACAAAAGGATCAGACTTTTGTCTAGTGGCAGTTTTGGTGCCATAAAGAAGCGCAGAAGGTTTATATGTCTACTGCAAAGAGCAAATCTGTATTTTATGTAAATAGCTGAGCACATTAGTAAAGTCAGCCATTACCTGCGCTATAATGGAAATTCAGGCCCATATTTATACTTTTTGACGCAAAACTACGCTAACGCAGTTTTGCGTCAAAAAAATTAGCGCCGGCTAACGCCATTCTGAAGCGCCATGCGGGCGCCGTATTTATTGAATGACGTTAGCCAGCGTTAGCCGCCGGCGCCGGCTGGTGTGCGTTAAAAAAAACGACGTACACCAGGCAGCGCCGGCGTAGGGGAAAATGGAGCTTGGGCGTCAAGAAATGAGGCAAGTCAGGTTGAGGCCATTTTTTCGCCTCAACCCGATTTGCGCCATTTTTTTCACTCCCAACCCCCATAGAAATGACTCCTGTCTTAGCAAAGACAGGAGTCATGCCCCCTTGCCCAATGGCCAAGCCCAGGGGACTTCTGTCCCCTGGGCATGGTCATTGGGCATAGTGGCATGTAGGGGGGCACAAATCAGGCCCCCCTATGCCACAATTTTTTTTTTTTTAAAACTCTTACCTGAACTTACCTTAATGTCCCTGGGATGGGTCCCTCCAGCCTTGGGTGTCCTCCTGGGGTGGGCAAGGGTGACAGGGGGTGTCCCTGGGGGCATGGGAGGGCACCTCTGGGCTCCTTCAGAGCCCACAGGTCCCTTAACGCCTGCCTTTTGCAGGCGCTAAAAAACGGCGCAAAAGCGGCCGTACGTCATTTTTTTTGACCCGCCCACTCCCGGGCGTGAATTTTGCCCGGGAGTATAAATCCGACGCACATGCCTCGGAGTCGATTTTTTAGACGTGAACGCCTACCTTGCATCTCATTAACGCAAAGTAGGTGTCCACGCTAAAAAATGACGCAAACTCCATGGACTTTGGCGCTAGACGCGTCTAACGCCAAAGTATAAATATGGAGTTAGTTTTGCGTCGAAATTGCATTAAAAAAAACGATGCAATTCCGGCGCAAACGGAGTATAAATATGCCCCTCAATGTTTGTGCGGGGGCGGCTATGGAGAGATGAAGGGCACTTTTGCTGGGTGGTAGTGAGGAAATCCGAGGAGGAGGACATGAGAGTGGGAGCACCAATAATGATTGTTGGACGGGGCGCTAGTGGTGCTAAAGACT
This sequence comes from Pleurodeles waltl, assembly GCF_031143425.1. NCBI lineage: Eukaryota > Metazoa > Chordata > Amphibia > Caudata > Salamandridae > Pleurodeles > Pleurodeles waltl. The sequence goes on from NC_090440.1 coordinate 660,079,030, forward strand.
GTGATGATTGGTATGTGACAAGATGTTTTTTGAGTGTCTTGAAAGAACGTGGTGATTGAGGGAAGAAGCGCAGGTAAGGTGACCTCTACTGTTGCACGTATCACACACACACACCAGCAATTTTGTGACTGTCTACGTAGGCTAGTGTTTTAGAGCAACAGTTTAGCCAGTAGCAGAGATGGCAGCTCTGACGTAGGATCAGAGACTGAGACAGCAGATACTGAGACAGCATCTGAGGGATAGGACAGTGGCACAGACTCTGGGAGTAATTTTTTAGTCGGAGAAGTCCCATTCGATAATTTCCCTTCCAGTAATTATGAGGGGGGTGATGAGGACAGACCCTGTGTCCCTTCGCCAGCACAGTCTGTGCAACGGGACAATAGCGGGTTAGCCCACCCCAGAGAGCAGGTGAATGCGGTGGCAAGCACAGACAGAGAGTGCTCTCTTGAGAGCTCCCCAATTTAGTTCAGCCCCAAATTCCACTGCCCAAATCGTATTGTGGAGACATCAAAATTATATATCACAAAACAAACTGGTTTTGTACGGCAGGCACTTGTGTTTTGGTCCTGGGCTCGGCGGCCATATAGGAAAACATACTAAAACCAGACATTTCTGGAAACTAGACATCCGGGGGAGTCCACAGAGGTGTGACTTGTGTGGATTCCCCAAAGTTTTCTTACCCAGAATACCCTGCAAAGTTGAAATGTTGAATAAAAACTCTATTTTTTCTTGCATTTCTGTCACACAAACTACAGTAATATGCTGGGATCCGCAAAATTCCTACCACCCAGTGATTCCTCACCTGTCTCGATAAAAACACTACCCCACTTGAGTTCCTGTACCTAGTGCCTGCGTCATGAATGGATCGCACCCAGGGTCAACAGTTGCCTCATGTAAGGAGAACATTGACCATTGTGTGATCTATTCCTGTTGCGGGCACTAGGCATACCCACACAAGTGAGGTACCATTTTTATCGGGAGACTTGGAGGACTTCTGGGTGGAAGGAAATGTGTGGCTCCTCTGGGATTCCAGAACTTTCTTTCACCGAAATGTGAGGAAAAAGTGTTTTTTTTGCCAAATATTGAGGTTTGCAAAGTATTCTGGGTAACAGAACCTGGTGAGAGCCCCAGAAGTCACCCCATCTTGTATTCCCCTAGGTGTCTAGCTTTTAAAAACGCACAGGTTTGGTAGGTTTCCTTAGGTGCTGGCTGAGCTAGAGGCCAAAATCTACAGCTAGGCACTTTCCAAAAAACAGCTCTGTTTTCTTTTGGAAAATGTGATGTGTCCATGTTGCGTTTCCTGTCGCGAGCCTTAGACCTACCCACGCAAGTGAGGTACCATTTTTATCAAGAGTCTTGGAAGAACACAGAATAGCAAAACAAGTTTTATTGCCCTTTGTCTTTCACTACATTTTTACCTTCCAAATGTAAGACAGTGCATAAAAAAGACATCTATTTGAGAAAGGCCTTGTAATTCACATGATAGTAAGAGCACCCCGAAACTCAGAGATGTGCAAATAACCACTGCTTCTCAACACCTTATCTTATGCCCATTTTGGAAATACAAATGTTTTCTTGATACCTATTTTTCACTCTTCATATTTCCGTAAATGAACTGCTGTATAACCAGTATGGAATGAAAACCCATTGCAAGGTGCAGCTCATTTATTGGCTCTGGGTACCTAGGGATCTTGATGAACCTACAAGCCCTATATATCCCTGCAACGAGATGAGTCCAGCAGACGTAATGGTGTATTGCTTTAAAAACTTTGACATTGCAGGAAAAAGTTACAGAGTAAAACGTGGAGTAAAATTGCTGTTTTTTTCAGCTCAATTTCAATGTTTTTTTTTATTTCAGCTGTTATTTTCTGTAGGAAAACCTTGTAGGATCTACACAAATGACCTCTTTCTGAATTCAGAATGTTGTCTACTTTTCATAAATGTTTAGCTTTCCGGGATCCAGCATTGGTTTCACACCCATTCCTGTCACTAACTGGAAGGAGGCTGAAAGCACAAAAAATAGTAAAAATGTGTTATGTCCCAGTAAAATGCCAAAATTGTGTTGAAAAATGTGGTTTTCTGATTCAAGTAAGCCTGTTCCTGAAGGCTGGGAAGATGGTGATTTTAGCACCGCAAACCCTTTGTTGATGCCATTTTCAGGGAAAAAAACACAAGCCTTCTTCCACAGCCCTTTTTTCCCATTTTTTTTTTAAAAAACAATTTTTTGCTGTATTTTGGCTAATTTCTTGGTCTCCTCTAGGGGAACTCACAAACTCTGGGTACCTTTAGAATCCCTAGGATGTTTGAAAAAAAGGACGCAAACTTGGTGTGGATAGCTTATGTGAACAAAAACGTACGAAGCCTAAGCGCAAACTACCCCAAAAGCCAAAAAAGGGCTCAGCACTGGAGGGGGGGGTGAAAAGGCCCAGCAGCTGAGGGGTTAAAAGGCGCAACCGATATTGGTTCTTTGACTTCCTCCTATTAAGCACATGCACCACTGCTTCATTATCTACTATAAGTGTCACTTTTCTATCTCTGATTGTCCCCTCATGTCCCCACCAGCAGTGTCATTAGGAAAATTACAAGAAGGCAACAATGCTCCTTTCCTTCCATGCCTCTGGCCACCTTTCAGTGCATCAACAAACTCAGCCATACTTGCATGTCCTACTTCACTCTGTGTTTCAACCTAATCCTGTGATGGGGTTTTGCTGCCGGTCTCATTGAAAAGCCAAATGCCTACAAATAGCCCTACTAGGATTGACCAGTTTGTAAGTAAAATTCAGATGACCTAAAACGTGCTGAATTTCTCTCATTTTGCTTACCGCATTCCTGTAACAACACCTTAGGTTTGCCAATTTGTCTGCTGGTAACTGTGACTCCATGGCACCAAATACAGCCCATCCATGGCCACTGAATCCAGTAGAGTCCCAAGGAATGTTGGACACGTGCAAAGTCCTTAGTTCTTTCCCATGCCAAAGGTTTGTTGAAGTCACAAACAACCTCATTAAAGGTGCTCACTCCTATCCTGGTTGACAATAGTCATCAAGGTAGTGCTGCACTTGCTAAGACATGTCTCACCACCCACTCCAGCAATGTGCCTACTTGTTCAAATGTGCACATGCCTGGGAATACTCCAAAGCCGAGGCCTTCTCTACATAGAACTGTCCCTGAAACTGAATTCCCGGCAACTGAAAATCATCAAGATGCACCAGTAAGAACCGTAAGGTCGGCTTGATATTGGCCTTACCCATCTCTGCCCCTTTTCAATATTTCCTCACCATCTCTATTGATGCATCAGCATTGGAATAAGTAACTAAATATTTACTTTGTACAAGTTGTTCACTGAACCCTCCTCCTACCATGGGAAAGGGTAAATGAGGGGAAATTCGCCCTCTAATATCTTTGCGACCACCCCTAGCAGGAAAGTAATCAAATCCTACAAAAGGGGGCTGGTGGGACCCGTGAAAAGGGTTTGCCGTCATCCCACCGCTCACTTTAAACTTCATTTTGCAGTTTGTTGTGTACTGTGTCTGTTTTGTCTCTGAATGATCTTAAATTCTCTGCCCGTTGGCCAATCCAGCAACTCTTGTAGGGATCCTGAACCTCTGCGTAAACTATACATGCAACAACCTGGCTGCAGTCATACTGGGGGACTGTTACAGCTAACTTTTCATTTTCTCCACCTAACTGGGGCAGTATCTCTTCTCTAGCGCCTTGCTAGGCCACCAGCGCCTGACAGTGGTCTATCAAAGCACTTTACCAGTGGTTCAACTATTCATGCTAGAGCTAAGAATGTGCAAAATTTGCAAACTTTGCTTTCTCGCCATTATGCAAAATTTTGGTGACATTATGCGAAATTATGAGATATGCAGATCCATCATTTTGCACTATATTTTAGCATGAAATGGGTCCTCGTGTCAATTAGGGGTGCATTTCTTGCTAAAAACAGTGATAAAAAAATCCCTAAAAAGCACTGCAAACAACTGTGCCTCATGTTCTGTTGTTTCCACGCATTTGCAGAATTTCTTTACTGCACATTTTGATGTACATTTTTACTATGAATTCTGTGCATAATTATGCAAAGTGGCATAATCTTGGGAATTTAGCTTAAAAAGCATAATTCGAAATTGCTGTAGTTACACAAATTACTCTGCCGTAATTTATATTTCGCACATGCCCAGCCAGAACTTAGAGGGGTAACCCCTCATTATTGAAGTTCCAATACATCCAAAGTGGGTCAGATGTAGGTGCTTTTCCCACTTTTTGCATGGTGTGACACTCTTGAAAAGACAAATAGAGTATGGGCAAGCCACTTGCTGTGTGACAGTCGTAGCTACATTTCATTATCCAACTAAGAACCAACTCAAGCAACACACAAAGCCGGCTATGCACTGGATCCAATCATCACACCTCATGAACTCATACTAATGACATGGGACAACCCTAACTTCTGGAGCAACCACCACATCACATCTTTTACCATCAAACTCCCCTCAAGACCTAACCCTACCAGATCTCTGACATCAGCCACCTGCAGAGAGTGGAATAAATTTGGCATACTGGACTCTTGCCTCGGAACAATGTCAAAACTCAGCCATGTGGAAGATAGGAACCAGCTGGACAGCTGGTTCTCCAAAGCCTTAAATAAACTCCTCCACTCAAAGACTTGTACTTTCTAAATGATGACATATGATGCATGGGACCAAAAAAAGGAATAAAAAATAGCAAGTCGCAAATGGATACATTTTAATGTCAAGGGAAAGAAACCAGAATCATCCTCCACAGACTCTGCCTCCAGTGACTCAACAAAATCTACAAATCCTGGATGAAGGAAGCAAAAAGACTAGAGCACTCAAACCAACTTTCAGTGCCTTACAGAATTCCTTAACATGGAGTGCACCATCACTAAGATTCCTCAGTTTTAAGATTTCTATAACTCCCTCACACACCACTTGGTTTCCAAAGTTATATTGCTAGAACTTTGGGGCATATTTCTACTCTGTTTGCACTGAATTAGCGTCATTTTTTTTTTTACTCTAATTCGGTGCAAAACGAACTCCATATTTATACTTTGGCGCTAGACCCGTCTAGCGCCAAATATATGGAGTTAATGTCATTTTTTGGACGTAGAAACCTACCTTGCCTTCATGAGATGCAAAGTAGGCATTCCTGTGCAAAAAATGACTCTATGGTCTTAACACCATATTTATACTCCCGTGCAAAAATGGTGCACGGGAGGGTGGAGGGGTCAAAAAATGGTGCAAAGTTTGCTTTGCCCCATTTTTTAATGCCTGGGTCAGGGCAGGCGTTAGGGGACCTGTGGGCCTATTTCTTTGGTGGAACACCATGGAAGTAAGCCCATAGGTGCCCTCCCCAGGCCCCAGTGACACCCCCACCCACACCAGAGGGACAGCGGAGGATGGGGTACCCCATCCCAGGTAAGTACAGGTAAGTATTATATTTTACTTTTTAAAGTGCCACAGGGGGCCCTGAAATGCCCCCCCCTACATGGCACAGGGTGCAATGGCCATGCCCAGGGGACCCTGGTCCCCTGTGCTGGCCATTGGGGTGGTGGGCATGACTCCTGTCTTTTCTAAGACAGGAGTCATGTGGTATGGATGGTTTTGCATCAGAAAATTACTCTAGGCAGGTTAGAGTCATTTTTTTCTTCCATACCGCCAGCCTCACCCGACTAATGGCATTTTTTTTTACACTAGCCTACCCTTTGCACTGGCTTGCACCATTCCATAAATATGGTGCCCAGCTGGTGCACAGAAATGGTGCGTTAGTGCAGTTGTGCCCCAAAAAGTATAAATCAGGTCCTTTGTCTTGGTAACAAGATGGCAGGCGGACTCACAGCCCTCTGAAACCAAGAAGAGAACAGTGAGCCAACCAACAGACATCCAATACTTGCATTCTTTAAGCAACTCTCAGCCACAGAAATACATCTGAACAAGGCTACTTGATATGAGGGTTAGCCACAAACCTCTAGCTGCCACTAGCTTTCGAGCATGGCATATATATCAAGGCTTCAGCCCCAATTATAAGCATTGCCAGCAACTTCTTATTCTTGGACTCCTCATCCTCAGAACTCTTACACATGACCACTCATCCAGCAGAACCAGCAAAGTTTAGGCTAATCTTGAATGCCCAGTTTTTTGGAAATCTGATGAGAAGAGCTCCATTCAGTGAGATCTCAGATCACCTTTGAAAAAACGGAACAGTTATCTTTCTGACCAACAAACTGGGTTTTGCCCTGGAAGAGGAACACAATCTATCCTGCTCTCCATCTGGGATGATCTGAAGACCACCATGTGCCACCATGGATAGGAATGACTTCACCACATTTGTTGTATTACATCTGTCTGCCACATTTGACACAAATGACAACCACTCTATTCTTGGAAGACTACAAATGCTTGGGATTCTTCCTACCTCTGTGGCACATCAAACATGATTTCATAACTTCCCTTTAAGCATTCAAGGTAATCCACCCCAAGGATCAATTACCACCTCACTCCTCTTCAATAACTTCCTCAACCACTACTGGATTTCATAATATCCTTTGCCTTGCAAGGTACAGCTATGCAGCTATCCTAAAACTGATAAAAATCCAAGACATTTTGACAGATCGCCACCTCCAAGACATTGACCAGTTAATGCTGACTGATCACCTTAAGCTTAATCCATCCACAACAGTGTTCTTGACCATGCAGGGTTAAAAAAAATACCATCCTTCAACTGCCTTGTCCTAGGAAACTAGAGTACTGCCAATAAAGAAGTACAAAACCTATAAGTAAACATGGACAGGGAGCTATCCTTAAATCCCCAAGTGAAAAACCAAGTCACAATAAGGGCCTTCCTCACCATGTGTGTCCTTTGTCAAATTGCCTGCATTTAGGATTTGCCCAGAAGTTCCAGCCTACCACAACCCTAGCTCAGTCACTATTTGACTATGCAAAAGAACTGTACTTTGGGGTGGCACTGTCTTTACTTTGATACTACTACAGCTGCTACATTTTCACCCAGGTGGCAACATCTCAGTGGCCCTAGGTGTTTATCTTTCAAGACACTGTGCATCAAGAATAGGTCCATGAATAGAGAAGCCCATCCTGTCATCCAAATAAAGCCAAAAATATTCACAGAAGTGAACTGTACTTAGGCTGTGGCCAGGCTACCTAGCCCTGCTTTGAAGAATAAATGGCTTTGTGCAAGTTTCTTCTCAGTGCAAGCGGTGAAGTTCTGGAATCCTCTACAAACATAACCTCTCTGGCCAATGTAATGCACACACATGACATCAACATCTTCTCCTACGCTGATAACACGCAACTCATACTCTCTCTCTTGGACAAGAACCTCAACACGAAAAACAAGTCCACCGCCTGCATGAGCAAAGTTGCTAACTGGATGAAAGCCAACTGTTTCAAACTAAACACCGACAAGACAGAAGAAGTGTCTTTGGCAAGGACACATCATCATGGCACTGCAACTGGTCACTGGCTGAACTTGGACCCACACCCAGCACCCACACCAGTAACCTTGGAATAATCATTGACGTGACCTCACAAGTCAACACCATCATTGCATTCTGCTTTCAGACACTGAAGATGCTGAAGAAGAACTTCAAATGACTTATAAGTAACATTACAAAAGTTGTCTGTCATTCATGCCCTAGATACCAGCTAGGTGGACTACGGGAACATCCTCTATGCCAGGATGACCAAGCAACCCACTAGAAGGCTACAAACCATCCACAACTTGGCAGCCAAATTCATATTCAACCTACCAAACAGAATTCACATCACACCACACCTCGGGAGCTCCACTGGCTCTGTATACACAAACGCGCACATTTCGCACTATTCACACACATTCAAGGCACTCTACATCTTAGGCCCCACCCGCCTGAAGATTTGTGTCTCCTTCCAAAAACCAACCAGATGCCCCCACTCCACAGGACTCCTACTCGCAGATATCCCATGCATACAAAGAACCAGATCAGGAGAAGGTGTCTTCTCTTATACTACTCCAAAAGTGTTGAACAGCCTCCCATGACACATCAGAGCCTTCTCCTCTTTTCTTGAATACTGCAAGAGGCTAAGAGGCTGAAGACCTGGCTATTGAATTAACCAAACTACCATAGGTGGGGCTAGGCACACACACCTGCTCAGCACCAGGACACCTATGCAGGATAGTGTGCTTTACAAATACTCATAACAACAAAGATAAAACCCATTAAAAACCACTTGGAATTGTGGAAGACTATAAAGTCCCTGCTCTCCCTAATAAGATGCTATAATGACTAGATCTAAGCAGCTCCTGTGCAAAGGAGGGTATGTCAGTGGTGACCAATGCAGATAGGGTGGGCTTTGCAGGACATACAGTATCTACATTTTAATACTTTAAGCTCACAGCTGGCTTGAGAAGTTTCCCAGTTCCTGAGGTTTACAGACATGGATTAGACCACCAAAATGATTACCTTGCCAGATGCTATTCCATCATGACCATCGACTAGGTTCTAAATCTTTACAATTAAAATGATTCAATGCTGTCAAATGTGCTTCAGCCCGTGATACTGACTTTGCTACTTGAAATGTTTATGTCACTCTTTGTATTGAAATGTACTCTTAAATGGTCAATGTTTTGTGAGAGCGGCACATCCACTGTGAAATGTAGTGGGTTATATTGCTCAAACTACTAGGTCCTTTAAATTTGTTTTTAACTGGCATGCTCCCCCTCCCTCCACCGTTTCCTAAAAGGCGTGTTTTCCCAGCATATGCTTCTTCCCTGGCCACTGATCCATTTGCGTGGGGTCTGCATTTTACAAGCATTGATTGACTGTTCGTTATATCCAATTTATTTTATTGGTTTGTAAAGCCACTGCCACATTAGACCCATGTTTATATAGAGTCAGATCTCTCTTTAGCACTGGATCACACCATCGCCCTTTATAGATGGACCTATAGACCAGTGCTCCGGTTACTTACCGGTAATCTTCATTACTCCAGGTCCAAGTCTTTCCCCATACAGTCCTAGGATTCTTTCCCTCCCATCCCTTGGGGGTGTGGTGATTATATGTAGTACTTTTTGCAGTGGTTTGCTTGGTACTACAGGATGTGTTGTGTGTTTACTTCCCCTTTGTAGTGGCGCCTGGGTAACAGTGGCCATTTTAGGGGAAGTATTTTGAGCTGGCTAGGGAATAGGTCTGCCAGAAAGAGATGAAATCTCATGGATGAGGACTGGATCTGGATCGGGAAGATGGGCATGGAGGTAATGTACTTGTGGTGTTTGATGCTTCCTTGAGTGCTCCTAATCCTCTCCTGGACTAACCCTCAGAATATGTACCTTGGCTGGTTGTATAAGGCCTATTCCTATGGGCTTCTTTCCTTGTGCACTCATATGCTCCCATTGGTGGTGTAATGACCATTGCTATGTTTTACTCTCCACCGCACTTAGAAGAACATATGTATACATTATCACTTGTTGTATAATCCTCATTGTATGTCAATCTCTCCCACTCCTGGGTGAGGCCTCAGCTGTGGTTGGAGAATGCTTCTTCCTCTGTTCACTACACGATTGGCACTTAAGATCATATTTATGGCTGGTCACTGCTATGGGTTCTTTCCTGTTACTCCTGTACTCACGCCTCAGAGTATATACCCTGCAATGGGATATGAATCTCTAATCTAAATGTAAATCCGTACAATCACAATAATCCTCATTGTTATGGGTTGCACATCGTCCTCCCCTGCTTACACCCCAGATCATATATCACAGTCAATTCAAGCCTGCACCTTGAATGGTAAGACATTCACCCCATAGCACCTTGTGAGTATAAACTTTATGATGCAAAGAGCTCGGCAGATGGCAGCTATCCGCCTGGATAACAGTTTCTTCTCATACTTTCACCTATACCCATGAAGCACCATATATTAACATCTAAACAATACAATTGAAACAATCAACATAACTTAATATGTCTGGATTAAGGGCTGCTCGAAAAGATTCTCCTGTCTCACAGGAGCAGTGTAAGTGTTTTCTTTCTTGGATGCATTAAAAGCCCATGAAAGTATGACAACATCATCCATCCCTACCTGCACCACAATGCTTTCCCTACAATCATTAAAATTCTGCTATCATCTGCACAATGCAGTAACAACTACTGCCGCAGCGAAATAATGAATCGCCATTTAGTGGCTAATGTGGTGTCTAGGTTACTATTTCCATAGTGACCCGTCACCACATTCGAGAAAAAAATAAGAGGAGAGCGGTTGGGAGTTGAATGAAGACGAGTCGTAGGAAGTTTTCTCTCTCTAATAAATACCTGAATTATACTTACCCGCTTTCGAGCTGTGCTTACAGAATGGCAACGCAGGCCGGATGCATTGTACTTCGAGAGAGAGAAAGCAAACCAAAGATTGAAGCGTAGCAGCAATGGGAAAAAAGAAGGGGAAAAGGAACGCAACCTCAACGGATCTCTCATTGGCCATAGCGGCAATGGTAAAAAATTAAAAGAAGGAGAAAAGGAATGCAACCATAGCGGATCTGTTATTGGCCTTGTAGGTATAGATTATTTCTCTGATTATTTGGTATTTGGCAGTTGCAGGATTAATTAGCCATTGCTGGACAGGGAGCTTGCACTATGCTGCACAAGACTAATCCATTCTTACCTTGATGAGCTACGAGCTCGCGCTGCACTGCATGAGACTGCTCCACTCTTTCCTTGACGAGTTACATGCATGACCCTCTACTGGCTACGTGAGTGGCATGCTTACGTCCAGGCCATCTTAGTTTGGGAGGACGCCCATTTTTAACACAGAAGTACTATGGGACAGTTCATACATAACAACAGCAGTTGCAGTTCTACATTAATACCAATGGCAGCAGCATTTCTTAAAGTGTAAAAAGGAAAAATAATATTCAGACAAAAAAAACAAATAAAAAAAACATAAGAATAAGTGAGTTTACAGTGGCAACTCATACTGTGATACGCACACAATTTAATTACACATCGGAAAAGGAAGTGTTGAAGATTTGAATTAGAGAAATATGTGTACCCAAACCTGTGGGTTAACTCCTCCAGTACCATTTCTCCCTAGGCCAGGAGAGCCTTTACTGAAATGGTCAGACTGGAAAGAGTATTTTCTAAATGTCTGCATTAGAGGAAGAAAATGATGAACAGTTTTCTTCGTCCAGGAAAAAGAAGGTGTTATTACACAACCTGGGTCCTGAAGGCTTAGGCATTTATAATGAAATGAAGAAAAAGGATAGACTGACTGGAGAGGCGGTTACATTCAAGGATGTATTGGATGATTTAGACTCGTATTATCAAATTACACTCTGTGTAGCATTTGACAGATATGCATTCTTCCAAAGGAAACAACTATCGAATGAGACTGTGGAAGACTATGTTTCAGCCTTAAAAAAAACTCCCTATCAACTTTAAATTTGGCATATTACATGATGGTCTAATCAGAGATCAAGTGGTCATGCACTCTAACAACACTAGCGTACAAGAGCAATTGTGGGTGGGTGGTGAATCATTTCTAAATGAGGTGGTAGCAATTGTTAAAAAAGCAGAAATGTCCAAAAGATGCGCTAATGTGGTTTTAAAAAATAAAAACGGGGAAGAAGCTGTATACAAAATATATCATCCCATAGATTAGGGAAAAAGGAAAGATAATTACTCCGTAAAGGAAAAAATTATTAAGAGTAATTACAAACAACCTGACAAAGGTCCTGTGTGTTTCAGATGATGCAACAAGGGACATTTTGCATGTGATTAAAGCTGCCCTGCAATTAGAATTAAATGCACATTTTGTGGGATTATGGGACATTATGAAAGAATGTGCAGGAAAAAGAAAAATCCAAAAAATTGTAGAGTACAATGCATGTAGAATGGGGATGAGACAGATGAACGTGATTCCACGAGTGAAGAAAGCGTATTAAGTATTGGTGAAGGCGATACAATTTTAGATGTTACTTGTAATTCTAGGAAGAAACCTAAGTGCGACACAGGCATAAATGAGGTTAACATACAAGTGGTGGTGGATTCAGGGCCTCCTTAGTCAATTATTCAGGGATTTTTATGGGAGGAAGAATTGGCAGCTGTATCAGGAAAACAGTTGCACCTTACAGACATACATCCAGTCACCTTTACGGGTGAAAAGATTCTATGGTGGAGTTCGAAAGAGTAATTTTCAAATTCAAGGACAGAGTAGCCAATGGAAAGCTATAAATTTCAGAGAAAGGTCCATCAGTCCTTTCGTGGGTAGAGCAAGGAGCTTTGGGTATCGTGTTGGACCCTAATGGTGTAGAGCAATTGATGGTCATCAAGGATTCAACTTCAAACATTGAGGAATGGTTATGGAACAATTTCTGACTGTATTTTCTGGCACTGTAGGAAAATTAAAAGGATTCACACACAAAATCAAATTAAAGGAGGATGCCACTCCAGTATGTCACAAGGTTAGAACTATGCCTAGTAGCATAAGAGGTGATGTTATGAAAGAATTGGAAGCGTTGGAATCTAAAGGTATAATTGAACCAATAGAAAGTTCTGAATGGTTGGCTCTGTTGGTTGTAGATCGTAAATCAGATGGACGGTTGCGCCTTTGCATTGATTTGAGGGAATTAAACAAAAACATTGTTATTGACAAGTTTCCCCTACCTAAAATTGATGAGCTATTAGGAAGGCGCAAAATGGTTCTCCACAATAGATCTAACTTTGGGCATACCAACAAGTCCAGTTACATAATTCTAGCAGGAATCTCACAGCATTCATCACCCCTTTTGGGTGTTACAGGTTTGTTAGAATGCCATTTGAGTTGGCATGAGCAGCATCTGTATTCCAGAGGCTGATGTTTAAACTATTCAAAGAAATGGGTAAGGTCATTTATTTCCAAGATGGCATATTAATTATGGGCCACAGCAGAGAAGAACATGACCATAAGCTCAAGATAGTATTGGAGAAACTAAACAAGGTTGGATTAACTGCAGAACTGAAGAAGTGTAAATGTGCGGTACAATCAGTATCTTATTTGGGCCCGGAAGTGAGCTGTGAGGGCATTACACCTAAGAAGGATATCATCAAAGCAATTAGTGACTCACCGGCACCTACATCAAAGGATGAAGTGAGATCCTTTTTAGGCCTTACAGAGTTCTATGCTAAGTTTGTGGAAAACCTTGTCATGAAAACTTACAAACTGAAACAATTACTTAAGGTGAGGCAAGACTTCAATTGGGATGAGGAATTACAAATGGATTTTGAAAATATCAACTGGGATATTTGCAGAGCAGATCCTTTACAAGGATTTAGAACTGGTGCACATAGCATAATTACAACAGACGCTAGTGGAGGGGTTTTGGTGCAGTACTCACTCAAATATCTGAAAATGACAGTGAGTACACGGTAGCATATGCTTCCCGTTCACTTTCACCTGCAAAAGATGCATTTTCTGTGATAGAAAGAGAGATGTTAGCTGCTGTCTGGGCCATGGAAAAATTTAGACAGTATATATGCGGAACAAGATTTACACTAAGGACTGATCACAAATCCCTGGTGAAAGTTCTTACTTCAAGAAGGAATTTCAAAGCAACAACCTGTAATGCAAGAATGACTTTGAAGTTATTGGATTATGTATACGATGTGGTACATTTACCTGGGAAGTTGTATAAAATCGCAGACTACTTAAGTCAATCTCCATTAACCATAGAAGAGATTGACAGAGTGGGATGATTACAACGTATCTGTGGTGAATGATGGACATAGCGCCATTTTAGAGGAAGAGTGGCATTCAGAATACAAAAAGAATGAGAATTTGAACGTAATTAAGCAATTTGTTGTCAAATGGTGGAATGCGAAGGACAAACTACAGGAAGAATGCAGGAAGTATTTGGAAATTAAGGATGAACTATCTGTAAGTGAAGCAGGGTATATTTTCAGAAATGAGAGATTGGTACCTCCAGAAGGGTTGAGATTGAGGATTTTAGAGTTGAATCATGAAGGACATTTGGAGATAGTGCAGTTGAAGAAAATAATGAAATCATTGTACTGGTGGCCTGGTATGGACGTTGCAGAGATTCGTGAAGAATTATATTATTTGTTCCAATGCTAAGAAATCACACTCAGTTTAGGCCTACCGTGGGAGAGCGCATACTTCCATAACACCTATGGGAAGAAGTAAGTATAGACTTATTGGGACCCATTATGAAGGATTCAGGGATTGCTAAATACATTATAGTTGCCATGGACAACTATTCCAAGTGGCCTGGGGACAGCGAAATTGAAGAAAAGAATGAAATCATTGTACTGGTGGCCTGGTATGGATGTTGCAGAGATTTGTGAAGAATTGTATTATTTGTTCCAATGCTGATAAATCCCACTCTGTTTAGGCCTTCCGTGGGAGGACGCATACTTCTAGAACACCCATGGAAAGAAGTGAGTATAGATTTATTGGGACCCATTATGAATGATTCAGGGATTGCTAAATACATTATAGTTGCCATGGACAACTATCCCAAGGTGCCGGAGGTTAAGGTAACAGAGACAATTTGGGCGGAAGATATAGTCAACTTCCTAGAGAGTTTGTTTTTAAGAGAAGGTATTTCCAAATATGTGCTTAATTACAATGGTCCACAATTCATCTCTGCAAAAGTTGTTAAGTTCATGAGGAGGAAGGAATCATTTCTAAAAAAAAACAGTTTATCATCTGGCTGGTAATGGAATTGTGGAACGATTTAACAGAGTAATTATGGGCAGTATACAGGCTGCCATTGCTGGGGGGAAGGATTGGGAGAAAGAACTGGTTAGTACTATTTGGGCATACAGGTATAGTCCTTTTAGAGTTTTAAGATTTAGAGAACCTTTCACGAGAGATAATATAATTTGGCAAAATAAAAAAATATATAGTAAGTGGTCACTCTCTGTAGTTAAGAGCAACTTGAGGAGAATGCAAGAAGGGTATAAAAAGCACTGTGATAAAAAACATAGTGTTAAAGAAGTGTGTTTATCTCGCCGTGATTGGGCTAAGGTGAAACTCGGTCACAGGACTAAGAAGGGCTGCAGCAGATTTTCAGTTCCACTCCGAGTATGTGAAGCGTACAATAAGTCAGCCTTGTTGAATAATAAAAAAAATTGTCATTTCAACAGAATGTTTAAGTGTGATGATTTGATGTTTCAGGAATTCCAGAGAAAGAGAAAGTTACATGGTGATAACATGGAATGGCTGTGGGAAGATACTATAAACAAAGACACAAAACAGGGTTGCACATCTGAGTCCAGGGGCATGGCTCCAGGTGTTCAGGTAGATACCACTGCTAATGTACTTGGTACTCATTCTTGTAAAACAACTGGAAGGCGGAGATGTGGTATCTAGGTTACTACTTCCATAGTGACCGGACACCAAGTTCGAGAACGAGATAAGAGGAGAGCGGTTGGGAGTGGAGTGAAGACGAGTCATAGGAAGTTTGCTCCCTCTAAGAAATACCCGAATTATACTTACTCGCTTCTTAGCTGTGCTTACAACTAATGCAACACAAACTGATGACTTCAACAGAAGAAATCAGATGGTCCAGAAAGTGAAAGGTTGGAAGAAAAGATTCATGCTGTCCACCCAGCATATGGGAGACTTTTAAGCTACATATCAGATTGCTGCTTTAGTCTTCTTTCAGAAAAATGCTAAAAGGCTTAATTTCAAGAGCACCTCATCCTCAATCTTTAAGAAACCTCATGGCTTGAATCATTTCCTCTTGTCCTCTGCACCATAAGCAGCTGTACTCTGTTGCTTCCCAATTAGCTTTCCGCTGTATGTGTTCCAATATCAGGAAAAAGAAAAGGGGTAAATGATAGGAATTTTCACAGCCCAGCAAACGTTCTCTGCAAAAAAGTATGCAGTTCGACAGTGTAGGCCCTGTATTCCAAATATTATAGTCAACATTTCGGGATCGTAGAGGCAATTAGGCAGGTCTTGGACATTTCCTCTTGCTAACTAGTTACAGTTTGGAAGTCTCATACTGTGACTCCAGTTACAGATCATGGCCTAAAACCATGTCGTTTTTGCTTGCCACGCCATTCCAGTTTGAACCCAGCAGTATGCAAATTGGTCTTGGTCATATGCATTCAGAATAACATATCCAACTGCAATCATATACGGTGGGCTTTAATCATGTGCCTTTGGGGTCCCCATCATATTAGATTAGGTTCTATATTTTTTAGTACTAGTGAAGTGCCATTTATCCCTCAGTGCCATTAGTCCTGGCCTCTTGCCATACCTCAGTGAAACAATTTTGTCCAGAGATTTTCATTTCTGATTTGTGTTTTTGAATCATTAGAGAAGTAATTTAGCTTAGGTAAACATTGCTAATCCGGGCCGATTTTTTCTGCACAACGTTTTTAAAAATGGAGGTTGTGTTGAAGTGTTGCAGTGAATTCAGGAACCATGAGACCTATATTCTTCATTGTGGTGTCAAAACATAGGTTTTCTGTAAAGAGACAGAAACCTATATACTTCATTTTTGTGTCAAAACATAGGTTTTGGGGGTCAACTAGTCATAGAGAGACAGAAAATAACTCCTCAGAGCAACCCTTCCACCATTTTCCAAAATGGCGGCTCTATAGTGATGTGTTTTAGTCAATACATTGGAAATTTGTTTTAAGGTTGTTTTTGTTTCAGGTTTCAGTTGATTCAAATTCATAAACATGAGCAAAGCAGGTGGTAGCAGAGGATATTTACCTCCTGATAGAGTGTTGCTAACTACAAAACCTGAAGACTCCTTCAACAAAGAAAAATGTGTCATATATCAAACTAATCAGAATGAAAAGCTAAGATCAGCTGCCGCTGGACAGAAGAGAGTTTGAGATACTGCAGAAATACGCAAGATTAAAACTGATTGGTGGAGAGGATCAGATATTTTATCATTGTAACAACAAGTGCTACAAGTAGTATACAAAGGAAAACAGCCTGGAAAAAAATTGTCAAAAAATAGCAGAAACCAGTAAATCACAACAAGAATCTGAGTTCTCTGAGAAAACGATGACAAATGCCCATCCACTTAGAGGATCGATGGCTATCCATTGTCCACCTCCAACAACTGGTCAGAAAGCAGAGGATCTTCAAAGTGTTATCTGTAGTTTACAAACTATACAAAAAAAAAAATTAGGGATACAAAACTAGGGAGAATTTTGTGGTCCTGTGCCATCAATTTCCCTACGTGAACCTATAACCGAAATAAGGGGCACTGTTTCAAAAGAACGGACTCCATTCCACCAATTATGGCAGGGGGTGTTTTCATTTACCACATGCATTCGTTTTACAGGAACTATTGCAGTGCCGGCCTGACGAGGAGCATGGTCCGATGATGAAGCATGTCACCCAATGGTGAGTGAGGGCTACTGTTCTTGTAAAACTAATGCATGTGGTGACTGAAAAGACCCCCTACCCTAATTGGTGGAATGGAGTCCGTTCTTTTGAAACAGTGCATCCTATTTCAGTTATAGTTTAGCCAGCACAAGGGCCAAAGGGGTTGACAAAAGAACAGAGTACAGGGTATGTGAGTCTCAAAGGGCAAACGTTTTTATCTGCAGCTAGTTTCTTACAAGATTACGTTTTTCACTGAGTAGCTGATCTAGACAGTGAGATGAACGTATTTGCAGCAGATTTGTATGCCCACCCGAACTGCATGCATGCATACATTCGAAAATATGAAGGTACTATGAACTTCCAGCAGCAACGTAACTGCTGGTCTTCAGTTGCGTTTACGTTCTTTAAAAAAGCAAATTACTTTTTAAAGTCACTCCTGAGTGCTGGCTACAAGTTCACTCTCAGTGAGATCAGAGAAATTGATGAAACTGTAGTGATCCATAATAATGAAATTAAGATTTTTCTGGTGAGAATGTACAATGACAGAATTCCTTTTTGTCAGTGTAACAAAAAGAATGATCCACTTATGGTGTTCTCAGCTGATTTGACTTCTAAAGTTCTTGCTACCAAAATAAGATCATAGGATGCTGTAAAATCAGCAGAAACCATTTTAAGAAACGTCCACAAATATTTCGATTTTGCACTTAATGACTGTTCCGTGCGAGCCACTCGCCTAAATTTCAGACATTCTGATGGAGCGATGACAATTCCCCAGCCCCAGTGAGGACTAACAAGACTGCGATGAAGAGTACATTTCCCTCTGCGTGTATGGAAACCGAGTTCTGACTCTCGCACATTCGATGATCTTCAGTACAGTGAGTTCAAGAGTTCAATCCCGCTAAGTGACCTTCCACCGATGCCATATTCTGGACGTGGACACATTAAAATAGCATTCTACTTGATCAGAAAATGTGTAAACATTTTGTATGATGCAAATGTAGAGAAAGATCTGTGTGAATTTGTTTGAGAAGGTATTGATGGGTTGCTAAAACCTATGAAATTTCTAAAGCCTCTACCCACAGAATTTACACATACATGTACTTGCGAAACCTAGGCTACAAAAAAAATCCCTGTCGATTTGCGTTTTTTCAAATTTTCAACATTCTGCAACTGTACCATGAGTAATTGCTGGAACAAATAAATAAAGTGAACTATGAAAATGTGTCTAAAACAGGAGTGATGAACATTATTTTTTTCATAGACAGATCATAAACTTTGTTTGGTGTATACATAAAAGGATTAAAAACCATTATTATTTGTCTCATTTCTCTATATGTCTCTTCTTCTTCTCTTACAGCCCCATTGTGGAAAATGGTGGAAGGGTTGCCCTGAGGAGTTATTTTCTGTCTCTGTAAGACTACTTGATCCCCAAGATCTATGTTTTCACACCAAAATGATGTGCATAGGTCTCATGGTTCCTGAAATATTACATCATCACTGCAACACATCTGCCATTTTTAAAAAATGTCGTCCAGACAAATTTGGCACAGATCAGTAATGTCTACCCAAGCTAAATTACTTCTCCAAAGATCCAAAACACAAATAAAAAAAAACTCTGGACAACCATTGTTTTCTGGAGGTATATCAGGGGGCCAGGATTATTTAAGGGGAATCACTTAATAAGCTTGACGTGCAATTTTAGAATTTAGTGAGATACTTCAATGCCCTCAATAAGTACTACATAGAGTGTAATTGAATATTAGCCTCATGTACCTCTCATTTACACACTCTCCAATGAGTGGCCTGTATCACATTTACAGGGTGGCCTTAAACTTGCATCACTTGTATCTGATTTTACATACTGATGCATTCCCGCTCTCAAGGAAGAGTGTGGCAGCTCGGACTGTGGGTGGCAGGGCAGGAACTGATGTCAGCTCAGACTGTCAAGTGTTTCGTTCCAGCTGCTCGGATGTTAGTCACCCAGACACTTTTGCTCACCTCTTCCTACGAAGAATTGTCAACAAACAGGGGCTGGGGAGGTGGGTCTTTTAATGGAGAGATCCTTTGATCTTCCAAGCTATAGTTATCTGGGAGAAGGATGAAAGCAGCTGTCCCTGGCTCTACCATAGAGTTTTGTCCATTGGTAACAAGGGTGTAGAGTTAGCCACCGCAGGGACAGCTGTGGGCTTGTAATGCAATTCACTTTATACAAAACGTCTCCTACTCGTCAGTCCCTTTCCCACTTCAGCCTGAAGAAGCCGCAACATATTTAAATAAGCGGGATTAAGGGTTCATGAATATGCAGGACTCTTTATTGAGAAGGTCCCCTGTGAATAGCAATGGATTTTTGTTAAAATACGTTGGGTTTCAGAGCTTTATGTTAGTGTCTCTACCGCGGACCACCCTATGAGAAAGTGTCACTGCATCTTCTTATCAAAAACCAGATCTTTCAAACAGGTGTTATTTTGTACAATGTAGTTTGGTGATTTTGTTTGGATTGATACAAAATATAAATTCTATCATACCAGTGAAAAAGCATTACTTTTGAATGTAACTGCTGTACTTGAAATTTGGAAATAACCCTGCAAATAAGTCATCCCAAATATCACCAGTCTAGAAGATCTTGACTAATAGTTCAGGAAAACGATTTAAAAGTTTCGTCAAAGGAAGAATTTGAATGAGTCATTTTTAATATTAATGTTCATCTAGTTGTATTATTACAAAGCAATTAGAACATTTTCATCAGTATCTCAACTGTCATTCTACACGTGTTTCGTGATGTTAACAGCCTTATCAAGGCTCTTCTTTGGGTGTGGTGACAAACTATAGCGCGTTTTCTTTCTTCTAAATTAGTTTGACATCACCATTGCTTGTTCAATTGTGTATCAAATATGTTTGGTTATAAGGTTTATTTGCATGAATACTTTTTTTTAAAATCCTCTTAGCTCTCGTTACTCAGGCAACCGTCTGCGGAACTAGGCATCACTATAGCTTCTGTGGCCCATATTTATACTTTTTGACTCTGCACTGTGCTAACGTAGTTCAGCGTCAAAAAGTTTACTGCCGGCTAGTGCCATACCAAGACGCCGGCCGGGCGTCATATTTATGGTATGACGCTAGCTGGCGATAAGGTCCGGCTAGGTCATATCTGATTAATAACTTGATACACACATAAAAACCGCATGCATGTTGGTTGGCTACCAGATACCTTCTGGGATAACTTTATCTTCATAGAAAATAATCCAAAAATTGGCACCCTGGAATGATGGTGTAATAACTGTTGTACCAGAATGCTTATTGTTGGTGATTGCTAGAGTGGCAGGGCTGGGAATAAGGAACTGTGTTTACTCTAAGTTGATCGAACCAATTAAACTCCCCAAGGATACCGGCTGACACTTGCCTAGTGGACAAAACAACAGGTCAGAAAGCATTATTGAATTCAAATTAACAGGATGCAAAAGGTTGTGAACCAACACTGATAAAACCAACTTTAAATCCCAAAATAAGCACTATCTCTGAACTGGTGGAAGATGTAAAGAAGTCTTTGCATGTGCCACCTAGCCAAACACTTAAGGGAGATAACTTTTACTTTGAATTCCAGTAAACCGTCAGAACAGTCAAATATGATCTGAAAGGGATCATCTCATTTACATGCAAAAATATGGTTTCTGGCAAAGAAAACATAATTTGAGAAACATACATTTGGAAGAACTCTCTGGCAAGACATCCATTTGTGCACCTGAGCCACTTACGTTGGTGCCTTGTATATTGTTGGCTGGGTGGTGTCTATGTCCACAGGGCCTCAATCACAAGCCCCTTGCACCACCGTTGCATCATTTGTGTTTACGCAGCGGGGGTACTAGCAGTCCAATACACTGCTCCAAATTTACAAACTGATGCATTGCCCCAATGTGTCAATTTGTAAAGCCCTGCACCACATTATACCTGCACCAGGTATATTGTATGCAAGGTAGGTGTTCCCACATTAAAAGCCACATAGAACTGACACAGTGAAATTTACAACTATTCACTGCATCACCCTACGACTTCGCTATGTCAAAATGTTACCACCTGCTCAGACCAGGCATAAAGTTGATGCAGGGCTTTTTCCAATAGGACTCCTCCTCACATTTCTGGAGTTGAGCCAGTTTAACGATGCAACTCCAGCAATGCGTGCCTTTATCACCAACAGATGCGTCAGAATTTCAGATGCATCTGTGAAATCATGCGCCATGGAGCTCTGTATCGTAAATACAGTGCGTCCATAGAGCCGTTAGGGCATGTGCGGCAGGGGAAAGAAATCTGATCCATCGATGACTATGCTTCCATTTCTTGTAAATGAGGCACTCAGTATTAAAGCAGCTAGGCTAAATTATAGAGCTAGACCTTGCTCCTGTCCCAGACAGACAGAGGAAGATGAGGAAGGGTTTGCACCACTTCATGGATGTACAATAACCTGTTAGGACTCACTCCAACAGAGCCCAGCAGCAGGGTCAAGCGCAGGGCCAGTTGGAACTTGCCAGCTGAAGGCAGAGAGGCCCGTGGATGTTTGTTGTTTCCCGTTGCTCAAACAGGAGGTCAGCCAATTGACCTTTGGAGTCACTTATGGGTTTATGGCTTCAAGCACACAGGTCCAGTCTTCCTTTCAGTTATTCAGACAGAAGGACAGTCCTAATTCTAATTCTTCACTGGTCCAGGAGTGTTGTGGGGAGAGGTCTATGGAGTCCATTTTTTTGCCTAGTGCCTGTCAGCGGGAGGAGAGCAACCCTTTGGTCACTCTCTAAGCAAGTTAGTTTCTCCCCTCCCACTGGGTTTGGTGCCAGCCCTACTAGAGAGACAAATGGGAGGCAGGCTGAGGTGTGAGCTTCATGAGCTATTGACAAGATAGGCATCCTCTGAAGCACAGGAAGGGTCTGGATCCTGCCTTAGGCCATCCTGTCAAGGGAGGAGCCCCCTCTCCACAGCCAGATCCCTTTGTCCTGTTTTCTGGGACAAATATACTTTTAACCACACAGGAGCCACCAGGTGACAGCTGAACACTGGAAGGACAATATTTTGGTTTTAGGTAGAAAACCTTGCAACTTTTTGAAAGTGTAATTTCCAAAATAGAAATATAAAATTCGACTTGATCATTAAATTAGATTTTACATTACTATTAAAATGAGTCCTTTAAAAAATTCAGTAGCCATTTCTAGCTATTCCCAAGCCGAATTTTGCCTACTTTAAACCTACTTTTTAAATATCAGGCATCATGCCCTATAGGCTTTAAAAGGCTAACTTAGGGTGACTTATAAGGAGGTTTGTTTGCCTGGTCGAAATGGTAGTTTAAAACTGCACACTGAAGCTGCAGTGCCAAACCTGGAGACATGTTTTACAGTCCAACTTTAGTGTTTGACACAGTTAGTGCTGTATCCCACTAGCAGCATTTAATTTATAGGCCATGGGTACCGGTGGTTCCATATAAAAGAGACGTATAAGTAAATTAAATGTGCCAATAGGGGCATGCAAATTTTGACATGTTTAGAGAAGAGAGGACAAACACTTCATTACTGTTAGCAGGTTAAAGTGTGCAGAGTACTACTCCAGCAAAAACAGGTTCAGCAAAAGAAGACGAAAATCTGGGAGAATGCTACACAAAAAATTGTAATTTCCAACAGGAGTCATCCTCGTTTGCTGCTGGAATATTTCCCTTGTTACGTGTTGCACATTTTACCGTTTCTAAAAGGCTGCAATGAGTGCTGGGAGACACTGCCCTGCCTCTCTATCCTTCCTTACTCTCTCCTGAACTTTTTGTCCTCCTGTGACCTCTTCAGGACATTAGAGAGTTTCCAAAATAGATTAAATGAAAAAAACATATGAACAACTTTTCCAATAAAGATCTGGTAACATAAACAGTTATCAGCGTAAGGGTATTTCTTCCAAGTAGCTTTTGCTTGTTGAAGGCCTCTAGTAGCTGCGTTTCCCCTGTCAATGAATCACCATTCCCGGGGTGTGGTTAGTTTTGCTGAACTATTAGTCCAAGTGCACAGAAGCCTTTGAAGTAGAGACTGGCCTCATCTTGTAGCAATTCTTCTAGGGCAAGCACCTTTTCGTACACCAATTTGAAAAGCAAGTAAAACAGTAGCCCATAATTCAGCTGGCTTTTAGGTCTAGTGACGGTGCTCCAAGTGTCCCAAGTAAATATGATAAAGTGAAGTGCCTGCTTTCAAGCGCCACTCTCACTGAGAGCTGTAAATACCACAGGGGAGACCGAAGGGAAAAAGCTGTTGTGGGGCACACAGAGCAGCAAACTTTCTTGTATCTGTTCTCCGAGGCAACGAATCTGATCCTGAACAAACTCCCGACTCGACAAAGTTGCATTCTTTACAGGTCGCAGGAGGCTAGGACAACCCAGGAAGGCAGGACACATCAACTCACAGGGACGACAGTGCCTGATCATTTGTTTGGCGCGCAAAATCACAGGAGGGCCGAGTGAAGAATGTGTTCGAAGCGGAATTGTTTCAGATGGCAGTCTAGCTTGAACCCTTCGAATGACTTCATTAGCTTTGAAACCAGAGTTGCAGCTTGGGTGTGATGGGTCATAGTGCTAGCAAGAAAAATGGACCTTCCACTCAGTTTTACACTGCAGACATAATTGGGATGCAGTCGCCCCCTCGGCCTAGGCACCTGTGCCACTGAATTTGCCACATTAACAATAGCTGCTTACGGGTCTCTAAGTTTCTCATTCTACTTGTCTTTCCTTCTTTCTCTATTCCCATAAATCTCTCATCTCAGTTCCTTCCCCCTTTCACTCCGTTCTCTCTCCTTCTGTCTCTAGCTACCCCTCACTTGTCTCTCTCTCTTTAATTAGTATTTCTCTTTCGACAGTATTTCTTTCCTCCCTGACATTTTTATTCGTGATCCTTTTCTCTTGCTCCTCCCTTTTGATCGTCCTTGTTTAATTCCTCTTTCGTTGTTATCCCCTTCTCCGGTTCTTTAACTTTTTCCACTCATTCTCTCTTTTGTCTTTCACCTTCTCCTGTTCTTTTACCCCTTTCATCGCTCATCTCCATTGCTCCCTTTTCATCTGCTCTCTCAATATCTTACCCACCTTCTGAAATAAGTAAATATAAAGCTAGACCCCAGCAGGCCATGCGCTGTTTTTAAAACAAAATGAGTGGGCGGCCCCTGAAATAAGTGCAGCTGATGCAGGTAAGGCTGGCCACACTAAACTAGTTGCTCCTCTGATACCTGCTTGAAACAAACAACTTTCCCTCCGACCTAAACAGACAGCAGCAAGCTCAGAGGCTATTGTAACTAGCCGACTGCTTACGTGCGGCTTACATAGTGACCAAACCATCCACGAGCACAGCTTGTGGCATCAATATTTAGCCAAATGTTTCCCTTAAATAATGCTGAGATCCCACTACTCTGTCACTGGGACACCGGGCCAGGATCACAGAGCAGTGACTGAGTCTTAGAACAAGCACAAGCTGCCCTACCATCAAGTTATAGGAAAAACGTTGCATGACAATACTAGTCGGCTGGGGAGAGAAGCACAGTGCACTAACACCCTTATAAGGTGCAGCTACACATTGCATTACTACTGGACAGAAGGGCAGATCTAGACTGCATAGTACGGTTGCCAGCTGTTCGGAATTGACTTCCGCAGTTCAGGCTTGTTTTGCTCAGAGTCACACAGAAAGCAGCTCTCTTGAAACCTGTGGATCGGATCTGCTCTTTATGGTCACAGAGAACGAAGGCCCATATTTCTGAAATGTTTGTGGTGCACTAGCGTAATTTTTATGACGCCAAAGAGGCACAAACCTAACTCCGTGTTTATATTTTGACATTACACCTGTCTAGCATCAAAATTTAGGAGTTAGCGCCATTTTTACGGAGTGCCAAACACCCTTGCTTCTCATTGCGACAATGAGATGCAAGGTAGGCGTACCCTTCCTAAAAATGACACTAGCCCTCTAAAGCCATGTTTACCTCCCGATGCAAAAATGGCACATACCAAGGAAGCAGACCAAAGAAAATGGCGCTAAGTCCGATTAGCATCAAAATGTAATGCCTGGTCAAACCAGGTGTTAAAAAGAGGCCCACACACCACCACTCAAGGAATGCACACAGAAGGAGCATTTAAAACCTCTAAGGGGACATGGAAGTGGTACTGCTCTAGCTTGGCACACACCGCAGATGTCACAAAGATAGCAGGTCCCTCCACCACCAGTGCGGCAACCCCAAACACCACCACGGCAGCCACAACGGCAGCGCAGAAGGCGGGAGAGGAGCTTCAGGCAGTGCACAACCATCCTTTGCCTCAGGGAACAAGATGTGATCAGGATGTACCGATTGAACAGGAACTCCATTGTACGCTTGTTGCACCACATTGTGCCACACATCACAGCAAGGGTGCAAACTCCCACTACTATTCCAACCATTACCAAACTCCTCACTGTCCTCCATATGCTGGCATCGGGATCTTTTCAGATGACGGGCAATGGACTGCACCCATGTGCAACTGGTGCCACATGCAGCTACAGAACACCTATATAGGAACCGCAAGCATACCCATTCAATAAATGTGCAGGCCATTGTGGACCACCGTGGGCTCTTCATCAACATCGTAGCAAAATATCCTGGCAGTGTCCATGATACCTACATATTCTGCCATTGCACTATCAACCAGCGGTTCCAGGATGGGCAATATGGCAATGGTCTATTCATCGGTAAGCCACCATACGAATCATTACACACACAACACACCAACCATGTAGGACAAACACCACACTAAATACACATGGGCAGGGGAACATAGATGTCCAGGCAACAACACATAGGCAACATGCCACACTATGCCGCAATCATTGCACTTCGCAAACACATAGACCCACAGCGACACCCTGACTGGCACACCACGTGGATAGGTGGAGCGGTGTCCCCTTTACATACAGGAGCTGCTCACACACCACTACAAGTGTCCACTGGTTGACAACTAAATACAAATGCCACACACATTACATCAAACAAAGAATAGCTGAACCATGTCAATGGCATAGGCCATGGGCATTTAAAGAAAGTCACACATAGGCACAATCCCATGTAAATCATGGTGTGCAAGCCGCTGACAGAAGCTATATCAAATGCCACCCAAATGGTGCCATTCCCAACTACATATCATCTACACATACCTGACACACCTGTAGTGTGCACATATACCTGACTACACCTGACTACTGCATTGTGTCATAAACATACAAATACAAAAGAACCTGTCATGAAAGACGATGGGGCAGAATCATGCAAAAAGGGGCAGCACCTACTCCAGTGCCACCTCACATGTGCCCCTAGAGCCCCCTAACATCACCATGTCTGTTCCGTATACTAGAAATGGTCCACCATGGTGCAGAGTTTGTGAAAAACTGTAAAAATCATGGATGCCATAGTGGTACTCGGTAGAAGTACAGAGGACATTCCTGACCTTACATGCACTGTACTAAGGGACCCATGTGAAAAATAGCTGTGACCTCTCCCATAGCCTCCACTGTGCATGTGTTGAAAGTGTCTGTGATAAATCATGTATTGTAAGAGTGTAGGAGATACTATTGCACCAAATTAGATCATCCTACAAATGTGTGATACACACCCTTGAACACTTGATGGCTAACACAACCATCATCTGCCATAAAGGGTCACTAACTGTCGCACTGCATGCGTAGTGCCACATGGTAACATGGATGGCACAGTTTGGCTGAGTAGGGCTACTATGGCGACTCTACATCTGACACCATTGTGGTGCATGGAGGTGGTAGGTTCCATCTAACAATAGGAAATTGCTTCCAATATGGACTACACAACACATGTTTGCTAAATTATAACCGTAATTTTGAAATCATTATGAAAATGTCCAGGTCCTTGAACCACTACCCAAGATTGTCATGTCCATCAACACAGTCCAATGAAACCATTTCACAAGAACAGGAACATACACTATACAACAAGTAAGTCTGAGTCATCACTCCAACTACAACTAACAACTGCCATGGTGTATTCCAAACCACTATCTCTTTACCAACACATCTTCTGTCTTTCCTTTGCAGCTGATCAAGGTCGCGGCATACAGCCATGGGTAATGACTCCATATGCCAATCCCCCAATGGTGGACGCGCGTGCCTACAATGAAGGGCACTTAAGAACACACAATGTGGTGGAGACGACATTTGGGCTTCTGAAATCAAGGTTCAGATGCCTGGCCCAGACAGAAGGAAGCCTCTTGTATGCTCCACGACTCAAAATAATACTGGCATCTGCAATCCTCCACAACATCTGTGTCAGAACAAATGTCCCATGGGATGAACAGATTGATGGCCCCAACGAGGAGGAAGAGGATGATGGAGCAGGTAATTTGGAGGGCGAACAACAGAACACTGCTGTAGGAGTTTGCAGATGACTCCACATTGTAGAGAACTTTTATACATAGTGACTGGACTAACAACATCACATTGTAAATAGCACAAATAAAATACTTTGCCCCTGATTCTCCTTAGTCTACTCATTCTCCACTACATATACCATTGGAATGTGAATCTAACCTGAGGGAGCAGGTAGGAAACACAAAAGTTACAAGTATGGTAGCAACATAATTTGTGATGTAAGAGCGTCGACTGCCTCCATCTCACATGTCAGTGACACGCAATTCACGGGCATGTTACTCCTGAATGCCTAGATCCATGCATCAATACATATAGGTGGTCATTACAACCCTGGCGGTTGGTGTTAAAGCGGCGGTAAAACCGCCAACAGGCCGGCGGTCAAAACAATGGAATCACGCCCGTGGCGGAAACCGCCAACATTCACAGCCACTTTATCACTCCGACCGCCAAGGCGGTGGAAACAAACACCGCAGCAGTAACCGGCAGCAGACAGGCGGAAGACAATGTACCGCCCACATTATTACAAGGCACCAATCCGCCACCTTTTCCGGGGTGGATTCACCGTGAACAAAAACATGGCGGAAACAGGACTTGGAAGGGAAAACGCTCACCTCTGTACACCCCACGAGGAATCAGGACGTCATGAAACCCGAGCTCCAGATTCTTCCAGCCTTTATCTTCCTACTCCTCTACCAGGAATAACAAAGACGGTGGCGAAGACCACGGTGAGTACTGCACCTACGACACAGGGGAGAGGGGAGGGAAAAAAGAGTGACACACATACGCAACACGCAACACTCCCACCCCCACCCTCACCCACTACAACACACACACAAGTACATGTTGATACATTACATTAACAACCCCCAACCCCCCCTGGAAGAATGCAAGGACAAAAGGAAATGAGTCGAACAATTGTAATATATTCAAATACATTAATAAAAAATATATACATATATAAAGATATTCACACTCTAAACAAATATATACACCAAGAATACAAGTCCAAGGTATTCCGCGATCATAGTCCGTGGACCACTGGGCCCAAAATGCATGGGCGAGGCCCACACTCAATACCCGAACAAGACGGAGAGAACACTGCTGAGGCATCAGATAGAAATAAAACAGGCACCTCAGGGGGAAGGGAAGGGGGGCACCTCAGCCGGATGAGTGCACGACGCCAGATCCACGAGGGGGCTCCATGCCCATTGATGTATCCTGGGGAGTGCAAAGCGTCTCTCAAGTCTCTCCAGTGGGTGGTTTGCCCACTGCTTTATCCTTGGGAGTGCAAAGCCACAGTCTCTCAAGTCTCTCCAGTGGGTGGGTTGCCCACTGCTTTATCCTGGGGAGTGCAAAGCCACAGTCTCTCAAGTCTCTCCAGTGGGTGGGTTGCCCACTGCTTTATCCTGGGGAGTGCAAAGCCACAGTCTCTCAAGTTTCTCCAGTGGGTGGTTTGCCCACTGCTTTATCCTGGGGAGTGCAAAGCCACAGTCTCTCCAGTGGGTGGGTTGCTCACTGCTGTATCCTGGTGAGTGCAAAGCCACAGTCTCTCAAGTGGATAACAGTCTCCACTGGTTCTGGAGGGGGCTTGGTGCCCAGAGTGGTTCATCCTGCCAAGGACTGAGGTAGTGGATGTGATACTCCACTGGTTCTGGAGGGGGCTTTGTGCTCAGAGTGCTTCATCCTGCCAAGGACAGAGGTAGTGGATGTATCTCTCCACTGGTTCTGGAGGGGGCATGGTGCCCAGAGTGCTTCATCCTGCCAAGGATAGAGGTAGTGGATGTGAATCTCCACTGGTTCTGGAGGGGGCTTGGTGCCCAGAGTGCTTCATCCTGCCAAGGACAGAGGTAGTGGATGTATCTGTCCACTGGTTCTGGAGGGGGCTTGGTGCCCAGAGTGCTTCATCCTGCCAAGGACTGAGGAAGTGGATGTGATACTCCACTGGTTCTGGAGGGGGCTTGGTGCCCAGAGTGCTGCATCCTGCTTATGGCAGCCTCAGTAGCGTCGGAATCTTTGGCGCTCACTGGCCTGCGGTGCTTGTAGCGGCGGTGTCCTGTTCAGCGGTGCTTGTGGCGGCGGTGTCCTTGGCAGCGGTGCTTGTGGCAGTGCTGTCCTGTTCAGCGGTGCTGGTGGCGGCGGTGTCCTTGGCAGCGGTGCTTGTGGCGGCGGTGTCCTGTTCAGGGCTGCTTGTGGCGGCGGTGTCCTGTTCAGCGGTGCTGGTGGCAGCCGTGTCCTTGGCAGTGGTGCTTGTGGCGGCGGTGTCCTTGGCAGCGGTGCTGGTGGCGGCGGTGTCCTTGGCAGCGGTGCTTGTGGCGGCGGTGTCCTTGGCAGCGGTGCTTGTTGCGGTCTTATCCGCCGTGCAGGTTTTCCCAGACTTGCCTGTTTTACTTTGCCCCTTCCCCACCTTGGATGGTGGCGCAGCTGGCTCCACACTCCCAACTGTACCCCTGGGAGCGGCTTTGGTGGAAGATTTTTTTCCTCTCTCCCGCTGGGCACTGGCCAACTTTTTGTGCTTTTGAGGTGGGGGACTGTCTGTGTTCTGGCTCCTTGGAACACTGGCTGCTCTGCTGCCTGGCGCACTCCAGAAGCCGGTTACTACTGGCACCACTGTTCCCGCAGATGTTGTGGCTAAGGCACTGGGTTGGGACCTTGAGAGGTGGGCCCTAGGAGACTGAAGGGGTGGGGGAGGTGAGGGGAAGAGGTCAAGGTTGGACAGGAAAAGTTTTTGGGACACACTGGGATGGGTAGATGTAGGGGGTTTGGGAGTGGAGGAAGAGGTAGTGGTTGTAGGAGGTGTACGTTTGGTGCATTTGGGTGAAGGTGCATGGGCTGGAGGTTGTCGTGAGGTGGATGGCTGTTGGGTGGGTGTGTGGCTGCGTTTGTGAACCTTGGGAGGTGGGTTCACAGACACACTGGGAGAGGACACAGGGGATGTATGAATGGTAGTGGGGGTGGTGACTGCACGTGAGCGGGGTGAGGTGGTGGGTGTGCTGGTGATGGAGGTAGTGGCTGACGATGTAGTGCATGCAGGTGTGAGTGGAGACGAGACTGGGAGGGAGGAGGGAGACGAGGAGGAGGGGGACACAGAGGAGGCAGTGGCTGTTGGTATGTCTGCATGTGTATGATGCTTGCGTGAGTGCCTGTGGGATGTGTGGTGCTTATGTTTGCCTGAGCTTCCCTTGTGTGTTGACGTGTGTGCATGCTGGTCTGATAGTGTGCTTGGGATAGGCTGAGGTACAGGGGTTTGGGTTTGGGTGGAGGAAGGTGGAGGTAGGAGGCTAGAGACAGGGACAATGGCTGCCATCAGTGCTGAGGCCAGAATCCGAAAAGCCCGCTGATGGGCTGCCTGACCAGAATAAATGCCCTCCAGGTATGCATTGGTCTGTTGCAACTGCCTCTCTACACCCTGGATGGCATTCAAAATGGTAGACTGCCCAACAGTGAGGGACCTGAGGAGGTCAATGACCTTCTCACTGAGGGCAGCACGTGTGACAGGGGCAGGGGCTGAGGTGCCTGGGGCAAAGGAGATGCCCACCCTCCTGGGTGAGCGGCCACGGGGCAAATGCTGAGGGGCTGCTGGGAGGGCGGTGCTGGTAGGTGGGGTGGCGGCTGTACCTGTAGATGCGGGGGGCACAGAGGGGCCTGCCACCTCAAGGGAGCTCCCATCAGAGGAGGAGTCCGTGTCGCTGGTGTCTGCTCCTGTCCCTGCCGTGGAGCTCCTCTCGCCCTCCGTCCCACTGGTGGCTTCTGACTCTGTTGTGTCGCCCTCCAGGGCCATGTGGGATGCGGCTCCCTCCTGCTCCGGTGCTACTGCTCCTCCGCCTGATGATGCTAATGCACACAAGCACCGGGAGACCACAAAAAGGGGGGGAAGACAGAAGAAAGACATGTTGAGTGCGTGTAATACCACTACCGTTGGCGGAGACCACAGACACAGAGGCCCCCTGCACTACGCCGTGCACTTGGAGTTCCCTAATCAATCACAGGGCCAAGGGTTACAAGTTTATGCCCGATTGCTGCACACATGGATGTCACAGGAGCCTGACTAGGTGTAGTTGCCTCTGTACACAGGTGGGGTGGGGTGCCACAGGGCCTGCCTTAAGAAGGGACCTTGCCTACTAAACTCGCCCTGGCCTAGGGGAACCCACAGCCCACCTCCCCCACCCAGACACCTACAATGCGCGCTGAATCAGCTGAATGAGAATGTACTCACCCCCTTGTGGCTGCTGTGATGCCCTCAAGTGTCGATCCAACTCCGGGCATGCCACCGCCAGGATCCGGAACATCAGGGGGGTCATGGTGCGACAAGCACCCCTCCCACGTTGGGAGGCCATCCCCAGCTGGGCCTCCGCCGTCTTCTTGCTCCAGCTGCGAATGTCCTCACATCTTTTCCAGCAGTGGGTGCTCCGTCTGTGGTAGACCCCCAGGGTCCGGACTTCCTTGGCGATGGCACGCCAAATATCCTTCTTCTGGTGGGCGCTGACCTACAGGAATAGTACAGGGGAAAAGGAGAAGATATAACCGTCCGCACCGTCACAGTCATTGGCCCGCATCCCTACCCTTGCCATGACGCACATGCACTCACCGTCGTTTCATGCACGCCTCATTCTCCCCCCACCATCTGTCATCCACACCACTCCAAGCAGCCATTGCCCATACAGAATGCTCACAGTGTACTCACCTGTTTGTCTGGAGGACCGTAGAGTAGCATGTACTGGGGGAGGACCCCATCCACTAGTTTCTCCAACTCCTCCATGCTTAGGGCAGGGGCCCTTTCCCCAGACACACGAGCTATTGTCTCTTCCAGACTGAGGTCACAGCATCACTTGCAGTGTAGGTCCTCTCCTGTCGAAGATCAGGTATCAAGTGAGTGAACAGAGAGAAAATGGCAGTGACGTCCGTGGCGGTGCGTACCGTCGCCGCCGGCGTACATCGTCATTGGCTCCTCGCACCCATAGGGTCCAATGTTAACCAATGCAGGATTGCACTGCGGTCTTCGACCGCCTACCGCAACTGTGTACAACGCCAGCGCAGTTACCTCATATCCCCTTGTCTGACATTACAGGTCAGGCAGACGCCATTTCAGGGGGCCACATGGCATTAATTTTGACTGTGTCACACATATCTAGGCCTTGCTTAAACACTAATACATCCATATGTCGATTTGAAAACATTTTACGATTAAGTTATGTTTACGTACCTCAGAGTTGGTTGACTCTCTGATCACTGTTCTCCTCCATAGAGCACATCCGCTGGGGCAGGTGAGGAGATGGCGGCATCCAACGGTGTACAGACCGCTGGTGGACCTGTCGACAATGGAGGAGCGACATGTAATCATCACCTACAGACTTGATCGTACCACAATCCTGGAACTGTGTGCCCAGTTGGAGCCAGACCTGATGTTAGCTATCCGCCATCCCACAGGAATCCCCCCTCAACTGACAGCAGTCAGTACTCTATTTCCTAGAAAGTGGGTCTTTTCAAACAACAGTGGCCATAGCATCAGGAATGTCTGCTGAAACACATGTGGAGGTACATCGTTTTCCCTCAGGTGGAGGATTTACCTACAGTGAAAGGTGACTTCTATGCCCTGGGACATATCCCCAACATCATAGGTACCATTGATGGGACACATGTGGCTTTGTCCCCCCCGCAAGAGTGAACAGGT
This sequence comes from Pleurodeles waltl, assembly GCF_031143425.1. Classification (NCBI taxonomy): domain Eukaryota; kingdom Metazoa; phylum Chordata; class Amphibia; order Caudata; family Salamandridae; genus Pleurodeles; species Pleurodeles waltl. The sequence continues at coordinate 660,112,476 of NC_090440.1, forward strand.
GTACAGAAACCGGAAGAGTTACCATTCGATGAATGTGCACATGGTGTGTTTGGCAGACCAGTACATCTCCCATGTGAATGCCAAATTTCCTGGCTCAGTACATGACGCTTACATTCTGAGGAATAGCAGCATCCCTTATGTGATGGGGCAACTCCAGAGGCACTGTGTGTGGCTATTAGGTGAGGACAAGGACCCAATACAGTGTGAAAAGGTGTCTGGGTCTGGGGATGTCCCTAAGAGTTAGTGTGTGTCTAACAGTTGTCCCTCGCCATTTGCAGGTGACTCTGGTTACCCCAACCTGTCATGGCTACTGACCCCAGTGAGGAATCCCAGGACAACGGCAGAGGAAAGCTACAATGAGGCAAACTGGTGAACTAGGAGGATCATAGAGAGGACCTTCGGCCTCCTGAAGACCAGGTTCCGGTGCCTCCATATAACAGGTGGTTCCCTATTCTACTCACCAAAGAAGGTGTGCCAGATCATCGTGGCCTGCTGTATGCTTCACAACTTGGCTTTGCAATGACAGATACCTTTTCTGCAGGAGGATGGTCCAGATGGAGGTGTTGTGGCAGCTGTGGAGCCTGTGGACAGTGAAGATGAGGAAGCAGAAGAAGAGGACATAGACAACAGGAACACGGTGATCCAGCAATACTTCCAGTGAGACACAGGTAAGAAGACAACACTGCCTGCTACATCTGATTTAATTCTTCTACCTCTCATCTGTCTGTCACTTTCACCCAGTGTATGGACCCTGAATTGTCACTTTGCCTTTCCATTTCACAGATGTGGGTCCCACTGTGTGACCTCTGCTATGTTACCTCATCGACTAGAGCTGTGTGACATAGGTATGTTGACAATAGAAAGGACATTGCTATTTTCCTCAGTTCTTGCAAATACACATTTGTGAAAGCACAGGCGAGGGTGGGGGTATGTGATAGCATGCAGGTGGTCGGGGGATGAAGTAGTGAAAGACTCCAGATTGTTTTGTGATTCAAGGGTGTTTATTTAAGTGCTAAATATTGGAGGGGGTTGTAAAATGGTCATGGGTGATGGTGGAGGAATGTCCATGGCAGAGTCTCTTAGGGCCAGATGTAGCAACAGAAAAATTTGTGAGTTGCAAATTGCTAGTCAGACCGACTCGCAATTTGCAACTCGCAAGATTGTATGCAGAAAGGTGTCTCAGACACCTTCTGCGACTCGCTATGGGGTCCCAAAGACCCACCTCATGAATATTAAGTCCATGCATTCACAGGGATAGTGGCCTGCTGAAGACAGCAGACCTCCATGTCTGTGACTGCTTTTTTAATAAAGCATTTTTTTTTTTTTAATTGCAGCCCGTTTTCCTTAAAGGAAAACGAGTTGCAATCCAAAAAAATAATGAAACCATTTAGTTTCATTTTTTCTGAGTATGGACCACTGCCTGCTCTGAAAAATTATTTTTAGCGACATTCACAAAGGGGAAGGGGTCCCATGGGGACACATTCCCGTTTGCGAATGAGTTACCACCCACTTGAAGTGGGTGTTAACTGCAAGTTGGTTTGCGACCGCTTTCGCGGTCACAAAGCAACTCAGCATCGCGGTGCGAGTCGCAAATAGGAAGGGAACACCCCTTCCTATTTGCGAGTCAGATTCACATTTTGCGAGTCAGTACCGACTCGCAAAATGTGAATCAGCATTGCGAAGGCCGTTTTGCATGGCGCAAACTGCGTTTTTCGCAGTTTGCGACATGCAAACCGGTTCCTACATCTGGCCCTTAGTCTCACAGGTGCATTGTCCAAAGGGACATAGGAAGTGGAGCTGGGGCAGTTTAAGTATGAACAGGGTGACAAAGTGGGACAGAAGGATGACAGTCACAGGGATCTCATTTCTTGGCGGGGGTCTTGGCATTGTTCTCTGTCCTGGATCTCAGGGACCGTGTGCGGGGTGGTTCTCCATCTGCAGGGGGTGGGGTGCTGGTGTCGTGGTCCTGTGTCGGTGCCTCCTGTCCACTAGCGCCGGCAGAGGTGGTGGGCAGTTCATCGTCCAGGCTAGTGTCCGGGGCCCCTTGTTGTGCCACAGTGTCCCTCCTGGTGTTGACGAGTTCCTTCAGCACCACTACAATGGTGCCCAGGGTAGAATTGATGGATTTGAGTTCCTCCCTGAACCCCAAATACTGTTCCTCCTGCAGCCGCTGGGTCTCCTGAAACTTGGCCAGTACCGTTGCCATCGTCTCCTGGGAATGGTGGTATGCTCCCATGATGTTGGAGAGGGCCTCGTGGAGAGTGGGTTCCCTGGGCCTGTCCTCCCCCTGTCGCACAGCAGCCCTCTCAGTTCCCCTGTTTCCCTGGGCCTCTGTCCCCTGAACCGTGTGCCCACTACCACTGCCCCCAGGTCCCTGGTGTTGTTGGGTTGGTGGGTTAGCCTGGGTTCCCTGTAGTGGTGGACACACTGCTGCTTGACGTGTCCTGGGGACAGAGGTATGGGCCCGCTGGGTAGGTGCTGTGCTGGTGTTTCCAGAGGGGGAAAGCTCTGTAGTGGCCTGTGCCAGTGTCAGGGGAACCGACTGCCCCGAGGTCCCAGATGGGCCGGGCTGGTCATCTAGATCCAGTTGGAGAGAGCTGCTGTCATCACTGTGGGCCTCTTCTCTGGGTGGAGTGGACATGTCTGGACCCTCCTGTCTGGTGACGTTAGGTAGGGGTCCTGCAGGGGTGTAACAGCATGATTATTGCATCTGTGTGTGCCATGGTGTGCAATTGGTGGGTGACCCTGTACCCCAGTGCTTGCATTCTTGAGTGTGACCTTGTGTGATAATGGTTTAGGGGGGTGTATGGGTATGTGCAGTGGACAAGCTTTGGTGATGGGTGTCCATGCTTTGGTGTCACATGCAGGGCTTGGGTTTGGGATGTGTGGTTTGTGATATTGGGACATATGTGAGGAGTTGGAGTGATGGGGGCGAGGGCGAGGGTGGGGGTATGTAATAGCATGCAGATGGGTGGGGGATAAAGTAGTGAAAGATTTGACTTACCAGAGTCCATTCCTCCAGCTACTCCTGTGAGACCCTCAGGATGCAGTATAGCCAAGACCTGCTCCTCCCATGTTGTGAGTTCTGGGGGAGGAGGTGGGTGTCCGCCGCCAGTCCTCTGAACCGCAATCTGGTGTCTTGAGACCACGGAACGCACGTTCCCCCGTAGGTCGTTCCACTTCTTCCTGATGTCATCCCTAGTTCTTGGGTGCTGTCCCACTGCGTTGACCCTGTCCACGATTCTTCGCCATAGCTCCATCTTCCTAGCTATGGTGGTGTGCTGCACCTGTGATCCGAATAGCTGTGGCTCTACCCGGATGATTTCCTCCACCATGACCCTGAGCTCCTCCTCAGAAAACCTGGGGTGTCTTTGCGGTGCCATGGGGTGGTGTGGGTGATGTGTGGGGTGGTGTGTATTGTGATGTGTGGGGTGATATTTAGAGGTGTGTTGTGTGAGGTGCGTGGATGTTGTGTGAGTGATGGTGTTGAGTGCCTGTGGATGCTATTGTTCTTTCTGGTGGTGTCTCTCTCTGGCCTTCTGTCTCAATTGTTGTCATAAGGGTTTGTGGGTGATGTGGGTGTGTGTTTTACATTGTATTGGATGTGTGGGAGTGGTGTGTGTATGTGTATCAGGTGTGTGTATTTGGAATTGTCCAATGTGGATGTGTTTTGGAAGAGTGTGTGTATTTTGAGCGCGGCGGTGTGTACCGGCAATTTAATACCACAGTTGAAAGACCGCCGCGTGGATTCGTGGGTCGTGATAGTGCGGCCGTATTCCTGTTGGTGTGACGGTGGAGGTTTTGTTATAGCCAGTTCATCACTCACCTTTGGTGTGGCGGACTTGTGTGAGTGTCTGGATTTTGGCAGATTCCGAGCTGTGGGTCATAATGGCAGTGGCGGTATTCCGCGGCCACGGCGGTGTGTTGGCGGTCTTCTGCACGGCGGTAAGCGGCTTTTACCGCCAATGTTGTAATGACCCCCATAGTCTGCCATCAAGTGTCCAAGGTGCTAATTCCTAGCCCACAACAACACCATGCCTACCAGGATATCTGCAAGAGGGGCACACATAAGGTGGGGAGTGTTAGTAATGTCGGAACTGAACACTGTCACATCTCAGGGTGATTGCTGCTTTGCCTGCACAGTGCAGGTGTGACGGGGGGACATCATTGGCAACTATGGCCCTTTAGGGATTGTATCCAATGTCAGATGCAGAGCCTGCACAGTTTATCCACAAGATGATGTCCTGGCACTGCCATTGGGCACAACCCTGACACATAGCGGACTATACCTCACGTATGGCACACACATGTTGGCTGTGGAGTGCGCAGTGGATTGCCAGACAAATTAAGCAACTATGGGTGCAGAATTACTATCCGAACACATGACCCATTGTCAGGATCTAAGAATTTGATGGGACAATGCACCACCAAATAATTGTCTGGGTGGAATCAGGCAAAGTATGTTACACTCCCTATGTACAAAAGATGCACACTTGTCACACAAATCTGCTGTCTTGCACATGCCTACAGCCAATCCAGATAAACGTGTGAAGACTGATGTACAGATGCATGTCCTAGGCAGCATCGGGTTTGCTAGTATCAACAATGCTTGATATGTGTCAGCATTTTTACCTAGTATGCTCTGTATAACAACATCACACAGCACATAGCACATAGCAATACACATCACTCATTGTCACTCACATGACAGAACAAGTGCATGATAGCAATAGTAACAAATTATCCCATACAAGTTTTGGACTCCAACATCATAATCAGGTGTAGGATGTCCAATTATGTCCTGCATTGTTCAATAATGTCAGAGACTCATCATTTAACTGAATGGGAGTAGAATTAGCTGTATATGTTGCATTTGGCTAATGATAAATATAGCACTGAGATGATTTCACACCTCCACATCATTCAGTCATGGTAAGAGTTACATAGATTATGGCATGCTGGAAGAAATGCATACCCATGATCAACGGAGGATGTGGTTGGACACCTGAGAGATACCCACAGATACTTGGAAATACAACATGGGAGGTCATTTGGAGACAACACAAGTGCTGTGGTAGGTGTAATTTCATTTGTGGGTGGCACTCATTGCATCTCACAAATACCGTCAATGGGATTGTAACTATCATGTAGCCAGTAGTAGGAGAAGTATACATCTACAAATTACACAAGTCACATGTTGCATCCTGTCCATGTATGATCAGATAATGTTGCTGTCGAAAATATTTACACAGTGCAAGCAGCCTAAAGAATGGGAGCAATGTAGGAGACAATACATACCTTACCAGTAATGCAGGAGAACATGGAGAAGGAACACACATAGACCAATACTGACTGTGCAACACATCAATGTCTACATGTCAACATTTAAAATATGTACAGAGAGGGTGGCCAGGTCAGTACATAACCCAGTCATGTTTGCCACTACCAGACCCTGGTGTTTGCTCATTGCATGCCACCATGCCAAGAGGCAGTGACAGATAACACTATCTGTACCCTGTCACATTCCCAAAATTGAAGTCACAATAGATATACAACCCATAAACAATCTGCCCATGGAAATAACTAAGGACATCAAATAATGAGACATGTCCTACACGTGCAAGTACCCAGCCTTCTGTACATGAGAGGGGAAGGCTGCCATCAAGTACCCCAGAGGAAAATGTGATATCTTGGTCTGTTTGATCACAATTGTGTATGTGTCTGTCTGCAGGGGAGTGTGCATTGTTCTGCTAAGTAGCAATCATGAAGAGGCTAGAGCCTCACTCAAAAAACCCAAACACCACTGTTCTGGCTACATAAACGTATGACATTGTCAGGGGCCTGATGCATGTGCACAGGGGGCTGAGTGAACTAAAGCTCAATTAACTAGCCCCTTCACATGCAACCATGGGTTTGTGTTACTATACAAACTCACACAGTTGTGATGATGAATAGGCTGCTATCTATGCCAGACTGCAACACTGCTACACAGTGGTATGCCCATGCATGTGACAGTCATAACAAACATGATGTGAACAAATGTGAGTGTGTAGTTGGTGGCATGCACACATATACCACATATCTCAGCACACATGTACCACTGTAATGGCTCAGGCATGATAATGCGTATGGATTCTGAACAAAAGGCAACCTAGCACAAATGTAAAGGCATGGGTATCACAAGATAGGTGACTAAGAAATGACCTTCACATGTATTCCGACATACGGAAACATAGGCGGCACTGATGTGACTACACATGCATCTGTCAAATGCCAACATGTGTCTATGCAGGAAGATAGTAATGTGAGGTTTCACATCCTATGAACACACCACTGTGGTCATATGTTGCATAAATGACACTACACATGTCTTTACACACAAACAGCATATACCAACCTTCAGTAACACATGTGTACATACCATCTACTGGAACTAAGATGCATGGGGAACCATATGTTACACCTGTAGCAGAGCATCATGAAGTAAAAACCAACAACACACCACAGAGTGGACACACATGCACATGCAAATTGCCAGGGGTAACGTGATGCCAACCCAGTCCTAGTCCACTGCATACTCTGAGTACAATTTGTCATGGTTGTCACATGCCTTACCATATGTAGGACATAGACCATCATATATATTGTGTTGTTGGTATGTGTAAATTTGGATATCAAACGTAACAATGTAGTACTCCACAAATTAGTAATCAAACACATATGTACACACATAGCACACGTGCCAATATGTATGTGGACACAGTGTAGCTTCACATATGCACAAGGTATGAGTAGTCTCATGCAGCAGACTCCTTAACAAAGCTATGGATTCAACATATCAATGTCACTGTTATGACATGACTGGATAGTCACACAAATGTAGCCCTACCATATATACAACATTGTAGCACAGCCCATGAGACATGGTAAGTGAACCAGGGAGCACTCAAGGCCTACATTGCAAAATTCCACACAATCCCATCATGCGTCAAAAAAATATTATGCAAATGCATCAGATCTACACTCTGCAGCGTCAATAAAAGGATGGCTGGGCCCTGAGCATCTATCACATGCTCATACGCCTTTTAACACACCATGATGAAAAATTGATGCATGACCGTCATGTGTCAAATATTCACACGCATACACATATACCATACTATTATCCTAAGCTAAAAAACGTCTAGCCCCTGAACATCTATCGCATGTCCACATGCAATTTCACGCACCATGGTGAAAAATCAACGCATGACCGCCATGCGTCACAAATGTACATGCATGCGCATATATCATACTATTTTCCTGAGCGAAAATACGCCTAGCCCCTGAACGTCTATTGCACGTCCACAGGCAATTTCAAGCAGAATGGAAATAAAATCGATGCATGCCCGTCGTGCGTGAAAAAAACAACGCATGACTGAAATGTGACGCATAGGCCCAGGAAGTGATGAAAGAGGGCATCCTGCCTGCAAACATGGTACAGTGAGTCCACTTTCACTTCACAGCCTTATTGTCTGTGACTGTGTGAGGGTGTGTGGAGCTGGTGCTGTTGGAGTGTTTGGAGTGTTTATTGTGCTGTGTCCTGTAGTTGTTGTGTTTTAATTGTCTTTTAACCTGTCTTTTGTATTGTAAGTGTTCTGTTTCTGTCTCTGTTTTGTGGGGTGTTTGTCTTGGGTAGTATAGTTGTTGAGGTAGTTGGGTTATTCATAGAGAATTATTTATTTTTGAGTGAACTGCATTTGCAGTCCTGTATGTCAGGGATAGGGAGGATGGCCAAGATGTCGGCCGATGAGCTGGGGGCTTTCATATGGCTGGTACAGGTCTACCTCCCCATGATGCTGGTACTGGGTGGCCGTGTCATTCAAGGCTACCCTACAGAGGCCAGGAAGCTGTGATGGGGCAAGGTGCTCCACCATCTTACAAGAGTATTTGTGAAATGAACATACGACCACCAACTGAAGCACCTCTGGGCAGACCTCATTACAATCAATCAATCATTCAGGAATTTGTAAAGCGCACTACTCACCTGTGAGGGTCTCAAGGCGCGCAGGAGGGGAAGGGGTAGAAAGGGGGGTGCTGCTACTGCTCGAACAGCCAGGTCTTGAGAAGTTTCCTGAAGGTAAGGAGGTCTTTGGTCTGGCGCAGGTGGGTGGGAAGAGTGTTCCACGTTTTGGCGGCGAGGTGCGAGAATGATCTACCACCGGTTGTAGTTCTGCGGATGCGTGGGATGGTTGTGTGGGGGCGAGGTCGGCAGAGCGGAGATGCCAGGTCAGGGTGTAGAAAGAAAGTCGTCTGTTGAGGTATTCTGGTCCGGTGTTGTGCAGTGCTTTGTGAGTGTGGGTGAGGAATCTGAAGGTGATTCTCTTGCTGACTGGGAGCCAATGCAGGTTTTTCAGGTGGTCTGTGATGTAGCAGTGGCGGGGGATATCCAGGATGAGGTGTGCGGAGGCGTCCTGAATGCGTTGCAGCCTCTTCTGGAGTTTGGCCGTGGTTCCTGCAAAGAGGGCATTGCCGTAGTCCAGCTTGCTGCTTACAAGGGCTTCGGTGACTGTTCTTCTGGTTTTGATGGGTATCCATTTGTAGATTTTTCGGAGGGTGTTGAAGCAGGAGGAGGAGATGTTGTTGACTTGCTGGGTCATGGATAGTGAGGGGTCCAAGATGAATCCTAGGTTGTGTGCGTGGTCGGTGGGAGTCGGAGTGGTTCCAAGAGCGGCAGGCCACCAGGAGTCATCCCATACGGAGGGTGGAGCCGAAGATGAGGACTTCCATCTTGTCGGAATTGAGTTTGAGGCAGCTGCTCTTCATCTATTCGGCGATGGCCTTCATTCCTTTGTGGGAGTAGGTCCTGGGGGAGTCCTTGGTGAGGGAGAGGATCAGCTGGGTGTCGTCGGCGTATGAGGTGATGTTGAGGTTGTAGGATCGGTAGATGTTAGCGAGCGGGGCCATGAAGATGTTGAAGAGGGTCTGGCTGAGGGACGAACCCTGGGGTATGCCGCAGATGATTTTGGTGGCCTACGAGCGGAATGGGGGGAGGCCGACTCTCTGGGTTTTGCCGGTGAGAAAGGAGGTGACCCATTCCAGGGCTCTGTTGCGGATTCCAGCATTGCTGAGGCGAGAGAATAGGGTGTGGTGGCAGATGGTGTTGAGCGCGGCCGAGAGAGCCAAGAGGATGAGGGTTGCGATTTCGCCGCTGTCCAGTATGGTTCTGATGTCGTCGGTGGTGGCAATGAGGGTGGTTTCGGTGCTGTGGTTGCTGCGGAATCCAGATTGGGAACGGTCCAGGGTGTGGTTCTCCTCAGGGAAGCGGGTTAGTTGTCTGTTGACAGCCTTCTCAATGACTTTTGCCGGGAAGGGGAGCAGGGAGATAGGCCAGAAATTCTTGAGGTCCTTTGGGTCCGCCTTGGGTTTTTTGAGGAGGGCGTTGACCTCGGCATGTTTCCAGCTCTCTGGGAAGGTGGCAGACTCGAAGGAGCTGTTGATGATCTTCCGTAGTTGGGGTGCGATGACGGCGCTTGCTTTGTTGAGGATGTGGTGAGGTTAGGGGTCAGATAGAGAGCTGGAGTGGATGATGTTCATGATTTTGATGGTTTTGTTGTCATTGACGGGTGTCCAGGAGAGCAGGAGGTTGCTCGGAGGTGACTCTGTAGTGTTGGTGGTTGCCGGAGGGGTCTGGGTGCTGAAGCTGTCGTGGATGTCTGCAATCTTGCGGTGGAAGTAGGAGGCTAGGGAGTCGCAGAGGTCTTGGGATGGCGGGATGTCGTTGGCGTTGGAGCTGGGGTTGGAGAGTTCCTTCACGTCAGTGAAGAGCTCCTTGTGGCAGTGTGTGTTGATTCGGTCTTTGAAGACAGTTCTCTTGGCTGCTTGGATGAGTTGTTGGTGTCTGCAGATGGCGTTTTTTAAGGCTGTGAGGCTGTCCAGAGTCTGATCTTGGCGACACTTTCTTTCAAGTCTTTGGCAGCTTTGCTTAGATTCGTGGAGGTCAGCGGTAAACCAGAAGGCCTTGCAGTTGGTGCGTCTGTTCGAGGGATTCCTGATTGGGGCGAGAGTATTGGCACAGGTGTTGACCCATTGCCTGAAGTTGCGGGCAGCACCATCAGTGTTGGTGGTATCAAAGGGTGGGTTCTGGGAGAGGGTCGTGATAAGTTGATCTTCAGTGACCTTGTTCCAACTGCGGAGGGGGATCCGTTGTGGGTGGTGGTGTGTTTTGGGTTTCTTGAAGGAGAAGTGGATGCAGTGGGGGTCTGTCCAGTGGAGTTCGGTGGTGTGGCTGAAAGAGACATGATTGCTGGTGGAGAAAATAGGGTCAAGTGTGTGTCCTGCGGAGTGGGTTGGTGTTGTGATGAGCTGTTTGAGGCCGAGGTTGGATAGGTTGTTGAGCAGGGTGGCGGTGTTGTTGTCATTGGTGTTCTCGAGCATTACAAGGGAGCAAGATCTGCTGGATCATCTGGGCATTGAGATCAATGGAGCAGTTGGTAAGTATCCCATTTCCATACAAAGTAAATTTTTTGCATGTGCATGACAGTTGCAGATACAGTTGAGTGCTGCATGTCATGGTTATAGATCTGGACATGTTGTATGCTACCTGTATGAAGAGCCCCAGCGCCACCTTAGGCCTGCAATTCAAATGTACAATAGTGAAGCCAAGGCAGTGCAGATGTACCATTTTCCCTGCACAACCATTACAAAGTGTTGTGATGCATGCATAGGGCAACTCGATATTGAGCAGCACAAAATGAGGCCTGCACCATGCATCATGTATGGGGGTCCCAAAACCTGTTTGGGAGGAAAATGTATAAGCCACTCAGAAAAATGAGAAATACCTAAATTCCACATTTCATGCACTCTGAACGGCTTTTGACAGCAGGTGTGATATGGGGGCATATAAATGTATGTGATGGGACCCCATATACTCAGCAGAAGTCGTAATGATCTGTTGTGTTGCAACTCCTGCTGAGTACATCATTTACCTACACATATATAGATGCAGTTGGACCCTACCTGCATCATACTGTGCCTTAATTCTCATTAGGCACGCACATGGCAGGGGTAAGGGGTGCACTGACGGCCATAAGGACTGTAGTGATGAACTTGGTGCTGCACCACTGTTGTTCAATCAGACCCTTTTGTCATTGGCCAAGGCCTTGTAAGGGAGCTTGACTAGCACTTTCCTCTTCCTGTAAGTTGTGTATCACATACACCCTAAGCTATGTATATTACCACACACACATGTGCGGAGTTAGTTCCATAGGCCTGTCACATCTTACTCACAGTATGGGGCTGCCCTGCATCTGCTCCATCATTGGCACATTACGGAGTAACCTGCACCAACAAATGCATCCTTGGACCACAGAGCAAGTGTTTCTGTGATGAGGCATATGTCTATGCCCATGTTCTTATCCATCCCTGGACAAATAATGGTATACCATGCCAACAATGGGTGGCCACACACTATTGGCAATTCATCCATGTTTTCAATCAGTCAATGTGCAGGTAGGTACAACTATTTTCACATGAGTAAAACCCCATAGCATTATTGATAGTGTGTGTGCCTTGTGATGGCACACACATATTACTTACTTCATACAAGGATGTATCACAGCATTCCTCAACACTTTGCAATACCCACACATCCCTTGGGCAGTTATTTGTCAGTTTGCTGTGATAATGAGGAAGATGTCTACAAGATCTGGGGCACGCTGAAATGCAAAGAGTGTCACAATGGGATAGCCCCTGCAACAACCATTGCATGCCCCTCAGATGCAGTATACAGTGTCATGCAGTCACATGCAATGGAAGTGTAGAGCTACCAAAAACACGCATGACAGTGCCATGTATAAATGATGTCGTGAGAAGCACCACAGGAGTATCAGTGACAGTGATGGTTTGTAGATGTGTGGGTCTACATTATCAGAGACTATGTGTGATTGACTAATCATAGACGTTTGTCAGTTGCTCTGATCTACCACTAGGATGACTTGTTTACTCAGTGTAACAATTTGACAGTGAACAATGTCATCAATTAACTGATATGTACAAATTACACTAAGCAATGTTTTCCATTCATGTCTTGAGGTGGCCCGATATGAAGACCCCGTTGCAGCCAGCAAGCATCATCTTGTGCGTCATGTGTGCCAATCCAATGACAGGTGTGGGTCAGTCTGAAGTGTGGAATGCTATGAAAAATGGTTTTGCCTGACCAATGATATGATATCATTAGAGAATGGTTGGTGACATCATGTCTGTTGGAATGTTGTGCAATGAGAATGGCTTGCTTCCAGCACAAGGGGCAATGTGTGCTAGCATGGAATTGTGTGTGTTAAGAATTGTAGTGGCTGGCTACATATTCATTGATGTCTACCATGATGGGTGTCAGGGCAGCTGTTTATGTACATAGCATGCCTGTTGACAACCACTTTGTCACAGCACTATTGACAGCACTGTGTGCCACACATAGCTTACACTTACTGACAAGACGGTACAGATGTGGGTTATATCTTCAGAGGTTTCTAGGGGCCTTATGTAGGAGACACATGCACCACCCTTCGGTACCCTTCAGATATATATTGAGGCTGTAGTACTTCAAAGACCCATATTGTGCTGCACAACAGTCAGTAGTGTACACAGTTAGTAGACAACTGAGCTCCAGATGACTGTGGGAAAGGTCTATGATTCTTCCCACACCAGATCTTAGCAGTTTTCACAACATGGTCCTGCCACCATGACACTTGTGAGTGATGTAGGAGACATCACATATGCATATGATGTGGATGTTGTGTGCGTACCTGGTACTTTGATGATGTCTGACATGCATTTGCAAATTATGTACAATGAATCAGGATGCTGTTGCAGCACCCAGTGCAGTGTCAAACCCACTGTGGGCCTAAGGGCTCCCATACAGCCACCATGGGTATGTGCCGTTTAACACATGTAGCACAACATAGCACAGGGTAGAGGGTTTTAGTTCTGTAATTTGTAGACAACTTTGATGTGCAGGTCAGGCTTTGGCCAATCCTTCTGGAGACATTGCATCAATTGTACATGTGGGCACATCATGGGCAATGGTGTGCCCCCTTGTAGCCTATGCTCAGGCCAGGGCTTACACCAGGATACATGAATGATAATTTACCAAACCTTAGAATAGCCAGTGGGAAGTTTCCAGACCCCCTATCATACGGCCCCCACCATGCATCCATGATGACTGGGCAAGTCTTGATGTTTCACCCGGGGTGTAAGGTGATGGATTGCATGCACAGCCCCCCTTATGCACAAGGACACAGGAAATCCAGACTTGTGCGGGCACGTGATCCTCACAAGTTTGATGACACAAATATTGATCATGGACAATTTTGTCCACTCGGCTCTGGGCCCTGTTGGTTAACAATAGATAGCCATCATCCCAGTGACATGTACATGATACTGTAGATGGCTGGTAGGAAATAGTCATAGATGAGGAGTAAGTCATTGTTGAGGAATGTGTGGTGGACTGTATGTGTTATCTGCATTGCAGTGTACATAATGTGTTTGTTCAGCCTCCACCCTATGCTGAATCTGATGCTTGGTTCTCCTCATATTTCAGCTGCCAATATGACACCAGACCAGAGGCACACTTTTTATAAGAGGGCAGAACGCTACCAGCACATAATGGAGGTGGAAGCAAGATAACGCTGAATGGGAAGTAGGTTCCGTAGTGAGAAGGCATCTGGGGAATAGCATGCATTTTCACATAGTGGACCTCCACAGCAGCCACTGGCACACAAGGACAGTGTTGGACAGGCATCAGGGGTGGAGGGTGCCTCAGCAGGTCTAAGTGCCTTCGCGTCACTTCACCTGTCAGGAGCCAGGCACCTGTTCATCCACCTGCTGCAGTTGTTGTAAGACAATTTGAACAAGACATGAGACAGGACATGGCCAAGATTTTAGCCAGACTTTAAAAATTGGAGGAGGAGAGTGCAGACAACAGGAGGATGTTGTGGTACATCAAAAAGAAACTAAAGAAAATGAAGAAATTAACTTCTATTGTTCTACCACTTCCAGTTCCTTCCCCTTCCTTTTACTGTTGTGCATAGTTTTAGATTGGATTTTAGATGGGTAGTGTTAGGTTAGTGTAGGGTAGGCATAGGTTAGGTTAAGTATAGTGGGGGGTTCTTCATTTTTTAATTGGTGGAGGATTCGGTGGGGGGGTCATGTTGTGGTATTTGTGTATAAAAAAATAAAAAAATAAAAAAAATATATTTGTTTAGGCCATAGGTTAGGTTAGTACATGTGTAGTCATAGTTTATGATGTCCTACTTGTATCTTGTCTTTTTGGGGGGTGGGGGGCCAATGTATAGAGTGTGGTGTTACATGTGTAAGATAAGTTTAGAATAGGTTATATAGGTGTAGTTGCAATTTAAGTAAAGTTAGTATAGGTTAATTTAGCGTAGAGTGGTTTTTGGGTTAGTTGTAGGTATATGGTTTTACAATAAATCTAGCTTAGACTAATAATTTTGTACGTTGATTGAGCGTCTGGGGGTTTCCATGAGTACACTGGCCAAGTTGGAGGAACGGCCTAGGCTAGGGTATGCTTACTGTCTTGATTTCCAAGGATTACCATGTGCATTCCATATTACCAAGGAGCTGTCAGATTGGCTGCTACATACCGTCAACTAGTGCAAACATTTGCCATCCAGTGTTCCAACCCTTCACAATGTGTATGCAACTTTATCTTGGACAGGTAAATATGGTATGTCACTGTCATTGGTGGGGTCCAGCAATTTCATTGTTGGCAAGTGTGGCACATCTGACAACAGGCAAATTTGGAACTGTATCCTGCAACACTGACAGGTGTCCATCACTGATAAGGTTAGCTTCTCCTGTACCACACAAATAAGTTGTACTGGTACTCCCATCTGGGTAAATTACCATTGACTTTGTTCACAGCCATACATGCTGTATGTCTACTTCAAAGTATACTCGTTCAAAATGTATATAGAATACTCAGTAAGTTGGTTGTAGCCGACAACACCATTGTTCACCTTTCTCATATTAGGATCCTAATGTGTGGCTTTGTGTTTGATAGTCATGCACTCATGTACTGATATTCTATACACATTGACATAGATTGACACAATGCTATCTTTTAGCTGAGTAGATGGATCACATTAAACAAAAAAATGCTACATGTACAAGGTGCTTTATTTAAAGGTGCAATTGTACTTGTGAATTCTATACAATGTCCAGTTCACAGAGTGAACGTTAGCCATATGTAGCACAATTGGAGTCCAGGGTTTAGGGACATGTCATGAGACATGATTAGGAGTAGTGTGCATTAGTGAGAAGTTAAAACATTGCCAATTGGTATGAAAGAGACAATGACAGTAAATAGCAGACAAATCAACAGTGGTTAGGTGAAGAGGGCACATTTCCTACGTTCACAACACTGGCATGATCCTAAGCCCAGAACTAAGGCAAAACTGTCCATGTGGCACAGACTGGTGGTACCGGCTGCTTTTCCTTGTGAATGTAATTCTTTCCACATCTTCATCCTCTAATGTGTGTGGTGCCTCCTGTGCCCTGGCTGATGCTGTTGTAGAGGCAGAAGGGGGCACACACACTTCAGGGTATAGAGATGTGGAGTCAAAGGTCCCAGCAGCTGCCATTTGTGGGAGCACATAAGGCATCACTGCAGCAAGGAGGAACTGCTTATTTTTCAACACCACAACAATATCACGGTGGTAGATAGCCATGTTTTCTTTGAGGGAGGCCATGTCCCACTGTATGGACAACAGGGTATTCTGTATTGCCCCCAGCTTGTTGTCTTTATGCTGCTGCCAGTTTGGGAGGGCATTTATTGTAGCCTCTGCTTCATGACAGCAGCTATGACCGGCTAGAGACTGCTGGAGTCCACGTAGCAGGGAGTGGGTGCCTCTGATGGCAGCTGAGTTGTCCTTATTTGGACTGAGGTGTGTACCTCTAGGCTGCCTGTCATGGTCTTAATCCCCACCCGCACCTGCTTGGCGCCTACCACTGTCCTCTGAAAGCGGATCTCTGGGTCCTTGGAGTCAAGGGCTGTGTGAGTACTGGCTGTTGGTGTGTGTTTGCTGGGGGTTTCATGTGGAGACCCTGCAACGCTGTGTGTCCTCCTTGTAAAGCGCTTTTAGAAAAAAAAATCTAAAAAAACAGACACTTCTGAAAAGAATAAAATTAGCCAATCAGAGAGATAGTAAACAGGCTTAGCCCCTTTGGAGTGACAAAAAGTAGTTGAATGGGCTTAAACAAATAAATCAGTCAAATGAAAAGCAAGAAAATAAGATTGGCAAAACAAAAAGCCAGTGGAAATTAATGGACAGAGTTGCTTTCCAGGTCAGCTATAGACATATCCCCAGTAGGAATTTCGCAAGCAGACAGATTTGTTATCTAGCAACCTAAAAAGAGCAACGAGCAAATAGAACCTAGTTAGACATCATGGTTGTCAATGCCGCTTAATCAACTCACTTCTTGTGCATACGCAAACACCACTTACAGTATGAAAAAAAACACATTCTTAAATGTTTAAAGAAATTGAACTTTTATATTTTCAACATTTTTAAGTATTTTATATTAGCAGAAAATCTTGGTCATTAGCAGTGTGATCGCCAATTGACAGCATGTCAAGCCCTACTAGTTTCTTTTGCGGTATTGCAGGTTAAATGTAGTTCTATATAATTTTAAGGCTGGAAAAGCTTCTCTTGCCAGAGGTCATTGTGATTAGCACTGACAAAAGCAGAGCATTCTGGATGCAACAGCAGCATTTGGTGCCAGATCGGCATATATTTGTTCCTGCTCTTAAGAAGCTATCTTGCTTGGTTTCACAATGTCAGCTGAAGCTGAAGGTTCATTATAACTGGTTTCTCATGTTCAAATTTGCATCACCAGTAAGGAGTTCCTGCAGATCTATACTGTACTTCAGAAAATGTTGAGAATATTTCTGTCCCTCGTGCTACAGTAAAGCAATTGGAAATATCACTATGCTATTCCATTGGTTCAGACGTATCAGGCTTTATTGCAATTTCCAGCACAGTCTTAAAAAGTAAGCACCTGGACACCTAGTCTGCCACTTGCCTGTGGCTTCCAGTTCATGCTTGTTCCTAGACTGTTCAAGTGACACCGCAGCTGCCTGGGTTTTCCAACCGGGGTTTTACCGACCGGGTTTACCCCACTCACCATTTTTCCCACCAACAGGATCCCCGCCAATCCTAGGACCTACTTAATGCAGGCCACAGCGCGATCACACTGCTGGCACCCCAAAGGCACCCCAAATGCAAGGCTGTCTGCAACCACCCATGCCTGGACCATGCCCAGGTCCACGACCGCTGGTCCCTCCTTCCCCAGAAGACACCATTGTCAAGCTCTACAACCTTAACCCCAGATGCCACAAGAAAGATGCCAGCCTATTCTCCACAGTAGGACCATTCACCTGTATCCACTGCCACTTCACCTGTCATGGCACACACACCAGTCCACCAACCTGCCCCTTCTTGACCACACCACAGATACCACCTGAACAAAAACACCAACTTGCATGCGCTCTTCCCAACGCACACTCACTATGCAAGCATTCCACCAAATTATGGGACCTCATCGCCACCCTCGCACCCAACAGTGTCTTCCTGAGACCTGGCTTAACCCCACATCTGCCCCAGACATTGTAGAGCAATCCCCAACTAATATAAAATCACTCACCAGGTCCACACCAACAAGCCTGGACGACAGCCCTCATCCACAAAGAGAACATACAAAGCACCAACACCACCGAGAACACCAGCACCCCCCATAGAACATCTCAACTTCAAGCTCCACATGAATGACAAAACAACAGTCAGAGGCATCCTTGCATACTGACCCCCAGACACGTGCTCCAGCTTCTGCAATACCATGGCGGACTTCATTGTACTGCAAGGCTTAGACTTCAAGGACTACATCTTCCTCGGAGACCTACATTTCCACATCAATGACCCCAACGACAACAACACTGTACACGTCCTCAACAGAATGAGCAGCCTTAGATTGAACCAGATCATCCGCAACCTTACACACACCACAAAACACACGCTGGACAACATTTCCACCTTTAGGAGCCACGTCACAGAACTAAGATGGACTGTTCGTTCTATCATCCACTTCAGCATCTCCAGCCCCCGCACTCCCACCCCAAAGGTGATCAGTGCCCCTCACCGAAAGTGAAACAAAATCTCAGAGAACAGCTGGACAGATGCCTTCAGCACCTCCAACCCCTCAACTGCCAGCTCAAACAGGGAGTGAAAAACTTCAACACCTGGATCACCAATTGTGCCGACAGTATTGTCCCCATCAAGAGCAACAACCAGAAAAAATCCTCAAAAGGCCAGCTGGTACACCCAAGAGCTCAGACCAGCAAAACGAGACAGCAAATATCTGGAAAGGAGATGGTGCACCAGCAAGGCTACCTCTGAAGGAGCAGCCTTCAAGACCTCCCTCAACCTCTGCCACTTCCTGCTGAAGGCAACAAAGAAGACAGCCCTTACCACACACATTGAAAAAAGCTCCAACAACACAAAGGAACTTTTCAACATTGTTAAGAAATTCTCCAACCCAGCTGCCAGCGAAAACAACATCACACCCTCACAGGAACTCACCACCCTGCTCAACACCTCTGTCACCAGCACAATTTGGACACCTGGAAACACACCAAAGTCAGACCACTACTCAAAAACCCACCAGAGAGCCCAAACACTTCCTGCCAATCTCCCTGCTCCCATTCCCAGCAAAGGTACTGGAAAAGACCATCAACAAGCAACTCATAACATATCTGGAGCAGAACAAGCTATTCAAATCTGGCTTCTGCAGCAATCACAGCACCAAAACTGCCCTGATCGCAGCCATCAATGACATCCGAACCCTCCTCGACTGAGAAGAAACAGCAGCTTTGATCCTCCTTAACTTCTCTGCTGCCTTCGACACTGTATCCCACCACGTGCTGATCGAAAGACTCCACCACATTGGCATCCAAGAGGACAGGCTCAGATGGATCATTTCCTTCCTCACTGGAAGAACCCAGAGGATCCACCTCCCAACTTTCACCTCAGAACCCAAGGAGATCACCTGCGGTGTCTCCTAAGGCTCATCCTACAGCCCCATGCTCTTCAATGCATATATGACCCCGCTGGCCAACGTTGTTAGCTCCTACGGTCTCAACATAATCTCCTAAGCAGAGGACACCCAACTCACCCTCTCACTCACAGATGACCCCTCCACCACCAGAAACAACTTCTACAGATGCATGACAAGCATCGCTGACTGGATGATGAACAACTGATTGCAACTGAACACAGAAAAGTCAGAACTACTGAGCTTTGGCAATAGCAACAAGTGGAACGTCTCCTAGTGGCCATCAGACCTAGGTCCCGCACCCACTCCCTCCAACCATGTCAGAAACCTCGGCAAGGCGTGGAAGACACCCTGCTGGTGCGGGGCCGAGGACTGGCGCTGAGGGACCAAGAACTGATATTGCACGGAGCATCTCCTGCCTCCGAGGCCCGGGGTGCCCTGACGGTCCAGGACTATACACTACAACTAAGACCCCAGCAATGGTGCAGGGAATGTGCAGCCCAGGCCTGCAATCAGCCACACTCGTGAGTATACTGCCCAAGTCTTGCTGTCACCTGCAGTGGGCCCCGGTGCCAGCGTGCCCTGCAGTGCCTACATTCCTGCTTCGCGCCGACCCCTGAGAGGAAGTCACAGTAGACTGGGCCCCCATGCTCAGTCCTACAGATCCAGCACCCGTTACCGTGGGCCGCGAGGCCGCGAACCAGCCTTGGCGTTCCCCAGCCTACCATGTTCAGCCTGTGAGACCTGGCAGCGAGCACACAGCATCTCCACACGTCCACATTCAGGTCCAACATAGGTGCACACATAGGGGGAAGAGCTCTGTGCTGAAGAGAATTATGCCGAGGGTCACCCCTCCTATGATTTCTCCCTGCTTGAGGAGGCCCCGCAATGAACTGTAGACAAGTGAGGCCTGCATATCAGGCCCCAAAGGCATCCCGCATGGCACAGTCAGGCATGACTGTGATGTTGGATCTGGAGCGTTTGAACAGGAGGAATGAGGCACAGCGCTGCTGTCTGAAATATAGCTCTTGAAAGCCAGAATGGATACAACTGCAAGGGAGCCACATATCGCTGACCTTTTCTCCTGCTGCAGTGCAACTTGTCTATCTTGCCAGGCAGTGCTGCCCCTAGTTGTCCTAGGACTTGCTGCCCACGCTTGCATTGCTGAAGCTTCTGAGTTAACTAAGGGGGTACTGCAAGAAGCATAAGATTGACTGAATACCTCCTTCACTGAGCCGTGGGACATTGGAGTAGCCTCTGAAGAGCCACCAGCTGTATTAGTCTGAGCAGCACCCTCCCTCACTCCGGCACTTTTGAGGTGGGATGTCCACGCTTCTCAGTGACCACTGGTTGCAGGTAACAGGGGGATATGGCAACAGCCTGCACTACAAAGGACCGCACCCTGAAGGAGATGCTGTCTAAACCTACAGGGGGTAAGGCAGGGGACGGATCTACCCTCATTAAACAAGAACAGCAGGCCAACAGGGATGACAGCGAGAGTCCAGTTACTTGCACATTTTTAGAGGCCCTCTTCACTTTACTCAGAGAAGATCTGCAGATGGTGAGCAAGTATCTCTTTAAGGACCTGAAAGAAGTCCATTGTGAGTTAGTAGAGTTAGGCGTTAGGGTCTCCACCCCAGAAGATCATGAGACTGGTTGTGACAAGAAAATCGAACAGATCCAACAGGAAGTCATACGGCTCCGTGAACAACAGTTCAACTTACAAGCCCATGCAGAAGACCTCAAGGAGCGGTCACAACGGAATAACATGCGCATACGCTGGGACCAAACTAACACTGAAGGGGTGGACATTGTGACTTATGTCAGGTCCTTGTTTCTCCAGATCCCAGAGGCAGCACCAGACAAGGAGATTTGTCTCGACATGGTCCATACGGTTGGACTCCTGCACGCCAATAACTCCTGCCCCACTGACATTCTGGTTTGCGTCCATGATTTTCAACTCAAGGAAATGATTCTTCACAAAGCTAGGGACTTGCACCCCTTGAAGCTCAAAGGGCAAGCTGTGGTCCTGTATCAAGACCTGTCGGCCATAACTCTGCAAAAAAGGAGCGAGTTCTACCCAGTCACAACCCATCTCCACGATACTGGAATAATTTACTCCTGGGGACATCCCTTCCGCATTATCTTCTGCTGGGAAGGGAAATTACACCAACATTGATCCCTGACAGAGGCCTGCAAAATATTGACAATTAAGGGGCCCTCAAGGGACGCTCAGCATAATGCCCCGTGGAAGCACAAGATTCAGAAACCCTCTCAATGGCGGGGGTGGACCTCCTAAAAACGACCACTGACCAGACCCTGAGACTATGGCAATTGAACGCCAGGCAGTGCTGGAGTCACTATCTGGAAAGGGGACAGGCAAGATCCTGCTGGATTGTAGTGAAGACTCCTGTTTGATGACTGGGGTCTGGGACGTTGGGGCAGGCGGGTTTGAAGGCAGAGGGGCAGGGCTGGAGAGGTTACGTCTATGGTGGACAATTAACCCCCTCACCTATGTACCCTCTGGTACTATGCTGAGCACTCCAGGCTCTTCATATTTGTTGATGTTGTGTTTCTGTTATTGTGGGATTTTCATTTGGTTGTTGGGACAAGAGTACATTCAACCTCATAGAGCACACTACATGATAGATGGACATTGACATTTGAATCCCCTGAAACCTGGCCACCCCTAAACATGCACATGGAGGCTCTTGAGGTGGACATTTACCCAAGTGCAATGGCTGACCCCCTTTACCACCCCTAATCTAAAGGGGCTTAACTATCCGACCACGCACCTCGTGATCCAATCCTATTTGGAACAAGCCGGAGCAGACCTGTGCGTATTACAGGAGAAACACCTACTGCCTGGGGACAGCCATCGACTTCGATCTGGGGCCTACCCACAAGAATACTTTTCTTCTGCTGACACTAAAATGGCAGGTGTGGCTCTACTAGCCTCACGCACTTTCCGTGGAAAAGTGGCGGACAAATTGACGTAGAAGACCACAAAAAATTCTTCATACGGTTACTGGCAGAGGTTATATCCCTTCAAGACAAGCAAGTGCCTTTGGGAGGGGACCTGAATCTGGTGTTTCAAAATCAACTAGATAGATCGGCACATAGATTTGGGGCACCGGGGCCATGTCTTCAGAAGGGGCCTGATGGGTACGGAGATGGAACTCAGAGACCTCTGGCACCAGCGCTACCGCCAGACCCAGGACTATACTTTCTGGCCCTCATTATGACATTGGCGGTAAATCCCACTTACCGCCATGCCAACTGCCACCAACATAACGCCGCCGCAGCGGATAACCGCCAACCATATTATGTCACACACATACCAATCCGTCACTATACAGCCACACACACAAGTACCCCAGGTCAAGGGTCAGTGATAAACTGGCGTTATCCAAACCCACACCGTTACGCCAACAGAACTATGCCCACAACATTATGACCCACAAATCACCGTGGCGGACATTCAATGGCGATAAACCAATGGCGGTACATACTGCTGCACCCAAAATACACACACTCAAACAAAACAGCACCAATTTGGACAATTAAAACAACACACACCTGACACACATACACACACCACACCCACACACCCACACTACCCACAACAGGTGCAGCAGATATCAATTGCTAGGAAGATGGAGCTATGGAGGAGGATCGTGGACAGGGTCAACACCGTGGGACAGCACCCAAGAACAAGGGATGACATCAGGAAGAGTTAGACCGGGGGAAGGTGCGTTCCATTGCAGCTAGACACCAGCTCGCAGTACAGAGGACTGGAGGTGGACCCCCACCACCTCCCACAAAACTTACAACATGGGAGGAGCAAGTCTTGGCAATCATGCATCCTGAGGACCTGGCAGGAGTAGGAGGAGGACTGGACTCTGGTAAGTCAAATCTCTATTACTATTAACCCCCAACCTGCATGCCATCACATACCCCCCACCCTTACCCTCACTCCCATCACTCCACCACCTCCCACATACCCCACCATCACAACCCACTCATCCCAATACCAAGCCCTGCATGCAACACCAATGCATGGACACCTCACAGACCTGCATAGACACCTATTACCACAGCATGCACACTGGAGAGAATTACCTAGTCCACCAAATAACAACTCACACAAAGCTGTCGGGGCAATAACAACCATAGAGGGCAACCCACCCATGCACAATATGTTACACGCAGAAACAATAACACTGCATTTACATCCCCACAGGAAACCCACCCAATGTCACCGGCAAAGAGGTGCCAGCAACATTCAGTCCCCCCACAGAAGAGGCCCACAGTGATGACAGCAGCTCTGCTCACCTGAATCTGGATGACCAACCAGGTCCCTCAGGGATCTCCGGACCTCACAGTCTCACACCACCACAGAGTCTCCCCCTCAGGAAACACCACCACAGCACCCACCCAGCAGGCCCATACCTCTGTCTCCAGGACACGTCAATCAGCAGTGTGTCCACCAATACAAGGACCCCAGGGAACCCCACAAACACATGACAATCAGGGACCTGGGGTCAGTGGCAGTGGGCACACGGTTCAGGGGACAGATGCACAGGGCCACAGGGAAGCTGGGAGGACTGCTGTGTGACAGGGGGAGGACAGGCCCGGGGAACCGACTCTCCAGGAGGCACTCACCTCAATCCTGGGAGCATACCAACATTCCCAGGATATGCTGGGCCAGATCCTGGACAAGTTGCAGGAGAACATGTGGCTGCTGGAGGGACAGTATCTGGGGATCAGGGAGGACTTGAAGGACATCAACACCACCCTGGTCTTCAGTGCGGGGGTGCTAGCAGACATGGCCAACAGTATGAGGGAGGCAGTGGCACACCACCGGGCCCCTGACACTAGCCAAACCACCGAACAGGCCTCCAACTCCGCTGTCGCTAGTGGACAGGAGGCCCCGCCACAGGAACAACAGGCCACCAGAACCCCTCCCCCTACAGAAGGAGAACCACCCCGCAAACGTTCCCTGTGATCCAGGCAGAGCCAGAGACTATTGCCAAGACCCCCGCCAGGAAATAAGACTCTCCTGATTGTCACCCTTGTGTCCCACTCTGTCACCCTGTCCACCTTGAACTGCCATTGCTCCACTTCCTAGGCCCCCTTGGTCAATGCACCTGTGATACAAATAGACTGGACTCTATCCTGGACTTTCCTCCATCATCACCCCAGCCCATTGCACTACCCCATCTTCTTCAGAGCACTGCAATAAACACACTTTGATAAAATACAAGTATGGCTTATGTCAGATGTTTTCAAAAGGTATTCGTTTAACAAAGGTTCAAATATTGCAATTCAACTGTACAGTAATGTTTACATTGGAAAGACCTATAGTTGGCTGCACTGAACACACCAGGAGCACTATGGAGGCACCAAGATCTGCAAAAAGAGATGCCAAAGGGTACAGTGAGTGGGCATAGAAGTAGGAATACACAGCCTGCCAGTGACAATGCCACACATCAAACTTTCAATTATATGTGTATTAACACTGTCTTACCTGTGTCTCATTGGAAGTATTGATGAATAATTGCACTTCTGTTGTCCTCATCCTCATCCTCTGCCTCCTCATCTTCACTGTCCACAGGGTCCACTGCTGCCACACAGCCATCTCTAGCCTCCTCCTCCTGCGGAAAAGGCACCTGGCGACGCAAGGCAAGGTTGTGCAACATACAGCATGCTACGATGATCTGGCAGACCTTCTTGGGTGAGTGGCACAGGGAACCACCTGTTAGATGGAGGCAACATAACCTGGCCTTCAGGAGGCCAAAGGTCCTCTCTATAATCCTTCTTGTTCACCCATGTGCGTTATTGTAACATTCCTCTGCCCTTCTCCTGGCATTCCTCACAGGGGTCAGTAGCCATGAGAGGCTGCGGTAACCAGAGTCACCTGCAATTATCGAGGGACAACTGCTAGCCACACACTAACACTTAGGGCCCACACCATACCCATACACCAACATATAATGGTTGTGAACCAGGGCTCACCTATTAGCCACACCCTGTGCTTCTGGAGTTGATCCATCACATTTGGGATGCTGTTATTCCTCAGGATAAAGGCATCATGCACAGACCCAGGATACTTTGGAGATGTACTGGTCCTCCAGGCACACCATCTGCACGTTTATGGAGTGAAAGCTCTTTCGATTTCTGAACACCTGTTCATTTCGCCAGGGGGGGACAAATGCAATATGTGTTCCATCAGTAGCCCCAATAATGTTGGGGATATGTCCCATTGCATAGAAATCAGCTTTTACTGTGGCCAAATCCTCCACCTGGGGGAAAACGATGTAGCTGCACATGTGTTTAACCAGGGCAGACAACACTCTGGTCAGCACTATTGAGAACATTGGCTTTGACATTCCTGCTACCAAGCCCACTGTCACTTGGAAGGAGCCAGTTGCCAGGAAATGGAGCACTGATAGCACTTGCACAAGGGAGGGGATCCTGGTGGGGTGACGGATAGCAGAGATTAGGTCAGGCTCCAATTGGGCACACAGCTCAGTGACTGTGGCCCTGTTAAGTCTATAGGTGAGGATAATGTGCCTGTCATCCATTGTTGCTAAGTCCACCAGGGGTCTGTACACAGGGGGATGTCTCCATCTCCTATTCATCCGCAGCAGTTGCAATCTATGGGCCAACAGAGTAAGCAGCTGGTCATTATCTCTACATTCCAACCACTACAGTTCAATGCATGTTGTGATTGTAACAGCATTTTGTTGGAGATGTCCAAATGGTGCATTTGTGTACTGTGATGCAGTTAGGAGCCAAGGCCTGCACCCCCCCTCTGAAATGGCGCCCACCTGTCCTGTATGGAGGGAGAGGTGGAAATGAGGTAATTCCGCTGAGGTTGTGCGCCGTTGCGGGAGGCTGTCGAGAACCGCCGTGCAACTCCACATTGGTTAACATTGGGCCCTAAGGGGTACAGTGGCCAATGGTGATGTACGCCGTGGATGTGACTGCCATTTTCTATCTGTGCACTCACTTGCTACCTGACCTTCAACTGGAGAGGACCTACACTGCATGTGTTGCTGTGAACTGTGTCTGGAACCGACCATGGCTCGTGTTACTGGGGAAAGGGCCCCTGCCTTCACCTCAGCGGAGTTGGAGCGACTGGTGGATGGGGTCCTACCCCAGTACCAACTGCTATCTGGGCCTCCAGACCAATAGGTGAGTACACTGTGAGTGCGATGCATGGGGCATGAATGCATGGAGTCCTGTGTGTAAAGGCCTCAGCTAGGGGGGAGGGTGGTGGATGGGCCCTGGGCAGCGTGCAGCATGTATGGTGGGCCATGTCTGTGCTAATGGGGATTGGAAGGGGCATGGTGGGCCATGAATGTAACAGGTAGGATGGTCAGACTAATACTTTTCTCTGTGTCTATTTCCCTGCAGGTCCGAGCCCGTCAAAAGAAGGGTATATGGCGTGCCATCGCCAAGGACGTGCGGACCCTTGGGGTCTATGGCAGGCAAAGCACCCACTGTCGCAAACAGTGGGAGGACCTGAGACATTGGGCACGGAAGACGGCGGAGGCCCAGCTGGGGATGGCCTCCCAACGAGGAAGGGGTGCCCATCGAACCCTGACCCCCCTGATGGCCCGCATACTGGCAGTGGCCTATCCAGAGCTAGATGGGAGTTTGGGGGCACCACAGCAGCCATAAGGGGGTGAGTACAGTGCCTTAATATGCACCTTGCACCTGATGGGGTGGTATCCGGGTGGGGGGTGTGGGCCCTGTGGTGCCCCTAGCCCAGGCCTGGCATTGCAGGGTAGGTCCCATGTTGGGCAGGGTTCTGATGTGAAAGTACTCCAACCACGCTAGTAGGCATCCACTACTGGGCAGGGGACTGTGGGTCTCAGGTATGCTGCAATTGGCATTAGGTGTCCTTATCCATGGGCTGTTGACTAGCATTGTGACTGGTAGTGCATTGCCTAGTGTGAAGGGCTGTTCCCTGTGTGTGAGTGTTGCCTACGGTGGTGTTGTTGGCACCACTGACCAAGTGTATCCTTTTTCTCTTCCCCCACCCTTTTTGTTTTGTCACCCTGTCCTTATGTGCATTAGCATCATCTGGCGGAGGAGCAGAGGCACCGGCGACAGAGGAAGATAAATCCCACAGAACCCAAGAGGCCGAATCCACCGACGGTGAGGGCACCAGTGGGACGGAGGGCGAGGGGAGCACCATGGCGGAAACTGGAGGGGACAGATCGGATACAGATACCTCCTCCGACGGGAGCTCCCTGGTGGTGGTGGACACCTCTGTGACCACCCCAGCTACAGGTACGGCCACCACCCCCCATACCAGCACCGCCCTCCTAGCAGCCCCTCAGTGAGTTTCCTGTGCCCACTCACCCAGGAGGGTGGGCATCTCCTTCACCCCAGGCGCCTCAGGCCCTGCCCCAGTTAGCCCTGCTGCCCTGAGTGAGGAGGCTATTGACCTCCTGAGATCCATCTCTGTTGGGCAGTCAACCATTGTGAAGGCCATCCAGGGGCTGGCAGCCCAAATGCAACAGACAAATGCATTCCTGGAGGGCATTCACACTGGCTTGGCGGCCCAACAGATATCAAGCCAGGCTCTGGCCTCCTCTCTGGTGGCAACCATTGCCCCTGTTTCCACCCGCCCCCTCCACCTTCCTCTTCCCAATCCCATTCCCCTCAACCCCATTCTATCCCAAGCACACAGACAGATGACCAGGCACCCAGGACAATACACAAGAGTGGACATGGCAAACACAAGCACCACAGTTCATCCCACAGGCACTCACACATACACCATCCAGAATCAGACATACCAACATCCACTGCCTCCACTGTGGCCCCCTCCTCCTCAGTGTCCACCTCCCCCCCAGTTGCGTCTACGCTCATACCTGCATGCACTACATCCTCATCCATTACCACCATCACCACTACACCTATCAGTACACACCCCTCACTGGCAGTGACCACCCCCACATTCATGCACACATCCCCTGCATCCTCTCCCACTGTGTCTGTGCCCCCTCCTCCCAAAGTACACAAACGCAAGCACTCAGACACCCAACAGCCATCCACCTCACAACAGCATTCAGCCCATGCACCTGCACCCAAACATACCAGACAGACACCTCCTACCACCACTCCCTCTTCCTCCACTCCCAAACCATCTCCCTCTTCCCACCCTAATGTCCCTAAGAAGCTTTTACTTGCCAACATTGACCTCTTCCCTAGCCCTCCTCCCCGTCCCTCACGTCAGGCCAGGATGGTCAAAACCCAGGCAAGCACCTCATCCACCCAGTCCACGGGCACACTAGTGTCCCCAACTACTCCAGGTGTGAGAGGATCCTGGCCACCAGACAGACAGACAGACAAACAGGGTGCCTGCCCCAAGTGCGTCAAGGAAGGGCAAGGAGTCAGCCCCAGCTGCAGGAAGAAAGGGCAGGGAGGCAGCTCCAGCTGCAGGATGGAAGGGCAAGGAGGCGGCCCCAGCTGCAGGACGGAAGGGCAAGGAGGCAGCCCCAGCTGCAGGAAGGAAGGGCGGGCAAGGAGGCAGTCCCAGCTGCAGGAAGGAGGGGCAAGGGGCCTGAAACAGCAGGCAGTAGAGAAAAGGAGCCTGGTGCAGGGACTCAGTCGTAGCCCCTACCACCAACCATGGTGGTGCAGCTGTCCGAGGCTGCGGGGGGAAGGGCTGGAACCTCCCCCCACCATTGCCAGCATTGCCACCAGCACCGCCAGCACCAGCAGCAGCCCTAGTGGGCAGCCATCCGAGGCAGCAGGGGAAGGGCTGGAGCCTCCCCCCACCACTGCCAGCACCACCACCAGCACCACCACCAGCAGCAGCAGCCCCAGTGGGCAGCCATCTGAGGCTGCAGGGGAAGGGCTTGTGCCTCCCCCCACCACTGCCAACTCCACCATTAGCAGCACCACTGCCACCACTCAGCACCCATCACCGGTGGCGGACAGTGTGTAGTCCTGCGTCCATGGGCTGTTGTGCGGCTTGGCCCCTACAAATCCTGTGGGTCTGACACCCAGGTGAGAGACTGTGACCTTGCACTCCCCAAGATCTGCATCACTGGGCACAATGCCCCCTCCAGAACCAGTGGAGTAGTCATCCACTCACCCCATTCTCCACAGGATGAAGATCACTGGGCACAATGCCCCTCCAGAACCAGTGGAGTAGCCATCCACTCACCCCATCCTCCACAGGATGAAGATCACTGGGCACAATGCCCCCTCCAGAACCAGTGGAGGAGCCATCCACTTGAGAGACTGAGGCATTGCACTCCCCAGGACAGAGCAATTGGCATGTTTCCCCCTCCAGAGCATGTGGGGAAGTCACCTACTTGAGAGACTGTGGCCTTGCACTCCCCTGGACCAAGCACAGGGCATGTTGCCCCTTCCAGAGCATGTGGGCAAGTCACCCACTTGAGAGACTGTGGTCTTACACTCCCCAGGACCAAGCACGGGGCATGTTGCCCCCTCCAGAACCAGTGGAGAAGCCATCCACTTGGGAGACTGTGGCCTTGCACTCCCCAGGACCAAGCACAGGGCATGTTGCCCTCTCCAGAACCAGTGAAGAAGCCATCCACTTGAGAGACTGTGGTCTTGCACTCCCCAGGACAGAGTGATCGGCATGTTGCCCCCTCCAGGACCAGTGGAGTTGTACCATCTTCCAGCTGAGGTGCCCCCGTTCCTCATCCCTCTGAGGTGCCTGGCTATTTTCGACCTGATGCCCCTGCAGTGTTCTCTCCGTGTTGTTGCAGGAGTGAGGTGGGGCATTGGACTATGTGATGTTGCCCTGTGGCCCACGCACATTGAGGACTGGGCAGTGTCCCTACATTTGTAAATAGATATATACTTGTTGAGTTGGATGCACGTATTTATACTATTTTATCTTATTAAACTCACTTTAATCAATTCATTTTGTTCTTGCATTATTCCTGAGGGGTAAGAGGTGAATATGTAATGTTACTGCATCTGGTTTTGTGTATGGTGTTGGGGGTGGGGGTGTTGCGTGTTGCCTGTGTGTGTCACTCTCTTCCCCATCCCCCCTCCTCTGTGTGCTAGGTGGCAGTAATCACCGTGGTCGTCTTTGCCGGCGATGGTGTTCGCAGTGGAGCTGGACGCAGAAGAGCATGGGGAACACATGCAACTCGGGCTCCATGGCAGCGTGGTTTTTCCTTGAGTCTCCAGAGATGAGTCGTTTCCCTTCTGTGCAGTGTTTCCGCCAGGCTTTTGATGTCATTGGTACCACCCCAGAAAAGGTGGCGGATTGGTGTGTCATAATACAGTAGGCGGAACATTGTCTTTTTACCGCCGTGGTGCCTGTTGATTTCACCCTTGCGGTCGGTGTGTTAAAGTGGCTGTCTGTCTGAGAGGTTTCCGCTGTGGTCATAATTTCATATTTATTACCGCCACTATATCGCCCACCGCTAGGGTTGTAATGAGGGCCTCTATTCCTAAGCATGGAAGACTTATGTCCGATTGGATCACACTTTTTAGGGACCATAAGAATCCAGAAATTGCTCATGGATTTCAAAATAGAACCTCGTTCCCTATCTGACCATGCCTCAATTTATTTTGTTCTTGCACCCCCACCCCTTCAGCAGGCCTTTCAGCTGTAGAGAATGAGAGAAGCTCTCCTACAGAGGCATAAAGTAGTGGATCAAAATGTTCAAGCCATCACAAACTATTTAGAAATGAATGATGCTGAAGACACCTCTATCTCCTTCCTTTGGGAGACTTTAAAAGCAGTAATATGGGGAGAGCTGACAGCTATCTCTGCGGCTGATAAAAAAAATCTGGGAGGTGCTGGAGCTGGAAAGGATACATAAACCCACTGATGCACCTCACGTCTGGAGGCAGCTGAAGGCAGCTAGAACACAGCTTGTGGGATTGGTTCTAGACAAGGCCGAGTACACTTTACTTAGACTTTGGCACTCATTTTACATGGGAGGGAATAAACGTGGGTTCTTGCTGGCTAACCAGCTCCGAGCCCAAAGACCTCCTTCTGCTGATTCTACAAAGATCTTTACTCCCGACTTCATGGGAGAAGGCCCGGAGGCATACCAGGGAGGTGTCTGCATTGCATGATTGATGGCCGAGCAGGCTGAGTCGCTAGATTGTCCAGTTAGAATAGAAGAGGTTATATCAGCTTTGCACAATCAAAGCCTCCTAAATAACCAGACCTGGATGGCTTCCCAGCTCAACTTTATAAAGCATTCTGCCCAATACTGGTGCCCATTTTGACCCGCCTCTTTAATGTGATAACTGGACCAAGTTCGGTCCCGCCTTCTATGATGGCGGCGTCAATACTTGTTCTTCCCAAACCCAGGATCCTCAACAATGTGGGTTTTACAGATGAATATCTCTTCTGAACGTTGACAGCTCCTCACGGGCATACTGGCATCCCAACTGAACCCACTCATGCCAGGGTGGAGGGACGATTGACCCACATCATGCAGGCTTTGTGCCACACAGGCAATGTAGTGACAATATCAAGTGAATCCTACATCTGCGCAATAAAGCCAAGCATGTCAAATGGGAAATTATGCTCCTGGCCATAGAGGCAGAGAAAGTGTTTGACTGGATGCACTGGCCATATTTGGAGGCGACACTTGCTTTGGCCCGTGATTTTGATCTTGGATCCTCAGCAACTACAGTCAGCCCAGAGCAACCGTACGGGTAAATGGCCAGATCTTGTCCCTATTTCCTATCCATCGGGGGAAGAGGCAGGTGTGCCTACTTTCACCTCTGCTATTTGCCCTCTATATGGAACTCTACGCGCAATGGGCTTGGGACAACCCAAGCATTACCGGCCACACCTTTTGCAGGGAGATTCATACCATTGCCCTTTACTTGAAAAATGATATTGTTGTCTTGGACAATCCCCAAAATGCTCTCCCTGGCTTTAGATACGAGACAAAGGCCTTCGGCAGTGCTGCAGGCTTTCAGATTAATACCCAGAATTCCCAGGCCCTTAACCTCTTGGTCCCCTCAGAGAAGGTAACGCTTCTTGCGTGCCACTATTTGATACAGTGGCAGCCCATTTCTATCCCATATTTGGGAATACAGTTTGCCCGACTATTCGCAAGAGATTATGCCTCAGTTATCAAGCACTCATCCAGCACATCAAAAGAGACCAGGCACAGTGGAAACTTTATCCTCTGTCTTGGCTAGGCCAGACAGCTGCACTGAAGATGACTTACTTCTTCTTCCAAGCCCTACCAATCGAACCCCCAGATGGCATGCTTCCATCCCTACAGAGCAAACTACACCACTTTGTGTGAGCAGAAAAGCGACCCCAGTTGAGCCAGACATTGAGCTATCGGTCCCCATTACAAGGAGAACTATGGATCCCAAACTTTCTACAATATTACCAAGCCAGTCAACTCTCCTACATGGTGGAGTGGTCCAGGGACTAATCCGAAAAGTGCTGGTTATTTATGGGTCGGGCAATCGCTGGCACCTCCCTTTGGAAGGTTCCATTCGTGACCTATCCGTAGAAGCCATGGGGCCTTTACTCCTCGTCAGTCACAAGCACAGTACTAAAGGTCTGGGACCTTGTAGTGATACAGAAAGGTCTCTCCATGCTTTCCATCCCCACTGACCCCAATAGTCGGCAATGCAGGATTTAAACCTGGCCTCGACCACGTTGGATTTCACCAGTGGCTGTGTGTCGCATGTCACTTCTTTGACAAAGAGGGCTGGCTCTGTTTCGACCAACTTCAAGATGATTATGCACTCCCTGAGATGGAGAGAATGCGATACTTGCAAATCCGGCACTAGGTGATGCAATCATCGATGTGAGAGAGAGCACAAAGTCTGCTCGCGGTTTTTGAAAAATGGCTCCTGACAAAAACTACTGACAAAGGCCTCATTACTGAACTGTACAGCATTTTACAAAACACCCCCACACCACCCAAGACACCGGGGCATAAATGCTGGGAAGCGGAGCTACTGAGGACGCTGACGACTAAAGAGTGGCATGACATATACTACAGGGCAAGCCAAATGGCATGGAACATGGCGAGGATTGAGACAGCAACAAAAATCGCTACCTGCTGGTACCTTAACCCAGTATGCCTTAAAAAAGGGCAATCCCACTCACATTCCGGATTGTTGGAGGCAATGCAGATCCCCCGGGGCATTGGTACATTTGCTCTGGGAATGCCTAAAACTTGCACAATATAGGGAGGGAATCTTGAACGATAGCAATGCCCACCTAGACACTCAGCATCCCCGATTTCCTACCTTTGTCATTCTGGGACTCCCAAATACCTTTATCTATCTGCTCAAATCTCAATGGAGCAGCAGATCGGCTTGGCATTAGAAGCGGCCCTACAAAACATCCTCGCTCACTGGGGCACTAGTACACACCCCACTCACATGGGGTGGTTTCACCAGTTGTGGTATGTGTTGGGTATGGAGAAACTCACCCTGGTCCTCACTGCTCAGGGAGATTTCTTTCGAGAGCCCATATCTGGCTCTCCTCTCTAAGGAGTTGACATGCCCTAAATACTTGAGGCTCTTGTGCCTAACAGATGTAAATGACCCGTCACAGGACACACGGGATGCCTAAGGAGTACATATCGAATGATCAAGTACTTTATCTTATGAAAGCCTGTTATGAGTACTCCTCGGGCGGGAAGGCGAGGGTGGGCAGTCCATTGTTATACTTGTTAAGTAAATCCTGAGGTGTTAGGTTGCCTCCTTTGGTTGTTTTGTTCAAATGCCTTGCAGTTATAATTTTGCTAATAAGAAAGATTTGAACCAGAAAAAAACCTATGCAAAACTGTTCTTTCAATTCTCAAATTGGTTCATCTTCTCCCTCATAGCTGAACAGTTGTTGAACAGAGGAACGCTTGTCAGTTTCTATTTCAGATGCCAAACCTGTTGCTTCTCTCATCTCTTTCTGGAAACATTTACAAGAGCAGTAATCATTCAAGAATGTTTTGACCTTTTCCAAAGCATCAATTGCATTTTACAGGAAGTATTTATGATGATATTGAACCACACTGTTCATCCAACCTGTAGGTCAGGTGTCTCCAGCCAGTCCATTTGAAGCTACTAGTACCTCCCAGCTGCCTTCAGAGTAGCTTTGAGTCCATTTTAAATGAGCACTGGGTCATATTTTCTTTTTAAAGTTAAGGGAAGACTATGTTTATTTTACAATTGTGTCATCTGGGTGCAGATAGCAGGGCCTGATAATGAGCAGTGCTCAGTCAGATTCATGACTTATGAGTCTGTGGCTGTGGCACAGAGTTGAAGGACTGAAGCAATGAGTTTTTGAACTCCTAATAAAAGTCCTTGTCAAGTATTGGAGCTGTCAACAAAATAATGTTTTTAACTGCTTTTAAATGGGAGAAAATGAAAATGTACCTTAATGATTAAGTAAACCCTTCATTTGAATTTTTCCCATTTCAAAATGTCGCATTTACAAACAGCAGGTCTCTTGCTCTCAAGAAGCCATTAGACATTGTGCCATAAGTACAACTGAAAACTACAACCATTTTTTTAAACAAGAGAAATGTAAAGTGCAGAAAAATGTTCCATGTTATGAACATTATGGCAGAACATTATTTTGCACTTTAAATTTCTCCTATTTAAAAAATGGTTTTATATTTTTGTTATAGATGTAACCATGCCACATATGGAGAAAAGTATGTCCCGTGCAGCGAGTGCATAACACACAGGCTCTCAGTCACCCATAATCCTATTCATATCCTATTCATATGTATACATCCCAAAGACCTTGCTTTCACTGACACACATAGCAGCCCTGATGTAGTGCCCCTAGTCAAAGTATTTTGTTCAACCCATTGTATCTGGATCTTTGGAAATAAGGCTTAAAGTCATGAAGCTGGGCATGGGAGTGTCTGGTAACAATGTAGGGGCTGGTTAGCCTTCAGTAGCTCACAATGATTTTCACTGATCAGAAGAATTTCTTACTACAGAAAAGGTTGGAGCCCCATGCTTTACACTGAAGGGATTTGCTTGCATAAGTAATTTCATGTATTATGTTGAATGTTATAACTGTGGCACACATAAAGTTGAAGCTCTTCATTTATTTTGCCAAATGTCTGCCGCATGTCTTGGTACAGCATCAAAAGAAGATTTGCGACTGATTTCCATGCTATACATTTCCCCAGTCTGATATATAAATAGGCTGAGAATCCCATTCGTGCTTGACCATCTGGTTTTAGGCAAAGGACCTCTTGTTGGGTTGGTTACGTACACCAGTACTCCATTGATGCTTTACAGATTATACAATGTGCTCACGTGTTATTTATACTTGCAGGCATCACGGGAGAGCTCCACTTGTCAAGTTAAGGTATTTGGTTCAAAATAATTTACTGCTACTATTGTTATGGGATGAGGACAACGCACAGTTTTCACTACAAAGCAGTGTTATTCAGTACTCTATTCAGCGACTAAGCATGATAAGTGACATCGACCTCTGTTCTGTCAAATTTAAATATTATTTTCTGTACCCCAGAACGCTCAATTTTCCTATTTCAACCATTGTTTAACTCTGACCCTCTGAATACTCAACGTGGGCTATCAACCTGTGTAGTTGTCCAAGAGTGTATTTTGTAAACGCAGCAACAATCGATTTATGATCTGGCGCAAATCCTGGGAATAATTCATCTCTGTGGACTCTCTGAGTGCTTAGCTCTGACTGCCTAATTGAAGCAAATAATTGCTGTCATATCTTCCAGATGATTGAGTACACGCCAAGTTTTATTGAATAACAAGTACCATTGTTTGCAGCTGCAGAATGTATTCAGTTCATACTGAATAATACTGCCCCAGTAATGGGAGTGAATTTCAGTTTTTTCATTCTTTTCAGAGCGTCTGATGTGACTATATTGACTTGTTTCTAGTATTACAATAAAGTTTAGATAGTTTTCATTTTTCTGATCCTAGAGAGTACTAGCAGGGGCTCTCACAGCCAGTCCTAGTTGACCAAGAAACTGAACCGCAGCTTCAAGTCATTGCAGAGCAGGTTTCCAGTGTTGCCTTTCTGCAGATTAGAATGTTGTATGCGCAGCACATACTGCTGTGCCACTTGTAAGTCTTGTTCAGAGTTCTGAACCACTTTTGCTCTTTACTCCAGATATTATGAACTTCTCCAGCCAACTTTCCGTGGCCACCCTGACAGAGTGACAACGAGAGAAGAGAAAGCAGAATTTCAGTAACGTTGTGACAAAAGGATAACATAAAATCATAGGTGTACAAGCAAAATATGTGTTATTCCAAGTAGCCTTGACTGAACACCTTATTCTTTACCTTAAAGTTGAGACTGGGTGTTGCAGCCGGAGCTTGCACTCTGGTTTGCACTATATATGTTAAAACTAAATTGAATTCATAACAACGTATATAGTGAAGAGCCTAAAAGACAAATAAGGTCTCTAGACCCAAAATATACCATTCCTTCCTCGGTTTGTCAAAACGCTCATCATTCCAGGGTGCGAGAGCGCTGTCCACCTTCCAAAAGCACAGAAGTGGGTATCAAAGGAGCATCAAGACCACAGTACCTTTTGGGCCTCCTTGAGAGGTTATTGTTCCTTGACAATTAAGCCACCATGGGGATTCAAGAGGAGACACTATGTAGTCAGAGTTAGCTGCACTGGCCAGGACTCCAGCTAGTCACCAATTGCCCCAGGTCTACTGCCGATCTGATGGCCCAGGCACATTGGAGCTGATGACCACAGTGCCCAGGCATATGGAACCACCTATGAGAGGGGAAATGCACACTGAGGCCGATAGTCAGAAGGCCTTGATGCACTACCTCAAGCCAATAACTAGCCTGAGTCCTGACACCTCCATTAGTGCACACTCGGGCCTTCTGGTCATCATCTTGACTTGCAAGGAAGTGTGCCCTTAACCTTACACAAGGTGATGCAGGGCAGATGGGGGAGACCCATTCATCATGCGGCATGTGGGGGGGGGACCTCCACTGGGCCTGCACCCCATCTCTCCCACCAGTGACTGAGGGACACAGGCACCCATGGAGTCAAAACTTGGCTCAGAGGATAACATCCAACAGATCGAAGCAAGGTAGTTGAGTTGCTCAGCTACTTATACAACCTGACACACAATCTAGTTGTCTAACAATTATTTAACATCTGCAGTGTGCCAGGGTCAGTGGAGGCAGATGTTTCTCATCTGTGCTCCGACCCTTATGAGCAGCTATACACACTAGCTGGAAAGTCAGCTGTTCTAGGCCAACCAGTTTAAGGGGTATTCTGACCTGAAGTTGTTGAGTCGTAATCCTACAGATGCTAGCTCAGCCTCCTTGTCTCTTTAACCAAGCACAAACACCAGTTGTCTAAACTTTTAGTTCTTCTCCTGCTGAGCATGATCACTAATAGACATAATTAGGATACAACTAAACTGTCAAATAACGGTCTAAACCCAGTTCTTGTTCACTTTTAGTGCATGAACAATCCAGTGCTTGGTGAATTCTGCTTCACAATAATATGAAGAGCTGACATTTAAGGATCAAAAAGTGATGTAGCTTTGAATACTGAGCCACCACAAGCCAGTTAGCCCTCTGGTTACTTTCAACACCTCCTGAAACCCAAAAAGTCAAAAGGATTGGGAGTGAGTCAGGGCCAGGTGCTGAGGCAAATGATGTGTGGTCCATTAGAGCTCTTCTCTGATGCTTGCTGAGAAGGAAGAACACAGACATAATATGAGTAGGTTGAGCCAGGGCAGAGGATTATTGGCAGACAACACGCCTGCATCTTTAAAAAATATCTGAACAGTGATCACAGTGATAGAACGGCCGACCCGCCCCCAAGACCCTGAACCAAGATGGCATCAATCAAGGCATTGCAGAGCATGCGGTACAAAGATGAACCCCTCAACAACACCTGGGGGAACAGAGGTAATGGGAGAAAAGAACCCCTGGCATCGATATAGGGCACAGCTGCAAATGCACTACAGCAGGGAGGAGTGAGAATATACAATCTCCCCCACATCCTAAACAAAAAGAAAAGAAAGCATAAAAATTAAACAAATCAAAACACAGAAACAGCTACATATGCTAAGTTCAGATATCTGAATGCAATGGAATGCTGCTTGTATAACAAAGTGACTCTATGGCTCTCAATGCACTAGATTGACAACTCGTGGCTATGTTTAGGTTAAATGGTGCAAAGTACACATGGATTGTACCCTTAATGTCGATTCCCTTAGAGGTGAACAAGACACTGGATGCTCTAACCAGGCTGAAGCCTGAGGACTGGCTCTGGCTCAGCTTGAGGTCTTGTTGGAACCTTGAGCTTATAACAAGCCTAGCTTTCATATGGCTTCTGCCTGCTTCCCTCCCTCTTCTCAGGATGTGGCATTAGGATTAGTGTGGATGACTGGGCAAGTAGGGAACCTTTTTTGAGTCTCTTTGATGGCTCAGCATCCTGTGATTCTGGGCATTTCACTGAATCTCCAAAGAAACAATGCATGTGACCTTATGTAATGCAACTGGTGCTTATGTAACGCGCTCCAGTACCTTCGGGTAGAGTTAGCTTTTTTTTTTTAAACTAAGCAGTAAAACAAGGCCTTAATATATTAACATAAGGGATAT
The DNA here is from genome assembly GCF_031143425.1 of Pleurodeles waltl. NCBI lineage: Eukaryota > Metazoa > Chordata > Amphibia > Caudata > Salamandridae > Pleurodeles > Pleurodeles waltl. Next base: position 660,151,171 of record NC_090440.1, read on the forward strand.
CCATTATCTAGCTGATTCGTACAAAATTAAACCAGAAACCCTGGATAAACTGTGACTTTCCCACTAAGTTGTGTGATCATAGGCAAATATTTTATTTCACCAAAATATATTTTCTTCATTTTTGCGTGTGAAATGCATGTTAGTTTAGACTATCTGTTTTACAAATCTATCACTTTAAAAAAAGTTTGTCTCGGTACAATGCTAAAATGTGCCCTATTAATTTCAAAGCTTCCACATGTTAAAGAAATACACTTAAAAAAAAAAAAATTGACCATCACCCTCGAGACTTAGCCGTATTTATATGAAACAGAAGCTTTAAGAACAACAGACACTGAAGCCGAGGAGCTTACATTATCGCCGAAACTCAGTCGACTCAGCGCGGTGCCCAAGTGAGATCAGAGCACCGCGCCCAGGCGACTTTGCCAGGAAACGCAGACTGAAAGATATGATGGTCTTACTGATGGGCCCCCTCATACCCAGGTTAATCTAACTGTCTCTTCCTGTTTCAACATCATTGGTCCCTTAAAGAAATGTTTCCCTCCATTCCAGAGTCGGCACAGAAAACTGTCATGGTTGCACTAATATCTTCCAGGATGGACTGTTGTAACGCTCTATTTCTCAACATCAACCAGGGTTGCTTAACTATATCACAAACAGTACAGAACATTGCCACTCCTCTTATTCTTGACATCCCTTCATATTGATCAGTATCTTGGGAGCTTAAAAATTTGCATTGACTCCTGTAAGGCAGAGAATTTCTTTCACTGCTCTTTGCATTGCACACTGTGCTTTGCACAGTCGGAGACCTCAATTCTTTAAGTCTAACTTTCAGTGGTACTTCCCTGCAAGGCCGTTGTGCAGGGGTGTCGCCCCCATGGCTGAGCCAGGAGATGAAAGATAAAACTATATTTAATTATCGTTTTATCTTTCATCTGATGGATCAGCCAGCAGTGTGTTCATGATGGGGTGGAGCTAGGCTGTGGGAGGGGGGAAGAGGGGAGAGTGCACTAAGTGTACATGTGTGTTTGGCCGGCCATCTGAGGCTGGGCCGGAGAAACAGCACAGACCCAAGGCTTGTGTCTGAGCAGCACTCCGAGCCGCTCAGACCAATCCTGGCGCTGCTTACATGCTATGTTTAGCATGTAAGCAGCACCAGGATTGCTGGGGAGCGTGGGACTTGATAAAGAACTGTTGAGATTGATAAAGTATCTCCATGAGGGTACTTATGCTCAGGTACGCTGGTCTCAAGGCGGAGATCTGACAGAAGCCATACCTGTTGATAAGGGGGTTAGACAGGGGTGTGTCTTGGCTCCCACATTGTTTAACCTCTTTATCAACGGTGTGGTAGACCATCTGATACATTGCAATCATGATGCACCGAAACTAGCAGGAGTCCCTGTCCCTATTTTAATGTTTGCGGATGATACTCTATTGATTTCAAGAACCCCAATGGGCCTCCAAAATGAACTTGATGCTTTTTCTAATTTCTGTGCCAAGAGGGGCCTTGAAATAAATCCAACCAAGACCAAGTTTATGGCCTTTAATCCGCATAAGTCATTCAGGGGGAAAATGACCATAGCTGGACAATTGGTAGAGAGAGCTAGCCAATTTGATTACTTGGGGATCAGACTAACGGATGACCAACAGTGGTCGGCACAGATTGGAAAGAGCTTGTCTGTCCTCTGACAGAGGTCAGCAGTGATAGGGAGGAAAATTGCCCACATCTTGGAAGGGGAAATTTCACCTGCTATTACAGTATACAAGGCAGCGGCAGTGGCTGCTTCAATTTATGAGCTATGAGGGTATTGTAATTCCAGATGTTGACAAAGGTAGAAAATTGCTTTATGCGTAACATTTTACGGTTGCCGATGAGTACTCCTCTCACGCCCCTCAGATTTGATCTAGCTCTAAACGAGATTCATAATGAAATTGCCCTAAGACCTCTTATGTACTGGGTCCGTCTTTGGACATCTGAACATCTGTCCACTTGTCAAGCAGCAGCAGTTGAGCTTCTAGCGGATGGTGGTGCATTAAAAATTCCTTGGTTTAAATACATTAGAGATATGAGTCAATTTATTAAAATGGAGGAGGTGTGGAGAGATCCTTGTAAATTAACCAAGGAAGTAAAAGTACGCATAAGGCGGTGCTACTGGGAGACTATTTTGGTACAGACCTGGTCCAAAAAGGCCCAAGGTAGTAGGACATTACAGTTCTAAGATCAAATGCAGTCCCAAGTTTGAGGCCTATATGGACAACATAAGCCCTCCTTACCTCAAAAGCCTTTTTATTAAATTTAGGCTAGGGATTTTGCCACTCAAGACATTCACTGCAAGATGGAGTAAGGAGGACAGCAACTTGAGTTCTTGCCAATTTTGCCATGAGCAACCAGAGACACTTGCACACTTTATGTTCTTTTGCCCTAGATACTTGGTTTCTAGGAAGAAGTGGATTATCCCCCTATGTAGATCAATGGGGATAAGAGAATACAACACATCCTTACGAATTTTGATAAGCGATACAAGTGATAAGGTAGTTTTTGCAGTCAAAGTGCATGGGCTACAAGAGCTAGAGAAAATCTTGCAGACTGATTGGCAAATCCAAAAGTACTTAAGACAGAAATAGATATAAAGCTAAATCAAGATAGAATGGTTTTTACTTTTCTAAAATTTGATGTCCGTCCCGTATTGTCCTCATAACTGTGTGTTTTAATAATCTATTTTAGAAGAAACTGTCAGAGCTTTTTTAATGTATTATGTGACACCCTCTTTTTCTATTCTTAATTATTCTATTGTATGTTTATGGATTGTTGTTTTATTGGATACTTTTATGGCTTTGAGCCGAAATAAAGTTATCTACAGACCAGAGGAGTAACGCAGCAGGAGGCAGCGACAACAGGAAAAAGGTAAGTTTTTTGAAATTATATTTTTATTTCTTCATCCCCCTGTCCCTCTCCCCATCTCTCCCCTTGAGATTTGCAGCGCTTGGCTCTAAGCAGTTCGGCTGATAGTACCTAGATTTTGCAGGGCAAGGTGAGTGGCAGGTCCTTTGCCTATGCCTCTGCCAACCTTTGAAACTCTCTTCTTCGCCATATTGCAGAACTAGTATGACTGTGTTGGAGCGTGTCTTTTAAAATTAATATTACCATGAAAACCTTGCAATATATTGTGTGATGAAGCTGCATAGAAAATGTGGTAACATAGAAAATAACGCACATGTTTGAAATGTGCCCACGCGGAGTGGCTACCAATGTATACGAAGACTAATGAAACTTATTAATGCTGAATTAATTATGTACTAATGTTTTGAATTTGTATTAGCATATCGTAATTAAAGTCATGTATTAGGAGTTTGCTTATTACATCATTAGGCCTTAGCTTAGCGAGGGTAACCTAGCTGATGGGGTGAAATGTTAGGGTTAACTAGGCGCTCTGGATCCTAAATCGCACAAATTAAAATAAGAATTGAGGAGTGCCTACACAAGGGAGAACACCCATCCCCTCAAGGTTCAAAAAACCCAACAAACAGGTAATGTAGTGTGTGGCACTCCACTCACGGAAAAACAAAATATTTGTAAGTAGTTTTGAAGAAACAAATAATCAATTTTAATGCAAGTTTAAATTGTCCAAACTAAACCAAACATAAATTAAGAATCTACAGCAATTAGAAATCCATCCGAGGTAATACAATTTCAGCCAACACGTGTTTCGTCATGGGAAATTCCTTTTTTAAATCCCGAACGACTTTGCCAACCTTTGAAACTCTCTTCTTCGCCATATTGCAGAACTAGTATGACTGTTTTGGAGCGTGTCTTTTAAAATTTATATTAACATGAAAAGCTTGCAATATATTGTGTGATGAAGCTGCATAGAAAATGTGGTAACATAGAAAATATTGCACATGTTTGAAATGTGCCCACGGGGAGTGGCTACCAATGTATACGAAGACTAATGAAACTTATTAATGCTGAATTAATTATGTACTAATGTTTTGAATTTGTATTAGCATATCATAATTAAAGTCATGTATTAGGAGTTTGCTTATTACATCATTAGGCCTTAGCTTAGCGAGGGTCTGGGCCCAGCTGCCTGGTCTCATATTAAACTGTATTTTTCTAACGTGCAATGTGCTGTTTTCCTGAAGGACATAAAACTGTACTTTTCAAGAAGTTATGTGTGTGTAGCCGGAGTAAATTCTTTCTCATGAGACCTGACTTGCTCAAGGAGACATTCTTGCTGAATGCAACAGTGTAATTTGTAACAGGTGCAAGGCTGCCTGGAGTAGGAGAAAACAATGGAGCCACTGACTGGAGCGTAAAGTGTAACTTTTCTTACCTGACATTCCAACCGATGAAGACGTCAATAACATGGGCCAATCAGCGACATGAGAACGGTGGTTTGTGGAAAATTCTGGTGAAGTGCGTGAAGAATTATTGGACAGAGATAATGATGCACCAATTATTTACCCAATGAGGAATTAAGGGCAGATTATAAAGTTTTGATTTAACCGCACGACCCAAGGAGTAATGAGGCCATTCTTTTGAGACTTTGCCGTTTATTCGTCCTGATACTCTAAACCATCCTCTACCTATTCCTTATCTTATACTTACTTCTCCTCCATATGAGGGAAGGTCCTATTCCTAGCTATGCTCTATTGAGACTTTGCCCAGTCCTGTCTCTGCTGATGGTGAATCGACCGATGTCCTGAGGACGAAGACTGATGCTGTTTGCTGATCTGTTGGATTGGTAACTATCTGATACAAAATTGTAATTGTCTGTTTGCCTTTTCTTTCTAGGTACCAACTGCTATTTTGATAGAGGCCATAGTTTAGATGTTTTCTAAATTCATGTTTACTAAATTGTTTTGCATGAAGCCCAACATGCCGATGCTAATTTGAGGTTAGTTAAGGTGTTCGCAAATATCTGACGCAAATAGACAAATGACTGAGTTCTTTCTTTGTTGAATTATTCATTGACGAATCTTTGCTGAGTTGCTTCATATTAGTGATGTGCCTAAATACTGAGTGAATATTCTCTATGCATTGATTAATTTGCGCTCTAAGTACTAATTAGATGTGTTCTGATGAGATTGATTGCTAATGTGATTAACAGAAATGACATTAGATTGTAACCAATAGGAAAATAAATATCCTAACACTTAAATAAATTGGTGTGGTTCTACATGACTGAAAGGTCATGGCGTGTTCAACTTATTGATTCTTATTAAATGTTATTGATTAGCCTAATGATCAATTATTGTGATTAGTGATTGGGTTATTGATCTATTGATCTGTGATGCCAAAAAGACATCTCGCACTGGGAAGTCCCCGAACGTGGTCCAAAGGTTCATCGACCTAGGCGTGTCTCCTTGTAAGTTTACTTCTCAAGGCTCTGACGCGCTAACAACTGTCACTAGTTTTTCGTGATAACTATGTTCTTTAGCTCCTCAACGGGGTAAGTTATAGGTCTTTCAGTGCCTTGATGCCTAAGTGTATTAGTGCACTCTGTAACTTTCATTTCATGCATGCCTGCATTACAAATTATGCTGGCCCTGGGACTGTGCCGAACTCTTTTGCCTTGGAGCTTTGCCACGGACAATAGGAGAGGTGAGGGGCAATGCAATGCCTAGGTTAAAATTCTTGCCTGCAGCATGACTTGTCCAGACGCCCTCGCCCCAGTGAAGTGCACATAGCGGATGACATCCATCAACCCCTTGACCTACTTGCAAGTTATCTTGGCATGGATGGTCAGCATCCGTCTGGCCTGGGTTGGGGCCTCACACACTATGGAGATGCGCCATGCTTGCTCTGAGCCTGAAACACTGAAGTACTCCCACATGTCAACACCCTTGGGTCTCCTGGTACTGTAAATAACTACGACTTACCCCTTGCCCTTATGCCTGCCTGATGGTTACCTTGCTTGCTGTGCTTGAGGCTACAGGAGCATGATGTCTCATTTAGAGGAGTGTTCTGGAGCTTGCAAGTCATAGATGGAGAACCCTCTATCAGCTTTCATTTAAAGTGTCATTTAGCAACAGAGACCCCTAAGCTCTGTCCTGGCACATGCTACCTAAACACCTTCAACAGAACCGTGTTTCCAACTGATTCTCCATGGCATGTTGATGTCCTTGAGCTGCGCCCTCACATATGTGGTATCTAGCCTACAGTAATTTAAAAAGGAACTGAGTGAAGAATTAAAGTTGGACCTGGCACAGAGCCTCAATGATCTGAAGAAGAAACTTGGGATCAAAACTGATTCAGTTAGGGAAGATGTTGATTCAGTAGGTGCTAGAACTCTGTAAGCGGAGACTAGAATTGACTGCTTGGAGAATCATCCTCCAGACCGCACTCCTCGGATGTGAAAAATGTGTAAAATCAAACCAGGAAGATGGAGGAGAGGATTGAAGGTACGGACCTAGAGACATTTGTGGTTGGTCTGTTCTCCACTATCCTTGGTGACACTCATCCTGAGGTCCATCTTGAAAGAGAGCATGGAGTGGGCTTTTAATAGATTACAGGACTGGGGTGACCATGAGACGTCCTGGTCAAACTCCATAGATTTCAAAGCAAGGAAGAAAGTTTATCTTGTGCCAGGAGCATGCACTAAACATCCTTTCAAGACATTGCTCCTGCTACTCTCCTAGGATGGCACCAATACAAACCCATCACAAGTAAGCTCAGAGCTGAAAGCATGAGACACAGCTGGATATTTCCTTTTGGACTAGCTTTTGACTATCAGAAGAAATACTGCCACTTCCTTGGAGTTACACATTGCAGCACAGCTACAGGAAATCCAGGTTGCCTCTGCAGAAAATGAAACACTCACAAAAGGCAGCAGAGACACAAGAGGTGGACAGCATAATAAAAATTCCCACTGGAGAACTCAAAGTTTGTGTAGCCAACAAGAGGGGAAAAGTTCACAACGCAGTGTTAAGGGCAATCGGGATTTAATATCCCAGAGATTGGACCACCCAACTGCTCTTCGATTCTGTGCTTTGTGAGGGACCATCTGGTGGACCTTTTGAAGATGTCATTAACATGGTGACATTGCAAAGAACCTACCTTAGAAATGCCTGATATATATGATGTTCACACACTGTAGTTCCTCCTGTTTGCTGATGTCTCAACCTACCAAGTTGATGTTTGCTTGTTGCTAGCTCCTTATGCGTTATCAACAGTCTAAGGGTGAGCAACTGCCCCTGAATTTAGTGCACCCAGGTTTGGACCGGTACTACAGCCCTTTTGGCATACGTACTACAATGGTATTATTACCACCATGTATGTTAATTTTGTTCACAACCTCTGATCTATGTATTTTTCATTTTAAACCTTCACAAACTTTTCTGACAATAATGATGCAGAAACTAGGCAAAGCCATTACATCTTTTCAGGGAGTGGGGGAGGTGAAACAAAGCTTACTATGTTTTACTGTTTTGCGGGAGATATCAATATCTTCAGATGCCCAGCATCCCTTACAGGTTTCACCACTTCTAATAGCATGCATTATCCATCAATGCTACCTTCAAATTAATCCCTCTCAAAACAAAGAGAGAGTGACACTTCAATATTATTGCTGTACAAGAGGCACACCTACGTAGGAAAGATGAGTATAACCTTAAACACAAAATGTAACCTTTAATGTATCTCCCCTCAGCAAGAAAAAAGCAAATTGGATTCTCCTATTTTTTCACAAATCCTTGGGATTTCAAACGCTAAGCTTTAAATAGTACAAGGAAGGGTGAGATATTATAGTACAAGAAAGTTTCAGGGCACAATGGTCACAGTAGGTACAGTCTACCTGCCCATTACAGGTCAGGAAGGTTTCCTTCATTCATTCCTATGATCCTTCGCTAAGGAGGAACATCACACTTGCTGGTGATTTCAATATAGCCTGGGATCCTCATCTCGATCACTCTAACCCTTCCCTGACACCATCTGGACTGATGTCTATAGGCCTGATTTACATTTTAGTTGAGGGGTTACTCTGTAACATAAGTGACGGATATCCCATCCACCGAATTACAAATCAGGCCCAAAGTCACTAAAAAATTCCATATGCACACTCTGAGATGTGTGGTGGGAACAGCATCCCCACCAACTAGACTACAATTTGTTGTCACATTCCCATACGAGCTATTCGAGAATCAATTATATATTGGTTATTAGTGCTCTTCTGCACAGCTAACAGGTTCCAAGACCCACTTCATCACCTTTCCTAATCACGCTCTGGTGGAGGTACCTTTTGCAAAAGGATTGATTGAATCCCACAAGGACAGTGGATCTTTAACAGTGCTTAACTGCACAATAGGGTTCTCACGGAAGAGCTATGCTCCCATATTGCAGACCTCTTTGAATTAAATCAGTCAGATGCTACTAATCATGTATGTAACTGTGAGGATAAGGCAGTTATAAGTGGCAGGTGCATTGGGATGCTCTTGCCATTACACACATTAAAAATAAGGAAAAATCAATGTCAGAACCTACAACTATCCCATCACATACTTAAACCTCAAATTAAACTAGCAGCTACCAGGTAATGTACACCAAATGAGAATTATATTAAAATTATATCCGATTGGTATCTATACTTGTCAATATTGCCGAAGTTATTTTCTATGTCTAACCCCCTATCTTGGAGAGGCTGTGGTCTACTGATTGACGTTACCAAATCTTCTCCAATTGCTAAATATTTTTTAACTGCTCAGTAGCTGCCAAGAATCGATGGAAAGACTTTCACATTTAATGAATGATGCCCACAAAAACCTCAAATCCATGTGGCTTCCACTCATGGAACATTTATCTGTAGGTGTCTCCTCTTGTCATGTCCTACTGGTTTGAGAGCCTTGAACTTATTTTATTACTGACATCGTAACAACACGCTTTGACCTACTGCAGTTGTATTACACATGTGAGCTTGGGTGTTATTATTTTCTCACAGACTGAGGTTAATGTAGGGGATGTGACCATAAATATTTATTTTCTTTTTCTTTCTAAGTGGATCGATTTGGGATTATTTTTGTGGAAAGATTCAAAGTGGGGTAAATTCATGCTATCAGGATAGTGCTTAGGAACTGAAAGCAACAAGATAAGTGGACTCGCTAGCAGTGTTTTTTTATTTCTCTTACATAAGCTGCTCAAGGCTGTTGTTTAACTTTGTTAAAACTCAATAAAATTGGTGACAAAAAAACATTGCACACACAATGAATTAGGGACAGGACCAATGGAACAGACAAGGGAAGATCAATACATTAAGGGACAGGAATAGACAGGACAACCTCTGCTTTTCAGGCATCCCTGAAAAACTTGACGAGGGATAAAATGCTAGACTTTCTCATTCATTTCATGCCTGAACTCACCAGCATTTGCTACAAACCACTGCTTGAATTGCAGAGAGCCTATAGAATCCATCTACAGAACACCTCCAGGAAAGATGAACCCAGACAAATCATTGAAGAGGGTAAAAGAAACATGTTAAATCAAGTGTGATTCACAAAACCATAGTGCTACAAACGAATCACACTCAGAATTTGACTAATCAGGCATTGGCTCTGACTGACCTCATACAGTATCACCTAACTTAAACAGCCTAGCCCACTATATACAAAAGTGACAAACTTAAGAGAGATTGGGTAGGCAGGGTATACTATGCCAGCAAGAGACAACAGGCAGATCCTAGATAACCATATAGCCCATCAGCCGCAAGAGTGGCAAAGCCATTCTAATTAAGAAGGGACTGCCCATCTAAGTGATGAAAAAGTGATTGGACACAAAATGACATTTCATATCACTGCAAATCTCAGTACTAGAGCAGATGCTAATCAGAGGGCAAAACAATGCAGGGTAATCAAGCAGAATTTCCCAAGGATTAAGCGAGAATTAGAAGAGATGCGTCTCGCGCACGTCAAAAAATTGACGCTGTTCATGTTAAAAAGAACAGCATGTCCCGTTTGCGCAAGTGCAAGGTCATTTTGGCCCTCATTATAACATTGGTGAAAATCCCACTTACTGCCATGCTGACTGCCGCCAACATACCGCGGCAGCGGTGGAGTTCCGCTAAGCATGTTATGGCACACAGACACCAATCTGTCACTCTTCAGCCACACACACAAATCCACCAGCCCAAAAGACAGTGATAAACTGGCAGTATCAAAACCCACACTGTTACCCAACAGAACTAAGCCCACAACATTATGACCCACGAATCACCACAGTGTAGATTCAATGACGGTAAACCATTGGCAGTACATACCGGCACATTCAAAATACACACACTCAAACAAAACCACACAACATTGGCCAATTCAAACTACACACACCTGACCCATACACACACTACACCCACACACCCACACCACTATAAAACACAAACGCACACTACCCCAACCCTTTACGAATACCAATAATTACCAGCAGAGAGAGACAGAAAGAGCGCGAACACAATCAGAGCCACATACAACCATCACCTATGCACCACCTACGCACCTTACATCACACACCCCAACACATCACCCTACACATCCTCACCCACACCACTCACACTACACCCATGGCACCACAACGACACCCCAGATTCTCTGAGGAGGAGCTAAGGGTCATGGTGGAGGAAATCATCCGGGTAGAGCCACAGCTATTTGGATCGCAGGTGCAGCAGATATCCATTGCCAGGAAGATGGAGCTAAGGCGGAGAATGGTGGACAGGGTCAACGCCATGGGACAGTACCCCAGAACAAGGGATGACATCGGGAAGAGGTGGAACGACCTACAGGGGAAGGTATGTTCCATTGCAGCAAGACACCAACTCGCAGTACAGAGGACTGGTGGTGGACCCCCAGCTGCTCCCCCACAACTGACAACATGGGAGGAGCAAGTCTTGGCAATCATACATCCTGAGGGCCAGGCAGGAGTAGCAGGAGGACTGGACTCTGGTAAGTTAACTCTCTATTACTATAAGCCCCCCCCCCTACCTGCATGTCAACACATACCACCACCCTTACCCTCACTCCCATCACTCCACCACCACCCACACACCCCACCATCACAACCCACTCATCCTAATGCCAAGCCCTGCATGCCATACCAATGCATTGACACCACTCACGGACCTGCATGGACACCTATCATTACTGCATGCACTCTAGAGACAATCAGCTAGCCAACCAAATAACAACTTACATAAGGCAAATCTGCCAGGGCAATAACAACCATAGAGGGCAACCCACCCATGCACAAGATGACACACACAGAAACAATAACACAGCATTTAGATCCCAACAGGTACCCCAGCCAATGTCACCGGAGAAGAAGTGCCAGCAACATCTAGTCCCCCCACAGAAGAGGCCCACAGTTATTACAGCAGCTCTGGACGCCTGGATCTGGATGACCAACCTAGCCCATCAGGGACCTCCGGACAGTCGGTTACCCAGGCACAGCCTCACACCACCACAGAGCCTCCCCCTTCAGGAAACACCACCACAGCACCCACCCAGCTGGCCCATACCTCTGTCCCCAGGACACGTCATTCAGCAGTCTGTCCGCCACTACAGGGACCCCAGGGCACACCACAAACCCAGGACAATTTGTGACCTGGGGTCAGTGGCAGTAGGCACACGGTTCTGGAAACAGAGAAACAGGACAACAGGGAAGCTGGGAGGACTGCTGTGCGCCAGGAGGACAGGGCCAGGAAACCGACTCTCCAGGAGGCACTCACCGCGATCCTGGGAGCATACCAACATTCCCAGGATACATTGGGCCAGATCCTGGGCAAGATGCAAGAGAACATGCGGCTGCAGGAGGGACAGTACCTGGGGATCAGGGAGGACTTGAAGTCCATTAACACCACCCTGGTCTTCATTGCATGGGTGCTGTCAGACATGCCCAACAGTATGAGGGAGGCAGTGGCACAACAGCGGGCCCCTGACACTAGCCAGGCTACTGAACAGCCCTCCACCTCCGCTGCCGCTAGTGGACAGGAGGCCCTGCCAAGGACCCACAGGCCACCAGCACCCCTCCCCCTGCAGAAGTAGAACCATCCTGCAAATGTTCCTTGCGATCCAGGCAAAAGCCAGAGACTATTGCCAAGACCCTCGCCATTGGAAAGACCTGTAGCTGGCTGCAATGAACACACCAGGAACAATAGTGGAGCACCAACATCTGCAAAAAGAGATGCCAATGGGTACAGTGAGTGGGCATAGAAGTAGGAATTCACAGCCTGCCAGTGACAATGTCACACATCAAACTGTCAATGAAATGTGAAAAAACACTGTCTTACCTGTGTGTCATTGGAAGTATTGACGAATGACTGCACTTCTGTTGTCCTCATCCTCATCCTCAGCCTCCTCATCTTCACTGTCCACAGGGTCCACTGCTGCCACACGGCCATCTCCAGCCTCCTCATCCTGCAGAAAAGGCACATGGTGTCGCAAGGCAAGGTTGTGCAACATACAGCATGCCACAATGATCTGGCAGAGCTTCTTGGGGGAATAGCACAGGGATCCACCTGTTAGATGGAGGAACCAAAACCTGGCCTTCAGGAGGCCGAAGGTACGTTCTTGTTCGCCCATGTGCCTCATTGTAACGTTCCTCTGCCCTTGTCCTAGGATTCCTCACAAGGGTCAGTAGCCATGATAGGTTGGGGTAACCAGAGTCACCTGCAAATATCGAGCAACAACTGTTAGCCACACACTGTGCCATATGGCCCACACCATACCCATACACCAAAATCCACTGGGTGGGAACCAGGGCTCACCTATTAGCAACACCCTGTGCCTCTGGAGCTGGGCCATCACACTTGGGATGCTGCTATTCCTCAGGATAAAACCATCATGCACCGAGCCTGGATACTTAGCATTGACATGGGAGTACTGGTCCGCCAAACACACCATCTGCTCATTCATTGAGTGATAACTTTTACGATTTCTGAAGACCTGTTCATTTTGCCGGGGGGGCAGACAACTGTATATGTGTCCCATGAATCGCACCAATGAAGTTGGGGATATGTCTCATTGCATAGAAGTCAGCTTTCACTGTGGCTAAATCCTCCACCTGGAGGAAAATGATGTAGCTGCACATGTGTTTAATCAGGGTAGACAACACTCTGGTCAGCACTATTGTCACTTGGAAAGAACCTGTTGCCACAAAATGGAGCACTGGTAGCACTTGCACAAGAGGGGGGATTCCAGTGGGGTGAAGGATAGCAGATATCAGGTCAGGCTCCAATTGGGCACACAGCTCTGTGATTGTGGCCCTGTCAAGTCTGTAGGTGAAGATGAGCGTGCCTGTCCTCCATTGTTGCTAAGTCCACCAGGGATCTGTACACTGGGGATATCTCCATCTCCTATTCATCCGCAGCGGTTGGGGTAAAAGAGTGAGCAGCTGGTCATTATCTGTACATTGTAATCACTACAGTTCAATGCATATTGTGATTGTTAGAATATTTTGGTGGCATATGTCCAGAATGTGAAATAGTGAACTGTGATGCAGTTAGGATTCATGGCCTGCCCTCCCTCCCCCTGAAATGACGTCCACCTGTCCAGTATGGAGGGACAGGTGGAAATTAGGTTATTCCGCTGACGTTGTATGCCGTTGCGGGAGGCGGTTGGGAACCGCCGTGCAAATCCTCATTGGTTATCATTGGGCCCTATGGGGTACAGTGGCCAATGGTGATGTACGCCGGCGGTGACGGTAAGCACCGCGGCAGACATCACTGCCATTTTCTCTCTGTTCACTCACTTGCTACCTGACCTTCAACAGGAGAGGACCTACACTGCATGTGCTGCTGTGACCTGTGTCTGGAACCTACCATGGCGCATGTGACTGGGGAAAGGGCCCCTGCCTTCACCTCGGTGGAGTTGGAGCGATTAGTGGATGGGGTCCTACCGCAGTACCGACTGCTGTATGGGCCTCCAGACCAACAGGTGAGTACACTGTGAGTATGATGCATGGGGCATGAATGCATGGAGTGCTGTGTGTGAAGGCCTTGTGTAGGGGGAGATTGGTGGATGGGCCCTGGGCAGCGTGCAGCATGTATGCTGGGCCCTGTCTGTGCTAACGGAGATGGGAAGGGTCATGGTGGGCCAAGAGTGTAACAGGCAGGACGGTCTGACTAATGCCTTTCCCTGTGTGTATTTCTCTGCAGGTCAGCGCCCATCAAAAGAAGGGTATATGGCGTGCCATCGCTAAGGACGTGCAGAACCAGGGAGTCTTCGGCAGGCAGAGCACAAACTGTCAGAAGAGGTGGGAGAACCTGAGACGCTGGGCACAGAAGACGGCGGAGGCCCAGCTGGGGATGGCCTCCCAAGGAGGAAGGGTTGCCTGTCAAACCCTGACACCCCTGATGGCCCGCATACTGGCGGTGACCTATCCGCAGCTGGATGGGCACTTGGGGGCATCACAGCAGCAACAAGGGGGTAAGTACAGTGCCCTTCATTACTACTTACGCCTGGTGGGGTGGTATCCGGATGGGGGATGTGAGCCTGTGGGTGCCCTTAGGCTAGGCCTAACATTGCAGAGTAGGTCCTATGTTGGCCAGGGCTCTGATGTGAAATTCCTCCAACCTAGCTAGTAGGCATCCACTAATGGGCAGGGGTGTGTGGGTCTCAGGTATGCTGCAGTTGGCGGTATGTGTCCCTACCCATGGCCTGGTGACTAGCATTGTAACTGGTAGTACATTGCCTGGTGCGTAGGGCTGCTCCCTGTGTGTGAGTGTGTTGTGTACGCCGACGGTGGTGTTGGTACCGCCATTGACCAAGTATATCCTTTGTCCTTTCTCCCTCCTTTTTGTTTTGTCATCCTGTCCATATGTGCATTAGCAACATCTGGTGGAGGAATAGAGAAACCGGTGACAGAGGGAGCTGCACCCCACAGGACCCAGGAGGCCGAGTCCACCGACAGTGAGGGCACCAGTGGGATGGAGTGCAAGGGGAGCACCATGGTGGAGACTGGAGGGGACAGTTCAGACACGGATACCTCCTCCGATGGAAGCTCTATGGTGGTGGCGGACACCTCTGTACCCACTCCAGCTACAGGTACAGCTGCCACCCCCTACCAGCACCGCCCTCCCAGCAGCCCCTCAGCGAGTTTCCCGTGCCCGCTCACCCAGGAGGGTAGGCATCTCCTTCGACCAAGGCACCTCAGGCCCTGCTCCAGTTAGCCCTTCTGCCCTGAGTGAGGAGGCTATTGACCTCCTGAGATCCATCTCTGTTGGGCAGTCAACCATTGTGAATGCCATCCAGGTGCTGGCAGCCCAAATGCAACAGTCCAATGCATTTCTGGAGGGCATTCACACTGGGTTGGCGGTCCAACCAAGATCAATCCAGGCTCTGGCGTCCTCTCTGATGGCAGCCATTGTCCCTCTTTCACCCCTCCCCCCCTCCAACTTTCTCTACCCAATCCCATTCCACTCAACCCCAACCTATCCCTAGCACACAGGCAGACGAGCATGCACACAGGACAACACACAAGAGTGGACATGGCAAACACAAGCACCACACTTCATCCCATAGGCACTCACACATACACCATCCAGATGCAGACATACCAAAATACACTGTCTCCACTGTGGCCACCTCCACCTCATTTTCCACCTCCCTCCCAGTTGCATCTCCACTCACACCTGCATGCACTACATCCTCATCCACTACTACCATCACCAGCACACCTATCAGATCACACACCTCACTGGCAGTCACCACCCCCACATCCATGCACACATCCCCTGTGTCCTCTCCCACTGTGTCTGTGCCCCCTCCTCCCAAAGTACACAAACGCAAGCACTCAGACACCCAACAGCCATCCACCTCACAACAGCATCAAGCTCATGCACATGCACCCAAACACAGCAAACTGACATCTCCTACAACCACTATCTCTTCCTCCACTCCCAAACCATCTTCCCGCCCCAGTGTCCCTAAGAAGCTTTTCCTCTTCACCATTGACCTCTTCCCTACCCCACCCAGTCCATGGGCACAGTAGTGTCCCCAGCAACTCCAGGTGGGAAAGGATGGCGGCCACCAGCTAGCCAGACGGAAAGGGTGCCTGCCCCAAGTGCTACAAGGAAGGGCAAGGAGCCAGCCCCAGCTGCAGGAAGGAAGGGAAAGGAGCCAGCCCCAAGTGCTGCAGGGAGGAAGGGCAAGGAGCCAGCCCCAGCTGCAGGAAGGAGGGGCAAGAAGTCAGCCTCAAGTGCTGCAGGAAGGAAGGGCAAGGAGCCAGCCCCAGCTGCAGGAAGGAAGGGCAAGGAGCCAGCCCCAGCTGCAGGACAGAAGGGCAAGGTGCCAGCCCCAGCTGCTGCCAAAAGGGGCAAGGAACCATCCCCAGCTGCTGGCAGGAAGGACAAGGGGCCCGCACCAGCAGGCATTAAGGACAATGGACCTGGTGCTGGGACTCAGTCGGATACCCCACCACCAACTGCAGCAGCACCAGTGGGCAGCCATCCGAGGCTGGAGAAGATGGGCTGGAGCCTCCCCCCATGACCACCACCAGCTCCGCCACGAGCACCAGCACTAGTGGGCAGACGTCCGAGGCTGCAGGGGATGGGCAGGAGCTTCCCCCCACCACCACCAGCAGCAGTAGCGTCAGTGGGCAGCCTTCTGAGGCTGCAGATGATGGGTTGGAGCCTCCCCCCATGACCACCACCAGCTCTGCAACCAGCACCAGCACCAGTGGGCAGACGTCCGAAGCTGCAGGGGATGGGCTGGAGCCTCCTCCCACCACCACCACCAGCCATCACTGCCGGCGGACATCCTGTAGACCTGTGTCCATGGTCTATTGTGCACTCCCCAAGATCTGCATCACAGGGCACGATGCCCCCTCCAGAACCAGTGGGGAAGACACCCACTCACCCCATCCTCCCCAGGATGAAGCTCACTGGGCACGATGCCCCCTCCAGAACCAGTGGAGATGCCATCCACTCACACCATCTTCCCCAGGATGAAACTCACTGGGCACAATGCCCCCTCCAGGGCCAGTGGAGTATTCACCCACTTGAGAGACTGTGGCCTTTCACTCCCCAGGACAAAGCACAGGGTATGTTGGCCCCTCCAGAGTCAGTGGACAAGTCACCCACTTGAGAGACTGTGGCCTTGCACTCCCCAGGACAGGGTAATTGGCATGTTGGCCCCTCCAGAGCATGTGGGCAAGTCACCTACGTGAGAGACGGTGGCCTTGCACTCCCCAGGACCAAGCACAGGGCACGTTTGCCCCTCCAGAGCATGTGGGCAAGTCACGCACTTGAGAGACTGTGGCCTTGCACCCCCAGCACCAAGCACAGGACATGTTGGCCCCTCCAGAGCATGTGGGCAAGTCACCCACTTGAGAGACTGTGGCCGTGCACTCCCCAGGACCAAGCACAGGGCATGTTGGCCCCTCCAGAGCATGTGGACAAGTCACCCACTTGAGAGACTGTGGCCTTGCACTCCACAGGACAGAGTAATGGGCATGTTACCCCCTCCAGAGCATGTGGGCAAGTCACCCACTTGAGAGACTGTGGCCTTGCACTCCCCAGGACCAAGCACAGTGCATGTTGGCCCCTCCAAAGCCAGTGGGCAAGTCACCCACTTGAGAGACTGTGGCCTTGCACTCCCCAGGACCAAGCACAGGGCATGTTGGCCCCTCCAGAGCCAGTGGGCAAGTCACCCACTTGAGAGACTGTGGCCTTGCACTCCCCAGCACAGAGTAATGGGCATGTTGGCCCCTCTAGAGCATGTTGGCAAGTCAACCACTTTAGAGACTGTGGCCTTGCACGCCCCAGGACCAAGCACAGGGCATGTTGGCCCCTCCAGAGCATGTGGGCAAGTCACCCACTTGAGAGACTGTGGCCTTGCACTCCCCAGGACCTGATGCCCCTGCAGTGTTCTCTCTGTGTTGTTGCAGGAGTAAAGTGGGGCCTTGGACTTTGTAATGTGGCCCAGTGGGCCACGAACATTGAGTACTGGGCAGTGTCCCTACATTTGTAAATATGTATATACTTTTTGATTTGGATGCATGTATTGCTACTATTTTATCTTATTACACTCTTTTTAATCTATTGTAGTTGTCCTTGCATTAATCAACCGAGGTACGGGGTAATTATATTTTATTATTGCAGCTGTTTGTGTGTATGGTGTTGGGGGTGTGTGTTGCAGGTTGCGTGTGTGTGTCTCTCTCTTCCCCCCCTCCCCTGTGTGCTAGGCGGCTGTACTCACCATCGTTATCCTCGCCGTCATTGGTGTTCCTAGTGGAGCAGGATGTAAATCAACATTGGGAATATGTGCAGCTCAGGCTCCATGGCTGCATGGTTCTTCCCTGAGTCTCCACAGGTGAGTCCTTTGACTTCTGAGATCGGTTTCCGCCAGGCTTTAGATGTTGTTGGTACCGCCCCAGAAAAGGTGGCTGATTGGACTGTCTTAATACAGTGGGCAGAACATTGTCTTCTGCCTTGCTGTAGGCGGTTACCGCCGTAGTGCTTGTTGATTCTGCCCTGGTGGTCGGTGTGTTAAAGTAACTGTCTGTCTGAGCTCTTTCCGCCATGGTCCTAATTTGGCGGAATTTACCGCCAGCCTGTTGGCGGTATTACTGCCACTTTATCACCAACCGCCAGGGTTGTAATGACCCGATTTGTTTTTAAGGCTCGCTCCTGCCGAGACATCCTCTCGTGTTCTGACTTCCCTAGACCCCGTCCAAACCCAATCCATTATATTCAGCTCCACCTGTCACCCTTTTTGTAATATATTTTCACTTTTTTTATTGCTTTCCTACTCAACTGTGTGTTTATTTAACTTTTTTCCCTGTTTGTATTTGTTTGTACCTGTCCCAACCAACCCCTAGCTATGGCAGAGGCAGGCAGCGCGGCAGTGGCACGCACCCCATGTAGCAGACGGCAGCACAAGGGTGTGATGCTCTGCCACGTGTTTAGTGAGGCAGTAGTGGCAGCACTAGTTTTTATGCAAAGCACCACCTCCCGCCTCGAACCTCCATATCTCAGTGTGAAGGTTTGCAACCTTGGGGCTTTTCTTTTTTTAAAATTTTTCTTTTTTTAATTATATTTTCATTACAAAGCCATTGATGGGCTATTTGGGACTGCGAGAGAGCCCCCAAGGGCTCCCCCCGCTGTCTTTACTTTTTTTATTTTTCATTAAAAAGACCTTATGGGCTACCTAGCCCTGCGAGGCAAGCCTTAAGGCTTCCCTCGCAGTGCCATTGCTTTAGCAAGCACAGAGTTGCTTTGATAGTAGCTGAAGCATTTCATCTCTGTTCCCTGCACGAGTGCAGGGGACAGAGATGAAACTTTGGATTTTGACAGCGGGACCTTCTTTTAATGTCATGCTGTCAAATCCCAAAGTATTTGCTGTGGCATGGCTACAGAGCTGCAGCCAACGCACAGCAAACAGCTATGGTGGTCCCTGGGGCTGCGGGAAGGGGAAGCATTGCCCCCCATGCACAGTTGTATGTTTGCCCCAAAGAAGAGCAGTCCCAAGAGGCTGCGGGGAGCCACATGACCCTCCCACATTTTTCTCCGTGGCAGTCCCCTTGGCTAATAGAAGCCCTATGCTCCCTATGCTTCATTTTTAAAGCCCCCAGTGCCCTGGGACGTGGCCCACCCGGGGCAAATAAAAAAAAGGTCAGGAGATCACCCTTTTTTTTTTATTTTGAAGAAATCTGTGGCTCTGGATCCTTGGATTTTCCAGACATTGTTTTAAAAAAAAAAGCTTTTTAGTCTTGGTGAGCTCCCCGAGGGACCCTAAACCAAGGCTAGGGGCTCAGGGTGTCCCTACCCTGCCCCTTTTCTTTTTTTCACTTTTTTTGTGGGAGTCAGCTGAAACCAAGTCCCAAGATGGCTGCCATCATTTCCTGGTTGAAGTGCTGGCAGCCAATCAAACATCAGCATAGGGATAGTTGGATCTGCAGAGGATCCGTGTCCCTAGATATCCATACTTTTTAAATTCTTATATCTTTAAAACGAATGAAGGGATTTACAACAAATCACAATAAGCACGCTTTCTGGACCAAGAGTTATCTTTCTGACAAATTTGGTGTAATTCTGTTCAATGGTTCAAGCTGTAGTCATGTTAAAAAATTTGAAAAACCCCATTTACGTAGAATGAGGAAAAAGTGCTTTGGAACCCCCCTTTTCTTGGCCCCCACTTTCCGGATTACCCTGAAACATTCAAGACAGCAGCTGAACTGACCAAAGTTTAAGTTTTGAAAATTTCGAGAACATTCATCAGACAGCACCGAAGTTATTTCCAAAACCAAAAATGCTCCAACTATGGAAAAAATGGTCCTAATTATAACTACCTAGCGGCAATCGCCACTAGGTAATATATATATATAGATATATGTATAAATACATATATATATTCCAAGCGTTCCCATTCCGCAAATGCCTAAATAAACAAAGATTGTCGTAGACCTCTGGTATACTGTGAGTGAATAAATAACTGCATGCTGTCGGTCACGCTTTGAGGAGCACCTACAGTGGTCAGGACACTGCTGACTGAAATATATATAAATATATATATATGAATATATATATATATATATAGAGAGAGAGAGAGATTGATCCAGATCGATAGCTATTATTATTTTATTCTTTAGAACAATATTTTATATATAATGAATGTGCATGTTATTCCTAACATATAATTTTATAATATAATATATATGAACATGCTATTTATATAGATATTATATATGTATATATAATTATATGTGTGTATATCATATAATTAATTGTGGTTTTGTATGCTATATTTGTTAGGTGAATACATAATATGTAATGTCTAATTGAAAATTACATTTTTGAATATATATTCAAAAGTATTAATATATGTGTATATCAGTGTGTGCATATATGTGTGTATTTGCCTTGTTATAATATTTATATCTTTTTTAATTAGCCACAAAAATCTATCTATCTATCTATCTATCTATCTATCTATCTATCTATCTATCTATCTATCTATCTATCTATCTATCTATCTATCTATCTATCGATATATCTATCTATCTGTCTATCTATCTCTCTATTGATCTCAGTCCTGCTGAATTAAACCAAGATATTACTGAGGTTTGCTGTGAACTTGTTGCTTTGGGTTTTGGAGTTGTTGGCATTGGTGCTAGTTTCTACTGTAGAGACTGTGAGCCATTATCACCACCCTGTGTGGAGGTTGAAGGCTGTACTTCTGAACGTCTGCCGCGGCCTTGAATTTGCAGTCGTTCTAGATCAGTCACTTTACTGACGATCCAAGTCTGGGTGACTCCTCAGTGAAATCGCGGTCACTCAGATCTCATCCGTTTCTCTCAGTTACATTAGTCTCACGTATGCACAGACAATCAGAGGAAGAGTAAGGTTCAATAAGGTTTTATTGAAGGAATTGCATCTTAAATAATAAAGCATGTATTGCAATAACTAGGACAACGAAGCATGACAGGATTCAAATAGTGACAAGGAGAGTAAAACACAAAAATAAAGCTACCATGTGGTCACTACAGTTTTCAAGAGTAGTCCCTACCGACTGTATGACGAAACAACGACTGCAAAAAAAACTACTGCCTTAACAACGAGGTCGGAACACCGACCTCGTTGCTACTACTAATGATTTTACCATGAATGCCTTAACAACGATATTTTGTTGTAAAGGCATTCCTGATAAAATCATTAGCAATAGGCACCATTCACCCTACATCCCTCACCCCCCCCCCAACCCCACCCCAAAACCTAAAACCACCTGACCCCCCCACCCAGTCCCCAAAACCAAAACCGCCCCACCCCCCAAACCCACCCCAAAACCTAAAACCCCCTGACCCCCCACCCACTCCCCAAAACCAAAAACGCCCCACCCCCCAAACCCACCCCAAAACCTAAAACCCCCTGACCCCCCACCCACTCCCCAAAACCAAAAACGTCCCACCCCCCCAACCCCACCCTAAAACCTAAAACCCCCTGACCCCCCACCCACTCCCCAAAACCAAAAACGTCCCACCCCCCCAACCCCACCCCAAAACCTAAAACCCCCTGACCCCCCACCCACTCCCCAAAACCAAAAACGCCCCACCCCCCCAACCCCACTCCAAAACCTAAAACCCCCTGACCCCCCACCCCCTCCCCAAAACCTAAACCCACACTTACCTTCGCCAAGTCCCTTCTTTGTACCTTAACCACGCATGTTCGTTGTTCAGAACATACGTAGTTAAGGCACAAAAAACCGAAGTCGTGGTTAAAAAAAGCATTGTTGCCCTTTCGTTAGCCACGACCTTCGGAAAAAAAAAGTCGTAAAAAAGGATGTTTCCCGTCCCTACCTGGACTTGTTAGAGCACAGCATGTTAAGCTCTAATTCTGCCCTTCAGGTTCCCCCAGGGAAGACATTGTCCCTCATACCTGAGCAAGAGACCTGTAGTCTACATAAACAGCTTCAGCGAAGCACTCAGCAATCAGCATACAGTCATGGTCATCTGGCTGGAATCTCCCTGTAACGTATATGGGTCAAAGTAGTGTTTTTATAATAAAACAGCTAATGTTCCAAGAAAGGATCTCCACATAAAAGTGTGCATGTTTCTGTGAACATTAGAGGCAAAGTGTACCACTTTTGCCGACAACCTATCTTACTGCAGCCTTGAGAAAAGCACATAGTGAAAGAAATGTTTTGTTTAAGAACGCAGTGCTGGACTAGGCAAAGAACAGCTAGATAAGGAAAACAAAACAAAACCGCAAATGTGGCTATTGTTAACATAATATTAATAAAACATAGCTAGGTTAAAGTGCACAGCGGCAGGCCTAGTTTACTAAAAGAACGTGTCCACAATTATAACTAAAATGGCTACACAACACCCTTCCCTTGCCGGTTGAAAGGTGGTTCAAAACCTAATTATGTATAAAAGCTACTAAAATTTGTCCTAAGGCATGTATATGGGAATGTCAATAATGACAAGTTAAAAGGACACGTGAGCATGTATTATAAGGACAATTTAAAATGTTAAGTATGGCGTCAAGAAAAAGCCAAATTTCAAAAGTCAGAGACATTTTGGAAGTCGCCAATTAAATCTGGGATAATTGAAGACAGGAAATCTTCCACTTCAGCAGGTGGTAAAGTAGGAAGTTCATCGCCCAGGAAAACCAAGAAGCATTTGTGTTCCAAAGCCTGAGCTCCAGCCAAGGCAGCAGCATTGTGTGGTGTGCCCAACAGTGAGATTATAGCTGCATGATCCACACAGGACAACTCATAAACAGCTTCCCGTAGCAAACGCACCCTCAACGCGCATGTCTGGTAATGAGCCCTCAGCAAGAACATCAACAGATCAGCATCCAATGAAAGCAAGCGCTGCGTAGAAAGACAAACTTTCAGTGCATGTTCAAACAAGCACCAGACACACAGAAACACAGGCTACACACAATGCAAAACCGATCTGAATGACAGAGACCAGTCATACTCCAATTGCTCCATGAGTGATGCTCCAAAATACTGCATCATGCGTTCACAACACAGCTGCGCTGATGGAAGCGCTTTCAGTCCTTCTTGTTGCAGCGGGACAGCCATTGCGCATAAATAGGAGCACTAGCAAAATGGCACCTACTATAGCCAAAGTTGTCGGAAATCCAGCAAAAATACTGGAGAATTTTGAGGGAATGGCTGAAGGTATTAAGCTAAATATGGAGAAGAAGGTGTGAACGAAACCAGAACCAACTGCCTTAAAGAAATTTGCGATTCCAGTAGTACTGGATGTATTAAATATCCGTCCCACAAGTTCCCCAAAGTGACTCGGAAAGTTAGTACTTAAAAGGGACAGTATCTCTGCTGATGACCTCGCAACCTGAAGCGCATAGGTCTTGCGTGCAAATGTGTTTTTGAAACAATAAAGCCTTGAGTCCGCTCAACTTGTCAAAATTCACATTTAAATTCGACATGGGGCCAAATCTCAGCTACTTCCCTCTGTCATGTGTGAGGAAAAAGTACGTTCCCGCAGCATGTAACAATCTTAGAGACCGAAACGACGTAAACTATTCCGGCTCGCATCCCACAACAGTTCTCACTATTGAGGAGGACATAGCTGTCATTCGAGAGCACCTGGAACGCAAGTCTAATCAAGGGGACTGGGACTCCCTTCAGATAACAAGCCAAGTTCGCTGCCGAAGCATTACACGCCCCATGCAATGACAGGTGTTTACAAACCATCGAATGGCTGACAGAAGTCTTGCGCTCTCTACCGCTAAGAAAGACCTCTTTCATGCCATTGAGGCATTTGGACGAGAAGGGTAGATCCCACACCTCATGGATGTAACTATCTCCTAGCCTTTCATATCTGCCCACTGGAATGTGTTTTAAGCAAGACGTGAATTGAACTGTTGAAATAGGCAGATTAATGGCCCTGTGTATTAACCACTCAGCAGATGGTATTTCAGCCACAGTAAATGGCAACTTTTCTAATTTCTCAATATTTAACATGACATAAGTCGCTTCTTTTTTAGTAATTAGTTGATTTTGTCACGTTAAATTAAAGGTGAAAAATATGTCCCTTGCGCCAACCTGTTGCCAGGGAACGTGACCAGCCTTCAGTGTTTGTAGTGTCCAACCTAACTGCATAATGGACCTTAGTTGATTCTGTCCATGGTGTAAAGAGGACATGTCACTTTGGATTATGTCTATTGCAGAAGAAACAATGTTGTTTAAGGTGTATGTTCTGTCGGACAGGATATTAATAACCATAATCCACAACAGCTAATGCTTTCCGTACATTTTCCTGATCTATTTGCCTCAACCAGGCAGCAGCATCTTGTTGAGAAAGCTTCCAAATTTCATTATAGACTGCATATAAGAAACGCTTTCTGCATTGTTTTCTGGGGCCTAACAGGAAATCCTGTACGTCAGTATTATTGGACAGGAGACTGAGGTGTTCTCTATCATTCATTGAGGAACACTTCAACCATTGCTGGCATAGCTTTCCTACACTGTATGTTGTTAAAATACCCGCATATTCAGATGACACATTGCGAGGGTCAGGCCTACTTGTTCTAAAACCCCCCATGGAGTTTACAAAACTTTTATGACACCCATTGGTATCTATTGGCCACAATAACCACCCACCAGGACGCGAAAGTGATGCATTAAATGAGCCGTTTGGGACCCATTCATCGAGCTGATCTTCAATTGCACTTATATAATGGGTGCATTCAAATCCTTAATTTTTGCTAAGCCTAAACAACTTGTCTGTTGTACAATTTCATTTAAAAATATCACTTGAACGGGTATCAGGCATGCTCTGAACAAAACTTCCTTTCCCCTTATTTGCCAATTTTTTGTTCCCCACACACTTTTTAAGTCAACCAAATTCAACCAATATTCATAGCCTTCTATAGCCAACCGGGAAACAAAGGAATCCGAATAGATGAATTTTGTGTCTGTCAATAATATATGTACATTTTCCATGAATGGCAATTTGAAAAAATATGACTCAGCATTTTTAACATTGTGCCCATAAAAATTTGTACATTTTTCAGAATGTTTTAGTACTCCCCTGTGGTAGAGTCAGACAATGTTCCCATTGTGGGTAATTAAAAATTGTCTTTGGGGTACTTGCTCTGTGAATGAAATGGTGTCCATAATAATTATAGCAGAACATGTAATCAAAATTCTCTTTGGATTGATAAACATCCTCACATTCAAATACAGTAAAATACTGCAATTCAGTCATCGTGGAATCAACTGTTTTCACATCCCAGTCATCAGAAACAACTCCCAGTATTATTACATCTTTCATAGAAAGTTTAAACACATATGGTATTTGAATGACCTCCATCCGGCCCTATATATCAAATGTAACTGTATCCCAAACAATCCCATCAGGAATTGGTATAGCAGAAATGTTCACGTAAGACAAGCCTCTGCGGACCTTGTGAGAAGAGAAATGGGGTTTTAGAACCTCATCCACCAGTTCAACTGTTGATTTTTCAGGAAGGTAGTGGCCATGTATCAATAGAAAGAAAGTATTAACAAAGCCCGTCCAAAGGAGGAAAGCTAATATAATCAAGGAAAGCCACAGACAGTTCCATGGGAAAATAAAGTAATTTTTAAAAAGCCAATTGATCAGCTTTCGTGTTGTTGGCAGTGCAGGTGTAGAAGAGACAAATGAGTTTGAAAAGGTGTCATTGATGTCGGCAAAGTATCCAGAAGCAGTTCGTGCAAAAACTGGAGCCGTATTTGAAGGAGGAGAACTGGTAGGAGTCTCCATCGGTGGATCACTGTAAATTATGCCATCTGTTTGTGTAGAAGTCAAATCAAATCGATCAGCAATTTCTGTGTTGCTTATTGTAATTGTTATCAGTGGAACTAATGCAAGAACATTTTCCACCCTCCTCGAGCTTGGAGAGTTTGCTAAAATAACATGTCTAAAATTATAGCTAAAATGGCTACACAACAAACTAAGTAAGTGGCCTCCCCCTTACGCCCTTTTCCTTCATATGGGCCAGTCCAGCAATACTGGAGAGCCCTGGGTTCCACTGGTTGCATGACCCATACTTTCTCACCAGGTTGAAACTCCACCACAGTGGCCTCCTGGTCATACCAGTGTTTCATTATCTCTTGACTGGCCTCAAGGTTGCTTTTCAGAAGCGGTGCATCTGGTTGCGGAGGGCCAACATGTAGCTGACCACATCCTGGGGGGTGGTGGTCCTGGGAGCTTTCTCCCACCCCTCCTTGACAATGCTTATGGGCCCCCTGACAGGGTAGCCATAGGGAAGCTCTAAGGAATTGAACCCTACCCTTTCTGGGGCACCTCTCTGTAAGCAAAGATATGGCATGGGAAGAGGATGTCCCACTTATGCATCATGGCCTCAGGTAGGCCTGTAATCATGCCCTTCAAGGTCTTGTTGAATATCTCATCTAGACCATTGGATTAAGGGTGATAGGGTGCCATGAACTTGTAAGTTATACCACACGCATCCCACATGGACTTCATGTATGCAGACATAAATGTAGTGCCTCTGTCAGACACTATCTCTTTGGGGAATCACACACAGGTAAAAATCCCTATCAAAGCTCTGGTCAGCACAGGTTCAGTCACTGTCCTCAGAGGAATTGCCTCTGGGTAGTGTGTGGCATGGTCCATCAAAACCAGGAAGAAACTGTTGCCTAGGGCTGTCTTTGGGGTCCAATTGATTAATTACTTTGATGTCCACCCTTTCAAAGAGGGTGCCAATGATGGTAAGTGGTATCTGGGGAGTCTTCAGCTTTTCCCTGACTACCCACTGGCCTGGCAGGTGGGATAGGACCTGCAGAATGCATCTGAGGCTGTCTTCATTCTGGGCCAATAGAAGTGGGTGACAAGCCTGGCAAAGGTCTTGTCTTGCCCTAAATGTCCTGCCAGGGGTATGTCATGAGCCAAACCCAGTAAGAAGGCCTGGTAACACTGGGGACCACCAGCACATGTGTTGCCCCAGTACCCAGAGCCTTAGTCTCACTATATAGGAGATCATTCTCCCAGTAGATCAAGTGATCCCCAGAGGCTTCACCTCCTGCATGAGCTGAGGCCTGTCGACTCAAGCCCTCAAGAGTGGGACACTCTTTCTGTGCCTTGCAGAATTCCTCCTTGGTGGGCCCACCCTCAACTTGCCAACCAGGAAGCTCAGGGAGGTCACCTAGGGTGGCAATGTCTTCCTCGGTTGGCACAGGGGCCTCCTCCTCAGGAAACCTGTCAATCTCCACCTTGGAACTTCGGGGACTGGTTTCCTGCGCCCCCTGCCCCTCTCCTTGGCAGCTGTCTGGGCCATTTTTCCAGGCTCCAGACGCCCTTGACTTCTCTCCCGGGCAGCCAAGGACTGTGTGGTCATACAGACCCACTCAGGCAATCCCATCATCTCCAAGTGAGACTTGAGCTCTTCCTTCCTCCAGGTAGAGTGCTCTAGGTCACTGCCTAACAGACAATCTATAGGCATGGCAGGACTCACACCTACTTTCAGAGTATCCGAGACGCTCCCAAACACTCAAAGGGAACCAGAGCCACCGGTAGATGGCTCTCACGATTGTCAGTGGCTATGACTTGGTGGAATGTGTTCAGTAGAACATGCTCTGCTGACACCAGCTGACCCTTGACAGTAGTCACGCTGGCTCCTGCGTCATGCAGAGCCTCCACCGGCTGCCCATTAATGGTGACCCACTGCCTATTCTTAAAAGTATTGGCAGACATGTGGGCTTTTGGCACCATATCTGCATCCCCCAGGGACATTAGGGTTTTACCACAAAGCCATGGTGGTAAAAGTGTGCATGGTACATGTATGCGTGGTAAAGGTAGTTTCAATGTTGTCCAATTTAAATCCATAGTAAAGGCATGCGTAGTATAATATATTTTGTAAAGGCATACATTGTAATGTCATAGAACCCCAAAACAGGATTAAGGCCTGCCTCTAGGTAGAGCCTTTACTATTTACGTAAGAGTTTTATGTAGTGCTACAAGACCCAAAGGTATCAGAGTGCTTTACAACAATATCAGGTTCATAACAGAAAATAGTTGGATCAGGAGAACAGCTGTGTCGACAATCAAATCAGGGGTTAACCTAGAAGGAAGAAATACACAGAAAAGAAGTACAAAGAAAGTAGGGAACAGAAATCCTATTTTGCTTGGCGATTGGTGTCGCCGTAAGTAAATAAATGAAAATATAAATCAATGCATTGCAACAGAGGGCCTGATTAAGAGTCTGGCATTCCAGGGACTGCCATTGTCGCGGTGTTCCATCTACTGCCGTATTGGCGGTCTGACCGCCTGATTACGATCTGTGCAGTTGGACCACCACAAGACTGCTGCCACCGCCGACATTTAAACTACCGCAGCGGTAGGGACCGTTGTGGTCAATGATGGTGGTGCCGGCATTGGCACAGCCATGTTTATTCGGTGCCGGCATTGGCACAGCCATGTGTATTTTATGATCTGTCTTTCCACCAACCCTTTTATGGGAGGGACACCAACACGAATAGGTCGGCGAAAAGGTCGGAAAAAGGCCCACAAAAAAACTGGCCCACAGGGTGAATAGGCCCATGTGGATTGTGGTTGGGGCCCATGCTGTGTCCTCCGATGCCTGCAGTGTCGGTGCACGCACTGTTTGCCATGCACAACATGGCAAACTCAAAGTACAAAGAAAGCAGGGAATAGAAGTCCTATTTCGCTTGGCGATTGGTGTCCCGCTGGTTGAGATGCCGTAAGTTAAGAAATTAAAACATAAACCACTGCATTGCAACCAAGGGCCTGTTCAAGAGTTTGTCATTCCAGGAACTGCCATTGTGGCAGCGGTCCATGTAGCGCCGTGTTGTCGGTCCAACCACCTGATTACGATCTGTGCTGTTGGACCACCACAAGACTGTTGCCACCGCCGACATTTAAGCTACCGAGGCGGTAGGGACCACCGAGTGGCAGTGCTGGCATTGGCACATCCATGTGTATTTTGTGATCATTATCATATTTTATGATCTGCCTTTCCGCCAACCTTTTTATGGGGGGAGACACCACCACGAAAAGGTCAGCAAAAAGGTAGGTAAAGGCTCCCAAAAAAGGCCCCCAGGGCAAATAGGCCCATGCGGATTGTGGTTGGGACCCATGCTGTTTCCACCTATGCCTGCAGTATCTGTGCATGAACTGTTTGGCATGCACAACATGGTGCATGGAAACAGTGCGCCCATGTTGCTAGAGGCACAGCACTGTAGCCGGCATCGGTTCAGGCTTTCTCCTAGAGCCAAAGCATGCTGCAGCCTAGACAGTGCCGTGGAAACACACTGCCAGCCCAGTGGGAATGTCATAATGTGGTGGTCAGGATGCTGCTGGCTTGGCTGCGTTCTCCCAACCGCTGCCGCAGTGGACTGCGGTCTGACCACCAAAGTTGTAATCAGGCCCAAAGTACTAAAAACAATATTATGATAAACAATATCTCAAACTTTGCTATTTTGTAAGCAAATTAGCATATATATATATATATATATATATATATATACTTACTCTCTATTATTCTCCATGCTATTTTTGTAGTAATTATATTTTTGACCAAGATGTTATAGTCAGGTGATACTCTTGTTATATTTACTGTCATTCTTGGTATGTAACGACATCAGCAGACTCACTCGATGTTGTCCAATCTCAATACTTGGATAATTTTGTGTTTTAACATTCATCTATATATTGGTGCTGTTTATTACACATGATTATCTCACATTGTTTCATAGCTGTACATTTTTTAGCATTTTTAATGAAGATTTTGTAGACCTGTGAAGTATATTCTTTATCTCATGTTGATATATAGTTGTAAATTATGTGCTATAATTTGTTACTAATCCGTTGTAGGCTCTACCATAGCATCTTATTTAAAGCACTCGGATGCTCAAACACCTTGTATGCACTATACAAATCCTCAATAAAAATAAGATAAAATAAATAAAATAAGCAATGTCAACAACTAAATCTAAGTGAATGAAGCTTCATGACATAAAATGTACAAAGATCATTTTGCATGGCTCTCCTGGGATTTTATCAAAAGGGGGGGAACAGTGAAGAGGGCACAACATAGAACACATCCAGCATACCACAACAATAAAGCAATTTGAAGATCAAGGAATTCACGTTCAGATCACATTTTTTAAATGAAATAGATACTCCTCATGCTGCGAAGTGCATATTAAGGTTAGTGAAATAATATCTATGTTATCTAACTTACATTATTAATGCTTATAAATAGGTAACACAGCTCAGATGGATACTTAATATAAATAAACATTAAGGGCCTCATGGTGAGGCTGGGCTGTGGCAGTCCTACCGCCACATTACAAGTTTGTTGGCGGACCAGCCAACCGACCGCTGTCTCCACCAGGATATTAGATCCTGAAAGGGTGACAGCGGTCAGGATTGTGATCAGCCAGGGCAGCGCTGTGGTCAGCCCTGCCTGACTGATCACAAGCCCACTTTTCACCAGCCTTTTCACGGTCTGACTGCCATGAAAAGGCTAGCGGTAAGCCAGTGCTGGGGGCCGCAGGGCGCCCTCTGCACTGCCCTTGACATGGTCATGGGCAGTGCAGGGTCACCATGACCGACATCGTCAGAATGGGCACTGTCTGCTTTGCAGACAGTGCACATTCCATGGGGTTCTGTTGGCCCAACGGCATTGGACTCAGCTTATGAATCTTAGTAATGGCCTCCATGTAGCTGTATTTGTGTGTAGTTAAAGGTCAGGCCAGAATAGAAGATGATTCCTAAATTTCTAGCCTGCCGCACAGGGTTTGGGAGGAGTCCCAACTCTGTTGACTATTATTCCTGAGACCATGAAGAGGGATACTATCTCAGTATTGTCCCCGTTTCAGGTAAGCAAATTATTTCTACTTCATCCAGGCTGTGACGTCTTAAAGACAGGAGGAGACTTGTTGATAAGAGTGGTTAGAGTCTTCATTTAGCCTTAAGATCAATTGGGTGTTATCAGCCTATTGGTAGAATGTGTGTTCAGTTTGAAGGGCTTAACTGTTGACAGTGCCTCGAGGAATAATCTACGTTTCTGTCCTTGCTAAAAGGTTAGGATGAAAGGGATTAGATCGGTTGCAGGGGGATCAAGCAGAGATGCACGCAGGAGTTGATTTGTAAGTTTGCCAGAAATGGAGAAAAAAGGGTAAAAAGGAAAAGTTAAATGGCGAGGTTCCTGGGTCTTGGAGTGCAGCAAATGAAGCACTGCTGGAAGGGTGAAGTGGAACTCATGTGTTATAGGTAGAAAGTCATACATTGTGCACGGTGGAATCAATCAAAATTAAAAACCAAACAAAATAATAGAAGATAGTAAATTATAGGACGTGTACTCATTATGGTAAAACAGTAAATATTATTACAAGTGTGCTACATATGTATATTAATATACTTTGCCCCGTTCAGAGTGGAGAAAAATGCACTGTTTTGATCTTACCAACCAATAAAGCACAGTTTTGTACCTTCCACATGGCTTTTGCTGTGCAAATTCTATAAGTATAAGTGCAATTCAACTTGAAATATTAAACTTTCTGTGTGCATAACAGCCACACATGTAATGGGTGAAAGTTCAAAATCCTAGAATTATTATTCAGTAAAGGAGGAGTCTTCTCTGAGCGTAAAATTCAGGAGCAGGAGCCCTCCCCCTCTCAAATGGCTGGCATGTTTCATCATCAGGCAGCTCCTCATTGGCCGGCTCTGCAATGCCCAATGGGACCTTTGGGTGGGATCTCTTTGCTTGAGATCTTTTGCTTTGATTTGCCATAGTAAGCCTATAGTGAGGGTCAGCTGATGAAGTGCATTAAAATTAAAATAAGTTTGACAGGTGTGATGCTGCATGCAGTGAGGGTTGGGGTCAGTGAGCGTGGGGTATGGTCAAAGGTGTGACTATAAAACAAAATATTTTGTACTTTTTTTGTCTTTTTCCATCAGGTAGCTACATATAAAATAAGGGGCAGCTTAGATGAAAAATTATTTTAAAAGTTGTTGCTCAGTGGAAAATGCATTATAGCACATTATGAATGCTCTTTAATGCACTGCAGAACGAGAAAGCCACAGAATTAAATCTTGGTCGGTGCAATGAAGAGTAGTAACTTGTGTGTTTTTAGTACTAAGAGCCTGTGACAGAAAGCACTGTGAATATGTAAGTCATTATTTTAAGGTTGCATTACAGACAATATAAGACAGATTGCTACAAAATGCGCACAAAGGCTTATAAAATAGTGCTTCCAAAATATTGATTTTAGTAATCCCCAGACTGTGCCTAGTGCAGTTTATTTTACATTACTGCCCCTTCAACACCTTCAGGGGTAGTAAACGCTATAGAATCTCTATGCACTGCCACTAATAAAATAATACATTTTGGTCATCACAAAACATTAAGTGATTAGATGAATTAAAGCAAGTACCTGCTCCCAAGCATTCCCTACATGTGCAAATTAACCTTTACAATTGCAGATTAACTTGTATCCCAAACTTCCATTTCTTTCAGACAAGGAGGCACCCTGACAGGAAGGCTTGTTCAGCTCTCTGCACAGCTTTGGTTTCACAGAACAGGAGACTCAATGGCACTTCAGCTGAAGCATGTAAATATCGGAATTAACTCTCCTGGAATGGTTGTCTTCTTACGAAAAGTAGGGGAACGGTTTCTCTTAAATCTAAAAATGTATGGACACATTGTGCCCCTCCGATCCCACCCACTTCGACCTCTGGTGAGGGTAGAAAAAAGTATAGATTGGAGTACAAGTGAGTGAAATTATTAAATTAAAATTGACAAAGGGCCTCCCTATCACTACTTTATTCATGGAAAGGCATGAGTGGTGTCTCTTCATTAAGTACATTTAGAAACTGGGTACTCCTTGTGTAATAATATTATATAAGAGGGAGCTTGTATGCTGAACCTTAATTGCTCCCAGACCCTCTCTTGTTGATGATCATTTCTTAAGGGAAACATCCTTTACATTGTGGTCTTTACCACACAATGCCTTCACCACGCATCCTTTACCATACAATGCATTTACCACGGTGGCCTTTACCACACATATGCCTTTACCACAAAATGATAAGTATATATAAGATCAGCCCAATAAAAACGAAATATATATACATATATCTCTATATATTTTTTTACTGAAAAACACAAAGGTCAAAGTAACATTATGGTTAGGTGGATTTGTCAGTGACAACATTAACTTTGTCACAGAAATTCACCATGCATGGATTTCAACCTCTCATATGACATCACTCATGTCATGTTCCATGACATCATTAATAACATCATTGACATTGGCGGCTGGCTTTTGTTTACAGCAGGGGGACACAGTAATAATAATTAAAAAGAAAAGAAAAAAAGGCACTTACCTTTCGACGTCTTCCTTGTGACGTCTTCCTGCTCCTGGAAGCTTCAACCCATGTGACCAGGAAAAGCCACTAACCAATCCTGACACTGCTTTCCTGCTGATAAACAGCAGGAAAGCAGAGTCAGGATAGGTGGGAGCGGGCTCTCTCAGAGGTCACCAGAGCGCTGGAGGCCTGTGCCTTCTCCTACCCAGCTGTCTTAAGGCAGCTGGGTTAGAAATGTCTGAAGTGCCCATGTCTGAATGTCTGTTGCAAGACGTCCGGACAAAAGGGACATACACACTTTAAACATAGTTCACAGTTCCCTGCTGCTACTCAGCAGCAATTGCTCCATCCTTCCCTAACACTCAATTCAGGATGGGGCGCTGAAAAATAAAATGGTAATAAACAAAGTTCAAATGGAGGGTCCGCCCCTGATCACTGATCACTGATGGCATCACTCTAGACATCAATCAATGACTGTGCTAGATTGTTTACCAGTTTACAAAGTGCCAGGTAACTACCGTAATACGTTTCTACCTAATTTTGTACAGGCTGGGTCCAGTTAATTGGTGTAAGTGTTTACAAAATGCATGTGCTTCTGATGCTCCATTGCTGTATAGAGGTATTGAGCACGTTATAAGTGTTTGCATTCAAGAGTAACACTGTGTGCAGCTGACATTTGAAATGTGTTCATTGTGCTCCACACAACATTTTGATCCTGCAGAAAAAGTTTCCAACAGGAGAACTATTCTAAGTAAAAGATATAACATTTTGTAAGAAGCCTTGAGTTACTAGAGGGAATCATGTCAGCATGATCATTTATACTTAACATAAAATAGTGTGTGCACCAGGTACTCACCTATGTAAGTGTACTTGTTTTGCTTCAGAAGATGGACTATCTGTAAAGTTTTCTCCACAGTACAAAGGGTACAGGTAGTATGATCTTTAGCACCTTCAGATCTTGTTATTTTTCACAAATAGTGTCTTTTTGACAACTGTTGCATAGAATGTACACTGTTCTTAATAGATTCTTTTGAATAGTCTGTGGTGTATTTTTCATAAGAATTTCACAGTTCGCACACTGTGGTACTGAATGAACTCTTTCCATAGAGAAAACACAGTTTACAGCACTCAGTTCTCTAATTATATGATCTTCATTTCTTAATGTAGGCTTGGTGTGCATCAGGGGTGTGTTCCTCTAATGAGTTATTTTATACTTACTGTCAGACCTCTAATTCCATTGCCATTTATACAGTAATATGTGGAAGAACGAAGCTTGAATGATGACATCAGCAATGTCATCAATGATGTCATTTGAGATGTCGTTAGTGATGTCATAAATGATGTCATAGAACATCATGGGTGATGTCATATGCGAGGTCATACGTAGTGCATGGCTGAAGCACAAGTAATAGTTAGCGCTGATAACTGTAACTGGTGAATTTCTGTGTTTTTTTAGCTCAACACATTAATGTTGTCACTGACAAATGCACCTGACTATAACGTTACTTTAACCTTTGTTTTTCACTGAATTTCTACGTTAAAAAAAGATACTTTTATCACACCCCTGGGGACACCATCTTCTGGGGCTCAGCATTGTATGGGGAGTGGGGCATGGGGATCTCTGCCTGGGCCGATTTCGGCCCTTTGACCTCATCCCCAGTACCTACCACCATATTGAAGGGGAAGTGGGGCACACAACCAACTGCCATAGCCTATTTAGGCCCCAGAGACCCCATCCTCCAAAGCCTGGCAATATATTCCTAGGGAGGGGACACACAAACCCCTTCCATGGGCCATTCCGGCCCCAGAGACCCCATACTTCGGGACCCGGAACCATTAAGGTTGAATTGCTCTGGTGCCCACCCAGGGCACCCACCAACCTGTAGTTAGGGGCTGTGGGGGGAGCCCCTGCAGCCCCCAACAGCTAGCTGCATTCCGCCATTGCCCCCGCCCGTATAGAGCAGGTAATAATGCTGCTCCTTGCAGGTGGGAGCAATATTTAGATCTGTTTCCCTGTCCGTATTGCTACGGCCAGGGAAACAGACCTAAAATTGGCTCCCAGATGGCAGGAGCATTTTTTTAACTCCTGCCAGCTATGAGCAGACTTGAGCCCTCATTACAACAACTGGCAGTCAGTGTTAAAGTGGCGGTAATACCGCCAACAGGCCGGCGGTAAAACAATTGGGATTTGGAGCATGGCGGTTACCGCCATCCAAAACCACCGCTTTCACATACCGACCGCCAGGGTGGTAACAGCCGCTGAGCTGGAGACTTTGGTCTCCAGCCTGGGGGCCATCACATTTCCACCCTCGGGATTACAACTCGGCCTACCGCCATGGTTTTCGTGCCAATCTTACTGCCACAAAAACCATGGCGGTAGGCACTATAGGTGCCAGGGAATCCCTTCTCTGGCACTGATAGGGGTCTCCCATGCCCCCCTCCCATTCCCCCGAGTCCTCCCCCACCCTCCCTTCCCTCTCCTGCCCCTGCACATATACACACCCACACGCGCACTCATATACACACATGCACACACGCATACCCACCTCCACACACGCATGCAGACATACATACCAACACACCACAACACACACCAACATACCTTTGCACACACATGCATCCACAACACACAACACTCACACTCATTAATGCATGCATCCAACGCAACTCACACCCGCATGCACGCATCCCAAAACATACACCCCCCCCCCCACATACACACAACACCCCCCACTGCCTCTCTGGTCGGAGAACCCGACTTACCTGCTTGAAGGGGGTCCTTCGGCTGGAGACAGTCCGCGGCGCTGCTGGCAGCAGCAGCCTCCGCCAGCAGAACACTGCCAGGCTGTTTCATTGCTCATGATATGCTCGGTGGTGTTTTGCTGGTGTGGCGGTGCTGCTGTCAGCAGTGCTGCCTTACCGCCGTCCGCCACCATGACCGTCGGCGGTGTTCCGACAGATTTCTGGCGGTATACCGCTGGCAGTCATAATACGCGTTGCCAGCTGGTCTCCACGGCGGCGGTATGTTGGCGGCCGTCGCCGTGGCGGTAGGCGGTCATTACCGCCAATATTGCAATGAGGGCCATGGTGTTTGCTCCCGCATGGTGGAACATTTGAGATTGCTCCTGCCAAGTGAGAGCTAACACAGGTTTCCCCGCCTGCACTAATGCAAGCAGGGAAACTGCTATGTCACGGAAGAGGGCACCCAGGACATAGCTGCTGAGCCGGCCCTGGGGTGGGCTTCCAGGGTCATTAATGTCTCAGGCACGGAGGCACATGGCCTCCCTCCCTTAAAGCAATTGTTCTGGGTGGGCCTCCTGGGGTCTTTTCAGGCTCAGGGAGGGGGGCTCCGCAGCTCCCTCCCTTTAAAAATCAATGTTGGCCCCAGGTGTGGGCTCCTTGGAGCCCTTAGAGAGGCACAGGGAGGGGGTCCTTGCATCCCCTCTCTCCAGACAAAAAGCCTGATAATTACTTTGGTGGTCCCACCACAGGATCACCAAAGCTGCATGGAGGATGCTAACACCATGGCAGTGACGCCCGAGCGTATTACAGTGTTCCCGCCGGACTGATGGAACGTTGTATTATCTGTTTTTGCCAGGCTGACCAGCGGGAACAGTGCTACACTATTGGTCTTGACTCCCTTAAAGGAACCAAGGTCAATATCGTGGCACTCCAGCACCCTCGGAATGCGCAGTGTAAAGCAGACAGATGGTGCTGGGCAGGGTGGCCCTTGCACTGCCCATGCCATGGAAAGGCTAGCTGAAAGTGGGGTTGTAATCAGCCAGGCAGAGCTGAGTTCAGCGCAGCTGTGGCTGGTTACAACTCTGACCGCCATCGATGCATCAGGATCCATGTTTATGGTGGGGACAGCAGTTCCCTTAAACGTCTGCCTGCCAGGGTTGTAATGTGGCGGTCAGACTGCCACAGTTGCGGTGGTCCTGAGACTGCCAGCCTAGTAATGAGGCCCAAATTCGGGGCTCTTCAGGGCCTCCAGGGGTTTTGGGTGGTGAGCTATGCTCCCACCTTCTCTTTATAAACACATCCCCTGTGGCTTATAATAAATCAAAGTGGCCCAGCTGCCATCTTCTTAAATCCTGTTGGAGTCTTGCGGGATTGCAGCATTTTGTACATGTTTTTCTTTTTTTGGCCCCAGTGGGGGTTTCTCTGTGTCCCCCCATGGGCCTTAGGGATTCAAGTTATCCTTTCTCTGTCCCCATATTTCTTTTTTTACAAACTCAGGAAGGAGAACAAGTCCCTGAGTCCTCTAATGGGACCACCAATGTTTTTCTCATGTTACTGCAGCAAATAGGAGCGCTTACTCTTGGGGGAGTCTGCCTCCTATGACAGCAAGATGGCCCAAGGGAAATAAAGCTCCCTGGGCCAGTCAGAATGCTCTATTTTTAATTGGTGCACCCACAAGATTCTTGGAAACTCTTACGAGCCCAGCTGCCAAAATATGCAATTATTTTGTACCCTTAATTTCTCAAAAACTATTCAACAGATTTACACCAGAAAGCGCAATCTGCGGACCAAGTTCTAGCTTCCTGCCGTATTTGGTATAATTCCGTACAGCAGTTTCTGTAGAGCCCTTCTTAAATAAGTCTATGGAAAATGTATAGGATTTTGTGTTTTGGGGTCCCACTTTTTTCTTGGGCCCCACTTAATGGATCACCTCAAATCTTGCATGCACAAACTAGTCAAAAAGTAGCACATTTTTAATAAAGTTTGTGGAGTTTTTTCAAACGGTACCAAAGTTATTAGCAACAGAAAAAATTATTTTCCTATGGAAAAGCAGGCCTAACTATAACAAATTAGGTAACATACATGTATATGTGTGTCTGTGTATATATATATATATATATATATATATATATATATATATATATATATACGGGTATTGAGTAGTAATGTTTTTTATGTTTTAGGGGTGGGTAAAGGTATTTAGGTGGTAGGGTATTTTTAGGGTTTAGGATAGGTAAGGGTATTTGGTTGGTAAGGGCATTTGTAGAGTTTAGGGTGCGTAAGGGCATTTTGGTGGTAGAGGTGCTTTAAGGGTTTAGGGTGGGTAAGAGTATTGGATGATGGTAAGGGTATTTTTGTATTTTCAGGGTTTAGAGTTTAGGAGTCAATAAGTGTGTGCATGTATATATACATATATATCTATATATATCTATATATATATATATATATATATATATATATATATATATATATATATATATATAATATATATAGATAGATATATATATATATAATTATGTTCACTGAAAAACACAAATGTTACAGGGACGTTATAGTTAGGTTCTGAATTTACTCGTACAAACCCATAGAAATTCAGCAGTTATAGTTAGAGTTCTTTCAAGTAACTATAACTTGCGCCCTTCAGTGAATTTCAGTGTTTTTTTAATGTAAAGTAATTTTAATTACTAAACGTTATTCCAACCCCCGCCCGTGGGTTGGTTGCAAGGCCTGGAATGCAGCCAGGCTTTGCAGCCAAGCCCTTATAAACACCTAACTCCGCGCCATGCACCCCATTTTTCTTGGCCACCGCTTGACAGATCACCGTGAAACTTTCTATGCGCAACAAGAAACACAGCAACACTTTTTTTGCAACACTGCATGAAGATTCGTCAAACAGTGCAAAAGATATAGGCAAGTCAAAAACGCCTTTTCCATGGAAACATGGTCCTAACTATAACTACCTAGTGGCAACTGCCACTAGGTAATTATATATATATATATATTATGCGTATAGTTATTATTTATTTGTAAAGGCGTGCCTGGTAAAGGCATATGCGTGGTGAAGAAATGTGTGGTAAAGGAAATGCAAAGTAAAGGCACTGCATGGTAAAGAACGAGTGGTAAAGGCATGTGTAGTAAAGGCATTCGTTATAATGTAATACATCCTTCCTTAAGCATGGAATACTTTTTTAATGTGTTCTGGGAATGTAAGTGTTGATGTTTTTATTTTTGCCATATGTTCATGTATTATTTCTATTTTTGCTGTTTGTGCACTTGTTTCCTTGGATTAGTTGGCATGCATTCTTGGGAAGGTGATATAGCATATGTATTGGGCTTAGAGTGGTCCCAATGGTGGCACTGTCTGAAGTTTAAGGATTTATTTTCCCCTTAACAGATTGTAAGTCTTGTTCTCCTTTGGAAATTTGACCTAAGTATTTTGTGTTATGTTTTATATACCTTTTAGTATATGTGTTATTTTTTGATAATTTCCTAAATTGATTATAGAGATGCTAATTTATGTTTGTTATGCATTTGTCATGTAT
The DNA here is from genome assembly GCF_031143425.1 of Pleurodeles waltl. NCBI lineage: Eukaryota > Metazoa > Chordata > Amphibia > Caudata > Salamandridae > Pleurodeles > Pleurodeles waltl. The sequence continues at coordinate 660,191,239 of NC_090440.1, forward strand.
TAGTATTGTATTTAATATTAGTGTATGATTAAAAGTAATTTTTTCGAAGGGCAAGCACTGGACTAGTCATTGATTTATTTTGTCTGTTGATTGATTGGTGAGAAGTGTGCTTGTCGTTCCCACACTACTTCCATGAGAAGCCTATGACTGCTTGTAACCATTTCACTGAGAGTAAATTGTGGCAAGGGTTGTACTTGGCCCAGTTTGCAGAGCTGTATTAGGATGAACCTCATGACTCCAGAAGCAAATTATCTCACCCTTAATATAGGGGCTCGGTAACCTTGTGGCGATCCTAATGGGTTCTTAAGATATATGTTTTTAAGTTGCCTTTTTAGGGTCGAGCGCGCAAAGTGCTCTGTCCCTGTTGTTATCTCTCTACAGGTTTGTAACCATGCCCATCAGTTTGGTTGGTTCATGGGCTTGCCTTTTAAAATGTGCTTGGCTTGATTAGTGAAAGGCATGCATACGTCATGCCTGTTCCGGTGTCTAGCCCTCCTCGAGCGCACCGGCCAACTACTGACAGCATACAAGACTCTGGGGGTCATTACAACATTGACGGTAAAAGTCGCTTACCGCCGTGCAGAAGACAGCCAACACACCGCTGCAGCCGCAGATTTCCGCCACAGCTATTATGACCCACATTTCGGAATCCGCCAAAATTCAGACACCCACACAAGTCCGCCACACCAAAGGTCAGTGATAAACTGGCGAAAACAAAACCTCCACCATCACGCCAACAGAAATACGCCCACACTATCATGACACATGAATCCACGCGGCGGTCTTTCAACCGCGGTATTCCATTGGCGGTACACACCGCCACGCTCAAAATACACACACACATGCAAAACACTACCACATTGGACAATTCGAAATACACACACCTGATACACATACACACACCACTCCCACACACCCATTACAATATAAAACACACACCCACATCACCCACAAACCCCCACGACAAAAAATTCCGAAAGAAGGCCAGAGAGAGACAGCACCAGCAAGAACACCAGCATCCACAGGCACACAACACCATCACCCACACAACTTCCACGCACCTCACACAACACACCACTACATATCAGCACACTTATCACCACACACTCCACCCCACACATCACCTACACCACCCCATGGCACGGCAAACACACCCCAGGTTCTCGGAGGAGGAGCTTAGGGTCATGGTGGAGGAAATCGTCCGGGTAGAGCCACAGCTATTCGGATCACAGGTGCAGCACACCTCCATTGCAAGGAAGAGGGAGCTATGGTGAAGAATAGTGGAAAGGGTCAATGCAGTGGGACAGCACCCAAGAAATCGGGAGGACATCAGGAAGAGGTGGAACGACCTACGGGGGAAGGTGCGTTCTGTGGTCTCAAGACACCACCTGGCGGTTCAGCGGACCCCCACTTCCTCCCCCACAACTAACAACATGGGAGGAGCAGGTCTTGGCGATTCTGCTTCCTGAGGGCCTCGCAGGAGTAGGTGGAGGAATGGACTCTGGTAAGACAAATCTTAATTATTACATCCCCCACCCTACCTGCATGCTATCACATACCCCCACCCAGACCCCCAGCACCCCAACTCCTCACATATGTCCCAACATCATAAAGCACCCATCCCAACACCAAGCCCTGCATGCAACAACAAAGCATGGACACCCATCACTAAAGCATGGCCACTGCACATACCCATACAACCCCCTAAACCATCATCACACAAGGTCCCACACAGGTATGCAAGCACTGTGGTACACGGTCACCCACCCATTGCACACCATGACACACACAGATGTAATAACCATCCTTTTATACCCCTGCATGACCCCTACCCAACGTCACCGGACAGGAGGGTCCACACATGTCCACACCACCAACAGAAGAGGCCCACAGTGATGACAGCAGCTCTGTCCAACTGGATCTAGATGACCAGCCCGGCCCATCGGGGACCTCGGGACAGTCGGTTCCCCTCACCCAGTCACAGGCCACCACAGACCTTCCCCCCTCTGGAAACCCCAGCACAGCACCCACTCAGCGGGCCCATACCTCCATCCCCAGGACACGTCAATCAGCAGTGTGTCCACCACTACAGGGAACCCATGATAACCCGCCACCCCAACAACAACAGGGACCTGGGGGCAATGCTAGTCGGCACACGGTCCAGGGGACGGAGGCCCAGGAACACAGGGGAACTGGGAGGGCTGCTGTGCGACAGGGGGCGGACAGGCCAAGGGAACCCACTCTCCACGAGGACCTCTCCTCCATCATGGGAGCCTACCACCACTCCCAGAAGAAGATGGCAACGGTACTGGCCAAGTTTCAGGAGACCCAGCGCCTGCAGGAGGAACAGTATATGGGTTTCAGGGAGGAACTCAGAACCATCAGCTCCACCCTGGGCACCATCGTAGGGGTGCTGAAGGAAGTACTCAACACCAGGAGGGACACTGTGGCACTACAAGGGGCCCCTGACACTAGCATGGACGATGAACTGACCACCACCTCTGCCGGTGCTAGTGGACAGGACGCCCCAGACGGTCTCTGAGATCCAGGACAAAGACAGAGCACGATGCCAAGACCCCCGCCAAGAAATGAGACCACCCTGATTGTCATCCTACTGTCCCACTTTGTCACCCTGTCCATCCTTAAACTGCCCCAGCTCCACTTCCTATGCCCATTTGGGCAATGCACCTGTGAGACTAATAGACTGGACTCTGCCATGGACATTCCTCCGCCATCACCCCTCACCATTTCACTACCCCCTCCAATATTGAGCACTTAAATAAACACACTGAAAGCACAAAACAATCTGGAGTCTGTCTGTGATTTCGAAATAGTGTATTAGCAATTGCAGTGACAAAATGCTTTTTCAATTGTAATGTCAACATACCTATGTCACACAGCTCTAGTCCATGAGGAATCTAAGCAGATGTCACACAGTGGGACCCACATCTGTGAAATCGTAAGGGAAAGTGACAACTCAGTGACAGTAGAGGGGTAGTAGTGTTAAAGTACATGTAGTAGGCAGGTCTGTACTATTACCTGTGTCTCACTGGAAATATTGCTGGATCACTGAGTCCTTGTTGTTCATGTCTTCTTCCTCTGCTTCCTCGTCTTCACTGTCCACAGGCTCCACAGCTGCAACAACACCACCATCCTCCTGCAGAAAAAGCACCTGTTGTCTCAATGCCAAGTTATGAAGCATACAGCAGGCCACTATGATCTGGCACACCTTCTTTGGTGAGTAGAATAGGGATCCACCTGTCATATGGAGGCACCGGAACCTGGCCTTCAGGAGGCCGAAGGTCCGCTCGATCACCCTCCTAGTTCGCCCATGGGCCTCATTGTAGCGTTCCTCTGCCTTTGTCCTGGGATTCCTCACTGGGCTCAGTAGCCATGACAGGTTGGGGTAACCAGAGTCACCTGCAAATGGTGAGGGACAACTGATAGACACGCACTAACCTGGAGGGATATCCCCAGACCCAGACAACCATTCCCACTGACTTGCCTCCAGGTGCTCACCTAATAGCCACACACGGTGCTTCTGGAGTTGACCCATTACATAAGGGATGCTGCTATTCCGCAGGATGCAGGCGTCATGCACTGAGCCAGGGAACTTGACATTCATATGGGAGATGTACTGGTCTGCCAAACATACCATCTGTACATTCATAGAATGATAACTCTTCCAGTTTCTGTACACCTGTTCACTCCTGTGCGGGGGACCAAAGCCACATGGGTCCCATCAATGGCACCTATGATGTTGGGGATATGTCCCAGGGCATAGAAATCACATTTCACTGTAGGCAAATCCTCCACCTGAGGGAAAACGATGCAGCTCCGCATGTGTTTCAGAAGGGCAGACAACACTCTGGACAATCCGTTGGAAAACATAGGCTGGGACATCCCTGATGCTATGGCCACTGTTGTTTGAAAAGACCCACTTGCAAAGAAATGGAGCACTTACAGCACCTGCACTTGAGGGGGGATTCCTATGGGATGGCGGATTGCTGACATCAGGTCTGGCTCTAACTGGGTACACAGTTCCTGGATTGTGGCACGGTCAAGCCTGTATGTGATAATCACATGTCGCTCCTCCATTGTCGACAGGTCCGCCAACGGTCGGTACACCGGAGGATGCCGCCATCTCCTCACATGTCCCAGCGGACGGTGCCTATGAAGGACAACAGCGAGCACAGAGTCAAACAACTCAGAGGTACGTACCCACAGTTTACACAGAACACCAATCATACACAAAAGGTGGCCTGTATGTGTGTTGAGTCTAGGCCTAGGTATGTGTGATGCAGTTGGAAATGAAGCCATGTGGGCCCCTAAAAGGGCGGCTGTCTGACCTCTAAAGTGGGACAATGGGATGTGAGGTAACTGCACTGGCGTTGTACACCGTCGCGGTAGGCGGTTGAAGACTGCAGCGCAATGCTGCATTGGTTAAAAATGGACCCTATGGGTCCCAGGAGCCAATGACGATGTACGCCGGCGGTGACGGTACGCACCGCCGCGGACGTGACCGCCATTTTCTATCTGTTCAATCACTCGATACCTGATCTTCGACAGGAGAGGACCTACACTGCAAGTGCTGCTGTGACCTCGGTCTGGAAGAGACAATGGCTCGAGTGTCTGGGGAAAGGGCCCCTGCCTTCACATCGGAGGAGTTGGAGAAACTCATGGATGGGGTCCTCCCCCAGTACACGCTACTTTACGGTCCTCCAGACAAACAGGTAAGTACACAGGGAGCATGTTGTATGGGCTATGCCTGTGTGGAGAGGGCTGGATGTAAGAAGGAATGGGGGAGAGTGCTGCGTGCATGAAAGACGGTGAATGCATGCGTCACATGGCAAGGGTAGGGATGGGGACCAATCACTTTGACGGTGCAGTTGGTAATAACTTCTCTTTTTCCCCTGTACATTTCATGCAGGTCAGGGCCCACCAGAAAAAAGATATTTGGCGTGCCATCGCCAAGGACGTCCGGACCCTGGGGGTCTACCACAGACGGAGCACCCACTGCCGGAAAAGATGGGGGGACATTTGCCGCTGGAGCAAGAAGACAGCGGAGGCTCAGCTGGGGATGGCCTTCCAACGTGGGAGGGGTGCCCATCGCACTATGACCCCCCTGATGTTCAGGATCCATGCGGTGGCCTACCCGGAGTTGGATGGGCTCTTGAGGGCATCACAGCAGCCACAAGGGGGTGAGTACACTCGCATTCTGCGGACTTTGCACGCAGTGGAGGGGTCTGGGTGGGGGAGGTGGGCTGTGGGTTTCCCTAGGCCAGGACGAGTTCCGTAGGCAAGGCCCCTTCGTAAGGCAGGCCATGTGGCACCCCACCGTACCTCTGTAGAGTGCCAAGTACACCTAGTCATGCCCCTGTGTCATCTATGTGTGCAGATGTCGTCCATTGCCTTGTAGGCCATTTCCCAGGAATTGAACAGTGGAGCCCAAGAGCGCGGCGTAGTGCAGGGGGCTTCTGTGTCTGTCGTGTCCGCCAACGGTAGCGGTAATGCATGCACTCAACATGTCTTTCTTCTGTCTCCCCCCCCCCCTTTTTGTGGTCCCCTGTTCTTGTGTGCATTAGCATCATCAGGCGGAGGAGCAGTGGCACCGGAGCACAAGGGAGCTGCATCCCACATGGCCCTGGAGGGCGACACTACGGAGTCTGAATTCACCAGTGGGACGGAGGGCAAGGGGAGCTCCATGGCGGGGACAGGAGCTGACACCAGCGACACGGACTCGTCCTCTGAGGGGAGCTCCCTTGTGGTGGCGGCAACATCTGTGCCCCCCGCATCTACAGGTACAGCCGCCACCCCCCCCACCAGCACCGCCCTCCCAGCAGCCCCTCAGCCTTCGCCCCGTGCCTGCTCACCGAGGAGGGTGGGCATCACCTTCGCCCCAGGCACCTCAGGCCCTGCCCCAGTCACCCCTGCTGCCCTCAGTGAGGAGGCCATTGACCTCCTCAGGTCCCTCACTGTTGGGCAGTCTACCATTTTGAATGCCATCCAGGGTGTAGAGAGGCAGTTGCAACAAACCAATGCATTCCTGGAGGGCATTCATTCTGGTCAGACGGCCCTTCAGCGAGCTTTTCAGACTTTGGCCTCAGCACTGATGGCAGCCATTGACCCCGTCTCTAGCCTCCCCCATCCAACTTCCTCCACCCTGACCCAATCCCCTGTACCTCAGCCTATCCCAAGCACACCTACAGACCAACATGCACACACGTCAACACCCAAGGGAAGCTCAGGCAAACATAAGCACCACACATCCCACAGGCATTCACGCAAGCATCACAAACATGCAGACACACCAACATCCACTGCCTCCACTGTGTCCCCCTCTTCCTCGTCTCCCTCCTCCCTCCCAGTCTTGTCTAAACTCACACCTGCATGTACTACCTCTACAGCCACTACGTCCCTCTCCAGCACACCCACCACCACACCCCGCTCACGAACAGTCACTACCCCCACTACCATTCACACGTCCCCTGTGTCCTCTCCCAGTGTGTCTGTGACGCCCCCTCCCAAGATACACAAACGCAGGCAAACACCCACCCAACAGCCATCCACCTCACGACCGCCTCCAGGGCATGCACCTTCACCCAAAGTCACCAAACGTACACCTCCTACAACCACCACCTCTTCCTCCACTCCCAAACCCCCTCCAGCTACCCGTCCCAGTGTGTCCCAAAAACTTTTCCTGTCCAACCTTGACCTCTTTCCCACACCTCCCCCACCCCATCCATATCATAGGTTCCGAATTAGCACCTCAGCCACAACATCTCCGGGACCGGTGGTACCTGTAGTCACCGGAATCTGGAGTGCACCGGCCACCAGGGCAGCCAGTGCAGCACGGAGCCACAGCACCGACAGTCCCCCACCTGTGAAGCATCAGAAGTTGGCCAGTGCCCGGCGGGAGAGGAGGGAAGACTCCAGCCACCAAAGCCACTCCCAGGGGTACAGGTGGGAGTGTGGAGTCAGCTGTGACACCTTCCAAGGTGGGGAAGGGCCACAAGAAACCCAGCAAGTCTGGGAGGAGCAGCACGGCGGAGAAGACCGCCATCATCCCGATGCCCAGGAGGCCACCGCCAGCACCAGCCCAGCTGCCCAGGAGGCCACCGCCAGCACCAGCCCAGCTGCCCAGGAGGCCACCGCCAGCACCAGCCCAGCTGCCCAGGAGGCCACCGCCAGCACCAGCCCACCTGGCCAGGAGGCCACCGCCAGCACTAGCCCCGCTGGGCCATGAAGGACTGACAGCAAAAGCCCCGCTGGGCCATGAGGGACCGCCAGCAAAAGGCCCGCTGGGCCATGAAGGACAGCTGAGACCCTGCAATGGAGACCGCCATCTCAAGCACCGCTGAACAGGGCACCGCCATCTCAAACACCGCTGAACAGGGCACTGCCATCTCAAGCACCGCTGCACAGGGCACCGCCATCTCAAGCACCGCTGAACAGGGCACCGCCATCTCAAGCACCGCTGGCCCATGAGCGGCAAGGGCACTGACGCAACTGAGTCCGTCACGGGGTGAATGAAGCACTCTGGGCACCATGCCCCCTCCAGAACCAGTGGAGAAAGGCATCCACTCCCTCTGTCCTTAGCAGGATGAAGCACTCTGGCCACAAAGCCCCCTCCAAAACCAGTGGCGAATGGCATCCACTCCCTCTGTCCTTAGCAGGATGAAGCACTCTGGGCACAAAGCCCCCTCCAGAACCAGTGGGGACTGTTATCCACTTGAGAGACTGTGGCTTTGCACTCCCCAGGATTGAACAGTGGGCAGCCCACCCACTGTAGAGACTTGAGAGACTGTGGCTTTGCACTCCCCAGGATTGAACAGTGGGTAGCCCACCCACTGTAGAGACTTGAGAGACTGTGGCTTTGCACTCCCCAGGATTGAACAGTGGGCAGCCCACCCACTGTAGAGACTTGAGAGACTGTGGCTTTGCACTCCTCAGGATTGAACAGTGGGCAAACCACCCACTGTAGAGACTTGAGAGACTGTGGCTTTGCACTCCGGAGGATTGAACAGTGGCCAAACCACCCACTGTAGAGACTTGAGAGACTGTGGCTTTCCACTCCCCATGATTGAACAGTGGGCATGTGGCCCCCTCGTGGATTTTAGCGTCGTGCCCCCCCTTTCCCTCCCCCTGAGGTGCCTGTTTAGTTGCTCTCTGATGCCCCTGCAGTGTTCTCTCCGTCATGGTCGGGGATCTTGTGTGGGCCTCGCCCAGACCGTGTGGTCCCAGTGTTCCACGGACTTTCTTAGAGCACTACCTGGACTACTATGCTTGATATATATTATGTACATGGTGTATATATATATTTCTGCCTAATTGCTTTTAATATATTCCAATGGTTACACTCATTTTCTATTGTCTTTGCATTCTTCCGGGAGGTTTGGGGGGCGTAACTGTGATGTATTGATATGCATTAGTGTGTGTGTTGTAGTGGGTGAGGGTGGGGGTGGGGGTGTTGCGTGTGTGTCACTGTTTTTTCCTCCCCCCTCCCCTGTCTCGTAGGTGCAGTACTCAACGTGGTTTTCGCCTCCACCGTTCGTGCTCCTGGTAGAGGAGCAGGAAGACTATTGCAGGGAGAATTTGGAGTTCCGGGTCCATGGCGTCCTTGTTCCTCGTGGAGTGTCTAGAGATGAGCGTTTTTCCTTCGGGATTCCTGTTTCCGCCGTGCTTTTATCCGCGGTGAATCTGCCCCGGAAAAGGTGGCGGATTGGCCTGTCATAATAGTGTGGACGGTACCTTGTCTCCCGCCTGTCTGTTGGCGGTGACCGCCGCGCTGGTTGTTTGTACCGCCGTGGCGGTCGGAGTGTTAAAGTGGCTGATCTTTGTTGGCGGTTTCCGCCACGGTCGTAATTGCTAATTTTTTACCGCAGGCCTGTTTTGCAGGTAACATGGATAATTTCACTGTTGCCGGTAACATGGATAATTGCACTTTTGCCAATAAGTTTCACTGCAAGCAAAACTTCTGTTTCGTTTTGTGTGTTTGCTTTGTGCTCAGGGAGGCCATAGGCTCACTTATGTCAAACTGTTTATCTTTTCATTTTCAGTTTATGTGGCAAGAAAAGTCCAGTTAGGAGTTTACAACGCTAATAGCTCTAACTTGAGCAAACGCGAGACCTATTGCATTGCAAAATTCTTGTTATTTTAGCTTGAGAAATATATATATTTTTGGTTAGAATAGTAGTATTATAAAATGATTTTGATTTTTGTTTAATGTTGATTTCTGCGATTTAGATATTTTCTTTAATTCTGTTGTTATTTTGGAAAATAATATTTCGATACGTTTTGTCAATGTTACAAAGGGTGTGTTAAAATTCTGTAGTTTTGGAATCAATATTTACACAATGATATTTCGAAATGTATATTTTGTTAATAACATACAATCATAGCACTGACATTGGCTGGTTCCTGTTCTGAAGATTACATTCTAATACATACACGGATGAACCTTTTAGGGAGCTGTCAACAACCTTTGGGATGATCAGCAAAAACTCTTTTAAAACTTATGTTTTCTTGGGGCAAGTTTTCCTTCAACTTTAGTGCCTATAGTTGTGCAAAAGCAAATTCCTCTTTCCATTTAAATCTTGTAGGGGAAGGAACAACAGCAGTCTGTTTATTTTAGCATGTTATCACTTTTGATCCTTCCTTTAGGAGTCACAGAGTGAGTGCTATTACTGCTGTGTAATTGGCAATCAATTTCAGGAGATGCTTAGGTGACTCAGATAGTGAAAGGTTTACGTTTGCTCAGATGATGACAAAAACCCAGGTCAGTCTCTACTATCTGCTTCCTAAAAGATGTATATCAGTTGATAACTCTTGAAGGAGGGTCGCTCTTACAGAAAAGAGTGATTCACTGGCTCTTCATTCACTCCAAGTATTTTGTGAGCAATTTATTCTTAGTTGAAAAAGAAAAGAATCTTCACTCGCCATCTGATGATCAACCTGCTCCAAATCAATGATCATGATTTACCAGCACTTCAAGATGGATGGTATTCAACTGCTACAAAGATCTTGCCATGAAATGACTAGTTTTCAAGACTAGATCTGAAGGATGCTGACCCGATGGTCCCTTTATTTTGCCCCACTACTAAATGTACCTAGTTCATGTCATTGGGGGTGCTTGTAATTTTGCAAGTCTGACACTCATCTCCGCCAATTTGTGTTTCAGGCAGCTGCTCAAGATTGTTAATGCAAATCTGAGGGCCAGATGATTAATTATCTAAACAATGTCAACTAAAGGCCACAAGATCCCTACAGGATCCTGCATTAATAGGAGAAAGTGGAAGAGAGCCCTTTGAACCTGTTGCTAAATAAATACAAAGTGAGTGCAGCACAAGGTTTACAGGGGAGATGGGCGACTCTATCAAAAATACGTTTTTTTAATGTCCTGGACAAGGCGATAATCTCTCTGTGGTTGCAAGCCAGGGCAATGACATCTACAGTGCTGAACTCTCAAATTTGACATTAATGAAGAAAGGTGTCTCCCATGAGGGAGTTCCACTGTCCGAGATACACAGATTTCGGATGGCAACAAAACACTTGTGGTAATATTTACAAGAAATGACGCATCACTGCGATGCGTCAAAGTAATTTGTGCTTTGGTACGTCAGAATCCTATGAAATGGATGCATCGTATTTACAAAACGGCGCACCATGGCGCAAGGACCCTGGCTGTGTCAAAAAAACTGATGACCCCGTGTGTGCTGTTGTTGCTAAATCTGATGCTACTAATGCAAAAGTGATGCAAGGCTGACTTGCGGCACGTAAAGTAACGCATATCGACCCTGTATCCCTTTTGAGTGTAGAATGTGTTAGAAAAATATAAAAATTACGCTTCGCAGAAAACAAATGCCACACTTCACAGAAGGTAGCCATGGAGCAGGCATGAGCAGCAGAGACAACAACCCCAGCATTAGCCAGGATGTCCAGCCAGACCCACAGGGGAAGATGAAGAGGAAGTGTAACTTCAGTGAAGAGGAGAATGACATCTTCACCACTGAGGTGACAGAGCATCAACATCAGCTCTTAGTCACCTCAAAATTGTCACAAGGGAGGAAAGAAGCCATTGGCAGTCCATTGTGGAGGAAGTCAACAGTATGGGACAAGCAAAGAGGACTGTTACCGACTGCAAGAAGCGCTGGCACAATTATAAGCGCTGGACAAAGGAGAAACTGGCTAAGAACTTGAAGGCACCATACAGACCGCAGGAGGGAACCCTGCTTTGATATCCCAGATGACTTGATGGCTGGAGCCCCCAGACAAGACAGTGCAGCACATGAGGAACCACCACAGAAACAGGGTAAGTATCAACAAGGGTCAAGAGGGGCAAATAGTGTCATGTTGTGCAGTTCAGCTAGCTATGTGCCAGTGCTCCACTGTGTTGTCTGCAGGGCATAGGACAGGAATTTGAATCATGTCCCATCAAATGTCACTGAAATGTCTCTCACACTGCCCAGTTATATGTTGCACAGATCAGTTAGGCTATGTCACATGTATCCATTGCATGTGTGAAGTACAGCACCAGTCCAGCCAAACCTGGGAATACTGGCACAAGTATTGCAATGGACAACATGAGTCACCAGAACTACAAGTCACACAATACAATGTAAAAAACATGGTGGCTCAACCAAAAACTAAGTGGTGTAGGACAGCAATACAAGTCACCTTGCTGTACTGTCCAATTCTACAAGGAAAGGGGAGGAATGGCCTGTGCCATCAATATGACATGCATTCTTGTCATCTCCCCCTGTGCTGACGTACACTGGGCTATTGAGGGCCAGACACAAGCACCTTAGCATCCATGTTGCAAGGATGCCTGCATCACAGACAGGATTGTCTCTGTGCAGGAAGTCACGCCTTTCTGCACAAAAATAATCATGTCAGGATTTGTCCACTTCCTATGTGTAGGGCAGAATGCAACACATAGAAAATGGGAAATAAATGGGATAATAAAAGATACCACTCCTTGTTATGGCTACCCTGGGGAGGTGCAACATTTTTTTGTATTACCCAGGTCGCAAAATCTTGGAAATTAGCAACTAAAAACATGTGTGTTGCGTATGATAACTCACCACAACATACATGCTATGCCCCCCTGATGCAGAATAAGGCAACTTCTGCTGCCTTGCCTCACTCCACATCTTCAAGCCCAGGAAAAATAATGCAATATGGTCTCTTGTGGCATTGTTGAAATGGGTCTGAAGTTTGCACTGCTGGTGTGACAAAAAATGTGATGTAGTGGCAGTGGAAGCTGCATCAACATGCCCCATGGACAGGAACTACACCTCATGCATGAACTCCTGACCCCTATACAACCTGACAGTAATAATGAATGCCACCTTGCACCATGAGGCCACTGTGCCTTACATGGGCCCAGAAACATGAGTATGCACTGTTATGGAAATCAAAGGAATGTGCTTGTCGAAAGAGAATCAGATCACCGGAGACAGTGGTCAGGTGTAGGGATTTGGAAGTAAAAACACATAGGATGATAATACATGGCACACAGCTGCTCTGATGTGCATGGTGAGACCACACAGTTGTCAGCTGCCTTGGTAGGGACCACCCAAACTCATGCCATGGATTAAATCTGACTGTGTCTGGGTAAAAGTAGGTGATGTACATCAAAGGACCATGTGTGTTGAAACCAAAGATGATTTGTTGCCCTGGTGGGCCCATGGTTGTGCAGTGCTTTAGAAGTGATGGTTGAATAGATCGAACTGCCACAGTGTTTCAATGGGGAGACATTGCATAGCAAGTAGCTCAGAATTGATGTGTACTGCAATTTAACCTAAACAATACAAATGCACTGCTGTGTCTGACAGTGTCACACTTGTGGTGCAGCTGGGAAGGGTTGACAGAGAAGAGCCCATTGGGATACAACCTCCTACATGTTGTGGTGCTGAGTGAAGATTTTGCATCTGGCAGGAGAAAGTCTGAAGGGAAATTGAATCACCTTGCACCATATATCCCATTTGGAGGATGTGAAATAGGGATCTGTTATGGGACATGAAAAACTAGTCTGCCAACACAAAGAGCATGAGTCAGTGATGGTTGGAGACTGAGGTAGATGTTTTCAGTCATGTTGCAAAACTGTGAAGGTACATGTCACCATTTCCAGCACTACTACCATGTGGGGTACAGCTTGACCCATAGCCCATAATAACAGATGTGTCAGTACATTGAACATGGTAACACATATTGTTGGTGTAGTAGGCACATGAGAGTCAGTGTATGACCTGGGTCATATCACTGTGTGGCAGTAGGTACATGTACAAATGAGCGGCCCTGAGTCAAAGGATGTGTCACCCTATGCAGATACTCAATACTGGCTAGTATCAACCTTGGTGAGTGTTAGTGCCAGTAAACTACCTAGTGTGACATTGAACATTGCCTCAGATTTGGTACATAGTGCCCACTGTCTCCAATGATGGACCCAAAAGTATATTCAATCATTACAGATGAGGAGACTGAACAAGGAAATAGGTGGGAAGTACATGTCCTCACGCATTCCTGCAATCTATCAAGTGTTTTCTGTGTATAGGGTTGTGCAGGATACGTGTAACAAAATCAACCCTCGAACACATGAATTCACAGTGTGCATGGTAGACAGCACAACAAGACATAGGCCCTCATTACGAACACAGCAGTCCGTTCCACTCCGACAGAGGAGCGGTCCGGACTGCCAAATAATGATCTAAACAAAACACACGCATCCTGCGAACCATCCACCGCCAGGAGACCAGTCCCTCCGCCGACGGCAGAGTCCGCCCACAGGCTGTCGGAAAGACCCAACCCGCCCATCAAATAATGAACCACCATTCCGCCCCCAGTTCCGAGGCTGGAACGACCGCCACACAAAGCCAGGCAGAAATGAACCAAATATAAGGAACCACGTACCAGAGTCCCACAGAACGTGCTGCGGCAGCCATGGATAGAGAGCTGCAGATCATGCCAGCCCTGCTCCTTGTCATATACCTACACGACTGAGACCGCTGACGATGGGGGGTGGGCTGTTTGGCTCGGGTGGAGCTGGATGGCCTAGGCTCTGTCCGGGTGTTTTTCTTCTCTGGGGAAGGGGCACGGGAATGTGAAGGGCGGGCCGGGGTGGGCTGTGATGTGAAAGGAGTGGAAAGGGCAAGGAGGTGGTATGTTTGGGGACAAGACGGGGTGGGCCAGTGGGTTGGAAGAGGTCAGCACGGGAGAGGAAACGTTTTTTGGGAGCAATTGGGGTGGGCGTGGATGAGGGTGTGGGAGTGGAGGCAGAGGGAGTAGATGTATGGGGTGTAGGGGTGCGTGTAGTGGGTGCAGGTGACTGCTCAGTATGCTGTGGTGTGGTGGATGTCTGATGGGTGGGTGTTAGTGCGTTTGTGTGTCTTGGGAGGTGGGGGGCAGACAGTGGGAGAAGACAGACAGCTAGTGTGGATGTATGTTGTGTGGGTGTCTGCAAGTCTGGTGAGTTTGCTGCATGTGTCAACTACAGTAGAGGTGGTGAGTGCAGGTGTGGTGTATGGGGTGCATGTATGGCTGTCTGCTATTGTGGTGAGTGCAGGAAGAGGAGCAGTAACAGTGAGTGAAGATGCAGTGCATGAGGGTGTGGATGTAGAGGGGACAGACAGGGAGGCAGAAGAGGTGGGCACACTGGGGAAAGTGGATGTTGTTGTGTGTGCAGGTGTCTGTTGGCTGTGTGAATGCTTGTAGTGGGAGGTGTGATGCTTGTGTTTTGAAGTGTGCTTCTTGTGTGTTGATGTGCCTGTCAGCGTGCCTGATTGTTTGCTTTGGACGGGTGAAGGGAGTGGGGTGCTGGAAGGGGTAGAGGAGGTTGGAGGGGGGATAGAATGGCCAGGGAAACTGGCTGCCGTTCAAGAGGAGGGCAGAGCCTGAAAAGATCTCTGTAGGGCAGACACGGCACCATGAATGCCATCCAGATAGGCATTTGTCTGCTGCACCTCTGATGCTAGCCCCTGGATGGCATTGACGATGGTTGTCTGCCCTACAGAGATGGTTCTCAGGAGGTCAATAGCCTCCGCTATGAGGGCAGCAGGGCTGACTGGGGCAGAGGAGAAGATGCCTGGGGTGAAGGAGACGCCCACCTTTCTGGGTGGGCAGGCATGGGCAACTCAGTGGGGAGCAGAAGGGAGGGTGGTGATGGTATGGGGGTGGCGGAAGATCTCACGATAGTGGTGTGTGCACTAGGGTCCCCCACCACCAGGGTGGCGTAAGATTTCACGATAGTGGTGTGTGCACTAGGGTCCACTACTGCCGGGGGACCCCCATTGGAGGAGGTCTCAGAGTCACTACCTCCTGTGGTAATAGCCTGCCCCGTGGAAGTCCCCTCGCCCTCCCACCCACTGGTCCCCTGGGCGTCCGTTATCTCTGCCTCGGAGGATCCGTGGGCCACTGTGTCCCCACGTCCCGGTGCCTCCGCTCCCTCGCCTGATGTTGATGCTGTACCAAACCAACACAAGAGAAACAGGGATGGGGAGACAAAACAGGAGAGACACTTGTAAATAGCTGAATGCAGGTACAGAATGTCCAGACATACACCCACCCAGCAAACACACCCAACAGGCAGTACCGTACACTATGCCCTTGGCTATGCCCCTGACTACAGACCAGAATACTGCTCTGCACCCATCCCCTGAAATACTTTAGGAGCAGAAGTAGGTGAAACCTGACAGGGACACTCCTACACCCTTTGGGGAACATACAGTAGATGGACACCAGTCAAATTCCCTGCCTCTAAGCAGCATGAGCACTATTGCACACCCAGACAACCTTCCAGACTGAAGTGTAGTCAATGAGTACTCACCCCCCTTGTGACTGCTGTGCAGCCTTCAAGCGCCCATCCAGGTCTGGGTACGCCACCACCAGGATCATTCGCATGAGGGGGGTCAGTGTCCGACGGGCACCCCTTCCACATTGGGAGGACTTTCCCAGCTGGGCCTCACTGATCTTTCGCCCCCAGTGCCGCAGGTCCTCCCACCTCTTACGACAGTGTCCGCACCTCCTTGGTGATAGCATGCCAATATGCCCTCTTCTGGTGGGCGCTGACCTAGAAGGACAACACAGAAATGGAACACAGAGCTCAGGCACTTGCACGATAGGAACAGCTGGCTAATCGTCCACTATGGGACGGACAGTACTCAGACATACAGGACAGTCGCACGCAGCATGCCATGCACCATGGCCCATGCAGGCTCAGAGGTGCACACATATGTCCAATCAACACCATCCATTACACACAGGGGGTCATTCTGACTTCGGCGGGCGGCGGATGCCGCCCGCCAAAGTTCCCCCGACAGAATACCGCAGCGCGGTCAAAAGACCGCCGCAGTAATTCTGAGTTTCCCGCTGGGCCGGCGGGCGACCGCCAGAAGGCCGCCTGCCCACCCAGCGGGAAACCCCCTTCCACGAGGATGCCGGCTCCGAATGGAGCCGGTGGAGTGGAAAGGGTGCAACGGGTGCAGTTGCACCCGTCGCGATTTTCAGTGTCTGCTATGCAGACACTGAAAATCTTTGTGGGGCCCTGTTAGGGGGCCCCTGCAGTGCCCATGCCATTGGCCTGGATGCACCGCCAGCCTGTTAGCGGTGCATCCGCGGTCCCCGGCCCTGGCGGTCTATGACCGCCAGGGTCGGAATGACCCCCACAGTGTCCTCCAAACCCAGACTCACTTGTACCTCTGGTCGTCCGTACAGTTTCGCGTACAGGGGCAGGACCCCGTCCAAAAGCTTCTCCAGTTCTTCCTGGGTGAAGGCCAGGGCCCTTTCCCCTGCACCACGTGGCACATCCATAGCCGGAGGCAGGCCACAGCAGTACACAGAGTGGAGTACCTGTCTGCACGAGATCAGGGAGTCAAGTGATTAAAAGATGACAAACGTGCGTATGTTCTGCGGCGGTATGCACCATCACCGCCGGCGGCGATCGTGATACCTCAGGATTCCCCTTTGGCATCCATGTTAGCCAATGAGGGTGCGAACAACGGTCAACACCGCCTTACGCTGTGACGTCAACCGCTAGCGGTATAAGGTCACTTCCACAACGAAGGGGCAGATCTACAGTGGGAAGACATTTTGCCATCACCTACGCATCTAGAATTCCTACTCACAATGCAGGCCCTACTAGCCACATGAAGCACCTAGGCCTCTGTACATTCCGTATAGTAGCACACATGAATTACTCTGTTCCCTCCTAGTGATGTACATGTACATCTGTCGGGTAGCAGTTACTGTCGAGACACTACAATGAACAATGCAGTGCAGAAATTATGAGAAGTGGGCCTATGTATGTGTCTTCATCGCTCCTTTTTGTAACCCCTCGTAGGTACCGACCCTTGTGGTGAGGAAGGGCACCATCGGTGTACAGACCACTTGTGGATATGGGGACCATGGTGGAGCGTCAGATCATAATCACTTACGGACTCACACGTGCAACTATTCAGAACCTTTGTGCATTACTAGATCATGCACTAACTCCGCAAAATCATAATCAACATGCCATTCCAACTGAGGTGCAGGTGCTCTCCGCACTCCATTTCCTGGCCACAGGCTCATTTCAAGTGACAGTGGGAATGGGTGCTGGTTTCTCACAGCGAGTGTTCAGCCAGGTACTGACAAGATTTCTGAATGCATTTGTACAACATCTGCAATCCTATGTGCGGTTTTCCCAAAGTACTGAGCTCCCTGCCATCAAGTCTGACTTCTATGCCGTTGCCAACATTCCCCATGTCATAGGTGCCATCAATGGCACCCACATAGCTATCATCCCCCCAAGAGTGAGTGAACAGGTGTACAGAAACAGGAAGAAATTTCACTCCATGAACATCCAGTTGGTATGTACTGCAGACCAGTACATTTCCCGTGTGAATGCCATGTTTCCAGGTTCAGTCCATTATTCCTTTGTGTTGAGGAACAGTAGTGTGCCACAGAAGATGGAACAACTACAAGAGGACAGAGGGTGGATCATAGGTTAGTTAGTCTGTCACTAACTGACACATTGCAGAAAAACAGCCTGTCTAACTAAGGGACATAACAATGACGAGTCTGTATTGCACCGTTTTGTAGGTGATTCTGGCTGTCCAATCTTGCATTGGCTCCTGACACCAGTGAGGAATCCCAGGACGGATGCAGAGAGGAATTACAATGAGGCCCATGGAGGTACTAGGAGGGTAATAGAGCGAATTATAGGTCTCCTGAAGGATAGATTCCGGAATCTACATATCTCTGGGGGTTCCCTGGCCTATGGGCCTGACAATGTGTTTAGAATAGTGGTGGCCTGCTGCATGCTGCACAAAGTGGCAGTGAGACAGTCTATCCCCATCTTGGAGGTGGAGGGTGCTATAGGTCCTGATCAGCTACCTCAGAGAGGTGAGGAGAGTGATGGTGAGGATGAGGAAGGGGAAGATGTCAATTCCAGGAACCAACTGATACAACTCTACTTCCATTGACTGTGTGGGACTTAAGCCTGTCATTGGGGTTAGTGACTAATACTGTCAGTGTGCTCTGTCATATGGGGAGGTGGGTCATGATAGGTGATACATGGACAACTTCTCCATGTTAGTGACTGAAAATATATGCATTCCCTCCTTGCCACCATTTGGGCACACAGGACTACCATCATGCACAAATTGCCAATAAAGTTGTTCTCTGCCAGTTGCTTCCATACTCCACTTTGTTCCCAATTTAAGACAGGGGACAGTGTTACAGGTGTGAAATGTGTTTTATTGGTAGAAGTGAGTGAATTGTGCTATATATAGTGATGGGAGTCGTAAGGGTTGGGGGTCCTCCAAACCAACTTGGTGGCAGCCTTGTTGGATGGTATTGATGGGTCCATGTTGTCGAACAGTACTTCAAATTGCCCTCAGCTAAGTGTTGTTGGTGAATGGGTGGGATGGTTGCTTTGCATTAGTAGCAGAGTCAATTGTTGGAGGGGGCCTTGTTCTTAGCTGGGTTTCCAGTGCCATATCTTGGCCTAAGAGTACGTTTCAGCGCCTGATGTAGAGCTTCGTGGGGTGGCATGGTTGGCCCTTGGGTTTCCTTGGAGGGTATTTTCTGGGATGTTTCTGCTGCTTGGGTCATCTGATGCTGGTTGTCCAGGGCTGTTGTGGGGGCCTCTTGTCCAGTGTGGGTGTCAGACTGTTTTTTTACCAACTGCAGCAGTGATCCAGCAATGGTAGCCATTGTGGCATTGTGCTCTTTCCACTGCTCCATGCCCTATTGGTGTTGTTCCTGCTGCATCCTCTGACTTTGCTCCAGGGTGGACACAATCTTTGCCAACCTGTCTTGGGTATGTTGGTAGGCCCCCAATACCTCTGAAATAACGTCCTGGGCTGTTGCATCCATCCTGTGGCCTCCCCCCTAGCACACTGAGACCTTTGAACTTGGCCTAGGCCCCTGTGCCTGTGTCCCCTGCACAAGTCTGGACATGCCACTTGTACTGGGGCCCTCGCCTTCCTTCATGTTGTGAGTGGGAGACTGTGGCCTCTGTAGCTGTGTTCCACCAGTCTGTGCCCTGGGTACACTGGTGTGGGTACGCCTGCCTTGGCCTGCTGGTCATGACTGGGTGTTAGGGGTGACAGTGGTTTCCTGGGTGGGGCTGCTGAATGGTGAGAATCCAGGACTGTGTGAGGAGCCTGCCTGCTCATCAGTGTCCAGGGATCCTTCGCCAAGGTCTTGTGAGGTGCCTCTGTCTCCCTAGAGGGCAGTGGCACTCCTTGTCCCGTCCGTTAGGGTTGCATGGGCGGTGGTGCTTTTTGGGGGACATAGACATGTCTGTTACATATGCATGTAGGTTTGAGGTGTACAGGACTGGGCTATTTTGTGCTGGTGTTACTTTTAGTGGTCTTCCAGGATGCCATTGTCAGGTTGACATGGCATTTAGTGCCAGTGGTGGGGTTGCATTGTGGTGGGGGGTATTGTTCCATTGTGGGTACGTGCAGGGGTGGGTGGCTATGCACAGCGGGAGTGATGTGGGCCTGTTAGTGGGTTGTGGGTCATGCATGTGGTGGGTAATGGCTGGGTGGGGTGTAGGTCCAGGTGGGTGTGGGCGGGGTGGTGCATGCATTGCAGCCGTGGTGTATATTGGGTAATTGTAGATGACTTACCCGAGTCCATTCCTCCAGTGAGTCCAGTGAGTCCCTCTGGGTGCAGGATGGGAGTACCTTTTCCTTCCAGTCGGTGTAGTCGGGTGGTGTTGGTGGCGGGCCTCCCCCAGTCTTCTGCACTGCGATGTGGTGTCTAGATGCCATGGCCCTGACCTTCCCTCGCAGGTCATTCCATCTCTTCCGGATGTCATCCCTGGTGCGTGGATGGTGTCCCACTGCATTCACCCTGTTCACAATGGTCTGCCACAGCTCCAATTTCTTGGCGATGGGTGTGTGCTGCAACTCGGCCCCGAATATTTGTGGCTCCACCTTCAGGATCTCGTCCCCCATGGTCCTTAGCTCCCTTTCGGTGATGCGTGGATTTTTGGGGATGGACATGGTGAGTGTGGTGGATGTTGTCGGGGCTGGGGACGAGGTAAGGGTGCTCCTCTGTGGGTTGATGTGCATCTCCTGTATGCTGGCATTCGCTGTCTGGCTCTGGTGCTCTCCGTCTTCTTGTCCTGGTTTCATTGCAAGGAATTGTGGGGTGTGCCTGGGGGTGTTTTATGGGGTTCTGGATGTGTGTCAGGTGTGTGGGTGATACACCTGTCAAATGTATGCACTTCTTGCTGTTGAGTCCACTTGCCGCCCGTGGTGGTCGCAGCCGCCAATGGTCGTCTGGCTTCCAGTATCGCCGAGGTGATTTGTGCATCATTATTTGGAAGGCGGGATGTGGGTATGCCTGGCAGTGGCGGGGTGGGGTGGGCCGGGATTCCCGCCAACACAGTCATGGCAGGGAGTGGTGGTCTGGGAATTTTTGGTGAGGTTGGGTTTTTCGTTCATTGTATGGTGGGTTTCCATTCACTGCCAACGGCGGGATTCTGTTCACCGCCGCCACGGTGGTCGGCAGTCTTTTCCGCCATGTTCATAATGACCACCATAGTGCCGTAGTTTACAGTGTCAAAACCAGATGGTGGGATCATTACAAAATCATGAGCAGAGCCACATCACATGCACAGGAGCTGTGGGCTGAATACTGGCACATGGAATGCAGCCAACCTGGGGATTAGGTGCAATCTGAACAGTAGTGGGGTCAACATGTTAACACACAATCACTTTAGGTATCAGGGCAACCAGTGCAAATCACCTTAACAGATGTGGACACAATCTCTTTTCATACGTCCAGGAATGGTAGGCCCAGTGACCTGTGTAACAGTGTTGCAATATGTGCCATGAGTCCAAAAGTCTGTCTGGTCACACAGTGGTTGTAGTCATAATGTAGACATACTGTCATATGAAATACAATTACAGTGCAACTTGGACTCAGAAACTCCATGTAAGAGACAGCCTATGCATTATTGTTGTATCAAAAGTCAAACATCAGCAAGTCAAGTTGTCAAACAGTTTACCCATGTCAACACCTCCAAAGGACACCCTTAACATTGCTCTCTTGCACTGCAGAGGATGTACCTACACCTCCTGGGCAGCTGCCAGTCTGGGATGATGATCTGGCTGAGGATGACAGCCTGTCAACCCTTAATCAAGGCACCCTATGGGTAATCCTGGGCTTCTTTAACACGCCATCTCTGGTTGTGGGAAGGGCTGACAGTGTTGTGGGGTCTCCAGAGGATTCACCCAGCACACAGCAAATACCACCTGCCACACCACCCCCAGCCCTGGACTCTGAGGACCCCCAAGTAGAATTCCAACGTCAGGTGGTAGAAGTCCAGCAGGAGATGCTAGGTGTTGTGCTGGTGGGGATGGAGACCATAGCAGGCACCATAGAGGCAGTCCATAGGTGCCTCAGTCCAAAGAAGGTCACTGATCCTGCTATACGAGGCACCTACCTCTGTGGACTCCAACAGTCCCTAGCTGATATCGTTGCTGCCATGAGACAGAGGCATGAACATCTGCCCTGCCAAAATGGCACTAGTGAGGTGCCACACAGCTAGGGGCTATACGCCAAATCCTGGAGTCCATGTAGCAAAAGCAGGACACATACATTGCCACAATGGGTGCCTACCATTGAGACCTTTGTGCTATGCTGGCACCCAGCAGACCCTTCCCAGTGCAGACCTGCTTCACTTGTTGACACAAGAAATACTGCTGTGGATTTGGGGGCCACATCTTCAGCCCCTGATGTGTGGGTGCCTCCAGCACCTACAACACCCCCCTCCCGTGAAGCACCACACACATCTGAGGAGGAAGATGTGCACTTCTCTTTACAATGTGAAACTGCCCATGAGCTTTTCTCTGTGCCAAAATGCCAGTTCCTCCAGTCACGGCTCGTGAGAGGTAAACAGGTGAGGTGGGGCGGTGTGTGGCAGCGGGACAACAAAATAAAATATAATAACAAAAAAAATATACCTTTCTCGCTGTGCTGCTCTGCTCCAGTCCTCCACTGCAGGCACAGGCTCCCAGGCTGCCCTGCATCCAAGCCTAATGCTGCTTTCATGCTGCTGGAGTGGTCAGCCAGGACTCTCCGAGGCAGAGTGAGAGTATCTGCATGCTGTCTCCCACCCGGCAACACAGTGCTGGGAAGGAGAGAGCCTAGTGCGCATGTGTTTTTGGCCGCCCGAGACAGCCGGCCAAACATACATGCACATTGAGGGTAGTGCTGTGCACTCTTCCTCTGTCCCTGTCAAGCCCCATTGTTTGTTATGGTTTTACTGTAAAGGTTTTGCAGCTGCTGCCGCTGGGGGGGCGGGGTGACGCTCTTCCGCCACAGCGGAGGAGCTGCCCCTGAGTTCCTCCTTTGCCCACTGCTTATGACATGTCACAACTGGTAATGTCCTCAATTTGCAATCCCACCTATTGACCTCACTCATTTGTGTACTGTCAATGTGGTCTATCTTTCCGCTTGGCAATTTGTTTATTCTCCTCATCACTGAAACACTCCTCTCCTCAATATGTCTCATGTAATGGTTCACACATTGACTCTGTCTGGACATTCAAGGCAAAAAAAAATGTACAGGATTTTTGCAGCAAGAACTGCGCCTGTGATCCTACAAAGTTTCTGCATGTAAATAAATGCACTAAGTCAAATCTATGTGTTGTATGTCTGCAGGAGTATGGACCAAAAAGAACCAGGTGGATTGTGTGAGGCAAAATAAATACATACTCCCCAAAGGGACGCATGTGTAATGGTGGCATGGACAAAGCTCCACAGTGTATGTAGACCAGGAAGTACTCACTCAAGGTCCCAAGCATGAAATGCAACATGTAGCATGCAGTCATTGTTGAGAGTGAATTAAGTCACAGGATTGGTGGGGAGTTATCCATGGATACTAGACAACAAACTACACTGCTGTGACAAGCAAAAGATGTAAGGCTCTGTGCCTGAGGGCGTGCCAATCAGTGTGTGACCACGGAAGTCCTGGAATAGTGACAATGGTTTTTCATCACCACACCTTCAATGCATGTGGCATGACACACACACACACACACCGAGTAACAAAATTGGGTAAATCTGTTTTGGTCTGTCCCCTTTCACATTAAGAGTGCCACTTGGGGGCGTGGTCTGGCCACGGGACATGATGGCCGCCTGAAGCGTGCGCTCCGTGAGGTGGCGCGGCTTGGGATGGGGATGCTGTGGGGGCACGGAGCCTCTTCTCGGCGTTGTGGAAGCGGCTGGAGGGCTCTGCGGCGGCGACGGCGCTTCCTGGGGGTGTTGCGGGCTTGCGACCCCAGATAGACTGGTGCTGTGTTGAGAAGGCCTGGGGTGGACCCTAGAGCCGTGGCCTCCAGTGCTTCTCAGAGCCCGGCGCTCCTGAGTGCGGCCGGCCGGACCTGGTGTGGAGCGGGCACTCCTAGGCGCCTACGCATCGGTGCCCACCCCGCTGCCGCCCTGGTCAGCTTCATTCTTTGCCACTGGTGCGCGGCTTGCGGTGGGGGCCCAGGTCCTCGGCCCCTTGTGGTCTGGTTTTCGGACCAGGCTTGGCGCTGCCCTTACAGCTGCAGAAGAGGGGCTGGCGCCGGGCGTTATAGGAGGACTCGTGCTGTGTTGGGGGCCCGGTGGGGTGCTGCCCCCCCATTGGAAGTTCAGCCACTTTCTCCCTGTGCCTGCCTGCCCCCCCGGCTGGGGGACCCCTTGCTGCTACAGGAGAGGCTGTGGACCGCTGGAAGCCGCGACTGAGGATGGATGGGCACGTCAGTCTTTTCTTGTCGGTGGGTGACCTGACACGCTTGTTGGAGCCAGTACCCCTGCACACCCCTTGGTACCTGTGACAACTAGGAGCCCTGGGTAGAAAGGCCTCCAATGGAGCCGGCCGCAGTACCGGGAAGCACGGGAAGGAGGCTGCCACCACGGCCTGAGTGGCACCCCACGCTGGGCTGCCTCCCAGACTTTGTTTTCTCCCAGCTGCCTTGGATGGAGCCTGGCAGATTCACTACACTGATGGAGTGGCAACGCGGGATCCTGGTCTCATAGTCATCATCTTGGAGGTTCGCCGGAGCCCTCGGGGGTCTGGCACTGCACGGCTGGGACGATGCATGTAGTCCATGCCTCCTGCTTCCCCCCCTCCCTTTTCTCCCCATTGTGAGTGCCAGGTGCGGAGGGGCACATCGTCTACCACAAGTACTGTCGGGAGACAGCGCACAACATGATGCGTGGGGCAGAAGGTGTTCTCCACCTGGCAAGATACCCTCGCCCCTGCACGCTGAGACCGAGGCCCTCACTTTGTCGTCACATTTCCTCCGCGGCGGATGGACGCCTCTTCATCTTTGGGCTGCGACCTATTTCCTTCATGAGAGCACGGGCTGTACCTCGGGCCTCGCTGGGACTGTGCCATTCACTGGACACGCTGCTGTGGGGGCCAGGGCCATTCCGCCTCTCGCACCTCCCCCCTCCATCAATCCGGCCACGCAGAGTTTGGTCAACTCCAACTTCAGGAGAGGATTCATGGGGCCCCTGGTCCCCCACACAAAGCGTGTCAGACAAACTCTCTGGGTGCGATCTCCAACTCCGCCGTAATTGCTGTCATACCAAAGCCTGGTCGGGATCCTCTGCTTTGCGGCAGTTACTGACCCATATCCCTTCTGACCTGCGATATTAAGATACTGGTCAGTGTCCTGGCGAATCGACTGCACAAGGTCATACTGTCTCTCATACACCAGCCGCAGGTAAGTTTGAGTGCCGGGCCGCAGCTCAAGGAATCATCTTCGTACCTTATGTCATGCCCTTTGGGGGGCTCTGGCCATCCCTGAGGCTGCCCAGCACTGTCCCTTGATGCCGAAAAAGCATTTGACTGTATAGAATGGCCATACCTCTTTGCAACACTGACAAAATACGGCCTGGGTGACCAATTTATTTCCAAAGTTCGTCTGCTATACGATCATCCTACGGCACGGGTCAACTGTGGGGGCTTCCTCTCGGATCCTTTTCCTATCTGTAGAGGAACACGGCAGGGATGCCCTCTTTCCCCTCTTCTGTTCCTGCTGGCGTTGGAGCCGCTGGCGGCTGCCATTCGAGCATCCCCTGGGATGGCGGGCCTTCCTCTGCCGGGTGGCACCACCTCTAAACTTTACTTGTATGCTGACGACATCCTGCTCACCCTAACCGACCTTGACCGCTCACTGCCTGCCCTTATGAAGATTATCGATGGCTTTGCTCCTCTCTCTGGCTATCGGGTAAACTGGGACAAGAGCGAGGCCCTCCCCTGTCACGAAGGACGACAAAATCAGCACTCCTGGGCTTCCCATTCGCTGGACCCCGAAGCACCTTAAATATCTGGGGATCCTCGTTAACCGTGGCCTGGAATGAATGACAGCGGACAACCTAGATCCCCTCATTGCACGTATGAGACTTGACTTTGACAAATGGGCCCAACTAGGCCTTTCCATGTGGGGCAGGCTGCAGGCGGTGCATATGGTCACGGTACCCCCCTTCACATAAATACTGGGCCTTTTCCCCTCCATATACCCCTCTCCACATTGAGACTGGTGGATGCTGCAATTAGGTCCTTCGTGTGGGTGTTCAGGCGCCCCCGTCTAGCATCGACCAAGTTAATAGCACATAGGTCACACGGCGGAATGGGACTCCCCTCAGTGGAACATTGCGCTCTAGCCCTCCACCTGTCATCATTGGCTGCGCACTGTCTGACCCCGTAGAATCGCCACAATGGATATCAGTGGAGAGAGAGTTGCTCTCCCACAGGGGAGGCCTTAACGGGCTTTACCGCACAACCTCCGCACCCTCTGGCTACCCGAATCCGATTCTGAAGGCAACAGGTGTGGCTCGGCAGAGGGCCCACCGTCTTCTGGGGGTCCACCCCTTTCTCCATGCCCAGGCTCCCTTGTGGCACAATGATAATATACGCATAGGGGGAACGGCTCTTAACTGGCTGCAATGGAGGGGCACCGGTATTACTCGTCTAGATCAGGTACTGGAGACCGGCAGGCTCAAACCTTTCGCCAGCCTGAGGGAGGAATTCCGCCTCCATTCTGCACAGGAGTGGAAATACTTGCAACTCCAGCATCGCATGCGTCAAAACCACGATATTGTCCGTCGGGGACTACAGCCCTCACCTATAATAGCCTACCTGGTGACATGGGGAAAGCACAAGGGCGTTATGGCTGGCCTGTACGAAGTCCTTATAAGTCATCTATTCTGACGACCGGTCCTAGATAAGCTGCGTCTGAAATGGCAAACCCACCTCCCGCAGACCTTTGAAGAGGAAGTCTGGGTAGACATGGTGGAAGCGTTAGATAGAGGTACGCACGAGGCTCACTTAAAGTTCTGCCTCTTCAAGATACTCCACGATTGATACTGGACCCCGGTGAAACTATATAGGACTGGCCTTCTTCCGCATGCGTCATGTTGGCGCTGTGCAGATCCGCACTGTGATTTGCTCCACGCACTCAGCAGCTGTCTGTCGGTACAGCCTCTATGGAGAGCGGTTGAACATGTCTTGGCGGAATCCATGTTGCTTCCAACTCCCTTACTCCCTTCATTGCTCATGCTGCACAATACGGCCTCCCTCCCAGCTTTATCGCGACAGCAAAAAAGGCTTCTGCATACAGCCTTGGCAACTGCGAAAATATGTATTCTATGGCACTGGAGATCCGCAACTCCCCCTGTGCACGAGGAATGGATTGTGGCGATGACTAACATAGCTGCACATGAGAGAGTCATTTATAACCTCCAGGACCAGGCCTCCATTTTTGCTCAGGTGTGGGCTCCCTTCTTCACTGACATCTAGACTTTACCATCATCGCCACTGCCGTCCCCCAGCTAACCCCATGCACCTTCAATTTTCTCTTTCTCCCTTCCCTTACCCTTCCCCCCCACCCATGCCCCCAACCCTTTCCCTATCCACACTCTCCCTCTCTTTGCTATCCTAGCCCTGGGACCACTGCACTTGTCTGTCTGGTCTCATTCTCCCCCCTCCCACCTATATTTATTCTTAATTTTATGTTCTCCCTTTTTTCTCTTTTTTGGCACCAGTTCCCTCCCCTTCCTCCCTTCTGTCCCCCCCTTTTTTCCTGTTTTTCTCTGTTGCCCCTGTCTTCCTTCACTTCCCCCCCTTCCCTTTCCCCTGCTCTTTTCTCCTCTCCATCCATCTCCCGATTAACCCTGCAAGACCTGGACATCCTACCTTTCTCCCATACATATCTTATTAACTCTTGCTTTCGAATTGCCCAACTGCCAAGGCGCTGCTCCCCTTGTC
The DNA here is from genome assembly GCF_031143425.1 of Pleurodeles waltl. Classification (NCBI taxonomy): domain Eukaryota; kingdom Metazoa; phylum Chordata; class Amphibia; order Caudata; family Salamandridae; genus Pleurodeles; species Pleurodeles waltl. Next base: position 660,218,999 of record NC_090440.1, read on the forward strand.
CCGGCATATACCCTGTCCGATAGCTTCTGCTACAGGACGGATCCTGTTTGCGGCAGTTGCACTGCATATTTGCACACATCAATCCTTGATGAAGGAGGAGAAGATACACAGAGCCCCAGGGACTATAGGAGACGGCTATACCTCGGAATGCTGCCCAATTATGTTGGCTGACCCCACCCCCTTTTGCCAGCAGACTTCTGCAAGGCTTGCATCCCCCGCTTACGCCCTCCCTCCCTCGTTTCCTTCCCCCCTCCCCTTGGTACTGATCGTTCCGTTCCTTGTCGTTGGTCGCCCCATCCCTGTTATTTTCTCCTGGTATTCTCTTCTTTCTCTTTCCTTGACACCGTTTGATTATATTGATGATTATGCATATGTCATGTCTTTGTAGGTACATCTCAGGCGATATTCTTGTGTTCTTTGGACCATACTGTGCAAGAACTGTTGTCCATTAGCCTTGCTCTTATGGCTTATTTACCTGCCTCTTGATGCTGTGTTACACTGTATCTTAATTGCTATTCTACATAATAAAAAAATACAACATAAAAAAAAGAGTGCCACTTACAGAGCACAACTATGTTTGTTGATCTTAATGTCATTCCATGCCCAACTCAACAGATTCCCCAATAGGCCTTTCACCAAATCACACATCTCAAAACACTGCTAGCAAAGACGTATGCATGTAGTTAACATTTTGTAGGCACGTATGCTAACACCTACACAGTAAACATGAGGTAGACTATTATTTAGCATTCAAAGATATTTAATGTAAATATAAAACTCAGCCTACATAAACTACCTAATCTACAATACCTTTACCTACATTAACTAAACTACACCTAACCTAACCTATGCTATCTAAACTACACTATCATATACTAAAAACATCTAAAACTACCTTTTCTTAACTTAGCCTACTCTAAACATATAACAGGTCAGGTTAAACATCAATACATTAATACATATCTTCATACAGAAACTACATAAACTACACCTGTACAAAAACTACCTACACATATATTTTTTTGTATTTTTTAAAATCGTTTATTTTTTTGTATGAAACACATCTTACAAATCAGCTCCCACTCACAAAAGACCCTAAACACCTCTAACCCCAATGAATGTACCCACCCCACATAAAATGTTAAAACTACTATATCTACACCAAATCTACACTAACTAACCCTAAACTAAGCTATGGAAACAGTATTGTTAAGAACAACTTTTTTTTTTTAACAGAATTTTATTGCATTTTCTCATTTATACATGCATACATCATTGTAGCAATACTATTGCTTATCTTCATAGGATTGACAGAATGAAACAGAGTTCTTTCTTCTCTATAGATAAGAACTTGGAACAATCTGCGCTCTCATGTACTGCATTCCTATCCCCTGATTCTTCTCTTAGTAGAATTGCACATTCAGTATGTCATTTCTTAACTTTTGTAATTATCCCCTTTAACTCCTCTCCGCCCATGCGGGTATGTCCCAGTCACAGCACTGTTCATGTATCTATTTGCGTTTGAAGCTTGTTGGTAGGGCCCAGGTAGTGCTGTGACTCCCGGGGTTTATAGTTGGTGCATGGTCGTGGCCATATTTCAAGTGTCTATTGAGGGGTGACCCCAGTCACATAAGTGGACACAAATACCCCCTCCATCATGGACCATTTCCTGTTCCGGCCCTGTGGGGGAGCAACCTCCTGTTATGCTTACTCTTTGAGGGCATCTGTTAAAGCCTCCCATGCCTGTGCTCCCTCTAGCGAAGTGAGGGCCCTCTTGGCCTCTCTTAGTCTAACCTCAGATTCGTATCCCGCCCATTTGGTGAATTCTGATTTCCATGTGTCTATGCTCGAGCCCTGCTTGCTCTTCCAGTTTCTGGTTATTTGTCTTTTTCCAATCACGTAACCCAAGTCTTGGAAGCAGCTAGCGATCTTGTGTTTTGATGTGTGTGGGAGTGGCCTGGAATGAATGACAGCGGACAACCTAGATCCCCTCATTGCACGTATGAGACTTGACTTTGACAAATGGGCCCAACTAGGCCTTTCCATGTGGGGCAGGCTGCAGGCGGTGCATATGGTCACGGTACCCCCCTTCACATAAATACTGGGCCTTTTCCCCTCCATATACCCCTCTCCACATTGAGACTGGTGGATGCTGCAATTAGGTCCTTCGTGTGGGTGTTCAGGCGCCCCCGTCTAGCATCGACCAAGTTAATAGCACATAGGTCACACGGCGGAATGGGACTCCCCTCAGTGGAACATTGCGCTCTAGCCCTCCACCTGTCATCATTGGCTGCGTACTGTCTGACCCCGTAGAATCGCCACAATGGATATCAGTGGAGAGAGAGTTGCTCTCCCACAGGGGAGGCCTTAACGGGCTTTACCGCACAACCTCCGCACCCTCTGGCTACCCGAATCCGATTCTGAAGGCAACAGGTGTGGCTTGGCAGAGGGCCCACCGTCTTCTGGGGGTCCACCCCTTTCTCCATGCCCAGGCTCCCTTGTGGCACAATGATAATATACGCATAGGGGGAACGGCTCTTAACTGGCTGCAATGGAGGGGCACCGGTATTACTCGTCTAGATCAGGTACTGGAGACCGGCAGGCTCAAACCTTTCGCCAGCCTGAGGGAGGAATTCCGCCTCCATTCTGCACAGGAGTGGAAATACTTGCAACTCCAGCATCGCATGCGTCAAAACCACGATATTGTCCGTCGGGGACTACAGCCCTCACCTATAATAGCCTACCTGGTGACATGGGGAAAGCACAAGGGTGTTATGGCTGGCCTGTACGAAGTCCTTATAAGTCATCTATTCTGACGACCGGTCCTAGATAAGCTGCGTCTGAAATGGCAAACCCACCTCCCGCAGACCTTTGAAGAGGAAGTCTGGGTAGACATGGTGGAAGCGTTAGATAGAGGTACGCACGAGGCTCACTTAAAGTTCTGCCTCTTCAAGATACTCCACGATTGATACTGGACCCCGGTGAAACTATATAGGACTGGCCTTCTTCCGCATGCGTCATGTTGGCGCTGTGCAGATCCGCACTGTGATTTGCTCCACGCACTCAGCAGCTGTCTGTCGGTACAGCCTCTATGGAGAGCAGTTGAACATGTCTTGGCGGAATCCATGTTGCTTCCAACTCCCTTACTCCCTTCATTGCTCATGCTGCACAATACGGCCTCCCTCCCAGCTTTATCGCGACAGCAAAAAAGGCTTCTGCATACAGCCTTGGCAACTGCGAAAATATGTATTCTATGGCACTGGAGATCCGCAACTCCCCCTGTGCACGAGGAATGGATTGTGGCGATGACTAACATAGCTGCACATGAGAGAGTCATTTATAACCTCCAGGACCAGGCCTCCATTTTTGCTCAGGTGTGGGCTCCCTTCTTCACTGACATCTAGACTTTACCATCATCGCCACTGCCGTCCCCCAGCTAACCCCATGCACCTTCAATTTTCTCTTTCTCCCTTCCCTTACCCTTCCCCCCCACCCATGCCCCCAACCCTTTCCCTATCCACACTCTCCCTCTCTTTGCTATCCTAGCCCTGGGACCACTGTACTTGTCTGTCTGGTCTCGCTCTCCCCCCTCCCACCTATATTTATTCTTAATTTTATGTTCTCCCTTTTTTCTCTTTTTTGGCACCAGTTCCCTCCCCTTCCTCCCTTCTGTCCCCCCCTTTTTTCCTGTTTTTCTCTGTTGCCCCTGTCTTCCTTCCCTTCCCCCCCTTCCCTTTCCCCTGCTCTTTTCTCCTCTCCATCCATCTCCCGATTAACCCTGCAAGACCTGGACATCCTACCTTTCTCCCATACATATCTTCATAACTCTTGCTTTCGAATTGCCCAACTGACAAGGCGCTGCTCCCCTTGTCCCGGCATATACCCTGTCCGATAGCTTCTGCTACAGGACGGATCCTGTTTGCGGCAGTTGCACTGCATATTTGCACACATCAATCCTTGATGAAGGAGGAGATGATACACAGAGCCCCAGGGACTATAGGAGACGGCTATACCTCGGAATGCTGCCCAATTATGTTGGCTGACCCCACCCCCTTTTGCCAGCAGACTTCTTCAAGTCTTGCATCCCCCGCTTACGCCCTCCCTCCCTCGTTTCCTTCCCCCCTCCCCTTGGTACTGATCGTTCCGTTCCTTGTCGTTGGTCGCCCCATCCCTGTTATTTTCTCCTGGTATTCTCTTCTTTCTCTTTCCTTGACACCGTTTGATTATATTGATGATTATGCATATGTCATGTCTTTGTAGGTACATCTCAGGCGATATTCTTGTGTTCTTTGGACCATACTGTGCAAGAACTGTTGTCCATTAGCCTTGCTCTTATGGCTTATTTACCTGCCTCTTGATGCTGTGTTACACTGTATCTTAATTGCTATTCTACATAATAAAAAAATACAACATAAAAAAAAGAGTGCCACTTACAGAGCACAACTATGTTTGTTGATCTTAATGTCATTCCATGCCCAACTCAACAGATTCCCCCAAAGGCCTTTCACCAAATCACACATCTCAAAACACTGCTAGCAAAGACGTATGAATGTAGTTAACATTTTGTAGGCACGTATGCTAACACCTACACAGTAAACATGAGGTAGACTATTATTTAGCATTCAAAGATATTTAATGTAAATATAAAGCTCAGCCTACATAAACTACCTAATCTACAATACCTTTACCTACATTAACTAAACTACACCTAACCTAACCTATGCTATCTAAACTACACTATCATATACTAAAAACATCTAAAACTACCTTTTCTTAACTTAGCCTACTCTAAACATATAACAGGTCAGGTTAAACATCAATACATTAATACATATCTTCATACAGAAACTACATAAACTACACCTGTACAAAAACTACCTACACATATATTTTTTTGTATTTTTTAAAATCGTTTATTTTTTTGTATGAAACACATCTTACAAATCAGCTCCCACTCACAAAAGACCCTAAACACCTCTAACCCCAATGAATGTACCCACCCCACATAAAATGTTAAAACTACTATATCTACACCAAATCTACACTAACTAACCCTAAACTAAGCTATGGAAACATTATTGTTAAGAACAACTTTTTTTTTTAACAGAATTTTATTGCATTTTCTCATTTATACATGCATACATCATTGTAGCAATACCATTGCTTATCTTCATAGGATTGACAGAATGAAACAGAGTTCTTTCTTCTCTATAGATAAGAACTTGGAACAATCTGCGCTCTTATGTACTGCATTCCTATCCCCTGATTCTTCTCTTAGTAGAATTGCACATTCAGTATGTCATTTCTTAACTTTTGTAATTATCCCCTTTAACTCCTCTCCGCCCATGCGGGTATGTCCCAGTCACAGCACTGTTCATGTATCTATTTGCGTTTGAAGCTTGTTGGTAGGGCCCAGGTAGTGCTGTGACTCCCGGGGTTTATAGTTGGTGCATGGTCGTGGCCATATTTCAAGTGTCTATTGAGGGGTGACCCCAGTCACATAAGTGGACACAAATACCCCCTCCATCATGGACCATTTCCTGTTCCGGCCCTGTGGGGGAGCAACCTCCTGTTATGCTTACTCTTTGAGGGCATCTGTTAAAGCCTCCCATGCCTGTGCTCCCTCTAGCGAAGTGAGGGCCCTCTTGGCCTCTCTTAGTCTAACCTCAGATTCGTATCCCGCCCATTTGGTGAATTCTGATTTCCATGTGTCTATGCTCGAGCCCTGCTTGCTCTTCCAGTTTCTGGTTATTTGTCTTTTTCCAATCACGTAACCCAAGTCTTGGAAGCAGCTAGCGATCTTGTGTTTTGATGTGTGTGGGAACCAGCTCAATAAGCACTGGTCTACTGCACATGGGACCTCTTTTTCTAGTACTGTCGAGAGTGTGCTTGTGATTCCCTCCCAGAAACTCCCCAACCTAGGACATTCCTAGAGCATGTGAAAGAATGTGGCGTGTATTTCATTGCAGCAATTGCATTGAGCTGTATTTATGTGATATATCTTATTGAGTTTTTCCGGTGTAAGTTATGCTCAGTGCAATATATAGAAATTAATATACCTAACTTAAACTGGGCATTCCTTGTGGCTTTTGTTGTGTTATATTGGATATTCTCCAAGTCCTTGTCCCCAGTCATCTTATCCAGGTCTGTCTCCCATTTATTCTTCAGGTTCTCTAGTGGTTTCATTACTTCTTTACGTAATCTCCCGTACATGCAGGTTACTGATTTGTACTTTCCTGATGCTAACACCAGGTATTGACAGCTAATTGACTGGTGTGGTTCTTCTATCCCAGCTTTCCAGTGTTTCTTATTTGCTTCTGTAACTGCTCTATGTAGTAGGAAGTGACCTTTTGGTAACTCATATTGGGCCCTAAGATCCTCAAAGGGAAGGAGCACTCCATTATAATAGAGCTCTCTGATATCTGTCGCCCCTGCTTCCACCCAAGACCGTAATCTTCGCCAAGATCCTCCGTGTTAAAGTTCTTCCAAGAACCCTATAGGCAAATCTGGGGAATACGGAGCCCACGTGTGCATCTTCCTGAGATGTTGTGCCCAACACCGCTGTAGAACTTGGAATTCAGGTATAGTTTTTCGACTTTTGTCCGGGAGCCGTAAAATTGCCCTACTCAACCCTGTTAGGTCAGGGGTCAATATAGGGAGGGGGTCTACTGGTGCCCGTCTTCCCGCCACTCATTGTGTAAACCATTGCAGCTGAGCTGCTAGGTAGTAAGCCTCAAACTCCGGGACCCCCATTCCTCCCTTGGTTGTTGGTCTTTGTAATACAGCTAGAGCAACTCGCCGGCAGCCCGTGCCCCATATGAATCCGGTTATAATCTTATCTATTTCCCTACAGTATGTCCCGGGTATCCAGAGAGGTAATGTTGTAAAGTAATATAGCAACCTTGGAAGTGCCACCATTTTAAGCAGAGCCACCCTCCCTGCTACCGAGAGCGACAGTGTAGACCAAAATGCAATACTTGTTTTTAGGCCTCTCATGGCTCTACCCAGTAGATCAGCCATGTTGTGATATATGTGTACTTCCAGGTAAGTAAGAGAACGAGGTTGCCAGGACAAAAGCCCTAGCTCATCTGGGGGCACGCCATCTGCTTGTATGGGGACTAGGCTGGATTTGCTCCAGTTGACTTGGAGTCCTGACAGGTTACCATATTGCTTCAGCATATTCCGCGCTCCCGTAAGGTCTCTCTGGGCATTCCGGAGGAAAAGTCATGTAATCTGCATATGATGCTATATAGTGCTCCTTTCGGTCTATCTCAAAGCCCTGAAATATCGTCCCCCCACAGGCCCAGTATGCAAATATCAGGGGCGACGGGGGAGACCCCTGCCTGGTCCCTCTCGTCACTCTGTAAGCTGTGGATATTTGTCGCCCTGTGCAGACTCTAGCTGTCGGGGTCTTGTAGAGCAAACGGGTCCAGGCAATAAATGCCTCACCCAGCCCCATTCGGTGTAGCACTATATATAAAAAGGGCCACTCCAGTCTGTCAAAGGCCTACTCAATATCAACTGCCAGAACTGCCACCTCCTGTCTGCCAGTTGCGACGGTTCTAAGGATTGCGTAAAGGCACCTGTATGTTATGTGCTGTGCTTCTTCCTGGGATAAATCCTGACTGGTCTGCGTGGATCAACATAGTCATTTGTGGCAACAGGCGTGCTGCTAATATCCTAATTAGTATGTTATAGTCCGTATTTAACATTGATAGCGGTCGATATGCTTGCTTGCCATGGAGTTCTTTGCTTGGCTTTAACAAAGGTATAATTAGGGCATCTCTGGTAGACTGTGGGAGTATGCCAAGGGACTTGGCCGCATTAAGCATGGTGGTCAATCTGGGAGCTAGGGTTTCTTTATAAGTATCATAAAACTCATTAGGGATCCCATCAGTACCTGGTGTCTTATTTCGGGCCTGAGTCTAATCCTCTCCCGTAATTTCACCTCTCAACCTCCAAAGCACGTGCTTGGTATAGCCGGGCATAGTACTCCTTGAATATTGTATTAATCTCTTCCTGCCTGTATCGTCTTGAACAATCTTCTGCTTCCAGTTCTACAATAACCGACCCTCTGGTGGAATTTGCTAACTGTGCGATCTCTTTCTGCATGGGCTCGCACCATGTAGTTTAGATAGTCAAAACAACATAACTTTTCAACTTTAGTTGCTACCTCTTCCTTTGCCACGATGAGCTCCTGGTGGAGCTCTGGTCGTTCATGTCGTTTTCTATCATACTCCCTCAGTAATGTCTCTGCTTCAAAAACCTCCTGGAGTAATGTTCTCCTGGCCCCTGCAGCTTCTGATATACATCTCCCTCTAATCACTGCCTTAAATGCCCCCCATCCCGCTAATGGGGAATCTGCTGTACCCATGTTTTCATCCAAATAGTGATAAATAGCTGTGCTTATCACGGTCCAGAAGGTTGGATCCTCCAGGGTCTCGGGTCGCAAATGCCGTGTTGGGGTACTGGGATGCTCCTCCCCCTTCTAAAACTGAGCAATAGTGGATTGTGATCTGAAAGGGTGCGAGTCAGATATTCTGTCATATGCACTTGAGCATGCACATCTGGGGAACATAAGATAGTATCTCAGTGGACGTGTAAGTCATAAACACCGGAATGGTAAGAATAATCCCTATCACTGTGATGTTGCTTTCTCCAGGAGTCTATTAGCCCCTGTTCTGTTTGCCATCTTGCAAAAGCACAAGACACTCCCTCTATCTGCGTTCCTGGAAGGGGTGTGTGTGATCTATCTCAGGTGGTTTCCGCTACACAGTTGTAACCCCCCCATCAGTATTGGTCCAGTTATGAAGGTGGCCAAGACCCTGGATATGCCATTGTAAAACTGCGTATGATCTACGTTCGGGCATAGATACTCCCCAGTGTCACATTGTAGTGTGGTTAGTTTTACGTATTCATTGCGCTTTAGCTTCAGGCTTTAGGCCTTTGTGCACTTTGCCCTGAATATATTTTATTCATTTGCTGACAGCTTAGAGCCTCTGTGCACTTTGCTCTACATGCTTTTTATTAGGCTTCGTACTGTTATTTTTCAAATAGCCAGTTCTACGGTGTTGTTTTTTTATTCATATCACACTGTTTTGCCTACTTCAGCACTGGAGTTCTCCATAACATATTTACTCTGTGCTTCAGTCAAGGATACAGTCTGGTACATTGCCGATAGACGTGGTAAGAGTTTAGACTTGGCATTCCTGCGTAGGGACATTTTGTGATCACGATGACATGTTAGTTATAAAATCACTTCCTTGTCCCAATACACGCAAGAGGGAGATTCCGACCAGGGAACCACAACTAGACGCTGACTGCCTCGTTGCAGATGCTGAACCAAGATCACAGGTCTTTGCTCAGGTATGAGGCTGATGTCTCCACAGTCATTCTAATAGGCAAGCTAGAAGTTTAACATGCTGTGCTCTAAATAGAACAAGCAGAGGGAGAGTAGAAACTGTTAGACAATATGATAGCTTTGTTCTTATGTTTTACTCTCCTGGTGACTATTTCAATCCTACTGTGTTGTATCGTTCTGGTTATTGCGGCTCACGCCTTAACATCTAAAATACAGTCGTTTTATTAAAACATTATATAAAACTTATACTGTCTTTGTCATTTGTATATGAGATCATATTGGAAATAAGAGAGTTGGTTTGGATCTGAGTAACCACGACTTCCCTGAGAAGTTCCAAAGATGTCATGCGCTCGGCTGCCAAATCATTCCTTCCACATGGGAGAAATGAGGCACTGCTAGTTAGCCGGAGCAAAAACCGGATTTAGGGTGACAGAGTTCTTTACACGTGGGTCAGACTCAGTCCCCCACACCGTTATAGATCCTGCTACCTAGAAATCCAGTAGTCTCATTTAGAATAATGAGAGCCCACGCGACAACGTCTCCTCCATCTAATCTGCCTTTTACTACTACATATCTACCTTTTGGGTCAATCTTTTGACTCAAACATTGAAACAGTACCCCCAACCGAATCCAGATCAAGGCCCCTCGCTCATATGCAAAATACATTGTATAATATAGCTGCCCCCGCCATCTGTGCTGAAGTGCTAGTCCTTCCTTACTTGTCAGAAGTGTTTCCTGGAGAAGGGCAATCTGTACTCCCCTCCACTGCAGGTAGGAGTGGATCTTATAGCACTTGGCTATGGTATGCATCCCTCTTATATTCCAAGTGATTATCTTATATGTTGTGGTGTCTACCATGTGTAGTCTTTCCTTCTCGTACATCAATTCTATCCACCTTTGCCCATTGCCCTCCCGTAAATTCTTTGCCTACCTTTATCATGATTCGTGTGGTGATGTGACGCCGGAATCTCCTTACCCCAACACAAACTAACTGTGAACAATCCAGGTCATCATAGATCTGTTCCCCATTTCCATGTCATTATTCGTGGCCAGCTTAACATGAGTAGCCAGTTCTTATGTCTCCGCTGTCAGGCCCTCAAGGATCTGTTCTGTCGGGCGTAACTACTATATGATTAGAGTTCTTGTGTCAGTTCCTTTCTTGGGCTTATAATGAATATGAAATGTTTCTCATCCTCCGGTGGGTGTTGCAGCGTTCTGTATGCATATTATCCAGACTCAGAAACATTCATCTGCTGTGTAGGGGGTGATTTTAGGTAGTTCATCATCTGAATGTTCCTCTCCACTTGAGATTGAGACCTCGCTGTTCATGACCGTCTCTTTCGGGCAGCCACCTTCTTGCCTCTTCCGGCTCAACTCAGCCACTATTTCCACTGCTCTTTGCAGACCTTTCCGTGCCTCTGTTTTAGTTGGTGTGCCTCTTCTTTTAGCGCTCCACGACTGCCTCCTGGTCTTTATTCGCTCAGGAGCAGGGCCCGGTTCTCTGCGGATGTAGGGGTCTTTAATTTAGTTGCTGTTGATATTTTTATGGGTGCTGCTGGGTGTCTAGTTCACTATTCATCCGCCTCTCTGTGATAAAGCCTAATGTGCTCGTAACTAGTTTTTCTTTTGTCGAGGCCCCTGCTATTGTTCGAGCCACAGCATGGTACTGCTTGATTTCTGGGTTTTGTTCTGCTTGTGCCACATGCTTGATGACCACAGGTCCTTTGCACCATGCGTTGCGGCCCACACAGTCAACTGTCTACTATCTAACACAACGCTACCGGTGCTTTTTGTCTCACGCTCTCGCTTCCTCACCTCTTTCTGTTATCACCTTGGTGCCCCTCGAGAACGCTGCTCACGTACCATATATGCTGCAGCCTCCAAGGTTTTTGCTGCTGCTCAGGGCTATTGGGCGCCAGTCTGGCCAACCACTCCCTGAAGGGACCTTCCTTCCGACTGTGGGGCCTCCTCTGCACTGTGGGCGCTTCCGTTGTATTTTTGCACCCGGGGCGCCGTCTTCCCTCTCCAGCCCCCAGCAGCCGCTCGGAGCCCACAGGCACAGGGACTCCCTCAGTTATCCCCGCACCTGCTCACCTTGCAGCGCCTCACATCAATAGCCCGGGCCGGCCGCGGGGGAAGCGCCCAGAGGCCACACCCAAAGGCCCAAACATACAGTGACCTCCTCTCCTCCTTGCTTCAGTCTCGCTGTCTCGTTGTGAGGGTGCTGCCCTATGTGCCACATCTGTGGTCGCCCTGATTCCTCTCCGATTCCTGGAATTCGAGGCAAGTCAGTTGCGACGCCACGGGGCCACCAGGATTGCCCGCTATCTTCCCGCTGGTGCACAGGCACTCACTCTCCCCTTAGGCAGTTCCTCCGCATCGCACCCTGGGCGCCGCCATTTTGTCTCAGCTCCCTTGCAGTTATACAGTGCCTGCAATATCACCGTTTCTGAACATTCCTTTAGTTTTCCGGGTTCACTATCAGTGCACAAGTGGTTTTAGAAAAGGGGTTTCGGTGGTCCCTATATCATTAGAGTCCCCGGATAGGCAGGATCTTTAGGGACGTGGGGTCGCCGGGTGGGAGCTCAGCGACTCGCGTCCTATTCCATCAGTCCCTGGCCATGCCCCCTTGTTAAGAACAACTATAAACATGGGGAAGGGCAGTAAGGGTCCTGTGCTCATTTTGTGGGGGGAGTCAGTCCACAGCCTGCTGCAGATTCTGGAGTAGCCAAATGGCTATGTTCATTTGTACTCAAACCTTGCCACTGGGGAACTTGAGGTCTGACGTACTTGAGCATCAACTGCTGAAATTGGCTAACCGATCCTGAGGTCTGTGTCTGGGGCAATGATGGTCCTGTGGGCTGGCTGTTGGAGGTACTAGCAGTTGATTTGGCAGAACCACCCTAGTCCGCAGCAGCATCCTAAGCTCTACTTGGCTTCTTTGGTTTGAATGGTCCCTGGGGTGTTCCTACTGCCCGCTCCATCAAAAAACGTTTTCCTATTGCCTTGTATGCCTTGGCTACTTTACAGATGTGGATATATCGTTTTGCGCAGATGAAGTGGGCCCTCTTCTGCTCCGGGATCATTTTGTTGGTTTAAGCAGAATGAAAATCTGTCACACAAAGGGAAACTAGGAACTGGTTCAATTATCATGATAATTAATTTAGTATCAAACATCACATGTGGCATTGGCAAAACCCAGAATTATCTGTAAGGATGAAGTGAGCATCCATGTACCAAAAAATGTTAACCTCCAAATGTACTAATGCTAACGTACCAAGGCTTAGCAAATTTTGGCCAATGCAATTCCATAATCTTGGCTCATCTATGTATAACCATGTCAATACAGAGTTGACTTAGGAACAATGCTATTGCGAACACACGGTATGGTACACAAATCAATAGTACTGATCATTAGTGCCCTTTCTGCAGCTTGCAATGGGCTTGAGTCCTTCGGGATTAACCAAAGTAAGATAAGAAATTGTGTCACAATATTGGGTGCCTGAAATGGCAAGGACACATTGCTACATAGACTTGCAATGTCCCAGGTATTAGAATTAAGTTACTGATATCAAACAGAGATGTATGAAACATCTCCTATGTGAACTGATGTCATTCCATGGTGGGCTATGCCATGGCTCATTACATGCATCCAGTGTAACAGCATGTCCCTTTACAGAGCCTATTGTCTATCCCTATGGGTCAGACATTAATCTCACCCTTCCGAACACAGAATAACTCAGCACACCCATGTGATGGGTGTGTGCATGCATGCTCTCCACCTTATCTGCCAAGTTATCTTGTGATGTGATTAGCAATTGTTGTTCAAACTGTAAACCTAGTTGAGATAATGTTGGATGACTACAATGGAAAACACAACCAGTAGGTAGATTGTGCATTTGACCTGTTGGATGACTATGCTGTGCAGACATGCTTATGGTCAAACACACCTTGGAATAAACTGGACCATTTTTCGCTCGCCAAGCTGGCCTCTTGCACACCAAAATGTTGAGGAAGATATGAGTCAAAAACTAATGTATAATGGCACTGTGAACTTGAAACACATATCTTTCCAGACCCAGGTTCATACAAAAGAAGTGTGTGTACCATTATATGATATGGGTGTTGTTAGACATGATTTGCTGGAATCTGTAGGTATGCAGATGTCAACTTGGGCCTCAGGTGGTACAAGCATCTCAAACATATGCATGAGCCCATGCCAAGTCATCTTGTATGGCACACCCTGGCCTCATAGCCATTAAAGAAATCAATACACGTCAATAGGCTACCTTGATCTACTTTGCGTCATGTGTGCATTCTGTGTGACTTGCATGGTGTTTTGCTATCAAACACACATGAATATCCAAGAAGAGTAATGTAAATTTTAGGATTTAACATGGAGTAGCATAAAAGGCGTAGGCCTTCATTCAATCTGATGTCAAGTTCAATCAAAGTCATCTATGCAGCTTCAAGCACATAAACTATACATGAATTTGTTTAGCATGTCCCATGTGTTCTGCATGTTGCGGCACACATGGTAAATTGAAAGGAAGATGTTTTCAAAACAATCACCTTTTTAAGCCTCTTCTGGGGATGTGAACATTTTTGTCCCTGCAGTAGGTTCATCTGAGTCTAAGAACATGGGTCAGTGTCAAACTCCATGGTTCTTGAATGTGAACACCCACTGCAGCGCACATGCCACACCCCCTTGATGCCAACCCAAGCTATGCTGTACTTCACGCTTCCTTGCCTTACCTACTGATGATGAGGTCATGTACAGCTATGCATGTTGGCTTTGCATTGCACCAACAGTGTAAGTGAGAGTCCTGCACACCACAACATTCATGATAGGGAGTTTCCTGTGGGTTCAGGATCCCTGTATATGAACAGAATAATGTCCAGTGGTGGCTGCTGCTGCAGATCTCAAAGGGGGGGGGAATCTCGGGGACATGGAAATAATTAAATAATAAATAACAAAAAACCTACCTGTCCCGCCGCCGGCCACCTCGCTCCTCTTCGCTTCTGATGGTGTCCCAGCAGTCCCTGGGACACCAGCACAGGCTCCCTACCCAATACTGGTGCTGCTCTCATGCTAAACCTAGCATAAGAGCAGCATCATGATTGGTCTAAGTGGCTTGGTATCCTGCTCAGACAGTGCAATGGAGTCTGTGCTGTTTCTCCAACCTGACTGTGGAACACAGCTGGGTTGCAGAAACCTAAGTGCGCATGTAAGTTTGGCTGGCCAAACTGACATGCGCACTCAAGTGCACTACACTACACTCTTCCCCCCTCCCATGGGCCAGCCCTGCCCCTCCCTGCACATGCTGGCTGAGCCAGCAGTTGAAAAGTAAAATAATAGTAAAATATCATTTTATTTTTCAGTTGTTGGCTCTTACCCAGTGGGGCGAAGCTCTCTCGCCATTGTGGTGAAGCAGCCCATGCTAATGTCAACAAATTAAGAACATTCCTGGCTAGATCACCTACCATTTTGTGTCATCATTGCACCACTGTTGCTTCATGTCCATTAGACAAAATGTCCAAACACAGTCCTAAAGCCAGGGAAGGGGAAATATGACACACCTTGTGTGCGCCTTAAAATGAATTACGACAAATCTGTGAAGTGCTGCAATGCATTACATATCAGTCAGTAAGGTGTTCCGTGTGGGCACATGGCCGTTACCATGCATCCACCCACGGACTTTATGCAATAACTGTTTAGGCAAGGTACGTGCCCCATGGTTTGAATTTTTTTTAATGCATCACGGAGGATGTTGTGACGATGAGAGAAAAATGTCTGTGACATTGTCATTGACTATTTCATTGTGTGCTGTATTATCCAGCACACTGAGAGAACAGGTAACAACTTCATTTATTGTCTCTTGTGCAGGAAGGGGTGTCTTCCTCCACATAAACAATTGTGTAAACAGCACAGGCACCCTTGCACCATCCGCAAGAGTGCCTGTGTTGGTGCTAGTCTGCCTGCACTGCATCTACACAAGGAGACACAAGATATCTTCATGTTCATGGAGGATTTATAACCTCTCCATTCCATGCATTGCAGTGCATCATTTTGCCTTGCTTCACTGCATACCATGAATGATTAGTCAATAGGGCTGGTCACATGCCAGCAAATTAGAAAATGGTACTATGTGTGTCCCATCATTAACACCAGGGGCTGTATCAGAGAAGTGCTGCAGGGCACACTGGGCATTTGTCCTTGGTTTGATCTTCCCCAGGGCACTTGGCAATGTCAGACATAGCAGCTAACATAATTGTAGCCCTTCAAGACGGAGCAATAGTCCTGAGACACTTATGTTGGCAGTGCTATCAACAGAGGGTGGTTATGTTTTGCAGGGGGTGTGTGGCCACATGCAAAATAGTTATTCACTTTGCCTCTGCAGAGCCAAAACAAAAAGAGATTAAGCTTTTGCAGGGGTGTGTGGCCCCAGGCAATTTGGTGATTCACTTTGCCTCTGCAGAGCCACAGGAGATCTCATGCAGTGCACTTATAGTTCCTCTGGAAGGGGTGAAAGTGGGTCCTATTGCTCCACCCAGACACACACTTTCAGGTGAGTGCTGTCACTCATTGCACTCATCTACAAGTGGATCTGTGATACTCCATGAAATTGCAGGCAGGTCGGCATGCACAGTGCAACATGGAGCTGTTCCAAAAAACTGCTCCGTTTCACAGTTCAATATGTAGCCACCAGGGCTATGCAAGCCTCCCCCAAACCTTGGGATAGTGCAAACATTACAATGTGTTCATTTTCATAATTAGCGTAGGATGCACCTCTTGTAAGCTGCTGTTGGTACACAAATAGAGTAAATGTCTGCTCTAGGTAGTGGGTCACCAGTAATGCAGTAAGTCACACATATGTGCACTCTCAACATGCACATGCAACACATTCATATACATCAAGCATGTCTCCTCCAATAATCCCGTACAATACACTGATTTCTGAAGCTGTTTACATGCATTTCAACACACACTACACTGTAAAACACACATTTTCCCACTGGGTCAAACAAAAGAAACATTTGAGTAATGTGTGATTTCTTTAAGCCATTGTGTCAGGCGGATGTGACCCTTCCCAGCCAAAGCGTCAGAACTAAGGCATGGTGCCTTGTCATAGCTTGTATGAAAATCATGCATTGACTATGTTACCATTGGAAGTATGAAAAAAAATACATTTGATGAAAACGTGAAGCATATGCCCAGGAAATTATGCAGTGGCTCTGTCACTTTGCCTCACAGTCTTTCTGTCTCTGCGTGGTAAAGGATGTGTGTTGTGGAGAGTATGTTGGTGGATTCTGTTTTTGCTGTAGTGTGTGCTGTCCCTGTTGTGTCCCAAATGTTTTCATAGTATTTTGTAATTGTTTATTGTACTGTTTTGTCCTGTGTATTGTTGGGTGTTTGCCTTTTGGGAGTCTGTTAATGTTAGAGGTGGATGGGGGTTTGTTTGTTATTTTAAGTTATTTTAGGTGTAAGATTGTATTTGAAAAGGGACATATCTGCAAACGGCAGATCACATAACACGAATGAGCAGGGGTTTGCTGGGTTCTTGTGGCTCGTCACACACTACCTCCCAAATATGATAGCCAGTGGTGGCCGGGTCATCCAGTGATACCAAATGCAGGAGAGAAAGACCAAATGGAAGAAGGTGTAGCAGCACCTGATTCGTCTTTTCAAAATGGAGTGAACGATGCACCAACTGAAGCATCACTGGGCGGGTGTGGTCGGTTGGGAGGGTGAGCGCCTGAGTTCCAATGGAGTCATAGTTGGTAGAGATGTTGGTAAGTACACATATTCTGTGAGTTCGTACCTGTGTCTCATTTGCCTGTAGATAAGTTGTGTTCAATGTATCTGGGGTGGCTCACATATGTTTTAAAGTCAAAGTGCCATGCCCACACTAAACTATGTATAAAAGATGAAGCATGCCACAGAGGCACTAAAACACTGTGATGTCATTAGACCACATAGACCAGTGGCCCTATTATACGTATTGCCAATTTTCTGTGTTTGCACCATGGCACACTTGAAAACAGTTGTGTCGTGCACAAACAAATAGAGTGAACCCTATTACATGCAATGTACTGCCCCCAGGGTAGGCACAAACTTGCACTGCCCTGGAAGCAGCAATTTTAAAAGGAAAATTAAGCAGCTTTAAAGCAGGCGCTCTGTGATTCACTGTGAAGTGCTCTAACACTGTCTGTTTTACAGAAAGGGCCGCACACGTGTCTGGGCCCTTTCTGTAATATAAAAGTGTCCCGGGGGCATAAAAAGTGCCCGTACATGCTCGTTGCACCCACTGGCCACTTCTATGATACCAACCCAGGTAGTTTAGGGCAGCCCCAGAGGAGCTTCTTACACCACAAGCATTTGGCAGGAAGAGTTGTCACCAGGAATTACAGATCATAACTCACACACAAATGTTTCTGCAAAACAATGTCGGAACTCAATTCACAATTTATGGGGCTGGGCATTTGAACAAGGCTTCTGGCTGTGCTGGCCAGCATCACACTGAAAGTGCAGGATTGGCCTGTAGTCATGAAATATGAGGCATTCCATTCCTTTCTAACTGCATAGGTGCCATAACTGGTGCCTTTGGGAAACACAGGCATGCTTGAACCATGGTGCAGATGTATCTGCATTGTTGGCACGGTTGTTTATATATTGGAAGAGACACCTTTCTGCACATAAACATTCAATGAAGGTGTTTTCCTTACGTGATGTGTGCAGTAGAATGCTGCACATATGTAATCCTGAAAAACACAAAGATATTTGCAGATGATCCTTCTCGTTATGCCTCCCCAGGGTAGGCTCGCAGTAATGATGCCTTCCCTTGATTACATAGTCTTGCTAATCTGGGAAGGTGTCAAAACACATTTTAGTTGCTTTTGGTCAGTAATCGCAATGCACTTGAAATGCCTCCTTGATGTTGAGTATAGCTAGACTGTGCTTTGTGCTGGCTTGACTTACTCCGACCTATGAAGGCATGCAAAGTCACTCAAGGTGTTTTTGCATGGACTCATAGATATGATTGAGAGGGCTGAGCCACTGGAGTGGTAATTATAAATGAGACTCCAGTTGTTCAGGCCTCTTGTAAATGAGGCATAATGTATGTTACAGGTGAACCTGCTCACATGTAACTATCACCAAATGTGTGAAAGTCTGACTAAAACACATCTGAACATACATCATACATGTTGGTGTTCAAATGTATCCAAATCTTCGTTGAGCGTGTACTGGATGTGTATGGGCAATGTCTGTAACTATGCAGCACTGACAGGAACTGATCTCTGTAAAATCAAGGAACAAGGATGGCTACTGTCTGATGTGTATAGCATTGTCATGAAATGTAAATAAATGAGAAAGGCACAGGTATTATAATACCTTGCAGAGTGTGGTATGTAAATCCATTAGGTGCACAGATCCATGAAAGTCAGTCACACTTTTGCTATTTTGCAGTTGTGAAGTACTGGAACTGGTTCTGTAATCTGGCCACCAGATTCATGATTTGGCTCATCATATGTGTGTACACTTCACCTTGCCTTCTCTATGTGGATCATGAAGGCATGTCAACTGCGTCATTTGATTCATTACAACCTGAAGACTTACATAGCCAATTGCTAGTCATATGTAATGTGCTTCTCTTGTCCACAGTGTTTGTGTGCTACATTCACAGTGCAATGTTTCATGGTATGTTTTGAAGGTGGACTAGACCCATACACAACGGGTGAGATGGAGAGCTTCAAATATCCGGTTATTACCAGTGTCTTCCGAAATGCTTATTGTGTAGTGCAAGGATTGTGTGAGATGTAGGATGATGTTTGGAAAGCCTTGTTCAATGTGCATCCCTAACCTAAATATATTATATGTGACTTAAAGGATACTCAGAATTCAAAAAATCAGTTGCTGTGTGTCTTCCAATCTGACTAATGACAATGTGAATACATTGCCAATCTCTTCCGGACCACATGATAGATTAGCTGACAGAGGAGCCATGTCCAAACTGCTATAGTCTGTGAAAATATGTGGTAGTGGATTTAAAGATGAAAATACCTGGGGTTGGTTATCCTGCATTCTCTGTCCAATCTGTATGGCTCGTCAACACAGGACATGTGGATTCACACCTCAGTGAAGACAAGAAGAGTAAGGGGCATAATTACAACTTTTTGCCCCAGGGCAGTGCCGCAAGCCTTCTTGCTGTGCTGCTCTGCATCAAAATTAAAGGGCAGCAGTGCACCATATCTCTGAGACCCTTGTCCTTCTCCCCAGCGCTGCCACATGACGGGCTGCCATGCACCAACGCAGGCACCTTGCACGATGGTGCAGGTTTGTCTGCATTGTGGGCAAAGTTGTTTTTATGCCATAAGGGAAACCTTCCTGAACATAGACAAACAGTGTAGGTTTTTGATGCTTTGTATGCTAGCTGCACATTAAGCACACAGAGGAAGAGTAAATAACAATTAAAATCAAGTTATTTTATCTTTCTTACTCCTCTTGGGGGCACATCTTTTTTACTCATTTGCAGTTTCCCATGTCCATGTACATCTGGGAATGTTTCAGATGGATTATGTGTTGCATGGTTAAACTCAACGTAAGGCCCATGGGAAACATCCTTGATACAGAGTGAGGCAACACAGCACTTAGTCTGCCTTGCCTTTGCCCAATTCTATGAGGCCATGCAAAGGCCCACACAGTGAATTTGTGTTGCCTCATATGTATCACTGGGACACCCGTCTCACCAGAGAATCATGGAAATGGACACCTCAGCAGTACAGGCTTCTTGTACACAAGGCCCACAGTGGTTTAACAGGTTTTTACATGTGTTACTTGTAGGGTTACATTGCTATGTGTTTTGTTGCAAGTATGAGGTGTACATCTCCTACATAAACACTGTCTCGTTTACTCAGCCTAAATATGGCTATTTTAAGTAACATGATTAACTGTAATGAGGTAAGTCATGTGCTTGAAATGTGCTTACCAACCAGTAGGGCATTCCCATATCTGCCATTCAACCCTTGTTGATGATGGAATGTTTGAAGATGTATGCATCATAAGCACTTCTAGGGCACTTTGCCTGCAAATTGATGAAGCTCCCCAAATGGTCTACTATGGCCAGCACATTGATGGAATATGTATGCTTCTAGTTTCAATTTAGGTGTGATGTATCAGCAGGAGGCACTACATGCACATGAGTGAAGTCCATTGCTCCCAACACATGTGGAGATCCAACAGTAGCATAGAAACCCTGCGTTTTTTCCAGTTGTTTCTGCTGTGTGTTGGGGAACTTGAGGTACTGGGGTGTGAGGTTTATGATCGCATCAAGCATGGAGGGACAGAATGCAAAAAAATGATGGCTGTGATATTCCTGCCACTCTGGCTGTGGTGGTTTTGAATGAGCCGGACGCTAGCATGTGTAATACTGCCATCAGCTTGGCCTGCAGAAGGATGTTGGAGGACCTCTGTGATATTGTCTGCAGCCATGGTGGCACTTTCCTAAAAACTTGAAAATGTGGATGTGTCTGTTCTGCTTGGGATTTTAAGTGGGAACGCCTACCATGCATATGATTACCCTAACCTGACGCACCAGGTTGTACACAGGTAAAATACGATGCAGAACAGGGACAAGTTACGCATTAAGCCTAATACGTCACTTTGTAAATATGGAGCACTAAATGTGTTGCAGCTGCCTCAAAACAATTGATGCTTCGGCAGCGCCAGCTTCTTGTAAATATGCCCCCTAGAATGGTTGTGTCTTTTTTATTATGTCCCCAAATCAAAATGTGGAGTCATGTACAAATAAAGAGAGTTGCTCACTGTAGGGCATTATGATTCAAAGCAAATGAGAGGAGCTAGGACTGCATGTAAACTGTCTGGGACTGCTTGTCAGTTCCTTTACTTGAGCATGTTTGGCCAGGGACATGGATAGGTGTTGTGTAGTGGTCAGAATGGACAACATTTTGGCAGGTGGTATGTCTGCCAATTGGAGGTCTCAAAACTGCAGCTTCTTGCAGATCTCACAAAAGACGTTTGGCCTTCCTGGCTACACAATCAATGACATGCTAGCCATGAACAACGGAGAAGCTGTTTGGAAGTCTTATTTGCTGCTGCACTACTGCCATTGATATCAAGCTTGCAGGTATTGATGGGCATGTGTGAGATGTGCACTACCCTCACAATCCAAATCTACCAAGGGTGATGTACACCTTCTTCCACCGAAAATCACCGACATCCACGACATCCACGACATCCACGACAGCTTCAACGCCATTCCCAAGCCAGCCCCCACTCCCGAAAGCTCCACCTGTGCAAACCGCCTGACATCCTGGACCAACGTCAACGACACTGAGACACGCAAGATCATGAACTCTATCCACTCAGGATCCCCGTCAGACCCCTGCCCCCACCACGTGTACAACAAAGCCGACTCCACCATCGCCCCCCAACTACGGAAGGTCATCAACATCTCCTTCGAAACAGCGACTTTCTCGGAAAAGTGGAAGCACGCCAAAATCTGCGCCCTCCTCAAGAAGCCCAAAGCAGACCCCAACGACCTCAAGAACTTCCGACCGATCTCCTTACTCCCCTTCCCAGTGAAGGTGATTGAAAAAATAGTCAACACACAACTAACCAGCCACCTCGAAGACAACAACATCCTGGCTCCCTCCCAATCCGGCTTCAGACGAAACCACAGTACTGAGACCGCCCTTCTCGCCGCCACAGACAACATCAGACGTCAAATGGACAACGGCGAAACATCAGCCCTAATCCTCCTGGACCTATCTGCCGCCTTTGACACAGTCTGCCACCACACCCTGAAAACCCGCCTCCACGAAATTGGAATCCAAGGAAAAGCCCTCGACTGGATCATCTCATTCCTCTCCGGCAGAACCCAAAGAGTCCGCCTCCCCCCCTTCCGCTCCGAAGCCACCGACATCATCTGCGGCGTCCCCCAAGGATTATCCCTCAGCCCGACACTGTTCAACATCTGCATGGCCCCCCTCGCACAAGTAGCCCAACAACACAACCTCAACATTCTCACCTACGCCGACGACACCCAGCTCATCCTCTCACTCACCAAAGACCCGCACACTGCCAAATCCAACCTCCACGAGGGAATGGAATCCATTGCCGAATGGATGAAAAACAGCCGTCTGAAACTCAATTCGGACAAGACGGAGGTCCTCATCCTAGGACCCAACCCTTCCGTCTGGGATGACTCCTGGTGACCTACCGCACTAGGAACCCCACCAACACCAACCAACCACGCAAGCAACCTGGGCTTCGTCCTCGACTCCTCCCTCACCATGTCTAAACAAGTCAACGCAGTCTCCTCCTCTTGCTACAACACACTCCGCATGCTCCGTAGGATCTTCAAGTGGATCCCGTCAGAAACAACAAGAATGGTTACACAGGCCCTCGTCAGCAGCAGGCTAGACTACGGCAAAGCACTCTACACAGGCATCCAAGCAAAAGACCTATTACGCCTCCAACGCATCCAAAACGCCTCCGCTCGGCTGATCCTCGACGTACCCCGCCGCAGCCACATCTCCCACCACCTGAGAAACCTTCACTGGCTCCCCGTGGACAAGAGGATCTCTTTCAAGCTTCTCACCCACGCTCACAAAGCACTCCACGACACCGGACCAACCTACCTGAACAACAGACTCAGCTTCTACACCCCCACCCGTCAGCTCCTCTCCGCAAACCTCGCCCTCGGCGTCGTCCCCCGCATCCAACGAAAAACGTCCGGCGGCAGATCCTTCTCATACCTCGCCGCCAAAACCTGGAACACGCTCCCTACAAACCTGCGACAGACCCAAGACCTTCTCACCTTCAGAAGACTCCTCAAAACCTGGCTCTTCGATCAGTAAATCCAGCTTGCCCTCCCCTTTCCCCCCTCCCCCAGCGCCTTGAAACCCTCACGGGTACGTAGTGTGCTCTACAAATTCAATGATTGATTGATGTCAATCTCCTCCCTTCTCTAAACTAACTGATAACATGCAAAGGCTATATGATGGTCAGCAATAGATCCAGGGAAAGGGGAGTGGGACAGGGATAAAGCCAGTCTGAAGAATCAAAAGTAGCCCTAGCAAAAATGCTCAGACCAGCCTTGCAGCTTTCCTGTGTTCTCTCTATCTCTCTCTTCCCATCCATCCATTCTCTCTCTCCTTTTCTTATCTCTCTCTCACTCTCTCTCTGAGACAGCTTTTTAGGACGTTGAAACTCTGGGACTTCCTAGAACTGAAACATAAGTGGTATCTGTATTATCGATGCAAGAAAATACACCAGGCAGTCATAATCCCCAGGGCAGCGCTGCAATCCTGGGGATTATGAGTCCCCAACCGTGGTAAGGGGGACTCGGAGAGCCCCTGGGGGCCCCAGCAGTGCCCATGCACCATTCATGGGCAGTGCAGGGGCCCCCAGACACAGCCCCATCACGCATTTCACTGCTGGAATTTCAGGCAGTGAAATGAGCGACGGGTGCTGCTGCACCCGCTGTACATCAACATTGCCACCGGCTCTATCATGAGCTTGGTTTAATGTTGATGTGACTTTTCCGCTGGGCCAGCAGAAATGTCAAAATAGGGTGCCAGCACTGGCGGGATTGTGGCACCCGCAGCTTCAGCGGTCTTTTTTCAAGGCTGCCGAAATCGTAATGAGGGCCTATTTCTGAATTGCAATTTCTGATTTGGTTTTCGTTATGTATCCTACGGGCACTATGTCAATTTGCCATTTTGTAATACTAAGGCCCATATTTATACTTTTTTAGCGCCGCATTTGTGCCGCATTTTGACAGAAAAACAGCGCAAACGTACACAATACAATAGTATTTTGCAAGTTTGCGCTGCTGTTGCATCAAAAAAATGACGCAAATGCGGCGCTAAAAAAGTATTAGTATGGGCCTAAATCCATAAATTGTGAATCAGTATTTGGGAATCACAAATTGTGAAAGTCAAATTTTGGGACTGTTTGACATCATCCTAATGAGGAAGTGATTCAACTCATGCTGTTTTTCATCCCTCAGTAACACTGAAAAAATAAACATTCTTTCCTGATCTTACGTTGAAGCTACATTTGGAGTGCCTCTGCTTTTTTATATCAGCTCCAGAAAGGAATCAGAAAAAGATGATGGGGAGGAAAAAGAAAACCCCAATTAGTGTAAAGAAGCTGGAGATGCTGATGGAGCAATGTGTGGCTCACAATAATGACCTTTTGGCAAAAGCTCCTTCAATGTCCCAGACTCACACAAAAAGAATATATAGAAAAACAAATTCAAGATAAAATCATATCAATAGGAGTGACGCAGCATACCATTGAGAAAATGAGTCAAAGGTGGTATAATCTTCGTTTCAGGACCAAGGGCAAAGGAGAAGGTAGCCAGTCATCTGTCAGAGGTGCATGGAGGGGACCCTAAACACAGCCACCCCTAACTCCTTTTCAAGGCATAGTTAGTCCACTTCACAGGAAGAGAGTATTGATGGACACACCAACATAAACACATCAAACCCATCCAGAGCATCTAAAGGTAAGTCTTAATATTGTACTGCAAAGTGTGGATCTTGTATTTGGAAAAGGATTACATATTATACAGACAAGCATTTATAAAAATGCTCCATTATAATGCTTAACTTCCTAATGCATCTTGGGAGATATGCATACATGTCAGTGGACTAGATCCATAACATTCAGCTTCAAATGAAAAACAATTAGACTTTAGAACATGTCAAAGAAAATGCTCATGCCAATAGCACAACTATGGCCCTCATTCTGACCTTGGCGGGCGGCGGAGGCCGCCCGCCAAAGTCCCGCCGTCAGGTTACCGTTCCGCGGTCGAAAGACCGCGGCGGTAATTCTGACTTTCCCGCTGGGCTGGCGGGCGGTCTCGTTCAGACCGCCAGCCAGCCCAGCGGGAAAGACGCTTCCACGATGAAGCCGGCTCGGAATCGAGCCGGCGGAGTGGAAGCTGTGCGACGGGTGCAGTTGCACCCGTCGCGTATTTCACTGTCTGCGCAGCAGACAGTGAAATACATGTAGGGGCCCTCTTACGGGGGCCCCTGCAATGCCCATGCCAGTGGCATGGGCACTGCAGGGGCCCCCAGGGGCCCCGCGACCCCCCCTACCGCCATCCGGATCTCGGCGGTCCGACCGCCGGGATCTGGATGGCGGTAGGGGGGGTCAGAATCCCCGCGGCGGTGCAGCAAGCTGCACCGCCGCGGAGGATTCAATGGGGCCGCGGTACACTGGCGGGACCCCGCCAGTGGTGCCGGTCCGACCGCGGCTTTACCGCCGCGGTCGGAATCCCCATTGAAGCACCGCCGGCTTGTCGGCGGTGCTCCCGCGGTCCTCCGCCCTGGCGGTCAAAGACCGCCAGGGTCAGAATGAGGGCCTATGTATGTATCCCAGGCATCTAGTGCAGGTAGTGCCCCCAACATCATTAGCAATTTCCATGCTGCTATCTCGGAGGATGCTCATTTGAAAAGGTCCGTCAGCCTGAGTGATGACAGAGGCTCCACCGCAGACTTCCAAGTCATT
This sequence comes from Pleurodeles waltl, assembly GCF_031143425.1. Taxonomy (NCBI): domain Eukaryota; kingdom Metazoa; phylum Chordata; class Amphibia; order Caudata; family Salamandridae; genus Pleurodeles; species Pleurodeles waltl. Next base: position 660,244,903 of record NC_090440.1, read on the forward strand.
GCTATTCGGGGCTACAGGAGGACAAATGCCACATCGATAAAGTGTACGACATACTCGTTCTTACGAGCCCGGGCAGCTATCCCTACTAGGCAATGAAGCAGATTGTATAGTAAAGGAAAGCCCATCACCTCAGACAGTGCCTGGACAGTCTTTTCCCATTAGAGAGCAATTACCAGGCAGTCCCATACTATATGGTAAAAATCGCCCTTAGCAGTGTGGCAATGAGACCAGCCCAGGGAGACACCAGGGAAAATGTGGTGAAGACACGCTTTGTCTGGTGGACATAGTTAAATTCAAGCTGGAATTTTGGGAGACACCCCACATCTGTTCCATCGTCTGGTTCCACTGTGTGTCTGTCAATTCTTGACCAGTAGTGTGATCCCATTTATCCAGTAAGACCCAGAGTGTAAGTATACAAGGCTCCAGCAGTCCACTGTACAACAATGTGATCATGTGCCTGCCAGAGCCGTGCTCCAGTAGTGCCTGCAAGGCCAAGGACATGGGTGTTTCAGCTCGGTCCAGCCCCCACACAGTGCCAATGGTGGCTACTAATGCATTGTAGGTCAAGAACTGGCCCTTGTGGATCTCGTACCGATCCCGGATCGCCTGTAAAGATAGCAGGAGGTTATATTCGTAAAGGTCCCGCCAGGCGTCAACCCCTGCATCTATTTGTGTCCCAGCATCATGATGTTCAGCAATCTTTCAAAATGCTGGGAGCACTTACAATGGCATGGAAGAGGCTTACGGGATGTGACGTGGGGTTACATATCATTCCCAACAGGACCTGGCCACCCTGAGCAAGATCCCCAGCTTCCTCATGTCACATCTTGGGCTCATAAGTCATCCAAGGATGTCTTGTCCACCTTAGTCTCAGACAATGCAGGCCCACTCCACTGTGTGGTTCGGTCCAAACCACTGCCTGGGCGACTGTAACAAAGCAGCCATTTGGTACAATTCATAATGTGGTGTACGTATGCCTCCTTTCTCCAGGGGGCATAGGAAGCTGAACTGCTGTGTAGTGGGTACCTAAGGTACTTACACCTTATACCAGGTCCAGGTATCCCCTATCAGTGAAATGTAGGCAGTATCTAGAAGCCAGGCTTTCTAGAGGTAGCTGTGGATGAGCAGCCAATGCTTATCTAGGAGACATGCAAAGAATATGCGATACCACTGTAGTCACACAGCATGTATACACATGAAAGAAACCACACAGTAAAGGTTCTTTATTATGGTAACTCAACACCAAACATACTATAGAGCCAATACTCCCTTAGGAGGTAAGTAATACACAAGAAATATTCACTAGTTGTCAGAAATAGGCATAATGATAGTTAGAAAACAGTGCAAATGGTGTAAAACACAATAGAGAATAGTGGACCTAATGGGAGCACAAACCATATACTAATAAAATTGAATGTGAGAGCGTCACCACTACCCAGATAAGTGAAGTGTGTAGAGGGTTGCTGAGGGTACCAGGGAAGCACAAAGGTAAGTACCACAACACCACCCAGCAACCAGGAAAGCAGGAATAAATTACTAGGATTTCCCTAGAACACCCACTTAGAAGAAAAGAAGAGAATTGCAAAACCCAGAAATGGCTGCAAGAAACCAACAGTGGATTCCTGGAGATGAAGACCTGTGGAAAGAGGGGACCAAGCCCAGAAGACACAGCAAAGTCTAGTAGGGGCAGGAGCCACTACCCGCCAAGCTCAGGATAGCAGGAGTTGGTTGACAGTGAGGAAGAAGAACAGGTACTGCTGCCCTAGAGTCTGAGTCAAGTTCCTGGAGGATGCAGGTGATGTCCCGTTCCGGAAGGAAGATTGTTGTCTGGTTTTGCGTGCCCGGATACCACCAACAAGCCTTGGCACAGGCAAAACTTGCGGTTGGTGGAAAGTGGTGCTGATGGGGACAGGCAAGGCCCAGGAGGATTCAACCCAGGAGGGGGAAGTCAGAGGGGACCCTCAGCATTGCAGAGAGCCCAGAGGAGCAGAGGCAGCACGCACAGGAGTCCCACAGGATGGGGACACAGAAGGTGCAAATGGAGCCCACGCAGCAATACGAAAAGGAGTCCCATGCTGCAGGAGAGTCACTCAGGGAGCTGTGTGTCGCAGGAAGGGGGCTGGAGCTACACGAAGACTGAAGACCCTTGGAGAAAGTGCCAACAAGTCTTGGCAGCCGCAAAGGACGAAGTTCACTTGGGTAATGTCCTGCATAGGAAGGCAAGGGCTTGCCTTCACCCAAGTTGGACAGATGGTAGAGAGGACTGTCTGGACCACTTCCAACCACCACCCATGTTGCAGGACCCACGCAGCTCAGCAGGAGAGAGGAGCCACACAGCCGATCATCATTGCTGTTGGTGCCTGAAGATGCAGGGGAGTGACTCCCTCACTCCAGGGGAGATTCCTTCTTCTTTCCTGTGCAGACTGAAGAAGGCAGTCCTCAGAGGATGCACGACTGGGGAAAAGTTGCAGAAGCTGGAAGAGCTAGAGAAACAATGTTGCAGGAGAAGTTTTCATCTTTGTTGCAGATTGTCGGGTCCCGGAGGGTCCAGATGCAGTGTCTTTGGTCAGAAGTCAAAGTAAGGGATGCAGAGGAATCCTGCTGGACTCTTGCAAGCCAAATCTGAGGAACCACCCAAAGTAGAGACCCTAAATAGCCTTGAAAGGGGGATTGGTCACCTAGCTGTGTGACCACCTATCGGGGGGGATCTGACGTCACATGCCTGGACTGGCCTTGCCACTCAGATGCTCCCAGAATTCCCTGCCAACCTTGGATTCAAGATGGCAGAACCCAGGGACCCTCTGGAGGAGCTCTGGGCACCACCCCTGTGGTGGTGATGGACAGGGGAGTGGTCACTCCCCTTTCCATGGTTCAGTTTCACACCAGAGCAGGGATTAGAGGTCCCAGAACCGGTGTAAACTGGTTTATGCATGGAGGGCACCAAATGTGCCCTTCAAAGCATACCAGTGGCTTGGGGAGGCTACCCCTCCTAAACCTTGTAACACATATTACCAAAGGGAGAGGGTGTAACACCCCTCTGCCAAAGGAAATCCTTTATTCTGTGTTCCGGGACTCGAGCTGCTTAAGCAACAGGAGGGCAGAAACTAGTCTGTGAGGTGGCTGCAGCTAGGGCTGCCTTGAATTTCTCAGAAGGCTGAAAGAGCAATGCTAGGGGTCATCTAAGAAGCCCCCAGATTGCATGAAATCATACAACCAATACTTGGAAAAGTATTGAGGTATGATTCCAACATGTTTGATACCAAACATGCCTAGGTTCGGAGTTACCATTATGTAGCTGGACATAGTTAGTGACCTTTGTCCAGTACACGTGTAAAATGGCGTCCCCAAACTCACAAGGTCCAGAAAATGGGACTGGAGTTTGTGGTGGTAGCTCTGGTAGTGCAGCGGTGCCCTCACACACAGGTACATGCACACTGCCCTCTGGGCTGAGAGGGCCTGTACAGGGGTGACTTTTAGTGACCTGGTGCAGTGACCTATAATGAAAACAGATGAATGCACCCGGTCCACGCAGACTGCAATAGCAGGGCTGCAGAACCTGTTGCATGGGCTCCCTATGGGTGGCAGAAAAACAGCTGCAGCCCATAGGGTTCCCCTGGAGCCCCAATACCCTGGGTACCTAGGTACCATGTACTAGGGGCTTACACGGGTGCACCAGTATGCCAATTGTGGGATGAGATGTTACCAGTAAACAAATTTAAAGGAGAGAGCATAATCACTGGGGTCCTGGTTAGCAGGATCCCAGTGAACACTGTCTAAAACACTGGCAAACAGGCCAAAAACCAAGCTTGAAAGAGGCTACTTTCCTACAGGGGGGTGAGGGGGGCAAACAACTTCTGTAACACCACTCTTTTCCTCCCAGGACCCCAAACTAAGGCAGTAAGGAACAAAGTCAGATCCTGAAAGAAGCTCAGGGACACAGGCAGTGATGAGAAGTGGTGGAGCATCTAAGCTATTGACATCCTCCTCATAGGGGAGATAATTAAGGAATTCCAAAATGGCAGCGATCTACGCGCAATCCATTAGGTTGCATTCTGCATGATATATGTTAACACCGAGATAACAAAAAGTGTTGTAATGCCATGGTAATCCAGCATGGTAGGAGCCCCCTCTATCTGCAATTGGAATATCCCAGAGGGGAAACCGGCAGGAGTTAGACCAGTTCAGCCATAAACCTGATGCCTCAACAAAACCTACCAGTGCCTCCATCATCCTGGGTAGGTCCCTACGAATGAGCCTGAGGAATATTAACGCATCATCCGCATAAAACAAAATCATCTCCCAGTCAAGGCCACTTCATATATCCCACTGCGACCCCTGTATCCACAAAAGGCATGCCAGTGGCTCCATGGTCAAGGCAAAAAAGGAGGGGGGAAATGAAACACCCCTTGCAAGTACCGAGACATACCAGAAATTATGCAAAGATGACTTTATCGGTGTACACTCTGGTGACCGGTTCCATATATAAAATCTCTATCCATTGCCGAATATTTGGGCCCAGTCCCAAACCCCTAGGTACCTCTTGGAGGTAAGGCCAACCCAGGGAGTCAAATGTCTTCTCAATATCTAATGAAAGGGACCTCAGGGGCTGCTCATCCATGAGGTGGAACAACCGGCGAAGATTAAAGAACGTGTTCCTCCCTGGAATAAAGCCATTCTGGTTGGGGTGTAACCCCTCCGGCCTCCATTCCCCACTTCAGGCCTCATTGTTTAACCATTGTGAGTGCTCAGCATGAGATGTCAAGGATAGAGGGCTCCAGGCTCCACCCAAGGGCCCCCCTGCATGCACTCAGCAACACCATGAAGTAGAGCCCTGGAACCCCACAACAACCAAGTACTGCCGCTACTGCAAATGTAAACGTAGCTGGTCAGTTTCCCCAGAGCAACATCTAAACTCCCCAGCCTTAAAGCGGGTTAATGGGAGACGAATGCTGCAGCTTCCCCTTGCCTGTCCAATGGCCATTATGAGTGGTGATTCTCAGTGGGGCTGTCCTGCATCCACGACCACAGTCCGTGGCTTAAAATCCCGAGGGGGAAGGGACCACCCCTGTGCAGTGACGGCAGACCCGGGCCATCCCCACCTTCCATTGACCTCCATGCGGTCTCTTTACACCTGACAGTCTCTGCAAGGCCATGTCACTCAGCTCGCCAGGAGCCTCGATTGAATGCTCCCAGGTTCCCTGTCGACAGCCAAGGTTGCACAATTGAAGCAGGCCTCAGACTGGACCTACCGCATCCCCGGCAGGGAAGCGCCTCGCCTTGCTGTCTCGGCTTTGGTTCCAGGCCCAGGGGGTGGGGCGGAGCTTCTCCATCAGCTGCAGAGGCCGCGCAGGCAGTGCAGGACTCAGAGCCTCCGACTTGCCGCTTCCGTTGCGGGGGGATTGTCTCAACCCCTATATCAGAACTCCGGCTCCACTGCCATGAAAAAGGGCACAGGAGGGATCAAAGCAGCAAATTGCGTGGTTCAATGATGTGGCAGGATGTTGTCGGGCAACCAAAGTGCTCAGAGCTCATTCACTGCACAGCCGTCTCGTCCGCCATCGGCAAACCAGTCCCTAAGATGACAGCCTTTTCAGTGGATGTCTTTCAAGTATGGATATTTTTGCCTTTCTCTTTTCACTACTAATTGTTTCTTTACCACATAGACAGAAGATGAAAATGCCCTTGTTCTCTCCTGCTAGTTAATTCCTTTGTCTTCCAATGGTGACTTTGTTTAGGCAACCAGAGGCCTCTGGGAATACATGCGTTGTACAAAAAACAGCATACATACATACATATATACAGTCACAGGGGCTAATTCACAAAAGTATTTACGAGTATGGAAAGTAGTACTAGAGGAGTACTCTTTTACATGCTCGTCCATGCCTTTGTGAATAGGCCCTGAAATGTTCAAATTCCTATTAATAGAAGTGCAAAGAGGGCACTGTATTTTCTGTTTGTACTAAATGTAATAAATATTCCCTGAATAGTCCTATTTTGGAGCCAATTCACAAAGGCATGTAAGGATACAATCAAAGAGTACTCCTATTGTGTACATTTCCTTTGTGCCCAGGATTTTCACTTTATGTACTACATTATGCTTTTGTGAATGGGCTGCACAGTATTTAGTTACCATTATTCCTCAGTTCCGCCCATACGGTTTACTGCCCTGATGCTACATTAATAGACTCCTTAAGTCTAATTGAAATTAGAGTCTGTCCACAGTTGTACATTAGGTAATTTGGCTTTTTTTGTTTCAAAGCTCCCCTTTTTTTATTAATTTCCTTTCACTCTACAGGGTGGTGGTGAAGGTGCCAACATTGCCACGATACGTTTCCCATTGCCCTTTTCTGTCTGACTTGTTAAGGAGTTCCAGCCTTTCTTCTTCTCAGATGCCCTTTCCATGTGTGCCTCAGTTAGCCCTCTCCATATTTCTAGTTGCATTGCTTATTCAGCATCAGTTATTTTCCCATGTACCCTAGACTCCACATCCAGTGTCATTTTAAGAAATTCTGGGCCCTGGGACAGACATATTTCGGGGCATCCTGTTAGGAGCAACCCTGAACTTTATTGCTTGTTTTCTGCTAATTTAAGCATGCATTATTATCTATCTATCCATGACCCTTAAAAGAGAGAGACAGATCAAAAGTAGGGGTTCTGCTAGATAAATCGGCAAAGGTATGCTAGAGTGAAAGAAAGATTACATTGGGGAGGGGCGGTGCGTTGAAAGGTGGGGGTCCTGGGCAATTTCCCACTTTGCCCTTGCCTTAAATTGCATCTGTCTATACCTGCTCCTATGTCCTGGAGCAACTCCGCCATTTATAATTCCAGGCTTTACTCCACATACCCTTTTTTACTACATACTACAAAATAAAGTCACAAATTATATTCTAATATGCCCTGGCTAATTATCAAAATATTGTTGACCCCTCTGCTCATCTGCTAGCCCAGCATGCCCCCAAAATCACGCCTTTGGTTGCAAGAGCTGCTGTGAAAGGCCCCTGATGGACTGGTATCTCAATTAGCAGGTCCAAATAGCTACAAAAGTCCTCTTTGAGTCTAGAAGTAAATCCTGTATAGTTTGAGAAAAGTACCGCAATTTCTCCACAGTGCTGGACTACACTGGAATTAGGTCACATTAAGGGGCATATTTATACTTTCTTTGCTCTGAATTTGCGTAATTTTTTTACGCTAATTCAGCGCAAACTTAACTCCATAGTTATATTTTGATGCTAGACCCGTCTAGCGTCAAAATATTAGAGTTAAAGTCATTTTTTGGATGCATGAGAACCACATTGCATCAATGAAATGAAAAGTAGGTGTTGCTGTCCAAAAAATGACTCAAAGCCCCTGGTGCCTTATTTATCCTCCCGTGCAAAAAAGATGCATGGGGGGAGGCGGACCTAAATAATGGCACTAAGCCGGCTTAGTGCCATTATTTAACACCTGGGTCAGAGCAGGAGTTAGGGGACCTGTGGACCCATTTCCATGGTCAAACACCATGGAAGGAGCCTACAGGTTCCCACCCCAAGCCCCAGGAACACCTCCACCCACACCAGAGGGACACCAGAGCACGGGGGACCCCCTCCCAGGTAAGTAGGGAAAGTAGAGGTAAGTATTTTGAAAAATGTTTTAAAATGCCATTGGGGGCCCTGAAATGGGCCCGCTACATGACACTGGGTGCAATGGCCATGCCCAGGGGACCCTTGTCCCCTGTGCTGGGCATTGGGATGGTGAGCATGACTCCTGTCTTTTATAAGACAGGAGTAATATGGTATGGATGGTTTTGCATCAGGAAATGACGCTAGGCTGGTTAAAGGCATTTTTTTGCCTCTAACCAGCCTAGCGTAATTTTTGGGTGCAAAACCCCCTTTCCCTATACCGTCACCACCACTCAGCTACCGTCATTTTCCAAGACTCTAGCCCACCCTTTGAGCTGCCTTCTGGGGTTCCATAAATTTGGCGCCCGGCTGGCGCTCTGGAATGGCGCAAGCCGGCAGTATAATTTTTGACGCAAAACTGCATTTGCACAGTTTTGCGTCAAAAAGTATAAATATGGGCCCAAGTTTGATTTTTCCATAAGAAATTGGGAAACTTTTGAATGCCCCGTTTGCTCAGCTCCTGAAATCCAGAAGAGCATTCAGACTCCAGTGCTTACGCAGATCTTTCTTTCTCCCACGTTGCTTTGTGTGCACACGGTGTGGTATGTCTTTCAGAAGCTGATCGTCAGACGAGGTGGACCCTGGGAGTTTCCTCGGCGTGTTTGCTCTACGTGATCCACTTGAAAAAACATGAATGGTGAGGACTAAGCAGCAGAGACACTTCACAGAACAAATATTGAAACTGGTAGTTATTTAGTGCCATCGCCCAGTACCAGCACCCTTCTCTGTGCCAGGGTGAGAAACCTCTCACTCCTTCACTCGCGATGAATTGACGTCTCCATCGAAGCCAGGACAACAAACAGCGCTGGCGCGGAGTGGTACTCTGAGCACAGGGTGTGTCCGAGAAGGGCTACAGCTCACGTACTGAGTCAATGTGTGAAAAAAAGCTGTTTTCGGCGTAACTCCCGCTGCCTGGTGCAGCGCCGAAACCATCAATTTCTCACTCAGTCCATAGCACTCCTTGGAATGTAATATAACATGACATAATGTAGCATGTATTTGTGAAGTACACGTTCACCCCATGTGGCACTTTGGCGCTGAATTATAACTGGCATTTATTGTTGCACCCCTGAGTGGAATGTTTGTGCGCTACTGCAGAAACAAGGCCGAAAGGGCAGAATTAACAATTCCCTTAATTCTGGGAGTTGGTCTCTCCATATACTCCAGGTTGTTGAAATTGTCCCTCTTAGGCATTAGAGTCGTCTAGCTTGAAGGAAATAAATAGGATGGCTACAAGCATTTGAGATGCAGCTGCCTGTAGAGTTGAGCACCATTATCCTAACATGCCATGACTCAGACATTAGAATAGCTCCAGTTGTGGCATGCGAAAGCAATGTATCCATATTTGACGCATGACAGCTGCTATCACAACATTGACCCCTGATCTGTTGTGGGCAACGAGGGTCCCTTCATTTGACAACCGTAGATCACCACTGTGTCTGAAATGTGGCTGACTCGTTCCCATTCCTACTAGCTTTTCCAGGAAACACCTATTGGGAAATCTAATTTCATGAGCATCAAGTCCACCGCTGAATGAGCTATCTGCACAACATGCATGAGGTGCCACGTGCTGTCTGCTGTGGCTCAAACTTCAGTTCATATTTCTGTATTACAATATGCATCTTGTTAATGGAGTTAGTAGGGTCGTCATGTAACTCACATGGGTTGGTGGACCTTTTTTTTTTCATACCTCACGTACATTGTGTGACAAGGTGAGCACCAGGCATTGTATGACTGGTTTCTAAAACCTCAGTCCTAACCTGCACCCATATCATTTGCTTTGTCTTTCTTCTGTCCCTTGGCTTCTCACTTTTGTTTCAGGTTTCATTTTCAGTTCTATCCGTTCTCATGCGGCCTTGTTCTCAGTCCACATTGTGGCTCTTCTGCCACTGAAACAGTAGAGGTTGGCGTGGCCTTCGATACCACCCTCTGTTCGGGGGTCACTTCAGTAGGAAGGCTCATCAGTCCTTGCAGCAGCAGTTAGGCTCCCTCGTGCCACCCATACAGGTGCTAAAACCAAACACAGCTGAGTTTGCAGCACAAATGCATACGGCACCGCCAGACAGATATGGGGGTCTCAGCTCCCACGCAGCCACTGGGCTATTTGCAGAATTGTAATGTAAAACGATGTTTCCCCTGTGGAATGTGATGAGTGGCCTATGAGTCTCTCATACATCGCAGATATTCATCGGCCTTGGTCTGATTGTGGGCCCCGTAAAGGGTAGGGCTTCCCACCCCTTCTGAAAAGTTGAGAATATTGCTGTCGAGGCAAGTTAGCCCCCCAGGCTAAGCAGCTCACAGCTGTGCCTTACATCAAGGGGACTGAAGTATACAAATGGATTATTCTTAGAAAGAAAGTCCACAGAACCACAACCCCAGAGAGCCAGCGCTGTGCAGCATTGATCCTGAGCTCATTTGCTAAACTTGCTCTACAGAGCCGGTCTTCTGCCTACCATGTTACTTCTGTGATGTGTGCCATCAGCACACAGCATTATCATTGGCCATGAGCCAACCGCACACAGCACTATCAAACCACTGAATTGCAGACGTGATTCCTATCCCACCACGTGACCCTGCTATCGGTATCTGGGCCAGCAGCACACTATGTGAACCATGGGGACCTCTCCGAAATATTATCAGGCTTCCTATCACACCGCAGACCCTCTGGCTTGCAGCACGCTGGTTTACAAAAGTTATGGAGCCTACCCAGTGCTTAATTTGTGCTTGTTGTTTCCGGTGCTGAGCACCAGCATTTATTTTTGAGGGCCGGGGCTTATTCTTCTGCCTCAAGCAGTTGCTTTGAGGAAAAGACACATATGGGAAAGGCGGACGAAGGGAAAAACGAAAACGCGTCACAATGGGAGAAATTAGAAAGCTGCAAGAGTGAGCTGAAGGGGCAGGGAGTGGCTTTATATGGATTGAAGAGGCCCGAGATGGCTTCAGGAGTACGTCGCCTCAGTATTCCGCGTTCACACATTTAATTGCAGCAGCCGTGTTTTTAAAAGGAGGGCTTTGGGCACAGGCACGTTTTTATTTACAAATTAAGCACTGGGCCTATCACAGATCAGTAGAACTGTTGTTTGTGGATAACACCACACTGGCACTGGTGAGGGTCTGGCAGCTCACATCAGCTACGTTAGTCCTGGAGCTGGCAGCACCACCACTGGGTCTGGGAATGATAGCACTGCCGTTGATGCTGCCACAACAAGCAGCCGTACCGCAGGTGCTGAGGGCTTGCTTGCAGCACCGAGCTCTGCCCTTAGGCGCTAGGGTCTCATTAGACAGCTACGTTTCTGTGCAATCACACTGTGAGGTCAGTTTTCATGTGGAGGGTAGCGTGTAGGGTGCAAAAATCTCGTAGTGTGGATGTTCTGCCGAAGCACATAGCTTGTAGGAAGCCTGACACTTGCACGCTGGCTCATAAAAGAGACCAATTTAACAAGATCCTTTGGGTTCTGTGCAGGTGCAGACTTCTCAGAGGACTTGCGTACTGACAGCGAGCATTTAATCTCAGGAGAATAAACATTTAGAAATTGCCTGAGCCAATTCCTAGAATCCGGTGGCGAAATTCGTGTTTGCAGGTCAGCAGCACTGAGCCAGATTGCGCAAGCACATTCTGCTGGAATGCACGCTATCAAATACATTCTGGACAGTGTTAACAGAGAAAACAAACAAGGTTATGGGTGATTTGCTACTTCTGCCTGTTTAAAACTAACTGATCAAATGTCAGCATCTCTGAACACCTTGAGCCAAGTTTAATAAGAGCTTACGTAAACATACGAGTTGCACTTATGAAAGCGATCAAGTTGTTCGAAGGCCCTTTGTGAAGCCACGAGGGTGCAACACAACCTGTGCACGTGTAGGTCACTGGCAACGAAAGGGTGTGACAGGCCGTTCAATAAATAACCGTGATACCTTTGCTCCATGCCCCTCCACCCCGACTTCTAGTCGCCTACTTCTAGGCGCTCAGTTCATGGTCACCGAGCAAGCCGCATGGCTTGATCCGCTTCAAAGTGTGCAAGACACTTGTATTGCTTTAGGGGTGCACTCTCTCTGCTATGCCGGAATGATATTTGAGAAACGATACCTCTATTTTGTGCATTGGAGATGTAAACATGTCTGGAACAAAGAGGGAGGATGTAGACCTTCTGTCCTTCGAGTCCATCTAGTTTGCTTAGAAATATTACTCTTCTTTGGTATTTAGGGGTTTTGTCAGTTGGCCTCCATTGCTCCTGTTCTGGGGTCTCTGCTGGTATCAACCCTTTCATGCTTGATCGAAGCACTAAGTTGTCCCTTTTATCATCCCCTTAATGATGTGTAATGATGACTTCTCAGTTTGTATATGAAGTAGTTGTTAGTCCTTTGAGAAGGGGTGCGCAAACACTTAAATAAAATTAGGATTAATTGAAATTAAATTTCACGATTTCTTTCCTTCCCTTAAGGGGAAATACTACATTTGAGAACTCAAGTAGCAGTAGTAGTTACAAAGCTCTCAATGTTTGCCTTACTCCTCGAACAAACCGGGTTCAGGAGAGAGATCAGATTTAAAGCTAAGGGCTTTAAAAGCCAGATGGACAATCCCAAATATGTATGCCAAAAAGCTCACTCCAATTGGTCTACCAGTGAATATTGTAGAAGTAAGTATGAGCTCACCTACTTTGTTATTGATAGTATATCATTAATTATGCAGGCGATGACAGTGAACAGAAAGTTTGATGGCGTGGTCCCTTGTGAATGGATATTTAAGGGATAGAGCGTCCCTGATCAGGGTCTCAGGTTATGTGATAACTGTTCCGGGCAAAAAAAGATTGTGAAATATGACTCTCTGGGTTCATAATCCAGAAGGTGTGTCTGGACACTCTAGGCTATCTCAGTGGAATGAAGGAAATGTCACAGTCAATTTAAATCTATCAAGCTGCCTATATCTCCTGTTGAGGTATGTGTTCGAAAAGGTATTGAAAAAGCACCGCAGTGAAAGTTTCTATCCCAAGGTCACATTAGGCTTCCACATAGCGGGGGAATTTCCATGTGTTTCTGGGATCCTCAGTGGGCTCTTAACGTAGGGCAACCTCCTCTTCCTGCTTCCGGATACACTTTAAATGACCCACTAATGTTATCCGGAAGCAGCAGTTTATGGTGCCCACATGGTTGCCCAATTTCTGGATAAGTGAGTCTCGGGTGACTATATTTCTTAATAATTCATTTTATGATGCAGGCATTAATTTGTAATACATGTCCCCATTTCATTTAATTCCATTGGTGTATACCCAACAAGTGACAAAACACTGCATAGGTCATATCGTGGCCTTAAATATTATATTATGCGCGTGACATAAGAGGCAAACTCCATGTTTTCAAAGCTCCAGTAGCAAAGTTACAAGTGCTGGAAAAATGCAAAGAACAAGAACATTGCGAGAGTATATCTAAATTAATACCCACATTATGACAAAGTTATAGTGTCAGCATAAGTGTTTGTACATACTTTGTCGTCGTCAAATCTAACCATAGCCAAATCTTATAAAATATCCATGGAGTATTTGGACAATTGTTTACAAATGATCACAATTGCTAATTTTCCTGTACTAAAACACGTTCGGTCTTCCAAACAATTGTTTGAACCAAAAATCGCCATAAGCATACTTCACATTACATTTTATACATAATTGAAGTAAAACACCAACCAGTATTCGTATAATATGATTTGACGCTAAAATTTACAGCAGCATTGATAATAAAAGTTCACCTACTGCTTGTACTGGGATTTGCGTGAAATTCATTTAAAAATGTAGTTGAAATTTGATGTTCACCACTGCTTTTAATCTCTCACAATAAATATAAATATACTACCACATTGCAAGCAACACGCCAAACATTTCACGGTCGTTTGGGAGGGCATTTTAAAAGAAACATCCAAATATTTTTTTTCATTTAGTGCCTATCTCGCACGGTGTGCGTGGGTTAACAACACACAACAAGCCTTTAGGAATGAATGATAGAAGGAAGAGGGTAGGGGAGGGGTAGTTATAGATGAACAAAAGGGATATCCTCCCAAAAATATTGATGTACCTCTTATTTTACCGCATTAAGGGGGTCATTTTGACCCCAGCGGTAAAAATCGCCTACCGCCATGGCGACGGGCGCCAAAAGACTGCTGCCGCAGATACCAGCCATCCGCCGGATTATGACCACAGCCGCATTTCCGCCAGAAGGATGGCGGAAATCCAGCTTTTGCCATGCCGGCGGATGGCGGTACGGTGGTGCTAGTAGACTGTTGCAGACCGCATCATGACGCATAATACGGCCTGGCAGTGTTCTGCTGTGGGTCCCTCTGCTGGCAGCAGCGCCCTGTCCTGTCTCCTGCCAGAGGACCCCCTGACAACAGGTAAGTCGGGTGCTCCGACAGGGGAGGGCGGTGGGGGGTGTTGTGTGTTTGTGGGGGGTGTGTGTGTATGTCTGTGCGTGCGTGCGTGTATGCAGGTGTGTGTTGTATGTGTGTGCATGTATGGATGTGTGAGTGCGTGTATGTTGTGTTGTGTGAATGTGTGTGTGCTTGTATGTATGTAAGTTTGTGTGGATGTGTGTGTGTATGGATGTATGCATGCATGGATGAATGTGGGGGTGAGTGTGTATATTCGTGTGTTCGTGTGTGAATGAAGGTGCATGCATGAAGGGGGGTCTGGAGAGGAAGGCTGCTGAGGGGAAAACCTGGGGAGAGGAAGCAGGTGGGGAAGACCCCTATCAGTGACAGGGAAGCGATTCCCTGTCACTGATAGTGCCTACCGCCATGGTTTTCCTGGCGGTAAGGTTGCCACGAAAACCATGGCGGTGGGGGGAGTCATAATCCCACAGGCGGGCATGTGACGGCCATTGCCTGGAGAGTGAAGTCTCCAGCCCGGCGGTCGTCACCGCTGTGGCGGTCGGTGTGGTACATTGGTGGTTTGGCCAAACCGCCAATATCTTAACATGGAGAAAAGTACCGCCAGCCTGTTGGCAGTACTTTCCTTCATATTAACGCTGTCCACCGGGGTCATAATGACTCCCTAAGACTCCTGACAGTACAAATATTACAATGATGCTCATATGAACATTTCAAAAGTACATTTTGCCATACATTTAGAACAAACATGATTAGTTTCCCAGAACAATTGTAAAGTTGCTGGCACAGCCTTAGTTTTCCTACCTGAACCTTACACACCCTTTGACATTTGGACACAGCTTTTAGAGGAGGCATCTACCTGACCTGGGAGGATCCCAAGATACACAGTCATCTCTTGCTCAAACTCCTTGAACACACATTGGGCCTCATTTTGAGTTTGGTGGTCTCAGAACCGCCATATTGGCAGTCGAACTGGCAACAGGCTGGTGGAGGAGACCGCCAAATTATGCCATTGGCGGCATTCAGTACAGAACACAGCCAAAGCACTGGCAGCACCGCCACTGTGACCTGGCAGCCACGGACGATGGTAGCCACCTGCAGGCCGGCGACAAATTATGAGGTTACACACCGCCAAGGTTTCCGAGCGGTCGCACCACCACAGAAACCCAGGCGGATACACAACTTCAGAAAAGGAGACACTCACCTCCAGGAAGCTATACTTGCCCAGAGCTGCCATGGAACCTGAACTAGACATCTTCCAGCTGCTCCCGCTCATCCAAAGACTCCGGAATCTGCGACAACAGCAACTGTAAGTACACACACTTACCTGGTACTGTTGTAGATTGTCAGTATTTGTACACTCACACAACATACATTTGGGAAGGGGGTGTGAGGGTGACACTCACGTGTAACAACACAGTAATACAAACACTCCTATACAGCCACACACACACTCGCATGTACACAACAATCATGCTATGACCACCACACGCACACATACACAGGTCACAAACACACACACGTACAAGTGCACAGGCCCACATGCACACAGTACTCTACAACACCTCAAGATGTCACAACCACAACACAACCGCACCATCTCCAATCTCTTGGCAGGGAACCACAGAGGACACTACCCAGGGGCACATCATAGATACATCACAACGTAACACCACCAGGCAAAAAATAAAAAAACACAACCATACTACTTACTGATAGACTTACACAGCATGGGTACTTGCATTGGGGCAGGGGAGATCTTGATGGTTGTAGGGTTGGGGAGAGACACAGAACATCTAGGGGTGGCACGGGGTGGGAGAAGAGTAGGGAAAAGGGTAAACTCTGAAAGGGAAGCTTTTTTACACACATGGGGATGGACATAGCAAAAGGGTTTGAGTGTGGAGGGTGAGGGAGTGGTTGTCTAAGGTGTTGTTGTGGATGTAATGGGTGCATGTTTGTGCGGGGGATGTTTGTGGGTGATGGGTGTCTGTTGGGTGGGTGAGGGCGAGCATTTATGTGTTTTGGGATAGGGGTGGAGGTGCTAGGGGATGCCATGGTGGATGGGTGACTGTTGGGGCAGTGACTGCAGGTATGGTGGATGTGCTGCATGTAGGTTTCTCAGTGGTTGTTGTGTCTGTGGGTGTGGTGGCTAGGATGGATGTCTGAGGTTCTGCGGTGATGCTGTTTGTGGATGGGGGATTGGTGTGGTGGCTAGATCTGTGAATGTTGGAGTTGTGTCTGCAGGTGTGTCAGATGTGCTGTCAGTGATGCTGGAGGGGTGGAGGTGTCAGAGCAGGTTGTGACTGTTGCTGTGTGTGCATCTGAATGTTGCTTGTGTGCATGCCAGTGGCGGGTCTTGTGGTGCTTGTGTTTGTCTGAACTACCTGTGGATGTTGAGGTGGATGCATGCCAGTCTGTCTGTGTGCTTGTGCTGAGTCGGGGAAGAGGCTTTGGGATTGGGAAGAGGAAGATGGAGGGGGATGGGAGACAAAGGGTGACTGGCGGCTGTCAGTGTGGAGGCCGGAGCCTGAAAGCATCTCTGTAGGCCAGCCAGTGCACTGTGAATGCCCTCCAGGAACGCATTACTCAGTTGGATCTGAGTTGCAAATCCCTGGATGGCATTCACAATGGTCGACTGACCCACAGAGTTGGACCTCAGGAGGTCAATAGCCTCCTCACTGAGGTGAGCAGGGCAGAGGTGCCTGGGCAAAGGAGATGCCCACCCTCATGGGTGAGAGGGCATGGCCAACTGGCTGGGGAGCTACAGGGTGGTAGTAAGGGGGGTGGTGGACTTCGATGGTGCTAGGGTGGTCCCAGCTTGGTCCGCCACCACCAGGGAGTGTCCACTGGAGCAGGATTCCAAAGATGAAGACGTGGATCCTGTCTTTCCTGTGGCACTCCCCTTGCCCTCCCAGCCACTAGCTCCCTCGGTGTTAGTGGTAGCAGCACTCCGGGTCCCGTGGCCAGCAGGTTTCCCACTCGGCTTTGCCCCAACCTCTTTGCCTGACGATGCTGATGCAGAGAAACAGAGAGAGAGATAGGGTCATCACATTATTTACATACCACTTATATCACACCATACACTACAGTAACATCACATCTATGTGTAAAACACTCCCAGGAAGAAACCATTTTGAGCCAACATCATGTTCCAACAACAAAATACATTCCACATCCTCGTATAACAACAATTTCACACCCAACATAAGCCTACTATCTGAGCACTACATCACTATCCTATCAGTACAGCTAAAACACAATTTATTCCTGCACAAGATGATTTGCCAACATAAAAACTGTGTCCCTGTACAGAGCATCCCGTGAAACCACAATCCATCAATGGAAATAAGTGTTAACTTTGAATTCAAATTCATAACTACGCCAAATCTACACTTGCTCATTCCATTGCCAGATGTCATGTTCTATGAAAGTTACCTCATCACATTTCAATTACAACACAGCATGCTGCTTAGCTATCACATCTCTAAAATGTAACTGTGTCTAAAGCATTCACAATGGCAAAAAACTCAGATGCATCTACTCCGTTTGGCATATCTGATTTTGAAGTATAATAGACTCCTAAACCATTTCTGCAACACATGTATCATCTGTGTTTTTACAAAGGATTCCACATTCAATTTGGACCTACCCAATTTAGTCATTGTCACATAGAAAGCAAAGTCATACACAGCAATAGGGGTCTACTTAGCACACAGGATACTCCCATAGACAACCACAGGGAGCATACCTACACTTTCAATACAATGGACACCTGTTGTGTGCATGAAGGCCACATACAATTTCACTAATCATGCTGAGAAGCAACCTCAAGATGACCAGATCAAATGACCAACATCACTATCAACACTTCAGACATGAGTCACCTTACATCTTTGGAGTACAGTTCCACTGACATTAACCACTTCTAAAGTAACCATGATTGACACATACACCCAAAGTCCTGCAATTTGACTGACAATAAACACCATTCCACCTACATGTAACTGTCAACTACACCACCTGCCACACTATGAAGTCATGGCTAAGTCAGCTTATCCAAACTTAAATACTTCAAAACAGATTCAGAACAGCAAACGTAAGTATGCCAAACATTATTCTTAAACCTAAAAAATGGCAGGAAGTTCAAAAGTACACATGATGTTGGCAAAAAACAGTTGACGGTGTAGCTATATAGGAGATGTCCTGCCCTATGTAGCACGGGCAAAAGTGAATTTGCAGGCTAACCACTTACCTTCTTAAGAACATGTACATAGAACAGATAGTCTGAACTCACATGTCTATGATATGTCTTGCAGTAGGAATGTATCATTACCACCATGCTTTTCATCATGTAGGATGTCCACCCTGATCAAACGTCACATTTGCGATGTACAGTCCACACTTAATAATGGAGCCACCTCTTCATACCTCTGAGTAAGTGTAGCAAGTATTCCATGTGAAATTGCTGCATTATAGATGACACCCTCACATAAAGTTGGCATCTATTTCACAACTCAGGAATATTTGGCCTGTTCACATGTGAGACCCATATTGCACATAGAACTATATCCAGTGGAGTGGGAATGGACTGAGACCAAAGAGCTGGACAACTTACCAAACAAGATATCTGGACAATGGATGAGTAGGTGGGAAGGATGCCACAGCAGGTTCACATATGTATAGCACTGTAGAGTTACACATATGGCAGTCACATGTGCATCACCACATGCTGTTATACAATAGGTTTAACATAGGTGAGTTATATTTCACTATACACAATACCATATCCAAACCTGTGTTTAAATGGTAGCAAATGTACTTCTTTGTGTTCCTAGGAGATCCTTTACCTTTAGCACTTACCACATTGTTACAGTTTAGATACTTATACATCAGACACTGAACTGGCAGAGGAAGTTAAATGTGTGTAGTCACTACTTACCCCCTTGTGGCTGCTGTTAGGGTGGCTACCTGGTATGGAGGCAAATTCAGGACAGGACTAAAAAAAAATTCAGGGCAAAGGGTCAAAATTCAGGACAAAAGATCAAAATTCAGGACAAAAGTCAATTGTACCGACACATCCAAGGAGAAAACACAAAAGACATCTTTAGCAGTACATTTATTTACTATTTTCTACATAGCACTGTTTATTCACAATGGTCTTTATGTGATTGCCTCTAGGAATGCAACATTCAAGTGGCACTTTCGGGGTCATTTTGACCTCGGCGGTCTTTTGCCAAGACTGCCGAGGGACCGCCGTGCGGAAGACCGCCAGTGGTGGCGGTTTGCCGCTCGGCGTATTATGACCGTTGGCAGCTCTCCGTCCTTTTTCGGACGGAGAGCCGCCAACAGCCATACTGGCGGGCGGCGGGGAAGTGGAGGTTGCTCCACCTCCACTGCCACGTCAACAGAACACCGCCCACCGAATCAGGTCGTGTGATTCGGCGTGGCGGTGTTCTGTTGACGGTGTGGTGTCGGCGGCCCCCATGGATCACGTCCCCTCCCGGAGGATCGACGGACCAGGTAAGTCGACCGTCCGTTAGGGGAGGGTGGTGAGGGGGTGTTGTGTGTTGTGTGGGTGCATGGGGATGTGCGTGTGTGTATGTAGTGGGGGTGTGTGAGTGCGTGTATGCTTGCGGTGGTGTTGTGAGGTTGGGAATGAGTGCGTGTATGACTGTAGGTATGTCTATATGGTTGTGTGCGTGTATGTTTGAATGTGGGTGTGCGTGTCTGACTGTGTGTGTGGATGTTGGCATGTATGTCGGTGTGTGCGTGTATGTGTGTTGGTGGTGCCTGCGTGCGTGTCGTGTGTGGGGAGGGGGTGGGGGAGACCCCTATCAGTGCCAGGGAAGGAATTCCCTGGCACTGATAGTGCTTACCGCCATGGATTTCATGGCGGTTCCAAACCGCATGAAATCCATGGCGGTCAGCCGGGTCCAAATACCACCGGCAGTATAGTGACGACCGCCGGGCTGGAGACCCAGGTCTCCAGCCCAGCGGTCGTCTCCGCCCTGGCGGGCGGAACGGAGAAGCGGCGGATGACCATGGCGGTAACCGCCATGGTCATAATTAAAAAAAAAAGACCGCCAGCCTGTTGGCGGTCTTACCGCCGCTTCTCCGCCGTCCGCCAGGGTCGTAATGACCCCCTTTATGTCCTTGTTCAAAATTAAAATAATGCCCTTGAGCACTGTGTCAAGGTCATCCACCCTATCCAAATTTACCCAATCTTTCTTGGAGCGAAATCAACAGCAACATTTTGATTTTGTTTCTAAACATTTTAAAACCTATGGAATACAGTTTGGGAAATATTACTAACTCAGAGAGTGACCTGGCCAAATCTCTGCAAGATGCGAACTGGGTTAAAATATTGGAATGTCCTGAGAAAGTATCTAGCTGAATCTGTTTTAAGTATATTCAATTAAATATTCTGAACCGAGCCTACCTTCCAACTGCTGGAATGACCAAAATATACAAGGGAGCCTCAATTGCATTTGTCCTTATTGTATGCAATGAGATGTCAATTTACTTCAAATTCTCTGGGCTTGCCTCACATTCGTTCATATTGCCAGAGAGTTCTCTAGGTGCTGTCAATCATGATGGGACGTGTGCTAACGAATTTCCCAGAAATGGTCTTATTGGGCGTATTCCCCGCCCTAAGTTTAAGAAAACCAGCATCAAATTCCTTGATTTGGCTCTTCTTCTGGAAAAACTCAATATCACTTCACTGGAAGGATTCACTTCCTCCGACTATGGTAAGTTGGACCAAGATCTCCCTCTCTTGGTTTTGAACTGAAAGCACCCTGTTACACAGAGAGTACTGAGCAGGTCTGAGTGAATATTTTATTGCACAGAAGTGGAATATTTTAGTGGAGGGCGTTACAGACTGCACCAAGGATGATAAGTCTCCCCCTGTAAACCACCCTGACACATACACTCTCAGTTTCTATGTACTAGTTGTTCTTGCCACATCTAGGCAACTACACAAGGCAGTGGTCTAAGAGTGCCTATCTCTGACACACTGTCACAATTTCCCCGCTAGAACACTTTCTTCTAAGCTCCACAGGGTTAATTGCTCTGCTTCTCTATGCTGATAGGTAAGGCAGTGTCAACTGGGAAGGGGGGTTGTGGAGGGACAGGGATGAGTTTGTTACATAGAAAAAGTTCAAAAATATGTACTAACGCTTCATAAGTGTATGTAGCCCAGCACTGTTCTTCTGTAAATGTACGATGGAATCTGTTGCTACTTACTTGGCTTCTTTTCTGCTATGCAACCTCTTTTGGCATGCAATAAAATATTTTTAAAAACATAGGATAGTGTTTCAATTTAGTACATTAGATCACAATATTTACATTTATATAAAGTGAAAGTTTCTAAACTTGAACTTCAAAACATATATTAACCCTCCCACTTGACAGCACCATGAGTGAACACAGTGAACCAATTATCTGGTGTACCTTACATCCTGGCCAATATTATTGTCAGGGATGGTGCAACATTTCAGGCTAATAAAAAAATACAAGTGCGTTTTTGTACATAGTCTATCTTAAACTAAATTACTTGAAATGGTCTCACATATCGCTATCAAGTAAATTAGAAACAAAGTTAATTGATTTGACTTAGATCACACAATTTAGTCATGCATGGAATCTGAGATTTGAACCCAGGCTTCCCAGTCACACATAGTGCACTTAGGCCACTGACTAGATTACTTTCTTTTTCTCAATCCCTTTTAAAACTAGAAGACAGTCCTTTGGTATAATTCTGTAAAATTAATAGTACACTATGTTAAATAAATACATGCCACAGGATACATTGACACAATAACTAAAAAAGAACAAGCATTTGCAAAGGCAATAGGTCTCACCTATACAAGAACTATTGGTTTTGGCAATGTGTTTTGCCATGTTGTACACCAGTGTGGCTAATGTTCCGCATGGCCCAATGTTAGTGACTTGAAGTGTCAGAGTGGAGTGAGGGAGTAGAGTGGATTTGTTGGAGTGTCGGGGAATTGAGTAGGGGAGCAGAGTGTCAGTACTGAGTATAGAGGAGTAGAGTTAAGTGGTTCAGTGGCAGAGAGTGTTGTAGAGTGGGGGTGGAGTGGGGTGGAAAGGGTGGAGTGGGTTGGAGTTAGTTGAGGTAGCAGGGTGGATTGGATTGGAGTAGAGTGGGGTGGATTAGAGTGAGGTAGAGTGGGGTGGATTGTGTGCAATAGCATGGATTGTGTGGATTGGATTGCAGCTAGGTAGATTGAAATGGGATGAGGTGGATTAAATTGTGGTGGATTTGATTGGGTGAATTAGATTGGATTGGGTGGGTGGTTTGGATGGGAATGGTAGGGTTGGGGTAGGGTAGATTGAATTGGGGTGGGGTGGATTGGATGGGAGTCGGGTGGATTGAAATGGGGTGAGGTGGATTGAATTGGGGTGAATTTGATTGGGTGGATTTGATTGGATTGGAGTGGGTCGTATGTTTTGGAGTGGGATAGATTGGAGTGGGTCAGATTGTTTTGGATTGGAGTGGGGCAGATTGTTTTGGATTGGAGTGGGGTAGATTGTTTTGGATTGGAGTGGGGCGGATTTGAGTAGGACAGATTGTTTTGGATTGGGATGGGGTAGATTGCAGTGGCGCAGATTGTTTTGGATTAAAGTGGGACAGATTGGAGTGAGGCAGATTGGAGTGGGGCAGACTGTTTTGGATTGAGTGAGCAGTTTGGTTTGAATTGCAGTGGGGTAGATTGTTTTAGACCGGAGTGGGAAAGATTGTTTTGGAGTGGTCCAGATTGTTTTGGATTGGAAAGGGGCAAACTTGAGTTGGGCAGATTAGATTGGGGTGGGTTGGAGGATTGGAGTGAGTGGGTTGGAGTGGATTGTGTGAGTGGTTTGGATTGTAGTGGTGTAGATTGGTGTGAGGAGGGGTAGACTGAGGTGGATTATAGTGGGGCAGATTGGAGTGGGGTGGATTGGAGTGTACTGCACGATTATGTGTTGGAGCATCACTTCAGAAATTACAGATAATAAAGAAACAATGTTGTTTGCAATATTTAGAAAAAGGTAATCATCATATGTTGAGAACAGCACCCACTAGCAAAAACAAAAGAAAATATGAGTGCAAAGTGAGAAATAACTACTTGGCAAAATAAAAGAAAGTTAGCTGTAAAAAAATAAAACTTTGTAATTCTGTTTGTCCTGCTGGGCACTTTTTGCTAGTCAAACCTTCTGTTTGAAGGCTACTAGAACTTAAAAAGAACAAAATAGTATGTTAACCACATCAGGAACAGCGGACAGAGACTCATTAAGTTGAATCAATCAGTGTTTTGTCCCTGCTCCACACAGAGGAATGGAAATGCTGATTGACCTGCAGAGACAAATTACAAGGCTGTAAAGAAGAGAGCCTTGCAAGCCAATAAATGGTAAGCAATAGGAGGACTCCAAGCCCTTTACTGTGCACAACAGAGCAGTGCTTAATTTGTGAGAAAAAAAGCCAGTGTTATTAGGAAATGGTATCCTGCCTTCCCTCACCTTCATTATGTACCTTTTTTTAGAGTTGAGCCTGCGACTGCATGTGCTAGTGCATGTGTCTCTCTTGTGAGACTCTGTTGGTGTACTTAATTTGAGCCAGTGGTTGCCAGTGTGGGGCACCGCCACTTATTTTTGTGGACCCGCACTTATTTGCCCGCATCAAATATTCACAGAGTGAAAGAGTGAAAACATACACAGATCGGAAAGACTGAGATAGAGAAAGAAGCAAAACCACTGCAAAGGAAGGAAGCAGGAGCCTGTAAGAGCGAGAAAAAGTGTTAGGCATTACAGGGCAGACTTAGCAAGGTTTTGCGTTTCCCTTGTGCCACTCAAGGCGAGGCAAAACGTAGAATGAGATTTACCATGCCACGCAGAGGCACCCTGTAAGGCTTGGTAACTCTGTGATAACGCAGGCCAGCACAAGTTGTTGTCTTGCATTACATTACGCCGTTACATGGGTGGAGCTTGAATGTTCCAACGCATCCTCCAATATATTTTAAAGATTCACAGATTTACTGACACTGGTAAACCTAGGGATGCATTCGAATTGTATGCCTTGCCAAGGAAGGCACAACAAGGAGAAATATCTTTATTCCTCCTTCTTGTTTCTTCCTTCTGAGTGTGCTGCATCCTGCAGGACACTCAAAAAAGAGTAAAATGCTTCTAAGGATTGTTTTCGTGCAGGAACGTGTCCCATCTTGCACAAAAACAATACTGCTTGTAACACAGGTACCCTTGCAACATGTTGCAAGGGAACCTGGGTGGGTGCCAGGCTGCAGATTGTGTGCTAGTGCAGGTAGATGACAGCAATGTGCCATATTTTGATAAGGCATACTCCTGCCCTTTCCCTTTATGCAGCACTGCAAGTTGTTTTGCTGCATTGCAATATATTAAATCTGGACCTACATAACTATTCAAAGCAGCAGTTGAACTGCATAAAAAAAGTATGAATACTGCAATGGGGACGGGATCAGTGAATGCAAAGGCAGAATTAAGGGCGTTGTTAAAAAGAACAAAATATTCTGTAACTGTTTTGTAGACCTTTCAGCATCAAGAAACTACATATCAAATAAAACACACCTTGATGAAAAGTAAACAAAAGTTACAATTTTCAGTGAGAAATGCACTTTTTCATGTCATGAAACCTCCATTGGTTGATGTAATCACTACAGATGCATATGTGTACAACCGAGGCCCATAGAATTGAATCATTTTTTGATGCAGCAGGAAAAAGTGACATATTTGTAGAGCTATGCGGTCCCTGAAAGCACTCTGAATGTAATGCCATTTAATATTGTCTGGCACAAACGGTGCATATAAATTTAGGTTAACATAAAACGAGCTAAAGTATATATATCAGTAATATACAGATTACACCTAGTACAAACCTTTTGTTTTTTATTGCTGTCCATTATAAGCATGCACTCCACAGCTCAGCTTTTTGCACCCTTACAGTACTTCTCAAAAAGAAAATAATTTTGTCACAGGACGCTCCAAGTGATAGCATCAATTAAGGCCTGTCCTTGCTCCAGAGAGGGGCTTAGCTCCAGTGGGGTTTTTGGGGATGTTACACCCCACTAAAAGTTATATTCCTCTGACAATTGTTGGGTACAGGTGCTTTCAGTCAAGTATGGTGAGGTGTCTGTCTGATTTCACAAGAACATTTTACATTCACACTGACAAAAAACTCACACATACGTTGTCACTCTCTGCTTTGAAAGTCCTAATTTTTTTTAGTTATTTTACAAATATTCTGTTTTCTCTCAATTAGTACCCCTACCACACCGCATTTGTCTCCTTTTCCACTGCCTCTTTAGGCCCTCATGTGCTCTGCTTGTCATAATGTATTTTTACATTATTGTCTAGTGTGATTGTTGGAAAATCTGAAAATCCCCCACCCTCCACCCACTTCAATCTTACTGACCAAGCTACACCCCTGGCTCCTGTGGACCTCTTAGTATTGTACATTTAACCAAATGCACACATTTGCATTTCTCTCTGGGAAGCAGGCACCCTGCAAAGAAGGCTGATTGCATGTTTTTGTGTCTGCCGCTCCCTCTCAAAAACAGAAAAAGAGACTCCCTCCCTTCCACTTCTGCTGGTAAATTCTCATTTATTTCATCCTTTGGCTCAAAGGCCAACATTACAGACAAATGCCGTCCGTTAAAACTTTTATAACGGACAATGAACAATAGGGTGAAGTTATGGGCAGTCTGCGAATGTTACTAACAGGTGGTCACCCTAGCTGCTGTGCTGCCTTCAAACGCCCATTCAACTGAGCGTAGGGCACAGCAAAAATGTGGGCAATTAGAGGGGGTCAAGGTCTGATGGGCACCCCTCTCTCGTTGGGAGGACATTCCCCGCTGGGCCTTTGCGGACTTCCGGGCCTAGCATCTCAGGTCATCCCGCAGTTGGTGCTCCGCCAGATGTGGATCCCCAGTGTCTGCATTTGCTTGGCGATGGCATGCCAGATTCCCTTTTTTTGATGGCCCTTGACCTGCATGGATGACACAGAAAAAAGGAGAAAGTCATGTCAACATGCACCATCCCAACACAAGTGGTCGGAACACTCAGTCACAGCAAGTAGGCAAACATTTGCATCCTCTAAGTACAAACTCTTTCACAGTTTAGCATCTGCAGGCAGCCCATGTGTTAAGTGGAGTGTCCCATACAACATGCATGATCAGTACCTGGTATTGACTACACACATATGACCAGGCTACATGATTGTCCATCACATGGAGTGTCTACAAAAACGTTTCTCACACCCTCATTGTTGTAGCATTGCAGCAACCTATGCTGTGTATGAAGGAAGTTAGATTGCACACTGTCTATCATGTGACACTACTATATGTCTATGCACATGTACACATTTTCATACACCCAGACATGAGTGGTGAAACCTCTACTTCACAATTCATGTACACCATCATTCACTCCACCTGTCACACATCTGTAAACCATTGGACTCACTTGCTCCCCTGGTGCACCGTATAGATGTCCATACAGGGGTACAACCTCCTCCACAAGCTTGTCCAGCTCGTCTGGGGTGAAGGCTGGGGTCCTATCACCTGCAGGACGTGGCATGATAGCTCCCAGAGGCAGTACACAGCAGCTCAGGTAGTGGAGGTCTTGGTGGCAGCAGTGGCAGGAGTCAAGTGAGCAATACTGCAGAAGATGGCGGTCACATCTGCCATGTACAGGACCGTCGCCTCTGAAGGACATTGCCATTGGCCCTAGTTCGCCAGACAGCAATGTGTTCCAATGGCAATGTCCACCGCGGATGTAACCACCTACTGACATGACGACGACCGCCGGCGGAGTAAGGTCACTTCCTCATGTCCAGTACAATAGGTCAGGCAGCTGCCATTTTGAACCAATTATATGTTTGGAAAGTTATGGGAATTTGTGTCTTTGACGATTCCCTATATTGGGCGAAATATCAGTGAGGGCTGACTTCATGTTTAGTAGTCACATTGTACATGTGAGTAGTAAAAGCTATGTGACAGAGGGAATGGTGCAATATTGAAATGTACACCTATTCTCAACATCCTATGTGCATCTGTAATGTAGCATAGGTGCAACAAATATGTTTCACATGTACACTAAGTTGGGCTATCAAATACTGACAGTCACAGATAAGTATGTATGCATAATACATTAGAGGATTGAGGGAATGTGAACCAAGGAGAGTGTCATAGGATGCAGAGCAAGATGGTGTACTTCAGATGTCATATGTTACCTCTGACATCGACAGCAGATATGTCGGACTTGATTATGAACATATTCATATGTGTACATTGTAAAAATCACCTACAATCTATTTGTTTTTCCACATAGTTACCCTGGCATGAGGAAAGGAAGACAAGCTCCAGTGTACTGCCCACTAGTAGACCTGCACACCATGGAGGACAAACATATTGTACCGATCTATTGCCTGAATAGGCAGACAATCATGAACCTTTGTGATCCGTTGGAGCCAGATCTGATGCCTGCCATTCGCAATCCCAATAGCATACCTCCCATCATTCAAGTCATGTAAGTGCTATACTTCCTGGCCACTGGGTCCTTTCAGAATACAGTGGCCCTAACTGCAAGGATGTCTCAGCCCATGTTCAGTCTAGTTGTAGTATATGCATTGTTAAAACACCTGAACAGCTACATCAGGTTGCCCCAATGTGTGGATTTGGCTTATGTGAAGGCAGAGCTTTATACCAGGGACACATTCCACATGTGGTTGGGGCCATAGATGGCACCCATGTTCCCTTGGTTCCCCCCAGTGCTAAAGAACAGGTATACAGGAACATAAAACATTACCACTCCATCAAAGTCCAAGTGGTGTGTTTGGCCGACCAGTACATTTCACACGTCCGTGCAAAGTATCCAGGATCAGTCCATCATTCCTTCATCACGTGCAACAGCAATATCCCACTGATGATGACACGACTCTACAGAGATAGATTGCCTGGCTGGTTTGTAAGTCACATTTGACATGTGTGTTTGCTAAGTTTATCTCTTGCTATCACAAATTTGCATGTCCCATGGTATATGTTTGTGTTGTTATACCTATTCCTTACAGGGGACTCAGGCTATTCAAACCATCCTTGGTTGTTGACACCAGTGACCACGCCAGGGGAAGTCCACTACCATGAGGTCCTCAGAAGGACAAGTCATGTCGTTGAGTGGACTTTCGGGGTCCTGAAAGCAAGATTTTGCTACCTAGATATAGCTGGAGGAGCTATCTTCCACTCACCCAACAAGGTATGTCAAATAATTGCTTCATGCTCCACAACCTTGCCCTGAGACGTCAGATACCATTCATACCAGCACAACCTCTGATGAGCCAGATGAAGATAAAGCTGGAGTCTCCAAGGAAGATCTCATCAATCAGTAATTCAACTGACTCAAGGTATGTGATGTCTTCTTAATGATGAGATTTAATTTTGTAACCTAGAATTGATGGCTGGCATGCCACCTCCTATGTACCATCCTCTATTAAGTCTTAGGTAGCTCCAATGCCAATGAATCAGTTGTGCATGCAGTTTGTAATTTAGTATTGAGTACAGAAGAGTGGTATACAATGTCCTGAATTGTTACTGCACATGCAAAGTCACACACGTGAGAATGACTTGTCAGAATTGGTGTATGTTTACAGCTATGTCTTATCCCTCATCTCTGTCAGTCACAGAATTGCTGCGTTTTTGTTTGGCTCTTCATCATTGGCAAGTCACAGACAGTGTCAGAGGCAGATGGGAATTGCTGACGGACATGAGAAGTCGAAAAGGTTGACACCAGGTACTGATTGGCATGCGTATGTGCAGTACAACTAATATGAACAGACTGTCAGTACACCGGGGTGGAAGTGTGTTTTCCCACCAAGTAGACCTGTTTGGTACTGAAAGTGGTCAAATGGTGTCATGCGTGTGTCCATATGTTTCTGACATGTGAAAATGTTGAACCAGAGCCTCAATCATCATAATGGTTTCTGTTATATGTGACCTACCTATAACCTAGCTGTCTGTGTTTTCCTACTTTGCATGTCTCTGTGGACTGACATAGGTGAGTGGCAAGCCTACAGATACGTGACCAATGTAAGTGAAAGGTCCCTGGACGAGGGACATCAGTAGTGATATCTATCTGTGTCTTGTGGTATGATTATTAGGAAGCTAAGGTATGGGTATGTAATAAGGCTTTACATGGTGTTACAAAGGACCAATCTGTATGCCTCCTGGCTTGTAGGAAGGCTGACATGTCCCTAACTTCTCTATCCTGTGGGTTAGTAGTGTATGACACCTAAGCTGACAATCATAAGTCACTAGTATTACTATTCTATCTGCTGTTTGCAAATCTAGAAATAAATGTGTGGAGATGTAGAATACAGCAGCATTGTCTTCTTTCTATGTTACAATCCAAATCTAATGAGTCTTCTGGTGATAGAGTACACGTGTGATGTCCATAACAACGCTTGTACTATATAGAGGGACATATTGATACTATAATTGGCATACATGACAGTTGTACCTAGTTGATGAATTACACTTACACAGGACCTGTGTTAAAGTATAAGTTATTGGAGAGTGTACACAAATATGTGTGAATAGTAACCAAAAAACACAAAGTAAACAATGAAGGGTTCAGTAAAGGCAGCTGAAATCATCTGAGTAGCTGCTACACCATTAGGAAACACAAGTCCAGTCTCCTTGCACCACAGGAAAATGGAGTTAGGTTACAGAACAGTCAACAGGGTGTATCTGTGTCACACAGGGGGAACCAGTCAGAAGAGGTTTACTTCCTGGCAGTGGGGTTTGTCTCGGCATCAGCTCCTCCTGGATGTCTGGGTGGACGTCCATGTTTGCAGGAGCTCCTCTGCTACAGAGGATGTGGTGTCTGAGGCATGTCCTTCCCCTGGCAGGGCCTCCATTCCACGAGCAGCTGTTGAAGGGCCTTAAGAGTCATTACTAGTGAAGAGGCCTGATGTTTATGGCAGACCTACTCAGGGTATTATTAATGTCCCTCAGCACCCCAGCAATGGAAGCCAGTATGGCATTTTGTGCCTGCCACTGCTGCATTACTTCCTGGTGGTTGTCCCTCTGCAGCTGTTGGACTTCCCCCATCATGGTGACTACATGGCCCATCATGCCTTGGGAATGTTGGTAGGCTCCCAAGACTAGGGAGATGCTTTCCTGGTCAGTATTGTCCCTTGGAGCCACCATCCCTTCCAAGCACCCTAACCCCACGGGCTTCTGCCCCTGACACAGTGTCCCCACTCCTAGTGGTAGCAGGACCATCATTGTCAGGGGTGACAGGGTGAGACTCAGGTACCTGTACTGCGGGGATGAAACAGTCCTTGGGACACAGGTTTGGGGGCAAATGATTGTCTCTGATGTTGATGCAACAGGGCTGGGAGGAGTCGCTGTGGGCGGGGTGAGGTTGACAGTTGTTGACTGATCAGGTGTCCCTGATGGGCCAGCTTTGGCCTCAGTGTCCACACATTCAGGGGTGTTGTCCTTACTGGGGCCTTCATCCAAAGGGGTAGTGGCAGTCTCTGGTATCCTCTCCATGAAGGGCAATGACAAGGTTACCTGTGGGAGATGTGGAACACAGTGTTGCAATAAGTGATACAACACGTGACGTTTCAGTTAGAGTATGTGAAGTTGTGTGAGATGCATACAGTGCCTTAACATGATCCCCAGAAATGACAATGACAGCTGCTGTAAAATCTTAGTTAGTACAGCATGAGACTATACACTATGCTTAAAGATGTTTAACTATATTGATAGTCATTAGACTGAAGATACCATGTTATGTTGTCTGAATATTGACATGGGTGTTCACCTTTGTTGCCTAATGAGGTGTCTGGCATGATACATGGCACAAACAAAGCTGGACATTGCACAATTGTGTCAGAGTAGGGACACAGTATGGTAGTAAGCAATAGACATTGACCTCTATCTGGATGTACTGCATGTGCATCCACTTTGGCATCTAGATTTTCAGCCAAGGTGAAAATATTTCAATCTTAGGCATATTTGTTCCAAGGGCAGTTTGATGGGGCACTCAGCTGTCGCTGTGTTTTGCTTGTAATGATAGTGGGAGTGGACCTTTGCATTGCTGTCATTACCACAAACTGTTTAACAGCTGAACATTCAGGATGGGTTAGATTGGTAGTTAGTTTCACATGCATGACATCTCACTTTTGGTGCTGTGTTCAGGTTTTCATAATGGTGGAATATTGCCTTTTGGGAGTTGTGGTACCATCAGTTCCCAGTACTTCACATGCCAGTCCCATGGTCTGTGCTGCCAGATGAGTTTAGTGGGCATGTGGCATGGCAGCGAGGGGTATTAGGACATTTGGACAGAGGGGTGGTGGGTGGTTTGTTAATTGAGGTGGAGTAAGGTGATGAGGGAGCAGGCAGGAAAAAACAATTGGGTGACATGAATATTGTGGGGGCTTACTAGACTCCACTCCCCCAGGTATTCCTGTCAGGCCATCAGGATGCAGTATGTCCATGACCTTCTCCTCCCAAGATGTAAAAGTAGGGGGGGAGGTTGGGGTCCACCGCCAGTCTTCAGTACTGCCAGCAAGTGCCTGGATGCCAAGGAACGCACCTTCCCCGGAGGTCATTCCACCTCTTCCTGATGTCCTCTCTTCTGTCTGGATAGATGCCTACAGCATTGACCCTGTTGATTATTCTTTGTCACGACTCAATTTTCCTGGCTATTGATGTTTGCTGGATCTGTTCTCCAAACAGGTGTGGCTCTACCCTGACAATTTCGTCCACCAATGACCCTCAGCTCATCATCAGTGAAACATGGATGTTTTTGTGGGGACATGGTAGTGATGGTAAAGAGGGTGAGGGAATGTTGAAGGATCAAGGTTGAAAAAACGGAAGTGATGAGGTGTAGGTGCTGTGATGTGAGTGGGTGACGGTTGTTGTGTGCTGTGTGTAAGATTAAATTATGTGTTGTGCAGGTGTGGGATGTATGCATGGTACAATGTGTATAGGTGCCAGAAGGTGTTTTTCCGAACTTTGTGTGGGTTATTGCACCTCTGTGGCTGTGTGTGGCAGTTTGTTTGCAAAGGATTGCGGGTTGTGTAGTGCTGTTTTATAAAGTGGAGTGTGCAGGTGGGTTGAATGTGTGGATGTGTGTCAGGTGTGGGGTATTCAAACTGTTCAATCTGGTGTTGTGTTCAGTGAGATGTGTGGTGTAACCACTGAGGTTCGCACCGCCAATGGTTTTCCACCATGGAAGAACTGCTGTTGTGATTTGTGGATCGTAATCTGATGGGAGGATTTTAGTCAGGCTGGTGGTGCTGGTGGTGGAACAGCCTCTTTTCCGTCCTCGAGTGCCCAGGCGGTTTTGAAAAATTGGCTGTTTTTTGGCAGACTTCACAGTGTAACTCTTAATACGGCGGTCAGATTACAGCCAATATGGATGTCTTTTTGCGGCCGCCACCACGGCAGTCTTCCCAAAAGACCGCCAAACTCGTAATGACCATCATTGACATGTTTTGCTGCTGGATACATGTTCATGCTCGTTTTCACAAAACAAGTATCTTTCTTTCACTCTTGTTTTGCTGCCAGTAACTTTGCTATGCAATCTGATTGGAGCCTCTCTGTATATGTTGATAGATGGTTACCTGGGTCCTGTATTACCTCTACTTTAGGTTGATAGGCTATCCTCTTTGAAAACTTGGTTTCTTACAGTTGTTGATTTGATCTTTATTGCATCTTCGATTTATGTCTACTATTTAAAAATAATCTTCCAAGGCTCCCACCATTATTTGGGGATTTAATTACAAACACCTAGCATTCTATGGTAGTTCGTGGCAAGAAAAGACTTTCTGAGCATTGCATGACCACTCGGAAGTCCCCTTTCCCAATATGGTATCTTACACATTCTCGTCCATCTGTTTCTCTCCTTTGCCTCTTCACCTCTTTCCTCTACCAGAGGCCACAGTGGAAGGACTTTCATTCTTACCCGCCTCTTACTTTCCCACCTTATCTGTAACATTTCAGTATCCTTTTTGGTTTTTACTGGTAAGCATGGATCTATTGACAGACGGTGACATAATGCATGTAAAGCCCTACCTGGTCACAACTCACTTCCGGGTGTTTGTTCCTCTACTTTGCAGATTTGGGTCTATTGGAAAGGGAATGCCCCTGCATGATGTACAGTTGAGTCCCCTGCCCTGCTTGCCCAAACTTCAAGATTCTGTGATCCTGTTTTTTGTTTTTTTGCCCCAGCCAAACAATAATCTAGTGTGCATGGAAAACCCTACATCTGTACTTGTCTATGAAAGGGTCTGGACTGGTCCTAAACTGGGAAGGGAGCACAAAGTGAGCACTCGTAATGACAGAAGGACTAGCAGCATACTCGGTTTTGTTAATGACAAAGCCTTTTTACCTGTCCAGTGTGACTGTGAGCCTACCAGGCTCATTTCTCTGCAAGTTTCACTGCTCATGGTGAACCCAGAATCCAAGTGTGAGATCCAAGCACTGAGCATGTGTGTGTGCTATTAAGCAGTACATGTATGTCTGAGTGAACCAGAGTGAAACAGGTCAGAGGTTTTTTTTGGACTTGTTTTACTGACATTCTTGAGCTAGAAAGGGGAAAACTTTACATTAACATGTGGAAAGAGGAGACAGCTTTCCCTCAGAAGTTGTTTAGGTCATTTTTTATCCAGAAGGATATTAATTAGTCTTCTTGTAACTGACATTTGGTGGATGGCAAGAAGTGAAGAGTGAGGCCTGCAGAATCTGTCAGGGATGAAGGTTTCTTTCGAAGCGGAGCAGTGAAGTATGTAAATTAATGGAAAAATTAACAGAGATCTCATTATAAGAAACTAATTTATGGAAAACTTTATGGAAAGTCTATTTTAAGGGAAGACACTTTTCAGGAAAAATAAATAAAATAAACAAAGGAAACATTTTAGAAGAAAGACAATTTTTAAGGAAAACAGTTAAATCCAAAATTACAATAAAATTGAAAAAAACAACAAACAACATTGTGTATTGTACTTATTGTAAATCTGTAAATAGGTTTAAGTTAACAATACCAAACAGTAGCAAAGCACACCCCATAACAAATTCCATTTAGGGAAGAAATTCTTTACACATTTAAAAACATACTCAACTTTACTACAGTAACTAGAAATGCATAGTTTGTTGAAAAGAAGATTTTACAAGGAAAGAAACAAAGTAAACCAAAAATTGTAGTGAAATTAAAAAGGACAACAAACAATTTCTTTTTGTATTTATAATTTAGAAAATACAGTAAACCTTCAACCTGAGTTTAAGTTAACAATACCAAACAATTGCATAACACATTGCATATCAAATTCCACTTAGGGAAGAAATTCTTTACACAAACATTACTACAATAAATACAAATGTATAGTGTCTTGGTAAGGGTTTTCTAATAAACTAATTTTTGTATGAAAACACACACAGCCCAGACATGATTACAAAACGGTTCCAGCCAAGGGATTGTTATAGGCTATGACTTGTTCTCTGCCTGCATTTCTCCAGCTTGAATTTATTTGATCTTCTGTAACATTTTTTTTATCTTGTTCTTGTGGCTTGTATTATGTATCTTTCTGCCATGTACAAACTCTTAAATAAAATTAAATAAAACATTAATAAAGAAACTCTGTCTGTACTCTAAATATATATCTGTCTATCACAAAAGAAAATGCTGCACTCCATGAACTGTGAAGATGAAAATCAGTTTAAAGTCAAAAAGAAACAATTGCACCAACGCCCTTTGACCACCTTGGTCCTTGTCACAGTAGGTGAGTCCATTCTCTCTTTCACTTTATATACAGTAATAACCATGCTGCCAGCAGTGAAGCATTCTGTGTGCTGTAGTCACGAGGAAACAATATTATATATCAACAAAACAAAAACGGTTTAAATAAAATATAACATTGAATGATGATGGATTATACAGCAACTTGATTCCAACAACAAACTATGATGTGTTGGGTGCATCATCAATATTAATAGTGTGTATTAACTGCTTAGCAGCTGGGCGTCACCCTCCCCCCCCACCTGTGCTGAGCCCTTTTTTTGGATATTTGGGGTGGTTCGCGCTTAGGCCTTCATAACTTTTTGTCCACATAAACTATACATGCCAAAGTTGTGTCCTTTTTTTCCAACATCCTAGGGATTCTAAACGTACCCACAGATTGTGGGTTCCCCTGGAGCTATTTTTTTTTTTTTTTTTTCAGAAAATGGGAAAAAAGAGCTGCAGAAGAAAGCGTGTGTTTTTTTCCCCCTTAAAATGGCATCAACAAAGAGGTTACAATGCTAAAATAACTATCTTCACAGCTTTCAGGAACAGGCAGATTTGAATCAGAAAACTGCATTTTTCAACACAATTTTGGCATTTTTCTGGGACATACCCCCTTTTTACTATTTATTGTGCTTTTAGCCTCCTTCCAGTTAGTGCCAGAGCTGGGTATGAAACCAATGCAGGATCCCGGACAGCTAAACATTTCTGAAACGTAGACAAAATTCTGAATTCAACAAGGAGCAATTTGTGTAGATCCTACATGTTTTTCCTACAGAAATGAATTGCTGAAATAAAAAAAATATTGAAATTGAGGTAAAAAAACAGCAATTTTTCTCCATGTTTTACTCTGTAACTTTTTCCTGCGATGTCATATTTTCAAAAGTAATATAGCATTACGTCTGTTGGACTCTTTTGGTTGCGGTGATATATAGGGCTTATAGGCTTATCAAGAACCCCAGGTACCCAGAGTCAATAAAGGAGCTGCATCTTACAATGGCTTTTCATTGTATACCAGGTGTACAGCAATTCATTTGGTGAAATATAAAGAGTGAAAAATAGGTATCAAGGAAACCTTTGTATTTCCAAAATGGGTACACAATAAGGTGTTGAGAAGCAGTGATTATTTGCACATCTCTGAATTCCGGGGTGCCCATACTAGCATGTGAACTACAGGGCGTTTCTCAAATAGATGTCTTTTTTACACACTGTCTTACATTTGGAAAGAAACAATGTAGAAAAAGACAACAGGCAATAACACTTGTTCTGCTATTCTGTGCTTCCCCCAAGTCTCCCGATAAAAATTGTACCTCACTTGCATGGGTAGGCCGAAAATGCCCGCCACAGGAAACGCAACATGGGCGCATCACATTTTTACATTGAATTCGGACATGATTTTTGGAAAGTGCCTAGCTGTGGATTTTGGCCTCTAGCTCAGCCAGCTCCTGGGGGAAACCTACCAAACCTGTGCATGTTTGAAAACTAGACACCTAGGGGAATCCAGGATGGGGTGACTTGTGGGGCTCTCACCAGGTTCTGTTACTCACAATCCTTTGCAAACCTCAAAATTTGGCAAAAAATACACTTTTTCCTCATATTTTGGTGATGGAAAGTTCTGGAATCCAAGAGGAGCCACACATTTCCTTCCACCCAGCACTCCCCCAAGTCTCCTGATAAAAATGGTACCTCACTTGTGCGGGTAGACCTAGTGCCCGCGACAAGACATGCCCCAAAACACAAAATGGACACATCACATTTTCCCAAAGAAAACAAACCTATATTTTGCAAAGTGCCTAGCTGTGGTCTTTGGCCTCTAGCTCAGCCGGCACCTAGGGAAACCTAGCAAACCTATATATTTTTGGAAACTAGACACCTAGGGGAATTCAGAATGGGGTGACTTGTGGGGCCCTCACTAGGTTCTGTTACCCAGAATCCTTTGCATACCTCAAAATTTGACAAAAAAACACTTTTTCCTCACATTTCGGTGATGGAAAAATCTGGAATCTGAGAGGAGCCACAAATTTCCTTCCACCCAGCATTCCCCCAAGTCTCCAGATAAAAATGGTACCTCACTTGTGTGGGTAGGCCTAGTGCCTGTGACAGGAATAGATCACACAATGGTCAATGTTGGTCCTTACAAAGGCAACTGTTGACCCTGGGGTGATCCATTCCTGACGCAGGCACCAGGTACAGACACTCAAGTGGGGTAGCGTATTTATCAGGACAGGTGAGGAAACACTGGGTGGTAGGAATTTTGTGGATTCCAGCATATTCCTGTAGTTTATGTGACAGAAATGCAAGAAAAAATGAGTTTTTATTCAACATTTCACCTTTGCAGGGTATTCTGGATAAGAAAACTTTGGGGAATTCACACAAGTCACACCTCTGT
This sequence comes from Pleurodeles waltl, assembly GCF_031143425.1. Lineage (NCBI taxonomy): Eukaryota > Metazoa > Chordata > Amphibia > Caudata > Salamandridae > Pleurodeles > Pleurodeles waltl. The sequence continues at coordinate 660,282,137 of NC_090440.1, forward strand.
GGTCTCCCGAGGATGTCTAGTTTCCTGAAATGTCTGGGTTTGGTAGGTTTACCTATATGGCTGCCGAGCCCAGGACCAAAAACGCAGGTGCCTGCCTTCCAAAACCAGGTTGTTTTATGATAGATAATTTTTATGTCTCCACAATACAATTTGGGCGGTGTAATTTGGGTTTGAACTAAATTGGGGAGCTCCCAAGAGAGCACTCTTTCTAATGTTTGCTGCCGCATGCACCTGTTCTCTGGGTTGGGCTAACCTGCTGTTGTCCTGCACCACACACTGGACTGTCCTCATCACCTCCCTCATAATCAATGGAAGAGGATTTATCCAACGGGACTTCTCCGACTGAAAAATCACTCACAGCGTCTGCGCCATTGTCCTGTCCCTCAGATGCTGTCTCAGTCTCTGATCCTACACCAGAGCTGTCCTCTATAACCCGAGTGAGGGCTTGAGCAGCAGTCATCCAACAAGATGCCATCTCTGCTACTGGCTAAACTGTCGCTCTAAAACACTAGCCTATGTAGACAGTCACAAAATTGCTGGTGGGTGTGTGTGTGTGATACGTGCAACAGTAAAGGTCCCCTTACCTTTGCTTCTTCCCTCAATCAGCACGTCCTTTCAAGACACTCAAAAAAAGACACACTATTACTTCACCTTGTCAGATACAAATCGTCACAATCTTTAGCGCCTCTAGAGCCCAGCCCAACAATCAATATTGGTGCTCCCACTCCAATGACATCCTCCTTGGATTCCCTCACTACCACCCAGCAAAAGTGCCCTTCATCTCTCTATAGCCCCCGCACATACATTTCATTTGTATTATGGCGCAGGTAATGGCTGACTTTAGTAATCCATTCAGCTATTTACACAAAATACAGATTTGATCTTTGCAGTAGGCATAGAAACCTTCTGTGCTACTTTATGGCATCAAAACTGCCACTAGACAAAAGTCAGATCCTTTTGTAGCAGAAAAATAATCACAAGACTTACTTGACTTCTTTTGACTTGCAGCCGCTTTCTGCTCTGATCGGGAAAACAGAGAGTGACGTCAGCGCGCTGCGCTACGTGCTGATGTCATATAGGGGCGGGTGGGGGAACGGGGGAGACACAGAAGATCTTCCGTGTCTCCCGGGGGTTTTTTCATTAAAAAAAAAGAAATCTGATGCAACGCATCAGAGGGTTTTTTAACCCCTCCCTGGGGTCGGCCACTGGTCATGACACACACCAGGTTAAAAGCCTTGAGGCTATAGGTTCACCTAGAATTATACTGTGGCTTGATTGACAAAGGTATTCCTATACTATGTAATTGTTGTAATTGCATCATATGAGCACAATGATATGTTCATATTACTTATTGTCAGTGATTAGGGGGCTCTCACACACCAATAAGTGGCCTTTAGAAAGAAAAAAACAGTTTTTGTTTTGTTGAATCATAATACTAATATAATAGTGTGTTTTAGCTGATACATTATACCATAGATTATTAACTTAATTTTTATACCCTCATAAACCATGCTAAATTAAAAAAAATGATTTTGTTACGTGTGTACGTGAATTGATATAGAAGCAATCTATTGTAATTTGGTATTTTAAATAAAGTAACACTTAAATATGAAACTATTTTGGGGGGGCAGCAGTGAGCAACTACAAGCTCCTAGTGGACTTCAGAGTTAGTATGGCGGTACCAGCGAAAAACAGACAAAAAATACTAATGAAATGCACTTTCGTTCTACAAAACAACCACCCCCTTCCAAACAACATTTTTCACACATAAACATACTAATACTTACACATGTTTTTTAAAAAAATATAGACACATACGGGCATATTTATGAGCTCCTTTCACCACTGAATCATATTTTTTTGTGGCACTCCGGCAGCGCAGACTATAAAATCATATCTATGAGGCCACGCAAAGCCACTTTGCATGGCTTTGAATGGCCTCATAGATATGGAGTAAGGCAAGGCAGCATAAATTGTTGCGTTAACTTACTCTGCGCTCAGGAGGTGTTCCATGGGCATTGCAATGGTTTTTTATGCTTTCCCAGATTTACAAAACAACATAAACCTGGTGATGCGCCAAAACATTACACCTCCCGAGGTGAGGCGTAACGAACAGAAATAGATTTATTTCTCCAGTTTTTTCCTCTTTCCATGTATGCTGCTGCATTCTGCAGAACACATAGAAAGAGACAAACACCTCTCAGGATTGTTTTGTGCAGGATGGTGCCCATTCCTGTCCTAAAACAATCATGCTTACAACACAGGCACCCTTGCCCAATGGTGCAAAGGTGTCTGCATTGGTGCTAGGCTGCCGTAATGGCGCTAGGGCAGGGGGAAGGGACAGGAATGTATACTGCATAGATATTGGGCCAGATTTAAGGAAAATGTGGCGCAGTGTGGTGCTGTGCCAAAATTTGCAGCGCTGCATAACTTTAGAAACTGTGTTTCCCCCTGTGCTTGCGCTAAATTTAGCTGCCAACGCAGGCATCCTTGCACCATCGTGGAAGAATGTCTGTCTTGAGGGGTGTGAATGTTTATGTGCAGGAAGGTCTCCCCAGGGACACCCCAGCCCACACCAGAGGGACAGCCGAGGATGGGGGACCCTATCCCAGGTAAGTATAGGTAAGTACAGGTACGTTTTTTTTTTTAAAGTGCCATTGGGGCCCTGAAATGGGCCCCCCTACATGGCACTGGGTGCAATGGCCATGCCTAGGGGACCCTGGTCCCCTGTGCTGGCCATTGGGGTGGTCAGCATGACTCCTGTCTTTTCAAAGACAGGAATCATGTGGTATGGATGGTTTTGCATCAGAAAATGACTCTAGGCTGGTTAGAGTCATTTTTTTTTACTCTTACCTGCCGAACATAATTCTTTGGTGCAAACCCCCTTCTCCCATACCGCCAGCCCCACCAAGCTAACGTCATTTTGTTTTTTACGCTAGCCTACCCTTTACACCAGCTTGCACCGTTCCAGAAATATGGTGCCTGGCTGAAGCACAGAAACGGTGCAAGCAGGTGCTAAACATTTTGGTGCAAAACTGTGTTAGTGCAGTTTTGTACTAAAAAGTATAAATCAGGGCCATGGTTAGGTAAATATATAGTACGCCTCTAGAGAGCATAACCACATGAAAAAAAGAATGGCAGAAAGTAATGCAGTGTAACAATATACTAAACCTTTAGAGAACATTGCACATTACACATTTTAAAGGCTAGCAGGCCAAATGCAATGGTATAACAAACAAGGCCCTTAATACAAAATTGCTGCAAAACAAAAGCTCTAGCCATGAAAAAGCTTAATGCAACACTGAATGGTGGAAGGGGGTATTATTTTGGGGTCCCCACTAACCTAGTGGGGGAACCTAAAGATGATGTACACAGAAAGAGCATGTCATGGTGAATGTTTTGAAGGTGGTCCCATTGTCCTAGGACCACAACAGGCTGAGTTATAAGTAAACATTTTGTAAACGTAAAGCCTTGACCTGCAAAGCGTTATGGGGCGACTTTCCGTGCTGCGAATATTGTACTATATTGATATGTTCACTGTAATGCTTAGAACAGCCCCTAGAAGACACCACAATGAAAATAGCATTTGTGAGAAACATGGTCATGTAACCATATAGTTAGCCCCTTGAGGGCATAACCACATGAAAAGAGAATTGCAGAAACTAATGCACTAATGCACTGTAACCATATATATTTGTGCCTTACACATTTTCTGAGCGAACAGGCCTACTGCACGCTATTACAAAAAAGGCCCTTAAAACACAAACTAGTCCCAGCTGTAAAACAAAAGTTCCATCCATGAGAGAGCTTAAAAATACACAACGGTGGGATGAGTTATTCTTTTGGGGATGATGTTGACAGAAAGAGTACGGTGTCATGAACGTTTTGGTGGTGGTCCCATTGTCCTAGGGCCACCACAGGCTGAGTTATGAGCAAACATGTTTTCTAAAAGTGATGGCCTGCAAAGTGCTGCTGGGCGAGTTTCCCTAGTGCACTGAATATTGTAGAAACGGCTCTCCCGCTGTGTCAGGAGAGCCACTATGAGGATTTTTGTGTGTTTTTTTCATTAAAGCATTTATCAATTACAAGTGTTTTTGTGAAAGCTGTGGAGCATGAAGGGGAGAGCCAAAAGAAATGACTCTGATTACGTAACAGTGTAAACAAAGTGACCAGCTCTTCAATACTGCCAATGGAGTTCGCTGTGTTCTATGCAGTTCACGCTGTTAGAATCGTGGCACGAAGGAACACGCCATGGAACATGAAGGGAAGATACAAAGGAAAAAATAGTTTGCCCATGCTGAAGTAAATTGGCAATCATGCAGTGATACATGTAACTGGGTCAGTCTGCAAGGCGGAACAAACATTTACCAGTGACATCAGGGGATTTTTGAAAGGCAAGCCCACTAATGAGTGAAAGTGATGGATGTGAGATCTGCGTGGCTAGAAGCCCACAGAATACTTACAACAGATCATAAAGCGCTTGTTCTTGACCTAAAAACAATCACATAATGCCTTTTCATCGCTATGTACCGCAATACTTTCTTGAAATACTGCAAAATTTAATGAAACTTCCACAGCCACAGATATCACTAAGTTTAAATGCCTTATAACTTTTAAAATACTTACCCTACATACCTAAGGTACTTAAAAGAATCATCTGCACACCATTATCTATAATATTGACAAATTTAATTTCGCTTCTTGGAAATCCGTTCAGCCATTTGGCGTTTGGCGTGTCTATGGAGAATGCACAGGGGAAAAATACCTTTGAGACCCACCTTTTTTCTTTGCGTCCCTTGACGAATCACTGTGAAACATTCCATCACCCGCTAATGTAGAAAAAACTATAGGTATGGGACGTGAACCTGATTCTAACTTTCCTCATGTATGCGCCCTTCAAGCCTTTACAAAATTGCTCTCTACGTTTACTGACCATCAAAATGGGTTTTCTAGTGGCCATTAGTCTCTCTTCCAAATGAGGAGAGACTCTACCATCTGAACCCACAAAGAGCATTGCTGTTCTACATTGATCTTGCCAGGGAATTCCTGGTGGATGATCAACTCTGTGTTGGGTACTTTGAAGAGAAGAAAGGAAAGGTTGTGCAGGAATGGTCCATCTCACGGAATGTGCTCTGCATTAAAATCCGCTGCACATTGGCCAAGAAGCAAACCCCTGAGGGCTTACATGCTCATTCGCATGCAACCACTGCAATAGCTCACAGAGTCGCTGGCCTGGATATTTCTCAGGCTGCAATGTGGGTGACTTTGCACATGTTTACTAAGCAATACTGCCTGGACAGTCAGGTCCATTGTAATGGGTATTTTGCCCGCTCAGTACTTTTTGATGTAATTTGTTCTCAGACCCACTTCAAGGGAGGTACTGCTTGGATTTCTATTCCAAGGTAAGGAATCTGCAGCTAGAAGTCTCCATCAGATGAACAAGTTACTTACCCTCAGTAATGCCTTATCTGGTAGAGACAATATCCAGCCACAGATTCCTTACTGACCCTCCCATCCTCCCACTCTGAATGGATTTCTCCTTCTAGGGTAACCCTTAGGAGGTACTTAGTGTCTGCACACTGGTACATCAGCAAACTTTGTGGCTCTGTGCTTCTAGCATGGAAAGGTTGTGAAAAGCAACTTATGTCAGCGTGCTGGGGTAGATCCTATATAGGCACAGCCCCATCACTTCCAGTGCAGATGTGAATAGCATCACAGACTGCTGCTCAGAGGTACAGCTCTAAAAGGTACCGGATCCAGTCTGATGCCTGAGGAATATTCTAAGGTAAAGACACTGTAGCTAGATAGAGTCTCTACCAGAGAAGGCATTAATGAAGGTAAGTAACTTGTTCGTCACTAGTCCATCTTGGTACCATTCCCATGTACATATCACATTAAAGTATATTCCTTACCCTCTGGTTGTGTTAATCGCCATGTGTTTACTCGGCCATAATCGTCTATAATGTCAATCAAAAGTGCCCTGTCTTTGGTGTTGTGTCTATCCATACGACCGGTACTGTCAGTGATGAGGCTCACATGCTAAATGGCAGCCTCCCCTTTAGGGTCTCTTGAGTATGTCCAATCTCACTGATAACTAGAGACAGTCTAGATAGAAAGGTTAATTTGTCAGTCTTAGGCGCATAGACTCAGCAAGCCATCATTGTTGTGTTTAGTGTGCAAATCTTAGCAAGAACCTAGATTACTAGTGGTCAACCCAGGTGGCCAAAATCATATGTTGTAATGATTTGTTGATGAGGATCGCAACCCTGCATTGCTTGGAGGAAGACCTATGGACTGTAGCTCCAGAAGGGTGGTTTTATTCTTCTACTGCTCACTTCTCGTCCCACCCATTCCAGTTTAACGTTCTTAGTCATTGTAGGACATCACTTTCACTTTTGTTTTTTAGTGAATACAAAAAACATATACATATATACACATACATATATATATATACATTTCACTAAAAAAACAAAAGTTACAGCTACGTTTTAGTTAAGTTCAGATTTTGCATGCACAAACCATAGAAATTCAGCTGTTACAGTTAGAGTTATTTCAAGTAACTATAACTTGTTCCCTAAGGTAACTATAACTCGTGCCCTCTCCATGCACAGTTTCCTAATCAATAATTTTACTGCAAATGTTACAGTGATATTATCAATGACGTCATAGAAGATGTTATGAGTGATGCAATGTCTGAGGTAATTAGCAATGCATGATGAAGGCAGGAGTTATTGGTACCTTAGTTACCCCTGCCCTCCGTATTCCTTATGCAAGCACTTATCCCCTCCCTCCTGCCTTGTCCGGTCCATTGCTGTGTCCCTGCACCCTCTCTCCTGCCCTTAATGGTCCATTATGCTGCAACTGGCCCGCCTGTCTGTCCAGTAGGGTCAGCTTGCTGCCCTTGCCTCTTTCCCCTCTGCTTTCTGTCGTCCATGTACATAGCCCTGTCCCCTCCCTATTACTTTCCATGGTCCGTTGTGCTGCACTACTGTCCTGCTTGCCCTTTGTGGTGTACTGTGCTGCTGCAACCCCTGCCCTGTAAGGTCAGTTTGGTGCCCTTCCTCATCTCCCTCCTTCTCTTTGTTATCCAAGTCAATGTCCCTGCCCCACTCTTCCTGGCCTCTGTTTTCCAATGTACCATACCTGTCAATATTTTGAACTTGGTTAAGACGGAGGCTTTGAAAAAAACAAACCTGGGAAATTGATTTTCCCCATTGACATACATTGAAAAAGAGGAGATTATAGGCATGAGACCGATAAAATAAAGCCCTTTTGAGCTTAAAAACATTGGGAGTCTTCTGCCTGAATCGGGCCTGTTGGCATCTATGGTTGTACGTCCACTGCTTCTTACTTCTGCTCTCAATGGTCTGTTATATTGCCACAGCCTCTCATGCCTGTTCTGCATGGCTGGTACATTGTCCCTGCCCCCTTTCCCCTGCCCTCCATAGTCCGTTGCGCTGCCACTGCCCCTCCTGCCTGCCCAATGTGGTCAACTTGTTGCTTTTGTACCCTCCTCCCCGCCCTCAAATGTGCAAGTCCGTGCCCTTGACCTCTGCCTCCCTACAGTTCGCCGATGAACACCTAGAATGCCAACATTCTTTATTTGTTACAAAAGTGTGGAAAGCCTATTTGCACCCGATAAAACTGAAAGAAAACGAAAACGTTAAGTGTTCTGCAAACTTGTGTCATTGGGCTATACTCAGGCTACATTTGGGTGATATTTGTCCTACATTAGGGCTATTTTTCTGGTGGCCACTTTGAGAGAGTTATTTGTTATGAAGCTCCCTCATTTCCTCATTTACTGCAGTATCCTTCGTAGAAACTGCTTTCAGCTTCCCACTTTAATTCCATCAAGATGACTTTCAGATGTGCCGCACTTTTGGCATAAATTCAGAATGTTAGCACTCTAGTTGCTCATTAGAATACTCTAGTAAAGAAACTGTTCACCAGGTAGTAAACTGGCAGTCTGATGCTGGTGTTGAAAGCACTTGTTTCTGTCTGCATGTCAGAATGTTTTATTGAAATAGAAGAGGAAGATATTTGAGAACTCACTTGAAACATGTTTTACTTTTTCTTTTTACAGCACTAGCCATAGAATTTCTATGACAAAATTAACCTCCTCATTTTGTTCCTTTCTAAATTAAGGCCCTCATTACAACCCTGGTGGTGTTAAAGCAGCAGTAACACCGCCAACAGGCCGGCGGTAAAAAAAATGGAATCATGACCACGCCGCCAACACATACAGCCACTTTACACTCCGACAGCCACGGCGGTAGCAACAAACACCGCAGCGGTAACCGCCAACAGCCAGACGGAAGACAAGGTTCTGCCCACTGTATTACAAGAGGCCTATCCGCCACCTTTTCCAGGGTGGTACCAACGCCATCAAAAGCACGGCGAAAACAGTGTTCTGAAGGGAAATGACTCACCTCTCGACACTCAAGGAAGAACCAGGACGCCATGGAGCCCAAGCTGCAGGTCTTCCCCATGTTGGTGTATCTGTTCATACACCAGGAGCACCAACGCCGGCGACGATGACTACAGTGAGTACTGCACCTAGCACACAAGGGAGGGGGGGAGGAAAAAGAGAGTGACACACACACACACACGCAACACACAACACCCCCACCCCTACCCTCACCCCAACACCATACACACAAACACATGCAACAACATTACGTATACACCCCGTAACCCTCTGGAATAACGCAAGGACAAAAGGAATGGAGTCAAAAGAGTGTAATATTAGAAATACTTTCAGAAATCAAAAACATTTTTTACAATATATACAATATATACAAAAGGCGGGACAATGCCCACTCAACATGTCCGTGGCCCACTGGGCCAAAACACATAGGCCAAGCCCACACTTGACTCCTGCCTCAATACAGAGAGAACACTGCAGGGGCATCAGGTTGAAAACACACAGGCACCTCAGGGGGACGGTGAAGGGGGGGCACCTTAGCTGGAAGATGGTACAACGCCACTGCTCCTGGAGGGGGCTACATGCCCACTGCTTGGTCCTGGGGAGTGCAAAGCCACAGTCTCTCAAGTGGGTGGTTTGCCCACTGCTTTATCCTGGAGAGTGCAGAGCCACAGTCTCTCAAGTGGCTGGTTTGCCCACTGCTTGGTCCTGGGGAGTGCAAAGCCAGAGTCTCTCAAGTGGCTGGTTTGCCCACTGCTTGCTCCTGGGGAGTGCAAAGCCACAGTCTCTCAAGTGGGTGGTTTGCCCACTGCTTTGTCCTGGGGAGTACAAAGCCACAGTCTCTCAAGTGGGTGGTTTGCCACTGCTTGCTCCTAGAGAGTGCAAAGCCACAGTCTCTCTAGTGGATGCCTTCCTCCACTGGTTCTGGAGGGGGCTTTGTGCCCAGTGTGCTTCATCCTGGCAAGGATAGGGTGAGTGGATGCCTTCTTCCACTGGTTCGGAAGAGGGCTTTGTGCCCTGTGATGCAGCACATGGGGAGTGCAAGCTCACAGTCACTCACCAGGGTGTCAGACCCACATGATTTTCTGTGGGCAGGATGCATGACACTCCATGAAGGCAGGACTACAGTCCACCCGCCGGCGGGGATGGCTGTACAGAGGTGGCAGTGCCGGTGCTGGTTTCGGTGGAGGGAGGCTCTAGTCCTTCCCCTGCAGCCTCGGACGGCTGCCCACTGGGGCTGCTACTGCTGGCAGTGGTGCTGCTTGCAGCGGTGCAGGTGGCGGTGCTTGCGGCGGTGCTTGCGGCGGTGCAGCTGGCGGTGCTGGCCGCTGTGCAGGTGTTGGTGCTGCCAGTGGTGGGGGGAGGCTCCAGCAGCCCTTCCCCTGCAGCCTCGGACGGCTGCCCACTGGGGCTGCTGCTGCTGGCAGTGGTGCTGCTTGCGGCGGTGCAGGAGGCGGTGCTTGCAGCGGTGCAGGTGGCGGTGCTGGCTGTGGTGCAGGTGGCGGTGCTGGCAGTTGTTGTGGTAGCCTCCAGGCCTTCACCTGCAGCCTCGGATGGTCGAAGTGCTCTGGCTGGTGTTCTGTGCCCCTTCCTGCCCTTGACAGATGTTGGTGCCTCCTTGCTTCTGGCAGCTGGAGTCTTTAACTTAGCCTTGCTGGCTAATTGTGCCTCCTTCTCCTTGCTGGATGCTGTCCCCTTCTTGCCCTTGCATGGTGGTGGAGCCTTCTTGGCCTTGGCATGTGTTGGTGGCACACTGGCTGGGCTGACGGGTGCCTCCTTAGAGCCTCTCACAGCTGCAGAAACCACAGCGGACGTGGACTTGGTGGCTGAGGTGCTGGGCTGGGTTCTGGCCATCCTGGCCCGAGGTGATGGACGGGGGGGGAGGGGTAGGGAAGAGGTCAATATTGGCTAGGAAAAGCTTCTTATGGACATTGGGGCCAGAAGAGGGTGAAGGTTTGGAAGTGGAGGAAGAGGGAGTGATTGTAGGAGGTGTCAGTCTGCTGTGTTTGGGTGCAGGTGCATAAGCTGGATGCTGCTGTGAGGTGGATGGCTGTTGGGTGGGTGTGTGCTTGCCTTTGTGTACTTTGGGAGGAGGGGTCACAGACACAGTGGGAGAGGACACAGTGGACGTGTACATGGATGTGGGGGTGGTGACTGCCAGTGAGGGGCGTGTAGTGATAGGCGTGCTGGTGATGGAGGTAGTGGATGAGGATGTAGTGCATTCAGGTGTGAGTGGAGACGCAAGTGGGAGGGAGGTAGACGAGGAGGAGGAGGGGGACACAGTGGAGGCAGTGGATGTTGGTGTGTCTGCATGGGGATGGTGCTTGTGTGAGTGCCTGTGAGATGAAGTGTGGTGCTTGTGTTTGTCTGAGCCACTTCTATGTGTTGATTTGGGTGAATGCTGGGCTGAAGGTGTGCTTGGGATAGGTTTGGGTTGAGGGGATTGGGACTGGGTAGAGGAAGTTGGATGGGGGAGGCTGGAGACAGGGACAATGGCTGCCAACAGTGCGGAGGCCAGAGACTGAAATGCTCTCTGTGGGGCCGCCACGCCGGAGTGAATGCCCTCCAGGTATCCATTTGTTTGTTGCAAATTCCTTTTACACCCTGGATGGCATTAAGTATGGTTGACTGCCCAACAGTGAGGGATCTCAGGAGGTCAATAGCCTCCTCACTGAGGGCAACAGGGCTGACTGGTGAAGGGCCTGAGGTGCCTGGGGCGAAGGAGATGCCCACCCTCCTGGGTGAGTGGGCACGGGAAACACACTGAGGGGCTGCTGGGAGGGCGGTGCTGGTACGGGGGTGGTCGCTGTACCTGTTGTTGGGGTGGGCACAGAGGTGTCCGCCACTGCCAGGGAGCTTCCATCAGAGGAGGAGTCGCTGCCTGTAGTGTCCCCTCCTGTCTCCGCCGTAGTGCTCCCCTCGCCCTCCGTCCCACTGGTGCCCTCACCATCTGTGGATTCGGCCTCCAGGCCCATGTGGGATGCAGCGCCCTCCATCGCTGGTGCCTCTGCTCCTCCGCCAGATGATGCTAATGCACACAAGGACAGGGTGACAAAACAAAAAAGGGGGGAGAGACAGAGGATACATAGGGTTAATGCCAGGAACAACACTACCGTTGGCGTATACAACACACAGAGATCAGCCCTATGCACTAGGCCATGCACTACCAGTTACAAATCTAGTCACCAGCCCATGGGGTACAATGCACACCATTGGCTGCACACCTGAAACCAACAGGACCCTGTCCAGTACTAGATGCCCACTAACACTATTGGGGTTGGAGTGCTTCAGAGCCTACCCAACAAAGGACCTACCCTGCCATTTCACCCTGGCCTAGGGGCACCCACAGCCCACATCCTCTACCCAGGTACAACCTTAATGCGTGCAAAGTCATGATTCTGAATCTGTACTCACCCCCTTGTGGCTGCTGTGATGCTTTCAAGCGCCTATCCAACTCCGGACAGGCCACCGCCAGGATGCGGAAAATCAGGGGGGGCAGGGCCCAACGGGCACCCCTTCCTCATTGGGAAGCCAGACCCAGCACAGCCTCCGCCATCTTCCTTGCCCAGCGGTGCAGGTCCTCCCACCATTTGCGGCAGTGAGTGCTCCGCCTGTAAAAAAAAAACAGGGTCTGCACCTCCTTGGCGATGGCACACCAAATACCCTTTTTCTGATGGGCGCTGACATGCAGAAAAAAAACAGCAAAAAGGGTATTAGTCAGACCATCTGGACTGTCATACCCATGGCCCACTATTTCCCTCCCATCCCCTTACGCACATACATTGACCACCACACATGCAGCACTCTGTCCAGGACCCCTCGGCCCCCCCTACACGAGGCTTACACACACAGCAATCCATACATTCATGCCCCACACATCATGCTCACAGTGTACTCACCTGTTTGTCTGGAGGACCATAGAGTAAAGTGTAGTGGGGTCGAGCCATTGTCGCTTCCAGACACAGGTCACAGCAGCACTTGCAGTGTAGGTCCTCTCCTGTTGAAGGTCAGGTAGCAAGTAAGTGAACAGATAGAAAATGGCGGTCACATCCGTGGGGGTGTGTACCGTCACTGCCGGCGTACATCGCCATTGGCTCCTGGAACCCATAGGGTCCAATTATAACCAATGCGAAGTTGCGCATCGGTCATCGACCGCAACGGCGCACAACGCCAGCGGAATTACCTCATTTCCACTTGCCCCTCCTCACAGGTCAGGCAGCCGTCATTTCAGGGGGACACAGGCCATGGCACCTAACTGTGTCACAGCAAACATTGGCACATCAACTGACTTTCGTATTCACATACTGTTTCTGTAAAGGGAAAAATTCATTTTTATTTTCACATATGTGTGAATATGACCCTCTGCTCACCGTTTTCCACCCTAGAGTTCAACCAGTGAGGATGAATAGGAGATGGAGACATCCCCCCGTGCACAGACCCCTGGTGGACCTGGCGACAATGGAGGATAGACACATTATCCTTATCTACAGACTTAATAGGGCCACAATCCAAGATCTGTGTGCCCAATTGGAGCCAGACCTGATTTCAGCTATCCGCCAGCCCACAGGTATCCCCCCTCAGGTGCAGGTCCTGTCAGTGCTCCAGTTCCTGGCAAGTGGGTCCTTCCAAGCAACAGTGGCCATGGCATCAGGGATGTCTCAGCCAATGTTCTCCAACGTGTTGACCAGAGTGTTGTCAGCCCTGCTGAAACACATGCGCAGCTACATCGTATTCCCCCAGGTGGCGGATTTGGCCACAGTGAAGGCTGACTTTTATGCCCTGGGACATATCCCCAACATCATTGGTGCCATTGATGGTACACATATTGCATTTGCCCCCCCCGAGGAAAGAACAAGTGTTCAAGAATAGAAAAAGCTTTCACTCGCTGAATGTGCAGATGGTGTGTTTGGCGGACATCTCCCATGTGAATGCCAAGTATCCTAGCTCTGTGCATGATGCCTTTATCTTGAGGAATCGCAGCATTCCATATGTGATGTCTCAACTCCAGAGGCACGGGTGTGGCTAATAGGTGATGTATGTATATGGGTGTAGGGTTGTCCCTAAGGGTTGGTGTGTGTCTAACAGGTATCCCTCAATATTTGCAGGTGACTCTGGTTACCCCAACCTCTCGTGGCTACTGACCCCAGTGAGGAATGCTAGGACAAGGGCAGAGGAATGTTACAATGAGGCACATGGGCGAACAAGGAGGATAATTGAGAAGACCTTTGGCCTCCTGAAGGCCAGATTCCGGTGCCTCCATCTGACAGGTGGATCCCTGTACTACTCACCCAAGAAGGTGTGCCAGATCATTGTTGCATGTTGCATGTTGCATGTTGCACAACCTGGCCTTGAGACGCCAGGTGCCTTTTCTGCAGGAGGATGAGCCTGGAGATGGTCTTGTGGCAGCAGTGGAGCCTCTGGACAGTGAGGAATAGGAGGCAGAGGAAGAAGATGTGGGCAACAGATGTTCACTCATTCAACAGTACTTCCAGTGACACACAGGTAAGACACTGTAACTTAACTTTCCATTGCATTTTTGTGTTAGACATTGAACATGGCAGCATGATTTCCCTATTTCTATGGCCACTTACTGTACCCTTTGGAATCTCTATTTTCAGAACTCTGTGCCCCACTCTGGCTCCTGGTGTGTTTACTGCTGCCCACTACAGGTCATACCTATGTGTATATAACTGTACATTTGAATTGCAGTGTTTATAGATTGTTCAACTAATACATATTTCAATCATTTGACAGACTCCATACTTGTATTTGTTCCAAGGGTGTTTATTTATGTGCTAATAAGTGGAGGGGGTATTGCAATGGGCTGGGTTGCTAATGGAGGAAAGTCCAGGGTGGAGTCCACTCTATTTGTATCACAGGTGCATTGTCCAAGGCGGCATATGAAGGGGAGCAATGACAGTACACGGTGGACAGGATGACAGAGTGGGACACAAAGGTGACATTCAGGAGAGTCTTATTTCCTGGCGGGGTCTTGGCATTGTTCTCTGGCTTCTGCCTGGATCGCAGGGACCGTTTGCGGGGTGCTTCTCCTTCTGCAGGGGGTGGGGTGCTGGTGGCCTATTGGTCCTGTGGTGGAGCCTCTTGTCCACTAACATTGGCAGAGGTGGAGGGCTGTTCTTCGGTGTGGCTAGTGTCAGGGGCCCGTTGTTGTGCCACTGCCTCCCTCATGGTGTTGGTCATGTCTGCCAGCACCCCTGCAATGGTGACCAGGGTGGTGTCCTCCATGATCCCCAGGTACTGTCCCTCCTGCAGCCGCTGGGTCTCCTGCAACTTGTACAGTATCTGGCCCATGGTCTCCTGGGAATGGTGGTATGCTCCCAGGATCCCTGCAAGTGCCTCATGGATAGTGGGTTCCCTGGGCCTGTCCTCCCCCTGTCGCACAGCAGTCCTCTCAGCTTCCCTGTTGTCCTGTGCCTCTGTCCCCTGAACCGTGTGCCCACTGCCACTGACCCCAGGTCTCTGATTGTCTTGGGTTTGTGGGGTTGCCTGGGGTACCTGTAGTGGTGGACACACTGCTGATTGACATGTCCTGGGGACAGAGGTATGGGCCTGCTGGGTGGGTGCTGTGCTGGTGTTTCCTGAGGGGGGGGGATTCTGCGGTGGTTTGGGACTGTGGCAGGGTAACCGACTGTCCAGAGGTCCCTGATGGGCCAGGTTGGTCATCGTGATCCAGGGGTGCAGAGCTGCTGTCATCACTGTGGGCCTCCTCTGTGGGGGGGGCTGGATGTTGGTGGCACTTCCTCTCCGATGACGTTGAGTGGGGGTCCTGTGGGGATGTAAATGCAGTTTTATTGTATCTGTGTGTGCCATCTTGTGCATGGAGATGTTTCCCTCTATGGTTGTTGTTAGCAAGGCACGTTTGGGTTGTGTGAGATGTTATTGGTTTGGCTAAATGATTGTCACAAGTGTGCATACTGTGGTGATGTGTGTCCATGCAGGTCTGTGATGGGTGTCCATGCATTGGTGTTGAATGCAGGGCTTGGTATTGGGATGGGTGGGTTGTGATAGTGGGGTAGATGTGAGGTGGTGGAGTGATGGGGGTGAGGGTAGGGGTAGGAGTTTGTGATGGCATGCAGGTAGGGTGGGGGATATAGTAGTAAAGATTTGACTTACCAGAGTCCTGTCCTCCTGCTACTCCTGCAAGGCCCTCAGGATGCATGATCGCCAAGCCTTGCTCCTCCCATGTTGTTAGTTGTGAGGGAGGAGGTGGGGGTCCACCGCCACTCCTCTGTACGGCTACCTGGTGTCTTTCTACCATGGAATGCACCTTCCCCCATAAGTCGTTCCACCTCTTCCTGATGTCATCCCTTGTTCTAGGGTACTGTTCTACGGCGTTGACCCTGTCCATGACTCTCCGCCATAGCTCCATCTTCCTTGCAATAGACGTCTGCTGCACCTGTGATCCGAATAGCTGTGGCTCTACCCGGATGATTTCCTCCACCTTGACCTTTAGCTCCTCCTCAGAGAACCTGGGGTGTCTTTGTGGTGCCATGAGTGTAGTGTGAGTGGCATGTGTGAGGGTTTGTGGGGTGATGTGTTGGGGTGTGTGTGCTGTGAGGTGCGTGGATGGTGTATGGGTGATGGTGTTATGTGGCTCAGATTAAGTGGGTGCTCCTGGCTTGTCTCTCTCTCAGTTAGCAATATTTTGTTTTCATTGTAAGGGGTTGAGGGTATTGTGGTGTGTGTTTTATATTGGATTGGGTGTGTGGGTGTGGTGTGTGTATGTGTGTCAGGTGTGTATAGTTTGAATTGTCCAATGTGGTGCTATTTTGTATGTGTGTGTATTTTGAGCGCAGCGGTGTGTACCGCCAGTGGTTTACCATGGTTGAATGACCGCTGCGGTGATTCGTGGGTCGTGATGCTGTGGGCGTATTTCTGTTGGCGTAACAGTGTGGGTTTTGGTAACTCCAGTTAATCACTGGCCTTTGGGCTAGCAGACTTGTGTGGGTGTCTGTATAGTGGCGGATTTCTCATTGTGGGTCATAATACCTGTAACGGTATACCGCCGCGGTCACGGTATGTTGGCGGCCATCAGCACGGCGGTCGGCGGCATTTACTGCCAGGGTGGTAATGAGGGCCTAAATGTTTTAAGTTTTACCAGTTTGATTCAATCAAGATGGCTTCAGGTGTGCCACACTTTTGTTATAATAAGACTGTTAGCACTCCAGTTGTTCTTTAGAACGCTCTGGAAGACTGCAGTAGAACACAAGTGAATCAACTGACAGGCTTTTGGAAATATACATTTTACTAAGAATCTCAGACTTCATTCTCATATGACTGAAAAAGAAAGTGTGAATTTACAGAAAACATCCTCTCATTTTAGCTTTTGAGCATCTTCTATAACCTCAACGGGAAAATTATCAGAAAACAGTTTACTCCAAACACGATTCATGAAATTCAGCAGATGGCTTTTTTGCAGTGTAAAATCACCTTAGGACACACTATAATTCCTAACAGTATGGTACCATTAACAAATGATTTATATTCTAAATAAAATCTGTTATCACCCTTCATACGTTCTCCTTTTAGTGACCCTCAAAACCTGCCATGCACTACAATGCATGTCAATGGGTGCTTTTGTGTATATTGGTACCAAGGTGGCAGCCAGCACTTTCTAGTTGAAGTGCTGACAGCCAATCAGATCTCACCGTGAGATCTGTGCTTAGGCTCCACCCAGATATGCACATTTTGATTTCCTTCAGTATCTCAAAATCTATTGAAAAGATTTACACCAAATAACGAAAAGGTGATTTGAGGACCAAAACCTACCTTTTTGCCAAATTTGATGTCATTCTGTCCAGCGGTTCCGGTTGCAGGTGTGTCTGAAGAGTCCATGGGAATTAACATCAGAAATGCACTTTTTTTTACACCCCCCCTTTTCTTGGCCCCTGCTTGACAGCTCGTTGCAAAACTTTCCATGCACATCAAGGTCCTAGAGGACACTTTTTTGGAAAACTTTGTGAAGATTCGTCAAACGGTGCTAAAGTAATAGGCAAGTCAAAAAACTATTTTTCCATGGAAACTAGGTCCTAACTATAACTACCTACTGGTAACCGGCAAAGGTTAAAATTACACTATAGTTAGGTTAACATGTCAATTAAACTCAAACAACCGCTGAAATTCACTAGTTATTATTTACTGAGCTAATTATAACTACCACCCATGCCATGCACTCCTTAAGACCTCACGTACTACATCACTCATGACATGTTCAATTACATAATTGATGACATCACTGATGACATCTCAAATTACCTCATTGATGACTTTGTTTATTTAGAGATAATTTCCAGTGGAACCACACAGAGGTAAAGTCCACTACAATTTATAGACGTTGAGGGAGTCATAATAACTCCATCAGTATTGCTGCGCTTCATTGAATTTCTTCACTTTGAATTTCTGAATAGAAATTACATTGCATCAGCACCTGCCTTTGCAATGTTTTGTTTTACTTAGAAGGTCACATTTCTCTGGTCCACACCAGTTCTAATTCAGCTCCTAGGCATGTTTGAGACAGAATGCCAACCTCCCACCCCGTATGGATATGGTGATATACTACCACCACAACTTGGGCGATCCACACAAAGGGCTTGGCTCACACCAAGTTGCCACCATGCTGGAGGTCGATGCCTCATCCAGCTGCAGTGTGTGCCCAGCCCTGTTTTGTGCCCTGGCCCAAATTACCTAATCCTTATAGTCAATCCTTATCCTGAAGTTGTAGATCTGGCTTGCCAATTTCTCATACGTTCATTGTTTCAAAATGGCAGAGACTATTGACATCGGAGACATGCTGCAGGTATGGGTACAGCCCGGTGGGAGGTTTACACCATCTCCCCCAGAGTTTCAAAGATCAGTCTGAGCTCACTGGATGCTGCAAAAACTGCAGATGATTCCAAGCCGTGGGCCCCTTTCTCCAGGCAAATCCAAACCCAATAAAACTGCTATCTTGGGCCTGTAATAATGTCTGGCAGAGTGAAGAGCCATCTTCTCCCTGAAGCCTTCCTAGCTGACATGGTGATGGCCCATCACAACAGAGGAAATGTGTGCTGCAGAGGCTGGATGTGTCCAGGCTGTGGTAATGCAGAGGGGATCTGTCCTCCCATGGGAACTGGACAGAAACAACTCATTTATCTTTCAATGCTTTCACAACCTCTTGAACTCCCTTTTCAAAGTTCCTTTCTATTTTCCCTTATGGTACTTGTTGACTACTGGTCTTGTACCTGTATTTAGCATAAGATGACATTTACCACCCATTTTAGGCTGCATTCCCAAGTAACCCGACCTCAAAGACACAATCCTGGGGGCTGCTACTGTTCTAATTGTCCATGGGCTGAACCTCAATCAGAAGGAATACAGCCTGTTGAACGATACTAGGCAGCCAGTTTTCTTCCAGTGGGAAGGTAGTCAGTGCTGGGCTCTTAGTTCGCTGTTACTGAGGGTATCCTACCTATATATATATTTTAATTTTTCATTATTAGGCTTCTGCACATAAAAGGTTGACACGTTTCAGCCCCAATCATTATTGGTATCCTCAGGACCACAGAAATACAAGAAAGTTATCTTTGTAGATCAAACAAAACTAAAATCACAAGTGTTGTCAAGAGTGAGTTTGCTCCCTTACATAGAGCACCACTTGTAACTAACTATTATGAAAAACCTGCATCTCTGTTAGTTCTTTTTTTTACAGGGCGCCTCAAAACTGTCTGGCGTCCCTGATGGCTGGACCTCCGCCAACTGGATAAATTGGTAGTGAGTGTATAGAGTCCATGACTTCTTTCATCTATCCCACACACATAAGTACACTAAAAGAGTCACAATATCACTACATTCCCAGTGTGGATCACCGCATGTGTGCTACAGCCAGGCAGGGAGTGAACAGGTAGAACAAATCCCAAAGTGCATAACATCCAATGACATAGGGCCTCATTACAATCCTGGTGCCAGGTTTGAGGTGGCGGTTGGACCGCCGCCAATGCGGACGTTTGAGTGCCACATTATGACTGCGGCGTTTGCGCTGCAGTTGGACAGCCAGTACCACAAGGATCTGTTGTCCCGGTGGTCTGGCGGCTTGGTGGTCCTAATTTGCCAAGGCAGCGCTGCAGGCAGCGCCGCCCTGTGGATTACCACCTCATTCCCAGCCAGCAATTTCATGCCATTTTAATTGGCAGTTGGCTTGAGCAGTGCAGGGCCTCCCCTGGCCAGCACCCTCGCAATGTTCACTTCACAGCCAGGGACAATGCTGTAGGCTGTTTCCTGCTGGGCCAGTGGATGGAAACAGAGGTTTCCACCCGCTGAACCAGTGGGGAACTCGCAATGGCCCAGGTGGGGAGGCAGCCACAATGGCGGCAACCTCCCCTTTGTTCGTAATGACCCTCATAGTTCTTTTGCCATCAACGGGTATGTAAACAAAGTGTGGGCCACGACGTGCATCCACCCAAACTGCAAATACTTACACGCCATGCCAGCCAACAAAGAAAACCTTTATAACAACCGAAAATGTGTTTACCAGGATCGTCACTGGTCCCTAGATTCCAGTACCAGCCAGGTAAAAATGCAGAATGGAAGAGATTAAAATCCTCCCTAAACAACGTGGATGGATCACAAAAAAAATCCCAGTGAATCAGGACCTACTAAATAATTTTCATTCCCGGTGTAAAATATCCTTTTTCCGCACAGGGCCATTCCAACCTCTCCAGCACCAAGGTTCCTCCTGGTTCTCCTAGATGAAATCATAATCTATTGTCAAATCTGACACACCGACGCGACAATCAAGTGTTCACGCTAAGCATGCAGGGTCGTGTCAGGACTTGGGGATAAATGCATGCAATGGTGGCAGCCTCCTAAAGGTGTATAAATACTTCATAGATTTGCATTCTATCTAGCATAGTTGCGAACATTCCGCCGAAATATAATGTAATTTGCCAATCTGTCAAACAGATCTATGTTTTCGTTGGTGCAAACTTGTCTGCTAAAACTCATCCTGCTCCATTAGCGTGTGTTCATCTACTGTGATTTACATAAATTAAACCTTATTGAGTGAAAAGCACATTATGACATTTATGCTTACTCCTGGATCACAGCCCAAAGTTATTTACAGGATAGAGAGTCATTTAAAAAACCGTGGGTCCTGATGTATCAAACATTTTTGCGATCGCAAAAATGCATTTTGGTATGTAACAGGTCTAATTTGCGATTCGGTAACGTGTTACCGAATCGCTAATTGGATTTGCGACTACATACCAATTCGGTATTAGGAAGGGGCGTGTCAAGGGCGTCCCTTCCTAATACTGAATCGCAGAGGTATGTATGATTGTTTTGTGAATGTGGTCGCAAAACAATCGCAGTTACCACCTACTTCAAGTAGGTGGTAACCCATTTGCAAAGGGGAAGGGGTCCCCAAGTGACCCCTTCCTCTTTGTGAATGCATGCAAAAATGTTTTTTTAAGAGCAGGCAGTGGTCCCAGGGACCACTGCCTGCTCTTAAAAAATGAAAGGAAATCTTTTCATTTTTCATTTTTAAACGCATCCTGTTTTCCTTTAAGGAAAAGGGGCTGCATTTAAAAAAAAAAAAAGATTGCTTTATTGAAAAGCAATCACAGACATGGTGGTCTGCTGAGCCCAGCAGGCCACCATCCCTGTGATTGTAGCCATTCGCAATGGCTCGCAAATTGAGACCTACTGCATGAATATTGATGACGTAGGTCAATTTGTGAGCCCTTGCGAATCGCAGTATGAAACTCCTGGAGTTTAATAAATTCCAATAGCGATTACTTAATTGCGATTCACTAAAAATCGCAATTAGGTGGTCGCTATTGTGAAGAATGATACACCTGGCCCTTAGTCATCTAAATGTAGGTAGGGGCCTTATCCAACACAGGCCCTAACCATGTACCAAGCTTAAGAAGAAAACTTAGAGGCATATGTACAAGCACCATGCACTGCCAGAGCGTCACTTTTTTTGATGCTCCGGCGGGCAGAGTGCAGACCCTAATCTGTGAGGCCACGCAAAGCTACTTCACGTGGCTTTTCATGGCCTCACAGGTATGGAGTAAGGCAAGGCAGCGCAACTCACTGCATTGCTACACTATGCGTTAGGCTGTTGTTCCATGGGCATTGCGGTGAGTTTTCCCATGTAACACCCATGGATTTTGACGTTTTCCCAGATTTACAAGGCTATGTATACCTGTGAATGCATCAAAGCTGCAAGCCTCTTCAGGGGAGGTGTAATTAGGAGAAATATCTTTATTTCTCATTGTTTTTCCCTCTTTGTATATGTGCTGCATTCTGCAGCACACATAGAAAGAGGAAAAGGGACCATGGATTATTTTTGTGCAGGAAGGTGCAAAAAAACAATCTTGCATGCAACGCAGGCACCCTTGCACCATGATGCAAAGGTGCCTGCGTTGGCTCTAGAAGGCCAAAAGGGCACCAGCATAGGAGGAAAGGACAGAAATGCACTGCATTTCCAATACATAGTGCAAATTTGTCCTTTCCCTGTGGCCCAGGGCAGTGCAGCAAGGTTACTTGCTGCGCTTCCCTACTCCCCTATTCTTATAAATATGCCCCCTATTAAGAGTATGTCTGAATAACAAATCATAGCCCACATTTGTCAATATTGTTCATGCTCATGAAAAATGTCAACCATTCTTGCTTCTTCATTTTTTTATATAGAGGATACAGATCCCCCTCTCCTGTCCTGTTATGCTACAAGTAGAACTGAAAATTCAAGATTGTTTTCCGAATGGTTCTGTTAAAGCTGAATTAATTACCAATAAATTTGTATTAATTAATGGTTAAGAATTTACATGAATTAGGCTAACATAGAAAAGAATGCGTGTATTGGAGAAGGTGCCCACTTGAGTGGCCATCATAACACATGTGGAAATTAATAAAGAATTCACATTTATAGTTAAGTAATGTGCACATGTAGAATAACATGTATTAGTGGGTTATACTAATATATTAATGTTATGTGTTTGCTAAATAAAAAATATTGAGCTTTGATTAATTTTGAGGTTTGGGTCTAATCAACAAAGTCTCATGTTAAGTGTCATGGCATTATAAATGTTCATAAATGTCTTGTGAAAGCAGAGAATTAATATTGTTCATTGTTCACACTGCGCTGACCAAGCATTTTGTAAATGTCTTAAACTTTCTCATGAGAACTGCTGGTGGAGATGTTCTGCACTAGAAGTTGTTACTTTGTAGACTTGATGTGTGAGACAAAGAAGTTCCCAGGACCTAACAATGGACACACTGACTGCAGCTAGGATTGCAGCTAAAAAGTTACCTAACGAAGCTGACAATGGGAACGGGAGAAGAGGAGCCAATCATCAACGTCTGAAAGACTGTCTAGTTATATTTTAGATTTAGAATTCAGAGACTATTGGTCCTACTGTAAACAGACGATTTTCTGTCCAATGAGGGCATGAGAAAATGCTTTATGAATTTTTATATAACCAGACTATACTTTGCAGAAGGAAGGAAGATGCTTTTCCATTTCATTCCTGTTAGAACCTATTTCCTTCCTTTGTCTAACAGTTTGGTTGTTCTATCCCATTCTCTAGCCTTTAATAATCTTGTTTGTGGAGCACCGCAGTTCCAGATGTTTCCCTTATAGTTTTATCCCCACAGAGTCCTTTTGGTGATGTAGTTTCCCTAACTTTATGTTTTCTAAGTTGGTTCAGTTAACTTGGAGCCCAACTGTGCCCGACCTTTAGGTACCAACCGCTGTTTTGATAAAGCACTAGTTAGATGTTTTCCAAATTAACTTTTGACTAAATTGTTTTGCATGAAACCCAAACATGCTATTCTAATTGGAGTGTTAGTTAGTATGCCCAATGTGTTGGAAATGTTATTAACAAAGAGTTGATTTTGCTCACCTGTTGAATCTAGATGTATGCTATCTCTGTTGTTCAGTTATTAGTTTTCCTAATTTGTACTGTAACTCTTGAGTGTTTAATTATAAATGCATTAGTTAAATAGAGATTCTTTCGACACATTAGTCAGCCTGTGTTCTTTGTATATGCATATCATTTGGTATTGAGACTAATTTACGTGATATTAGCATTGTTAAAATAAGAAAAAAAAATCTAATTTTACTAAAAGGGGTTGCTATTCATGGCCACATGGGTTATGGTACGTAAAGATTACTGACTCAAAGTTTCTGATAATTGATTTGTTGATCAAGTTATGTTGTTGTTGGTCAGATTATGAGTAAAGATTGTGTACATGGTGGAATCACTCTAAGCGTAGTCAAAAGGTCCATCAAACCTCTCACGCGTCCCCTTATAAATATATTATAAATGACCAAATAAGGCCACACCCGCTCACAGATTATCTCTTGGAAATGTTGAACCAGGAGAGCCCAAGAGTACGATATTTTACTTTCAACCTATGTTGTAATATCCAGGATTTTACTGGATGTGTGATATGGCCTATGTATAACTTGTCACATGGGCATTTGATAAAATAAACCACATTTCTCATAATGCAGTTAGAAAATTCTGTCAGTGTAACTGCAATGCCATTAGTTGAAAGGCTGTTTGTGTTATTAGTAAATTCACATACCAAACAATTTTGACCCATAAAATGCCGAACAGGTTTAGGTAAGCCTGACATTTGGGAAAGGATTCTAGTCTGCTGTGGCATAGTGGCTTTAACTAAGGAATTGTTTTCCTCTTTTGAAAGAGAATAAAGGCCCATGTAGATCAAAATGTGAAAGAAATTTCCAATGTTTCTTGATAATTTGTTTCAATTTGCTCTCTTTAGGATTAAATGTTAGTACAGCTGCCAGAGGATTAGTAGTTTGCCTAACTTTTGGCTCAACTAATGTCTCTTGGGGCAGTGAATCACACATTTTCAATGGCAGATTGAACTAATTTCTTTCGGTAACCCCTCCATGTTAACTTTGGAAAGAGAATGTTTGTGTTCTCAAAATATTCCCCCTTAAATGAACAATTTCCCTGAATCAGAAAAAATTTACCATATGGCAAATTTACCTTCAGTGACTGTAGATCCCCTCTAGAGAAATGTAGCAATGTATTTGGTTGGTTTGGTAAACAGATTTACCGTCATAATGTTCTCATATTCTTGTTCTGTTGAGTCCAGAAAATTTATCTTAGGTGGATTGAAAGTCATTGAGAACTTCAGATATGGGATACGTTGATTCAGCCATTCAAAACACCCTTGCAGTTGTGCCTCAGTAACGGCGCACATCATGAAGCTACAGTCAGCATTTCAATAGCACTTCCTAATTGATGCCTTAAAGGGATTTATATCTTCAGCATATTTCCACTTGTTCTCAAAAAGGAACATAAAGAGGTTTGCTGCCTCTGGGAGAAGCCACAGCCCATCACAACTCCCTTTGTCTGGAGAAAGAGCTCTTTGCCAAATATAAAAAAGTTGTTCTTGAGGTAGATGGATGCTAGTTCTACAATAAAATAAGTTTGGATTTGGTATGGCTGTGTTTTTCAATTTAAGGCTGCTGATAATTGCTGTAGCTTCATCCTAGGGAATATGTGTATGTGGGGCTTCTATGTCTAAATCTCACTATAATGTCTGTTTCATGTTAAAAATTCTTGCCTTCAATTTTGTTGATAAAGTACATTGGAGGGGTCATTACGATCCCGGCGGGAGGCAATAATGTGGCGGTAGTACCACCAACAGGCTGGCGGTACTTACTGGCACATTATGACCGTTGCAGGGATGCAATGGTAATACTGCTGATACCGCCAGGCTGCCGCCAGCCTGCAGCCAGGCAGTCCCGGCGGTTGTAATCCGCCAGGGCAGCGCTGCAAGCAGCTCTGCCCTGGGGATTACGACTCCCCATCTGCAAGCCTTTCCATGGGGGTAAACACCGTCATGGAAAGGCTGGCGGTATGGGAGACTCGGGGGGCCCCCATGCACAGCCCCATCACGCATTCCACTGCCCGGATTACGAGCAGAGGAATGCGCAACGGGTGCTGCTGCACCTGACGCACCTCAACATTGCCGCCGGCTCCATTACGAGCTGGCTTCAATGTTGTGGTGACATTTCCGCTGGGCCAGCAGGCAGAAACGCAGTTTCTGTCCGCTGGGCCAGCGGAAATGTTATAATGTGGTGCCAAACATACCACCAGCTCTAGCGGTATGTTGGCGCCCGTGGCATCGGCGGTCTTGGAAAAAGACCACCGATGTCATAATGAGGGCCTGAGTCTCTTACAAAAGCAGTAGTCGGATGTACGAAATCCATGTAGTTAGCTAGAGGTTCCAACAGACTGTGCTGAGATGATTGGCCTTCCAGGTGTTTTTTCAAAGTTGGAACCTCTAGCTAAATACGTGGATTTCTCTTTGAAACCATTCTTACTCTGTATGACCCTCCAATTTACGCCACTCCACTCTGCTCTATTATACTGTACACAACACAACTCTACACCACTACGTATTACACTATTGTACTCCATGCCACACCACTTTACGCCACTCCACTCTGTGCTCTTCCACTGTACGCCACTTCACTATACGCCACTCCACAGTACACCACCTCACTGTAGGCTGCTACGCTATACACTACTACACCCTAAGCCACTCCAGACTATGCCACTCCAAAGTACGCCACTCCATTCTACACTTCTCCACTCTATACTATTCCACTGTATGCCACTGTATGCCACTCTACCTTTCACTATTCCATTTTATGCCCCTCCACTCTACACTACTACCCCTACCACTATTCCACTCTACACCACTCCACTCTATGGTACTCCAGTATATGGCTCTCAACTCTACGGGACTCCAATCTATGCCACTAAATTCTACGTTATTCCACTCTATGCGACTCCACTCTACGCCGTTTCACTCTGCACCATTACACTGTACACCACTACACTCTACCTCACTTACCTCTACCCCACTCCACTGTAAAATGCTCTACTCTACACTATTCCACCCTATGCCACTCAAGTCTTCACCACCCCAGTGTATACCACTCCACTGTGCGCTACTTCACTATACGCTAATCCACTCAACCCAATTCCATTATATGCCACTCCACTCAACACCTCTCCACTCAACGCCACTCCCCTGTACGCTATTCCACTGCATGCCAATCCATTCTATGCCACTCCAGTGTATACCGCTACACTCAACTCTATTCCACTCTTCACCACTCCACTCTAAGCTACTCCCTGTATGTCAATCCACTACATGGCACTAAACTCAATGGTATTCAGCTCTACGCCACTCCACTCTACATTATTACACTTTACTCCACTACATTCTACCCACTACACTCTAGCCCACTTCACTCTACAACACTCCGCTCCACAATATTCCACTCTACGCCACTGCACTCTACACCACTCCAGTCTTAACCACTCCAGTCTAAAGTCACTCCACTGTGTGCCACTCCACTCCACTGTGTGCCACTCCATGGTACGCTATTCTGCACTATGCCATTCCAGTCTATGCCACTCCACTGTACGCCATTCCACTGTATGCTATCCCATTGTATGCCACCTCATGGCAGTATATAACACCCTACTCTACACCACTACAATCTAAGTTATTGTGCTTTATACCAATCCATTCTACACCACTCCAGTCTTTGCACTCCACTGTACCCCACTCCACTCTATGCTACTCATCTGTATGCAATACCACTGTATGTGACTCCACTCTATGCCACTCCACTCTTCTATTCCACTCTACTTCCCCCACTCTACGTCACTTGACTGTACGCTATTCCACCGGAATGCGGCGGAAGGCGGCGTCACCAGTTCCTAGGGCAGGAGCCCTTTAAACAATCTTTGCACTCCCGCTATCGCGGGCAGCGCATTGGAGGCGGTGGAAGGCGGCGTCACCAGTTCCTAGGGCAGTAGCCCCTTTAAACCATCTTCGCACTCCCGCTATCGCGGGCAGCGCATAGGAGGCGGTGGAAGGCGGCGTCACCAGTTCCTAGGGCAGGAGCCCTTTAAACAATCTTCGCGCTCCCGCTATCGCGGGACACGCATTGGAGGCGGTGGAAGGCGGCGTCACCAGTTCCTAGGGCAGGAGCCCTATAAACAATCTTCGCGCTCCCGCTATCGCGGGACGCGCATTGGAGGCGGTGGAAGGCGGCGTCACCAGTTCCTAGGGAAGGAGCCCTTTAAACAATCTTCGCGCTCCCGCTATCGCGGGCAGCGCATTGGAGGCGGTGGAAGGCGGTGGAAGGCGGCTCACCAGTTCCTAGGGCAGGAGCCCTTTAAACAATATTCGCGCTCCCGCTATAGCGGGACGCGCGCGGGCAGCGCCCGGGCGAAGTCCGGGCCAAGGGCGGGCCCGTCTTGCGCCCGTCATCGCCCATAAGAGGCTGGGCTGGGACACCCCTCTTTCGCTTCCAGTGGAGGGTGACTATTTATATCTACTAACATTTGGAGTATAATCTGGAGTTTCTTTTAGTGGGTTTTTAATAGTTTTAATTATTTATCAGTTTGTTTCCCTTGTTGTTTTGTTGTTGGAATGGGCAGGAAAAGAGGTCCGTTAACAGGTCCATTGGGGGGTGGTGGTGGCGGTAGTAGACAGGGTAGTGGCACCACCACATTGGATTCCTTCCTCGCAAGAGCTGTAGGGGTTGTTACAAAGGAAATTGATCTGGCAGAGAGGAGGTTATCCATGGAACTGGAGGACTGGCGCCAGGCCCCAACAGATAGTGGTCCTCATGGGGTCGTGGATGTGGAGGTGGCTTATCCGGGGGGGATCAAGGTGCAGTTACGGCTGCTGCTGAGCCTGCCCAGGTTGAGCCAATAGAGTCAATAGAGGGTTCTGGTGGCCAAGGCCCCTCTAGAAGAAGTAAAAGACTTTTATTATCTTCTCCCCCGGCATGCCCCTTGGATAAATGTAGCCCTCCCCGAGGGAAAAAAAAGGTCCTAAGGAAAATGATTCCCGAGTCGAAAACACCTCTCTTGGAGTTCCCTAAGGGTGCTAGCAGTGACCCTGCACCTTGTCAGCTCCTGGGTTGTGATACAACTATTTTACTGTCAAAATTTCGGGAAATGATCCAGGAGATTTTGTCATCCCGTTTTGGAGAAATTATCAGCCATAGAAAAAGCAGTCTCGCTGATATGTGTGCAAGAAAGTCAAGGGAGGCACTGTGTAGGTGGATGTGTGGCCTCGACTAGGCGATCCCATTTCGGTGAGGAGTTGTCCCTACCAGAGGAGGCTGCAAGGCCTTTGGGGCCCCTAGGAAAAACATCTCACCTACTGGTTAATCCAGTAAATTCTGGGGGTCAGGGTGCTTGTGTCGAGACTGCCCCGGCTGCACTGACTTCTCTCTTAAGGACGGATAGGACTGTCAATATGCTTAGCTGTAGTAGGCAGCCTGATCCGGATTCTGTGGCAGCCAGGGGGGTCGGCCAACAGCTGGTTGGGAAAGATAATCTGAATCCGCCGACGGCCAGGCCTTCATTAGCCTGTTTGGATCTTCCCCCAGCGTGTGCCCCCTACGTGGTAGTATTGACAAATGTACCTACTCTTGCTCCTGGGGAAACTGAGTCTACGGACCAACTCACAAATAAGGTTGGATATTGGTTGAGCAAGAACTGTGATTTTTCATTTAAGGATTTTAAGGATATTCTGTTTGCCAGAAGAATTGGTTGGGTCGGGCCCAAAAATAAGGTGGGGAATGAAGACTGTATTATTATAAATGTTAGATATCCTGCCCTGACTCAAAGGCTCCTTTCTACTCTTCGTCCTGCTGTTCTTAGAGCAGGTTCAATGGGTATGGTCCCTCTGGGATATTTTTACGACTACATGCGGCTGAGTGCTGGGGTGCCTCTTGGCTTTGGTAGGAATCCCCACCTGGGTCAGAATAGCCTGCAGGCAACTAGCAGAAGAACTGTTACCAACAGGAATTTATCCTTGGAAGGGGTGGACTGACAATGCGGCGAGACCCTGGCTACACAAGAAGAGGTGCCTCCACAGTGTAATCTTATTTCATGGAATATTGCGGGCTATGATGCTAAGTTATCTGATCAAGCGTGGGTTGGGTATGTGGCTAACTACGATGTTATCATGCTTCAGGAAACCTGTTCGGAAGGGCTGTCTGTGTTGGACGGGTATGACAGGTATGCAATTCCAGCTGTGCAGTCTCTTGGTGGCCGCTCGAAAGGTGGCCTGGTTACCCTAATTCGCCTCTCCAAGATAGTGGGTGCTTTTAAAATTAACTATAACCATCAAGGCATATTGTTGGTATGGGTAATCTTCTCCAATAACTTTAATATTTTGCTGGTAAACTTCTATAATGCTGTGTGGGATGTGGGATGCCAAATTGGGGCCCTGTTCTCCGTTCTTCAGATTCTGAAATATAGAATGGAGGAGGTGGGGCTGGAACTCCGTTTTTATTGTTTCAGGAGATTTTAATGCTAAGCTGGGAAGGCTCAGCACTGTGGTTAATCCCTTTATTTGTGACAGCGAGGATTACTTAGCGGACGGTCTGCAGGACTCTAGAGGCAGGGATCTAATCAAGGAACTCAGGAAGATGGGCCTTCTGAATTTTTGTGATATAGAAGCAGTAGGCACTCACCAACTCCCGACCTATGTGGGAAGAGGGTCTGGATCCATCATTGACTATATTTTTGTGTCTCCTCCTATGAAGGATCTGGCGATTGGGGGTGAGGTGTTAGGGGAGTGTTTCAGCGACCATAATCCCCTTATAATGTCCTTTAAACTCCCTGGCGTCCTACGTAAACTAGGACGAGGTAGGCCTGTAGCAGTGGTAATAAAGGACCAGGGTAGGCGGCTTGGGTGGAAGCAAGTAGACTCCCAAAAAGTTGTAGGAAGGGTGGTGGGGGAAAATATACATTTATTTATGGAAACACCCCAGATAGAGGCTCCAAATCCCAAGACTGTTATGGATGCTGTAACAGTAGTAAATGCAGCAGTTAGAGACTGCCTTTATACAGTAGGCAGCCACCCCAGTAAACGCAAATGTGGCTGGTATGACAAGGCCTGCTATGATGCAAGGGCAAACCTAAAGATGGCCACCAAGAAACATCCTAGAGATTGGGTCCTCGTAAAAGAAGCCAGAATGAGGTATAAAAGGGCCCTGAGGGATAGCAAGCTAAAACATAAAGATAAAGCCTGGGAAGAGTTAGAGCGGGCTATAGCTATGAAGGACCCTGGCCTGTTTTGGAAGGTGGTAAATAGAGGCTCCTTTGAAACAGAAACAACTGAGGGCCTTGGCTGTAAATCGTCCCAGAGGCCTGGGTAATTCACTTTTGTAGAATTTTTTAGGGTACTCCCTTAAGAAATAACCGCGAGAACGTGTATGATATGGCTCCTAACCTAGCAATCAGGTTTTCGTTTCAGGAGGTTACTGATGCGATACAGAGTAGCGCGAGTAATAAAGCTCCGGGTCCGGATTCGATCCCTATGGACTTATATAAAGATAATCCCCAGCTATGGGCACCTATTCTCTTAAATGTTCTCAATGCAGCAGTTACTGTGGGCATTCCTGCCTCTTGGAGACTGGCATGTATTGTCCCAGTGTTTAAAAAGGGCGATCGAAATGATCCTAAGTCTTATCGCCCTATACCTCTACTGGACTCTTCTGCGAAGATTCTGGGACGGATTATTTTAAGGCGTCTGGAGGCCTGGATGATAGAAAATGAGATTTTAGGCCGGGACCAGTATGGTTTTAGGGAAGGCCTCGGTACGCCAGAACAATGTCTCAATCTACTGATGATGATCAGTAAATACACGCAGGCCAGGAAAGGTACCCTTTATCTTGCTTTTACGGACCTTAGCTGTGCCTTTGATAAAGTGTACCGGTCTATATTATGGGAGAGGCTAAATCAGCTAGGGTTGGACCCTAATATTGTAGAGCTGCTCCGATATCTCCACTCTGGGACAGTTGCAAATGTGAGGGTGGGGCCTAATGGGGAATGCTCAGAGGCTTTTAAGCTTTCTAGGGGTGTGCACCAGGGGTGTGTCCTGGCTCCTACTTTGTTCCTTCTATATACAAATGGATTGTCTGATTTTTTGAAGGAACACTGTAGGGATGTCCCAAAGGGTATTGATATCCCTGTGCTGACGTACGCGGATGACGCGGTCCTCATGGCCCGCACAATGAATGGTCTCCGGGAAATAGTTAGAGCCTACGCCACCTTTATGTCAGCTTTGGGTTTAGAGGTCAATTTTAAGAAATCACATTTTATGGTTTGCGGAAGACCCTTGAGCAGGATAGGGGAGCTAAGGGTGGAGGATCAAGTTATTAGTAGGGTCCATGAGTTCCCATACTTAGGGGTCATTTTTGATGAGAAAGGATCTTGGAAACCCTGTATTGCCAGAAGGGGTGTGCTTTTTCATGCGACAGTTGGTGCGACTTTTGATTTTGCTGTAAGGGTAGGTAGTAAACCTATCAAGCCCTTGCTTGAAATTATAGACGGAAATGCCTTCCTGTCCTGCTGTATGGTGCAGCACTTTGGGGGTATAGGGATACCCGAGCCCTTATGGTGGAAGAAAATCGGTTCTGCAGAAGGCTATTGGGAGCTGGACAAAATATCCCTGGTTACTGCCTTCACCTGGAACTGGAGCTTGAGTTTGTGCAGGACACTATCCAGTTGGCTCCCCTTTTTTATGGATCTCAATCTGGAGTAACGAATATGCCACTCTTAATAGGGATATCTTAAGGGATTGTTTAGCTTGCGACAATGCAAAGAATATTCCTTGGCTGACGCACATAAGGAAGATGGCTCATGGCCTGGGGCGGCCCAAATTGTTTGTTTATCCTGAGGGCCTGACTAGCTATGATAAGAAATGGGTTAAGGATAATTTTCTGAGAATCCAGGAGACCAAGAGGGAGGGGGAGACTTTAGGGAAAAAATCGATCAGGGATTTCATCATGCTAAAGATGTGGGTGGGTCCTGAGCGTTATCTCTTAGAGATAAAGGATGTGAGGGAAAGGTCTCTTATAACACGATTCCGTCTGGGGATCATTAGAAGTAATCTGTGTTTCCCGCTAGGTCAGTATGGGGAAAAATTTATTAAACCTTGCCCCTGTGATGGGGTGTCCCAACAGAACTTGCTCCATTTTACATTGTTTTGTGTTTTTTATGCACCGTTTAGAACTCGTTTTCTATTACCTCTCCTAAGGCCCAAGGGCTTCGTGCAATATCGTCCTGCTTTTATGTGGTTGCAAATGGCTTCAGATGTATTGGTGTGAAAGGGCCTGGGATCATTCTTGAAGGGAGCTATTACTTGGCGAAAAAATGTAGAGTTTTTAGAATGAATTCTTCTATCTTATTGTTTTATATGAATTAGGTTTTTATGTGATTATATTTTTGATGGGTGTTTTTACTATATATGGTTTTATTGGTATATTAATAATGTATTGGTGATTATTTGCTGTAATGG
The DNA here is from genome assembly GCF_031143425.1 of Pleurodeles waltl. Lineage (NCBI taxonomy): Eukaryota > Metazoa > Chordata > Amphibia > Caudata > Salamandridae > Pleurodeles > Pleurodeles waltl. The sequence goes on from NC_090440.1 coordinate 660,314,955, forward strand.
ATGAATTTTTTCATACTGAATAAAGGTTTCTTTCTTTCTATTCCACTCCACTATACGCCACTGTACTCTATGCTAATCCACTGTACACCACTATACTGTAACTAACTCTACGCCACTGCACTCAACGCCACTCTACTGTATGCTACTCCACTGTATGCTTCTCCAGTCTATGCCACTGCACTGTATGCCACTACACTTTACGCAATTGTACTGTACTACACTTCACTGTACCAAACTTCACTCTATATCACTCGACTCTACACCACTCCAGGGAAGGCTATTCCACGGTACACCACTGCACCTTACCAAGCTCCAATTTACTCTGCTCCACTCTACTCCACTCTACAACACTACACTCTATGACTACACTGCATGGCACTCTCTCCCCTCTACTGTACAATAGTCCACATAACAACACGCCACTCAATGACAGTGGACTCGATGATTTGAAAAGCATTTTTACTTTAAACATTTTTTAATTCTGTGCAAAAAACAAAGGTTAAACCTGTGCTATAACTGGAAAGAAATGCATGTATTCTTTCTATACAAACCAAACTTAAACTACACAAACATCACAAATTCTAAAGTTATAGTTATAGGTTAAATTTATAATTTATGCACCACCTTTAAATCAGTATACCTTTATTTAGTCTCTCTTTATATGAATTCTAAAGTTATACTCATACTCTACATTTATAATTTATGCAACACATTCAAATTATTAAAACTCATGCACCTCCATACACAGTGTACTGAACTCAGTAGCCACACTACTTTAACTGTAACTAGCCACTCGACCATGCATTGTGTTCTCACGAATAATTTGATCATAAGTGTTATTGTAAATGCTATAATTTTAGATGGAATAGCTGATATAATATGAAAGGGTTTAACCAGTGCATGGACAAGGCGTGATTTATAGTAAATGTAATGTGGCTACCAAGTTCAATACACTGTGTATGAAGGTGCACAAGAATTTGTAATGCTTGTGCGTTTTAAGTTTGGTCTATATAGAAAGAATAAATAAAGGGGTCCTAACTATAACAAAAGTTTAATCTTTGATATATATTTATATATATATGTATATATATATCTGTATATATATATATATATATATATATATATAAATATATATATATATGTATACATATATATATATATATCCTTCAAACGTTGTCCAAACACCACAAGATATAAATCCCGCGACGAAAAACAATGAGCTGTGACTCCATGCAAAAGCTTGTTTTTACTTAAACAAAAGAAATCCTGACGCGTTTCGGAGCGCTAGCTCCTTGTTCACAGGTCAAAAAAAGTGTTTTTTATTTTGCCAGTAACTTTGGCGCTATTTGAGGAATCATCACGAAATTTTCAAAACTAATACAACAGTCAATTTAGCTGCTGTGTTGAAAATTTTGGGGTGATTTGTGAAGCAGGGGCCAAGCAAAAGAAAGGGGTCCCAAAACACTTTTTCCCCATTCTATCCCTATGGGCTTTGTAAGAATTGTTTAACACAACTACAGCCCGAGCGCTTATTACAGATTTACAACAAACTTGGCAGAAAGGTAGATCTTCGCCTAGAAAGCCCCAGTGACAGGGCTCCAATGGCTCTGACGATCACATATCCTAATCTTCCAAGACGGTGCATCATACCTCTGTGGGACTAAAGAGAGAGCACCTACGGAGCATCAGCGTACGGACGCCCAAATCAGTGACTCTCTGGGCAGGTTTGCTGGTGACTTCAGTAAGAGGGAGAGCACAACGCAGAAGCGGGACCCTCAGAGAAGACGCCGAGCCTGGAGAACCCCCTATCTTGGCTGACAGAATCAAGAGATAGAGGCACGGAGACGACAGAAGAAGTTGGCAAAACCACGGACCTACTGGAGCCATGGAAGAGGAGTGTGATGCTGAAAAAGATGAGAGACAACCACCCAGACGGCCTCCCAGCTTGGAAGAAGGAAGGCGCGATATCCTGCTGCATCCCTGAAGGAATGTGGCTAACACAGCTACTTGACTGCATATGCGGTCATAGCGGCTGGTTTAAGGAAGGAAGGGGGAACGGGTTGGGGCTGGGGGAACCACTAAAAGCACATGGCTTGGATTCTTTTTAGTTTTGTTTTTCTGTTTGGTTGTTCATCTGTGGCTCAGGCATGGCTTGGGCACGAGAGAGGTGTGAGAAAGGATCTTGCACAAAACTGCACAATGCATGCCCAAAGTGAAAACCCCACCTGTCACCACACACACACACACACCCCCCTCATTATTAGGAGTAGAAATAAAAAAAGAGACATATTAGTTACCTGGCACCCTCTTGCCCTCTTCCTGAGTTTCTGTGGACTCCGACAGACGCAAAGAAACACTGGCTGAACCTAAAGAGGAACAGAGAAAAGAGAGAGAGAATCCCTATGAACAGAAGAGAACAACCCTGTCACAGAGTGGGTGTGTGCCTGCTACTATCTTAAGTTCCAACCACAAACTCCCAGCTGCAGTGATGTCAGAAGTGAGATACAATGCAGCAAGCAGCAGGAACAATGGAATCCAAGGTTACCATAGAAGACATGGTATCCCAATTGGTGAAAGGACAGCATCATCTGCAGCTGGTGATGGAGGAGCAAGCCAAGGAAACACAGCAGGATTGGGAGACTCTACAGAACGCCTCATGAAATAACTCTGCAAAGACTCACGTATACAATTGCCAGTGCCCAGCTGCACTCTAACTCCCAAAGCTCTGCCTTACAAAAATGCCAGGCTGGGGAGGACCCTGATGCATTTCTTACAAACTCTGAAAGAGTAACCACATCGGCTACCTGGACTCAAGAAAGATATGGCCAATACATAGCTCCCCTGTTTATGGGGGAGCTACAAACAGCCTATCAGTCAGTCAACCCAGGAGGTTCCACCCCATAAGACGAGATGAAAAAAGCCATTCTCGAGAGAATGGGTTTTGACAAGGAACACTATTGGGTGACATTTCATAAAGTAAAGTGGACAAATACAGGGAACCTAAATTCTCTGTTTTACCAAGTACAAGACATGGGCTTGAGATTGTTGAAACCCATAGATTCTTCAAAGGAAGACATAGTCAATCAGATTCTTTTGGAGCAGTACCTGGTGGCACTTCCAGGAATCACCCGGAATTGGATCCGTCAACACCCTGACATAACACCAACTTTAGCCGCCTCTGTTTCAACGATCGCCTGAGTCCAAAGTAGCCCATCCACGATCCATAACATATAGTCAACCAAATTGAAAGACAGTTCCTCCCACGAGACAGGCTCCCAGAGAAATGCAGGAAACACCATCCCCAGCATGTCAAACAAGCAAGGACACTGGTCAGGGACCATAGTGCTATAACTGTGCTGAATGGGGCACATAGCTAGCAATTGTTTGCTCAAATCTCCCAGTCCAGAGCCCATGGAGGTCAGGTGTTTCTGTGGTAGGGTTTTCTGGACTGGTGGTAACACCGCCAGCTATGTGAAGCCCATGAAGGTCAATAGGGTGACGGCTGACGTCATGGTCAACTCTGAGTGTAGACAGTTGGTCATAGACTGATAGGGTTTTTCCACAACAGTGGAAACATGGGGAAACAGTTCTAATCACATGAGTCCATGGGGACAGTAAGGTATACCCAGTGGCCGAAGTCACTATAGAGTGGAGGGGTCATGAAGAGTCAATAAGGGTAGGAGGCATTCCCCACTTATTTAAGGACCTAATTATAGGGACCGACTACCCACACTTAGCCAAATTATTGGAAACTACCCACCCAACAGAGAGGGAATCTGAGTGGTTGAAGCAAGCTCCCTTCCGGACGGAACAGATAGATGGGGTAAGGAAAGGAAGTTTTTGAGTCACAGTGAAAAGAAAGAGAATAAGAGGAAATTTTAGACAGGTCTGTTCTCTGATTCTCCATCTCTACCTCCTAAAGCTTTGAAGGTATTTACTACCCCAGGCAGTTTTCGGGTGGCCCAGAAAGAAGACCCTACCTTACAGCATGCATGGGCCTCAGTGTCATAACATTATAAAAGGGCAGGAAGTGTTACATCCTTACAGATGGACAATTTTGTCAAAAAAGCCTTATGCTACATCTGAAACAATTGTATACACTAGTTAAATGCAAGGTAACGATCCAGTTAAAAGAACATTAAAGTAACATACTTACAAAAAACATCAACCCAAAGTTGCTGTACAGTATTATGAACATAAACATAACATCAGCCAACCAAATTACAAAGGTCCTCATTTAGAGATCAGTGGGCGAAGTATGTACCGTCAGAATGGCGGAGTACTTAACTACTGAAATGCCGAGGGTACTCTGCCTGCCGAATTTAGAGATGTCTGCCTGTCCCAGCAGACATCTCTTGCAATGGCAAAAACTGCCATCATAGCGGGTCCTGCATTGAATGTTTGACCAACGGCTCTGTCAACATGACAGAGCCATACAGAAAACTTGTAATGTTTTTCCTTATTTTCAAAAATAAAATCTCAAAGCAGGATTTGGTTTTGAAAAAAAATAATAAATCAAGTGATACCCTTGCAATGGGAGTTTTCTTCCATGACATAGGAGCCATTTGCAGATTTCACTGTTCCTTGTTTTACCTGGCTGTGACAGACACTAAAAATGTGCCCTTTGTTGATCTACCCTAAATATGGTGGGCGGATAAATGGCAAAACCCCTAATGCCCTTAGTCTGTTGGGGTCTTGTGGATGTATGTCAGTGGCAGAGACAGAGAAGTCTCTGGTGTCAACATACTAAAGGTCACCCAACTATAAATCAGGTGAGCGGACCTTGGGTTTGGTGGAGAAGGTACTCTGTCACCTTTGTACAGAATACCCTCTCCTCCAAACTCTAAATCTGGCCCTTGATACTTGAAATAGTAGAAGCCAAAACAGTTATGGACTCATAATACATGAAAGGTTGCATTCCTTGTATAAAAGCCCATTTCTGATTTCCTTATTACAGGCGACTTGTGATGTCATTAGTAACCTGCAATCAAGTCTCAACTGCAGGAAGATATTACAGTCAGGCAGGTCCGGAGCACAATTACAGTTGCAGTTTAAACAAGGATAATGGGAACTCACCTGTCCTTATATCTTTTTAAAAAAAGAAAAAAGTGATCAACAGAAAGGAGATAATTATGCCAAAATGTCTATTTTTCCCCACTGCATGTCATTACAGGACAGACAGCATCTATGCATGTTTTCACACATTCTGAGGTACAGTATTTGTTAATCTGACTTCCATTAAACTGATTCTAATATATTTTTGTGAAAATTAGTGACTGCTTTTTGATGTGTTTAATTTCACACTACAGGTTCTGCTTTTTTTCTTTTCTGCTATGAATACAAAATAGCAAGGCACCAAGGACTTAATAAGTTTGAGTGAAGGGTGATGGCGTGTCCATGTATTATAAGGTATAAAACGTGCTCTGCTGTACATTAAAAGGATATTTTTGTAAATCATCTCTAAGAAATGGGGTCTTTGGTTGGCAGTCAGGTTACCCCTGTCCAAGCAAGGGCCCTCAATCAAGTCAGGGCAAAGGAGAAACACACCTGATTAGCCCCCTCCCTCCCCCTTGGTAAATTGGCACGAGCAGAAAGGCTTAACTTACAATGTTGTAAAGTATTTGTTCCAACACACACAGTGATACAGTGAAAACATTACAAAATGGACACCACACCAGTTTAGAAAAATAGGTAATATTTATCTAAATCAAACAACACCAAAATGACAAACATCACGCTTACACAAGCCAAAATGTGAATTTTCAAAAGAATGAGAGTCTTACTCCATCGAAAACAAGGTAAAAGTTGATTTTACCCAAAGTACCTGGCTTGTATCAAAAATAAAGCCGCACAAGCGTGCATGCATCTGAAAAGTCAGCAATGCGTCGATTCTTTCCTTGAAAGTGAGGTCGTGCATCATTTCTTTTCCAGTCGGGTAGGTAATGCGTCATTTTTCTCCCTCGCAAGAGAGCAATGCGTCAATTTCTGGACAGGGCACCTTGGATCCACGCAGGTTCACGATGACTTTGACGCCCAGACGATGCGTGAGAAATCCGGTTGCACGTTGTTAGAAACCCCCGCTGCACGGGGTTTGCGACGTTATCAGCAGCTGCAAGCGGTGTTGCATCGTTTCTCCAGCCGCGATGTGTCAATCACCCAGCCACGATGCAGGTGGAGCGTTGATTCTAGCCGCTAAGCGGGTGATGCGTCATTTTTCAGCAGCGTTGCAAGTGGTGCATCAAAACGTTCTCTGCATGGTGTTCTGTGCGTGGATTTTAGTCCTTGTTCTGCCAACTTCACCTCTCAAGGGCCCAGGGACTGGATAGGACACCACTTGGCAGGGCAGGAGTCGCAGCAGAGAATCCAAGTGCTGGCAGAGGACATCTTTGATGGCCCTGAGACTTCAGAACAGGGGAAGCTCAGTCCAAGTCATTGGAGATTATTCTCAAGCAGGAATGCACAACAAAGTCCAGTCTCTGTCCTCTTTCACAGGCAGAAGCAGCAACTGCAGGATAGCCCAACAAAGCACAGTCAAAGGTAGGGACAGCACTTCTCCTCAGCTCTTCAGCTCTCCTCCTTGGCAGAGGTTCCTCTTGAATCCAGAAGTGATCTAAAAATCAGGGGTTTTGGGTGCACTACTTATACCCCTTTTTGCCTTTGAAGTAGGCAAACTTCAAAGGTAAGTCTCTGTTGTTTACAGGATCTTGCCTTGCCCAGGCCAGGCCCCAGACACACACCAGGGGGTTGGAGACTGCATTGTGTGAGGGCAGGCACAGCCCATTCAGGTGTAAACGACAACTCCTCCCTCCCCTCAGCCCAGATGGCTCATCTGACTGTGCAGGCTACACGCCAGCTCCCTTTGTGTCACTGTCTAGGGGAGATTCACAAACAGCCCAACTGTCAGTTTGACCCAAACAGGGAATCCACAAACAGGGAGAGTCACAGAATGGTTAAAGCAAGAAAATGCCTACTTTCTAAATGTGGCATTTTAAAACTAACAATCTAAAAACCAACTTCACTAACAGATGTATTTTTATATTGTGAATGAGTTCAGAGACCCCAAACTCCAAATAGTTTTTGCCCTCAAAGGGAAACGGCCCTTAAGATTATTTCAAGGCAGCCCCCATGTTAACCTATGAGAGGGATAGGCCTTGCAACAGTGAAAACCAAATTTGGCAGTATTTCACTGTTAGGACATGTAAAACACATCCGTACGTTTCCCACCTTTAACATTCACTGCACCCTGCCTATGGGGCTACCTATGGTCTACTTTAGGGGTGCCTTACATGTATATAAAGGGAAGGGTTGGGCCTGGCAAGTGGGTACACTTGCCAAGTCGAATTGGCAGTTTAAAACTGCACACACAGACAATGCAGTGGCAGGTCTGAGCCATGTTTACAGGTCTACTTATGTGGGTGGCACAACCAGTGCTGCAGGCCTACTAGTAGCATTTGATTTACAGGCCCTAGAGACCTCTAGTGCACTTCACTAGGGACTTACTAGTAAATCAAATATGCCAATCAGGAAAAAGCCAATTACACATACAATTTCACAGAGGGAGAACTTGAATTTAGCACTGGTCAGCAGTGGTAAAGTGCCCAAAATAACAAAAACAGCAAAAACAGAGTGCAGCACATAGCAACAACCTGGGAAGCAGAGGCAATAATTTAGGGTAGACCACACCAAGGATGCCAGGTCTAACACAGGTCCCCCCCAGCTGAAAGTGGGGAGAACTGCCCATCCTCAAGGGAGTTCTCTTCACTAAGGCAGAAGAATCTGGACAGACTATCAGCACTGGCATGTTCTGTTCCAGGTTGGTGTTCCACCATAAAGTCCACCCCCTGTAGAAAAATGGACCACCTCCACAGCTTAGGATTCTCACCCCTCATCTGCATTAACCATCTGAGGGGCCTGTGGTTGGTCTGAACACAGAAGTGAGTCCCAAACAAATAGGGTCTTAGTTTCTTCAGCGTCCAGCAAAAGCTTCAAGCTCAATTGCACTCCACCTACGTTCCCTGGTAAGTAACCTCCTACTGATGAAGGCTACACGATGATCTAGGCCCTCTTCATTTAGCTGTGACAACACTGCTCCTACACCATGCTCTAAAGCATCAGTCTGCAAGACAAATAGTGCCGTACCCCTTCACAAACCATTTATAGTAGCCTGGGAGGCCTAAAAAAGGTCTCACTTCAGTCTGGTTCTTGGGGGGCTCGCAAGCCAGAATGATGTCAATCTTTGGTCCACTCCCCACCTGGTGTCCCAAGCACAGAACCCTACCCTATTTGGCACTTGCTTGCCTTAATAGTGAGACCTGCCTTCTGCAGGGCCTCCAACACTTTGCAGAGGTTATGCAACTGTTCCTCCCAAGTGGAGCTGAACACAGCAATGTCATCCAGGTAGGATGCACTGAAATCATTCAGTCCAGCCAACACCTGATTACCCAGCCTCTGAAAGGTGGCAGGGGCATTCTTCATTGCAAAGGGCATCACCCTAAACTGGTAGTACCCATCTGGGATGGAAAATATTTAGACCTCTCCTTAGACCCCTCAGTCAGAGCAATCTTCTAATATTCAGAGGTCAGATCAAATATACTTAGATATTTGGCAGCCCCTAACCAGTCAATGAGCTCATCGGCTCAGGGAATGGGGTGCATGTCAGTCTTAATGACCGCATTGAATCCCCGGTAGTCTACTCAGAACCCGAGTTCTGGAGTGGCACCAGGAACAGCATTTGTGGGACCAAGACCACAGGGCTGACCCAAGGGCTACTGGAGAACTCAATAACCCCAAGGGCTAACATTTTGGATAACTCATCCTTTATGTTGGCCCTAACCTTGGCAGTCACTCTGCAAGGTTTATGTTTCACAGGAGGACTATCCCCAGGGGCCACATCATGTGTATACAGATGAGTGAACCTTGGGATCAAGGAAAATAGAGAGCCAAACTGTCCCAACACTTGGCAACAGTCCCTCTGTTGCTCTGGGGTCGGTGAAGGGGAGAGGTTCACGCCCTCTACGGACCCATCTTTCTCCTTAGCAGACAGGAGGTCAGGGAGAGGTTCACTCTCTTCCTCCACCCCATCATCTGTTGCTAGGAGCATTGTCACCTCTGTTCTCTCAAAATGAGGCTTGAGATAGTTCACATGTAGGACCCTCAAAGAGTTCCTAGGAGTCTACAAGTTCACCAGATAGGTGACATCACCCTTGCACTCCACTACCTCAAATGGCTCAGTCCACGTATCCTGGAGAGCACTAGGCTCCACTGGGGCCATTACCCATACTTTCAGGCCAGGCTGAAACTCAACCAGAGTGGCATTTTGGTCATGTCAGTGCTTCATATCGTCCTGGCTTGCGTCTAGGTTCTCTTGGGCAAGCTTCCTGAAGCGGGCTGTCTGGTTTTTAAAAGCCAGCATCTAACTGAATACATCCTGGGGGGCGTTTCCTGGATTCTTTCTCCAAGACTCCCCTAACCAGACTCAAAGGTTCCCTGACAGGATGGCCATACAGTAACTCAAAAAGGCTAAATCCAAGACCCTTTTGAGACACCTCCCCGTAGGCGAACAGAAGGCATGGCAAGAGCACGGCCCACTTACCCCTAAAGGGGTCTGACAGCCCACAATCATGCCCTTCAAGGTGCGGTTGAATCTCTCAACCAGACCGTTACTTTGGGGGTGGTAAGGAGTGATGAGCGTATTTGTTACCCCACACTCATTCCACAGAGACTTCATATATGTTGATATGAAGTTGCTACCCCTATCGGATACCACCTCCTTGGGAAACCCCATGCAGGTAAAAACCCCCATCGATGCACGTCCCACCACAGGGGGGTGATTAACCTCAAAGGAATGGCTCCAGGGTATGGAGGCGCCTGGTCCACCAAGACCAGTATAAACCTGTTGCCCATGTCTTTCTTGGGGTCCAGAGGCCCCAGAATGTCAATACCAACCCTTTCAAAAGGGGTGCTGACTACAGGAAAAGGTTGGAGTGAAGCCTTACATTTCTCCCCACTTTTGCCACTTTCCTGACAAGTTTGGCAAGACCTACAGTGTGCATCTGAGTGCCTGCGCATTTGGGGCCAGTAAAAGTGGTGATAATCCGTTCAAAGGTCTTGTCCTGCCCCAAATGTCCAGTTAAAGGCACATCATGAGCCAAACCCTGTAGGAAGACTCTGAAGCACTGCGGTAGCACCAGCAAACATGCTGACCCAGGCTCAGCAACCCTAGGCTCACTATATAGGAGGTGGTCCTCCCAGTAGATCAAGTGTAATCCAGGCTTATTGCCAGATGCCTGGTCTGCAGCCTGCCACCACAAACCCTGGCGTGTCCTCTGTGCCTCACAGAATGCTTCCCTGGTCGATCCCCCTTCCTGCTGCCACTGAATCAGCTCAGGAACCTCCCCCAGCTCAGCCACTAATTCCCATGTAGATTCTGGGGCATCCCCCTTAGGTTCAGCCTTTTCGCAGACCGTGGAAACTTCTGAGGCCGGTTTCCCGTGCCCCTTGCCCTTCCTCCTTCCGGCAGACATCTGGGCCACTCTTTCAGGCTCCAGGGCCTCCTGATAACCCTGACAGGCTGCCATTGACTGGTGGACAGACACACACACACACAGGCAGACCCAACATCTCCAAGTGATACCTGTGTTCCACGTCCTTCCAGTGCGAATCCTCCAGGTCATTGACAAGCAGGCAATCTACAGGCATGGTTGGACTCACAGCTACCCTCAAGGCACCTGAGACCCACCCCATTCAAAGGGAACCTGTGCCACTCTGCACAGGCACTCTGAGTTGTCTACCGCAACTATTGGTAAGGTACATGGGGATCTATCTGCTCTACAGACACCAGGTGACTTCTCACTGGAGTCACACTGGCTTCTGTATCTCTCAGAGCCTCCACCCTCTGTCCATTGATGGTCACCCACTGCCTGTACCTTTTAGTGTTTTCAGGCACAAGGGTTCTCTGGACCATCTCACTGTTCCCTAGTGAGACAAGGGTTTCAGCTGGCTCCCACCCACCTGAAACCAACTTCTCCCCAAGCACCTCACTGACCAAACCCTGTGCTTGAGCATCAGTGGGTGCCTGTGTCCACTTGGGACATTTGTGATCCATCCTCACATGACTCTCCTGGTCACATGCAAAACACTTGTGGGCACCCCCCTCTGCAGGTTTCCCTTTAGAAAACTATGGCTTCTTTTCAACTTGGGGCTGGGAATCCTTACCCTGGGTACTAGGTTAGGGCACTTTAGAGAACTCCCCCTGTTTACTTTTACCCCCCCACACTTCTTCTGAGAGGGACCCTGCCCACCCTTGTCGTGGTCTCCTCCATATCTCTTTTGGACCATGGTGCTCTCCCAACGGTCCGCTTCCTGTGCAAACTTCCTGGGGTCAGTCAGCTTGCTGTTAATCAGGTTCTAGCACAGTTCTGGTAAACAAAGACTGTACAAGTGCTCCCAAGCAATCAAGTTGTAAAGCTCCTCATAAGTTGTTACCTTGCTGACCTTCACCCAACTATCCACTGACCTGCAGAAAGAGTGAACACGTTTTAACCAAGTTTGGGATTCTTTATTTTTGTTGGACCTAAACTTGTCCTTGTACTCCTCAGGAGTGGGACCATACCTTGTGAGTTAAGTGTCCTTCATGATATTGCAAGTGAGTCCCTGGCAATACCCTAAGAATGCCAGAGTACCTCAAAGTGCTTCCATAGACCCGCCTTCCAATGTGCTTCAGGGACTATGTTTGTGTGGAGAGCAGACTCATACCCCTTAAACCACAAGTATATGTCATCCTCCCTCTTGTAATCCTTAACTAGGTCTTTGGGAATATGCACCATCCTCTCAGGCTGCACTGTGGTACTGCTGCCACCATCTCTACTAGACTGGCTCCTTTAATCTAATTCCCTCAAACTAAGCCCATGAGCCAGGAGCATCCATTTTGAGCTTCTCTAACTCCAACTAGTGAACCCTCTCTGCCTGTCTGTCCTGCAACTCTTCAGGAGTCAGACCCTTGGATAACACACTGCTACCTGCCCTGGAAACCCTCCCTCTAGGCAATACAGGTACCTCTACTATGCCCTCATGCCTGTTTTGCACCTCCTCACCCTCAAGTTCCTCCTCTGTGTGCCCCCCAACCTCCTTGGCTGTCACCCAGGCCCTCAGTGCCGTTTGCAGCTCCTCCTTCCTGCCGGCGCTCCTAATGGGACAGGCAAGATCCTTACTGAACTGTTTCATTTGAGCAACTGGTTAACTCTCCAGCTTCTCCAACTCAAAAACAGCTCCACTTGGTGCATCTTCAGATTGAGACATGATTGCTAATCAAAAAGTGCAAAGTTCCAAAGCAGAACAAAGAGTTTCCAATGAGAAGTTCAAAAATTGAAAAGTGGAAGCAAATGAAGTCCAAAAAGAAAAAAAGAAAAATCACAAAAACAAGTGGTATGTGGTTACACAATGGTCTGCACTGAAAACAGTAGTGTCCACTTAATCACTGTATGTCAAGTACAAATACAAATCCAATCCTCACTGCTGATCACCAATGTTAGTAATGGGGTCTTTGGTCAGGTTATCCCCGTCCAAGCAAGGACTCTCACTCTAGTCAGGGCAAAGGAGAAACACATCTGGTTAACCCCGCTCACCCCTTTGGTAGCTTTGCACGAGTAGAAAGGCTTAACACAGAAGCAATGTGTAAAGTATTTGTACCACTACACACAGTAATACAGTGAAAACACTACAAAATGGACACCACACCAGTTTAGAAAAATAGATAATATTTATCTAATTCAAACAAGACCACAATGGCAAAAATCAAACATACATAAGTCAAGATATGAATTTTCAAAAGAATAAGGCCCTCATTAAAACATCGGCAGTAAAAACCGCCTACCGCTGTGGCGACAGCTGCCAAAAGACCGTCGCCACGGCTACCAGCCGTCCGCCATAATATGACTACGGCCGGATTTCTGCCACAAGAAGGGCGGAAATCCGGCTGTGGCCATACTGGCGGATGGCGGTAAGGTGGCGCTGCTACCACCAGCAGCACCACGCCAGTAGACCGCCACCAGCCGTATTTTGAGAAATAATACAGCCTGAACGTGTTCTGCTGGCGGTCGCCCATCCTGTCTCCTGACAAAAGGCCCCCTGGATCCAGGTAAGTCAGGTCACCGACAGAGGAAGGGGCGGGGGTGTTGTGTGTATGTGTAGGGGTGTGCATGTATGTGTCTGCGTGATTGTGGGTGTATGTTGTATGTTCACTGCATGCATGAATGTAAGGAAGTGTGAGTGCGTGTATGTATTGTAATCATGATGCTTGTCTGTGTGTATGTGTTGAACTGTGCACGGATGTTTGTGTGATTGGATGCATGCATGCATGTATGTATGTGTGAATGAGTGTGTGTCTGCGTGTGTGTGTATGTGTGTGAAAAGTGGGGGCATGGATGTATATGGGTATGGGGGGTCATTGGAAAGGTAGGTGGGGTGGGGGACACCTATTAGTGACAGGGAAGGATTTACCTGTCACTGATAGGGCCTACCACCATGGTTTTCGTGGCGGTACGAATGCCACAAAAACCATGGCGGTAGGCGGGGTCATAGTCCCGGAGGCAGCACAATGGCAGCCGCCGGGCTGGAGATGGATATCTCCAGCCCGGCGGCTGTTACCACCGTGGCAGTCAGAGTGGTACATTGGCTGGTTAGCCAACCCGCCAATGTCATAATGTGGTGGTAAGTATCGCCAGCCTGTTGGCAGTCCTACCGCCACATTATCGCCGACCGCCGGGATCATAATGACCGCCTAAGAGTCTTAATCGATCGAAAACAATGGAAACGTTGATTTCACCCAAGTACCTAGTTTGCATCTAAAACAACGCCGCAAGGGTGAGCGTGTGTCAGAAAAGTCAGCGATGTATCGATTCCTTACTCGCAAGTGAGGCTGTGCGTCGTTTCTTTTCCAGTCGGGTAGGCGATGCGTCGTTTTTCTCCCTTGCAAGAGAGGTGATGCATCGATTTATGGACAGGGCACCTCGGATGCACGCAGGTTCACAATGACTTTGATGCCCATCAACGATGTGTAAGAAATCCCTGCGCACGGTGTTAGAAAACCGCGTGAGATTTGCATAATTTTCAGCAGCTGCAAGCAGGTGTTGTGTCGCTTCTCCAGCTGCAATGCGTCAATCTCACAGCCACAAGGCAGGTGGAGCATTGATTCTAGCCGCAAAGCGGATGACGTGTTGTTTTTCAACTATGTTGCAGGTAGTGCATTGCAAATTTCCCCGCACGGGGTTCTGTCTGTGGATTTCAGTCCTTGTTCTGCCAACTTCACCCCTCAAGGGTCCAGGGGACTGGGTAGGACACCACTTGGCAGGGCAGGAGTCTCTGCAGAGAATCCAGGTGCTGGCAGAGGAAGTCTTTGATGACCATGAGACTTCAGAACAAGAGGCAAGCTCAATCCAAACCCTTGGAGATTCTTCACAAGCAGGAATGCACAACTAAGTTTAGTCTTGGCCTCTACCACAGGCAGAAGCAGCAACTGCAGGATAGCCCAACAAAGCACGGTCACAGGCAGGGGCAGCACTTCTACTCAGCTCTTCACCTCTTCTCCTTGGCAGAGGTACCTCTTGAATCCAGAAGTGAGCTAAAAATCTGGGGGTTTGGGTCCACTACTAATCCCACTTTCTCCCTTTGAAGTAGGCAAACTTCAAAGGAAAGTCTCTGTTGTTTACAGGACCCTGTTTTGCCCAGGTCAGGCTACAGACACACACCAGGGGGTTAGAGACGCCATTGTGTGAGGGCAGGCTACACCCCAACTCCCTTTGTGTCACTGTCTAGAGGAGATTCACAAACAGCCCACCTGTCAGTTTGACCCAAACAGGAAATCCACAAACAGGCAGAGTCACAGAATGGTTAAACCAAGAAAATGCATAATTTCTAAAATTGGCATTTTCAAACTAACAATCTAAAAATCATCTTCACTAAAGGATGTATTTTTAAATTGTGAGTTCAGAGACCTCAAACTCCTTATTTCCATCTGCTCTCAAAGGGAAACTGCATTTAAGATTATTTAAAGGTAGCCCCCATTTTAACCTATGAGAGAGATAGGCCTTACAACAGTGAAAACTGAATTTGGCACTATTTGACTGTTAGGACATGTAAAACACATCCATATATGTCCCACAATTACCATACTCTGCACCATGACCATGTGGCTACCTAGGGCCTCCCTGAGGGATGCCTTACATGTATAAAAAAAGGAAGGGTTGGGCCTGGCAAGTGGGTACATTTGCCAAGTCAAATTGGCAGTTTAAGGGGCATATTTATACTCTGTTTGCATAGTATAGATCATAGACGGGTCTAGCACAAAAGTATAAATATGGAGTTAGATTTGAACCGAATTAGACTAAAAAAAATGACGCTAATTCAGTGCAAACAGAGTATAAATATGCCGCAGAGTATAAATATGCCCCTAAATATGGCGTTAAGGCCATAGAGTCATTTTTTGCACGGGAACGCCTACCTTGCATCTCATTAAGGCAAGGTAGGTTTCCACTTCCAAAAAATGACTTTAACTCCATAAATGTGTCGCTAGACGGGTCTAGTACCAAAGTTTAAATATGGAGTTAGTTTTGCACTGAATTAGAGTAAAAAATAAAATGACGCTAATTCAGTGCAGAGTATAAATATGCCCCTTAGCGTCAAAAAATTATGCTAATCTGGTCAGCATCATTTTTGTTTACTAAAACCTGCCTAACATCTTTTTTTTTTAAGCTAGCCTACCTTTTGCAGCGGCTTGCACCATTCCATAAATATGGTGCCCAGTTGGTGCTAAAAAATGGTGCAAGCCGGTGCAAAACATTTTGGTGCAAAACTGTGTTAGTGCAGTTTTGCCCCAAAAAGTATAAATAAGGCCCTATAACTGCAAACACAGACACTGCAGTGGTAGGTCTGAGCAAACTTTACAGGGCTTCTCATTTGGGTGGCACAATCAGTGCTGCAGGCCTACTAGTAGCAGTTGATTTACAGGCACTTGGCACCTCTAGTGCACTTTACTAGGGTCTTATTAGTAAATCAAATATGTCAATCAGGGAAAAGCCAATTACACATACAATTTCACACAGGGAGCACTTGCACTTTAGCACTGGTCAGCAGTGGTAAAGTGCCCAGAGTAACAAAAACAGCAAAAACAGAGTACAGCACAAACCAACAACCTGGGAAGCAGAGGCAAAATGTTAGGGGAGGCCACGCTGATGATGCCAGGTCTAACAATCTCGAAGTTCTATGACCTTACAAGGAAACTGTGCCATCGGCCTCTTCCCTCTATAAGGTCATGGAACTCCTGAGTGCCTTGCAATATCTATATCATGTACAGCATGGGACACTTTGGGGGTCATTCTGACGCCGGCGGTCATGGACCGCCGGGGCCAGGGTTGGCGGGAGCACTGCCAACAGGCTGGCGGTGCCCCGCAGGGCATTCTGACCGCGGCGGTTTGGCCGCGGTCAGAAGAGGAAAACCGGCGGTCTCCCGCCGGTTTTCCGCTGCCCAAAAGAATCCTCCATGGCGGCGCAGCTCGCTGCGCCGCCATGGGGATTCTGACACCCCATACCGCCATCCTGTTCCTGGCGGCTCTGCCGCCAGGAACAGGATGGCGGTATGGGGTGTTGTGGGGCCCCAGGGGGCCCCACTTTGAATTTCACTGTCTGCATTGCAGACAGTGAAATTCGCGATGGGTGCAACTGCACCCGTCGCACCTTCCAACTCCGCCGGCTCCATTCAGAGCCGGCGTCCTCGTGGGAAGGTTGTTTTCCACTGGGCTGGTGGGCGGCCTTTTGGCGGTCGCCCGCCAGCCCAGTGGAAAACCCAGAATCACCGCAGCGGTCTTACGACCGCGGTGCGGTATTCTGGAGTTAGAATCACCCCCTTTATCCCATACATGGGACTGAAAACCAAAAGGGCTCAATAAGAGGATAGAGCTTTCATGTTTTTATAGACCTCCTAGAAAAAGAGTTCAAATTTAGTGACTACAAAATCAGGAACCAGTGAAGTAACACATTTGATACATATAATTGGATTTATTGCTCAGCCATTACCTTCATTGTTTCTCTGTCTTAAATTTGTTGTGCGGTACCTTTGGTCACATGCAATACATGATGGATGATAATGTCAGCAAGAGCAGCATTTTAAAGTGCATCATAAGCTATGCTCCAGACATATGGACAGGAAATGATTTGTGTGGTCATTAGCGACGTTTGAGCTCATTCTTGTGACTGTTGATTGTAAATAAGTATGGGTTCATATATTTTGTTATTATATTTTCTTATCCTGTGTTACAACATTCACTTGGGACATTGCACATTTCTTAGTAAACATAACTATAGAACAGTTGTCCACTTCAAGATGGCGACATAAAACAAGATATTCTGGATGCTCACTAGCTGTTCAGGATACTCAGCTCCTTTATAATAATAGGGCGCATTTTAATGCAAGGCCGACCCAAATATGTATTTAAGCAGGACTTGGAATGCCATTTGAAAGAAAATTAAGGAACATGGGTCAACTCATCCCACGTCGGACAAGCAGGTAAGCAGTAAATATACCTCCAAATTCATCTTCAGTTATATCCATATTTACATAGCTAACTTTGCCCGATGAGTAAACGGGGACCTGAGCACGTGAGGTTCCTGGTGAGGTAACAGTGTTTAGTGTACACGTAAACTAGGTTCCTTTGGAATATAGCCTTTTCCAATAAGAGAACAGACAGGTGGCAATATAGAATTGTATTCTCCTTCTACAATTGAGTTTTAGAGGACAAAATCTAAGAAAATATTTCCCACCCAAGGTCTTTTGAAATGTAAAATATCCATTGCTAGATTCTGTTTGCGGCTATATTTTTACACTTGTATGATGATTTATTTTTGGACAAATGAGTGTCATTGTGGAATTCATTAAGTTTTGCATACTGCTATAAAAGACTGAATCAGGATAGGTGATTTAACCCCTTCGATGCCAGGCTCTTTCCCCCTCAAGTGCCAGGCCTTTTTTTGGCTGTTTAGGGCAGTTCGCACTTAGGCCCTCATAACCTTTGGTCCTCATAAGCTACCCACGCCAAACTTGTGTCCTTTTTTACCAACATCCTATGGATTCTAGAGGTACTCAGAGTTTGTGGGTTACCCTGAAGGAGACCAAGAAATTGGCCAAAATACAGCGAAATTATATATATATATATATTTTATAAATGGAAAAAAGGGGCTGTGGAAGAAAGCTTGTGGTTTTTCCCTGAAAAAGGCACCAACAAAGGGTTTGTGGTGCTAGAATCACCATCTTCCAAGCTTTCAGGTACAGGCAAGCTTGAATCAGAAAAGCACATTTTTAAACACAATTTTGGCATTTTACTGGGACATACCCCATTCTACTTTTTGTTTGTGCTTTCAGCCTGCTTCCAGTTAGCGCCAGAAATGGGTGTGAAACCAATGCTGGATCCTAGACAGCTAAACATTTCTGAAAAGTAGACAAACTTATGAATTCAGCAGGGGGTCATATGTGTAGATCCTTCAAGGTTTTCCTACAGAAAGTAGCTGCTAAAATAATAAAATATTGAAATTGAGGTGAAAAAAGAGCCATTTCTGTCCATGTTTTCTTCTATAACTTTTTCCAGCTATGGCAGATTTCTGAAAGCAGTATACTGTTACGTCTGCTGGACTTTTCTGGTTGCGGGGATATATAGGGCTTGTAGGTTCATCAAGAACCCTAGGTACCCAGAGCCAATAAATGAGCTGCACCTTGAAATGGGTTTTCACTGTATACCAGGTATATAGCAATTCATTTGGTGAAATAAAAAGAGTGAAAAATAGGTATTAAGAAAACCTTTGTATTTCCAAAATGGGCACAAGATAAGGAGTTGAGAAGCAGTGGTTATTTGCCCATCTCTGAATTTCGGGGACCCCATACTAGCATGTGAATGACAGGGCGTTTCTCAAATAGACCTCTTTTTTACACACTCTTACATTTGGATGGAAAAAATGTAGAGAAAGACAAGGGGCAATAACACGTGTTCTTCTATTCCGTTTTTCCCCAAGTCTCCCAATAAAAATGGTACCTCACTTGCGTGGGTAGGTCTAATGTCCGCGACAGGAAACGTAACATGGACACATCAAATTTTTACATTGAAATCTGACGTGTTTTTTGGAAAGTGCCTAGCTGTGGATTTTGGCATCTAGCTAAGCCGGCACCTGGGGCTAACCTACGAAACCTATGCATTTTTGAAAAACAGACACCTAGTGGAATCCAGGATGGGGTAACTTGTGGCACGCCCACCAGGTTCTGTTACCCAGAATCCTTAGCAAACCTCACAATTTTGCAAAAAAACCCACTTTTTCCTCACATTTCGGTGCTGCAAAGTTCTGGAATCTGAGGGGAGCCACAAACTTCCTTCTACCGAGCATTTCCCCAGGTTGCCTGATAAAAATGGTACCTCACTTGTGTGGGTAGGACTAGTGCCCGCAACAGGAAATGCCCCAAAACACTACGTGGACACATCAAAATGATCAAATACAAAACAACCTATTTTTGCGGGGGGGGCCTGTGTTTTTTGCCCTGGGCTCAGCAGCCATCTAGGGAAATCTAGCAAACAGAAACATTTCTGAAATCTAGACACGCGAGGGAGTCCAGGGAGGTGTGACTTGCATGGATCCCCCAGTGTTTTCTTACACAAAACCCTCAGCAAACCTCAAATTTAGCTAAAAAATCAAATTTTTCCCACACTTCTGTGGGATCACCGCACCGCACAAATTTCCTACCACCCAACGTTCCCCCTCAGTCTCCCAGTAAAAATGTTACCTCACTTGTGTAGGTGGGCCGAGTTCCTGTGACAAGGAACAGCCAAAAACATGTCATAAATGAGGGGGAACCAAAGCGGGTCCAAAAGGGCAGTTCGGAAAAAAACTTTTTTAGTCTGACAAGTGGGCCAGAATTTTTATTGGTATAGATGCAACAATGTTGGGTGGTAGGAATTTTGTGGTTTCCTGCAGATTCCAAAAGGTTCCATAACAAAAATGTGGTAAAAAGTAGAGATTTCAAGCGAGGTTGGAGGTTTGCATTGTGGGTAAGAAAATGGTGCGGGGTGCATGTGAAGCACACCACCCTAGACTCACCCAGATGTTTAGTTTTCAGATGTGTCTAGGTCTCGTAGATTTGTCTACATGGCAGCGTCCCAAAGTCCAAAAAGTGCAGCCCTCACCATTCCAAGTGGAATGATTTTCAGAGTTAGACAAGCTATCATGGCCCAAATGTAAAACCAAAACCCCAAATAATCAAATGTCCTCTTACTTGCCGCGGTATAAGATGTTTTAGTGTGCAGGGTGAGAGCTGATAGACTGTTACCCCCTTTAGTTGGGGTGGGGGCATAACCATTCCCATACTAGTTGGTAGCCACCACATTTTTTTTTTATTCCCTGGCATGTAGTAGGCTTTCTACCCCCCCCCCCGGGGAGTGAATTGGGGGTAATTGCTGCACCTGCCCAACGGTGGGCAGAACAACTTTGTCCTAATTTATTTGGAGTGGGGATATGGCTATATCCCCACCCTCTTTTTTTTAAAACAAATCTTCCCTGTTCTCTGGTAGGCAGATGGGCCTTACTAAAATAGACTACTCTGCCCCCACGGGGGCAGAATTGGCCAACAGTAATGTGCCCCCATGGGGAGCAACCCTTGCCCAAGGGGCTGCCCCCCCAAACAAAACACACACACTCCAATCCCTGGTGCCTAAGTGGTTTCTGCCCGCTCCCCCCCCCCGGGGGCAGATCGACCTAGTAGAAATTAAAATCAATTTGCCCCACACTGGAGAGCAACCTGTCAACATCAGGGCAGTGCGCGCTCTACGGGCGACTAGAATGCAAAAACCCAGCACTTTCAAGATAACGTAATTTATGCATTGTGCTGTTATGCTGTTGTTTAACCTTTTGCATTGCAGAGTTTCATCCTGAAGACTTATTTTCAAGGTGCTTATAAATGCTGTTCATTTGCAATGTATTGCTGCAGGCTTTCAGAGTGTGTCAGGGTGTGGTCTCTTTCCAGGGCCTTCTAGAAGCTTTCCCTTCAGCATGCCTGGGTGTGGCTTGTGGGCTGGACCAAGACTTTATATAAGGGAGCCAGCCCAGCTCCACGTGCTCACCATTCAGAGGTCCCGGTGCAGAGCAGCAGCAACTTCCTAAGCTCCTGTTCCGGAGGCCTACTTTGATCTTCCAGGCCTTGCCCTTTCACTTTTGTTGGTGACTCTTGATCAGACGGACTGCTGGGCCCCCGATCCCATTCTCGAAGGCTTTCGAGTTCTTGGGCCTAATTTGCATGATAAAACATTTTGGCTCTTGTGCGTGTGAATGTGCACTTGGCGTTTTATGGCATTTACATGCTGACATTCGAATCGGCAAGACGCGCAATTCATTGCTCGTTTAGAACTCTTGATATTCATTGTGCGTTACCATTTCATGGCATTCACATGGTGGCATTCGAATCGGCAAGACGCGCGATTCGTTTCTTGTGCGTAATTCATATTATTCATGGTGCGCTACCATTTCATGGTATTCACATGGTGGCATTCGAATCGGCAAGATGCGCAATTCATTTTTTGTACGTAATTCATGTTATTCATTGTGCGCTACCATTTCACAGCATTCACATGGTGGCATTCGAATCAGCAAGACGTGCGATTAATTTCTTGTGCTGAATTCATGTTATTCATTGTGCGCTACCATTTCATGGCATTCACATGGTGGCCTTCGAATTGGCAAGACGCGCGATTCGTTCCTTGTGCTTAATTCATGAATATTCAGTGTGCGCTACCACTTCATGGCATTCGCAAGGTAGCATTCGAATAGGCAAAACGCGGGATTCATTTCTTGTGCTTAATTCATGATATTCATTGTGTGTTACCATCTCCAGGCATTTACGTGGTGACATTCGAATCGGCAAGACGTACGATTCATTTCTTATGCTGAACTCATGTTACTCATAGTGCAATACCATTTCATGGCATTCACATGGTGGCATTCGAATCGGCAAGACGCGCAATTAATTTCTTGTGCGTAATTCATGTTATTCATTGTGCGCTACCATTTCACAGCATTCACATGGTGGCAGTCGAATCGGCAAGTCGCGCAATTCATTTCTTGTGCTTAATTCATGTTATTCATTGTGCGTTATCATTTAACTGCATTCACATGGTGGCAGTCGAATCGGCAAGACGCGCAATTCATTTCTTGTGCTTAATTCATGTTATTCATTGTGCGCAACCATTTCATGGCATTTACAAACTCTTGTGGAAATCCGCAATGAGCGCAATTCATGTTCCTGCATTCTAAGAAACTAAAGTGCTAGAATTCTTGATGTTATATTGTGTGTGCATAATAAGTCCCTTAAGTACAATTCCTATGGTGTTATAGAATTCATTCAGATTATTTTCTTGTCCTCATGTAAAGACTATCCTTAAATTTGAAAACGTAATTCTAGAAGGTTCTGATGTTTTCTAATCCATGTGTAACATTTCATTGAGAGGTTCACTGAACAGTTGTATTAATCCTTCTTGATTCCTTCACAGGTAACCAGACATCTTGAGGCCTAGCTATTTAGTCCATATTTAAGTTATCCATGTTTCTAGTATGACAGTGCTTAGAATCATAGTCTAGTAATGATTAATATGATAAAATCTTGATATTGTGTGTTTTAACCTTTTGCTTCCTACAGGTCTCCTTCCCAGCTGTTCCCTACCTAATCCCTTTTTCCCCACTTGGACTCTCTTAGATTCTATGACATTCTAATCAGAGTATTGGAGCTGTCTTGTGGTGGATGTGTTGGGAGCGTGCGCAGACCCCGAGGATCTGGTGACTCTGACACAACCCTTGCCTAAGGGGTTGCTCCCCATCTGTTAAAAAAAATAATCCCTGGTGCCTAGTGGTTTCTGCCCCCCTTGGGGGTAGATCAGCCTAATTAAAACAGGCCGATCTGCCCTCAAAATGGGCTAAAAAAAATTTGTCCCCCAGTGGAGTGACCGTTGCCTAAGAGGTCGCTCCCCTTGCGTGAAATTGGTGCAAAAAAAAATCCCTGGTGTCTAGTGGTTTCTGCCGCCCTTGGGAACAGATTGGCTTAGGAAAAATAGGCCGATTTGCCCAAAGGTGGGCATAAATGGCCTAAAATAAAATTGCCCCCCATGGGAGTGACCCTTGCCTTAGGGGTCGTTCCCCATCTGTAAAAAAAAAAAATCCTCGTGCCAAGTGGTGTCTGCCCCCATTGGGGGCAGATCGGCCTAATTAAAATAGGCCGATCTGCCAACGGGGAGAAGAAATGGGCAAAAAACAATTTGCCCCCCCCAGCAGCCCTTGCCTAAGGGGTCACTCCCCACATGTAAAAAATGAAAACAAATATTATCCCTGGTGTCTAGTGGGTTCTGCCCCCCTTGGGAGCAGATTGGCCTTATTAAAATAGGCCGATCTGCCCCAGGAGAGACATAAAAGGCCTAATAATAAATTGCCCCCCTGGGGAGCGGCCCATGCCAAAGGGACCATCCCCCTTATGCATAAATAAAAAAAAATTGTTTTAAAACATCCATGGTGTCTAGTGGGCATTTCTGCAGCCCAAACACTTCAAGATCAGGCTTCAGAAATGCTCAAAGAGGCATCAAAGCAAAGCAAAAACCTTTCCTTTCCTTTGATGCCTTTGGCTGCTCCCTCCCCCAGGATGATCGGAAGAGAATTGCTTTGCTGGAAGCTGAGCTTCCAGCGCGATGGTGGCGGCCTCTGATGAGGTCAGCCCGCGATCACACACTGACTTCATCAGATGTCACTGGGGAGGTGCGGAGGTAGGGTG
Organism: Pleurodeles waltl; assembly: GCF_031143425.1. Classification (NCBI taxonomy): domain Eukaryota; kingdom Metazoa; phylum Chordata; class Amphibia; order Caudata; family Salamandridae; genus Pleurodeles; species Pleurodeles waltl. Next base: position 660,338,788 of record NC_090440.1, read on the forward strand.
GAAGGGGAAGCGATTCTCCTAACATCCCTGCCCATGGGAGGGAGGTGTGAGGCCTTCGGGGGGAGCGCTAGCACTTCCCCCGAGGGCCGGTACCAGGACGAGATGGTTACGTCCCTGGCACCTGAGTGTCGTGGCCGAGGATGGAACCACCTCATCCTGGGCACCCAAGGGGTTCATGTATTAAAACAGTCCTGTGATGGCACTTTTTTGTATTGTCGGTTAATACTCATTAAACCCTAATGAAGGACTTGTTCCTGCCTGAAATACACCACGGTGCAAAGTATCAGTGCTTGATATGGCGATTTGGATAGGATGAAATACCGATTTAAAGATTAACAAATCACATGTAATTGCTCAACAAAATCAAAATATTTGCAAAAGATTCTATGAAAAGTACTTTTTTGTAGCACATGCAATTGAAATAAGGATCATTGAGAGAGTACTATTAAGTACCAAAAGGCATGTATACAGGGAGACACAACCAAGAATTTGGTGTTGCACTAGATAGTTTAGAGCTAAGAGTCTGGGAACAGTGAACCCGTGTTGAAGGAAAAACATCACAAATAAAGGTAAAAAAGTATGCAAATCACAAACAATCAACAAGAGCCTATCAAATTGGGTCTCATCAACAGTTTTTAGAAACTCAGCAGGTGTGATCAGAGATCATAGTTGGATGCAGGATAGGGAGCCTGATGAACCCTGGGATGCATTGTCCCCCTGTGGGGTACACTTTTGCACAAGGCCCTTGGTAGTGTATCTTTTTCCAGATCAGAGTTTGAAGACAAGTGGTGAGAGCTGAGAACCTGCACTCAGGGGGCTAGAGTGCCCTCCTCACCCTGGTTGTGGAATGGGTAACCACAGGTGGCGTGCTGGAAGCCAGGGGACCCCTCAAATAGATATGTGCTCCACACAGGCAAACACCTTTAGCTGGCCAGGCTCATCAGCAGTGTACCTCAATACCACAATGGGAGGCCGTGCAACAGGCAACCATGCTCTGATATTGGAACATGGAGCTTCCAGCGGCAACCCCAACTGTTCCCTTGGAGGACTCCAGAATGGTTGACTTTCAAATGACTGACCATCAGACACACTTAGTTCTGGGATGAACCTTGAGACACTGAGTTTGTTCGGAGTGTTGATGATCAATGTATTCTGCAATTCACACTAGTTCTTGTCACTAGCTGTGTTCTTCATACACTGATATTTGAAATTGCCTGCCAACCCTCTACAACTAGGTCCAAGCTCCAGTGTCCCCTGTTCCTAGCCTGTCTCCTGAGTCTCCTTTTGGAATACATGGTACAACCAGATGTCGAGGCTATGAGGTTGGATGAGGGTTTACTTGAAATCATCTACTAGTTCGTGCTTCAGGAAGTTGAATACATTCATTCTCACATTCCTGTTAGTCACCCAGGATACGCTAACTACAAAAAATCCTAGTTACCTTCTTGCACATTAGTAGGGAAGGTGTGCTCGGAACCTGTTTGTCACCTGCTTGATTTCTACAGGAAATGCAAGTGTCCCCTAGCCATTTCTGGTATCCTAGGCATCTGGCTTCTCATCCAACTCCCAGTCATTCATACCGAGAGCCTGCCATCCCGAGTGCCTTACTACTCAGCTAATGGATGTGGCTCACTAGATAATCCTGACAGTAGTGTATGCTTTTCTTAAATATTAAGTCATGCATGTGTAAGTGTACATGGCCAGGACAATGAAACTTCAATTGGCTTATAAAATTACTAATGTTTACTTTGCTTGCTTCATCTGTTACATGGATAACTGTGGTACTTCTGGAGCTAATACTTATCTTTAAGAACGGGCTTCCTAGGATGCATCCATTTAGGAGACCAGGGCCTATCATGGCGTGCCCTGCCTCTTTAGTGACTCTAGATAAACGTTTGCCAATCACATGTCACCGTGATGATTATAATACATTCAGATATCTGCCTTATCAACTATAGATGGTACTTTGTGCCTATTATAGTCATCATTTGTAATGGGAAATCAAGGTTTGACTTTGGAGGGGGAGTGTGATAAACGGCTACCACATCCAAGGTAGGCAGAAGGCAAGTAAATTACCAGTTCCTGACTCAGGGATATAGTGATGAAAATGAGATTATGTAAGTGGAATGAGTACACTTTAAATCCACAAATAAGTATTCTTCAGGGTGAACGCCTAGTACCAGCAGCTACATGATTCCAGCTCCAACAGCTTATGTTAATATTGTTGAAGTTAAAAAGCTTCTAACTGGCTCTTGGGTCAACCTGGTAGCTCACTGCGAGGTGAGTTACCACCTGTCCCAGACCCTGCCACTTGATGCCCACTTGTTGGTCCTTCAATGCCCCCTTGATGCTGACTGTCATGGGGTCCAAAGTGTTCAATTTTAAAAGATTGCGAACGTTCAGGGTGGGTGCCTGAATGTTTCAGAGGACAATATTAGAATAGGTTGCCCAGGTTCTTGTTTTTCGGGACTGGGGCTATGATTAAGAGGGACGGTCTGGTGTATTTGTATTGTGCTGTATGAGGTGACATTCTTGGACGGGCAGAAGATGAAACAAAGGGAAAGCCTTTCCCAATAATCATTTCATTAATCAGAAGGAAAGTCAAAGGTTTGAAGACAATCAGCTACCATTTAAATGACGACTAGAAATCTGGAGGGCAATAATCTCATTACCTGCCGAACAGCTTCTAGGAAATCAAAGTCTTCATCTTCCAAAAGGAGTATGATGCCAAAGATGGAATTGAAAGAAAATGAAAGAAAGGCACCACCAGGAGTGCAGTTTGTGGCTTATTATGACGTAGCATGGGAAACCTCACCCAGACGGATATGAAAGGATTGACAGATTGACAACTCGTTTTTGATTCTGTAGGTCGTGGTGCATGGCTGTTCTCAATTGTTGGTGTGATTTTTATGGTTAATTCCAATAACAAAATAATGATCCCTTATGCTAACTGGTTGCATGGCCCTTGTGGTCGGCATTCAACTCCTTAGAGGGACAAGTGAGGTACAGCCACAAAGCATCAAGAAATAAAAGGTCTGTGATGCCCTTAGATGTTAGAGGCTAATAGTGTGCTGCTCTGAACAGATCAGCATGTGTCAACCCTTTACTCACAAGTGTGGGTTACCCCCATAATCCCATGCGTGATAGAGATTGTGGAATGCAATTACATCCCATGAGTGAGGAATTCTAACTGCAGGTCATAAGCTTGGGTTGATAAAGTCCCTACCCTTTGAACACACCGCCTATCACTACCACTGATTTTATGGTTTAGTAAAGTCCTCAGATCCGCTCTGTTAAGGTTGGCAATGGTACTCATGGTGCCCTGAGAAGACTATCAAGCTTGACTATCTACAGGTTATTCTATGGGCAAGGGTTGCTCCCCTTTTGCAGGAGACTATTTTGGCTGTTTTTGCCCCACTTGAGTCAAATCTGCCATATGATTTAGTCCCATCTGCCCCCAAGGAGGGCAAAAGCCACAAAATACCAGGGATTTATTTATAAAGTTGATTTTTGTGTTTGGGAAGCAGTCCCTTGGGCAAGAGTCACTCCCCTTTTTGGCAAGAATATTTTGCTTGTTGCTGACCCCCCTTGTGTGCAGATCAGCCAAATGATTTAGGCCCATCGGTCCCCAAGGAGTCAGAAGCCACTAGACACCAGTGACTTGTTAATGTAGGTGATTTTTGTGGTTGGGGAGCTGCCCCTTGGGCAAGGGTCACTCCCCTTTTGGGGGCAACATTTTGGCTGTTTCAGACCCTCTTGGGGGCAGATCAGCCATATGTTTAGGCCCATCTGCACCCAAGGGGGGCAGCAGCCACTAGACACCATGGACTTTTATTGAATGCAAGTTAACTGTTTTATTTTTTGTCTTCATTTGCATTTGTGATCGTAACGTTGTATTTCTCTTTTTTATTTTGGTACAAAGTTTTTGATTTCCTTTGCTGTGACTCTTACTTGTGGTTTCGACACTGGTAGATCTGCAGTTTGTGTAGTTGCATGTGTTTGGTAAGAAAAACCTTTTTTGTACAGTTTACTCCAAATAAGTATCATTGCCATGCATGAATGAGTGTTTTGTAAATGGTGTGATAGTAGCAGCATATTTTGCTTCTGTTTTTATAGTGTGTGAAATTCTCCTTGGATTTGTGCACAATGTGTATTGTGTTGTCTTATGTGTAATTTTTTTCTTTTTCATTTTTAGTGGGATATAGTTGTTGCAGTGTCTGTGCAGACTATGTGCTGGTCAGTCTAGCTTCCTCTGGCACATGAGTGGTATCATTTTTTAATATGTAGGTCTTTGTGATAAAGCTACACTTTGTTTATTACTTATTTTACACAATGTTGGTTGTTGTTGACTTATTTGTCTAGTTACTTTTATTAGTAAGGATTAGGCTGGCGGCAGGATTACTGGTCAGCAGGTTGTTGGTAGTTTTTTTTAATCTTCATCTAACCATCATTATTATACTGACTCTGCATCTGAGGTAAAGGAGGAAGTGCACGATTCTGTCAGTGAATTTTCTGTCTTGGAGGAATCATCTGATAATGAAGTCACTCTCAGTGCGGAGAAAGCACTTGTTTTAGAGGAGGACACTGATGTGCTAATAGTGCAGCAAGAGGCATCTGGATTGCAGCCTGGGGCTGAAAGGCTTCCCATTGGAAGTGTTGAACTCTGGATTGCCCCAAAAATGGTGCAGCCGGCGTTGCCTACCCTTACTGGTGTCGCAGGGTGTGGAGTGAATACTGAAAACTTTTTCCTATAAGTTTCTTTCATTTGTTTGTGGACAATGTATTTGTGGATGAGATTGTTGAACAAAAACTAATTTGTATGCTGAACAGTATTTCAGGGACAACAGTGTCAGACTTAAGCCCCACTCTAGAGCTACCTGGTGAACTCCCACAAATCTAGATGAGTTCTTGGTTTAACCTTTTTGATAGGCTTGATAAAGAAGCCATCCCCATCTTCATATTGGTCTGCCAGTCCCTTGATGGCAACGGCCACATTTTTTGCAATCATGAGTCATGATAGGTAGTTAATTCTGCTTCAGATACTGCATTTCGTTGATAGTGCATCAGTGTTGCCACAAGATCACCCTGATTGTGACCGTCTTTTTAAGATTCGGCCTGTCCTTGATCACTTTGTAGATGGATTTTCAGAGATCAATGTTCCAGGAAAAGAAATAGATGTATATGAGTCCATGGTCCTGTTCAAGGGCCTTTTGGTTTTTAGGCAGTACATTCCTAGCAAAGAGGGCAGGGTATGGAATTAAGATGGCACTTTGCTGATGGTGTGCATGGACTGGTGCTGGCTGGCTGTGTGCGTGGAATGGCGCCTGACTGGCGGTGTGCGTGGACTGTCACTTGGCTGGTGGTAAGCGTGGACTGGCGCTTGGCTGATGGTGTCTGTGAGCTGGCGCTTGGCTGGCAGTGTGGGTGAGCTGGTGCTTGCCTGGTGGTGTGTGAGTAGTGACTTGCTGCTGGTCATTACACACATTACCAGCCAAACGCCAGTCCACACACTGTGTGATTGCTGTGTCAGGCATGTGGGCATATGAAAGTGATGGGCCCTTGACTGACGCTGTCTGTGGATGTGAGTGTTGTAATGTGCTGGGCTTGTGGCTGGCGGCATGTGTGTGTCACATATGAAAGGTGTGTAAGAGGACTGTAAAGCAGTTGGTGCCTTGGCGTGGCTTTACAGCTCACGAGCTATGAGTCATTGGTTCAGTTTTTGACCTATCAATTATTAACAGTGCATTTCATTTTTGTGAAATCTCTTGTTAATAACATTTTGTATATTAAACCATCACTCACCCTTGTGCCAACTCCAACCAGTATGTGTGTGTACCAATAAAGAGAGTCAGAAGATAGAGCTCACTCACCTTCCCAAATTACTATCAACAATCACAAGAAGGGAGCACACTACCAAGTCTCTTAGGCCCATATTTATACTTTTTTAGCGCCGCATTTGCGTAATTTTTTGACCCAAAAGCGTTGCAAACTTACAAAATACAATTGTATTTTGTAAGCTTGCGCTGCTTTTGCGTCAAAAAGCAGTGCAAATGCGGCGCTAAAAAAGTATAAATATGGGCCTTAGTCCTGTCATGTCCAAAACATTCAAATTATGAAAATCACTGTTTTAAACCTTTGTCCAAGGTTACCACAATTAAAAACATGTCATATTGGTGGTAACCACAAGACAATTTTATTGCACTTTCCCTCTCAGTTGGGAATTCAACTCACGAAAAAAAAAACCTGCTCCTCTGTAATCAGGCGTTGAAGCACACCCTTGACATGCTATGTGTCACTGGTGAAGCATGCCACCAACGAGGTTGGTGGATGTGGGGTCTTTTTAACAGAACCTAAGGGCATTTTTTCACAATTTGAGTGTTTGGGACATCACAGAAGTACTTGGTAGTGTGCTTGCTTCTTGTCTAGGAAAAATCTACCAACTCTAGATATGTTCGCAAACTAGACACCCAGGAGGAGTAGAAAGAGTGTGCCTCTCGTGGATCCCAAAACGTTTTCTTACCCACAGTGTCCTGCAAACCTCAAAATGTGGCTGAAATCACATTTACATTGCGTTTCTGTGCTATGTTCTTCCAGAAACACAAATAAACCATAAAGTTCCTTCCACCCAGCCCTCCCTTCGGTCAGTTTTCAGAGGAAAAATGTAATGTGTCCAAGTTGCGTTTTGGGACGTTTCCTGTTGCGGGCACTAGGCCTATCAATGCAAGTGTGGTACTATTTATATCCGGAGACTTGGGGGAATGCTGGGAGGAAGGACGTTTTTGGCTCCCCTCAGATTCCAGAACTTTCTACCACAAAAATATCATGAAAATTTTTTTTCTAGACAAATGTTGAAATATGCAAGGGATTCTGAGTGACAGAAACTGGTGAGAGCCACACAAGTCACCCCTTCCTGGATTCCCCTGGGTGTCTAGTTTTCAAAACATGTACAGATTTTCTAGGTTTCCCTAGGTGCCGGCTACGCTCGGGCTAAAAAACCACAGCTTAGCATATTGCAAAAAAAGGGTCAGTTTTCAGTGGAAAAATGTGATGTGTACATGCTGCGTTTTGGACTGTTCCTGTCGCAGGCACTAGGCCTACCCACACAAGTGATCAGGAGAGTTGGGGGAACACAGAATAGTAGAACAAGTGCAATTACCAATTGTCTTTCTCTGCAACTGTGGCTTCCAAACATAAGACAGTGTGTGAGGAAGAAGTCATTTTGAGAAATGCCCTCTAATTTACATGCTAGTATGGATACCCACAAATTCAGAGATGTGCAAATAACCACTGCTTCTAAACTCCATACCTTGTGTCCATTTTGGAAATACATAGGTTTCCTTGATACCTATTTTTCACTCTTTACATTTACCAAATGAATGCTATATACCCGATACACAATGAAAAAACATTCCAAGGTGAAGCTCTTGGTGAACATTCAAGCCCTATATAACTCTGCAAACAGAAGGGTCCAACAGATGTAACCGTATGTTGCTTTAAAAAATCTGCCATGCTTAGGAAAAGTTACAGATGAAAACGTAGACACAAATGGCTGTTTTTTTTCAACTCAATTTCAATATTTATTTATTTCAACTAACTTTCTATACGAAATGTATAGCTGTCCAGGATCCACCTTGGCAGAGGCAGAAGGCTTAGCAGCAAAGGGGATAAAAAAATAGATTTTTGGCAGACTTGTTAGACATTTTTAATTTACCGCTCCAAGAAGGATGTCTGCCAACTTGGAACAGTATATAAAAACAAAAAATAAAACAGCTGCTGCGTGGTGATGCTCGGTCATGGCTGCGTCATGATGCATACTTGTGCATTCGTGATGACGCATATACCCTCACACTTTTTAAGTAGATGTTACACAGCATTGACAAAATGCATTTTTTTATACAATTTGCCACTGCTGAATAGCATTAACAAAAACCAGTGGCAAAACCAATAGGTCTGCACTGGCGAAGCCAATAGCTCAACATTGCTTGTTTAAAGAGAAACTGGATTTGCAAGTTAAATAAGAATTGAAAAGCAAAAGCATATGTAAGCTTGGGAGGTCCCTGATACTGGTGTGATCTCTAACAAGAAGCCTACACAATGAGCAAACAGTTCCCTCTGCCTTATACCAGAGAAGAACACCTTATGCCCAATAGTGTAGGAACCATAGTGTTGAAGCAGAGTATGCTCCTAGAAATATCATGAGGTGATCGAGGCACTAAGCAAGTCAAAGCGGCGCCATCCTCGGAAAGGATTCTTCCTTATTGTCTCCAGAGAAGGTTTTCATGGTCCTAAAAGTAACCAACTCTAATGAATAAATCCTTTATTGAATAAACTACCCTAATAACCTTGTTATTGACAACTGCTACAGTATAAGAATTTAATAGCTGACGACTTACCCTCACGATTTCAAACTTTGACTTCCAGTTAGTTTAAAGCAAGGTTGTGCAACTTGGGAACAGAGCTTAGAACCAGATTGTCAGGAATTCACATAAAGTACATTTTCATTTAAGAACTGAAGAGGAAACAGTCTAGCCAGTGGGACTTCTGAAAACTTGTTATACAACCCCAAATACAGCCCACTGTATCAGCTTATGGTTGAGATGCTGGCTTTCCTCAGGGAGAGAAGCAATGGATGTAGCATTGCCATACCATGTTATCAACCCCACTATTGCGCCTGATTGCACCACTTTGTAAATATGGTGCATCGGAAATGCCCCTTTAATGCCACATTTGCGTCAAAATAAATGCTGCAAATGTGGTGCAAGGTAGCTCTAGGGATTCATAAATATGCCCCAAAATGCCTCCACAGACTATAATGGAATCACCCACTTTTTACATCTTGCCTGAGACAGTGCTGTCACTTGCAAAACTTTTGTTACTGAAAAAAAACCTCAAAAGGACTTGGAGACTGACGCAAGTCATCTGCATTGGGGAGGAGCATCAACAGTGTTTGTTACATGTTGGTTGTGTGGCGCTAGATGTCAACTCCTGAGGCGGGGCAGTTTGTGCATGGATAAGAAGACTGATTTTCTTGAAGCCACGCTGCCACATGTGCAAGTCGAGTTTAAGTTCTCAACCCTTCCATCGCCCCGACTCCACCCCTTAATGCCGGAGCAGCCACCCTCACTGTGGGAGATGCTGCAAGTGTGGTACATCTTCTTATCTTTAATTGGCATAAGAATACATGAACCTACCACATGGTGCTTCAGAAGATTCATATGGGCAGCAAAACTGGAGAGGACATTTCACATGACAATGTTACAGAACTTTCTCAAATTGGCTGCAATGTTGGAACTCATTTGAAACGTTTACTCCCCAGTAGACTTGCCGGGCCTCAGAAGACCTACAACTACCACATCAGAGTGAGTGCTTTATTTTGTCAAGTTCCCAAAATATAAACACAGCAACCATTGGCAAGCCAATAGGTCGCACATAAGCAAGATCTATTGTCTTTGCCAGTGTTGTTTTTAGCCATGTTGTACTGCAGCACGACTGCTGTGCAGCATGGCTGAAAGTAAAAAGAAGAAATGTTATGATGATGTCAATGCTGGCTGCATTATAGCACTTTTTTTTACTTACAATCATGCTACACATCAGCAGAGCTGCTATACAACATGGGAAAAAACATTGACAAAGCAAAGTAGTTCTGTTAGTTGGTTTTGTCAATATTTTTAAGTCACATCGTGCAGCATCACGTCTGTTGTGCAGCATTGTCGAAACTAATAAAAAGTGCTACCATGCGGCGTGTTGGTTGTTTCACTGTGCTTATATTTTTTATTTTTTGGGGGGGCGTCAGTACCGAGCTTGTACTGTGGTATCACACAGGAAGCATCGCTGGGTACTCTGGTTCCAGCCACGTGAACTGCCACCAGATTGGCATGGGGGTCAGGGTGTGCTCCCCCTGCACCATCATGCGTCCTTTCTTATTTTTTCCAGGACTTGGGGACCGAGTCCCAGAGTACTGTAATGGCACTCACAACATTTCCTCAGATATCGCGTCCACCCAATCAGATTGTTTCATTACCACGGTATTGTTACCGAGACCACGCTGCCGAAATGGCTGATGGGAGAAGAAGTTTCTCTGGCCAATCAGAAGCAGCGACTTAAAAAAGAATTTGTGATGGAAGGAGTACAACAAAAATACTGCAATACTCCTGTGGTTTCAACTGTTCAGATAACTTTTTTCTGATGGTTAACTGTTTCATGCCCAACCAGAGCTTCTCTTTAAATGTTAATTTGTTGAAAACAGCTTAACACATTTACACCAAATCACAAAAAGCCTGTTTTTTTAGTAAAGTTCTAATTTTGTGCCAAATGTGGTGTAATCCTGTCAGAAAAGATACCATCACAGGTGATAGGCAATGCTCTACAAATCCACCTTACATAACATTTCAGTATCAGAGATCAAACTTTCCAATGGGAATTAAAAAGGAAAATCACACTTTTGGAACCTCTCATTTTGTTGGCTCCAGAGTGACGGATCAGCGTTAAATGTTTCATGAGGGAGCCAAAGCGGATGAACTTGTTTTTGGGAAAGTTTTTTGCAGACTTGTCAAATGGCACCAAAGTTATTAAAGAAACAACAAATCCCTTTCCTATGGAAAATCTGACAACTAGATCTACAATGGCGCTAACAGGGCCAGAATAAATATATATTTAATGTATAAACTCACTCACTGGAATGCAGTGCAGTGATTATATTAGGTGGCATTAGAACTTGCAGTCCCCTGGTGTATTTCTGCTTTATGCTTTTGTCACAGGTCAGTTACACAGTGAACCCATGACCATGATACATTGAATGCATGTAACAGATAACTAGGACCTCAAGCCTCACAATATAATTCACTAGAAATAGTCGTTGTCTTTGAATGTGTCAGTAATGTTGTCACATATCACTATGTAATATCCATCAATAATCAACATAAAATAAGAGATAAAAGATAATGCATTACAGAATGTAATGTATACATGTAATCGTAAACGATGACACACTCCTCTCCGTACAACCAACTAGAGAAATTTGCCATCTAGAAATGTGTTTGTGGCATTAATATGGATGGAACTGAAATAAAAGAAATACACATACCTTTCAGTAGAGATATCCTACATATTGGATTCTTGAGAGATAAGCAAAAATACAAAATAAAAATCACATGTGGCAACATACAGTAAATACACTTGATCATGGGCGATGACGAAGATAAGATTAGACATGAAAGCATAGTGTGCAAAAGACAGAATGGCCTTGTCAGTAGTTCACACAAATACAAGTAGTGTGTATAAAAATAACCATTTCCTGAAATTATTAAGTAGTGACTGCAATCACTCCCAAGTGGGAAAACTAACTCATGTCCAAGTAGGCAAAAAACTCTAAATCCATAACATACCAAGACGGGTGAGTAATGAACCGAAATGTAATTGTTGTACCATGATATAAACATAGGACCAGTTACCAAAAAGAAGCCAGTGAGAGATGGTCTAAGCCACCCGAACTCAAAAAGTGAAGATCTGAATTTCTACACCACTTAGTGCAAAAGCGATCCATGGTTAAAATAGAGAAAAGCTCTAGTGCACCAATTGAAGTTCATAAAATACAGAAAAGTTAAAAACCAAGAACCATGTCACTAGCAGCCAGTCACACAATTAATCAGTCTCCAAATGGATACTCAATTTTGATTCCTGATTCAAACCTTGAAGAGCCGTGGGTTCCAATGTAATGAGATACTTAGATTCTGAGGGGCATATTTCTACTCTGTTTGCGCCGGAATTGCGTCATTTTTTTTGACGCAATTCCGACGCAAAACTAACTCCATATTTATACTTTGGCGTTAGACGCATCTAGCGCCAAAGTCCATGGAGTTTGCGTCATTTTTTAGCGTGGACATTTGGCAAGGGGCATGACTCCTGTCTTTGCTAATGACAGGAGTCATTTCAATGGGGGTTGGGAGTCGAAAAATATGGCGCAAATCGGGTTGAGGCGAAAAATTTGCCTCAGCCTGACTTGCCCCATTTTTTGGCGCCCAAGCTCCATATCCCCCTACGCCGGCGCTGCCTGGTGTACGTCGTTTTTTTTCACGCACACCAGGCAGCGCCGGCGGCTAACGCCGGCTAACGTCATTGAATAAATACAGCGCCCGCATGGCGCTTCAGAATGGCGATAGCCGGCGCAAATTTTTTTGACGCAAAACTGCGTTAGCGCAGTTTTGCGTCAAAAAGTATAAATATGGCCCTAAATACCTCTTCGCTTTAGTTAATTGCCGCCCCCTCTAGTAGTAGGTCTGATTCAACTGATCACAAAAAACTAATGTAAATTGCCATTACTCTTATGTTTGCTGAAAATGTGTCAGGCCAAAGGATAAGAAAGTATGTAATATGTTACAGTCCTTAAATGTTCAAGCACTCTTCTTTAGCAGGATGTATCCTACTCCAAACGTACTGGAGCTCACATGGGCTACCTTGCATTTGCTCATATTATGGTTATTTCTGCAAGCTTAGCATTTATGACAAATGAAAAAAACAAATCTAAGGCCTTCAATGTTACTACCAGCAGACAGTTCTTTTGGGATTCTTTGAGATTTGTATTGTGCTGACGACCTCATTAGTTTCATTTTTTGGAGTAAGAATCATAATTGTGTGTATAATACAACCAATCAAAAATTACTCGTACATTATCTCTTATTTCAGTCCCAGAGAAATGATTTTGTTAATGCCAGTTAATTCTAACCTAAGTGGGCTGTATCAATCATTTAACTAAGAGAGCCTGTTTTAAAACACTAGACATACTAAAAACATCTACAATAACATGGGCTAAAATCGATTACAAATTTGTCATCATGAAAACATTTGATCGAGCAATAGCTTTATAAGATTTAAAATATCCACCAATGAAATCATGTGTTTAACCGGAAATTGAAAGTGAGAAAATAAAGTGCACAGCCACATTAGGATGCATCATTGAATGTCACTTAATTTTCCATTATGCAGAACCATTTTCAAGAGGTCTTCCACTGAATAACATCAGGCAACATATGGAGGAAATAAAAAGCAGGTCTACATTGGTAAAATCCATAAATTGTTTAAACAAGTGCCAGGCATTTATACGATAACATTTGCAGAAGAAGTGAACGAAAGAGTAGGGTGAGAATTCATCACACAAACAGATCAAGATAGATTTTGTATCTGACTGACTTAATGGAAAGAATAGATGGCATCTAACGCAGCCTATGCAAAATTTGATTAAAATCGCCCGTTCCCAAGCATTTTTCACAATAGACAGGTATAGTTCGGTGCTCGTGCTCATTTGAATTGCGACTAAGGGGCATATTTATACTCTGTTTGCGCCGGAATTGCGTCGTTTTTTTTTACGCAATTCCGACGCAAAACTAACTCCATATTTATACTTTGGCGTTAGATGCGTCTACCGCCAAAGTCCATGGAGTTTGCGTCATTTTTTAGCGTGGACACCTACTTTGCGTTAATGATATGCAAGGTAGGCGTTCCTGTCTAAAAAATTTACTCCGAGGCATGTGCGCCGTATTTACACTCCCGGGCAAAATTCACGCCCGGGAGTGGGCGGGTCAAAAAAAATGGCGTACGGCCGCTTTTGCACCGTTTTTTAGCGCCTGGACAAGGCAGGCGTTAAGGGACCTGTGGGCTCGGAAGGAGCCCAGAGGTGCCCTCCCATGCCCCCAGGGACACCCCCTGTCACCCTTGCCCACCCCAGGAGGACACCCAAGGCTGGAGGGACCCATCCCAGGGACATTAAGGTAAGTTCCGGTAAGTATTTTTTTAATTTTTTTTTTTGGCATAGGGGGGCCTGATTTGTGCCCCCCTACATGCCACTATGCCCAATGACCATGCCCAGGGGACAGAAGTCCCCTGGGCATGGCCATTGGGCAAGGGGGCATGACTCCTGTCTTTGCTAAGACAGGAGTCATTTCCATGGGGGTTGGGAGTCGGAAAAAAAATGGCGCAAATCGGGTTGAGGCGAAAAATTTGCCTCAGCCTGACTTGCCCCATTTTTTGGCGCCCAAGCTCCATATCCCCCTACACCGGCGCTGCCTGGTGTACGTCGTTTTTTTCTACGCACACCAGGCAGCGCCAGCGGCTAACGCCGGCTAACGTCATTGATTAAATACGGCGCCCGCATGGTGCTTCAGAATGGCGTTAGCCGGCGCTAATTTGTTTTACGCAAAACTGCGTTAGCGCAGTTTAGCGTCAAAAAGTATAAATATGGCCCTATGTGTGTAACAAGTGCAGGGCATGCAAACACAGTACAAATGTCAAGGAATACAATACCAGGCCCAGGTATCCTACATTATTTCCTACATGAGGAACTGAGCCTGCCCTATGTGGCGGACCCAGTGGGGCTTGCCCCACTCATCCTTTGGACCTCAATTTGAAGCAATAAGAAAGAATTGCTCAACCCTGAAGTTATTACTCATTGTCTTGCTTGTGGCTTTTTGGTCTAAAAAGCTGTGGCTGAGCTATGTCAAGAAAACTATGGAAGCCCTAGGCAGGCCTGATCTGTTTGCATCACCACACACTATTATGTGAGGACAGTGAACAAAGGTGGGGGATCTGTACTTGAGCTTTGTGGCAGCCAATAGAGAGAGCTGCCCAAGTATACTGTGAGAGATTTAGGCCAAAACCAATGGTACTGAGGAACAGACACCATTGGAATAATAGCAACATTCTCAAATAAGGCACATACAATACATTGGATTTATTCTAAGCATTGACAAATTCTTAATAATGACAAGATATTTTTGAAACCTCTGAGAGAAACTCCCTGTATAATCTATAGAAAGAGCAAATCCATTAAAAATATTTTAGTCAGAAATTATTTTTACACACAAATCTCCACAAAATTGTTAGGGAAGTAAATAAGAGGATTCTTCTATTGGGTTTGTGTAGAGGTTCGACCCTGGTTTTTGTGTTCATCCTCTCCAAGGCTGTTTTGAACACTATTTCAGGTTATTACCTTTGTGTGAAAAATTTCAAGGTGTCTTTTTGGGCTATTCCAAAGGCTTCTCTGCTACTGCAATTTTTCTTTAGTCTCACCAATTCTCCATACAGAATGTTTCAGAAGCCTAAATGCTAGAAGTCTTTTTTGAAAACAATATTAAAATCAAATAATAAACTATGTAGTGTAAACCGGGTGGGCACTCACCAGAAACAAAAAAATGTCCGGCTCCTGCCAGCATCTACAATGGATGCTGGCTGGGGTGCCAGTAGGCACTGCAGAGGCTCTGGGGCTGCCTCTCAGGCCCCCAACAAAAAAAAGCTGTGGGTAATCCCAAATGTATTATTCACTGTTCCAGGAGTGTCACATAATGCCCTTTGTGGGCTAATTTAATATAATGTAATGCATGGTGGTACCCCAATTTGGGGCACCACCGTCATGCACTTTAAGTGTTGCCAGTGGCTAAGCCCCCTAGAAATATTTAAAAAAGGTTAACCCCATGATTTCTGGGGTCTGTAGAACATAACCCCAGGAAAGGTTTTTGATATTTTTAAGCATTCCCAGAGCAGGAGCTTTTGCTTGAGAATGCAGTGACCCCTTGTGGGTGGTTTTATGGCTGCATTATGTGGCTTAAGGAGTGTGAAAGAAAGACTAAGACACTTGTTTAATGTTGTTTTCAGTATATATGCTGGATATTTTTTCACGGAAAGGAATTGTACAATTAAGAGGATGCATAATAAATTAATTGAGTATTATTTGTATTGCTGCATTATGTTTTGCGCACTTCACCAACTGAGAACAATTTAAAAAAAGAAAACATTCTCTCTGAAATAGAATTGTTGAGTTTTTTTACTATGTTTATTGTCTGAACATGCATCTGGGAGTGTGAGTCTCCTTTTGGTAATGAGGATTGGTTATATATCAATCACCAACGGTTGCGATGCAGCATGCTCACTGTCGGGTCAGAGATGGACACTTCTCTGTGTTATTTATTTTCCCCAAAGAATTTCACCCTGCACTCAAGGGATTTCGGATCTTCTTAATTTCAACTCTTTATTCCATAGGCATAAGCACAGCGTGCAGACCAATGCATTTTCACTTTCCAAAGTCTTGTTCACTTTCCTCCTATAGAGGGTCCAATGAGACTACAAAGATGTACATCTGCACTAAAGCAGGGTCCTTCATCATTTCTATTGACATAAGTGCTTCTTTGTTTTGTGGAGATGTCCTCATATCCCTTGAAATCAATAACGTGTCACCAAAATTAGCAGCAAGCGCCCTTTGGTAAGCTGTCCATCATCCTGGCAAAATTCGGGAAGACCTATCCACATTAATGGCCCCCCTCCCTCGGCCGATTTCGGCCCTGAGGACCCCATCCCCTGGGATCCACCATAATTCAATAGGGGAGAGGGTCATGCAACCCCATACCCTGGCCGATTTCGGCCCTAGAGACCCAATCCTCTGGGACCCACCACAATTCAATGGGGAGGGGACCATGCAGCCCCTCTCTCCTTGATGATTTTGGTCCTGGGACCACATCCCTCGGACCCACAACGATTCACTGGGGAAGGGGGCCATGAGGCCCCCCCTCCCTGAGCTGATTTTGGCACCAGGGACCCCATCCCTCAGGGCCTGTCGATGTCTGCTGGCTGCCCCCCAGGACACCCAGTGTGCAATTTGACCCCGGGGGAGCATCAAGGCCCCCTGTTCCAGCTGGCTCCTCGCTTCCTGGGGGAGCCGGCATTGCTTATGCACACAAGGAGCTGCTAAACATGCAGCTCCCTGTGTGCAAGAGCAATTGTTTCCTGCCTGCACCTCTGCGGGCAGGGGAAGAGATGAAACCTCCACTTCCAGCGGATGAGAGCACTTTGACAGCCCTCACCAGCTGGAAGCGAAATGTTTGCCCTGACTTGGTGGAAACTGTCAAAGCTCCCACCATGTCAGAGCAAACAGCTATGTCCTAGGGGTGAGCAACCTGAGACATAGCAGGAGCCGGCCCCCGGGGTGGTTGTCCCCTGCACTGTATGCCACTGCAATCTAACTCTAAAACACACCACTTTCTGACATGCCACTCCACTGTGTGATACACCATTCCACTCTACAACGTTCTGCTCCACTATATGCCCTTTCACACTACGCCACTTTACTCCAGTGTACAACATGCCACTCCATTCCACTGTACGATATGCCACTCCACTCTACGGGAATTTACTCCACTCTGTTGTGCGCCTTTTCACTCTACTGAAGATATGACACTCTACTCTAAGATACGACATTTAACTTTATCTCACTTTATCCCAGATGTAGCAAAGGTTTTTCCCCATTCTGTGTCTATGGGAAAAAGTGTTCGTACATATGGCCCTCAATGCCTACCACTCCACTTTGCGACATACCAGCCCACTGTACGATATGCCAATCCAGTCTGTGAGACACTACTCTACTCTACAACATGCTTCTCTACTCGACACCCCTACACTGTGTGCCACTTCATTGTAAGACAGTGTAGCACACGCCACTCTATAACACACTACTCCTATTTACTCTATAACACTCCACTGGATGCCACTCTACTGCACAACATTCTACCCCACTCTATGCCCTCCAACTCTACAAGACTCTATTCTGTAATACAACATTGGACAACACGCCACTACACTGTATGACATTTTAACTGTAGCTTATAAACATAGGCTAATAGTATTTGGGTGCTGTTTAGCTGTGTTACAGCTCAACTTGAACAGAACGTTACGGGTATACTTGTTTGTTTCGAGGTGTTCCATTGCTACGGGAATAAGAGATGTTTACATATTATAGTGCCACACTTTTGCTAAAATAATTAGGAAGCTCCAATGTACCAAATGAAATGTTAAAAACGTAAATTATTTATTACAAAAGACTCTGTACGACAAGCTTCTCCACTCCACTGTATGACACACCTGTACACTCTGTGACACGCTACTGCACTGTACAAAATGCCACTTCACTCTTTGACACTTTACTGCACTCCACAACACTCCCATCCACTGTCTGAGGCACCACTCCACTCTATGATATGCCACTCCACTCTACACCACTCCACTGTATAGAACAAGGGTACAACACTCTACAACACGCCACTTTCTGACACACCACTCCACTGTACAATACACCATTCCACTGTACTCCACTCTACAACATCCTACTCCTCCACTCTATAACCCTTCACTCTAAACCACAATACCCCAGTTTACAACATGCCACTTCATTCCACTGTAGGACACGCCACTCCACTCTATAAGACTTTACTCCACTCTACTGTATGCCGCTCCACTCTACTGAATGACTGTAGTGCTTTCCTCTTATTTAGTTTCTAAGCACTAACATAACACAACAGAAATGCACTTCTGAGGTCAAAGAAGACTTTTATTGTTGTTATATGAATGACGAATTAGTAGCTTTCAAGTCCGCGTTAATCAAACAAAATATATCAGTTTGCAATATACACAGCAGGTTATATTTATAAGATATTGAATGCAAAGCAAAATAAATACTTCCACGTGTGGGAACTATTCACAGCTTCATCTTTCTAAGGTCTGCAAGCTGAGGACCCCTGTCAACCGCGAGAAAGAGAGATTCATCTACCCACACAGGATTGCTGGCAGCCTGCGCCAAGCTCCAGCACGAGGTCCGGCAGATTCGAATCTGACTCTCTGCAGCCTGTTACATTCGTTACAAAGGTGTGCCCCCTCCTCTCAGACCTGGGAAACTGAGCAAGCCTTTTGGAGACTGGCCAGGTCTCCAAGACTACTCCTGTTCCCAAGCTCAAGGGAAGAGAAACGACGCCCATGTACTCTCTCTTATCAGGTCTAGTCTACTGTGAGAGCAAAACATCTTGGTTCTCTGGTGCAAAAACAAAGCTTGGAAAAATACAGCTTAGATTCTCAACTGCCATGTCTAACTCCACGTTAAAGGCAATGGGCAGCTAACCTAAATATCAAATGCAATGTCATGTTAAAGGCAATAGGCAGCTAACCTAAATATCAAATGCAATGTCTAGTGTCATGTCAAAGCCAATAGGCATCTAAGCTGAATACAAAATGCAATGTCTTATATCATGTCAAAGCCCATAGGCAGCTGAGCTGAATATAAAATGCAATGTATAATATCATGTCAAAGCCAATAGGCAGCGGAGCTGAATATCATGTCAAAGCCAATAGGCAGTTAAGCTGAATACAAAATGCAATATATAATATCATGTCAAAGCCCATAGGCAGAATATCTAATAGCATGTCAAAGTCAATAGGCAGCTAAATTGAATACATCATGTCAAAGTCAATAGGCATGCAATGTCAAAGCCAATAGGCGGCTAGACTGGATTCAGCATGTCAAAGCCAATAGGCAGAATACAGAATGTAATGGCTAATGCAATGTCAAAGCCCATAGGCGGCTCAACTGAATACAGAAAGTAATGGCTAATGCCATGTCAAAGCCAATAGGCAGAATACAGAATGTAATGACTAATGCAATGTCAAAGCCCATAAGCGGCTCAACTGAATACAGAAAGTAATGGCTAATGCCATGTCAAAGCCAATAGGCACTATACAGAATGTAATGACTAATGCAATGTCAAAGCCCATAGGCGGCTAAACTGAACAAAACATACCATGTGCTACTGGTGAACATTGAGCAACTAATATGCGCAGTGGTGAAACACAAAGTCACTGGTCAAAACAAACTTTATCAAATGGCAGGACAATGACATGCCACTCCACTCTGACACCTCACTCCACTCTATAACCCTCCAATCCACTGTATGACACTCCCTGCTGATCCACTTGTATTTTTATTTTTTTTGGGACACTTACAATCACTTACCTTCTCGATCACTCTGTAATTCCAACCACATACTACCGGTACCTGTAAATAAAAGTTAGTGATAGCACACAGCTCTTTATTTAAATGACGCAGAAAATAGTTGTAAGAAAAACTTTTTTAAATTCTTTTGTGTTTCTTTTGGCATTTCCTATTTCTTTAAAGGAACTGTCAGTCAATGTGACCAACAAAAAGCAGAATCAGAAACGCACCCAACACATTCCCTGAAAAAAAACCTACTGGTTCTAGGGAGGACAGCGGTGAACAAGAACCAGCTTGCGATGAATGTTCAAGTTGCCCTCCCCCTACCATGATAAATGATTTGGCAGTGCAGACAGTACTTTGCTGTCCCGCATGTGGTTCACAATATTCCATTCCTGACGAATACATTTTACAGGAACCTGAGAGCCATCTCTGTGGAATGATGAGTGGAGCAGAGGTGGAAGGCTGGGATGGTGGTTGCCTTTGAACCCCAAAAGACAAAGGAATAGGAGCAAGTTTGCCCTGTTCTTGTAACTCCAGGTCACGCCTCCTCTTGGCACGTGCCAAACAGGTGCAATGCATGGCACGGAGGTCCTTGTGCATTCCAATTGTGCTAGGAGAATACTGTTGCCCAGTTCCCCGAGATATGACTTTATTGCAGAGGCAACAAGTAACCTAGCGGGCATTAACCTTCTTCTGCCCACGTGGAAGAGAAACGAACTGCCAGACAACGGACTTCAATCTGCGTTGATGCTCTAATTCCTGCTCCTCCAGAGTCATCTCCTCTTCTTTCCTCTCCAAATAATTTTGAGTAGCTGCATCAGTTTGAGGTTTTTCTGCCATCTCTGCCCCACCTGTACTACAACACCACCACAAGATGCAGGGACTGGGACAGTTCTCAGTAGCTCTGCACCAGAACACAAGCAAGAAAAAAGGCAAGATCTTTTTCCAGACCATTAAAATCAATGTTACACTCACAGAGTACTGCAGTACTACTGAGTGAGTATTGTGGTACCAGCAAACTTTCCCCAAAAAAATACATACTGAGCATACATCCTGTAGCTATGTAAAATAAACCCTGGTCAGTACTAATGTTTTTAAAAGTTTAAAACTTACCTTATAATATTTCAAACACATCAATATTGCAAGCACTTTATATCACATGTGGGCTACATTATTGTAGCCCAAAAGAAGCACTAAATGAATAACACTCCTTAAATTAGAAATACTTCAACAATTTCTCTTTAAATGTAAAGAGTATTTTTTTAAAAACCATAAAAACCTGAGAAATGAAAAAAAAACCAAAGGTTATGTGATAGATATAGTTAGTGATTACTATATTTGTACAACAAGACTTAAATAGAGATAACTATAACTCGCTGTGTCTGTATGTAGTTAGTATAGAGATGTTGTCATGTTAAAACACATTTTCATATTGTTACTGTTGTATTATTGATGATTTCTAAATGTCTTTTTAAATGTTGTCAATAATACATATGTGCAGGGCAAGTTATACTTATTTTTGTGTTTCTGTGATGGTAATAAGTACTATGTTAAGATAAAGCATATAATATGTTATGTAATAAAGTATTACATTATTGGCTAAATTATAAACAATAACTATAATATTTCTGAGGATGTCCCGGGACGTGCAGCTGTGGGACTTCCTTGATGGCTTGGGTCTGTCTTCCTTGGGGAATTGGTTTGAGGGAGTGACGGCTGATCTCCCCAGAGGCAGCACTTGGAGAGGGAGCCGATAATGCTATGCATCGGTTATATATTTTGCGAGTCTATACAATGCTCTGCGTGTGTTTTGCGGGTCTCCCGATGACTCCGAGGACCTGCCGGGCGCTGGAGATGTTGTGGTGTGTGCAGTCACCGCGCAAACTTATTACTAGGCTGTATGGTTGTCTGCAGGAACAGCAGAGGGATATTGCTGTGTCTGCTAAAGCCAGATGGGAAATGGACATTGGGGAGTGCATTTCTGAAGAAGCGTGGAAGAAATGCTGTGCGCATATGAGAGCACTGTCGCCGAATTATCGACTGCGGCTTATCCATTTTTAATTTCTGCCTCGTTTATATTACACCCCTCGAAGTCTCTATGCTATGGGGCTGCGCGCGGATGCTAATTGTGAAAGGTGTTGCGCCCCTGACGCTGATTTTCTACACTTGGCGTGGAATTGTGGGGAGGTGCGCGCCTTCTGGCTGGAAGTGATGCATGCGATTGCGGAATTGACTGGTTTGGATCTGCCTCTTTCACCTGTGCTGGCGCTGCTTGGACTGGTGGACGGGGTGCCGACGGCTTCGCGGAGACTGGTGGGACTATTGCTGCTGTTGGCTAAGCGCAGAGTGGCAATGTGTTGGGGGAGAGGCCGGGCTCCTCGCGGGGCCGACTGGCTGCGAGATGCGACGTTCTGTCAGGAGCAGTTGATGATTTTTTAGGGAACTGGTCCCTGAGGGCTCCCACCCGAGGGACATTTGGGCACTGTTGTGCTCCTATCTGGAGTCTCATAAATGAAATGTTGTGTGCTTTCTTGGTCGGCCACGCACATGTAGGATCCGCTCTGCATTGTCGCTTGTCTGTGCCATGTTAGTTTGCTGGGATGGATGACTGTGCTGCCTGTGTTCCCCTCTGCTGCACTTCACTTCTTTTGTTGGTTGCTGACCTGTTCTTTTTCCCCCCTGGGAGCGCGGTAGCATTTAGCCTTTTCTTTGAGGTATGCTTCTAATGTTAATCCCAATGGCTAGTACACGATATGGTGGCTGGACCCTGCTGCACTGAGCATAATGGGACTTTGGGGGTCATTACTACCTTGGCGGGCAGCATCAGCCGCCCGCCAAGATCTGACCGCCGTACGGCCACCAATGCGGCCGCACCCCCGCCGCGGCCATTTGGAGATCCCCGCTGGGCCGGCGGGCGGAAACCTGGTTTCCGCCCGCCGGCCCAGCGGGGTTCACGGCCGCAACATAGGAGCCGGCTCTAAATGGAGCCGGCGATGTTGTGGCCGTGCGACGGGTGCAGTTGCACCCGTCGCTTTTCACTGTCTGCATAGCAGACAGTGAAAAGCTGCATGGGGCCCTGTCAGGGGGCCCCTGCACTGCCCATGCCAGTCCCCACGACTCCCCGTTCCGCCAGCCTTTTCCTGGCGGTGCAAACTGCCAGAAAAAGGCTGGCGGTCGGAGACTCGTAATCCCCTGGGAAGCGCTGCTTGGTGGATTATCACCGCCGGGGCAAAAGTGGCGGAATACCGCCGGCCCCGGCGGTGCGACTGCGGCGCTTCCGCTGCGGTCGTAATACGCCTGGAAGCACCGCCAGCCTGTTGGCGGTGCTTCCGTCATTTTAGCCCTGGCGGTCTCGTACCAAAATGACCCCCTATATCCTTTATTACATATTATTATTGACTGGCTATAAAAAATTGATGCTTGGGCATTGCCAGGATTGTCCATGTCTGTATTTGCCCTGCTCCTGGGCTTGTTGTTGTATGTTTATTAAACTGAATAAATAAATAATAATAAAAATAAACTATAATATTCCTAATATTTATGTAGTTTGTGTAGTTTAAAAGTCTTGCTGTACAAATAGAGTAATCCCTAACAGTAAAAATTTTTGGAATATGTATCTATATATTCTGTTTCCTAATGCTTACGTGCCTGTAACCTTTGTGTTTTTTAGTGTATGTATATATATATATATATATGACATGGAACTGTATCAATTTGAGAGAGCCCATTGAGGCAACATTGATTTTACGAGTTTAACAGCAGTAAGATACATGCACTGAAGTTGGCAATATAAAAAGAATTGCGCACTTGTTAAAGATTGTTTTTTGTTTTTTGATGTTAAGAATAATATCTTTTGCCAAAGAAAATGTAAGTATTTTGTTCATTTTTATCACGTGGGAGTCATGTGGAGAGTATAAACGACATATAAAATGTCACATATTAGGTTGATAAAGGCTGAAATTTTGGCTAGGATATATATATATATACATATATATATATATATATATATATATATATATACACCACACACACATATTCATATATTACCTAGTGGCGGTCGTCACTAGGTGGTTATAATTAGAATGTTTTTTGTTTTGCTAATAACTTTGGTGCTGTTTGATGAATCTTCACAAACTTTACATAACAAATATCACAATCACTTCAGCATCTGTCTGGAAAGTTTCAGGGTGATCTGTCAAGTGGGGGCCAAGAAAAAGGAGGGGTCCCAAAACAATTTTTACCATGCATTTTTCGATAGGGTTTTTGAACAGGAACAGCACTTGAACCACTGGAGGCATTTACACCAAATTTGGCAGAAAAGTAGCTCTTGGTCCTGAATCAACCTTTTTGTTATTTGGTACACATCTGTTCAGTAGCCCCTGCTCTTGATTAAATGAAACCCCTGGTGACCAGATCCCGGGGGCATGTTAAAAATAAGGAGAAGGGTGCACGAGGGGGACCGCAACCTCCCCGGGTAGATTATAATATTGAGTGCGGGGTGGCCGCGTGACCTCCATGACCCGGAGACCACCAGCTCCCCAGGGCAAAATACTTTCATTTAAATGGGGGACTGCCTCTCCAGGGCAAACATACAAAGAAGTGTGGAGTGGCCACTTAGTCCCCCTGCAGCCATGGGGACTGCCACCACCCGAACATAGGATAAAATACAGGGGGCGTCTGCCCCCCATCCCACAGCCCTGGGGACAGCCACCTACCCAGAGCCAAAGATAATATTAAATGCTAGGGGGATGCCACCTCCCTGATGCTAACACAGATTTAAATGCGGGGGCATTGCTGGCTCACCTGTAGCCATGGGGACCACCACCTCCTCAGGGCCAAATATAGTATTAAATGCAGCACCCCCTCACAGAGCCCCAGGGACCGCCACCTTCCTGGGGCTAACATAGATTTAAATGTGGGGCCACCTCCGCAGCTGTGGGGACTACCACCTCCCTGGGGCGAACATTCAATTAAGTGCAAGGGGGTCACCCAGCCCACCTAAAGCCCTGGGAGCCACCACCTCCCCGGGCTGAATTTAAATAAGATAGGGAGTCCGTTGTGGACCCCCTGCCCAAGGGACCACAACCTCCCTGGAGAAAATTGTAATGTTGGAGGGGGGCCAGGGGCCCCCCTCATGGAGCCAATTATAGCCTTGGGGACCACCATACGCTAAGGGCTGGCTTCTGCTAAGTCCCGAGGTTCCCACCCTCTGGACATTACTGTTTGCTGTGACTTGGCCCGAGCTTTGACAACTCCTGCTAAGTCAGAGCAAAAACTCCGGTTCCAGCAAGTGAGAGCTGTCAAACAGCTCTTGCATGCTGGAAGCGGAGGTTTCCTCTGTTTCCCTGCCTGTGGAGATGCAAGCATGGAAACAGGGGAAACTATTGCTCTCACAGAGAGGGAGCTGCAACTTTAGCAGCTCCCTGTATGCCACAGCAATGCTGGCTTCTGCAGGAGCATTTTGACTGTGTGCCCTAGGGGGCACCCAAGTAACACGGCCAGTCTCAAGGGCCGAGATCAGCCCGAGGAGAGGGGTCACATGGCCCCCTCCCCCCAAAAAATACATGTAATAATGCCGTTCCTGGGTGATGGGGTCCCAGGGGCCAAAATAGGCCTGGGTAGGGGGACTTGCGACCAACAGCTGATGCGATGCGTAGGGTGGGGTTGGGTGGTTAAAGGGGGTTGGCTGCAGGTCCTGTGGCCAACCCCACCATCCACGGCCAAAGGCCATGGGTGGCGTGTGGTGGCGTTTGTGGCCAGCTTCCACCGTGCAGCGCCAAAGTTCATGTGAGGCTGGGTTAGATTAGTATATAGTCATGAAAATGACTTTATGTTAAAAAAGAAACCATAAAAATTCACTGAAAAAAACAAAGGTTACAAGGACATTATAGTTAGGAAATAGAATTTTAAAAACTATGGAAATTCTCTAAACAAAAACAAAGATTACAGGGACATTGTAGTTAGGCTCACATCTTAAATGTACAAAACCCTAGAACGTCACCTGTTACAGTTATAGCTATCTCAAGTAACTATAACTTGTGCCCCAAGGTAACTATAACCCGCACCCTCACCATGCACTGCTAAATACCCCACAAATTATGGCACTCATCACATCTTTGATAACATCATTGATAATATCAATGCAATATTTGCATTAAAATTGTTGACGAAAAAACTGTGCATGGCAGGGATGTGAGTTATAATTACTCTAGGGCACGAGTTATAGTAACTTGAGATAACTCTAATTATAACAGGTGAATATGTATATACATATATGTTTATATATCTATGTATATTAGGAAATAGAATTTAAAAACCCTTAGAAATGCACACAAAGAAAAACAAAGACTACAGGGACTTTATAGTTAGGTTCACATTTCACACACACAAAACCATTGGAATTCAGCAGTCATAGTTATCCTTATGTTAAGAAACTATAACTCAAGGCCTAAAGCTGCTTTAGGGCATGAATTATAGTTTCTTTAGATTTGTGCCCCTATGGGTCATATGCCTTCCTCAAGACTATAGGTTCCGGTATTTCACAACAAATATTGTAAAACAGGACGTGGTTCACAGGGCATGTCTTCCGAGTATGTTGAATATATAAATAGAATTTTCATTATGTGGGGCAACAACAGTTGAAACTTTCCTTTTGAGAGAACAGGCACTTTGGGCAGAAACAGTGCAAGTTTCTGTCCTTCAGAGGACATTTACAACTAGGACAGCATCTGGACATGTTTTCCCACGTAGAGGAACATGCACAAATTGGGTAGCAGCAGTGTATCCTTTGCTTCCTCACAGAACAGATACAGCATGGCAGTAGCAATCAAACTTCCCTCTCTCACAAGTGCAATCTTTCATAATCAACAGAACAGATTTAGCAGGGTAGACCAGCTAGCACATGCTTTCATTGCTCACAGAACATGTATAATTAACGCATGAGTGACCTATAGGTTACAGACAGATACATAAGTAGATGAATGAGTGAATATGTGTGTTCAGACACCATCCTCACTTAGGTGATAGCATCCTGAAAGCCTTGCCTGTGTCACTAAGACTTGCCATTTGTATTAATTCTTGCATTTTACATGTATTGAGAAGTGGCTGTTACCTAGCTGGTAGGCTATTCTTTTCCGGAGTAGACCCACTAAAGTCTAAGGGGCATATTTATACTCCGTTTGCGCCAAATTTACGTCGTTTTTTTCGACGCAAATTCGACGCAAAACTAACTCCATATTTATACTTTGGCGTTAGACGCGTCTAGCGCCAAAGTTCATGGAGTTAGCGTCATTTTTTTGCGTGAACACCTTCCTTGCGTTAATGATATGCAAGGTAGGCGTTCCCGTCTTAAAAAATGACTGCGATGCATATGCGTCGTATTTATACTCCCGGGCAAAAATGACGCCCGGGAGTGGGCGGGTCTAAAAAACCCGCATTTGCGCCGGATTTTAGCGCCTGGGTCAGGGCAGGCGTTAAGGGACCTGTGGGCTCAGAATGAGCCCAGAGGTGCCCTCCCAAGCCCCCAGGGACACCCCCTGCCACCCTTGCCCACCCCAGGAGGACACCCAAGGATGGAGGGACCCACCCCAGGGACATTAAGGTAAGTCCAGGTAAGTATATATATTTTTTTTTGTGGCATAGGGGGCTGATTTGTGCCCCCCTACATGCCACTATGCCCAATGACCATGCCCAGGGGACAGAAGTCCCCTGGGCATGGCCATTGGGCAAGGGGGCATGACTCCTGTCTTTGCTAAGACAGGAGTCATTTCAATGGGGGATGGGCGTCGTAAAAAAATGGCGCAAATCGGGTTGTGGCGAATTTTTTGCCTCAGCCTGACTTGCACCATTTCTGGACGCCCGTACGCCATTTTCCCCCTACGCCGGCGCTGCCTGGTGTACGTCGTTTTTTTTAGCGCACACCAGACAGCGCCGGCGGCTAACGCTGGCTAACGTCATTCAATAAATACGGCGCCCGCATGGCGCTTCAGAATGGCGTTAGCCGGCGCTAATTTTTTTGACGCAAAACTGCGTTGGCGCAGTTTTGCGTCAAAAAGTATAAATATGGGCCTTAAGTAACTATGTTCTAGATAGATATACAGATGGCAACCTTTTAAAAAGGTTTTGCATGTGTGCCTGAGGCACTCACCTATCCAGCCTCAGGGCTCATCTGTTCAAAATGTGAGGCCTGTCTCTACTGAGAGATGGTGCACCAGCTAGCAACCCAGTTGGCACGCTTCACAATAGCTGGTGGGCAGCTTCCTCAGCAAACACAGAGTCTGTAGTCCTGATGCAGCGCAGATAGTTGATGCCTGGCATTGGCTAGTTATCAAAGTCCAACATGCTGAATCTTCTGGTTATGATGTGGCCCAGGCAAAAACAACAAGTGATGGACGGAATGCTAAACATTGTCAAACACTCACCCCCAGTCATAGATCTGGGTTTAATCCATCGTTCTTTTGCTTACCATGCCACCCCAGTTTGGACCCAGCCATATGCAAATCAGTCTTGACCCTGTTCCTCATGGGAACAGTCCAGCCCGAACTGCCAAGCCAGGTCCTCACTGGACCGGAAACAAGCATCCTGGGACCGGTTTCGGGGTTTCACCCCTCATCAGCCAGGCTAGTTTGAATCCAGTGGCATGGGAAGCACGGGACCCACGTCTGGGCATACCCTTCCCACTTAGGGCGACAAAACAAAAACAACAAGTGATGGACGGAATGCTGAACATTGTCAAACACTCACCCCCAGTCATAGATCTGGGTTTAATCCATCGTTCTTTTGCTTACCATGCCACCCCAGTTTAGACCCAGCCATATGCAAATCAGTCTTGACCCTGTTCCTCATGGGAACAGTCCAGCCCGAACTGCCAAGCCAGGTCCTCACTGGACCGGAAACAAGCATCCTGGGACCGGTTTCGGGGTTTCACCCCTCATCAGCCAGGCTAGCTTGAATCCAGTGCCATGGGAAGAATGCTGAACATTGTCAAACACTCACCCCCAGTCATAGATCTGGGTTTAATCCATCGTTCTTTTGCTTACCATGCCACCCCAGTTTAGACCCAGCCATATGCAAATCAGTCTTGACCCTGTTCCTTATGGGAACAGTCCAGCCCGAACTGCCAAGCCAGGTCCTCACTGGACCGGAAACAAGCATCCTGGGACCGGTTTCGGGGTTTCACCCCTCATCAGCCAGGCTAGCTTGAATCCAGTGGCATGGGAAGCACAGGACCCACGTCTGGGCATACCCTTCCCACTTAGGGCGACAAAGCAAAAACAACAAGTGATGGACCCATGGGGAACAGGGTCAAGACTGATTTGCATATGGCTGGGTCCAAACTGGAATGGCATGGGCAGCAAAAAAACGATGGATTAAACCCAGATCTGTGACTGGGGGTGAATGTTTGACAATGTTCAGAATTCCGTCCATCACTTGTTGTTTTTGCATATGATGTGGCCCCACAGAAACCAAGCCTGGTGATGATATGGTTCTGAACAGGTCTATTTGCTGGTGATGATGGGGGCATGTATCAGCCAGTATGCTGGTGACAATACAGCCAGACACAGGCCTATTCTCTTGACTGGTGATCACAACCCTGATCAGGCCTCGCTCATGAAGGCCTCAATCTTGTTAGACCCAGTCCGAAACCATTGTGGAGAAACCACAGGTCCACAGATGCTGCTACTTCCCTCTCTCAGCAGGCAGACATGCTTCTAGACACTTCAAACCAGGTATATAGCTCTTCCAACAAGAAGTCAGACTCAGGTGCCATCCCCTCACCTCTCGGAAGATGGCTGTGGCAGACACCAATTCTCATTGCACTGCAGCCATCTGAGTACTCCGTGGAGTACCCCCTTCCTTGCCCATAGAACACTTGGAATGAGAGAGTGTCTGATTACGCAGGAAATGATTCCACTAACCTTAAATTCCTGGCCTAGTGGGAGCGAAAGACAACAATAGGTCACTAATCCCCCCTCAGTGCTTCTCACAGTTAATACTGATACACTTATTCAAGGAAAGGTACCAAAGGCAAGGTGGGAAACGGGATGAGAAAATAAGACAACTGCTGTACTGATGTTCCATGGGAGGACGTCGGAACCTGGTGTGTTTCTTCACACATTTCTAAATGGTTTAACTTCTATTCAGAAAATATTTTACTTCATCTTTTTGGTACTGTACTTTATTTACTAAACACAGAGACAAATAATCAGTAGACGTGTTCTCCCTCTCATGCCTAACATGAGACTATGTTAAACATTCACCTTTAAGTAGGAAGCTTGTTGCCTTGCAAGCAGGATTGTCTTTGGCAGTTCCTTTGGACAACCTTAGGCTTGGACACCAGGCCAATAGCTGTCTAACACTCAGAGTCAACTTTGCACAGTTCAAATTCTGTTTAAGGTTCGAAAGCACCAAGCTTGTCTTTCTTTTGAACCACAATGTTCTTTTGTTGTATGTCCTCAAAATGTGTGTTCAACAAGAATGTCTCCCTTGCTTACTTGGTACTAAATGTCTCAAAAGAATGCCTTACAAGTTTTTCCTAACAACAAACAAATAACTGTGCACTAGTCACCCAAACTTGTACTCATCTGATTATGCTTTTTCTTCTGTTATCTTCCAGGTTGTCCAAAGTTCTGATGGACACCTTGGGAAGAGAGTCTGATGCAGACTGAAGAGGGCCAAAGCCGCTGACGAAAAAACGGAACCTGGATTCCCTGGATACTTACAGGTAAGCATAGGAGCCCTTGCTGGCAGCTGCTGAAGTCATGGAGACTATTTGCCAAGCAAGGCGTGGTCCAGTGGGTGTGGTCTTTATAGAGTTGGTTTTAAAATCTCCATTTCCTGACTGATTGATCTTTCTTTGTGTCTTTGAGCTCTCTTTGGACTTTCTTAATGTAGAGCAGGAAGTTCCTCCTACTAGTAGATGCAGTGTGTGAAGTCCCCTTCTCCAACGTACGTAGCACACCAGAAGCCTCCATTACACCTTCGCTTTTAACATACGCAGTTTCTCCAGGCCCGCACTCCTGTAGTTCAGTCTGTGGAAAAATGATGGGGGTTAGCAATGTGTACACAAGCTATTGTGGAGGGTGTGGCAGGTAGTGATGTACCACTTTCATACAGAAAAATCAGAGAGGAGATGTCCATCAACTGTCTGCATCTACAGAAGCGGTTTGAGGTGGTTCTCTTTTAAAGTATCCTTTCTAGGCAACTTACCAGACACAGCCTTCATGTAGGGTAGAGGCCTTCAAGGTGTGGGGCACGCCGTTCTAGGGGTCTGTGGGTGTGTTTCCAGGGGAGGCAGAAATGATTGTGCAATTCCTTATAAATGAAGAAGCGCGACTGGCGCGTTTGGAGGCTGTCTTCATTTACATACAGCAGTTAAAGTGCGTAAATAGTGTGTGGGGAATGTATTACTGAGTGCCACAGAGCAGGGTCAAAGAGTGTGAAGACAGGGTCAAACAAGTGGCTAAAAAGAACAAAGGGGGTTATTCTAACTTTGGAGGAGGTGTTAATCCGTCCCAAAAGTGACGGAAAAGTGATGGATTTACCACCAGCCGTATTACGAGTCCATTATATCCTATGGAACTCGTAATACGGCTGGTGGTATATCCGTCACTTTACCGTCACTTTTGGGACGGATTAACACTCCTCCAAAGTTAGAATAACCCCCAAAGTGTTCTGCATTTCATTGTTTTTTTCACCTTCAGGTAGCTGCATATAAAATAAGACAGCACGCCTCAAATGAAAAATAAATGCAATTTATACTGATGAATGGTAAATATACTTTATTTACATTATAAAAGCTCAGTTGGCTAAATTGATCACTGCAGATGTCTGTGTGTGTTACCAGAGAGCCACAGAACTGAATCCTGATTTGTGCACTTAGGGGTAGTGACTTCTTAATATTGCTAAGAGTTCCCAGCTACTGTGAATGTCATTATTTTAAATATATTACACAGTATAAATCAGGCTGCCACAAAATAGCGTTTAGGAAGGGGCAAATGCTTTAAAAATATACACTTTAGTAATAAGCAATCAGACTATATTTTGTGCAAATATTTTTATGTTTGTCGATTAAAAGGGTGCACTCCTTTTAATGAACACATGTATTACAACTCAAAAATAATAAACATTCTTCACTATAAAGCATCAAGTGACTCCATTAATTAAAACCTATACTGGCTCCAAAGCAGCTTTGGGGGTCATTCTGACCCTGGCGGCTGGTGACCGCCAGGGTCACCGACCACGGGAGCACCGCCAACAGGCTGGCGGTGCTCCCGAGGGCATTCTGACCGCGGCGGTTCAGCCGCGGTCAGAAAGGGTAAACCGGCGGTCTCCCGCCGGTTTACCGCTGCCCCAGTGAATCCTCCATGGCGGCGGAGCGCGCTCCGCCGCCATGAGGATTCAGACACCCCCTACCGCCATCCTGTTCATGGCGGGAAACCCGCCATGAACAGGATGGTGGTAGGGGGTGCCGCGGGGCCCCTGGGGGCCCCTGCAGTGCCCATGCCAATGGCATGGGCACTGCAGGGGCCCCCGTAAGAGGGCCCCAAAAAGTATTTCAGTGTCTGCTTTGCAGACACTGAAATACGCGACGGGTGCAACTGCACCCGTCGCACCCCTGCAACTACGCCGGCTCAATTCTGAGCCGGCGTCCTCGTTGCAGGGGCATTTCCTCTGGGCCGGCGGGCGCTCTTTTGGAGAGCGCCCGCCGGCCCAGAGGAAATGTTTGAATGGCCGCCGCGGTCTTTTGACCGCGGTGCGGTCATTTGGCGGCGGTACCTTGGCGGACGGCCTCCGCCGTCCGCCAAGTTTAAAATCACCCCCTTTATGTTTGATGATTAACCAATTGCACACATTTAGATTTATTTCAGATAACTGGTGAGAAGGCATGTTTCTTCTTTAGCTTTCTATCCCTCTCTTTGCTTCACAGCATGGAGCCCCACCCCCTGTCCTCATTGAGTGGCCAGTGGACCCTATTTATGGCTGTCTTACTATGAAAAGGGATGTGGGTGCTCACTTTCCTTGCTGGCATTAGCTCTCAGATCACCATTGTTGCACATGGAACAGGGCCCAAGCAGTGTGAGGGGGGGGCTAGTTGTGTTTATGTTTTTTTTTAAACAAAGCAGCAGAAAGCCTGCTTTGGGCATCTGGCCGTGGAGTGCTGGCCTCATGGAGTGTGCTTCAGCTGCAGAATTATGGCTGTTTTATTCTTGTTCCTTGCTTGCATTAGATGCCTAGGGCTTACTTGCTTGCCAGTATTGGTTTTGGCCTCCGAGCAATGCCCAAAGAAGGGGGAAAATTAAGCCAAAGAGACACTTTGATTTGGGCATCAGGGAGATGGGAGGAAGACGTTATTGTGAGCCCATGTTATTAACAAAGTGCAGAAGTAACAGCTTGCTTCACAAGGCAGTAGCTGTCATGAGCAAAGCAAGTGGGGTGGCACTGATGTTCCGGGGCCTAAGGGGCCTTTGCATCAAAGTTATAAACGTTTTACTTAAAAAAATTTGCATGGCGGTTCATTTTCCTTGCTAGCATTAGGGCGGATGGCACAAAGGGAGGAATCATGCGAGAGTTTATTTGAAGAGTGAAGTGATGGTCAGGCATGGTAGGGAAGAAATGAAAGAAGAAGAGGGGTTAGGCTGTTTCTCATGTCTGTAGCCATCATCGATACAGCAGATAGTGTTGCATTGGGATTCACAGCACAATTATGGGGAGTAGTATTTTTAGGCATTTCTGTTTTTGTTTGATGCCATTGCTCTTTCATAAATCGCACATTTTGTATGGATTAGGAGCAACAGAAAAGCACCCCAGAAACGATCTGATAATCCCCACCCCCGCTATCAGCCTTCACCTTCCACTCCCAAATTTCATGCCACAAAGTTCTGGAAGGGAGGGTCATCTTCAAAGCCTTTTGTTTGTTTGGTGGGTGGCTCAGAGCAAAAACATTTGAAGACATCCGACAAACAGTGATATTTCTCAAAGCAGTTCAGTGCTTACTTTGAGCCGGTGGTTTCTGGTGCTCGGCACCAGCACATAATTGCCAACACTGGCACATAAGCCAGTCTCCCACATAGTGCAGCTACTTGTCTTATTTAAGGATGACAACAACAACAGTTGTTAATTGATTCAATATACTTTAAAATGACTAAAACCTGCCACCCAAGCCATACTTATAGATTTGAGGACCTGGAATAATCTGAATCGTCACACTTGTAGGAGTGTGAGGCTTAGTAGGTATGTTTGTACTGTCATTGACAGGGCAGGTAGGGGCAATGGGTGGTGGAAGCTGCGGTAGCCTCCTGATGAGGGCCCTGGCACTTATTGTTTTACAAACCAAGCACTGCAGCAGTGTAGCCTCTAGCTTGGAGCATCCTAACAGAGGCAGAGAGATGTGAGATTTCTGCACTTAGCTGTCATAAGTCCACTTAGGGTGAAACCAGGGAAAGGCAAAAGGTTGTGCCCCACTTAAAGGTTCCCCTTATCTTTCATAACATAGTCTGCAGTCCCACCACTCTCCCCTACTAAGGGAGGGAATGTCGCCTGTATAGTGCACATTTGTGTCTCCTAACCTGAGTGCCCAAACTGAAAGTATTTGGTATCCTGGTTTTTGGCCCTTGCCTCACACTGTGCATGATGGTCTAGGCCTTCTTTTTATAAAGAGTCCAGTCCTGGACCTTTTCCTGACATGCAGGGGCCACAAAAGATGTCCTCCATCATGGCAGAGGACTGCAGTCTCAGTCAAAGCTTTGTGTATGTAGTGCAATGGTGGTAGCATGCTGTGGCAATCATAGCATGACCAGACCTTTTCATGTGTGTCATCAGAGCGGAGGCCTAGTGATCCATTCTTCTAATGTTCTGCGATTACTGATAAACCTCGATCCTTGCCGAGATCTTGAACACATGGATAGGTGTGTGTTGTGGCACGGCACACAGTGAATAAATGTCTGAGTGAACAAAAGTGACACAAGCCTGGAGGTTCCATTTTGGAAGATCCTGACCTGTTAATGTGCATACAATGGAGGTGAGGTAAATTTCCCAGACAGTGGGAAGTTTATTGCTGACATTCCTCAGATTGGAGGGAGGGAACTTAGATACCAAAGTGGAGGCAAGGGGAGCTGCTAATTATTCTCTTGAAGACGGCCATTTGGTGGATGGTAGGAGTTAAGAGTGAGATCGTAGTTCCTAGTGTCAGAGTGTGCAAGGTCTTTTAGAAGCGAGTTAGCCTTTTGTATCCTTCCTGATCATGATCATGTGTGGCTGTTGATAGTCAGATGCAAACTGCTCACACCTTTTTGTGTCTATGTTGTGGTTGCTCCAACCTGGAGATGACCCTGGTGTGATTAGCTTCACCTTGCCCAAGGGCTGAGTCTGGAACTTAGCCTGAGATGGACACATGAAAGGAGAACTGACTCAAACAGGTTCTGTAATGGAGGACAGATAATACATGTCCCCGTTTGCCATTTGTGCTTAAAGTGGAAGCGGTTATCTATTTGTTGCTCCACTTCCAAGCATCTCATTGGCTTCCTGTGGCACTATCTCCAAGTGTGTGTAATTGGATTGCTGCCTAGAACCACTTCGAACCAGCCCAGTATCAGACCCCAGATGTGTGCCTGAGAGAGGACTTCATCAGTGTCTTGATCAAGGGAGGCCCGAGTGGCTGACCACAATATTAACCTGTCGAGCACGACTGAAGGACTCACCTGCTGCTGTTCTCCCAGAAAAGGGCTGCCATCTGAAGACACCCTGTATGCTGCTGTTGCCTCCATGAGACTGTGGAGACCCTCATCTGCCCAACAGGAGCAAGGCAACCATCTAGCCTGATCGGTACCCAGTACACCTCTTTCCTTGTGAGCAAGAAGCACAGACTTAAGAGCAGGGGCTTCTGCAAACCAGAACAAGGGTGAGAGGCTGAGCACTGTTACTGCCATCAGTGGGGAATAAAGTTCCACCTGCACTACTACTCACACCAGAGCAACCCTAGAGTAAAGAGGGGTGGATGGAAGGGGGCTGAGTGAGAACTGGGACACCTTTACCTGGAAGAATTAGTCTCATGCCTAATGCTCATGGACCTCACATCCGGTATTTGATACATATGTGATAAATGTGTAGTATTGAATGTTGCCATATAATAAAGTACTTTCTTTTTATAATGACATCACTGGATTGGGCAATCACATTATTGTTCTGTTGGATATCTGTTGAGCATTGAGCATGTTGTACTCCTCTTACTGACCTCCCTGAAAAGCCTGTGACTGTTCTCCGTTGCATCACTGAGAGTCAAGTGCTAAAAGGGGTTATATTTGGTCCACTTTTCAGAGCCATAGTAGAATGTACCTTGGGATATCATAGACAAATGGCCCCAGCCTATATAGCTGTAGACTAAAAGCCCCTGCTTGCCCTGTGGCTACCTGAATGGGGTCTAACACCTACCATCTACCAAATGGGAGTGTTCAGAAAGACTAAAAGGGGAAACATCCTTCCAAACGCAGTTGTAACAACGCAGTCCTTTTACCAGTTGCTTTTACCACACATGCTTTTTTTTTTTTTTTTTTTACAACACATACGTTTACCATGCATGGTAAGTCTAGCTAAGGTAAGTATATATTTGTGTTTGTATGTGTTGTGTGTGTATATATGGGTGTGTGTGTATATATCTTTTTTTCTCCTATTAGGTCATGACGAAGACCCTTTGGGGTTGAAACGCAGTTGAATAAAGAGTTAATGCAAAGATGCAGACACGTTGGGTGCAGCACTTTTTTTTAGCATTATAAAGCTGAAGGATTCTTTTTGCAATTTACCCATTTTGTCAGCACCAGCCTCGTCTGATGGATGCAGCAGGACTAAAGAGGAACTGTTTTCATTCATGTATATATATATATATATAATTAACTGATAAAACCTCAATTAAAGTAACGTTATAGTTAGGCTAATATGTCAGTGTGACAACATTAATGTTAAGCCAACAAAAGTGGTTTTAGCAAAATAAGAGTTGAAGGCAAAGGGTTTGGGGAAGATCACAGTTTGGGGGAAGACCCCTATAAGGCTGACAGGTCTAACATCATAAGAGGGATGTATGTACACTAGGTTTCTGTTAGGAGTATGTGGAAAGGATAGAGGAGACGTATGCCACCACAAGCATACAAGATTAAGGCGGTCATTCTGACCGCGGCGGGCGACGGTCGCCGCCCGCCATGCGGTCACCGCCAAATGGCCGCTCCGCGGTCAGGAGACCGCGGATGCCATTCTGGCTTTCCCGCTGGGCCGGCGGGCGACCGCCAAAAGGCCGCCCGCCGGTCCAGCGGGAAAGCCCCTGCAACATAGAAGCCGGCTCCGAATGGAGCCGGCGGTGTTGCAGGGGTGCGACGGGTGCAGTAGCACCCGTCACGATTTTCACTGTCTGCAAAGCAGACAGTGAAAATCTTCATGGGGGCCTGTTAGGGGGCCCCTGCACTGCCCATGCTAGTGGCATGGGCAGTGCAGGGGCCCCCAGGGGCCCCACGACACCCGTTCCCGCCATCCTGGTTCTGGCAGTGTAAACCGCCAGAAACAGGCTGGCGGGAAGGGGGTTGGAATCCCCATGGCGGCGCTGCAAGCAGCGCCACCATGGAGGATTCCCTGGGCCAGGGGAAAACCGGCGGGAAACCGCCGGTTCCCCTTTTCTGACCGCGGCTTTACCGCCGCGGTCAGAATGGCCCTGGAAGCACCGCCAGCCTGTTGGCGGTGCTTCCGTTGCCCTCCACCCTGGCGGTCATAGACCGCCAGGGTTGGAATGAGGGCCTAAATGTATATATTAAAATGCTACATCTAACCGACTGCAATCCCAATAAGAACTATTGACTAGAATCAACAACTCTTTGACCACAAGTAAGTTTTCAGCAGTCTTCAAGACACCCTATCTACAACCGCACATTAAGAACTTTAACATGGCTGTAAATGACCCAGACACCTACAGGCCAATCTTAAATGATATGTTCCTCGGAAAACTGATGTAATCCCAGAGATGAAACTTCCTGGAAGATAACTTACTTTTTGATCAACAAACAGGGTTCCAACCAGGGAGAGGTATTTCCAGCTGGTATGGCCTTAAAACAACAGTGAATATAAACAGGGTAGAAGCACTAATACTTCATGACCTAAAAGCATTCTTCAGCACTCTGAATCATGAAACATTACTAAACATACTAAAAGAAACTGCCAACAAAGGAAACTTCATCACCTTTATTTCCATACCACCATCCACCTCTACATCATTCAGCATCAAGGCAAATGTACCTCAATGGTCAATCATCTCACCATTCTTTTGCAATAGCTAAATTGGTCTATTCCGAGAACTCATCAAATCTTTCCACACCAATGCTATACCTATGCAGATCATACTCAGATAATCCTTCAAGTGGAAAAAACCTAAAGACCTTAAAGTTTTAAAACTAGGTGACTACTTCATAGCCTTTGACCAATCGATGATGAAATGGCCCCATAAAAATGAAATGTTAAAAACTGAGGTTCTAACATACAGAGATTGGAAGATTGAGGTGCTGACCTGCTACTCCCTTCTTGAACCCACTGGAGACATAAAACCAGTGTTACCAGCCGCTCGTTCAGCAATGTAGGAAACAAAGAGTTCTATGACAACTCTCCAGCATCAAACAGACAAGACAGAAAAGTCCACATGAACCTCATTCTAAAGGACAATGCCACCCATAGCAATAACTCCAAGTAGACAACAAGCTTGTGCAAACTGAAAAAATGGCATCACTTGACATTCCAGTTTTATTCAAATACAATATTTCTCACAGCAATCTCAGAATCTTTGTAATCTTTATTTCTTAATTTTGTACACGCTATGACCTCATCTCAGGTGTAAAAGCAGCCCTGGTAGCATTCAAAATAAAAATAAAAAACAACAAGAAACAGCAAAAAGCCAAAAAACAGATAATGGACGGGATGCTGAACAAATCAAACATTCACCCCCAGTCACAGATCAGGGTTTATCTCCTTTGTGTTTTTTGCTCTTCATGCCACCTCAGATTTGACCCAGCCATATGCACATCAATCTTGACCTTGCTCCCCATGGGAACAGTCCAGCCCAAACTGCCAGGACAGGTCCTCCTTGGACCGGAAACAAGAATCCTGGGACCGGTTTCAGGCTATCAACCTTCATCAGGACCTGGCCTGAGACACAATTATGCCCTACAGATTGAAACGTTCATATTCAGCTGATTTAATGGTACTTTCAACACTCTACTGTATGTAGCAATTTAATTTTCTTCTGACAATTAACAGTGGGACAGACGTGCACTAATGGCATAACAATGCAGTATCCATGTGCATCACTACAAACAACAGTCTATTACCCATGTACATTACAATGCTACTAAACAGTGGCGGCCCATCCTTTAGGGCGGAGGGGCCACGCCCCCCACCTTTTGCCCCTCATGAAGAGTGTCTGTCAGGCTGAACAAAGGTCAGCCAATGAGGGAAGGCAGCAGTCCCAACCCTCCTGGGACCTGGAGGCTGAAGGTAAGTGTGTGTATGTGTGTGATGTTTTAAATTGAATGCTTGGTGCGCGTGCGCATGTTTGAGTGTTATGAGTGTTGTTAATGGATGTGCGTGCATGCGTATGTGAAAGAATGAGTGTGTGTGTGATGTTTTAAAATTAATGTTTGGTGCGTGCGTGCGTGCATGTTTGAATGGCATGAGTGTTGTTAATGGATGTGCGTGTGTGCGTGCGTGCGTGTCTGTGTGTGAAAGAATGAAAGTGTGTGTGTGTGTGTGTGCTTCCCGCTTGCCCCCCTCCCTCCTAAAGCTGCCGGCCGCCACTGCTATTAAATGGTGACAAAAAAAACTATTAACTCATGTACATGAAATTAACATCACTCTAAAACCTGCACAGTTATACCAATCTAAGACTGCGCCACATAACTTGCCAACGAACAGGAACACCATGATTAATTACAAACCTTACACTTGATTAACCACTAACAGTGGATCGCAACAGAGTAGCTTGCAACTCATCCGCAAAGACCTTCAGTACTTCATCTGGGTGGTGGAGCTATATTAATACTCATACAATACCATGCCATGTTCATCAGTAAGGGGCTCCGCAGTGTCTGTAAAGATGATGGATATTGAGTGGGAATACTGACGGGGATAGGATTGTGGGTCTCTTTAAAATCACCCATTCAGCAGTCCACCAAACAAAGGTGCATGTATTCAAGTATATGGATATGCAATTACCAAAAGAAACAAACGTCAGCAATATTATGGGGGATAAACAGTGGGGCTGCTCGGCATGCTTCAAAAGCATATGCTGATCTCATCTTGGCTATTTTCTTTCTGTATTTGTTTTAAATATCATTACAAATATTACCAATGAATACATGGGTAGCCTGTTTTTCTTCCTAGGGTAGACAAAAGCCATTTCCTCCGTACTTCTGTGGAGGATATTACCACAATCTTGACAAAGGCCCTCATTATGACCTTGGCGGGTGGCTTCAGCCGCCCGCCAAGATCAGACCGCCGGGCGGCCGCCAATGCAGCCGCACTCCTGCCGCAGTCATTATGAGATCCCCGCCAGCCCAGAGGGATCTCGGCCGCAACACAGGAGCCGGCTCCAAATGGAGCCGGCGGTGTTGCGGCCGTGCGACGGGTGCAGTTGCACCCGTCGCGCTTTTCGCTGTCTGTTATGCAGACAGTGAAAAGCTGCATGGGGCCCTGTCATGCCAGGGGCCCTGCGACTCCCCGTACCGCCAGGAAAAGGCTGGCGGTCGGGGACTCGTAATCCCCTGGGCAGCATCACCGCCGGGGTAAATGTGGCGGGAAACCGGAATTCCCTGGATGGCGGTGCAATCGCCACAACAGCCCTGGCAGTCTTTGACCGCCAGGGTTGTAATGACCCCCAAAATGTCCTTCTCTCAAACCTGAATTGAATGAAACTGTGCCACACCTATATTGACCCTTTGGCTTGTTGGATGGAAAGGTAACCGTGAATGCGTTTCTTTTAGTGGTGATGTAAACATACATGCCCCCATCGGTTTCATTTTGAAGATTGCTTTGTAGCATTAAATTGGACTTCGTGTAGCCTATAAATTATCAAAGATTTCAATTCCAGACATAAAAAGGGATCTGTTTTAACGTACAAATTGGCATTACTAACTAGGTATGCACGAACAAAAACAATGCTGCTTTAAAAAAGTGTGTTCATAAACTGCTTCATACAAGCATTCTTCCTTTCTAGGATCTGTTTAGAATTATTTTCTGTGAGGCATAGTTCTTGGAAGTCAAAAGAGGCTCCAGCCTGATTCACAGCAACCCTTACCACCTAAACCTGACGGATAACCCAGACTCGAAATGGAAAAACAGGTCTGTGGGGCGATCTCCGCTGCTCCCCATACCTTGCAATAGCTGGTGGGATTTTTTCCCACGCTGATATGTTACCCATTGCCTTTGAGCCTTTTTCCCGTGTGATATCTGTGAATATGTTTGACTTCGCGTTGCGTCTTGAGTTTGTCACCTGCCAATAAAGAACAAGGCTACTCCTCTCATCTGACCTCTACAGGAATTCCTGTCCTCCGCCAACACACAATTAATGCGCGTGCTGCAGACACGGTTTCCAGGCTGAAGGTCACAAATTAGAATCCCGGCAAGACTGAGACAGCCTTTATCTCCCTGAGGTCGATAAACTGCGTAGCGTTGGCTATTGGTAACACTAGTTGCTTGCACTGCTACGAAACTGAAGAAACTAAACTGCGGGCTCCGCAAAGAGAAAGCGTTTTGTGGATGCCTTCATTTGA
This sequence comes from Pleurodeles waltl, assembly GCF_031143425.1. Classification (NCBI taxonomy): domain Eukaryota; kingdom Metazoa; phylum Chordata; class Amphibia; order Caudata; family Salamandridae; genus Pleurodeles; species Pleurodeles waltl. The sequence goes on from NC_090440.1 coordinate 660,380,377, forward strand.
ACTCCATAGAAAATCGAGACCGGACCCCTCTATTTACGTTGGCGCTATGATGTCTTAGTACATTCAAGTCACTGTCAAGATTTTCTTTTTTGGCTGAGGAATGCACTTATGTCATCACTTTTTTCGAGGCTGGGAAATGCACTGCAGCGTCCCCAGGTGTGACCGGAGTGGGTGGAAGCGAGGCCAGCCTGGGGAAATGGTGACTGGTGTGCGTTGCAGGGCATCGGAAGGTCGGTGAAAGGTTAGCTGAGCTGCACACTGGTACAACAGGAAAAGGACATGCCGTGGTCTCTTCCCCTTTCCCGCGCCAGCCGCTGGCTCATTCACACTGATCCTGCCAGTCAAGAAGCGCCAACTCAGCACTTCACTTCTCAATCTCCCTGTCCTGTCTGCACCAGCCCCTGCAAAGTTGCACTCAGGCAGAACAGTAACCCTTCATCCTGACCCAAACCTGGCCCTGTGTCTTTGCCATAGGTAACCGTGGGTAGCGTGTCTTTTCTACACATGACCGATGGCATCCGATAGAGCAGTTTAGTCGCCATTCCTTTGCTAAGGTGCAGAGAGGGCTCTTGCATTATAACGCGGTCCTGCGTAGGGGATGGCCAGATCACCATTTCACAAAGCGCACTCTGTGTTCCCCTGCATGTATCTGATATCCTGCCCTTTCATTTTTGGGCCTGGTGTCACACAAATCTAGCGTGTGTGCAGAGGCCTAGGAGTGTCCCTGGGTACCAGTAAGGCTCTGGACTTGTCTTCTGATCTGAAGAGGTGTACCAAACATGTCCTCATCGACATGTAGTGGACTACTGTTTCTGCGTGTATAGCCTGTGTGGTGCATGTATGGTGTACGTGTGTGAGTGGATGCCCTTGGCCTGGCCTGTGCACCAGATGGAGGTGAGGTGGTTTTCCCAGACAGTGGAAGTGCACTGCTCACATTCCTGATGTTGGAGGGAGGAGACATAGACAGTGAAGTGAAAGGATGGGAGGGGAGGCAGGGCCCTTTTAGAAATTTGATTGGGACTTTGGCTTGGCAAAGAGCTGCTTTTTAGTCTTTCGGAACACTGCCATTTGTTTGATAGTAGATGTTAGACCCCATTCAGATAACCACAGGGCAAGCAGGGGAGACAGCCATATATGCTGGGGTTGTTTGTTTTTGATGTCCCAGGGTCCATTCTACTATGGCTCTGAAAACCCAACCAAATCTAACTCCCTTTAGCACTTGACTCTCACTGGTGCATTGGAGAACAGTCACAGGCTTTTCAGGGGGGTTAGTGTGGGAGTACAACAGGATACACAAAAACACACACACACACAAACACACACACATATATATATATACATACCTTAACTAGACTTACCATGCAAGGTAAATGTATGTGTGGCAAAAAAAAAAAAGCATGCTTGGTAAGAGCAGCTGGTGAAGGCACTGCATTGTTACAACTGCATTATGAAGGATGTTTCTCCTACTAGTCTTTCTGAACACTCCCATTTGGTAGATGGTAGGTGTTAGACACACACATTGCCTTGGTGCCACCAGACAACAGAGAATACGTCTACTGCAATTGAAAAAACGTCCATTCAATTGCAAGTTGAATGCTTATCAGATTTGTACATCACTAGCATGTGTGCGTGTTACCCAGGCTCAACACAATTCCTTTGCAAATTCAATGATCAAAATTTGAATTCCTCAGCATTAGTATGTGTTGTGTAGTTCAATGCATAATATTTATTTTGGTGTGTATTTCAATATATATATAATACACATGTATAAATATATATATATATCTACATGTAGATATATATACATATATATATATTCACACACAAAAACAAAGATTACAGGGATGTTATAGTTAGGAAATAGAATAAAAAAAAAACTATAGAAATTCACTTTAAAAAACAAAGGTTACAGTGACGTTATAGATCCATAGAAATGCACCTGTTATAGTTATAGTTATCTCAAGTAACCATAACTCATGTCCTAAAGTTCCATTTCAACTTCTGCCCTGGAGAGGGAGTGGCCCCCAGGGCTTTGGGGGGGCCAGGCAGCCCCCCGCATTTCATTACAAATTCTGCCCCAGGGAGGTAGTGGTCCCCGTGGATGCGGTTGTTCCCCACCCACACACAGTTCATTAGACATTAGCCCCGGGGAGGTGGCGGTCCCCGGGGCAGCAGGGGGGCCAGATGGCCCTCCCGCATTCAAAATTTCAATGCCTCCGGGAGCTGGCACAGCAGAGGGCTTCATTTAAACAAGCGTGGGAGCCTGAGCTTGTTTTTTTTTAAACAATTTAGGCGGATCCAGGGATCCACTGTACCTCCAGCCGTAAATGTTTTTTAAATGATTTTTTGCTATGACTAGGTCCAGCTGGGACCCAAGCACCAGAGCTGAGGGGTCATGGTGTCCCTAACCTGGACCTTTTTCTTTTTTTAAATATTTTTTTCTGGGAATTGGCTGAAGCTTAGTCCTAACATGGCTGCCAACACTTCCTTGTTGAAGTGTTGTCGGCTATTCAGATCTAGCACGAGATTGGGTGGGTTTGTGGAGCCTTTGCATCCTTATAAATACACATTTGTTTTTTTTTTCATTTCTCAAAAAATACTGAACAGATTTACACCAGATAACAAAAAGGGCACTTTCTGGACCAAACGCCACCTTTCTGACAAATTTGGTGTAAATCCGTCCTGTGGTTTGGGCGACATTCCTGTTCAAAATCCCTAGGAAAAAATGCATGGGGAAAAAGCGATTTGGGACCCCCCTTTTCTCAGGCCCCCACTTGGCGTATCACTGCAAAACTTTCCAGACAGATGCTGAAGTGAGCTTCGTATTGTTTGGGAAAATTTTGTGAAGATTCATCAAATGGCAACAAAGTTATTAGCAAAACAGAAAATTCTTTTTGCTAAAGAAACTAGGTCCCAACTATAACTATGTAATGGTGACCGCCACAGGTTATTTTAAACAGATCCAAGTTTTGGATGTAAAAGTGACAGTTCAAGATGATACTTTGAGTACTAGGTTACATAGAATAGCAACTGCTGCGAATAGATCACTGAATGCCTACAGTGCGCATCCACCTAGGTTGATTGGGAGTATTCCAAATGGAGAACTTTTAAGAGCTCGCCGCATTTTCAGTACTTGGGAGGATTATCAGCGAGAAAGTCTGATTATGTGTAGGAGATTCCAAGAAAGAGGATACAGCAATAAGATTATTCAACAAGCAAAAAGTAAGGTGAATAATATAATGAGAGATGATTTATTATACACAAGGAATTATATGTGTAAGCCAGAGGAGAGTTTGAGATTTATCACAACATTTCCCAATCAAGCACACACCCTAAAACAGATCCTTATCAAAAGTTGGCACAGTTTACAAACTGATTCTGCCTTAAATACCCACATACCGAATATGCCTTTGGTTACTTTTCGTAAGGGCAGATCACTTAGAGACGATCCAAGTCACAATATGGTGACTAGCAGTCAGGAGGCAATGACGGTATCAGGGAATCCGGCTGGATTTTATTGTTGTAAACGTTGTAAAGCCTGCAAGTATAGTGACAACTGTGTGGAGGTGACTAGTGACAATAGCCACTGGATCCATCAAATCAGGGGTCATTATAATTGTAATACGGATTTTTGTATATACTGCCTTGAGTGTCCTTGCAACAAATTGTATGTTGGCAGCACAATACATAAGGCTTAGAAGAGAGTTTTGGAAAATATTAGAGCTATCTGGAATTTTGATCATAATTACCCCGTAGCCAGGCATTTCCATGCAAAATATAAAGGGGATGAAAGGTTGCTCAGTTTTGTGGTCATTGATCAGATTAAGCCAAACATTTGAGGTATTAATAGAGAGAAGAAACTGAGGATCTTGGAATCCAAGCTGTTTATCAGGTTTAATACTTTGATGCCCTTGGGTCTTAATTCAAGTGAAGAAATGAACGTTCATTTAGGTTAAACGTACATGAGATTGGTAGTTGGTCTGAACCTTTAGTAGGAATTATATAAGATGCTTTGTGCACATTAAGTGGGGTTATTTATTTATTGTGGGTTTTGGTTTTAGTTTTGTTTTGTTTTTATGTTTGGTTGGAGTGAGGGAACTTGGATTGTGTGAATTGGTGATATATGATATTTTGGGGATTGCAGTTGTGGATATATTAGTAAATTAGAGTATGTTCACTTGACAGAAACGTTTATCCCTTTCACTATTTTGGTGTCCGGGTAGGACTGTTGTAGACGAATATGTCTATTTATTTTAGGTTACAGAATTGAGGAAATTAAGATCGGGTAATTGAAATACTCATTTATATTATATAAGTTGTATTACTTTATCTGTACCTGTAATGAATATTGAGATTCGTATTTCCACTAAAGTATATGTAGGTGGAGTGATGTATTGTATACGACTAGTAAAGTGAACAAAAGTACACTGTTCCACGCAGAAAGAGACTAGGGAGACTTGAAATATCAGGAGCGAATACCCTCAAGCATCACAGTGGATGACTAGCATCATCATCGGGAAATGCTCCTCGCCAGGCCGGCAGTGCAACGCCTGACGGGCTCCACACAGGGGGGCACCTAGCCGTACTGTTCTGATAGTGACTGGTGAGTTCAAACTATCTAAACAGGCATGCCTACATTCGGGCACCAGCACACAAAGGAGAGAACAGAAAAAATTGCGAATAAAATTGGTCATTCATCACTAGGTATTTCATCATTTTAATCAATAGTCAGGGATGAAACCAAGATTAAAAACAAGAGAAAGTAATAGGTTGAGTGTCAATGCTCAATTACTTTCAGAGAGCAGTAAACTCGGAGGAATAACACTCTAGAAATCCCCCTAAAACAGGGTCAACATGTTTCGCGTCGCACAGTCCTCACGGATCCAATGACGCTTCATCAGGACCAAAAATTATAAAGACGTGAGTCAGCTCTTCTCCAGATCAACAAAAATCACAATATAAAGGTAATTTTTTTTTTTTTATATAAGCCGGTCACTTACATTGAAGTATACTGGCTAAGTCACAGTCAGGTCGCCCTAGAAAACAAAGTAAAAACAAACACCAAAATATACCCAACAAGTGGTAACATAGGTGTGAACATGCAAACAATGTGCAATTCATCATGGAAGAAGCTGTGATGACAACAAAGTGGGCTTACCACCCCCAAGTCGGGATCAGGCTCCTTGGTAAGCACGTTCCAAGGACTCGGCTAATTGCTAGATATAGTAGACATAAATCAACAACATATGTCATTGTAAATCGTCTGTCATATATGTATTATAGAACAGATCAGTACCCTCATTTGGTAGTGCATATGGTAGTAGAGACATGAGAAGAAAATGAGTGTCAAAAGTACTCTCAACATGACAGTATTTGTAGTCAATTGTAAGGACAAAAGTAATAGTATAAGCAGTACTGTACACTAACTGAGTCAATAAAACACTGTTAATGATATTAAAGATATCGTCAAGGAGGTAATTATCACAATAAATAGGGCTTTCAACGGTGCTGTAGATGTCGGCACAGAAAGCTATGAAGTGACTGACTAAGTCGCAGGGACGCTGTTCTAAATACCGAAAATGTCAGCATGACAAATATCTTAATACGGTTGTGAAACCAACACAAAGTGGTAACCCAATATATGTCGCTATCCTTGCATTCAAAACACCCAGTGTACTTACTTAGGAGTCACCGGTCCGGAATTCAGGACCTACCCTCCGGAACGGCAAACCGCAACAAAGCGCGGTAGGCGCCATCGGAGCTCTTAAAGCCGTCGCAAACCCGGAAGTGGCAAATTAACCGAGGTCTGCGCACATCTGAGAGCGTCCAGGTTCAGAACAAGAGAAAGAGAAAAGGGGCTCCAGCGCTTCTAGGAGTCATAAAAATAAAGGGAGGACTGTGAATACAGTCTACCCTAGATGTGAAACCAACATTGGGAACCACGAACGGTGGAGAAATAGAAGTAATCATGAACCAGGAAAAACGTTCGTACTTTTACAAAACCCTTAATTTGGAACATAAATTGCCATAAAAACCATATTCCAGCTCTCGATTGTTAGCGGGAAAAATTATAAATGAACATAGACAAATTTTGATTGAACATAGAACAATTTTTTTTTTAAATGAACATAGAAAAACATTTTTTATAGGCTAGTCAAAAATGTAAAAAGGTCAGTTCATAATGCACAAAGCCACAGGGATCATCTTGGTGGAGTGATAGGTAATGTCAGCAGGGGTATTACGGAAACCTATGGGGTCTCGTCACTCGTTGGTAGAGGTTACTGAGTGAATAAACTATTAAGCAAGAGTGGTCCAAGGAATGTCATCATTAAGACCCCGCATATTAGTGCCCAGTTTAAACACCCATCTCTGTTCCATCCTGAAGAGGTGTCCTGAGTCACTGGGTCGAACTTTAGGTGTCTCTAAAACCACCCACCAAAGGTCATCAGGTGAATGTTTAGCCGCCAGAAAATGTGTACTGAGTTTAGTAGTAATCCTGTTACACCGGATATTGCTTCGATGTTCGTTAATGCGGTATTTGACGGGTCTGGATGTCATACCAATGTAACGTAAATCACAAGGACATGTAATCATATAGACACAATTCCTGGTGTTACAGTTGGTGTGCTTCTTAAGGTGCCATGTACCTATCGGATCAAGGTTCACTGTCAATAAGTGTTTAGTAAGTGCACAGACATTACAGTTACCACAAGGATGATGACCTACAACAGGGGGAAGACCCCATAGTGTCTTTTGAGTGCAGGTATCGTGTTGTGGTCGTGGATGAGTGCGAATCACTATGTCCTTGATGTTGGCTGAACATTTGAATGCAAACAAAGGTCTAGAAATCTCACAACCTCCACTGGTAAGGATGGACCATCTTTTACTAATCAATTTCTTAATTGAATTAGATAGAGGAGTGAAAGTGGATACACACGTTATTCTGGTTTGAGTAAGTAAAGAATCCCTATTATTGTTTTTGGCCCTCTTCTGTGCTAGACTCACAATTCTGGAAGGGTAATGGCGTTCCAGAAGTTTCTCTTGAAGAGAATCAGCCTGGTGGTCAAATTCATGGGAGGAACTGCAATTCCGTCTAAGCCGTAAAAATTGGCCTACGGGTAAATTATCTCGTAAAGATTTTGGATGGTGACTTTCATAAAGCAGGAGGGAATTACGGTCAGCAGGCTTATGGTAAGTTGTAGTAGACAATTTGCCATTGTGGATAGTGATCATTAAGTCAAGGAAAGGTAACTGTGTGTCAGATACAGTAGTCGTAAATCTCAAAAAGGGATCAAGAGTATTGATCCAAGCTGTAAAATGGTCCGCAAGTGACAAAGGACCTTTCCATATGATCAAAATGTCGTCGATGTAACGACGTCATAATGTGATAGGATTCAGATAGGGATTAAGTGGCGACAGGATAAATTTCTTTTCAAAATCGTACATATATAAGCAAGCAAGGCTCGGGGCAAAAGTACTGCCCATCGATGTACCCCAGACCTGATGATAAAACTGATCCTCAAATTGAAAGAAATTTTCAGTCAAAGCCAATCTGGCGAGGTGCATAATGAAGGAAACTGGAGTGGAAAGTGCATTCGGTGACTCCTGGAGAGCTGACTCTATAACTTGTAGAGTGGCTTCCTGTGGAAGTTAAAATGCTAAAATGCTATAATGCTAAAACATCCATAGTGATTATACCTTGTACAGTTCCAGAATCGTTAATAGACTCAATAAGATTGAGGACATCTTTGGTGTCCTTCAAGTACGTAGAGGAACCCTTCACTAATGACTGTAAAAAGTGATCACAGAAGATTGATAGTGGTTCCAAGACTGAGCCTATCCCCGAGACGATAGGGCATCCTGGAGGTGGTGTGGTGCCTTTATGAATCTTGGGTAGGCAGTAAAAGTATGGAACACGGGGATGGGGTGTGTCAAGGAATTCAGCCTCCTTGGGTGAAATCCAAAGGTTGTTCTTGGCTTCTTCGATAAGGATCCTGATCTGAGTCTGTAATCTAGCAGTGGGATCATACCTAATCTTAGCGTAGTAAGTTGAGTCACTTAACAGACGCAGACATTCATATTTGTTATCAGTGGAATTCATAATTACAATAGCACCGCCTTTGTCAGCCTGTTTGATGGTGATTTGGGGGTCAGATGCTAGAGCAAGCAGAGCCCTCTTCTCTTTATTGGGAATGTTAATGTATGGATGTTTAGGACATAATTTGTTTAAGTCAGCTAATACTGCTTTCTCAAAAGTCACAACTTCACTGGGCATGATCACTAGTGATGGAACAAAAGTCGAAGGTTTTTTTAGACCTCAGTCACTCAGTGTTGGTTCTACTGTCTTATCCTTAAAAAAGAAATGTAACCAGATTTTCCGGAAAAATTGGGCCATTTCAATGTGTAGACGGAAAAAATCTTCCTCAGGGGTAGGGACAAATCCCAAACCCCTATTGAGCACATCCATTTCAGTTGGTGTCAGAGATCTGGTCGATAAGTTAACAACTAGGTTCTCACTGGGTTTTTTTTTTTTGGCTCCTGGTCACCATTTGGGGTTCCTCTCTGGACCACTGCACGTGCCTGCCTCTTCCTCTTCTTCTGCCTCTGCCCCTCCCCGGCCGCGGCCTAAAAAAGGCATATATGGCATCATAGGGCGGGGTTGAAAGAAGGGATAAGGGGGTTGCCAAGGCATGGGTTGGTGTACTGGGTAAGGGGGATAGTTATAGAAGGCTTGTGGTGGATTTTCGTCCGTACTCCACCCATCAGATGATGAACCACTGCTGTAGGTACGAGTCTTTTTAGAAGCTGTGATAGATTCATCAGATGATCGGGACTGGTTGCCTGCATCGTAGTCATCTTTGATGTACGGATAGACCTTCTCTCTACTAAATCTAACAATGTCCTTTTTGAGTTTCGTAATCTTTTGTTGTGTTAAGAACTCTTTGGTCTCATTTAGTTCAGCTATGATTTCAGAAAGACGGCTTTTGAAGGCTGTTAAAGTTATTGTAGTCATAAGGCTATTCTCAATAGCGTTAATTTGAATGGTGATGGTATCAGCCAAACGCTTTGAAGTGTTTATAATTAAGACCAGCCAATCTCTGGTACACTTCCAGGCTATTTGAGCCCAATCTTTTCTGAAAGATAAATCTTGTAAGAATATTCGAGGAATATTGGACACTAATAGACCGTTGGGTGCGATGTTAGCTCGTAAGTACTCTGTCATGATGGTACCATGCATGACAGTCTTTATCAATTCTTTTTTCAAAGTGGAAAGTTTATCCCATTCAGATTTAAGGCTACCTGTTGCGGCAGACCCCTCGTTACCAAGAATGGATGGTGTCTGCAAAATTGCTGACACCATGTCATCATCATAGCTAAGACCCTGGAAATCTTCCATTATGAAAATCTTCAACAGGGCAGCCTAAGCACTAGAAAATTATAAAAGGTCCCACAGCAAACTGCTGTACATAAGTATAAAGAAAAAGAGGGGGAGGGGACCGGGAGATTAACTGGTCCAGTGTACACTCTCCCAACAATAGTAAAGTGAACAAAAGTACACTGTTCCACGCAGAAAGAGACTATGGAGACTTGAAATATCAGGAGCGAGTACCCTCAAGCATCACAGTGGATGACTAGCATTGTATACGACTAGGACATTTCAAGATGGCACCCATTTTCCCTGTGTAGTAGATTTACATGGGTCAGTTAGTCCGTTATCTATGTTTGTATATTGGAGGGTATTTAATATGTAAATCAAACAGCCAGCCCACACGTGATCAAGGCTACGGCTGAAACGCGTTGTGAGGAGGTATTGTTATATTAAATATATGTGACCACAAATTGCGGTCCGAGCGCGTCCTTTGTATTTTGGAGGAGTTGATGTGTGATATATATATATATGTTGGACTTTTTTCCTTACGCAGGGTCATACCCAGTCTTTTTGCCTCGTTCCTCCTGGTTTTTCTGACCTCTCGCTGTTGGCTCTAGGACTCTGAGCACTTTATCACTGCTGACCAATGCTAAAGTGCAGGTGCTGTCCCATCTAAAGTTGGTATGATTGGCTTATACCTATTTGGCATATTTAATTTACCTATAAGTCCCTTGTACAGTGGTATCTCTATACCTAGGGCCTGTAAATTAAATACTACTAGTGGGCCTGCAGTGCTGCTTGCGCCACCCACTGAAGTAGACTTTCAAACCTCTCTCAGGCCTGCAAGCGCAGGGCCTGTGTGTGCAGTTTTCTGCCACAGGGACCTGCCATCTAAATTTACTGCCAGGCCCAGAACTCCCTTTTTACTACATGTAAGTCACCCCTAAGGTACACCCTAGCTAGCCCTATGGGCAGGGTGCCATGTATGTAGAAGGCAGGACATGTGCCAGGTTGCATGGCCTGTCCTGGGAGTGACAAACAGCCTAACTTGGTGTCTCACTGCTGTGAGTGCTGCCTTCTCATAGGATTGCATTTGAAATGCCCTGCTTTATGTGTAAGGGGTATTGTCTGATTTATGAGGGGTAGCGTAGGCGTGTTTGGTATGGTTGTGATGGTGATAATAAATGCTGCTTACTGAGGTAGGTGTATTTTTTATTACTATCACAGAAATGCCACTCCCACTGCTTATGACTCTAGTGTTTTGCAGTTTGACTCCAATCCACGTCTGGGCAGAGTGACAGTTGGGGCTTTGTGCCTATTTTGTAGACAGCCTGAACACAGGGAGGGTGGAGGTGTCACAGAGGTGCATCTGCATACTGAATAGTCTTCCTGGGCTGAGAGTACGAAGAGGCGGGGCACACCCACATTTCTAAAGCTGTGCCCTGGCCTCACACAATAGGGTTGTTAGCCCCCCATTGATGTTTGGAGCCTGTGCTGAAGGAAACAGGGAGCACTCCCAGAACCAGTTGTAACTGGCTGGAACCTCCTCTGCCTGCCATTGCAAAACATTGTAAGGACTGAGTATAAGTACAGGGGAATTTTCCCCACACTTTGGAGAGACTTTGAAACAGCTTGGAACTGGACACAGAAATTCTGGAAGGACTCACCAGGAACCACCATGGACTGCTGCTGCTGTGCTGACCTGTGACCTGCTTGGTCACTGAATGGACTTGCCACCTGCTTGCATCCTCTATATGCTCTATATTATGGCCTACTGCTGGGCCCTCCACCTGTGGGCCTTTTTCCTTGGACTCTGTCCCCAGGAGCAGGGTGCTGTGGCCCCTGACCCCTGCAGCCGGTTTCAGCACAAGGAGTGCTTGGTGTTCACCCAGCGCCCTGGAAAGCGCTTTTTATGGCTTGCCCTGCTTCCCCCATGAAGTTAGCACTTTGAAAGCGCTTGCTGCCAGGATTCACCGCTGCGACCCGGGCTTGCTATGATGTCCTAAGCGCTTTTTGGAGAAGCGCCTAGCTGAGCCCTGTGTTCACTGCCGCAACCCGGACTGTTTACTAAAAAGCACGAGTGACGCACTGTTCCTGGTACCCCAGGGGCACTCAGGAAGTGAAACTGGAGCGAGCACGCTCCTAACGTGCCCCCGGGGTGAGGTACACTCTGAGGAGCGACCCCAGGGCTCAAGCAGGCACCTGCTTCGGTGCCTGCACACCACCGCAGCCCAGGCGGCCTTTCTACTCTTGGAGATCTCGGGCGGGGAAAGGAGGCCTCATCGGAGGCTCCCCTGCCCCACTTGGCCCCCAAAAGGATTACCACAAGACGACAGGTGGGGTGGAAGCCTCATTGGAGGCCCCCGCGCCGCCGGTCTTCTGTAGTGGCCCTCGTGGGCTTGTGCCAGCGTGCTGTGTCCCCCCCTGAAGTGGAAGGGCCAGTGGAAGCCCAGGGGGGGGGCCCTAGTGATCGTGGGCCCCAGGAGAGGCCCATCAGGAATACAGAGGGGGTGCGTTCCGCCCCCCTCTACCTCAGAGTGTAAAGAGGAGCCCCCACGTTGCGCAGAGGAGCGCCGGGGGCCCCTTCTCCATTCCTTGGCACTGGAGGTGCCTCATCAGAAAAGCAGGTACTCCTAAGGAACAATATATATGGCCTAAGTTCTTCTTAGAGACTTTAGTGACTTATGTGTTGCCTACCTGTTTTATGATGCTTTTTTATGCATACGCAAATGTTCCTTTTATGGGCATTCCATGCTAATATGTTTTTATAACTTGCCATACGTTTTCTAATGTTCCTAATATGGGCGTTTATGATATACTTATGACAAGTGCTTTGGTGTAATAACATGTTTCCTGACTACTGCTTATGTTGCAGAATACTGAGTACCCTGTGTGTTATGTGTGACTACTGCTAGTTTGCAGAGTAACTAATGTGTAACGTTCTGACAACTGCTAAGGTAGCAGGATAGTATTGTATGTGATGTTTGGTCTAATAATTGCGTTCGGTACAATACAATATATTTTCATATAATCTGGTGTTGTGTTTCCTTTGTGGTGGGGATATTGCATCACGTGTGTTGTGTGTGTTGTGCAAACGCTTTACACATTGTCTCTGGGATAGGCCTGACTGTTCGTGCCAAGCTACCAAGGGGGTGAGCAGGGGTTATCTTGGACGTATAACTCCCTTGCCCTGACTAGAGTGGGTGGGTTCTGCCTGGCTGAGGTGCATACACTAGCCAACCAGAAACCCCATTTCTAACAATATATATATATTGAAATCTTAATTGAAATGACTACAACCACCATGATGCATTAATTATGGTTCATTCAAATAATATTGCAATATTATTTTGATAAATCTCTCTTATCTTATGTATTTTCACATATGTTTATATTTAGATATATATATATATATATATTACCTAGTGAGGTTCGCCACTAGGCAGTTAGAGTTATCTCAAGTAACTATAACTCGTGCCTTAAGATGACCATAACTTACGCTCTCACCATAGACTGCTAACTGCCCTACAAATTATGGCACTCATTGCATCTTTGATGGCATCAGTAATAAAAAAAAAAAAATATTTGCAGTCAAATGTTTGATGAAAAAACTGTGCATGGGGGGCATGAGTTATAGTTAGCTTTGGGCACAAGTTATAGTTACTTGAGATAATTGTAACTATAACAGGTGAATTTCTATGGTTTTGTACATTTAAAATGTGAGCCTAACTATAGCATCCCTGTTACCTTTGGTTTTTTAAGTACATTTCTAAGTTTTTTTCAAAATTCTATTTCCTAACTATAATGCCCCTGTAACCTTTGCTTTTTTAGTGAAAAAAGAAATATATATATATGTATATGGATTCAAACCCAGTGAAAAAGAAGAAAGGTGAATCACCGGAGGGCTGCACAATGTCCCGGGGATCGCATACGGCTGAGAGACAGAAATCCCAAAAAATTCTCCAATAAAGATCTTCCATCAGCAGTTTATTGTAAAAAAATCCATCAAAGTATCTTCAGAACGAATTCATAATCACGCTGTCCTGACCAAATGTCTACGTGTTTCGGCAAACGCCTTCAACTGGACATTGGCAGACATTATTGCACACATCCATTTATCCAATACAGTCCTTCTTTGATTGCAATGCCACACTGCATATTTGCAACAGCGGCGGCCATCTTAAAACATGACAATGGGCCAAAGGACATTATAATCTGAATATTTATAAAGAGTTGTAAATATCCATTTAAAGCCAATTAGATAAGCTGATAATAAAATCTATCTAATCAAAATAGAAATATTTATTAATATAGATTCCCACATCAATTCCAATTAATTTTGTACCAGAAAACGACATAAAGATCTAGCTTGCATGTGATATCAATCTAATAAATATCTATAAATATCCATATAGAATAAATGGGATAAATAGATGAGTAAAAAAGTCTGAGAATCAAAGAATAAGAGAATTTTTCAATCTAAATATCCACAGTGAATCTGATCCAATTTTAAAACAAGACACAACACATTGGTTATACGTAAAAGCATACAATCAATATGTAGTCTAAATCACCGCCATAATAGGCATATAAAGATTGCTAAATAGTTGATACAAGATCACATTGATCATCTTAATAACTTGATTCTCGGCTGTTGATAAACAATAATTCATTAGAAAACCAGACAAAGATACCTCATGTTGCACTATGTCAAAGTCTTTAGAGCATTACATTGAGAGAGTGTAGCTTATATAATCTATATTAACATGAACTGTTTATGTATTAATGTGTGAAAATATCGTACAGAAATTATATTAGTAGAAGTTTTGCTTAAATGTGCTCCTGAAATTATGACCACGAAGAGTGGCCACCAATGTATACACAGACTAATAATGATGAATAGAGTGTTTATGTTATATTCAATTAAGCTTATAATAACATTTGCATTAATGAATCTGTATTGAAAATCCTCATAGGCTTTAAGTTAGCGTGAGCTGCAGCCTAGCTGCCTAGCTCTCATATTAAATGCATTTTTCTGTTTTCCACTGTGCTGACTCACAAGGGGCCATGACTCTGCAAATGTTCTTCTCTCCAAAACTTGGAAGATGAATGTAACTATATGAAATCCGTTCCCAAGTGCATATTCGGTGCCTTGGTCTAAAAGTTATAGATGAAATTGAAACAAATGTAGATTAGTGAAATGTACAAGGACATTTAGACCGGTGGACAATGAATCTGCTGACCCAAAGGACGTGCCAAGGAATGAAGTAACGCCGTATGTGCCACCTCTGAAGACGTCAATTATGAAGACCAATCAAAAACTCTTGAATTAATGTGGGGTGACAATTGGCATTACCGAATGTTAAATTTGATAGGTTAAAGATAGTGGGGTATAGTAAATGTCCAATAGAATTTTAGGGGAATGTATTACGAAAAGGGGATGAAAACCCATGTCACAGAAAGGTCGGGGGAATTAGGTAGGGAATGCTATTGATTTTATCCAGAAACTCTGTCACTCTGTTTGGTGACGTGAGACTTATTAGAAACCATCTTCATCCATAGACTGCCCATTTTCACTTATCCTCCTTACGAGGGAAGTGTCCCTTTTGTCCTTTAGTTGAGTCCTGACTGATGTCGATCTGACTGATGTCCTGAGGACGAAGACTGAATCTGTGTGCTGACCTAATCCTTCATCAGACAAACGACCAAGACAATGCTTTGTTGAACTCACGTGATATTAATACTCTGCTATATTCTGACCTATGTTCACGCCGTGCTATATTCTAATGTTTGTGATTTTTGCCTTATTGAAATCTTATCAAAGTTTCCATATCGTAACTATGCTGTTGTGTTTCTTGGCTTTGAGATTGACGCACTTAATCTTAGATTGTAACTAATAGGGAATAAAACTCACAAAATTCCATTAACTGGTGTGGTTATTCATGGCTGAAAGGTCATGGTTGCGTCGCCAATTTGATTAATGACTTTGACTAAGGTAAAATGTATTGTGGTAATAAATATTGATGATGTTATTGATGTATTGATTGATATATTGATTAACTATCTCGTCCTACGGTGTCTCTCAACTGGATCAAAAGATTCATTGGCCTAAAACGAGTCCTGATGTGAAATAAATTATCATAAAGGGACTCGTTATCAGTTCTGGTAGCAGAGCGACGGTTTGGTCCTTTGGGGCCCTAGGACGGAGAATCATTGTTTAATTTGTTTTTCTGTGATAATGCAAATTGGAGGTATGATGTGTTTCAAAATTCACCATTACCTTCCCGGGATCTCGGAGCCTGCCTAAGTGAGATGGGGATGTTCTCGGGGTCATAATGTGTGTGGTATAGGGTTTTGCTCTTGCTCAGCTTATGCCTTTCTGCAGGTGATCGGTGAAGTTTGTGTGTATTTAGGCCAGGTAAATGTTGTTTTAGTAGGAGTGGGCGTACTCCACAGTATGAAAGTAGGGAAGTCGGCGTACTTCACATGAGTGTGGTGCTTTGTGCTCAAAATTATCCACGTGGTTGGTTGTTTTGTACGGACCCGTCGTGGTCTAAGACTCCGGAGTATATTGACAAGTGTAGGAGACACTTGGGTTTATGTTGTAATCTGTGCGGTTTAATAGGTCAATCGGGCGTGGTTGACAAGTCGAGTTTGAGTCAAAAAAACATATGTGTGAAACCTTCGATGGAGATTTGGCAACTTCTAAAGTGCACTAGGATGAACCATTGACAAGTCGAGAGTAGGATTTGCGGGTCGAATTCTGCTTGCGTATGCGGGAATTGAGAAGGAGAGAGTAGCGGCCGAGGCTTCAAGTGAAATCTCTGTAAAATTCTGAAGCGAATGTGTTACCCTTCCTGTAGTAAACCGACAGATTCGTGTTGTTGTTAAAGTGCTCGCAATATTTTGCATTAGTTTTGTGTGAATCCAGTGAGGGGCGGACGAGCCGCAAGACTTTGTCAGCTGCAGTGTGTGAGTGTGACGTCAGTGGTGTCGCGCTGAGATAGGTCAGTTGTCGAGAGGGGTCGCGCACGGATTGGCTGCCGTCCGTGAGAGGCAATAGGTTGAGAAAGGTGGGTGAAGAGTGTCCTGGGAATTAAAGTCACTTTCTGATTAAATACAAATAAGAGAAAACGCAAAGATGAATTTTGTCAAGGCTTTTAATAGCGCTCTGAAAGGAGACGCATATATTATGGCAACTGATGGGGAGCCTACACCGCCTGAGGGTACTCCAGCCTACATGGTTATGGAGGAGAAGGGTGTTGCGCCTTGTTTATGGATGAAACAGTGGCGCAAATTGACAGAGACAGAGGGATGTTTGGCTTTCCCAGAACATGGGATGTTCAATCCGAAGGTATTAGAAAATTTAAGGTGGATGTTAAGTACACAAAAACCACCTCCGAGGCCTGCTCAATATGAGGCTCTGGTGATTTGGGATTTGATGGCGCTTAAACATAGACAAGAAAGATTCCAGAGAAGGCTGAAAAGGGCAGAAAAATCTTATGCAGAGGCTAGGTGGGATAATGAGAACAAAATGTGGAGACGGGGAATTGTTGACGGATTAAAATTGTTCCCAGCAATAGCACAGGGAGAAGAGACACAGGGAAAGAAAGCCTCCTGTAAAACAGACAAAGGCTCTAGTAAATCCAAGGAGAATAAGAGACCTTGGGAAGAGGAAGACGATTCAGACGATGAAGGATTCATGGACTGATTATTACATGATCGCCCGCCACCTTATGTGGTGAGCGACAGTGTTCCAAGCACTAGCGTGGGTCCTGGGAACCAGACGCAGGAGAAGGGAGTTACTGATACGGTACAGACTAGTGATACAGCTTCAATACAGAATGGTGTCAGTGTACCCACTGCGCCAGACATGCAGATACAGTTGCAACCTCCACCGCAGATACAGAGAATCTATCCAGACGTCCCAGTACTTGAGACTACTACAAATCTGATAGTGCTGCCAGACCCGATATTCACAAACTCAAGGTTAGTGCAGATTGAGTCAACTCCGAAATTGCTGTCCCAGCCACAGCCACATCTGATACCAGGGTATAACCCAGTAGCTGGACCTCCATTAGTACCGGTCCCGGGTACTTTGGAACAGACTTATGGAGTTACTGCTCCACGGAGTTTGGGACCAGGTCAGACACCTGCCGCAATATTGTTACCAATTACTGTTGGTTCACCAGTACCATTGTATGCACAAGGTAAATCTGGCGTATGTGATCAGGGGGTAATGACCCAAGATGCAATACGAGGACGGTTCATAGGAACCCCTCGGTTAATGGCCCCTGGAGAACAAGCTGTTGAAAAGCCGAGGTCTTTAATAGATCTTAGCCCAGTGGAAGCACCATTGGAAACAATGCATCAGGCAGGGTGACGCCTTTTGACCCCACAGACGATGAGTACGAATGTTTCACAATCACCAATGATGCATGCAGGGAACATTTCACTGCAAGGCTTTACAGTACAGCAGTTGAATGAGTGGTTAGAGAAGACCTATGCTTCGCAAAAGACTACAGTAACAGCAGTAGAACCGGAAAGGTCAGAAAAAGATGAGTACCTGAATTTTGTAAGATTGGGAGTGGAAGCTGCTGAACTAGTGGACGGAACCATGGGGGTAAACAGATTGGAGTCATACACTGAAGCAGAATTGAGATTTCTGTGTCCCAAGATTACCAAAGAAATGGGCAAGGTGCATCAGAGATTAGCAAACCTGGCAGACAAATACAATATTGACATTGAGAACACTAAACATTTGAAAAGAAGTTACAGGTTAGACTTTGATTCAAAAGACTTTGAGCACGAGGTCTGCCGGAATGGAAGGCGCATTTAAAAGAACTATTGCAAAGTGCGCAAGTTTGGGGTGCATTAGAAAAATGGGAAGGCAGATGGGCAAAGAAAAGAGATAAGGAAAAGGGTGACAGCCCAGGGGCAAGTCAGACCAAAGCCTCACCCGATATAGAATCGGTAAAAATATTACCCATGAGAGAAACAGCTGGTGGTGTTTTGGTCCGTGTGCCGTGGTCCAGGGGAGACATCCCATCTTTTTTTACTAACGATTATCCCAGGTTGATGGAGAAACCGTTCGAGTGGTACCAGCAAACAGACAGGTTCGTGAAACTTGCGAAGTGTCTCTGGGAAGTCTTGAATACTTTGTTTGAGATTATTGTTCCGGCTGATTTGTAGCTTGAGTGTAAAAGAGGGGTAGACTGGCCGACGAAGGAGCTGGCAAGGGATAAGGTGACTGGAGCACCTTCGGAAGAGGTGATGAAATATTATCATAAGGTGATTGAATTTTTTAAACAAAAGGTGTCGCCGAAGGTGACTGATTGGCAGAAAATCGACCAGACCTCACAGGAGGTTAAATAATCTATACATGCTTATTATGAGAGATTGTTAAAAGCTTTCAAACATCTCGTGTTCAGATTTGTTGAAGGGCTGAGACCAGAGGTCAGTCAGATGATTAAGAATCATTTGATTTGTTGGCAAGCGAAGCCGATTGATGAGGTGTTGCAGTATGCAAAATATTGTAGCAACGAAATTGAGCTGAAGCAGAAAAATTGATTGTAATGCAGATAAGGGCTGTACAAGCAGGGATACAGGGAAATGGTGTTCAACAGATGATACAGCAACAGCCGCAAGTGAATGGTGTGTTTCAGGCACAGTCGAGGGGTCGAGGTCGAGGTTTTGTGAACTGCGGTCCAGACTTAAATACTTTTATGGTTCAAAATGATGTGCAGGGGATGAAGAAGATGTCACCATGTCACGCGTGCGGGAGCGTGGGGCACTGGAAACGGGAGTGCCCAAATGTGGTACAGGATGGTGTCGTTCAACAAAGCACTAATGTCGGTACATTGCAAAATGTAAGAGGTCCAAAATTGAGAAATCAAAATCCGAATTTTCTAAATAACATGATACAGATGTAAGGGGTACAGCCCATTCAGCAGATGCAAATGCAGCGTGTTCAGCCAGTACAAGTGCAGCAGGTACAACAGCAGGTTCCCATGGTACCTAGACAGCAAATGCAATTACCAATGGCTCCGATGGGACAGCAGCAGGTGATGCTTCCTCAACAGGTCACAGGTCAGGTAATGAGTCAAAATAATACAGTACAGCAATTCCCATTACGTGGTGAAGATGGAATGAATGAGGAGTGGTCGGATGACAGCTCAGATAGTGAAGAGTGCAGGCTTGCAGCATCCCTAGAGGTAGATCAGAGGGGACCCTATGTAGAATGAAAAGTAATGGGCCACAAAGTTTCATTCCTGGTCGATACAGGAGCTACACGCTCTACTGTTAGAAGTGCAGAGGTACCAAAATTGCCACTTTCAGGGCGTATAATAAGGGTGGTCGGAGTGGCAAACCAATACCTGACAAACCCGATTACAGATCCAGTACAAGTTGAGATCGGTAACTTTCAGGGACTGCATAAGTTTGTAGTATGTGATTCAAGTCCAGTATCGCTATTGGGAAGAGACTTACTGTTCAAGACAAAATGTTCGATTACCCGTTCCAATGATGGAATCGAAGTGCAGACAAACAGTGATGATGAAGGGGATGATGGTCAGTTCTCAGAACTAGAGACAGGAACTGTAAATGAAGATTACCCTTTGATTACATTGTTCCCGATGCTTACAGTGATTGATCTACCTGCCGATTTACAGGGAACCGTGACAGAGAAAGTGTGGGATCTGACAGGAAAGAAAGTGGGACTAATAAAAGGAGTGGAACCAGTCAAAGTACAAGTGAAACCAAATGCAGTGTTTCCCCAGGTGCTGCAATATCAAATGACACAAGACGTTCTTATTGAAGTGTCACAAATAATCGCAGACTTTGTGAAACAGGGAGTTCTGAAAGAGGTGCTGAGTAGCCCAAGTAATTCACCAATAATGGGTCTGAAAAAGCCCTGTGGGAAGGTTCGAATTGTGCAGGATTTGAGGAAGATAAACGAGATTGTGGTAAAATGTTGCCCAATAGTGCCCAATCCAGCAGTGATTATGTTTCAGGTCCCGTGTGATGCCGAATGGTTCACCGTTATAGACCTGTCACAAGCTTTCTTTTCGATACCTCTTCACGAGGACAGCCAATTTTTGTTTAGTTTCAAATTCCTGGATAAGGTGTACAGTTGGTGCAGAATTCCTCAAGGGTTTTCTGAATCACCGTCCATCTTCAATCAGATATTGAAAAAGGATTTGGAATCCTTAGTACTGCCTTTCAACTCGACTCTAGTGCAGTACATCAATGACTTGTTGATTGCATCCAAAACAAGGGATAACTGTAAATATGACACACTTGCCTTACTGAATCATTTGGGGAAAAACAGACATAAAGTGTCACCCAAGAAGCTGCAGTACTGCCAGAAAGAAGTGAAATACTTAGGACACTTAATTGAAAGAGGGTCCAGGAGAATATCGAAAGAGAGAATAACAGCCATTTTGCAAATGAACCCCCCGACGACAAAGAGAGATGTCAGAATGTTTTGGGGAATGGTGGGCTACTGTCGCCATTGGATACCCAACTTCTCGATTATCTCAAAGCCTTTGATAAAACTGACAGGTAAAGAGATCAAGGATGAGCCATATACCATAGCTTTGACCAAAGAAGAATTTGAGTCATTCATGGAACTGAGAGAGTGCATGTGCAGGGCACCAGCTTTGGGTATGCCTGATTACACGAAGCCTTTTCTATTGTTTTGTCATGAACGTGATTCTTGTTCTTTGTCTGTCTTGACACAGGTCCATGGAGGTGCGAATCGCCCTGTAGCATATTTTTCAGCTACCTTGGACCCCGTCGCAGCAGCCTTACCGGGTTGTTTGCGCACAGTTGCAGCAGTTGGTCAGAGCCTTACGCAGTGTGAAGGCATAGTAATGGGATACCCCCTAACAGTAATGGTTGCGCATTCAGTTTAAATTTTGCTGACTCAAACTAAAACTCAGCATATGACAAATGCTCGACTTACCAAATATGAGACAATTATACTGGGGTCACCAAATGTTTCTCTGAAACAATGTACTGTATTGAACCCGGCAACTCTACTTCCTGCTGAGAAAACTGAAGTCAGCAATGAAGAGGAAGCGAAGCACGATTGTCTTGAGGTGACAGAATTATGTACCAAGCCCCGACCTGATATTCAAGACACACAGTTAAAAGAAAATGACTGCATTATGTTTGTTGATGGGTCCTGTTTGAGAGATTCAGTCAGAACACTGAGAGCTGGTTACGCTGTATGTACCATAGCTGGTATCATTGAAGCTTCCTGGCTTGAGAAAGTGTTTTCTGCACAAGTGGCAGAATTAGTTGCCCTTACTAAGGCATGCCACCCAGCTGCAAATTTGAGAGTCACTATTTATACTGACAGCAGATACGGATTTGGAATTGTACATGATTTTGGCCAATTGTGGTCACAGAGAGGTTTCATGACCTCTTCTGGTTCTCCTGTGAAAAATGGTGAACAAATTAAGGACTTGTTACATGCGATTCAGTTACCTCTTGAAATTGCTGTGGTGAAATGCAATGCACATGTTAAGTCACAAGACTTTGGGGGTCATTCTGACCCTGGCGGTCCATGACCGCCATGGCGGAGGGCGGCGGAAGCACCGCCAACAGGCTGGTGGTGCTTCTTTGGCGATTCTGACCGCGGCGGTAAAGCCTGCAGTGTACACAAAGGGCTGACGACTTATGGGTCTCAGAGGAAGGGAAATTAGTTTTGCCAAACAGCCTTCTATCACAATTCGCGAGGCTCTATCATGGACAGTCTCACCTTGGGAGGGATGCAATGATCAGGTCATTCAAAATTGATTGGTTCAACCCAAAGTTCAGACATGCTGCAGAGGTTACTTGTCACAGGTGCATCATCTGTCAACAGATGAATGCTGGGAAAGGGACAGTGGTAACTTTGAGCCACATTGGGAGAGCTGGTGGTCCATTTAGCAAAATGCAAATGGATTTCATTGAGATGCCTGTTTGTGGAGGATTGAAGTACGTGTTGGTGATTGTGTGTGTTTTCAGTCATTGGATTGAAGCCTACCCCACACGAAGAAATGACAGTCTCACAGTTGCAAAGCTGTTACTTAGAGAACTAATACCCAGGTTCGGGTTTCCGGTCTCTATAGAGTCAGATAGGGGCAGACACTTCGACAATGAGGTGATTAAACTTCTGTGTGCCACACCAGACATCGAACAAAAGCTGCATTGTAGCTACCGACCTGAAGCATTAGGACTAGTAGAGCAAATGAATGGTACTCTGAAATCGAGAATGGCAAAGATGTGTGCAGCTACTAATATGAAATGGCCAGATGCATTACCCTTAGTGCTGATGTCAATGAGCAACACCCCTAATAAGAAGACAGGATTATCACCCCATGAAGTCCTCATGGGCAGAGCTATGAGATTACCAGCAGTGCCCGCAAATGCTCTAGTGAATATCACAGATGATATGGTGTTGGACTACTGCAAAGGTTGGGCTGATGTGATTCGCTCTTTCTCTCACCAGGTAGAGGCTAACACATTGCCACTGATTGGAGATCCAGGTCACACCCTACAGGCCGGTAACTGGGTGGTTGTCAAGAAGCACGTGAGAAAGTCGTGTTTGGAGCCGCGCTGGAAAGGGCCATATCAAGTAATCTTGACAACAACCACTGCTGTGAAATGTGCAGGCGTCCCAAATTGGATACATGCCAGTCATACAAAGAAGGTAACGTGTCCAACTGACGAGGAACTTGAAGTTTCCGGCACAACAGTCCCAGAAAGGGAAGTCTCAGGGTCAGAAAACAGCCAAGAGGGAACTGAGACTGCAGGCGAGCCCACTGAGAACAGCCTTGTCCCTCAAACAGTGAATGAGTTCGAGAGAGGTGACAGAGTGCCTATCTCAGTTGAGGCAGCAGGAGAACTAAGTCAAGGAGAGGTTCTCCCAGAAGTAGACGGATACGGGTTAGAACTAGAACCTGTCTCAGACCAAGAAGAAGAAGAAGAAGAAGAAAGAGAAGAAGGGGAAATAATAGAAAGAAATCAGAGTGTACCAGCATCCCCTGAGCCAGTTGCAGGTCCATCAAGTGAAAGCACCATATTACAAGAGGAGGGTGCTGTCCAGCATCTTGAAAAGACATATCGGAAAAAGACGCATAAAGGTGATAACTGGTCAGAAAAACCAGTTTTAAAGATAAGAAGCATACCAGGTGAAACAATAACAGAAGAAACTGATAATACATCCCGAGTGGAAGATCTATGTGAAGGAGAACTGCAAGGTGAACGCAGACTGAAAAGAAAGAGAATCGCAAACAGAAGATATACAGGTCCTGAATGGGTGTATGCTACAACATCTGAATGGCAACAAGAATTCCTAGCATTCTGTTTTGATCGAGAAGTACCAGGCCAATATTACGGTACCTGAACTAATTCAAAGAAAAGACCTTGTTAAAATCGAAAGCTGAAAACTAAAGAAAAGAGACTTATAAATTACCGGATGTGACACTGATAACTTGATTTGACTTTTGGAAACCTGATTATAACAAGCTGCTAACCTGATTTGACAAAAGGGGATCCTGGAGTGAATGAAAACGCTGTAAATACACGCAAAGAGAGAAGAGAAGTTTATATTGTCCTCAAGTTGATTGTTATTCTACTATCTGATTCTATACAGACATGGCTTATAATAGAAGTAGTAACAAGAAGAGTAAAGTGTGTGGTTGGTTAAGCCTTATAATAGGTATTGTGTGTGCAGTAATAATTGTGGGAGTGATTGTGGGAATGCCGTGGTTAGATAAGAAAACTATTAACGCTACTTCAAAACCTAAGACTACAACATTAACACCATGGGAAAAGTTTGATCAGGATGCAGGCACTTGCATGAGGGGACTAATTCAAAGGGGGAGCTCTCAAATAATGTCTTCTATCGCTTGCTAAATTAGTATGTTGAAATCATGGATGCGAAAGACTGTTATGTGTGCACCAAGATTCCTTCATCAGTGCAAGAAGGGGTCACCTATCATAGCTCACCGCTAACCTACGGGATTAGTTGTAGCTTGCTATTAACCAGATTCTATAATCAAGAGCATGTGCAATACTTTTATTCAAATTTGGATGTTGTGTTTTCCTTTGTGCCTGTGATTGAGTTTTTGAACAAATTAGCTAAAGAGCATGACATAAAAATAGTTAGAGGTTTCTTCAAACCAACGCTTACATTTGGAACTGCTTATGCACATCGCAACAATCTGATCTGCTTGCTGTCACCTGTAGAGAAAAGCTTCTTAGATCATACTGATGATAGACGCAAAGCATTAAAAGAAAGGTTAGAAAAAGGATTGGAAAAACGCACATATGCAAATGACTATGCTTACACTGCAATCAAAACGCAAGGCAAACTAGCTATAGATGCATTACATGTAGGTAGGCTTTGTATATATAGGCCAATATCTGAGCAGGATAATTTGTTTGTGGGAACGAGTGAGTGTAGACATGTGTTTTTGTTTCAGAGTAAATGGACATTTATGTTGAATGGACAGGATCCAGCGATCCCTGGGATCTATTATATTTGTGGGCTTAATGCTTATTACCGTCTCCCTAGGGGATGGTATGGGACATGTTATTTGGGAATAGTTTTCCCAAAGATTTTCCAGATTGATGACTTAAAGCAAATACCTAAAACGTCTGAATTACAACATGTTAGACAAAAACGAGAATCAGTGGCTGCTGTCATTGGTGATATATTTGGAGCTATAATCCCTTCAGTAGGGGTTATATTGAATTCAATGAAGATCCAAAAGTTGTCTACTATTGTGGACAACATGCTGACAAATTTTACAGGGGCTATACTCCTGATGGATACTGAACATGCTGCGGAAAGAGCTATGACTCTTCAAAATCGGCCTGCTTTAGACATTCTTTTAGCAAAGAATGGAGGGGTCTATAAGATGCTCAATGAGCGTCATTGTTGTTCATTCATTCCTGATAACAGTAAAAAGATTAGAAGTATGCTTACTAACCTAACTAGAGATAGTGCAGATTTGAAGGATTTGAAGGAACTTGGAGTTTGGGAGAAATTCGGAAAGGGAGTTGTCAGAGTGGGAAGCTGGTTTACCAATATTTGGAATGGGGTACTTGCAAAAATATTAGGGGGTCTATTAATTGTTCTGGCCTGTGTATTAGGATTATGGGGAGCATGCAAAATTAATGACAAAATTAAGAGAAATTGGACAAAAAGAACCAGGAGAAATGAAGAAAGTGAAAGAGAGAAAATGTTCAACGAAATTTGGGAAAGTTCACATAAAGGACAAGATGTTGAAATGTGCATTATGCGTAAAGTGAAAAATTAAAGTAAAGGGTCTAAGGGAAAGGTTTGTGTGATGACGAGCGTCATCAGAGGAGGGACTGAGAGAGCGTAGCTTATATAATCTATATTAACATGAACTGTTTATGTATTAATGTGTGAAAATATCGTACAGAAATTATATTAGTAGAAGTTTTGCTTAAATGTGCTCCTGAAATTATGACCACGAAGAGTGGCCACCAATGTATAATCAGACTAATAATGATGAATAGAGTGTTTATGTTATGTTCAATTAAGCTTATAATAACATTCGCATTAAGGAATCTGTATTGAAAATCCTCATAGGCTTTAAGTTAGCGCGAGCTGCAGCCTAGCTGCCTGGCTCTCATATTAAATGCATTTTTCTGTTTTCCAGTGTGCTGACTCACAAGGGGCCATGACCCTGCAAATGTTCTTTTCTCCAAAACTTGGAAGATGAATGTAACTATATGAAATCCGTTCCCAAACGCATTTTCGGTGCCTTGGTCTAAAAGTTATAGATTAAATTTAAACAAATGTAGATTAGTGAAATATACAAGGACATTTAGACCGGTGGCCAATGAATCTGCTGACCCAAAGGACGTGCCAAGGAATGAAGTAACGCCGGATGTGCCACCTCTGAAGACGTCAATCATGAAGACCAATCAAAAACTCTTGAATTAATGTGGGGTGACAATTGGGATTACCGAATGTTACATTTGATAGGTTAAAGATAGTGGGGTATAGTAAATGTCCAATAGAATTTTAGGGGAATGTATTACGCAAAGGGGATAAAAACCCATGTCACAGAAAGGTCGAGGGAATTAGGTAGGGAATGCTATTGATTTTATCCAGAAACTCTGTCACTCTGTTTGGTGACGTGAGACTTATTAGAAACCATCTTCATCCATAGACTGCCCATTTTCACTTATCCTCCTTATGAGGGAAGTGTCCCTTTTGTCCTTTAGTTGAGTCCTGACTGATAGCGATCTGACTGATGTCCTGAGGACGGAGACTCAATCTGTGTGCTGACCTAATCCTTGGAGGGTAATTATGACAATGCAATTGTGATTTGTCTATTTTGCTTTTCCTTTCTAGGTACCAACTGCTTGCTTTTGACAGGGACCATAGCTAGATGTTTTCCAAATTTGTGTTCTAAATTGTTTTGCATGAAGCCCAACATGCCAATGCTAATTAGTGGTTAGGGCAGGTGATCATCAAATTGACGTAATCAGACAAACGACCAAGACAATGCTTTGTTGAACTGATGTGATATTAATTCTCTGCTATATTCTGACCTATGTTCACGCCGTGCTATATTCTAATGTTTGTGATTTTTGCCCTATTGAAATCTTATCAAAGTTGCCATATCGTAACTATGCTGTTGTGTTTCTTGGCTTTGAGATGGACGCACTTAATCTTAGATTGTAACGAATAGGGAATAAAACTCACATTCATGGCTGAAAGGTCATGGTTGCGTCGCCAATTTGATTAATGACTTTGCCTAAGGTAAAATGTATTGTGGTAATAAATATTGATGATGTTATTGATGTATTGATTGATATATTGATTAGCTATCTCGTCCTACGGTGTCTCTCAACTGGATCAAAAGATTAATTGGCCTAAAATGAGTCCTGATGTGAAATAAATTATCATAAAGCGACGCGTTATCAACATCAATCCATATACTAATTTATCAACAAGAAAGCAATTCTGTTTTCAAAAGTCAAGTTAGATCTCTCATGTTCATAAAGTGCTCGGTGTCAAAACATGCAATCCTAGCTAATCTAAATGGTGATAGAAAAAATGGAATTAAAACTTGTATTCATAAAAAATGAATAAAATAATGAAACCAGGTATACTGGTACTGGCCAAGATATTGAATAGGGAGCTAACATGTTTTACTGAAACCACTCATAAATACCATCCACCTAGCACTATGCACGAGGACTATTGTAATTATATGACGGCTCCCAAAGAGGGATCGAGAGTGTCAAAGAATCAGAGGATATATCACAGATGGACATAAAGCTCCGCATCTAGATTGTGCCCCCATGGATTTTCTGAACCAAGTAACAAAATCATTTTTGATTCCATCTGTCTTAACTCTAACGTTCTATCTCCTCCTCTTGGATTGATTTTAATAGTTTTACATATATATATATATATTATTTGATTTTTCAAAAAATTAAAAATGTAAATTAATTCAAACATGAAAGTTTACTCAAGAGGTTACTCCAAATGTGTATATTTCTTGTAAGTAAGATAAAAAAACACAAATCAAAAAGACAACTATGCTGTTTTAATGTTTGTGACTGATTTCTCAACTTTGTGTTACATCAAAACATAAAAAGGCACTAAAATGTTTTGCTCTCTCCTTTCTTGTATCCCTAGAGGTCAACTCCTATCAGAAGAAGGAGATCTATAAGGCCATGTCCAAGGGGTCTGCAGGCGGCGCAGTATCCACTGCTGGGAACAATGGGAGGGCCTACGATCATGGACCAAAAAGTCAGCTGAAGTCCAGCTCGACCAGTCCTCCCAACATGCCAAGCATGTGCATCACACCTTGAGCCCCATAATGGCCTATCCCTACTTTGATGGGCAGTTGAAGGACAGACAGCAGCACAAAGGAGGTATGTTTTGTTTTTAATTTTCATTTCAAGTAACTAATTTTTGTTACAGCTACAAAATGTGGTTTCAACATTAGGAATGTCACAAATGACCAACGCACAAGAAGTGTTCTTGAAGGTGCAATTTTTGCAGAAAGTGTATTATGATGTGGTTTATTTCAATGATAGGATACCATTATATTTTTTCACTCGCAAAGGAATGTTATGAGCAGACACATCCCTGCTTAAAAGAAATGTAACATAATTTTGAGACATTTTGTAAGGGACAGTTATACCAAACAAGGCAAAAGTTTTTTTTTGTGTCAGGTGAGGTACTCCACAATTGTGAAGGTTGTTACGTTCCCCCTATTGCAAGTGACATAGCATAAAATGCACTTGATGTTTCAAAATTCCCAATTGTGGGCTAGTATTTTGAACAATCAATATTAACCATGTGAGCCGAAATGAATCTGAACCAATTGATTAAAATGTAATCATTTGCATATTAAAAATATGTTTTAATTAAAAAAAAACAGTTTATGTTAAATTTGACAATTTTTCATTATGTCCTACTCATTCACAAATGTGCATGTAAGCCAGTCTGTTTTTAGAAAAGTAGTCTACAGTCATATTTTTTTCAAAAAAACTGACAGGAATGTGAACAAATTTGTGACAGGGCACAAACACATTATTTCAATGTCCTTTGGTATATCCAAATGAAATATCAATAGAGATGAAAAATAGATTCCTTTTAAAGGGATTATTCTAGGTGGAAGGTTACATCACAAACAAAACAGATAGTTTGTCATATCTATTCCAGGAGCAATATTTTAGAATGTGCTTGCAATATGAGGGTGGGCGATTCTGTCAAGTATATGGTTGAGTATCCCATTGCTAAAATCAAAACCAGGCCAGGCACAAAAAAATGACTAATTTGAAATGCATCAAAATTAAACTTTTAAAAATGGTAGATGGCATTTTTAAAGGCCTCTTTTAAATTTCATAATAATCAATGTGTGTTAAATTGTACTGTAATGTTGAACTAATATTTGACTAACATATCTCAAAAAATTATAATTGAATGAAGATATTTCAGAGAACATCTTTTAAATGTTTCTATCAGTACTAAAGTGGATTGAAAATATATCAAGCACTATGGGGGTCATTCTGACCCTGGCGGTAAAATCCGCCAGGGCCAACAACCGCGGGAGCACCGCCAACAGGCTGGCGGTGCTCCCATGGGCATTCTGACCGCGGCGGTACAGCCGCGGTCAGAAACGGAAAACCGGCGGTGTACCGCCGGTTTCCCGCTGCCCTGGGGAATCCTCCATGACGGCGCAGCTTGCTGCGCTGCCATGGGGATTCCGAACCCCATACCGCCATCCTGTTCCTGGCGGTTTTGGCCGATGGCATGGGCACTGCAGGGGCCCCCGTAACAGGGCCCCACAAAGATTTTCAGTGTCTGCCATGCAGACACTGAAAATCGCGACGGGTGCAACTGCACCCGTCGCACCCCTTCCACTCCGCCGGCTCCATTCGGAGCCGGCATCCTCATGGAAGGGTGTTTCCCGCTGGGCTGGCGGGCGGCCTTCTGTCGGTCGCCCGCCAGCCCAGCGGCAAACCCAGAATACCCGCGGCGGTCTTTTGACCGCGCAGCGGTATTCTGGCGGTTCCAGCCAGGCCGGCGGCTTCTGCCGCCGGCCGGGGTCAGAATGACCCCCTATGTTTTTACGTATGCTGTAGAAGTAACTTAAAAATTTATAATAATTATTTTATTTCTTTAACAGCATAAGTAAATACATAGGGTGTGATGCATTATTAAGCATCTTCAGTTCAAATAGAAAAACATATATTGAACATGTAAAAAATACTTAAGTGAATTAAAGTAAGCATTACCATTGTGACATGGCCCAAAAAATAAAACAGCCTTTCCATTTCTCCAAATATTGGTAGAATGTTAAAGTAAATATTGACACATATTGATTCATATTTTTATTTATCTAAATTAAATGTCTGATCAGCCTTTTTTAGACTTGTACACAAAATGTACAAAGTGTTTTTGTTAGATCTAAAATTTTTATAACATAAATGTACTGTTCAAAACAACAAATCTGAAACATTCAGACGTGTAAAACAGTGCCTGGAAATAATAGAAAAAATATAAGGTAAATGATCAGAATAGAATAAGGAGCAATAATTGATCATTACAAAACTGTGACTAAATGGATTCTAAACATGTTTCCTGCATGCAGGATAAAACAATGTACATAAACCTTAGCTTAAAAGCCTTGAAGCAGGTGAAAATTGAAAACTTAGGAAATGTTTTGATAATAAAGGTCAGTTATATTTACACAGATACATTAACATTATTGTATATGTCATTACAGCATCTTCAAGGTCAGGTGAAGGAGACACTGGCCAAGAAGGGGGGAGGCAGCTGGCCACTGTTATTTTAGGTGGAAAAACATCAGACACCAGTAGACACAGTGGTTTGGAGGGTGAGGGGACTGGAACAGAGGCCACAACATTTTCATCATCATTAGAGGCCTCCACAAGTGACCAAGTGACCAGTCTATAGTGGTGTTGGACCCTACTGGAACTGTTGGCACCTCATCCTCATCCACCACCCTGAGGCACATCTACACCCTCCCTCTTGCATCTCCCCAGTTGGTCAAACCCACTCCCCTAAAAGGGCTAGGGTCTCTTTTGCCAAAGGCACCTCCCCACCGGCCCCTGTCACCCCAGCTGTGCTGAGTGAAGATGCTATTGACCCCTTACGCGCATCTCTGTAGTCCAGACTGCAAAAGTGAATGGCATCCAGGGGGTCAGCTGCCCAATGCAACAAATGGTTGCATTCCTAGATGCCATTCATAGTTCAGTGACTGACATGCAGAGATCATTTGCAAAAACAGCAGCCTTCCCACTCACCACAGCATCCCAACCTGCTCAGCCATCTGCCCCAACTCAGGTCCCTTCCTCAACCGAAATCCCAACTCCCACCCCAATCCCAAGCACAGTCAATTATTTGCAGGCACCTACACTAATAGATACAAGCAGCACAATCATGTACGCACATAAACCAAACACACAAAGAACCACAAACAAACACACAAACAACTTTCACACACTATTGACACTACACCCACAAACACCAGAAACACAACACCCACAAGCACCACAACCGCTACCAACCCACATCCACCACAACTACAACTGTAAGTACCACAAGCACCACACCCACAAACACCAAACCCCTACCACATGCACAACCACCACCACCTCCAGCCCCATAACTACCACTGCACCTTCAAGCACCACAACCACGCCAACCATCACAAGAACACACTCATCAAAACCAACACACTCACAAGCTAAATGCAAATGCACACTCACCAGAGTA
This sequence comes from Pleurodeles waltl, assembly GCF_031143425.1. Lineage (NCBI taxonomy): Eukaryota > Metazoa > Chordata > Amphibia > Caudata > Salamandridae > Pleurodeles > Pleurodeles waltl. Next base: position 660,412,044 of record NC_090440.1, read on the forward strand.
TCACACACTAGCCAAAAACACATCCAAACATACACAACAGACACTAAACCCACATGAAACTGCCAAACATACAGACACAACCACATCACCCACTCCAGCTCCCTCTACCCCCACAACTCAATACTCTACCACCCCTCCTATCCTTACTCCTCCTTCCTCATTCTTCTCTTACCATGTCTTAACCCCTACGAAACCTAAACCCACCCCTCCAGAGAAAAACCTTTGAGGTGCCTGCTCTGTGCCCAATAGATGTCCCTTCCTTATGAGGTTACCCTAGGACGATGTATAGGAGGCAAGTTATGTGCAAGACACAAACTAACTGTTGTGTTGGACTTACATTTTTTACTTAGTTCATTTATTTTCATTTCTACAACATTTTTTATGAGATAATTATCTCATTTCTGATTAAAGGTTTTAATTTGACAAACTTTGTCCTACCATGATTGCTCTTGCACAATTAATTGAATATTAGAAATGTTAATGATGAAAATGTGAAATATATATTATTACTTACATGTATTATAGTACAAAATATTTTTATGATGACATATTTCTAAAGTCCAAACATTAGAAAAACTTGAAAATATCATGGGTATTCAAATGTTGGTGCAAGCATTCATCATGATAATGGATACTGACACCAAAAATACAATTCATATTTTTTTAAGTGTTAATACAGGTGTGTTTATTTTCACTTAATAAGTAGAAAAACACATATGCATTACACCTTAAAAAATTGAAATGAAATGTAATAGAATTCATAAATTGCACTACACAAGGGGATATGTTACATAACTTACAGTTATGAGTTGAGTTGGTGACTAAAAATTATTTTACATTTAATTAGAAAACGTTTTCACCTTGTCTAGTGCTTTTACTGAAATGTATTAGATTTAAAAATATTTTAAAAAATGTGTAATGCATATGTTCATAATTTGTTAGTTTATGATAAGTAAATTAACACACCTCCATGAACAAAATATGTAATTAAATTCATGTAAAATTTTGGGTAGCTGTCCTTTATCCTGATGGAAGCTTGGACCGATTTTGGAGAAAAAAATAAGTTAATACAAATATGTTAAAATTATTTCTTAACTGACAACATTACACACATATGCATTACATATTTACAAAAATGCAAGTAAAACATTTTTGAAAATGCACAAGTCCGGAGCAAATGTCAACAGACATTTCACATGACAACAAGTGAAAAACAAACCTTACTTTGGATTCCGGCGAGGACGGGATGATTTGCTTCGTGGTCAAGTGGCAGCAGCAAAGGAAGTACTTGGACGATCGGTTCATGATGGAAGTTGAAAAGAGAAAACGAGGTAAGTTTCTATCTTATATACCCTTGAAACTGCCAACTCCGGTGTGGAGGTTTACCTGCCACAGTTATGTCAACGGGAAGGTGCAGCGTGATTGGGTCGATGGAATTATTGGATGTACTCCTTCCAACAGCCTCTTTTGCCTAGTACGCCATTGACGTGGGAGGACATTTCTGGCAGAGATGGTGGCATGCGGGTGGACTAGAGTCCATTGACCAGCCAGCATCTACAATGATCAAACAAACTGTCTAGTAAGCGGATGGATGTACTGATAGAAAAGTGATGATGGGACCAAATTTGCCCAGATCTAAATCAGGACCTATGTCTGAATGTAGAAATCCTCGCCGCGGTTTCATCCAGAGGCTCCCCAATAATGATGCCTTCTCCTTGGACACTACCTGCAGCCTTGGCCCACTGATTTTTATCTTCTTCATTATTTACTGAAATTACTTCTAAGTCAGAAGGTTAACACCGATTGGGCTCAATACACTTTTTGTAACAGACTCGCACTCCATCGCAGTTGGCCATATTTTTCGATCCTGACTTGGTCTAGTGCGACTAGATGTCCGTGGTTGGCACTTTGACTTTTTAGGTGCCAGTTTTTTCCTTAAACTTTACAAATTCTTGACTCCAGTTCTACTGATTGGATATTTGTCATTTTTGTGTCAAATAATGTATCACAATTTACTGTATAATTCTAAATTGGTGTGAGATTTTTCTTGTGTTGTATTTTCACTTTATTGCTGTTTGTGTGTTGCATAAATACATTACACACTGCCTCTAAGTTAAGCCTGACTATTTTTGTGCCAAGTTACAAGATGGTTAAGCGTAGATTAATTTAGGGACTTTTGTGGTTCACCCTGACAGGGATTGCGGTTGTCTTTTGAGCAAGGTTAACACCTCACTCAACCAGCAGCACAATTTCTCACATTGGTGTTCAGTGGTGGAGTCCAGTACTTTTGTCTGTGCATTCCCGTACAGTGATTTGTGTAACAATTATCTCATACAAATAAATTGAGACCAGTGTTGACATCTTAGATTTCCATTGGGCATTATCTCCTCTTTCTAACTTTAGGTACTCTATCTCCCTTTGGTGTACCATGGAGATGGTTCTAATCAACTTTGACACCCTCACCAGTACTAAGCTGCAGATCCTCTTCAAAGACAGGGGGTTGAAGGCAATAAATAAGGCTACCAAGTTGGATCTCCAGGTAGCCCTCAAAGCCCATGTGGAAGTGCAGAAGTGGCAGTCCACCGAGAGGAGAATGATGAGGAGGAGGGAGCACACTTGGATGGTGATGAGGAGAAGAACCCAAACCTGGTTCCTGATCAGCATGATGGCCACGACTCACCCCTGGAGGATGCCAAGGATGGGCAGGGAGCTGTGTGCCTGCCCAAAGTCTGTCCCCGGAGGAGCTGGAGGACAGAAAGGGAGGGCAGAAGTTTAAACTGCAGGTGGCCAAGATGAAGCTGAAAGCAGAGGAGAGAAAGGCTAAGGCACAGAGAATCTTAGCCAGAGAGACACCTGAAGTAGAGCGGGCCTTGGCTGAGAAGAAATGTCTGCTGGCAGATGAGATAGGTCTGAAGGAGCTGGAGCTCAATGCCAGATGGACCCCAGAATCCAGTAGCAGTGGTGGCACCATTACCCCAGTGTCCACTGGAGAAAAGAGAGTCAACATCCAAAAGGAGCTGGTAACTAACTTTGTTGTAGGACATGATATAAACAACGGGGTTGACCTAGAGGTTGCCCTAGATATGCATAAGGTCCTTCAGGAAGATTGGGGGGTGCATCCTCTAGAAGCACATACCCAATGGATGCCCTGTTAACCCTAGGGATAGGGGACAGGATGAAGTATCCTCTCATGAAGGAGATCCTAACCAGGAAATATGGGCTCACCCCAGAGAGATATAGGCATAAGTTCAGCGACATCCAGAAGATGCCCCTGCCAGAAACTGTCCCAGCAAAAATGTATGGATCATTTTTGGAACGCACTGGCTAGTTGGGTAAAGGGCAGTGAAGTGAGTAGTTACAGGGGGCTAAATACTTTTGATTGCTAGAAAGCATATGTTCATTCTTTGTTTTACAGAACTGCACCAACACCTTATGAATAGTAAGTTTTCTGACCCTAGGGAGCTTGGTAAGGAGGCGGGCTCCTGAATCAACACCAGGGTCCATAAGAAGGTATCTGGGGTGGACTCCCAAAAGGGTGGTCGGGGTTTCCAGCAGATTAAGGAGGGGAGAGATGAAACTATGAGGGGGTTTTCTCAAGGTCCCTAAAATGGTCTTGACAGGAAAGGGTCCCAGTATCAATCAGGCCATAAAAGGGATTTATAGTAAAAACACTGGTAAGTTTGTCCACAAATGTTATGAAGGTTTGGCACACCAAGGTTGATGCCAAGTGTCCCAAAAGGGCACATCCTGCCAGTGGTGGGCATACCACAGGGTTGGCCAATGTAGCACTTGGTGAGGAGATGACCCCAATTATTGGAGGGGACAGCTAGGGCTACCTTAGTGTTCCTGGCTGATGGTGCACAAAACCCACATGCCTTCAAATCCTTCCATGTACATGCAGGGAATCACCATCAATGGACAAAGGATGGGGGCTTTTAAGGAAAGCAGGGTTAACACCCCAATCAACCAACAGCCTAGTTCATCACATATTACAAATACCATTAGTAATCCCTCTCCAATGTGTGCTGTTTTGATATATTTTGGTGCCACTTACCTTTTGGAAGCTGATCCATACTCTTGCAGATCATGTTTATTCTGTGTTTTGTCACTACAATATCAGGTGTCAATAATTTCAGTTGTATCATACATACTTTTTGCTTGGCAGAAAAACCAACAGGGATAACTTTTGACTCATTGGTAGTTATCAGTCCCAAATCAGGATTCCCTTTTTCCCATACTCCTATCATATGTGCCAGAAATAAGTTGGGGTGGGCGATGAATTCCGCTCCACTGGCAGAGTTTGCAGTGTTCTGAAAATCTTAGCGGAGCAGATCTGAGCTGAGGTCTTCCTCTCTTGCAGCTCACCAACATTAGGGAGATGAGTGAGAAAAATCACACACTAGATCACCTACCGGCAAGATTTCTCAATAAGAACAGTCCTGGCAGGTCACTACAGCTCACATTGGGGAACCTGCCTCTTGCGTTGAGGAAGCTGCCACTTAAGTAGAAAAGTCTACTTCAGCGGCAGAAAGAAAAAGCACTCTCTTTAGCTGTATATTGTGCCATTCATGCTGATTTCACAGCGCAGGACAAACTCCTGGTACTAAAAATCAGCGTGAGCAGCGTGATGCACCGTACTACATCGCTGGCGGAACTCCGCCGAGTGCAGTGGAGTTTTTTCAGCACTTTGCAGAGTTTTGTATAGCAGAACTCTGCGAACTCCACACAGGCCTAGAAATAAGCTGGTTGCCCCCATATCTCAGGCATGTAGGTTGTCATCTCGGTTAAGTCAATATTCAGCGAAGTCATACATTTATATTTAGGAAAACAAATCTTGTATGCCAACATGCCATTCTGCCTTTCCTAACTGAAAATATAGTTCCCATGTCATTTTCCAATTGCAGCCCTAATGTCACTGTCACTACTCCTGGATTCCTTTGACCTGCAATCTATAACACTGATGTTTTCTTCTTCCATCTGTCAATGTTTTAATAGCTTAGTTTCAGAGCATTCTCTTCTGCAATTTCGAACCCCTCTCACCCATGTCTTAGAGGCCTTTGCTGCAAGTCCTGCAAAGTGAAGATTATTTGATTTACTATAGCCAAAATCGCTACTCAAATCTGCAACATAACAGACTCTTCTTCTCCTGCAGTTTTTCCATTCTTTGGAGACCACATGAGCAATATCAAGTTACACAGCTAGATATCCATTTTTGACAGTTTTGTCCGTCTTTCTCTTTTTTCTTTCTCATATACCTCTACTGGCTATCCAATGATCCACATTCCTTAACACTTGAATTAGTTACTTCCATACCCTGCCAGGGAGTACCCTCAGGTCTGCAACAGCCCACCCTACTAGAGGGTATAACTTTAGGCCAATTAACAGGAAAGTTTGAGTCTGCAGGGCATTATCTTCCCCAGTTCAGAATATAGAGCAATATTCAGTAATATGTTTTTTTCACCAACTTGCATGTTGTTCAGCATTGGGTTGGCCTCAGAGGCACAGTGTGTTGAAGGATAAAACAGCAACTACCTTTTGTGTGACACACCAGAGGCCACCAGTCTTTCAAAACATGTTTTCATCTTAAGACATATTCACAGATCCTACAAGCACTTAATTTTTAGTGGCCAACCACTTTTTACATCCCCAATGTTTCTGTTACTGAACCGCCTGATGTAACTGGGAACCAAGTCAAAGATATCAAAGTTTATCACAAATTTGTATTTCCATGTGTCGATATATGAAATTGTATAGCACAATCATAGATAGAATGCAACAGAGCACTACAAAGAAGAAGGGGTGAGTTCAAGCAGACTGGAAAGTTTTGGTGTGGATTGGGAGAAGTATGACAGGCTAAGGCAATCAATTAGGTTGCGTGGTGAGCCAAATATCACACTATTAAGAGGTATTACTTGAGAACATGTTCTTGACCTCTGTTCCTAATTGCAGTATGGATGGAGCCTTCCAGATTTGAACTAAGATCACATTTTGTACCTTTGAGGCACATCACTAGAGGGCCTCAGATTTAGTTTGTCCGTTTGGATTTCTTGGTCTCTATCTTGTCTGCATATACTTTTACTGCAAATTGTGCTTAACTCTATAAAGGCCAGATTTAATAGAAAATGGTGTGTGTCGTTTTGCAGCGTTGCGCACCATCATTTTCAAAATGCAGTGATGCTCTGTATTTACTGCGCTATATTTGCTGCCATGCGCCAACGCAGCCACCCTTATGCCATTGTGCAAGGATGGCTGCGTTGAGGGGGACATTTTCTATGTGCACTACCGAATGCAGTGCACATAGAAAGAGCAAAAAATGAGGCGAAATTAAAGCACGGGGTGGCGTTAGATTTTGGCGGTGCCTCAGGTTTACAAAAACTCGTAAATCTGAGGCAGTGTCATAATACAATGAGTGTTGCTGTGGCACACCCACAGCAGCACCCATTACACTCCCCTTCCACAGAAAATGCTGCGTGTGAAGGGGCCATGTTAACAAGGGGGAGTTCAAGGCCACCTTGTAAATACGGTGCAGAGCATTGTGCCACCAGAGTGGCCTTTTAAATCTGGCCCTAAGTTTCTTAATGTTCTTTGCCGGATACAGTGGTTTTCCATCATGGAATTATGAATCAATTTAATCTCAAAGCTGTCCACATAAAAAAATGCCTACTCTAGGAAAACATATAGCACCCATAGCGGTACTTTTTTGAAGGACAAATTCTCTCTGAAATAGAAAAACATTTTTAATTATAACCAGTTTTGACAAGTTTCAAAATAAACTCTACTGCTGGCCCCCAGAACATTATGTATCATTATAAACAGTATAATGGTATATTCCTAAGTAATATAGGCAATGTACTTCACTGTGAGGGTTATTAAGTGAGAATATATGGATACAGAGTCTGAAAATTTAATTGCAAAAATTGTGTAATATGTTTGGTTGGTTTCATCTATTTCTACTGCAATAGTTTAGGTGTTTAACAGAGACAGTCGTCAGTTGAAAAATAACTTTCATATATATCACAAATAAAAACATATAGCTAAGATTAACCCCTTCGCTGCCTGGCCTTTTCCCCCTCAGGTGCCAAGCCTTTTTTTGGCTATTTGGGGCAGTTCGCGCTTAGGCCCTCATAACTTTTTGTCCACATAAGCTACCCACGCCAAATTTGCGTCCTTTTTTACCAACATCCAAGGGATTCTAGAGTTACCCAGACTTTGTGGGTTCCCCTGAAGGAGACCAAGAAATTAGACAAAATAGAGTGAAAATTTCGTTTTTTTCAAAAAAATGGAAAAAAAGAGCTGCAGAAGAAGGCTTGTGGTTTTTCCCCTGAAAAGGGCATCAACAAAGGGTTTGCGGTGCTAAAATCCCCATCTTCCCAGTTTTCAGGAACAAGCAGACTTGAATCAGAAAACCAAAGGTTTCAACACAATTTTGACATTTTACTGGGACATACCCCATTTTTACTATTTTTTGCGCTTTCAGCCTCCTTCCAGTTAGTGACAGAAATGGTTGTGAAACCAATGCAGTATCCCAGAAAGCTAAACATTTCTGAAAAGTAGACAACATTTTGAATTCTGCAAGGGGTCATTTGTGTAGATCCTACAAAGGTTTCATACAGAAAACAACAGCTGAAATAAAAAAATATTGAAATTGAGGTGAAAAAAACAGCCATTTTTCTCCACGTTTTACTCTGTAACTTTTTCATGCGATGTCAGATTTTTGAAAGCAATATACCGTTACGTCAGCTGGACTCTTCTGGTTGCGGGGATATATAGGGCTTGTAGGTAAATCAAGAACCCTAGGTACCCCGAGCCAATAAATGAGCTGCACCTTGCAATGGGTTTTCATTCTATACCTGGTATACAGCAATGCATTTGCTGAAATAAAAAAAGTGAAAAATAGGTATCAAGAAAACCTTTGTATTTCCAAAAAGGCCACAAGATAAGGTGTTGAAAAGCAGTGGTTATTTGCACATCTCTGAATTCTGGGGTCCCCATATTAGCATATGAATTACAGGGCATTTCTCAAATAGACGTATTTTTTACACACTGTCTTACATTTGGAAGGAAAAAATGTAGAGAAAGACAAGGGACAATAACACTTGTTTTGCTGTTCTGTGTTCCCCCAAGTCTCCCGATAAAAATGGTACCTCACTTGCGTGGGTAGGCCTAGCGCCCGCGACAGGATATGCCCCAAAACACAACGTGGACACATCACATTTTCAGAAAGAAAACAGAGCTGTTTTTTTACAAAGTGCCTAGCTGTGGATTTTGGCCTCTAGCTCAGCCGGCACCTGGGGAAACCTAGCAAACCTGTGCATTTTTTAAAACTAGACACCTAGGGGAATCCAAGATGGGGTGACTTGTGGGGTTCGGACCAGGTTCTGTTACCCAGAATCCTTTGCAAACCTCAAAATTTTGCCAAAAAAACCCTTTTTCCTGTCATTTCGGTGATAGAAAGTTCTGGAATCTGAGAGGAGCCACACATTTCATTCCACCCAGCGTTCCCCCAAGCCTCCCGATAAAAATGGTACCTCACTTGTGTGGGTAGGCCTAGCGCCTGCAACAGGATATGCCCCAAAACACGACGTGGACACATCACATTTTCAGAAAGAAAACAGAGCTGTTTTTTACAAAGTGCCTAGCTGTGGATTTTGGCCTCTAGCTCAGCTAGCACCTGGGGAAACCTAGCAAACCTGTGCATTTTTGAAAACTAGACACCTAGGGGAATCCAAAATGGGGTGACTTGTGGGGCTCGGACCAGGTTCTGTTACCCAGAATCCTTTGCAAACCTCACAATTTGGCTAAAAAAAACACATTTTCCTCACATTTTGGTGACAGAAAGTTCCGGAATCAGAGAGGAGCCACAAATTTCCTTCCGCCCAGCGTACCCCCAAGTCTCCCGATAAAAATGGTACCTCACTTGTGTGGGTAGGCCTAGCGCCCGTGACAGGAAATGCCCCAAAATGCAACGTGGACACATCACATTTTTTTAAAGAAAACAGAGGTGTTTTTTTGCAAAGTGCGTACCTGTAGATTTTGGCCTCTAGCTCAGCCGGCACCTAGGGAAACCTACCAAACCAGTGCATTTTTGAGAACTAGAGACCTAGGGGAATCCAAGATGGGGTGACTTGTGGGGCTCTGACCAGGTTCTGTTACCCAGAATCCTTTGCAAACCTCAAAATTTGGCTAAAAAAACACATTTTCCTCACATTTTGGTGACAGAAAGTTCTGGAATCAGAGAGGAGCCACAAATTTCCTTCCACCCAGTGTTCCCCCAAGTCTCCCGATAAAAATGATACCTCACTTGTGTGGGTAGGCCTAGCGCCCGTGACAGGAAATGCCCCAAAACGCAACGTGGACACATCACATTTTTTGAAAGAAAACAGAGGTGTTTTTTTGCAAAGTGCGTACCTGTAGATTTTGGCCTCTAGCTCAGCCGGCACCTAGGGAAACCTACCAAACCAGTGCATTTTTGAGAACTAGAGACCTAGGGGAATCCAAGATGGGGTGACTTGTGTGGCTCTGACCAGGTTCTGTTACCCAGAATCCTTTGCAAACCTCAAAATTTGGCTAAAAGAAACACATTTTCCTCACATTTTGGTGACAGAAAGTTCTGGAATCAGAGAGGAGCCACAAATTTCCTTCCTCCCAGCGTACCCCCAAGTCTCCCGATAAAAATGGTACCTCACTTGTGTGGGTAGGCCTAGCGCCCGCGACAGCATATGCCCCAAAACACGACATGGACACATCACATTTTCAGAAAGAAAACAGAGCTGTTTTTTACAAAGTGCCAAGCTGTGGATTTTGGCCTCTAGCTCAGCCGGCACCTGGGGAAACCTAGCAAACCTGCGCATTTTTGAAAACTAGACACCTAGGGGAATCCAAAATGGGGTGACTTGTGGGGCTCGGACCAGGTTCTGTTACCCAGAATCCTTTGCAAACCTCAAAATTTGGTCAAAAAAACACTTTTTCCTGTCATTTCGGTGACAGAAAGTTCTGGAATCTGAGAGGAGCCACAAATTTCCTTCCACCCAGCGTTCCCCCAAGTCTCCCGATAAAAATGGTACCTCACTTGTGTGGGTAGGCCTAGCGCCCGCGACAGCATATGCCCCAAAACACGACGTGGACACATCACATTTTCAGAAAGAAAACAGAGCTGTTTTTTACTAAGTGCCTAGCTGTGGATTTTGGCCTCTAGCTCAGCCGGCACCTGGGGAAACCTAGCAAACCTGCGCATTTTTGAAAACTAGACACCTAGGGGAATCCAAAATGGGGTGACTTGTGGGGCTCTGACCAGGTTCTGTTACCCAGAATCCTTTGCAAACCTCAAAATGTGGCTAAAAAAACACATTTTCCTCACATTTTGGTGACAGAAAGTTCTGGAATCAGAGAGGAGCCACAAATTTCCTTCCACCCAGTGTTCCCCCAAGTCTCCCGATAAAAATGATTCCTCACTTGTGTGGGTAGGCCTAGCGCCCGCGACAGCATATGCCCCAAAACACGACGTGGACATATCACATTTTCGGAAAGAAAACAGAGCTGTTTTTTACAAAGTGCCTAGCTGTGGATTTTGGCCTCTAGCTCAGCCGGCACCTGGGGAAACCTAGCAAACCTGCGCATTTTTGAAAACTAGACACATAGGGGAATCCAAAATGGGGTGACTTGTGGGGCTCTGACCAGGTTCTGTTACCCAGAATCCTTTGCAAACCTCAAAATGTGGCTAAAAAAACACATTTTCCTCACATTTTGGTGACAGAAAGTTCTGGAATCAGAGAGGAGCCACAAATTTCCTTCCACCCAGTGTTCCCCCAAGTCTCCCGATAAAAATGATACCTCACTTGTGTGGGTAGGCCTAGCGCCCGTGACAGGAAATGTCCCAAAACGCAACGTGGACACATCACATTTTTTTAAAGAAAACAGAGGTGTTTTTTGCAAAGTGCGTACCTGTAGATTTTGGCCTCTAGCTCAGCCGGCACCTAGGGAAACCTACCAAACCAGTGCATTTTTGAAAACTAGAGACCTAGGGGAATCCAAGATGGGGTGACTTGTGGGGCTCTGACCAGGTTCTGTTACCCAGAATCCTTTGCAAACCTCAAAATTTGGCTAAAAGAAACACATTTTCCTCACATTTTGGTGACAGAAAGTTCCTGAATCAGAGAGGAGCCACAAATTTCCTTCCGCCCAGCGTACCCCCAAGTCTCCCGATAAAAATGGTACCTTACTTGTGTGGGTAGGTCTAGCGCCCGCGACAGCATATGCCCCAAAACACGACGTGGACACATCACATTTTCAGAAAGAAAACAGAGCTGTTTTTTACAAAGTGCGTAGCTGTGGATTTTGGCCTCTAGCTCAGCCGGCACCTGGGGAAACCTAGCAAACCTGCGCATTTGTGAAAACTAGACACCTAGGGGAATCCAAAATGAGGTGACTTGTGGGGCTCTGACCAGGTTCTGTTACCCAGAATCCTTTGCAAACCTCAAAATGTGGCTAAAAAAACACATTTTCCTCACATTTTGGTGACAGAAAGTTCTGGAATCAGAGAGGAGCCACAAATTTCCTTCCACCCAGTGTTCCCCCAAGTCTCCCGATAAAAATGATACCTCACTTGTGTGGGTAGGCCTAGCGCCCGCAACAGGAAATGCCCCAAAACACGACGTGGACACATCACATTTTCAGAAAGAAAACAGAGCTGTTTTTTACAAAGTGCCTAGCTGTGGATTTTGGCCTCTAGCTCAGCCGGCACCTAGGGAAACCTAGCAAACCTGCGCATTTTTGAAAACTAGACACCTAGGGGAATCAAAAATGGGGTGACTTGTGGGGCTCTGACCAGGTTCTGTTACCCAGAATCCTTTGCAAACCTCAAAATGTGGCTAAAAAAACCACATTTTCCTCACATTTTGGTGACAAAAAGTTCCGGAATCAGAGCGGAGCCACAAATTTCCTTCCGCCCAGCGTACCCCCAAGTCTCCCGATAAAAATGATCCCTCACTTGTGTGGGTAGGCCTAGCGCCCGCGACAGGAAATGCCCCAAAACGCAACGTGGACACATCACATATTTTGAGAGAAAACAGAGGTGTTTTTTGGAAAGTGCCTACCTGTAGATTTTGGCCTCTAGCTCAGGCAGCACCTAGGGAAACCTACCAAACCTGTGCATTTTTGAAAACTAGAGATCTAGGGGAATCCAAGATGGGGTGACTTGTGGGGCTCTGACCAGGTTCTGTTACCCAGAATCCTTTGCAAACCTCAAAATCTGGCTAAAAAAACACGTTTTCCTCACATTTTGGTGACAGAAAGATCCGGAATCAGAGATGAGCCACAAATTTCCTTCCACCCAGCGTTCCCCCAAGTCTCCTGATAAAAATGATACCTCACTTGTGTGGGTAGGCCTAGCGCCCACAACAGGAAATGCCCCAAAACGCAACGTGGACACATCAAATTGTTTGAAAGAAAACAGAGGTGTTTTTTGCAAAGTGCCTACCTGTAGATTTTGGCCTCTAGCTCAGCCGGCACCTAGGGAAAGCTACCAAACCTGTTCATTTTTTAAAACTAGAGACCTAGGGGAATCCAAGAGGCGGTGACTTGTGGGGCTCTGACCAGGTTCTGTTACCCAGAATCCTTTGCAAACCTCAAAATCTGGCTAATTAAACACGTTTTCCTCACATTTTGGTGACAGAAAGTTCCGGAATCAGAGAGGAGCCACAAATTTCCTTCCACCCAGCGTTCCCCCAAGTCTCCCGATAAAAATGATACCTCACTTGTGTGGGTAGGCCTAGCGCCCGCGACAGGAAATGCCCCAAAACGCAACGTGGACACATCAATTTTTTTTAAAGAAAACAGAGGTGTTTTTTGCAAAGTGCCTACCTGTAGATTTTGGCCTCTAGCTCAGCCGGCACCTAGGAAAACCTACCAAACCTGTGCATTTATGAAAACTACAGACCTAGGGGAATCCAAGATGGGGTGAATTGTGGGGTTCTGACCAGGTTCTGTTACCCAGAATCCTTTGCAAACCTCAAAATTTGGCTAAAAAAACACGTTTTCCTCACATTTTGGTGACAGAAAGTTCCGGAATCAGAGAGGAGCTACAAATTTCCTTACACCCAGCGTTCCCCCAAGTCTCCCGATAAAAATGATACCTCACTTGTGTGGGTAGGCCTAGCGCCCGCAACAGGAAATGCCCCAAAACGCAACGTGGACACATCACATTTTTTTAAAGAAAACAGAGGTGTTTTTTGCAAAGTGCCTACCTGTAGATTTTGGCCTCTAGCTCAGCCGGCCTCTAGGGAAACCTACCAAACCTGTGCATTTGTGAAAACTAGAGACCTAGGGGAATCCAAGATGGGGTGAATTGTGGGGTTCTGACCAGGTTCTGTTACCCAGAATCCTTTGCAAACCTCAAAATTTGGCTAAAAAAACACGTTTTCCTCACATTTTGGTGACAGAAAGTTCCGGAATCAGAGAGGAGCTACAAATTTCCTTCCACCCAGCGTTCCCCCAAGTCTCCCGATAAAAATGATACCTCACTTGTGTGGGTAGGCCTAGCGCCCGCAACAGGAAATGCCCCAAAACGCAACGTGGACACATCACATTTTTTGAAAGAAAACAGAGGTGTTTTTTTGCAAAGTGCGTACCTGTAGATTTTGGCCTCTAGCTCAGCCGGCACCTAGGGAAACCTACCAAACCAGTGCATTTTTGAGAACTAGAGACCTAGGGGAATCCAAGATGGGGTGACTTGTGTGGCTCTGACCAGGTTCTGTTACCCAGAATCCTTTGCAAACCTCAAAATTTGGCTAAAAGAAACACATTTTCCTCACATTTTGGTGACAGAAAGTTCTGGAATCAGAGAGGAGCCACAAATTTCCTTCCTCCCAGCGTACCCCCAAGTCTCCCGATAAAAATGGTACCTCACTTGTGTGGGTAGGCCTAGCGCCCGCGACAGCATATGCCCCAAAACACGACATGGACACATCACATTTTCAGAAAGAAAACAGAGCTGTTTTTTACAAAGTGCCAAGCTGTGGATTTTGGCCTCTAGCTCAGCCGGCACCTGGGGAAACCTAGCAAACCTGCGCATTTTTGAAAACTAGACACCTAGGGGAATCCAAAATGGGGTGACTTGTGGGGCTCGGACCAGGTTCTGTTACCCAGAATCCTTTGCAAACCTCAAAATTTGGTCAAAAAAACACTTTTTCCTGTCATTTCGGTGACAGAAAGTTCTGGAATCTGAGAGGAGCCACAAATTTCCTTCCACCCAGCGTTCCCCCAAGTCTCCCGATAAAAATGGTACCTCACTTGTGTGGGTAGGCCTAGCGCCCGCGACAGCATATGCCCCAAAACACGACGTGGACACATCACATTTTCAGAAAGAAAACAGAGCTGTTTTTTACTAAGTGCCTAGCTGTGGATTTTGGCCTCTAGCTCAGCCGGCACCTGGGGAAACCTAGCAAACCTGCGCATTTTTGAAAACTAGACACCTAGGGGAATCCAAAATGGGGTGACTTGTGGGGCTCTGACCAGGTTCTGTTACCCAGAATCCTTTGCAAACCTCAAAATGTGGCTAAAAAAACACATTTTCCTCACATTTTGGTGACAGAAAGTTCTGGAATCAGAGAGGAGCCACAAATTTCCTTCCACCCAGTGTTCCCCCAAGTCTCCCGATAAAAATGATTCCTCACTTGTGTGGGTAGGCCTAGCGCCCGCGACAGCATATGCCCCAAAACACGACGTGGACATATCACATTTTCGGAAAGAAAACAGAGCTGTTTTTTACAAAGTGCCTAGCTGTGGATTTTGGCCTCTAGCTCAGCCGGCACCTGGGGAAACCTAGCAAACCTGCGCATTTTTGAAAACTAGACACATAGGGGAATCCAAAATGGGGTGACTTGTGGGGCTCTGACCAGGTTCTGTTACCCAGAATCCTTTGCAAACCTCAAAATGTGGCTAAAAAAACACATTTTCCTCACATTTTGGTGACAGAAAGTTCTGGAATCAGAGAGGAGCCACAAATTTCCTTCCACCCAGTGTTCCCCCAAGTCTCCCGATAAAAATGATACCTCACTTGTGTGGGTAGGCCTAGCGCCCGTGACAGGAAATGTCCCAAAACGCAACGTGGACACATCACATTTTTTTAAAGAAAACAGAGGTGTTTTTTGCAAAGTGCGTACCTGTAGATTTTGGCCTCTAGCTCAGCCGGCACCTAGGGAAACCTACCAAACCAGTGCATTTTTGAAAACTAGAGACCTAGGGGAATCCAAGATGGGGTGACTTGTGGGGCTCTGACCAGGTTCTGTTACCCAGAATCCTTTGCAAACCTCAAAATTTGGCTAAAAGAAACACATTTTCCTCACATTTTGGTGACAGAAAGTTCCTGAATCAGAGAGGAGCCACAAATTTCCTTCCGCCCAGCGTACCCCCAAGTCTCCCGATAAAAATGGTACCTTACTTGTGTGGGTAGGTCTAGCGCCCGCGACAGCATATGCCCCAAAACACGACGTGGACACATCACATTTTCAGAAAGAAAACAGAGCTGTTTTTTACAAAGTGCGTAGCTGTGGATTTTGGCCTCTAGCTCAGCCGGCACCTGGGGAAACCTAGCAAACCTGCGCATTTGTGAAAACTAGACACCTAGGGGAATCCAAAATGAGGTGACTTGTGGGGCTCTGACCAGGTTCTGTTACCCAGAATCCTTTGCAAACCTCAAAATGTGGCTAAAAAAACACATTTTCCTCACATTTTGGTGACAGAAAGTTCTGGAATCAGAGAGGAGCCACAAATTTCCTTCCACCCAGTGTTCCCCCAAGTCTCCCGATAAAAATGATACCTCACTTGTGTGGGTAGGCCTAGCGCCCGCAACAGGAAATGCCCCAAAACACGACGTGGACACATCACATTTTCAGAAAGAAAACAGAGCTGTTTTTTACAAAGTGCCTAGCTGTGGATTTTGGCCTCTAGCTCAGCCGGCACCTAGGGAAACCTAGCAAACCTGCGCATTTTTGAAAACTAGACACCTAGGGGAATCAAAAATGGGGTGACTTGTGGGGCTCTGACCAGGTTCTGTTACCCAGAATCCTTTGCAAACCTCAAAATGTGGCTAAAAAAACCACATTTTCCTCACATTTTGGTGACAAAAAGTTCCGGAATCAGAGCGGAGCCACAAATTTCCTTCCGCCCAGCGTACCCCCAAGTCTCCCGATAAAAATGATCCCTCACTTGTGTGGGTAGGCCTAGCGCCCGCGACAGGAAATGCCCCAAAACGCAACGTGGACACATCACATATTTTGAGAGAAAACAGAGGTGTTTTTTGGAAAGTGCCTACCTGTAGATTTTGGCCTCTAGCTCAGGCAGCACCTAGGGAAACCTACCAAACCTGTGCATTTTTGAAAACTAGAGATCTAGGGGAATCCAAGATGGGGTGACTTGTGGGGCTCTGACCAGGTTCTGTTACCCAGAATCCTTTGCAAACCTCAAAATCTGGCTAAAAAAACACGTTTTCCTCACATTTTGGTGACAGAAAGATCCGGAATCAGAGATGAGCCACAAATTTCCTTCCACCCAGCGTTCCCCCAAGTCTCCTGATAAAAATGATACCTCACTTGTGTGGGTAGGCCTAGCGCCCACAACAGGAAATGCCCCAAAACGCAACGTGGACACATCAAATTGTTTGAAAGAAAACAGAGGTGTTTTTTGCAAAGTGCCTACCTGTAGATTTTGGCCTCTAGCTCAGCCGGCACCTAGGGAAAGCTACCAAACCTGTTCATTTTTTAAAACTAGAGACCTAGGGGAATCCAAGAGGCGGTGACTTGTGGGGCTCTGACCAGGTTCTGTTACCCAGAATCCTTTGCAAACCTCAAAATCTGGCTAATTAAACACGTTTTCCTCACATTTTGGTGACAGAAAGTTCCGGAATCAGAGAGGAGCCACAAATTTCCTTCCACCCAGCGTTCCCCCAAGTCTCCCGATAAAAATGATACCTCACTTGTGTGGGTAGGCCTAGCGCCCGCGACAGGAAATGCCCCAAAACGCAACGTGGACACATCAATTTTTTTTAAAGAAAACAGAGGTGTTTTTTGCAAAGTGCCTACCTGTAGATTTTGGCCTCTAGCTCAGCCGGCACCTAGGAAAACCTACCAAACCTGTGCATTTATGAAAACTACAGACCTAGGGGAATCCAAGATGGGGTGAATTGTGGGGTTCTGACCAGGTTCTGTTACCCAGAATCCTTTGCAAACCTCAAAATTTGGCTAAAAAAACACGTTTTCCTCACATTTTGGTGACAGAAAGTTCCGGAATCAGAGAGGAGCTACAAATTTCCTTACACCCAGCGTTCCCCCAAGTCTCCCGATAAAAATGATACCTCACTTGTGTGGGTAGGCCTAGCGCCCGCAACAGGAAATGCCCCAAAACGCAACGTGGACACATCACATTTTTTTAAAGAAAACAGAGGTGTTTTTTGCAAAGTGCCTACCTGTAGATTTTGGCCTCTAGCTCAGCCGGCCTCTAGGGAAACCTACCAAACCTGTGCATTTGTGAAAACTAGAGACCTAGGGGAATCCAAGATGGGGTGACTTGTGGGGCTCTGACCAGGTTCTGTTACCCAGAATCCTTTGCAAACCTCAAAATTTGGCTAAAAAAACACGTTTTCCTCACATTTTGGTGACAGAAAGTTCCGGAATCAGAGAGCAGCCACAAATTTCCTTCCACCCAGCGTTCCCCCAAGTCTCCCGATAAAAATGATACCTCACTTGTGTGGGTGGGCCAGGTGCCTGCAACAGAATAAGGCCAAAAACTTGTAGAGATAGAGGGGATAGCACAGCGAGTTGATAAGGACATATTCTTCTTTTATACATCTTTAGGCTGACTCTGCTTTGGGGACCCACACAAGTGAGGTGTCATTTTACTTGGAAGACTGAGGGGAAAGCTGGGGAGTAGGAATTTTGTGCTGGAGCGGTGATCGTACAAACAAAAGTCAGGAAAATATGCTTTTTTAAGCAAATTTTGCGGTTTGCAGAGGCGTCTGGGTAAGAAAATGTTGGGGGATCCACGAAAGCCACATCTCCCTGCACTCCTTGGGGTGTCTAGTTTTAAAAAATTTCTGGGTTTGGTAGGTTTCCCTAGATGAAGGCCGCACTCAGGACCAAAAACACAGGTGGCCCCTCCCCCCCAAACACAGGTAGTTTTGTAATATATCATTTTGATGTGTCCACATACGTCTGTGATGTGCCAAACACTAAAATTGTGAAAAGAAACGCACTTAGGTTATGTGAAAAAGACCCCTCACCCACCAACCAAGTTGGTGCCATGCTTCATCATCGGGGTCCCACCTGAGACACCTAGCGTGTCTCAAGTGTGCTGCGACGCCTGATTACAGCGGAGCAGGTTTTGTCATTTGTACCACACATACTGGTTGGATTTGGCACAAGAGTGAGTGATGGTTCAGTAGATCAAATTTTATTAACAAGAGATTTCACAAAAGTGAAATGCACTGGTAATAACTGAAAGGCCAAAAAACTGAACCAATGACTCACAGCTCGTGAGCTGTAAAGCCACGACAAGGCACCAACCGCTTTACAGTCCATTCACACACCTTTCATACATGACATGCACAAGACCATTCATGCCGCCAGCCACGGGCACAGCACATTACAAGACTCGCATCGACAGACAGCGCCAGTCAAGGGCCCATCACTTTCATACGCCCACATGCCTGATACAGCAATCACACCAGCTGATGAGTGTGTGGACTGGCGTTTGGCTGGCACCGCCAGCCAAGCGCCACCCCACCCACACCACCAGCCAAGCCTCACGCACACCGCCAGCCAAGCGCCACCCCACCCACCCGCACCGCCAGCCAAGCGCCACCCCACCCACGCACACCGCCAGCCAAGCGCCACCCCACGCACACCGCCAGCCAAGCGCCACCCCACGCACACCGCCAGCCAAGTGCCACCCCACGCACACCACCAGCCAAGCGCCACCCCACACATACCATCTCTTTTTTTTTTTAAACAACAAAGAAACCACTAATCATAAATAAGTACAAAACTACAAACACAAAAGCTCTAACTGAATACATGACTAATGCCAACTGTGAAACTGAACATATAAAAATATAAAACAGCAGTTTGCGCTCACGGAATTTCCCAATAATTTTTCTGTGTGTGGTAGCTCCTGAAACAGCCACCCACACACAGCCCAGGCTTTGAAGGACAATCAGGGCAGTACATCCTAGTCTCCTTCCTGATACCTCTTCGAGCACAGACTCTACATCTCTTAGCAGGAAAGTTTTTTTTGGCCGTGGGAGGAATGTGCTCAGCAAAGTGACGATCTTTCAATCTAGCCACATCCTCCACCACTGCCTCTCTAGGAACTCTTGCCTGTTCCAGCACAACAAGGCTAGCTATGATAGATTCCTGAAATTTCACAAATGTCATCCTTGACTCTGGAGACCTGTCCTTGAACACGACAAAAGCAATAAAAGTTGCCAAGTGGAACAAGTGAACCGCTAATTTCTTATACCACACATAAGACTTACGAGCAGCAGTGTAAGGTTCTAACCTCTGATCTACTCTATCAACACCACCCATGTGCTTATTATAGTCTAAGATGCACACAGGTTTGCGCACTTCGGCAACCTGACCCCAAACAGCCACAGGTGAAGTACT
This sequence comes from Pleurodeles waltl, assembly GCF_031143425.1. Taxonomy (NCBI): domain Eukaryota; kingdom Metazoa; phylum Chordata; class Amphibia; order Caudata; family Salamandridae; genus Pleurodeles; species Pleurodeles waltl. The sequence continues at coordinate 660,431,699 of NC_090440.1, forward strand.
CTCATCATGGATGGTGCTTAGCATGTATACATCCCTCTTGTCTACAAATTTCAGAGCTAGCAGCTCATCATTCCGCAAGGCACTGCACTGTCCCTTCTCAGGTTTTTTACAGACAAGCTCTCTTGGATAGCCTTTCCAATTAGAGCGGATTGTGCCACAAGCGACAGTGTCCACTCTGAACAACTCCTTGAACAACTGAACTCCAGTGTATAAGTTATCTACATATAAATGGTGACCTTTGTTAAACAGTCGTTTACCAAGTTCCCACACAATTTTCTCACTAACTCCAAAAGTGGGTTGACAACCAGGGGGGTCAATATTGGAATCCCTACCAGTGTAGACCCGGAAATTATAAACATATCCTGTACTACTTTCAGACAGCATATACAATTTAATTCCATACTGTGCCCTCTTGCTAGGAATGTACTGCCTAAAAACCAAACGACCCTTTAACAGGACCAAAGACTCATCTACAGATATTTCTTTCCCTGGAACATAGATCTCTGAAAACCGATCTACCAAATGATCACGGACAGGTCTAATCTTAAAAAAACGGTCAGAATCAGGATGATCTCGTGGCAAGGATAAAGCATTATCTACAAAATGCAACATCCGAAGAAGAAGCTCATACCGGTTACGACTCATGATGGCAGGAAATATGGCAGTTGCCATCAATGGACTAGTAGACCAATATGAAGACAGCGATGGCTTCCTTATCAGCCCCATCAAAAAAGTTAAACCCAAGAACTTTTTCAACTCTTCCAGATTTGTGGGAATCCACCGGCTAGCTCTAGAGTGTGGCCTAAGTCTGGCAGCGTTGTCCCTCAAAAACTGCTCTGCATACAAATTAGTCTGCTCAACAATCTCTTCCAAAAATATATCGTCCATAAACAACTCAAAAAAGTTGACGGGCAAAAAGTTTTCCGTATTAACTCGACACCCTGGAAAACCAGTAAATGCAGGCAACTGTGGCTGCTCCATGTTTGGTGCAACCCACGTGTCAGGTCTTCCAATGGGAAGCCTTTCAGCCGCTGGCTCCTGCACCATCAGCACATCACTGTCCTCAACTAAAACAGGCCCTTCATCAGCACTGAGAGTGGCTTCATCATCAGATGATTCATCTCTGACAGAAAATTCACTTCCAGAATCCTGCACTTCCTCCTCTGGCTCAGATGCAGAGTCAGTCTCATATTCATGGTTAGAAGATGACTCAAAAAGCACACTAACAACCTGCTGAGCGGTCATCCTATGGCTAGCCATGATCCTTCCTACAAAAATTAACTGGACAAATACACCACCAACAACCAGCACTGTGTAAGATAAGTAACAAAGTATAGCTTTATCACTAAGAGTTATAAACTCAAAAACTATACTGCTCACTTGCCTGAAAAAGCTTGACTCACCAGCAACTACTCTGCACAGCCACAGCAATTACCAATGATATCCCACTAAAAAGAGAAGAAAAAAAAAGCAAATTAGACATAAGACAACACAATAATCATTGTGCATAAATCTAAGGACAATTTCACACACAATCCTGCATTCAGTACACCACCTACAAACATGTCATTCATGCATGGCAACAATACTCACTTGGAGTAAATTTATTTACTTACCTAAAACATGCAACTACGCAAACCGCAGGACAACTACTGCCAAAACTGCAACTAGCCACAGCAAAGTCAGCAAAAGCTTTGAACTAGAACAAAAAGGAGAAAAACTGTTATTATCATAAAAGCAAATACTTCGCCAGTTGACAAACACTCCGCCACCAACCATTTTTTTATTTTCCCTTGTGTCTAGTGTTCTCTGCTTGGGGGAAGATGGGCCTAAAAAAAAACAGGCCAATCTACCCCCGGGGGGGGGGAGCAGAAATCGCCCAGATTACATTGCCCCCTTTGGGGGGGCGACCCTTGCCCAATGGGCCACACCCCCACACAAAGCACACACACACATATAGTATCCCTGGCGCTATGGGGATTCTGCCCCCTCTTGGGGGCAGAAAGGCCTCAAAAAAATAGGCCTATCTGCCCCCAAGGGGGGCAGAACTACCCAATAATACATACAGGCCCCTAGGGGCGACCCTTGCCCAAGGGGCCGCCCCCCAACACAAAAAAAAAAAAAACAACAATAAAATCCCTGGTGTCTAGTGGCTTTCTGCCCCCCTTGGGGGCAGATCGGCCTAAAAATAAGTCCAATCTGCCCCCAAGGGGGGCAGAAACGTCGAGAAATGCATTGGCCCCCCAAGGTGAGCGACCCTTGCCCAAGGGGCCACACCCCCACACAAAGCACACATACACACATATAGTATCCCTGGCGCTATGGGGATTCTGCCCCCCTTGGGGGCAGAAAGGCCTAAAAAAAATAGGCCTATCTACCCCCAAGGGGGGCAGAACTACCCAATAATACATAACACAACCCCAACACAAAAAAAACAACAACAATATAATCCCTGGTGTCTAGTGGCTTTCTGCCCCCCTAAAAATATGGCCAATCTGCCCCCAAGGGGGGCAGAAACGACGATAAATACATTGCCCCCGAAGGGGGAGCAACCCTTGCCCAAGGGGCCACCCCCCAACGCAAAGCACACATACACACATAATATTTCTGGCGCTGGGGCAGAAAGGCCTAAAAAAAATAGGCCTATCTGCCCCCAAGGGGGGCAGATCTGCCCAAAAATACATGTGGGCCCCTGGGGCGACCCTTGCCCAAGGGGCCGCCCCCCAACACAAAAAAAAAAAAACAACAATAAAATCCCTGGTGTCTAGTGGCTTAGATCGGCCTAAAAATAGGGCCAAACTGCCCCCAAGGGGGGCAGAAATGACGAAAAATACATTTCCCCCCAAAGGGGAGCGACCCTTGGCCAAGGGGTCACTCCCCCACACTAATAACACACACACACATAGAAAAATCCCTGGTGTCTAGTGGGCATTCCTGCTGCCCGATCGCATCGCGATCAGGCAGCAGGAATGCTCAAAGAGACATCGAGGGAAAGGAAAACCCTTTCCTTTCCCTCGAGGCATCCCACCCCCCGCACAAAGGTGAAAAACTCACCTTCTCCATTAGACGCGCTGGAAGCAAATGGCTTCCAGCGCGTTTTTCCCCCTTTCATGAAATCAGCGTGCGATCGCGCGCTGATGTCATAGGGGCGTTGTGGGGGTGAAAGGGGAAGGGATTCCCCTTTCAGCCTTGGCCTGGGGGGGTGGGGGGGAGGCCCTCGTGGGAAGCGTCCCAGGACGTAATGGTTACGTCCATGGCGCCACACGGGCGCTGCCATGGATGTAACCATTACGTCCATGGCGGGGAAGGGGTTAAATGGTTGGTGATGCAAATGTGATGCAAACATTTGAAGTCCATAACACAATGTGGTTTTGCAACCAACCGCAACAGAAATGCGAATCCATTAACATGCCTGTAAGAGAGCAATCAGCAATGTTTTGATTCCTTTTAATTGTGGGATCAGGACTAGGCAGAAAACGACAAGAGCCGGAAGATGAATATATAGAACTGCTATATTTGAATAAGATTTATTTACTCTGGGAACACCTTGCCACTCTTCCTGAATTTCTTTTTCTGTCCCACATCCTAGAACATTCATTTTTTATTTTTTTCATTTTGATTAAAACCCTTGAGTATGTCATACTGTGATTTGTAACCACATAAAATATGCTTCAGATATGAACAACGTTAGAGTGCGATTTTATAATCCCTCTTTTGTTATGTTATGTTAATTTTTCTTAGAGAACGCATGTTCACCATAGGTTTCTTGGTGCTGAACATGTAACAAGCATAGGCAATATTTAGCAGAGTAGGAAAGCCACCACTGTGGATAATCTTGTTTAAAAAGCCATGGCCATGTCTTAAACTGTCTGTGGATTAGCTTGACCTCAGGTATGTGACGGATGTAATCAGGGAGTGAGTTCCATATTGAAGAAGTTCTTACCATGACTACTTCTAACAGCTCTGCACTTCTGTAATTTAGGAGTAACACACAAATAAATGAAGTTGGCATAATCCTTCTGCTGAAGCAGATGTGCTAATTTAAATGTATTAATGAGTGTTTATGCATTTTGCATAATAATAAAATGTAGAGAAATATAATGTAGAAAATTAATGTGCATGTTTTAAAATGTGCCCATGGAGAGTGGCCACCAAAATTCACGAATTATACTAAAAATTATTAAAATATGTGAAATGTTGAATGCTTAATAATAATGTAGTAATATGTCATATTGAGCTGTATAACGTATGTTTTGCATTATATTGTAGAGCTAACTTAGCCAAAGTTGTGGCCTAATTTTGCCAGGCCTCATGCAGAAGCTGAATAAACTTGTAATGTATAGAAGCTAACATGACACACTGACCCTGAACTCCTCTGTTAATAAAATCTGGTTAGCTAGAATTTTCTGCAATGAACCAACAGACTGGAGCTGAAGGAATCAAAATTGTATCAAGGACTGTGTAAAGCAGACAAGATGTACTTTCCCAGGACTCGAACAATAGAGACACTGACTGGAGAAGAAGATGCAACATTTTCGATACCTGATGAGCCGGATGATGAGGACATCGTACAGTGAACCAATCGACACCCCGAGAATGGCATAATATTATATATAATTCATAGATTTGAAGAGCTGAATGTATTGGGTAGCGTCATATATGGTGCCTAACTGACCAATTAGGATTTGAGGGACAGTCTGAGTGACTTTAATATAATGTCATGACAAAGGGAGAAAACTTCAGATGTCAGAGAGAGAACCGATGGGGAGATGTTAGAGACAGATGATCGGAAGAGACCGTTTGCTGAAACTGATGCAAGATTCTGTCATTGGACTCATGCTCTTGTGAGCCTGATGCGTTGCTGATCGATTGATGACCTGAAGACGAAGGCTGACTTTGTTGCTGATCCATATCGTGGATAGGTAGCTATGACAATGTGACTGATTGACTTTTTTGTGCCTTTTCTTTCTAGGTACCAACTGCAATGTTTACAGTTTTTCTCCTAGCTAGATGTTTTTCCAAATTCATGTTTCCAAACTGTTTTCGCATGAAGTCCCACATGCCACTTCTAATCTGTGTTAGGTAGGTTTTTGATTCAGAGACGTTGACATATAGGGTGACAAATGATTGATGGACTGATTTTCTGAACTCTGCTACTCATGTTAACATATTCATCATTATTGGATTATGTTGTGGCATTAGAACTTATGTTTTCTCTAGTTTGATTAGGTTATGTTATTGGTGGTCACTAATGAATTAATACTAAAGTCAGTTGAATAAAGTTTGAATGAACCTTATGAATTAGTATTGTAACAAATAGGGAAATAAAATTGATAAAACGTATAATTGAGTTGTGGTTATTCATGAAATGGTGATGCTATTGGCTGATAATTAATGTATTTCTTAATGGTTGTTGATTTGCGTATTAGTTATTGATGGTCATCGATTACTACATGGCTAGGATACTCCATGCGAATCAAAATGTTCAGTGACCTATACGCAGCCCCTTGTAAGTTTACTTACTAAGGACAAGGCGTGCTAGCACCTCCTAATTATATCAATCTATGTGTCTTTCTATTTCTTCCTGCCTGTCTGCTCGAAAATGCAATGGGCTTCCTATACCTATCATGTTCCCACTCCGCTACAAAATGGCCAACATATTCTGATACAACCACTCCTTTTGTCCATGCACACAACCTCACTTTTTAAGAAGCTGCTTTCCAGTCTCGTTGGGGCACCTTTCCCTCATGATAGCGGACTGGATTCTGCTGGTTGCTGCTAATCTCCATTAAATGGAAGCTTTAGGCCACACTTTCACCACCTTCTGCCTTATTTTGTCATTAGCAAGACTTTGACTGGCTGCTTTCTATTGTATTTTAGCAAGAATGCTTTATTTTAGCTAACACACTCCCCACTTTCTTTCCCAACACAGAACAGCGCCAGATTTTCTTTTAACCGCACCGCGAGTTTGTCTATGGCATAAACCCCAGCGTTCCTAATTGTAGATTTTTAGTGACCATATAATCTCAGGCAACAGGTGTATCACTCCCTGCCCTGCTTGTAACTTTCAAGGTACTGACTGCCATTTTTGCCTGTAGTATAAATTCCTGTCTCCATTGTGAGCCAGAATACTTGTCTTTTGATTAACTTGCTCTTCATTGTGCCCCCACTCATGGTCTAAGAGTTATGTTGAGCCCTGCCTTCACAATTGATAAGTACCTTGATTTTCATGTGCTGAGAATTTTCTTATTCTCTCCGTCATGCATCTCTGGCATTATCTTTCCAGCATTTTCATTTCCCCCCATTCTTCTATAGGTTTCAGTTGAGCCCCTTGGGAGCATTTGCATGGCTTTTAGCATTTGGTGGTGCAGGAACAATTTTCACAGTGGGATTTCTGCCATTAATGTTACATCACTAAAGTCATAACAATTGTGAAATTCCAAGCTTCACGCCAAAAACAAGTAGCAAGTGTACCACACAGATTCAGCAGGAGAGTGGCTGTCATATGTAGCTGGTGGTGCATTTTGAGCACAGTTGTGGTTGCACACTGTCATTTACAGACAGCACATTTTGCTTTAAAATGGTGACTAATTTTGCATAGACATACAGTTTACTTGTAAAACTATATAGCTCACAACTAATAATGTGTAGAAATCGGATTTCAGCTAATATTTATTATTTGTGCATCACCAATTAAAATGTCATGATTTGTTTTGATCCTATTAAAATCTTTGTTTTCATCACACTTCAGAATTACAAAAAAGTGTGCTTCCTTTGTTCTGTCCGAATTGCTGATATATTATGAAATATGTGTACAGTTCATTTACAGGTATTTAGATATTGTTGAATGTTAGAAAAAAAACTGACATTCCACTGCCTTTCCTTCCATTTCCTGTATCCCAGCATGATTGTCCTCTAGGTCACTTTTACAAAATCTTCTCACTTTGCAGTCGGAAAAATAAAGTAAAAACTAGTTTCCGAATCGGAAGGCATTGCCTGACATTTGACCTTTGTCTTTAAACACAAAGGCACATATTTATCATCTTTCACACAGCGCAACACAGCAAGCCACCCTGCTGTGCGAAAAGGCAGGAATGCGTCATATTTAACATTATGCGGCACATTCCTGTACTTTCCTAGCACTGGCGCACTTTTGGTTGCAAAGTACCAATGCAGGTACCCTTGCGTCATGGTGCAAAGGTGCCTGTATTGTAGGTAGTTTTGTTTTTGTGCAGGAAAAACAAACCTCAAAGGCACTTTTCTGTTTCTATGTCTGCTGCAGAATGCACCACACATAGAAGGAGAACAAACTTGAGGAGAAATAAACATATTTCTCCTCGTTATGCCTACCATTTTGACATATTTCCAGGTCTACAACTAATGGTAAATCTGTGAATACTCCAAAATCCATGGGTGGATGTGTGGCAACATCCACACTCCAACCATGGAATACCACCCTGGGGCCGTTTAACTCAAGGCAGTGATTTACGCTGCCTTGCATTACTCCAGATTTATCAAGCCATGCAGGGTCATGCAAGTTGGCTTTGCATGGCTTGATAAACCTCACATAGGTTTTGTGTCACTCATATGCTCCCCCTTGCTTGGCGCAAGGGCAACACAAAACCTTGAGAAATCTGGCCCAAAAATCTAAACGGAGCTTTTTGCTCATTCACCTTCTGAACTCCAACATAGTTATATTTGGGGGTGCTGCAGCACCACCAGCACCCCTACATCCAGCGCCTACGCAATACTAACATCTTTACTTTATGTGACCTGTGCCTGAGCTATTCTATATATTCACCTTTGGCCTTCCATTATGCGACCTTTCCTGATGATGATCCCACAACTAAAATGGATAGAAACATTGCTGATTACTCTTTATGGGCCCTATTAGAATTTTCATTTTTTATGGTTGCTTGTAACACTGTGTTCTCTCATTTGTATAGTGTGTGTACTACAGGGCCTTACATAATCACGGCTTGTGGAGTTCACAGGGGACGGGACAGCTGGCGCGCGGGAGAGGCGGTGGGGGGACATTACACAAAACATACAAATAAAATGCATTTTTAAAAAACTTATCTCTGCTCCACGGGCCGCTCCTCTCCACTCCGTCGTCCAGATGCTGCAGGCACAGGCTCCCAGCCTGCCCTGCCGGCAATCCTGACGCAGCTCAGAATAGTGATGATTGGCTGGGAGCACCCAGCCAGGGCACTCCCAGGCAGACTGGGAGCCTGTGCAGGCTCTAGAGCCTACTGCGCATGTATGTTTGGCAGGCCCAAGACGGCCGGCCAAACATACATGCGCAGTGAGGGGAATGCATAGTGCACTCCCCTCACTACTCATCACCCCACATGCCCCGCCCTTTAACCCCCTGGGTGCCTTGGACGAGGTGATCTCGTCCCAGCACACGGTTCTGGTGTGCCTGGGATGAGATCACCTACTCCTGCACCCGGCCCACAGGGGGAGCGCTAGCGCTCCGCCGTGGGCCCCCCGGTCAGGGATGGAAGGGGAAGAAGGGGAATCCCTTCCACCCCGACCCCCTCCCTGGCAATCTGATGACGTTGGCGTGCTCACAGCTTGCCGACGTCATCAAGTGTTGCTGAGGACGTGCTGAAAGCCATTTGCTTCCAGCGCATCGAGGGAAAGGACCACAACAAGGTGAGTCCTTCCCTTTTTGGGGGTTTTGGGGGGGAAAGCAGACACAGGGGGAAAGGAAAGGGTTTTTCCTTTCCCCGTGCCTGTTTTCAGTGGATTCCTGCTCCCGGGGCAGATCGTCCGTTTTTTCGGCTGATCTGCCCTCGGGGGGGTCGAAAGCCACTAGACTACCAGGGATTTCATTTTCCTTATGTTTTTTGGGAGCGACCCCTTGGGCAAGGGTCGCTCCCATTGGGGGCAATTTTTTATCCTATTTCGGCCCCCCACCCCGGGGGCAGATCGGCCGATTTTTTGGCCGATCTGCCCCCGGGGGGGGGGGTCAGAAAACCACTAGACACCAGGGATTTTATTTTCCTTATGTTTTTAGCAGGGACCCCATAGGCAAGGGTCGCTGCCCTGGGGGCAATAATTTTCAATATGTTTTGGCCCCCCTGGGGCTAGATTGGCCATGTTTTTGGCCGATCTGGCCCCCGGGGGGGTCGAAACCCACTATGCGCCAGGGATTGTGCGTGTGTGTTTTGTGTGTTTGGGGGCACCCCTTGGGCAAGGGCCGCCCCCCAAAGGGGGGAAATTTCGTATTGGCCATTTCTGCCCCCAAGGAGGGCAGAAACCACCAATACGCCAGGGATTTTTTTTTTTGTTCTCCTTCTTTTGTTTTGTGCTGGGGGTGCCCCCTTTGGCAAGGGTCGCCCCCTAAAGGGGGCACAGAGCTGTTGGCCATTTCTTCCCCCCTGGGGGGCAGATCGGCCAATTTTTTTACGCCCATCTGCCCCCAAGAATCCACTTAGGGACCAGGGATCCTGTGTGTGTGTGTTTTGTGTGGTGGGGCGGCACCTTTGGCAAGGGTCGCCCCCCCAAAGGGGGCACGTTACTGATGGCCATTTCTGCCCACCTTGGAGGCAGATCGGCCTATTTTTTTTTTTAGGCCCATCTGCCCCCAAGGGGGGCAGAAGGCACCAAGATGTCAGAGATTTTGTTTTTGGTTCCCTTTGTTTTTTTGTGCTGGGGGCACCCCCATTTGCCCACTTTGGCAAGGGTCACCCCCCCCAAACAGGGTACATAGCTGTTGGCCATTTCTGCCCCCTTTGGGGGCAGATCGGCCTATTGTTTTTTTAAGGCCCATCTGCTCCCTAGGGGGGTAGAAGCCACTTAGGCACCAGGGACAATTTCTAAGTTCTTGGTGGCGGGGTGTTTGTTAACTGGCGAAGTATTTGTATTTGTGATTATAACAGTTTATGTCTTCTTCTGGTTCTAGTACAAAGCTTTTGCTTCCTTTGCTGTGGATCCTTGCGGTTTTGGCAGTAGTTGTCCTGCGGTTTGCATAGTTGCATGTTTTAGGTAAGTGAAAGCAATTTACTCCAAAGGAGTATTGTTGACATGCATGAATTACATGTTTGTAGGTGGTGTACTAAATGTAGTATTGTGTGTGAACTTGTCCTTACATTTGAGCACAATGATATTTGTGTTGTCATATGTCTAATTTGCTTTTTTTCTTTTTAGTGGGATATCATTGGTGATTGCTGTGTCTGTGCAGAGTAGTGCTGGTGAGTAGCTTTTTCAGGCAAGTGAGTGGTATACTTTTTAAGTACATAACTCATTGTGATAAAGCTACACTTTGTTTATTCATTATTTTAGTGCTGGTGGTTGTTGGCAATCTATTTGTTGTTAGTGAAGATCATGGCTAGCCGCAGAGTGACCGCTCAGCAGGTTGTTGGCATGCTTTTTGAGTCGTCTTCAGACCATGATTACGAGACTGACTCTGCATCTGAGGCAGAGGAGGAAGTGAGAGATTCTGGCAGTGAGTTTTCTTTCCGAGAAGATTCTTCTGATGAGGAAGCCACTCTTAGTGCAGATGAAGGGCCTGTTTTAGAGGAGGACATTTATGTGCCAAGAGTGCAGCAGCCTGGGGCTGAAGGGTTTCCCATTAGAAGACCGGGCACCTGGATTGCCCCAAACATGGAGCAGTCACAGTTACCTGCATTTACTGGTCTCCCAGGGTGTAGAGTCAATACGGAAAACTTTTTGCCTGTCAATTTCTTTCACTTGTTTATGGACGATGTATTTTTGGAAGAGATTGTGGAGCAGATTAATGTGTATGCGGAGCAATATTTGAGGGACAACGCTGCCAGACTTAGGCCTCAGTCTAGAGCTACTCAGTGGGTTCCCACATATCTGGAAGAGATGAAAAAGTTTTTAAGTTTGACTTTTTTGATGGGGTTGATAAGGAAACCGTCACTGGCTTCTTATTGGTCTACTAGTCCCTTGATGGCAATGGCTATATTTCCTGCAACTATGACTCGTAATCGCTATTTACTTCTTCTTCGTATGCTGCATTTTGTAGACAATGCTTTAGCCTTGCCACAAGATCACCCTGATTGTGACCTTTTTTTAAAGATTAGGCCTGTCCTTGATCATTTTGTAGATCGGTTTTCAGAGGTCTATTTTTCAGGAAAAGAGATAAGTGTGGACGAGTCTTTGGTCCTTTTCAAGGGGCGTTTAGTTTTTAAACAGTACATTACTAGTAAGAGGGCACGGTATGGGATTAAATTGTATATGCTGTCAGAAAGCAGTACAGAATACGTGTATAATTTCAGGGTCTACACTGGTAGGGATTCCAGTATTGACCCTCTTGGTTGTCCGGCCACTTTTGGAGTTAGCGAAAAAATTGTGTGGGAACTTGGTAGACGACTATTTAACAAAGGTCACCATTTGTATGTAGGTAATTTCTACACTGGAGTGCAGTTGTTAAAGGAGTTGTTTAGAGTGGACACTGTTGCTTGTGGCACAATCCGTTATAACCGGAAAGGCTATCCAAGGGAGCTGGTCTGTAAAAAACTTGAGAGGGGACAGTACAGTGCCTTGTGGAATAATGAGCTGCTAGCTCTGAAATTTTCAGACAGGAGGGATGTGTCCATGCTATCTACCATCCATGATGAGAGTACTTCCCCTGTGACTGTTTGGGGCCAGGTTGCCGAAGTGCGCAAACCTGCGTGCATTTTGGACGACAATAGGCACATGGATGGTGTTGATAGAGTAGATCAGAGGTTGGACCCTTACACTGCTCTGCGTAAGTCTTATGTGTGGTATAAAAAGTTGGCCCTACATTTATTTCATCTGGCAACTTTTAATGCCTTTATTGTGTTCAAGGATTGTTCACCTGAGTCAAGGATGACATTTGTTAAATTTTAGGAGTCGGTGATAGAGAGCCTTATTGTGGTGGAACAGGCAAGAGTTCCTAGAGTAGCACTGGTGGTGGAAGTGGCTAGATTGAAAGATCGCCACTTTTCAGATCACATTCCTCCCACTCCCAAGAAAGACTTACCCACTAAGAAATGTAGAGTATGTGCCCGAAGAGGTATCCGGAGGGAGAGCTGGATGTACTGCCCCGATTGCCCTTCAAAGCCTGGGCTGTGTGTGCCCGGCTGTTTCAGAAATTACCACACAAAGAAATATTTTGAGGAAATACCATGAGCGTAAACTGCCTATTTTATATTTTCGTATGTTCAGTTTCACGGTTGGCATTACTGTCATGTATTTAGTTAGAGCTTTTGTGTTTGTAGTGTTGTACCTTTTTTATAATTAGTTCGTGGTTTCTTTGTTGTTTATAAATGGAGAAAAAAGTGATGGTGGTGTGCGTGGGGTGGCGCTTGGCTGGCGGTGTATGTGGGGTGGCACTTGGCTGGTGGTGTGCTTGGGGTGGCGCTTGGCTGGCAGTGTGCGTGGGGTGGCACTTGGCTGGCAGTGTGCTTGGGGTGGCGCTTGGCTGGCGGTGTGCTTGGGGTGACGCTTGGCTGGCGTTGTACGTGGGGTGGCACTTGGCTGGAGTGTGCGTGGGGTGGTGCTTGGCTGGCGGTGCCAGCCAAACATCAGTCCACACACTCCCATCAGCTAGTGTGACTGCTGTATCAGGTATGTGGGCGTATGTAAGTGATGGGCCCTTGAGTGGCGCTGTCTGTCGATGCGAGTGTTGTAATGTGCTTGGCCCGTGGCTGGCGGCGTGATGGTGCATGTCATGTATGAAAGGTGTGTGAATGGACTGTAAAACGGTTGGTGCCTTGACGTGGCTTTTCATCTCACGAGCTATGAGTCATTGGTTCAGTTTTTTGGCCTTTCAGTTATTAACAGTGCATTTCACTTTTGTGAAATCTCTTGTTAATAAAATTTGATCTACTGAACCATCACTCACCCTCGTGACAAATCCAACCAGTATGTGTGGTACAAATGACAAAACCTGCTCTGCTGTAATCAGGCATCGCAGCACACTTGTGACATGCTAGGTGACTCAGGTGGGACCCCGATGATGAAGCATGCCACCAACTTGGTTGGTGGGTGAGGGGTCTTTTTCACATAACCTAAGTGCGTTTCTTTTCACAATTTTATTGTTTGGCACATCACAGACGTACGTGGACACATCAAAATGATATATTGCAAAATTACCTGTGTTTGGGGGGAGAGGGCACCTATGTTTTTGGTCATGGGTGCGGCCTTCATCTAGGGAAACCTACCAAACCCAGACATTTTTTTAAACTAAACACCCCAAGGAGTCCAAGTAGGTGTGGCTTGCGTGGATCACCCAACATTTTCTTACCCAGACTCCTCTGCAAACCTCAAAATTTTCTTAAAAAAGCATATTTTCCGGACTTTTCTTAGTAAGATCACTGCTCCAGCACAAAATTCCTACTTCCCAGCGTTCCCCTCAGTCTCCCAAGGAAAATTACACCTCACTTGTGTGGGTCCCCAAATCAGAGTCAGCCTAAAGATGTATAAAAGAAGAATATGTCCTTATCAACTCGCTGTGCTATCCCCTCTATCTCTACAAGTTTTTGGCCTTATTCTGTTGCAGGCACCTGTCCCACTCACACAATTGAGGTATCATTTCTATTGGGAGACTTGGGGGAACCCTGGATGGAAGGAAATTTGTGGCTCCTCTCAGATTCCAGAACTCTCTGTCACCGAAATGTGAGGAAAAAGTGTTTTCTTAGCCAAATTTTGAGGTTTGCAAAGGATTCTGGGTAACAGAACCTGGTGAAAGCCCCACAAGTCACCCCGTCTTGGATTTCCCTAGGTCTCTAGTTTTACAAAATGCACAGGTTTGGTAGCTTTCCCTAGGTGCCGGCTGAGCTAGAGGCCAAAATCTACAGGTAGGCACTTTGCAAAAAACACCTCTGTTTTCTTTCAAACAATTTGATGTGTCCACGTTGCGTTTTGGGGCATTTCCTGTTGTGGGCGCTAGGCCTACCAACACAAGTGAGGTACCATTTTTATCGGGAGACTTGGGGGAACGCTGGATGGAAAGAAATTGGTGGCTCCTCTCAGATTCCAGAACTCTCTGTCACCGAAATGTGAGGAAAAAGTGTTTTTTTAGCCAAATTTTGAGGTTTGCAAAGGATGCTGGGTAACAGAACCTGTTGAGAGCCCTACAAGTCACCCATCTTGGATTCCCCTAGGTCTCTAGTTTTAAAAAATGCACAGGTTTGGTAGGTTTCCCTAGGTGCCGGCTGAGCTAGAGGCCAAAATCCACAGGTAGGCACTTTGCAAAAAACACCTCTGTTTTCTGTAGAAAAATATGACGTGTCCACTTTATGTTTTGGGGCATTTCCTGTCGCAGGCACTAGGCCTACCCACACAAGTTAGGTACCATCTTTATCGGGAGACTTGGGGAACGCTGGGTAGAAGGAAATTTGTGGCTCCTCTCAGATTCCAGAACTCTCTGTCACCGAAATGTGAGGGAAAAGTGTTTTTTTAGCCAAATTTTGAGGTTTGCAAAGGATTCTGGGTAACAGAACATGGTGAGAGCCCCACAAGTCACCCCGTCTTGGATTCCACTAGGTCTCTAGTTTTCAAAAATGCACAGGTTTGGTGGGTTTCCCTAGGTGCTGGCTGAGCTAGAGGCCAAAATCCACAGGTAGGCACTTTCCAAAAAACACCTCTGTTTTCTGTAGAAAAATGTGATGTGTCCACGTTGTGTTTTGGAGCATTTCCTGTCGCGGGCACTATGCCTACCCACACAAGCGAGGTACCATTTTTATCGGGAGACTTGGGGGAACATAGAATAGCAAAACAAGTGTTATTGCCCCTTGTCTTTCTCTACATATTTCCTCCCAAATATAAGGGTGTGTAAAAAAGACGTCTATTTCAGAAATGCCCTGTAATTCACATGCTAGTATGGGCACCCCAGAATTCAGAGACGTGCAAATAACCACTGCTCCTCAACACCTTATCTTGTGGCGATTTTGGAAATAAAAAGGTTTTCTTGATACCTATTTTTGACTCTTTATATTTCAGCAAATTAATTGCTGCATAGCCGGGATAGAATGAAAACCCACTGTAAGGTGCAACTCATTTATTGGCTCTGGGTACCTAGGGTTCTTGATGAACCTACAAACCCTATATATCTCTGCACCCAGAAGAGTCCAGCGGACGTAACAGTATATTGCTTTAAAACATCTGACATTGCAGGAAAAAGTTACAGAGTAAAACAGAGAGAAAAATTGCTGTTTTTTCACCTCAATTTCAATATTTATTTATTTCAGTTGATTTTTTCTGCAGGAAACCCTTGTAGGATCTACACAAATTACCCATTGCTGAATTCAGAATTTTGTCTACTTTTCAGAAATGTTTAGGTGTCTGGGATCCAGCATTGGTTTCACACTCATTCCTGTCACTGACTGGAAGGAGGCTGAAAGCACAAAAAATCATAAAAATGGGGTATGTCCCAGTAAAATGCCAAAATTGTGTTGAAAAATTGGGTTTTCTGATTCAAGTCTGCCTGTCCTTGAAAGCTGGGGAGCTGGTGATTTTAACACTGTAAACCCTTTGTTGACGCCATTTTCAGGGAAAAAACCACAAGCCTTCTTCTGCAGCCCTTTTTTCCAATTTTTTTTTTAAACAAAATTTTCACTGTATTTTGGCTAATTTCTTGGCCTCCTTCAGGGGAACCCACAAAACTTGGGTACCTCTGAAATCCCTCTGATGTTGGAAAAAAAGGACGCAAATTTGGCATGGGTAGCTTATGTGGGTAAAAAGTTATGAGGGCCTAAGCGTGCCCTGCCCCAAATAGCCAAAAAAAGGCCTGGCACCTGAGGGGGAAAAGGCCTGGCAGCGAAGGGGTTAACAACGAAAGGATAATAAACATAGTTTAGGATAATAGTTAATTATCCTTTCCTTGTTAAAGGTTTTGCAGCTCTCGCTGCTGTCGGGGGGCGATGCTCCTCCGCCCTAGCAGAGGAGCCGCCACTGGGCTTACAGGACTGTAAAGGCCCGGAAGATCCTGTGTCTGTGAATCCAACCACAAGCAGAGTGTCACTGCTACAAATACCCTTGTTTGGCAAGTCTAAAATAAAGTGTACTTCCCAGGGGTGGTTCACATTTGTATAGTGTGTGTACTACGGGGACTGACAAGACTGCAACTCCCAGCAGGTACTGTTTCTGTAACTCCCGACAGCACTGTGTTCTCTTGTCCAAAGGCCTGTTTAGTAATCTCTCAAATGAAGTGTACTCGCCTGGAGGGTTTCACATTTGTATAGTGTGCGTATTACAGGGACTGGCATGCCTGCAAAGGCCAGGCAGGCCCTGTGTCTGTGAATCCAACCACCAATCCAGTGTTCACTGCTACAAATACCCTTGTTTGGCAAGTCTCAAATAAAGTGTACTCACCGGGTTGGGGGAGGGGAGTTCACATTTGTATAGTGTGTGTACTACAGGGAGTGACAAGACTGCAACTCCAAGCTTACACTGATTTTGTAACTCCAAACAACAGCACAGTGTTCTCTTGTCCAATGGTAATCTCTCACATGAAGTGTACTCATCTGGGGAGTTCACATTTGTATAGTGTATGTACTACAGGGACTACCAGGACTGCAAAGGCCAGGAAGAGCCTGTGTCTGTGAATCCAACCATCAGCCCCTTGTTCACTGCTACAAATACCCTTGTTTGGCAAGTCTCAAATGAAGTCTACTCACCAGAAGGCGTGGGTTCACATTTGTATGGTGTGTGCACAACAGGGACTGACAAGACTGCAACTCTCAGCAGGCCTTGTGTCTGTAATTCCAAACACCAGCACAGTGTGCATCTGTCCAAATACCCTTGTTGGGGAACTCTAAATTGAAGTGTACTTACCTGGGGTAACAACTTTTGTATGGTGTGTGTAGTAAGGAGAGTGACAGGACTCCAAATCCCAGGAGGCACTGTTTCTACAACCCCAATCGCCAGCACAGTGTACCCTTGTACACATACCTCTGTCTGTCAACTCACAAGTGAAGTGTACTTACCTTGGGGGATGACTTTGATCAGGTTTGTCAAGTACCTAGATTTCCCTGACTGCAACTCACAGGAGGCACTGTTTCTCTGACTACAAACACCAGAACAGTGGACATACAACAAAGAGCACAGTTTCCCAACTCTCAAGTTACTCAGATGTGTGGATACCGCTTGTATGGTGTGTGTAGTAGAGGGAGTGTCAGGACTGATAAGGGCAGGAGCCTATGTAGCGCACACTCCAAACACAAGCTCAGGGTCCTTATGCTTAAATAGTCATGTCTGTGAAATCCCAATTGATGTGTACTCACCTGGGAGGATACCACTTGCAAAATGCTGGAAAGTAGAGGGACTGACTGGAAAGCTAAGCCCCATAGGCCCTGTCCACATACTCCAAAGCCAAAAGCAGTGTTCACCTGCCCAACCCCATCTAGTAGAGAAGTCCCAAATTAACTCTACACACCTTGGAGGAGTACATTGTCAAGTGTGTGCAGTGGAGACAGTGACATGACTCTGAGTCCCAGGGGGCACTGTTTCTCCAAATATCCAAACCAATCCAAATGGCCTGCACTAGTGGCAAGTTGACACTCCCAGGCCACCCAGCCAAGAGACAATGTTTTACATATCTCAGCAGCTGTTACAGGCAAGGATAGCTGGCATGCTCCACAAATATCATGTCAAAACAACCATTACCATGTGTACCTGTCACAATAGGTTTACATGCTAGACAACTATGTACAAGGTCTCTGTGGAATGGCACTGTAAATGATTGGAGCTAGGTGTCACAATACAACCAGTAACATTGTATCTTTCACATCAACAGGTCATTCTGCCACTGGCCATACAGAGGCCCCTGAAGAGACTGCCACAAACCCCCTCTTGGACATCTGAACATGGAGGACGGTTCTGGCCACTTGGGCAACCTGATCAGACACCACCAGTGAGTCTCACCATGGCCACATCAACACCTCCCAGGCCAGTTGCCTCAACATCATGGGCAACCATGAGCTCCACAACCTGTGCCCCTAGAACACTGACAACCATCTCGTGCCCCCCAGTCCAGGACCCTGAGTCGCACCACAACATCTCTGACAATGATGCTCCAGGTACCAGTGGGAGAGGGCACACTGTGGCAAGGGCACAGGCACGTAGGGGTAGGGTGCGTGGGACAGATGCTGTGGACCAGCAGGTTGAGGCCACTGGGGATGCTCCTGGCCAGGACACCATCAGCCATGTGTTGGGAGTCTGTCAGGAGTCCCAAGGCGTGATGGGCCAGGTACTAGCTGAACTCTGTGAATTGAAGCAGCTGCAGAGAGAATTTATACAGGAAGTGCGTTCACAGTGGGAGGCCCACAATAACAACATGGCCTCCCTAACAGGGGTGCTGAGGAACATCTACACCACACTGAGCAGGGATCAACAGCAAGACTCCACCCCTTCCTTTGGCAAGTCTACACTTGCCACCTCAACATCAGTGCCAGACACTGGAAGGGAGGCTATGCAAGCAGAAGAACCCACCTCAGTCACCACCTCTGTAGCAGCAGATCACCCCCATGCAAACATGGACGTCCAGCAAAGTGTCTGGGAGTTGCGGATGGCAAGACACCTACAACAGCCAGCAAGTGACCTCTTTCCAAATTACCTCCTTTGTGAGCCACATGTTAACTCTGTTGACTGTTCCTCAACCACATTCCATTTCCAATGGGAGGGGTACACTGGACTTTGGACTTCCAATACTGTGGCATCTAGTGAAATGATGTCATCCACCATGACTGAACCCTTCACTATTCTGTTCTGTCATGTCCCTTATTTTTGTTCCGTTAACTAATTTATAATAAATACCACCTATCACAAAGTTTGTATCTGCCTCCTTCTGTTTCAAATTTTGCTATGTAGAGATGTACGACCATGTGAACCAAATGATGAAGACACAAGATACTAGTGCAAAGTACAGTGTCCTGCTAAGGATTACAACCAACACACACAAACACATTGGCATTACAAACAGCACACACAAACACATTGGCACAAGTGTCTGGTCATACCAAACATTTTATTCCACTGTACAGCACATAGGCTGTTGAAATTTCTGGCCTGTCATAGCCAAGAATGGGTGACTGAAATTGTGTCAAGGTACACAGACCAAGGTACAGCCCCCAGACCACTGAAGGAAGGGTCTTGTCAGACATTGTCCTGTAGAATAGACAAACAGAGAAGTGGATGGTGATGCCAGCTTGAGCTTTATCACATACCACACCAAAGCAATGTAACATCACATAGACCAAAGTACAGACAGAGGGCAGTACTGCAGTCCCTGATCACAGGAACATCATGATCCAATGACCATGCATCTGGTGGCATGACACAAACATATGTCAGTGTTGTGTTACAGGCATTGTGGCCTGCAATGATGAAACACTTCTACAGCAACATACAGGTCATATAAGAAGAGTGATTGGCCTATGTGAAGGTGAATGCCTTGCTTGCTCTTGATGACAACATAGTTCATGGCCAAATGATCACACACATAATGCAATCGGCCCTCCACAGCACACTAAACAAGTACAATGTGCACTTCTGACCTGTCACCCAAACACTGTCCAAGCTGCCTGGCATAGGTTTCATACACCCCAAATCTGTGACCTACATTACCTGGAACAAATCATGTCCACCTCCTATGTCGAAACAGCATCAGAAACCTTCCAATGTCACAACTCTGAAATGCCCACATGAGGATGTCATGGTGAAGGTACCTGTACAAAGACAAAACAAGGAGTAACGGCTTGAAACAAATCCCACTACGCAATTCATATGGCAAGAATATGGAAAGGAAATGTGACTGACACAAATGATGTACCTACATCAAGGTGAGGCTCTATCAAAGGCTAAGCCTTCATGCACCCTTTGGCTGAATATTGCAGACTATTAGCTCCCCATTTCTTGCACAAATACTCTACTGCGATCATTCTAACAACTACAGTTCTTCGTACAGCCACAGACATTGCATCACACGACATACAATCAAGAAAAGTAGGTATTATGAGATTTTCCTGCAAGTCAGCTCCTTCCCCTTCACCACTGTCATCCTCACTTGGGATTTCAGGAGGCTCACCTAGTGGCACTGCAGGCTGCCCCTCCTCTGGGATGTATGGGACATTCCTCCTCAGGGCGAGGTTGTGGAGCATGCAGCATGCCACAGTCATTTTCCACACTTTTTTCAGGTGAGTACGGGAGGGCTCCACCAGTCTGGTCCAGACAGTGAAATCTGGTCTTCAGGAGCCCAAACGCCTACTCCACTATCCACCTTGTTCTTCCATGGACTTCATTGAAGCGAACGTCCCGTAGCGTAGTTGGATTCCTTGCTGGCATCAACAACCAAGGACGGTTTGGATATGCAGAGTTTCCTGTTTAGGAATGGGACATATGTGTAACAAAGAGTCCCTCTTATTAGAATGTGGCCCCAGAAATTGCACATACACAAACAGGACCGATGTGACTTACCAACTAGCCAGGCCATCTCTGGGTACAGTCTTGATCTCAGCTGGGGAGACTGCTGTTCTGCATAATGAATGAATCATGGACTGAACCCGGAAAACAGGCACAGACCTGTGAAATGTAGAGAACTGCCAGACAGACAACTTCCATGTTGATGGAATGGAAGTTCTTTGGGTTGCGATGGACTTGTTCATTGGCATGCTGTGTGACCAAGCCAACATGTGTGCCTTCAATTGCCCCCACCATATGTGGGAGGTGTGCCAAACCATAGAAGCCAGCCTGATGTTGGCCCCAATTTTATTTGTACTCTGTCTCATGGAAGAGACTTCTAAAAGTCAAGATCACTCAGAGGTGACCTTATTATATGCTGAAGATCCTGTTTTGATTTCCTGGACCCCTTCAGGTCTCCAAACCCAGATAGATAGGTTTGTAGCATGTATGGATAGCTTAGATTTAGGGACCAACTTCACCAAAACTCACTCTATGGCACTAGAGGGTGAACCATCCAGTTTAAGGGGAGGTGCCTAGAAAGGTTCTGCAACTTTCCATATTTAGGCATTACATTTGATGTCCAGTGTAACTGGAGGCCTGTACTCAAGCCAGATCCAGCAGGTTCTCACAGGTAATGGCGGCACGCTTTAATTTTGCAAAACGAATTGTGTCTAATCTCATCCCAGCCTTGACTGAGATTTATAACCCTAAGTGTATTCTGGTTCTAAAATTACTAAGAATGATAAGAAATGGGTGAAGAAACCCTACTGGGAAAGGGTGGTGACAGAACCAGAAAATGTTAAACTGGTTAAACCCTCTGTCCGAGGTTGTTATTACCCACAACTTCCCCACTCATGAATTTTATCTACATTGGGTAAATAATATCTGAGAGAAAAATCTTTTGATGAGATTTCCTCTTCATAGTAGTAGATGACTGCTATTATTTTTCCCTTGAGATAATATGTCCCTTAACAAGCTTTATCTTGCAGCGGAGTTCTTGAAGTTTTGACCCAAACAGTGTTGCACTTTGTTTTCGTTTGTGGCTATTATAAACCATTTACATTACATTACCTACAACCAATGTTGAAATTGAATGGATTTTATAAATGTAGGCCGGCCCCCTATTTTTTGCTGATCCTCCTCAATGAAAGCATTTGTTATGCTGTCGATTGTTTTCTAAAGTCTATAACAATTCCAAAGAAAAACACTAATTGGATCACAAGGCAACTGATAACCAGGAGCTAGAGAGCCCTCACATACCCAATAGGATGTCAAGCTTCATCACTGGGCAAGCTCCTCGTCAGACCGGCGCTGCAATGTCTCATGGGCCACCCCTTAAAAAGGTGGTGGTTCTTAGCAGGAGATATTTTACCAATGGTAGTCAGACCTATGATGAACACGAACTATAGGTGTATGCAGGAGAGAAAGAAAGGTGTAAAATAAAATTGGCTCTAAACCATAACCATCATATTTAATAATTCAGAAGTTGATTTAGGCCAAGATTAAAAAATTAAAATGGAGAGTGCTTACGGAGATAATGCTCAGCTGCACTCTTAATCCAAATCGATAGAGGAAAATGGGTGATATCCCAAATCCTATGGTGCTAGGTCAACATGTTTTGCGTCTAAGTGGTCACATAGGACACAGTGACGCTTCTTCAGGACCAAAAATATAATTTCTCCTGTGTAGGAAGTTGGCTCTGTATGCACTATTTCAAAGTAAGGAATAGTATGCACAGAGTCCAAAGGTTCCCCTTAGAGGTAAGATAGTGGCAAAAAGAGATAATACTAATGCTCTATTTTGTAGTAGTGTGGTCGAGCAGTAGGCTTATCAAAGGAGTAGTGTTAAGCCTTTGTTGTACATACACACAGGCAATAAATGAGGAACACACACTCAGAAACAATTCCAGGCCAATAGGTTTTTGTTATAGAAAATGTTTATTTTAAGAACCACAGGTTCAAATTCTACATGTAATATCTCATTTGAAAGGTATTACAGGTAAGTACTTTAGGGACTTTGAATAATCACAATAGCATATATACTTTTTACATAAAACACATTTAGCTGTTTTAAAAGTGGACACAGTGCAATTTTCACAGTTCCTAGGGGAGGTAAAGTAATGTTAGTTCTTGCAGGTAAGTAAACCACCTACGGGGTTCAAATTGGGGTCCAAGGTAGCCCACCATTGGGGGTTCAGAGCAACCCCAAAGTCACCACACCAGCAGCTCAGGGCCGGTCAGGTGCAGAGTTCAAAGTGGTGTCCAAAACGCATAGGCTTCTATGGAGAGAAGGGGGTGCCCCGGTTCCAGTCTGCCAGCAGGTAAGTACCTGCGTCTTCGGAGGGCAGACCAGGGGGGTTTTGTAGGGCACCGGGGGGGACACAAGCTCACATAAAAAGTACACCCTCAGCAGCACTGGGGCGGCCGGGTGCAGTGTGTAACCATGCGTCGGGTTTCCAATGGATTTCAATGGGAGACCAAGGGGTCTCTTCAGCGATGCAGGCAGGCAAGGGGGGGGCTCCTCGGGGTAGCCACCACCTGGGCAAGGGAGAGGGCCTCCTGGGGGTCACTCCTGCACTGGATTTCCGATCCTTCAGGTGCTGGGGGCTGCGGGTGCAGGGTCTTTTCCAGCCGTCGGGATTTTAGAGTCAGGCAGTCGCAGTCAGGGGGAGCCTGGGGATTCCCTCTGCAGGCGTCGCTGTGTGGGCTCAGGGGGGGACAACTTTGGTTACTCACAGTCTCGGAGTCGCCGGAGGGTCCTCCCTGAGGTGTTGGTTCTCCACCAGTTGAGTCAGGGTCGCCGGGTGCAGTGTTGCAAGTCTCACGCTTCTTGCAGGGATTGCAGGGGTCTTTAAATCTGCTCCTCTGGATACAAAGTTGCAGTCTTTGTTGAACAGGGCCGCTGTTCTCAGGAGTTTCATGGTCTCTTGGAAGCAGGGCAGTCCTCTGAGGATTCAGAGGTCGCTGGTCCCAGGGAAAGCGTCGCTGGAGCAGTTTTCTTCTGAAGGCAGGAGACAGGCCGGTAGGACTGGGGCCAAAGCAGTGGGTGTCTTCTTTCTTCTTCTGCAGGGGTTTTTCAGCTCAGCAGTCCTCTTCTTCGGTAAGTTGCAGGAATCTAAATTCTTAGGTTCAGGGGAGCCCTTAAATACTAAATTTAAGGGCGAGTTTAGGTCTGGGGGGTTAGTAGCCAATGGCTACTAGCCCTGAGGGTGGGTATACCCTCTTTGTGCCTCCTCCCAAGGGGAGGGGGTCACATTCCTATCCCTATTGGGGGAATCCTCCATCTGCAAGATGGAGGATTTCTAAAAGTTAGAGTCGCTTCAGCTCAGGACCCCTTAGGGGCTGTCCTGACTGGCCAGTGACTCCTCCTTGTTATTCTCATTATCTCCTCCGGCCTTGCCGCCAAAAGTGGGGCCGTTGCCGGAGGGGGCGGGCAACTCCACTAGCTGGAGTGCCCTGCGGTGCTGGAACAAAGGGGGTAAGCCTTTGAGGCTCACCGCCAGGTGTTACAGCTCCTGCCTGGGGGAGGTGATAGCATCTCCACCCAGTGCAGGCTTTGTTACTGGCCACAGAGTGACAAAGGCACTCTCCCCATGTGGCCAGCAACATGTCTCGAGTGTGGCATGCTGCTAGAACCAGTCAGCCTACGCGGGTAGTTGGTTTAAGTTTCAGGGGGCACCTCTAAGGTGCCCTCTGGGGTGTAGTTTACAATAAAATGTACACTGGCATCAGTGTGCATTTATTGTGCTGAGAAGTTTGATACCAAACTTCCCAGTTTTCAGTGTAGACATTATGGTGCTGTGGAGTTCGTGTTTGACAGACTCCCAGACCATATACTCTTATGGCTACCCTGCACTTACAATGTCTAAGGTTTGGCTTAGACGCTGTAGGGGCACAGTGCTCATGCACTGGTGCCCTCACCTATGGTATAGTGCACCCTGCCTTAGGGCTGTAAGGCCTACTAGAGGGGTGACTTATCTATACTGCATAGGCAGTGTGAGGTTGGCATGGCACCCTGAGGGGAGTGCCATGTCGACTTACTCGTTTTGTCCTCACCAGCACACACAAGCTGGCAAGCAGTGTGTCTGTGCTGAGTGAGGGGTCCCCAGGGTGGCATAAGATATGCTGCAGCCCTTAGAGACCTTCCCTGGCATCAGGGCTCTTGGTACCAGGGGTACCAGTTACAATGGACTTACCTGGATGCCAGGGTGTGCCAATTGTGGAATCAAAAGTACAGGTTAGGGAAAGAACACTGGTGCTGGGGCCTGGTTAGCAGGCCTCAGCACACTTTCAATTCAAAACATAGCATCAGCAAAGGCAAAAAGTCAGGGGGTAACCATGCCAAGGATGCATTTCCTTACATCCTGATAATATTATCAAAGCCCAATTAGGAGATGATAAAGTAAGAACTGATCAGTTACTTACTCATATAAGCTGCACATCATGGTCAGTCTAGTCAGCAAGGCGCCCATCCCATCTTAAGGTACGAGCATCATAGGAGTACACGGGCCCCGGAATCAAGAATGCGGTTTAGATCAGCGTCTTGGAACTTGCCGGGATCCTACCCGGGGGCCTCGCGCCTGCAGTTTTTTAAAGTCTGCTGTTTGATATTGAAAATCAGTGCTGTTTTAAAGCTCCTATTTTATCTACGAAGTCTGTTTAATGTTTTTATATGATAGATTCTAATTTTAAATATTTTAAATGATGCAATTTACTTTTTGGCTAATTATCTTTAGCCGACCAAACATATTGATTGATTCCCCCACAATAATTCAACTTTTGACACTTCAGCAGGGCATATCTGCAGATGGAGTGTCAATAAGGGCCTTGCCAGCCACAGACCTCCCAGGCCTTTTTCAAAGGTGAGACCGGGGAGCCAGTTGACAACGTTCATGCCTACAGGGTCAACATTCTAGTAGAAATACATTTCGCTGTGGAATTTACAGAAATTGCCAACTCAAAGTTACTGTTGTAACATAGAGTTCTGGCCAAATTCTGCCAATCTTCGTGTGGTGCAATTTTTTCACACAAGGCTCCAGAAATGCGAGCATGAGTGAGATTTGGCATCCCCAGCTCCATTTTCTATCACGGGCAGTCACGAGCAGTCGTGGTGAGAGGGCTGCTTCTCAAGTAGATTTGTTGCTGTGGATTTTCTACTCGAGCAGCAGCAAAATCACCTCGAATAGCTGCGCACTCTTGCACACCGCATGGTGCTGTTCATGCTGATTTTTCAGTGCTGCAAAGGATGGTGTATATTATTGTGTTACACATATTCAATTGGATAGTATTACATTAAGTGTAACACTAACAATAGCCCCACATTGCTACATTAAAAGTATGATCTTAAATCAGAATCTACCACCTTTTGTACATACATTACATGTGCAGTTAAGACACATTGGGGGTCATTCTGACCCTGGCGGTCACCGACCGCCAGGGCCAACGACCGCGGAAGCACCGCCAACAGGCTGGCGGTGCTTCCATGGGCATTCTGACCGCGGCGGTACAGCCGCGGTCAGAAACAGGAAACCGGCGGTGTTCCGCCGGTTTCCCGCTGCCCCAGGGAATCCTCCACGCAGCGCCGCCATGGGGATTCCGACCCCCTTACCGCCATCCTGTTCCTGGCGGTTTTCACCGCCAGGAACAGGATGGCAGTAACGGGTATCGTGGGGCCCCTGGGGGCCCCTGCAGTGCCCATGCCAATGGCATGGGCACTGCAGGGGCCCCCTAACAGGGCCCCACATTGATTTTCAGTGTCTGCCAAGCAGACACTGAAAACCGCGACGGGTGCCACTGCACCCGTCGCACGCCATCAACTCCGCCGGCTCCCTTCGGAGCCGGCTTCCTCGTTGAAGGCGCTTTCCCGCTGGGCCGGCGGGCGGCCTTCTGGCGGTCGCCCGCCAGCCCAGCGGGAAAGCCAGAATGGCCGCCGCGGTCAATTGACCACGGTGCAGTCATTCGGCGGCTCCCGCCGGGCGTGCGGTTACTGCCGCCGGCGGGAGTCGGAATGACCCCCATTATGAGCTAATGGACTATGTTTAAGGGACAAGAAAGCAAAAAGTAAAAATTCACAAAGTGATACATAGTAAATAGAGGAACTGAAAAATACTTTTTACTATTCCTAATGTGTAATTTAAAAAAGAAAGAAAGGAAGTCAAGATATGATAAAATATATACAAATGAGAAATGTAGGTATGTGTTACCTGATTCTCCACAGAACGATTTTGCACTTGAATGATGATGATATTTATGTAAAAATATAATTTGAACATAGTTTAAAAATAAAAATAAAATATATGTAAGTGATAAATGTAGGTATGTGTTACCTGGTTCTCCACAAATAAATGTTGCACTCGAATGATGATGACATTTAAGGAAAAATATATTTTGAACTTAGTTTTAATATAACACTACAGCAAAACAATTAACACATGGAGCTCAGTAAGAACATATGATCCTTTCAGATGATTTGTTGCATGTACTAGCCTATATGTTATGCACAGATATATTTTTTTAAATATACAGGCAAAAAGATAATTCTGATTTGTTTAAGGAAATCATTTGGTATATAGTAATCTATATGAGAATATCCAACATATCTGTATACAAGAAATAACACATGCTTTATATTTATTAAATGGAAGATGATTACCAACCTGTAAAATGTAACACGGCCTACATAGAGATTTGTTTCATGTATCTCTTTATTGAGTTTGGTGCAGTCAAGCATGTTGAGATAACCACATACATCAATAGATGAGAAACGAAGACACAGAGAAAGGAAAAATTTCGACCAAAAGCAAAACAATAACGAATACAACATTTAATCATGCCACATATTGAGAGTTAATAGTCCAGTAGAAATTACAGATTACAAGGTACACAGGTGGGGCGCCATCCCAAACAACAGAATCTGATATACTATAGTTGGTTAGCTTGTATGTCCTTGACCGCCAGACGAGCCCAGCCGGGCCAAGGATCGGAACCCGTGGGGCGATGCAATACTCAGCGAATACGACCAGGGTCAGTGTGGGAAACCAGGTGGCAACATATATGTGGGTGGGCCAGCCACAGTGGAGTACCACCTGGGGGAGCAAGCGCAGTCACTCTGGCAGCGTGTGGTGGTCCCGAGTGCTGGGGGGCCACGTATCTATTCAAAAGGAGGTGGTGGTGGCCTCGGAGTATTCAGGGGGGCATGTGTCATTTTTGGCCTCCATGTGTACAATGAAAGTGTCCCAAATTTCATAGCCTCCGTCTGACAGCCCCCTGAATTGTAGGAGCGGTAGGGTTTGTGTCTCCACCTGGGACCGCTGGAGCAGGTCACGTAGCCACATGGCATGTGTAGGGGCGTGTGGGGCCTTCCAGTGAGTTGCTATAAGGCGTTTAAATGTTATGTGAGCCAAATCAACAAATCTATGGAGTTGTTTGTCGCCCTAGGCGTGACAATGCAGTCCCAGCAGGCAGGACTCTGGGCACGGCGTCAAGGCATGGTCGGTAATTTCCACTATTGTAGCAGTGATGTGTCGCCACACCTCCACCAACGGTGGGCAGTCCCAAACCATATGGTAAAAGTCTGCTAGTGGTTTCACGCATCGAGGGCATGCGGGTCCGATGTGGGGAACATGCGTTTTATACAGGAGGGAGACAAATAAGTGTGGTGTAAGTAATTGAATTGGGTGAAGCGAAGACGAGAGTTCTGTGAGATGCATTGAACGGAGGAAAGTGCAGCTTCCAAGCTGTCTGTGACAGGGGAGTAGGGAGCACTGCATTCCAGTGAGATCGTGTATGTTCCAGACTGGGGCAAGCCTCCGATAGTAGTATGTTGTACATCTGTGTAATCACTTTTTTGGTGCCCTTAATGAATAGGATCAGCGTGAGAAACTGTGACACCTGCAGTTCGTCATCCCCTGAGTCTCAAGTAAGACGCAATAAGTGTTGTATCATACAGTATGTCAGGAAGGCGCCTGCATGTATTCCTGTAGTTTTTACTAGTTTGTTAAACATCAGTAGTGTAGCTTCTGAGTAGAAGTCACCCACTTTCTCAAGACCAACCTCCTGCCAGGGGGCCATGTTGTGGTGCACCAGCAGGTCGCAAGCTCTAGGCAGGTGCAATAGTTGGATCAAAGGTGAGTATGGCATATTAGGGCCTTTACCGTGTACATAATGCAGCCAGCATGTTTAGCAGTATCTACTATAATGTTACCCCGGGGTCTGGGGCATGCTCTATCCGATAACCAGGCCAACAGTAATGTCCGGGCAAGTGTATCCATCAGCACTTTCTTCTCTGCTGTGTAATGTTCCCCTGTCCAGCTAGTGGGCAACTGCAACTGGGCGGCAGCGTAGTACAATTCAAAGTTAGGCATACCTAGGCCCCATTGTCCTGTGTGTATTAATCGTGGTCAACGCCATGCGACGTCTGTCCCTTCCCTACAGTAAATCAGTTAGTATACTCTGTAGGGACTTAAAGAATGAGTGGGGGAGAACTACCAGTAGTGCTGCAAAATGGTATAGCGGCCTACATAGAGATGTGTAAACGTCCACACAACTTTCTTATAATACGTACCTATATTGAATAAAGTTTGTCTAAAAATATTTTCATTTAAAAGTGTGATTTACATGTACGCATAAGGGAAAACATGACTCATTAACACAATTATGTTATTATTTTTACTGTATGTAATTATAGGTTCATCTGAAAAAACGTGTACAATGTACATTATAGTAGTACCGATATTTTTTGCAGATTTCTACACTACTCACCAGTCTACACTCTTCCAGGTTTTCTAAAAATTCCTTCAGTTTGTAGTATCAACAGCACATTGTCCTCCCATGACATGGGATTGAGGGGACTAGGAGAACCACCACCAGTTCAGAGGGTCAGTCTATGAGCCCTGGAAGCAAGGGAGCATACTCTCCCCTGCAGGTCATTCCACTGCTTTCCAATGTCCTCCTGTGAGCGCGTTTTGGTTTATCACAGCATTTACCTTGTTCACTATTCTCTCCTGTGTTTTCCTTCTCTGATCTATGATTGTGGCTTGCACTAGGGACCCAAATAAATATTGATGTACCTTTGAGAAATCTGATCAACCATAATAATCTATTCATTCTCAGAAAATCTTTAGTTGCTTCTGCCAGAAATTATGAAAAATAATTTTAAAAACTACCAAGAGTGCAACAAAAAAAAAGAAAAATTAGCCCTTTCACAGATGAGAAAGAAAAGAGCAGTCTTGATAGAAGGTCCCTTTTTTATAATGGTAGGAACAAGCCAAAGCCTCTGCCATAATGTATTTTTCTTCAGTAAGCTTGACAAATATGTCCACTATTTGGACGTAAGCCTATGGCAAATGTACGTTGGGCTGACCTTTACGTACTCCCTTGCAGGAGTACTGTATGCAAACTGACTTATCAACTCTACCAAGATGGAACTGAAAGTTAAACTCTAACGGTCATATTTACAAAAATGTGGTGCATCAGCTCTGATGCACCACTTTTCTTACGTTGCCTTGTGCCCCCCCCATAATGTCACCATGGTAGCACTGTTTTTACTGTACAGCGCACCACAGCACACGTTAGCACCATAGCATCATAATTTATTACGCCAATCTGGTGCTTTGCTGGATTAGCGCCATAAATTTTGGTGCTAGTCCAGTAAGGCACAGGGAGTCCCATAGGTTATTATGTGAGCGTCAGTTTAATGCCTGCCCTGAGGAGGAATTAAAAATGACAGAAAAAATGGCACAGTGAAATTTACAATCTTGTAAATTTCACTGCTTCATTTTTTTTAGAGCCTCTCTGCGTGGGAACACCTTCCTTGCATACATCACACCTGGCAAAGGTATAATGTGGTGCAAGGGGTTACAAAGTGGCGCAATGCATGCATTCCTCTACTTTGTAAATATGGCGCACTGTGGTGGCCTCCTAAATGTCTCCTTAGCGTAAAATAAAGACCGCTAGGGAAGCGCAAGGAGGCTCCAGGGTCTTTTAAATATGCCTCTAAATGCAGTTGGCAGTATGTTGGGTGGATAAACTACTCTGTGATGGAGGAACGGCAGCCTGTACACCGAACTCTAGAACATGCCCTAACTTAGCTGCTTGTTTAACACCAAATGTTCAGTGGATGCTTCTTCTGGGGTTCCAACTCCATTTCTTAAGCCTTCCCCACTATCAGCAGTATTCCAAGATGTCCACCGATAGAGCCTATACATTTCTGAAAAAAGAGTGACCTGGAACCTGAATGTTGTGGCGCCTCTCAAAGTCCACAGGCATAAGTGATTCACTGACGAACTACATTATTTGAAATGACATGACACAAATGGACGGAAACCAAATCCATTAATGACTGCACATCTTTCTACATTTGTACTAGAAGTTACAATCTAGCTGTTTGCAGATCCAAAACAGACTCTTTCCAGAACAAGATTGGCAAAATCTATAGTTCATTTCAAGGAATAGTTGTGAATCTTCGGAAAGCTGACATGCCCTTTAAGGTCAGCCCCCTCACCCCATATCCCTTGCTTCCATTAATTTATTACTGCCGATTTATATAGCTGAACTTGGCCCAAAGGCATTAGACCACTTTACATGAGAACAAGACTGTGTACTTTTTTTTAATGTTTGGGCACGGGGGATTAAGTGATTTGCCCAGAATAAAAAAATGTTGATCTGATGGCGGGATTTTACCGTATTCCCAGTTCTAAAATAGACAGTTCTAGTTGCTAGGCCATATGCCTCTACCCTATGAAGATTTGGATCAATGCTTCCACATGAAAAAAGAAACACTTAAGTATTTCTCTTATCCACTTGGTCAACAGCATTCCTAGAAACACCAAATATCCTGCCCCTATCAAGAAGTTGCTGGTAAATCAGACAGAAATGGCTGAGTCTGTGTTATTAGTTACAACCATTGTGCAATAACTACTGCTGTTGTCAATGGCCATTTACACACTTGCTCTCTGAGGGCAAAATACTGCCACACGTATATCCAACAATTACCAGGAGTAGTGTGATTATTATTTTTACATCTCTCAGTGATTTTACATAAATATTTGGAATTGTGCTAGGCAAAAAAATGAACTCTTGAATAAAAAAACCTGTAAAGCAGTACAAGTTGCAGTTGCCTAGCTAGTACATGTGCAGTTTGAGAATGGCCAAGATCATCCCCAAGTCTACGTATTCTTTCTTGCAAAACTCACCAGGAACTCTGCGAGCCAAAGGGAAGTGCTCAATTGCACCATCATTACTCCCTCCTGAAAATGTTGGCATCAGATCCTGACAATTGGGCCCACCTTGGATCTTCCATCAATGTTTGAAGACCTAAAACGTGCAGCCAATGCCCAACTATCCTCCTATCTCGAACACAAAAGGCCACTTAGCTGCCCTCAGTGTAGCTTCCACCCTCACTGTTGCTCCGAAACCAGCACTATGGACTTCAGGGAGAAGCTGCTCATGGCCGGATGACTGAATTACTGAGGTGCCTTGATCATGCTTGACTTACTGATTGTCTTCGATATAATCAATCACAATACCTTTGAAGGAGCCCTTTGACATCATTGGGGATAACTACAATGGTTCATCAGCTTTCTATGGGAGTAGACCCCTTCATGTTCCCGACCACAGCAATAAAATTACATATACTAATAAAAATAATAAAAATAATAATAACATGTGTATCACTACCACTAGGGCTGAAGTATGTTGCCCTACGTTATGAGGGTTGAATCATTCCCCCAATTGTTTTAACTCTAGTCCCTGTGGAACTTAATGAAATTCCTCAGCCCATCAGGAGGTTCTCTTAGCAACTCCGCTTTCAACTCCATTCAGAAATTGGCCTAATTTTATATCACGGAGTCCACCTCCTATACTGGATTAGCCCTCCAATTTTTTGTTCTCAAGAGCTTCCCTCTCTGTTCCGAGTAAAAGTCCACATTGGTGGTTACTTCCACTAATGTGAGGAGGGGCTGTATGATGAAGCATGCCACCTCTTGGTGGGTGAGGGCTTCCGTATGTAAACAATTGGATTTCTTTCAATAAAATTCCTCATAAGGTCTAGCTATTCTGCTACCCTCTGAGGATCACAAGTGTTTAATAAAACTGCTGGCCATATATTCCAGGGTACAAATCAATCAATCAATCAACTTGTAAAGCATGACTTGTCACCCATGTGGGTACCCAGGGACTGACATGATACCCTCATGGGTATGAACACTCTCCAGGTGTTAGTGAACAAATAATTAATTGACTTCATGATTGTGCCTGATCTACAAACATTTCACTACCACCTGCCCTTCTTTGTCATTGAACAACCCTCTCCTACCTGACCAAATACCTAACGTCCAACCTCTTAAAGCAGGCTAGCCATCTACTAGTCAAAATATATTAGCTATGGAATCATCCATCAGTAAGTTGCTACAACTGAATCCCAACCCCCCATCCTGAAAGTGTGAAGGAAAGAAGTGTGCTAAATTTCCTGCCTGAATAAAATATGCCAAAGTTGTAGTATTACTTATAATTTCACACGTTTTAAACACTAAAATATCTGCTTGTTTTCACACAGTGGAAAAGCATGTGTATGTGTCACAAAGATCTTCTTCAATAAATTAATAGAGACAGTTTACAGAGAGAGATGTGACTGTTGGCTCCCTGAACTTTTTTGTAAATGAAGAGGTATACCAATCCATATTAGGTTTAACTTTATTTCCATTGTGAGGCCATTCCTTCCAAATCTATTGAATTGTATTGAAATATGTGTAGTGCTTTCTTACCTCATTTGTTGACTAAACCCCTTTCTTGGTGAGGAGTGTGACTGGATACGCTGCGGCTGTTGTCAGGGAAAGCGAAAGAACCATTGCTGCATGCTTGTTTTGTGTGTGTTGCCAAACCTACTCTACTGCAGAATTAATAAATGTAAGAAAGGAGTTGGGACCGATTTAAAATTTGACAGTCGGGCCGTCCACCACCATGACGATGGAGTAAATTACTCCGTCGCTCTGGCGGAGGTCCTGACCACCAAATTTTCAAGTGTCCATTGAGTCGTCTGACATCTCAAGCATTGACAGAACCGCCATCAAGGCAGTTCCTGCTGATGTTTTGTAACTTTGCCGAGCTATATGTCAAAGTTACATTTTATTTTATGTTAAAGAACAAAATGCCAAAGCTGGATTTTGTTTTTTTAATTTTTTTTAAAAACAGTGCCACCCTCACCATGGAAGCTATCTCCCAAGATGAGGGGGGCATTTTTCAGTTTTCACTGGCCCTTGCCATGGTTTTCCTGGCAGTAACAGGCAGTGGAAACTGGCCAGAATATCCTCCTATCTCAATTAGGTGGGTGGGCATAAAGGTCAACCACCGATGGCCCTTACTCTATCAGGCTGTCAGAGGGGTGTAACTACAGCATCTAAATTACCTTTTGCGACGGAGTACTCTTTCCTCCAACATATAAATCGGCCCCTTGATTTGTTGGAGGAACTTCCTGTCCTCCAAGATTTGCTACCTTTTCTTTCTTCTCTTTGGTTATTTTGAGAAATTGAGAATATTTCCACTATGAATTAAGAATGTGAAAATAAACCTGTGCACATTTCTCATTTAGATACTATGACCTGGATTCAAGGATATTAGCACTGTGGCGTGGAAACAAAGGGAATGCGCAGGGTCATTGAGACAAGAAGATGTAGAAGCTGAACTTCAGGATGTTGTCACTGGAACGTTCACTCAGGGACAAACCACAAGGTCACAGGGACAGGCGAACACTAGCAAGGGGACATGAAGGGCACATGACCAAGGGGCTATGGACCAGGGAACATGGACAAAGATACATGGACCATGACATTTTGGTGGGAATATAGACAGTAGAGTAAAACGGATTCCACAGTCCCTAGTACAAGCAAGGTAAATGGCACCGTTGACAGCAATTAACAGGATTCAGGGGGACCGTCGAGGCTCTCGGCCTCAGTGGTAGGGGCACATCGGCACTAATTTTTGGATCAGGTGGAGCCCACCGTCCCATTTTTTCCTTATCAGATATTCTACGAGAGCAAAAGAGGGGGAAACACACAAACAGCAAAGAAGAAGGAATAGAAGATGGAAAAACTGTCAAAAAGGGAGAAGGAGTGAGATAACGGGACAGGGAGTGTCTGGCAGTGGATTAATTAAAGAGGCCTGAGGAGGATTCAGGAATAAGCAGCTATGGTATTCGGCGAGGGGACATTTGGTAGCACTGGCTGCTGTGTTTTGAGCAGTGTGCTCTGGGCACAGGTGCTCTTTATGTTACAAATTAAGCATAGGAAATAGGCACTGAGCACAGAGATTGGGACATGGACACTAGGACACAGAGACTTTGGAACACTGTGGGCACACGGGCACGGGAAGATCAAACACTGGGGCATGGGCACTTTAGCACATGCAGAGTTACTAGGATATGAACACGCACGCTCATGTGTCAACATTGTTGCACAGATGTACTGGAACACTGCATCTGAGGAGAGTGGGATATGGACACACAAACACTGAAGACTAGCAGAGAGACACTGCAATGGAGTGGGTACAGGTGCACTGGAGAAGAAGCACATTGGAACAGCAGAACAAGGGGGTACCCACACACCGTACTGATACACAGGGAGACATACCTGATGACTAAAACATCTAAAAAAAGATCAACGCAGAGCAATGAGCAATGGCCGTGACACTGGCACCAAAGTGGACACGTCATCAGCACTGAAACAGACAAGAAAACATATTGAGATAATAACTAACCCTAGGACATGGGCACTGAGGCCAACAAGGCCACTCTGACACAAGCCGTGAGAAGAGTGTGGTAGGCATGGGGGCACGGGTATATAGACACTGGGACACAGAGACACTGACACGATAATCACACTGGAAAAGGAACACTGGGACTTGGAGATTAGCAGGCGCGGGTGGGGAGCACAGGGTGAGGCACTCGGGAACCGGCACCGTCTCAATCTCCATCAAAACCACAGACCTCTGGCCAACACCAAGAGGCA
Organism: Pleurodeles waltl; assembly: GCF_031143425.1. NCBI lineage: Eukaryota > Metazoa > Chordata > Amphibia > Caudata > Salamandridae > Pleurodeles > Pleurodeles waltl. Next base: position 660,467,094 of record NC_090440.1, read on the forward strand.
CTGCAATTTGTTGATCTTGTGATTTACAACTATCACCTACTAAAGAAATAACAATTTATTTTTATTTTCCTGTGATGCGGATTCTGCTGTCGTGCACCGGCATATTACACTGCGCACCACCCTTCATTCTGCTGCCTGCCCCGGGATCACGCCGCATCCTGTGCTGATGCTGCACTCTGGGTGTTTATCATCCTTACTATACAGCAATTAAACTCAACTACCGAAGCGCGTGTTCATCAAAAACATGCTCGTTAGTGAGGTCAACCCGATCCATTGACGCACACCTTGTTTCCACCGGGTAATATTGCCATGTCTCGAGAAATACACTGCCAAGTTTCCACAAACACATCTCCTTTGCCCACTCCCGCAGTCGCAAGTTTATACATCTCACTGGACAGCTGCGCCACGTCCTCTTCTGAGACTGTTGTTCCTCTTCTGAGTCTGCTGTGGCTGCAGCAGTCGGCGACGCCCAGCTGTGGAAACATGTCAGGTGTGTTAGTGACACACACACAGAAGGCCACCAGAACTAGGGGTCATTTGTTATTTCCACCACCATTCTCCGTGTCCGTTTCTCTGTCGGTTTTCTGTTTGTATGTCTTCTTCTTGGATTCATTAACATTCTTTATACCTTTTGTGAAGCGTGTGTACAATAGTGAAGTTTGGGACCGTGACTTCTGCTGGTGCTCACCACCAGTTCTGCACTAAGGCTATCTCATGGCGGGAAACTCTACCGTCCAATCCTCCGTGTACGGTGAGAATTCCCCGGGCACACGAAGTGATGGCTCGGCGTATAAAGGTGGGTCTCGTCTCGCTGCACTATTTGGTGAAGGGCTTCTTAGATGTAACCTGGAGAGAAGGCCTCACAAATCAACAAAAGGCCTTTGGTCCAAGAGGGTGCCTTCCTGCATCACAGCGGCCGCCGCCTACATCCGGTACACCTTGATATGGTGATTAGGCGCTAAATTTGTATTTTTGGGATCTGCCCAAAAGTCATATACAGCTCGCTGACATATAGTGATTGATTCATGAAACAAAGAATATAATTTCAACAAAATGCTCGTTTTAGTGAGTATGTTACAGGAAGGAAAGGAGTATTAAAACTGGATCCATCCTGTGACTAAATGAAAAAAGGAAATCCGCGGGGGCTGCAGTTACGGAACTGTGGTCTGTGCACAAAGTGAAAAAACAGAAATTCAGTATTAGAGGCGCGCATTAGGTTCAGCACTGAGAGCAGTACGTCATAGAGCGTTTCAGTGCGCCGAAGCAAATCATTTTCCGTAGATGTTTGTTTTTGTTACATTAAAGAAAGCTGCAATACAGTACAATTAGATAACTCACAAATTGTTCACTTGTATGAACGAGAGAAACACAGCTAAAGTGAAAGAAGACAATTGAGGGTCAACTAAGCTACAATTGGGAATGGATGCTCCCTGAGCTCATCCCCGAAGAACTCTGTCGTGTACAGAAAATATAGTCCTAGGAATGGTAAGCTTGGGCACCTCAAGGGCTGATGACCAAAGCAACAAGTTAGTTACAGTCTAAAGTTTCTTCACCCACTCACACCAAATCATTGCAAGCTACCGGTGAACCCTTTTTTTGGGTGGGAATCAAATGTTCCATCTGGGTCACATGCCTTGTTGTGCACTCCTACTAAATGAAATCCAGCACATCAATGTTCCATACAAAGTCCACTACATCAACACTTACCCCTACACCTGTTCCTTTACATCCACATACACTATTGAGACACCGCTACATATACAGTTAGTATAAGTGTTGGGTTTGGGTTGCACACAATAGAGACAGCACTGCATGTACGTTGTTGAATTTTGGGTTGGGATTATTGTTAGGGGTAGAGGTAGGCCTCGGTTTAGGTTCAGGGCACTGCATTGGAAGAGTTTATGGTTACAGTTAGAGGTAATATATGGCTCAGGATTAGGGTAAGGTTCACAGTTATTGTAGTGGGTCCAGGTAAGCCTTCGAGTAAGATTAGGGTAAGGGTGTTAATGTTAGAATAAAGAGTATAGTTAGGATAAGATGGAGGTCAGACTTAGAACTAGGGTTGCTTTAGCTATCTTAATGATTCAGTAGTGTTGGCATCGTGGTGGCTAATTATATTGTATACATAGCTAATATATTTAGTGGAATGTCCATTTAGTGCAAGTGTTATATCAATATTGGAGTATTTGATGTAGCAACATACAGCAGCCTTCACATGTTGGCAACTACGTGGAAGACTAAGGCCCTCATTATAAACACAGTAGGAAAGACCGCACTGCCGGGCCGGGTGGTCTGGGCCGCCAAATAATGAAGCACATGAAAAACAGGCAGCCTGAAAAACACCCACCGCCAGCAGAGGAGTGTCGACAACAATGGAAGAGGCCATCCACAGGCCGACGGAAAGGCCCTACCCACCCAACAAATAATGAAGCACTAGACTGCCGTCAGTTCCGGGGCGGGAACCACCACCACGCAAAGCCTGGCAGAAACGAAACAAATAAAAGGAAACACTCACCAGAGGGTCACACAACACGCTGAAGCAGAAATGGAGAGAGAGCTGGAAATCATGCCAGCACTGCTCCTTGCCATATACTCCAGGACTGTGACCGCCGACGAAGATGACGACGGTAAGTACTGCAACCTACGAAACAAGGGAAGAAAGGGCACACTTACATACTCATCCACTCCACCCACCCGCAATGCACCCACAACCCATCACAACATCACAAGCCATACAGACCTGAGCAAGAGGTACTTACCCCACACAAGCCCAAGACAACCTGCCCAAAGTACCCACATGTGCACAACACCCCCCCCCCCCACAATGAAACGAGGAACCACGGATCAACACCAACACTGGGCACACAAACTTTATTAATGCTGCAGGAGCAACAGATTGTTCAAATTAGGCCAAGGGCCGGTCCAGATCAAAAAGGCTGATGGGCCCAAATGCCCCGAACTTGACTCCCACATATGCACAGGGTACTCCACCATCAAGGGGCATCACTGGGGCAGCCAGGTACCTCAGGGGACAGGGGCAGGGGTTGGCGGGGGTGAGCGCTTACGTCTGGGAGGGTGGGGTGGTCTTACGTTTGGGAGGTGGTGGGGGTTTGGGTTTATCCTTGGAAGGTGGAGGAGCAGGCTTGGACCGGGGGTGGCAGATGTTCCAGGGCCTGCACCGGGCCTTTTGCTCACAGGGGAAGGTGCACAGGAATGGGAAGGGAGGACAGGGGCGCACTTGGACGTGGAAGGAGAGGACAGGGCAAGGAGGTGTGCACGTTTTGGGACGAGACAGGGTGGGCCAGTGGGTTCAAAAAGGTCTACACAGGATAGGAAAAGTTTCCTAGGGGCAGTCGGGGTGGACCTGGAGGAAGGTATGGGAGTGGAGGTAGAGGGAGTGTTTGTAACAGGTGTAGGTGTGCTGGACGTGGATGCAGATGCCTGTACAGTATGCTGAGGTGTGGTGGATGTGTGTTGGGTGGGTGTCTGGAAACATCTGAGTGTAATGGGAGGAGGGGGGGTGGACACAGTGATACAAGACAGGCTGGCAGTGTAAATGGATGTTGTCTGGGTGTCTGCAAGTTTGGTGAGTGTGCTGCAAGTGTTACTAAAAGTTGTTGTGGTGAGTGCAGGTGTGGTGTCTGGGGTGCATGACTGGATGTCTGATGTTGTGCTGACTGCAAGAATGGGGTCAGAAACAGTGAATGAGGGTGCAGTGCCTGTGAGTGTGCATGTAGAATTGACAGACAGGGAGGCAGAAGAGGTGGACACACAGTGGGGGAAGTGGATGTTGTTGTGTGTGCCTTTGTATGTTGGCTGTGTGTATGCCTGTGGTGGGAAGTGTGGTGCTTGTGTTTCTCCGTGTGCTTCTTGTGTGTTGAGGTGTGTGCATGGCTCCCTGAACATGTGCTTGCGATGGGTGAAGGGAGTGTGGTGCTGGAGGGGGTAAGGAAAGACCAGGGACACTGGCTGCTGTCAAAGAGGAGGTCAGAGCCTGAAAAGTTCTCGTTCGGCCAGACATGGCACCGTGAATGCCTTCCAGGTATTCATTGCATTGCTGCATCTGGGATGCTAGCCCCTCGATTGCATTTATGATGGTTGTCTGCCCTACAGAGATGGTCATCAGTAGGTCAATAGCCTCCTCTGAGAGGGCAGCAGGGCTGACTGGGGCAGGGGATGAGGTGCCTGGGACAAAGGAGACGCCTACCCTTCTGGGTGAGCGGGCACCGGCAACTGGATGGGGCGCAAATGGGAGGGCAGTGATGGTATGGGGTGGTGGAAGATGTCAAAGAATGGGTGGGCCCACTAGGGTCCACCACCACCAAGGAGCTCCCATCGGAGGAGGTATCAGAGTCACTACCTTCAGTGGTAGTTGTCTCCCCGTGGTATTCCCTTTGCCCTCCAACCCACTGGTCCCCTTGGCGTCGCTCGACTCTGCCTCCTTGGAACCGTTGGCAGCTTCATCCCCTCTCGCTGAGGCCACTGCTCCCTTGCCAGATGATGCTGATGTACACAGACAACATAAGAGTAAAGGATTGGGGAGACAAAACAGGAGAGAGAATATTAACATCTGAATGGATGTACATATCTGGTTCACCCAGCTTATACGCCAACATGCAGCACCTACAGCTATACTCATGGCTATGCCCCTGACTAGTGGTCACAACCCTGGTATACAGCCATCTCCAACATTACAGAAGGACCTGAAGAACTGCAGACCTGCTCCTTGTCATCTAACTGCCCATGGGGGCCATAATGCTAAATGACATCAGTCAGAGTCCCTGCCACTAGACAACATACGTACTACAGCACCCTCATACATCCATCAAGGAGCCATTATATGGTCTTGGTACTCGCCCTTGTGTCTGCTGTGCAGCCTTCAAGCGCCCATCCAGGTCTGGATATGCCACTGCCAGAATGCAGCGCCTTAGGGGGGTCAGGGCCTGACAGGCACCCCTTCCTCGTTGGGAGCACTTTCCCAGCTGGGCCTTGCAGGCCTTCCTCGCCCAGCGCCTCAGGTTCTCCCACCACTTCCTGCAGTTGGTGCTCCATCGGTTGTAGACCCCCAGGGACCACACCTCCCTGGCGATGGCCTGCCAGAGTCCCCTCTTCTGATGGGCGCTGACCTGTAGGGGACACACAGAAAATAAACACTGAGGTCAGAAAAAAGCACGTGTGATACCACTGGCCATACGTCCACTATGGGACAGACACTTAAAACAGCATTCCAGCACCTCATTTACGCAGAATGCCATGCATTAAACGGCTGTGCAGTTACAAATCATGCACACATGTATACAGCCATCCACCATCATCACACACATCTATGCACCCCATCCCCCTACTCACCTGCACCTCTGGTCGACCATATAACTTGGCATACAGTGGTAGGACCCCGTCCACCAACTTGTCCTGCTCCTCCGTGGTGAATGCCAGGGTCCTTTTCCCTGTGACTTTTACCCTTTCGAGGACCAGAGTCAGGTCACAGCAGCACATTCAGTGGAGTACTTGCATGCACGGAATCCGGGAGTCAAGTGAACCTGGGGTGACAAAATGGCATATGCTCCGCGGCGGTGTGCACCGTTACCGCTGGCGGCGATCATTATAGGCCCATATTCCCCATTGACAACCATGTTAACCAATGAATGGGTGCACGGCTGTGAACACCGCCTTACGCCATTACGGCAACCACTAGCAGTATGAGGTCACTTCCACTGCTACATATCTGGATGACAGTCGGCTGACATTTTGTGAACTACTACGCAGTTATTATTTGGTCATGGGCCCCATGCAGGCCCTATGGACCCCAGCCCTCAAACACATGCCCAAAAGACTATTTACTCACCACAACAGTCCAGATGTATCAGTCAGGACATGTCACTACAGTTTAACAACCTACAATGCTTATGTGTCACCTAATTGTTTGACAGCAGTGTTGATTACACAACATGTTGTGCAAATGAATTTGTGTACCTCACATGTGTTCTCCACTCCTCCTACGTACAGACCCATGTGGCGAAGGAGGGCCCCATATGTGTACAGACCACTTTTTGATTTGGAGACCAGGATGGAACGTCACATCATTATCAATTACAGACTCACTTGTGCTACTACTCATGAACTTTATGCATTACTGGATCCAGTACTGAGACCAGCTAATTGGAATCAGCATGCCATCCCTACTGAACTGCAAGTGCTCTCTGTACTCCATTTCCTGGCCACGGGCTCATTTCAGGTGACAGTGGGCATGGGTGCAGGGTTTTCACAGCCAATGTTTTGCCTCATCCAGTCCAGATTCCTGGATGCATTTGTACAACACCTGCAGTCATATGTGAGGTTTCTCCAAAGTGCTGAACTACCTGCCATCAAGCCAGACGTTTATGCCTTTACCAACAATGGCACCCACATAGCTCTCATCCCACCAAGAGAAAGTGAACAGGTGTACAGAAACCGGAAGAACTTCTACTCCATGATCATTCAATTGGTGTGTACAGCAGACCAGTACATCTCACATGTGAATGAAATGTTCCCTGACAGTGCATGATTCATTTGTGCTGAGTAACAGCAGTGTGTCACACATGTGCATACTGTCGGTCTGACTTATTCTTTATGGGGGTGTGGGGTCTGTAGCCATTTACACAGTAACATGATTTTCAAGTGCCATTTGACATGATAAACAACTTGTTAGACATTTCTGTTTACTCCACACCATGTTGTGCGTAGGGTGCCATTCCTGCAATAAAGGTCCGATTATTGAATTTAACTGGCAAATGCACTCACACTTCGATTTGATTCAACATAATGACAGGGGACATTGACATTGGTGTACATGTGTTTTAATAGGTGTCAGGGATTCATTGGTGCTCTTTACAGTGATGGGAGTGGGCTGATGGTGGATGTCCATACTGGCTACATGGTCTCATCGATTGGTGGCAGTGGTTATATGTCCATCTGTATTTTACTAGTTGTTGAGTTGCTATTGGCCGGTGAAGATGGTGGTTCAGTGGCATACTTGGGAGACAGTTCGTGTCACTTCTTTGATTAATGCCTTGGTCTTGGCAGGTGTACCAGTGCCATATCTGGGCCTGAGGGACCTTTTGAGTGCCTGGTGTTGGGCTGTCTGGTTAGGGGTGCTGGTCTCCTGTATGTCCTTAGAAAGTGGCACCAGTACACTTGCTGCTGCTGATGTTGATGGCTGGTCTGTATCGTGGTCTGTGGTAGGGGCTTCCTGGTTTGTGGGGGTCTCAGGCTGGGTTAGGAAGTGGTGCAGCAGCACACCTGCAATAGTGGCCATGGTGGCATTGAGCTGTTTCCACTGCTCCATGGCCTCTTGGTGGAGTGCTATCTGCAGCCTTTGATTCTGCTCCAGGGTGGCCACGATCTGGCTCATCCTGTCCTAGGTATGGTGGTATGCTCCTAGGACCTCAGAGATCGCCTACTGGGCTGCAGCATCCATTCTTTGGCCTCACCCCGGGCCACTACTGCCCTACCACTGGCCCTAGCCCCCTGTGCTTGTGTCCCCTGTACAGGTCTGGCGGTACCACTTGTACTGGGGCCATCGTCATCCTGCAGGTTGGTAGGTGGAGACTTTTGCCTCTACTAGTGTTCCACCAGTCTGTGGCCTGGATACATTGGTGTGGGGTCGTTTGCCATGTGCTGATTTTGGTGGCTGGGTGGTAGGGGTGTCAGTGGTGTCCTGGTTGGGGCTGCTGGATGGTGACAGTCCAGGACTGTGTGAGGGGCCAGGGTATTCCTCACTGTCCATACTTCCCTCACAAGTTTCCTGAGTGGTGCCTCTGTCTCCATGTGGGGCGCTGGCACTCCTTGGCCTTTCCGTAAGGGTGGCCCCCCTGTGAGGGGGAATGGACATGTATGCTACATTTACAAAATCGGATGGGGTGCACAGGGCAGGCGTATTTTGTGCAGGTTTTCCACTGTTGGGCCATGCAGGGTCCTTTGTGAGGTTGCCATTGCATTTAGCATGGGATGTGGAGGTGCATTGTGGGTGGTGTAGTGCAATTGTGTTACCTTGCAGGGGTGGTTGGCTGTGCACAGGGGGAGGGATGTGGACCTGTTGGTGGGTTTGTGGGCATGCAGGGTGAGTGGATGTAGTGATTGTGGCCTGGGTGGGGTAGTAGTCCTGGTGGTAGTTGGAGGGCTGAGGTGGTACATGCATTACAGGTGTGGTGGATTTGGGGTAATTGTAGATGACTTACCGGAGTCCATTCCTCCAGTGAGTCCAGTGAGGCCCTCAGGGTGCAGGATGGCCAGTACCTTTTCCTCCCAGTCAGTGTCGTCGGGGGTGCTGGTGGAGGTCCTCCTCCAGTCTTCTGGACCGCAATGTTGTGCCTCAATGCCATGGACCTCACTTTCCCGCGCGGGTCGTTCCATCTCTTGCGGATGTCGTCCCTTGTGCGTGGATGGTTTCCCACTGCTTTGCTCCTGTTGACTATTGTCTGCTTTAACTTCATCTTCCTGGCGATGGGTGTGTGCTGGACTAGTGCCCCAAATATTTGTGCTCGACCTTCAGTATCTCGTCCACCATTGTTCTTAGCTCCCTTTCTGTGAGGCGTGGGTGTTTAGGGGGTGCCATGGTGTGTGTTGTGGGTGGTGTGTTATGTGGATGTTGGTGAGGGTGCTGTTGTGTGGTTGGGTGTGCGAGTTGTGCGTTGTTGCATTCAGCATCTGCTCGTAGTGTTGTCAGTCTGGCTTCTATTGGCGATGCAAAGTATTGTGGGGTGTGGCTGTGAGTGTTTTATAGTGTTGTGGATGTGTGTCAGGTGCGTGGATTTCAAACTTGACAATGTGTGCATTTCTTGCTGTTGGGTCCCAATGCTGTCTGTACCGCAGTTGGTCGTTCAGCATCCACTAACCGTCGTGGTGATTTGTGCATCATTATTTGGAGGGCGGGGGATTTGTGTGCTCGGTGGGGTGGGATGTGCAGCCTTTCTGCCGACAAGGCCCTGACGGTGACTGGTGGTAATAAATTTTTGGGCGGTTTCTGTTTTAGGTGTCTTTATATGGCGGGTTTCTGTTCACCCCCAATGGAGGTATTCTGTTCACCATCGCGGGCGACAGTGTTTACCGCCATGTTCATAATGACCTCCTAAATGCACCTTTTTCAGTGTGAGCTGGTATTGTATACAGAGATACAAAAACTGGACCATTCTTCTGAGTACCTGAACATAATAAATAGTATAATTTCATCACAGCAGCGATTGAAGAAGGCATAGTTCAGCATTCCTCCGTAATACACCTTCAATACTGGGAAAAACATCTTCATTGATTTGTGGAATTTTTAATTTTTAAACTCTTTATGGATCACCCTAAGGTTCTTGTGTTCAGAAAAGATGTTATTCTTTTATATATTAACAGAAAAAGACAATAAGAAGAAGAGAATTGGTAGGTAATATTACAGAATTACATACATAATTTGTTTGTCTTAACCCAGACAGAATAATGAATACGTGGAACAAGGCATTTTAAACATACATGGACAATACTTATAGGTTGGATAATTAAGTGCAAGGTAACAGTAAATTAGAAAAGTGTAAAAGGAAGTAAGGGAGAAAGTGAGAAATAGAGTAAGAAATAGGTCTTGTCTCTGTGGGGAGTAGATAATTTAGTATGCTGGAAGGTTTGAGGTTTGCAAACCTTCCAAAAGAAGGTTCAAAAAGAAGTTGTTCACAGGGGTTTACTGGAAGCAACAACGTTATCCAATGTGCCCCATATGTTATGTGAGTGAGAGTTTCATGGGGAATGTTGGAGAGAAGTGTTGTCAGCGCCTCATATTTGTGTTAACCAGTTCAGCCAAGATTTAAAATTGGTTTTGTGTGTGGCTTTCCAGTTTACAGTAACAGACTTGATTGCTGCAGTGAGCATAAGGTCAAAGAGGAGGCGATCTGAGTTCGACTTGATATTGGTATCTAGGAAGCCAGTAATTAAGTATGAAAAATTGTTTTTTGGGTTAATATGGAACAGTTTGGAGATTAAAAGGAAGATTTCAGACCAAAATGTTTGGACCTGTGTACAAAAAAAGAACAGATGGGGAAGGTCTCTAATCTCTTTCTGACAATTCCATCAAGTAGGAGTATCCGCTATGTATACTGTGTATAAACAAGAAGGTGTCCAGAAAATATTATGTAGTGTCCAGAATTTGGTCTGCGAAAGAATAGGGGTGACCATGTGTAAAGTCACTGATCTCCAATCACCCTAAGGTTCTTTCGTCAGAATTTAGGAGCAAGGTTTCCATGTTATAAGTGTCTAGAGGATAATAATTCAGCTCCATAAATGCACGAAGGCCCTTCAGTAGGACATATATTTTTTTTTAAGTGAAAGAAGTCAGGAGACTATTACTCTTATGCTTCCTGATCACCTTCATTTTGCACTTTTGTGCTTCCAGGTTGCAGCACACTTTGCTCTCGAACAGAGTTCAGCACTAAGATAAATTTAAACATATGATATGACTTGTATGTAAGAATATTGAGTACAAAAATATCAACATGGAAAAGTTTTGGGACCAAAATATCGACAACTAGAATATCTTGAACATAGGTATAGATGTGCTATTCGTAAAGCCTCCTTGTACCTCGAAGATTAGATTTATATCATCAAGGGTTATTTATGTGGAGTGAAGTAGAGTAAACCTATACTTTCATATATACTTTTTTCACAGTATTCAGGGAGTCAATATTCTGTTCACAATAAATTTGCTTGTAGAAATGTAAAACCCAGTGCTCTTGTTTCATACATATGGTAGCGAGGATGCTTTACAAGTTATTTAAGCAAAAATCATGTTTTACTTCTTTCCAAATGTGCTTTCCTTCTTTTTTGTCCTTGGAAATCCATACATATTTTCTGAAATTCTTCTCATTTTGTTCCCAACCACTAAGTATCCGAACTATTGTATTCCTAAAATAGACTTGCATTTCAAAGATTTTCTCAATTAGTTTTGAACCCTTTTTAGTTTTCAACTCAGTTTTGCTTTCATTTGACAGTCACACAAACGTGGGGTGATATATTTTTTATTAGTTTAGCAATGCTTCCCAAGAAGGATTTATTTTCTGTAGATCCTTGTATTTCCGAGACTTTAAATTCATTTTCAAAACATCAGCTCTAAAGTTTGTCATGGAAAATATGGGAATACTCAAGTACACCATGGCACTTAACTTCTTAGAGTGAAAGATTTGGTTTAAAAGGCATTATGCTGAACTGGATTTCACGTAAACAACAGATCATACCAGATTCACACATCACCTTTCTTCTCAGATATTTACTGTGTAAAAACGCGGGTTTTACGAAGATATAACATGTCCCCTCTACTCTTAAACATATACATGAAACACCTTCTACATCTTTTTAATAGTTGAAAACTCACCTACTACAACAATGTAGATGCCACACCGGTCATTCTCAAACTGGAAAACCATAACGACCTAAGAACATCAAAACCTAACACCTGCCTCATAGCAGTAGAGTAATGGATGATGTAGAATCATCTCAAGCTGAATGCTTCGAAATTGTAATAATGACCTATATCATTCTGGCCACATGAATAGGGACCCCCTCCAAAAATAGCCACAAACATAAAACAAGCATTTTCAATGCAACAGGTCTCGCGTTAGCTCGTTTTTGAACTATTAGTGTTGTAAAGGAAAAAAACGTTATTTAAAATGCAGCGCGATCGCGCTACGTGGAAAATGAACAGATAAAGTAGTCCGGACACCATGCTGAAAACATCGAGCCTGGTATGTTTTTAGTAGTCTACTGGTGCTGTGTAGGCGGGCTAAACACTGGAAAAGGCATAACGTATGCATGCGTTTCACAAATGAAAGCAAGTAGATTATAAAAGACAAGCCCACAAAACCAATGTAAGTGACTGACGTGACATGGGCGTGGTTTGAAGCCCAAAGAGAGATTACAGAATGGGACAGAGCGCTTTGCGCTCACCCATAAAAATGGACAAGAAACATCACTCATCCTCTCAAAACCTAACTGTGCTAACAGACTCTACCACAGCACTCCAGTCTAAAGTAACAGAAGGCTATTGATAATCCAAAACTCTGAAGCAAGACTGCTTCTAAATGTAAACATACAAAATCACATTTTGCCAGTCCTGAAGACTCTGCATCTGCTCCTAATTGCAAGAAGATTCTCTTTAAAACTATTATAGATCATTCACAGAGCTATTAATGGCAAAGGATCAAAATTCATTCAAACATAAAATCAAGAAATAGTCCAAACCCAGGAACTTATGTTCTAAACTGGCACCATTCCTACTTATAGGGAAACAACAGTGGTGGATTTGATTTATCTGTGGAAGCAACAAAACTTTGGAATTCACTGCCAGCAAAGATCAGAGCCACTAATAATCACTTAAAGTTCAGAAGGATGGTTGTGACCTATTTTTTCTCATTGTGAGCCAATGAAAAATCCACACAGTTTCACCTCATGCCCACACACAGATATGCTACAGGACCTTCTAAGATCTAGGAAGTGCTAAATCAGCAGAATCCTTTAACAAACAACCCTTGTTATTAGAGAGAACTACATCCACCTATAACTTCAATTCCCATGAATTTTACTCTAACATGCACATAACTGTATGATCAATACAAAGCCCATTTATTGTCCCACGCCTCCGAATCTTAACAGACATACCTAACAACTCTCTATCCTGATGGATCACTGACATAATACTGGAACCAACAATATCATGACCAAAAATATGATGTCAAAAATGTTGGTTACAAAAATGTTGTTTTCTAGAATTATAATGGTGATCAATTATAAAAAATATTAACAAATCATTTGCAGAACATTAAAAAAATACCAAAATGAATACAATTAATAAAACTAGTGACCTAAGCTAACTATAACTCGGCCCTGCCATGCACAACATTCCCATCAATAATTTTACTGCAAATGTTGCAGTGATATTATAAATGATATTATAGAAATTGTAACGACTGATGTAATTTGTGGGGTGATTAGCAGTGCATGGCGAAAGGCGCTAGTTGTAGTTACCTTAGGGCACAAGTTAGAGTTCCTTGAAATAGCTCTAACTACAAAAGTCACATTTCTATGGTTTTGTGTGTGTACATTTTCAACCTAACTTTAAGGTCTCTGTAAAGTTTATAGTGAATTTCTAAGGTTTTAAAATTTTTATTTCCTAACTTAAATGCCCCTGTGACCTTTCGTTTTTTCACGGAATGTCTTTGTTTTTTTAATGCAAAGTAATTTTAAATTACCATACGTTAATCCAATGGCTGACCCGCATGGCATTGTGGTGGGTTGATCGCAGGGACTGGCCTGTAGCCAAACCCTCTCATGCCCACATGCTGCCAATCCCATGCTGCACACAGCCTTCAACTGTGTGTACTGGGGGCCTGGCCGCAGGGCCTAGCCTGCCACTGGGCCCTTTGTCCAACCCCTAGAAAGCAGTCACCCGAGGCACCCAGTTCCTCCTTGTTGGAGGCCACGGGGGCACCCCAATGCCCCCACAGCCCTAGCCGACTCCGTGCATCCAGCGGGAGCCGGCATTCCTCCTGCATGCAGGGAGCAGCTACAAAATGCTACTCTCTACTTGCAGGAGCAGCTTTCATCTGTTTCCCTGCCTGGTTCAAAGCGAGCAGGAAAACAGATGAAAGGTCCGCTCCCAGTAGGCGGGAGCATTTTACATGCTGCCGCCTGCAGGGTTTGGACTTACTGTCTGCTCTTGCTTGTCAGGAGCTGTCAAAGCTCCCACCAATTGAGAGCAAACAGCTAAGTCCCCAGGGTGGGCACCTCGGGACATGGGGAGCCATCCCTGCGGGGTGGCGGTCCCCAGGACCATTAATGGCTCCATGAGGGGTGCCATGCGTCCCCCTCCTTTTAAAGTGCATGGGCTGACCCTGGGGAGGTAGTAGTCCTTGTGGCTAAAAACGGCCCGGGAGGGGGCTGTGTGCCTCCCCCTCCCCATTGTCACAATTGGCCTGGACCTGGGGAGGTGGTGGTCCCTGGGGCCCAAATCGGCCTTGGAACCGGGTCATAGAGCCCCCGTTCCCTTTCAAGAGGGAGTTGGCAGTCCACCCAGGGGCTGAAGTATGAACATTTGAGATATCATCAGTGATGCCACTGACCATGTCATGAGTGATATAATATGTTAGGTTATAAGCAGTGCATTGCAGGGGCGAAAGTTGTAGTTAGCTCAGGTAAATATAACTGCTGAATTCCAATGGTTTTGTCTGTGTAAAATCTCAGTCTAACTATAACATTCCTCTACCTTTTGTGTTTTTCAGTGATTTTGTAAGGTTTTTTTAATTCTATTTCCTAACTATAATGTCTCTGTCACCTTTCTTTTTTTCAGTGATTTTTTATGTTTTTTAAATGTTATTTCCTAACTATAACATCCCTGTAATCTTTGTTTTTTGCTTTCAGCCCTGTTTTATGTGTGGCTGTTGCTTGCTTTTCCCTCGTTCTCACTACTTTCTCCTTGCTCTCAGCCTGATTTTGTGCATGCCTGCTGCTTGCCTTTCCCTCCTTCTCACTGCAATCTTCTTGCTCTCAGCCTCGTTTTATGCTGCCTATTGCTTGTCTTTCTCTTGTTCTCACTGCTTTCTCCTTGCTCTCAGTTCCGTTTTGTGCATGCCTGCTACTTTCCTTTAGCTATTTCTCACTGCTCTCTCCTTTTTCTCAGCCCTGCTCTGTGCATGCCTGCTGCTTGCCTTTCCCTCCTTCTCACTGCTTTCTCCTGCTCTCAGCCACATTTTGTGTGTTCCTGCTGCTTGCCTTTTCCTCCTTCTCACTGCTTTCTCCTTGCTCTCAGCCCAGTTTTGTGCATGCCTGCTGCTTGTCTTTCCCTCCTTCTCACTGTGTTTTCCTTGCTCTCAGACCCATTTTAAGCATGCTTGCTGCTTGCCCTCCTTCTCACTGCGTTCTTCTTGCTCTCAGCCCTGTTTTGTTCATGCCTGCTGCTTGCCTTTCTCTCCTCACTGCTTTCTGCTTGCTCTCATCCCCGTTTTGTACATCCCTGCTTCTTGCCTTACTTGTGGGGGACTGAAGGGGAGTCTCAAGGCCCCTGTGGTCCCAGCCAGCTGCCCACCTCCTGTGGGAGCTGGTATTGCTCCGGCACGCGGGGAGATCCTGGAAAAGCAGCTCCCTGCATGTGGGAGCAATACTTTCAACTCTTTCTCTGACCGCATGTCTGTGGGCAGGGATGGAGATTAAATCTCTGCTTCCAGGAAGCGGAAGCATTTTGGCAGCTCCCGCTTCCTGGAAGCAGATTGTTTGCTTTTGCTTGGTTGGAGTTCTCACAACTTCCTCCAAGCAAAAGCAAACCGCTATCTCCTGAGGGTGGGCACCTCAGGAGTAGTAGTAGCTGGCCCAGGGGAGGTGGTAGTCCAGAGGGCAGAATATGGCCAGGGAGTGGGGCTGCCCACCTTCCATATTTTTAAAAATGAATATGGCCCCGGGGAGGTGGTGGTCCCTGGGGCTGAGGGGGGGTTGATATGCCCCTCCCAACAATATTTATCATGTAGCTCTGGGTAGGTGGTGGTCCTTGGGGCCTAGGGGGGGGGGTCCATGCATCTCCTCGTATATTTATAAAATGTAGCCTCAAGGAGGTGGTGGTTCCCTGGGCCTTAGGGTCCGTGCAACCCCCTAGCTATATTTAAGTTGTTGCCAGGGGAAAGTGGTGGTCCCCCGGGCGGTCAGTGTGTCCCCCATATGTTTATTGAATATACCCCGAGGATGTGGTGGTCAATGGGGCCTCTAAAAAACCCTAGGAGGGTGGCCCTCCTAGGAGGGTGGCCCTGTGTTCCTTCCTCATTTTTTATTACATTTCACATGCCCCGGGACCAGGTGCAAAATTAATTGAACGCGCAGGAAACCGTGCCTTGTTTTTTTAATTCACTGCAAAATCTGCTGATCCACCCAGAGATTTTGTTGAGAATTTTTTTTTAATACTTTTTAGCCCTGGGGGAGTACCAGGGGGACTGAGCGCATTTACACCAAATCACAAAAAGTACGATCTGCCACCAAGATGTAGCTTCCTGCCAAATTTGGTGTAATTCCATTCAGCGGCTCAGGCTGTAGTTATGTCTAAAGGCCCTATGGGAATCAACAAATGAAACACACTTTTTTGGCCCCCCTTTTTCTTGGGCTCTGCTTGACGGATCATCCTGAAGCTTCCCATGTGAAACAAGACCCTATAGGACACTTGTTTTGGAAAATTTCACGTAGATTTGTCAAACAGCGCCAGAGATAGAGTCAAGTCAAAAAGCACTTTTTCAATGGGAACTAGGTCCTAAATATAACTACCTACTGGCAACCAGTAATGGGTAATATACATATGTGTGTATGTATATATTGGTACTGTGTCAACCCTATGCTTAAAGACTTTGCTGTACAAATGGCAAAAGACATGGGGCCATATGTACGAACACATTTTCCCATAGACACAGAATGGGCAAAACTGTTTGGTACATCTGGCCCATGGTCACTATCTAGCTCGGCGTGAATAGCACTGTGCTGATCCTATGCTTAAAAACTTTGCTAGATAAACAGGCATTTGAGGTGAGCAAATCTAGAGTGTCGCTGGTGTTGCAGGGTGCTCTGTATTGGAGTTTGCTCTCCACCGAAACTTGGGAACTACCCAGAGTTCTTTTTTCTTTTTTGCCAAACTTATGCGTCACTCTAACCCTGGAAGGGATTTGTTTTGAGATATATATATATGTGTGTGTCTGTGTGTATATAGATATTTATTTATATATATATGTATATATGATTTAAAAGTAAAAAATAAAAAAATAAACAAATAGTAATAATAGATATATTGAAACAATATTAGGAAAAGTCTAACAGTAATATACGATTCCCACTCCACCCTGTGCAACATTATGGAAAGCATTGGACTTCTGACGGTTAAGATTTATTATTCCCACTTCATTCAGTGCAACAGTAGAAAAGGCATTGGACTCTAGAAGGGTAAAATGTACTATTCCCACTCCAATCTGTACAACACTGGGTAAAGCATTGGACTTCAGAGGGATTCAATTTACTATTCCCACTCCAGTCTGTGCAACAGTAGGCCAAGTGCTGGACTCAGGAAGGGTAGAATTTACTATTCCCACTCCAGTCTTTGCACCAGTAGGGAAACTGTTGGACTTTACTATTCCCACTCCAGTCTGTGCAACAATGGGGAAAGTACTTCACTTTAAACAAAAAAATCTAAAACCCTAATAATTAACAACAAATATAAAACTCTTAATAAGAAAAAAATAATGAATGTATAAATAAATAATATGCAAAAACAAACAATTTACATGATTATTAATGTAATAATTAATTTGCAATAAAAAAATGTTTTTACTAACCTGCCGCTACAAACCCAGCTGCCCACAACCATTATATATAACTTAAAAAAATTATGATTACTTAATTCATAAAATTAATAATCAATTAAAAAGTGTATTAAAACAATTAATATTTCATTATTGATTGCTAATAAATTTGAATTTCAACCCTATCCCCCTGCAAACCAAGCAACCCTACTTACATATAACTAAAAAATATAATTATCTCACAATATAAATAATTAATAATCAAATAAATAATTACAAATAAATGAATAATTAATTGTTAATGAATTATTACTTCATTAACTTCCCGCCCTATACCCCTATAAACCCAGAAACCCACTTTGACACTAATAATTACTACTAGCAATTAAATTAAAAAGTATAAATCCCTACAAATTACAAATGATTTTTAAAATATTATTATCCATATTACAAACTATAACACATTCTACTAAAATATGAGCTAAAACACATAGATATAATTAAAACAATTATATTTTTGACAATTATATTATTTAAAATTATATCAACAACAAAATATTCTTGATAGTTATTTTACTTACCTAAAAAAATTCAATATTGTTGGCAATGATAGTTCCCAATATTTGTTTATCACAATATTTGTTTCCCATATTTCTGCAACTCGATATTTAAAACTCAATATTTTGTCCAAACACCATCCTGACATACCACATACTGAAAAAACAAACTAACACAAAGTCTGATGGCTTCAGTGATGTTCAGTGTCTATGGGTAAGAGAATAAACGATGTTGGTGCCATTGGGGATCAAGTCACTCAACCTACGACTTCATTGATATTCAGTATCCATGGGTAAGAGAATTATGTTGGTGCCATTGGGGATCAAGTGGAGCAACCTAAGATGGAACAATTTACACAACCTGCTCACAGGTAATCAACTTTCAGCCTTTCAATCTACACTTTATACTTCCCCAGATTGCATCCTACCTCAAGATTATCCTCTATCATGCCTTCCCATTTGAATGATATTCTCTTTACACTCAATCCTCTGCACGCCTTAGTGCTTCTGAGTTTACCCTATTCTTTCACATGCATGCCTCCTTACTCTCTTCTAACTCTCAGCTCAATAACCATACCTATTGTCACAAAACATAAAGTTTCATTTGGAGTAGCTATTACCTGCAGCACCAAAAACGATCTACTCACCCCACTCACTTAAATCACAATGTTTCATTCTGTGTAACCTCTCCCTGCTATCTCACAATACTTACCCACCTCCATCCTATTTGCCCACTCCTCTTTTTTCTACTTACATGAGCTCACTCGAATTATTGCAACTAACTCCTAATAAAGTCATACATTACTACTTAAAAATAGAGAAAAATCTTCAATTGCCCAATGCTAACTTAATAACCAACACATCGACATCAATAATTAATCATTACTGAATTAGCGACTAACTGCGGGCGGCAGAGTAGCATGCCACCACCCGCAAAGATGGTCAAGGCCTCAACTGGGCTAGAACACGCTTTATACGTATATGCAATTACAATACAATATTATTTTATTTTTGTTTTACAGTAAACTGAAATGTTCAACAGTCTTATTTTGGAAGACGATGTGAATGGTTTAGCACAGCTCACATTATTTTGTAACCCTTATTTGGATGCTTTTTGGGGCTATTTGTGGAAAATAGCATACTTATATAAATTTCAGGGCATATACTGCTCTCATCATTTAATAATTGATTAATATTAGTTGTATTCGTGTTACACAAAGCTGAAAGGAAAGGTGCCTTTCGTTTACCTCAGCAAACATTCCTTCGGTTTTGATTTATCGATTTCGCCGCCTTACAATTACGCAGGGTTCATGCTGCACTCTTGTTTAAAACTAAAAACTCCCATCTAAAATTGAAAAGAGAAAGATTCAGGGAAAAGGTGAAGCAAACCAGATTAGTATTCAGTAGCCAAAACAACATAACAATGTAGGATTCATTCTGTCAAATGGCATGAACGGGTTCTTTCGTATTTATTTAAAGGGAGATTTACTGATAAATCACTGTCCATGCGATCAAGCCAGAGGAGTAATGCAGGCCTCTTGTTTTCCTGCCGTGCAGTGCCCCCCAATCCTTCAGGTGCCACCCAGCCCTTAAGGCGGGCCCTCATTCAGCCCACGGCTATTACTTGTCGGCAGTGTTTAGTATGTAAATAAAAACGTGCCGGTGCCCAAAGTCCTCTTAAACACGCCGCTGACGGAATACTGAGGCGGCGTAATCCTGAAACCAACTCGGGCCTCTTCAATCCATATAAAGCCCCTCCCTGCCCCTTCAGCTCACTAGCTTTCTACTTTCTCCCTTTGTGACGCTTTTTCCTTTCTCCCTTCCTCCGTCTTTCCTATATGTGTCTTTTGCTCGCAGCAAATGCTTGAGGCAAAAGAATGAGCCCCGGCCCTCAAAAATAAGTGCCGGTGCTCAGCACCGGAAACAACAAGCACAAATTAAGCACTGCCTGTCGGTGAGATATGGGAGACTCAGGTACCCTCATCACGTTCTCCAGGGGCCCCCATCATTTTGCATTATGCCACTGATCAAACAATGCTTGTTTGTCTTTTGTTCTTTTATTCACTTTTGACATGTGCCTCTTCGATATCGGGTCTGAATCTGTTTGCTCCTTGTTGTATAAAATGCATTTGAGCAGAACGGTTGAATAGGCTATTTAATTAACATTGTTCAGAAACAAGTTAAGTTGGCGGCGATAGTAAATTGACATCCCAAATAGTCCTTGGACCTGTTTGGGACGTTGTGGGAGTGTGTGTGTGGGCTCAAATGGCTTCCTTCTCTCTACTGGCGGCACAGAACAAGGGGCCACATGTAGCAAAGTCCGATATTGCGACTCGGAAATTGCTAGTCTGTCCGACTCGCAATTTCCGAGTCGCAATATCGGATGCAGATCGGTGTCTCAGACAGCGTCTGCGACTCGCAATGGGGTTGCAAAGACCCACCTCATCAATATTAATGAGGTGGGACGCATTTTGCGACCCCATAGCGAGTCCCTGCACTCACAGGGATGATGGCCTGCTGTAGTCAGCAGACCTCCATGTCTGTGACTGCTTTTTAAATAAAGCTGTTTTTTTTTTTCCATTTTGCAGCCCGTTTTCCTTAAAGGAAAACGAGTTGCAGAATGAAAAAACTTCCAAAACCATTTGGTTTCGTTTTCTCAGAGTAGGCAGTGGTCCATAGGACCACTGCCTGCTCTGAAAAGATATTTTTGGCGACATTCACAAAGGGGAAGGGGTCCCATGGGGACCCCTTCCCTTTTGCGAATGAGTTACCACCAGTGTGACACTGGTGGTAACTGCGAGTTGCTTTGCGACCGCATTCGTGGTCACAAAGCAATTCTGAATTGCGATGCGAGTCGCAAATAGGAAGGGAACACCCCTTCCTATTTGCGAGTCGCATTCACAAATTGCGAGTCAGTACCGACTCGCAATTTGTGAATGAGCATCGCGTTAGGCTGTTTGCATGGCGCAAACTGCGATTTTCGCAGTTTGCACCATGCAAACGGCTTCCTACATCTGGCCCAAGGAGAGGTATTTTTAAGAAGTTTGGTAAATCACTGCTCGATCTCAGACATTGGTTTGTATTCACGACCTTTTTAAATAAAGCAGTTTTTTTTTTTTCATTTTGCAGCCAGTTTTCCTTAAAGGAAAACGAGTTGCAGAATGAAAAAGCTTCCGAAAGCATTTGGTTTCGTTTCTCCTACGGACCACTGCCTGCTCTGAAAATATATTTTTGGCGACATTCACAAAGGGGAAGGGGTCCCCTGAGGACCCCTTCCTTTTTGCGAATGAGTTACCACCAGTGTGACACTGGTGGTAACTGCGAGTTGCTTTGCGACCGCATTCGTGGTCACAAAGCAATTCTGAATTGCGATGCGAGTCGCAAATAGGAAGGGAACACCCCTTCCTATTTGCGAGTCGCATTCACAAATTGCGAGTCGGTACCGACTCGCAATTTGTGTATGAGCATCGGGTTAGGCTGTTTGCGTGGCGCAAACTGCGATTTTCGCATTTTGCACCATGCAAACGGCTTCCTAAATCTGGCCCAAGGAGAGGTATTTTTAAGAAGTTTGGTAAATCACTGCTCGGTCTCAGACATTGGTTTGTATTCACGACCTTCTCGCGTCCATCATTGATGTGTGTTAAACAATGTAAAAATGACACTTGTGCATAAAAAAAGAAAAAAAAAACAACACAGAATACCATCAAATTAAGTGTGCTTCTGCATTGGAATGGGCAGATGTTCTTATGTCAGCACTCTGAGAGCTTTGCTGCCTTAAAGCTGCTCTTTCTCCCCTTTAGGCCATCTGGTGCTGCAGAAGCTGCTTTCCATCCTGGACAGTCATGCCCTTCTAGTGTAAGACCTGCTACCTAGCTCTTGTCACCAGACCCTACAACTGTAACTCTACTGTCTACTTCCTCTCATTCTAATGGTGCTACCCTAAAGCCTGCCCTTGCACCATATCCAGTTAGAACTGTGCTGCAGATCCACCTCCCCTTTACTTCTTGTTACTCAGAGAATTGCTGCTCTATGAAGTCTCTTACAAAATGCACAAGGTGTAACACAATAAGTACCCCACTGCTGAGTAATGTGATTGCTGAATGCCAAGGCTACCTACATTTCATTCATCACAAACCTCCTGCATCCACCATCCTACACTTTTTGTCTCTTCATAGTGGTATTTTTCATTTCTTCTTCCTCCCTTTGTCACTGTACTGCTCTTCCTCCTTCTTTTTGCCTTTTCTGCTTTTCTCTCTTTGGTTCAAAGTCTGATAATGAAAAATAAATTCTGCTCTCCCCGCCACCTGCAACTGTCGGCACAGTTTTTAGCACTGGCCCTGTCAGTCAGTCTTCGTGCCTCAAAAAAGTGGCTGTGGGCTATTTTGTTTAAAGTTTTGTAGCTGTAAGACCTGGCCTTCAGATCTCTTCAGCTGGCAGCTTTGCTACGTTCACGCCTGCCCCCTAGCCACGGACAGCTGAAAGTTCAGCTGCTGTAAGGCTTACTCTGAAGCCCCTGCAGTCAGAATTAATTCTTGGTTCACACTCATGATGCGTGCTCCAATCAGTGATCGGTGTGACCAATTGCGCCCCTTTGTTTGTTTTTGTTTTTTCAAATTACACACTTTCACCATTTTTCTTAATTAGCCTCGACTATCGTCCAACGTAAGGGCTCTGATTCAGAGATTAGTGGTTATTGGAAATTCTCAACTTTCTGGAGAAAAGGCTAAGTTCAGAAAAGTATGCAATGGGGGAATTTACTTAGTCGTTCTGTTTATGTAGTGGCGGAAATACAATGATGAATTATCCTCTAAACCCAGCACTTTCTCCAGAATTCAACAGGTTGTTCATTATTACCTATGAAACAGGCCACAAGAGCGTGTTAGAAGTGGGCTTAAAAGCAGGGGCGTCGTGAACCCCCGCTTTAGCAGCTATAGTAGGGGTGGAGTATTTGATGGGCCTCCACTTTCTGCAACCCCGCAGACATAAATAACGTGAAAGGGTGGAAGGGTGAGTTAGTGAGTGAAAGGATGGATGAATGGGTGTGTGAGCGAAAAGGTGGATGGATGGGTGTAAGAATAGATGAGTGAAAGAATGGATCGATGAATGAAAGGAAGGGTAGATGGATGGATGAAAGGGTGGATGGATGAGTGGAAGGGTGAATGGATGAGAGAAAGTACACATGTTTGAGCGAGTGAAAGCATTGATGGGTTTTGGATGGAGGGATGGATGGATGGATTGATAGATGGGTGAATTAACAGGGTGGATAGACAAACTGAAAAGATGGATGCTGGGGAGTCATGACCCCCCAACTTTAGCAACTATAGCGGTGGTAATGTTCTTGATGGGCCTCTTCTGTCTGCAACTTGGCAGTCGAGGTTGAGTGGGTGATAGGATGGATGGATGTGAGTGAAAAGGTAAATGGATGGGTAGATGATGAATTAATGAAATCATGAATGAGTGAAAGGGAGGGTGAATGGATGGACAGATGAGTGAAAGCATGAATGGATGAGTAAATGAAAAGATGGATGAGTGAAAGGTTAAATAGATGGATGAGTGGATGGATGGGTGAAAAGGTAGATGGATTCGTGACAGGCTGGACGGCTCCGTAAAAGGCTGGATGGATGAGTGAAAGGGATGATGGGTGGTTGGATGGGTGGAGTGAAAGGTTGGATGGATAGCCTGAAAGGTGGGTGGATGAATGAGCAAAAGGATGGATAGATGAATGAAACGATGAATGGGTGAGTGAATGGGTGGACGAAGAGACGGATAGGTGAAGGGTCGATGGCTAGATAGACGGATGGACACGTTTAATGAATAGGTTTAGAAATGGATGGATACGTTTGGATATGGATAGGTAGACAGATGGAATGGTGAAAGGTAATTATGGATGAAAGAATGAATGGATGAGAGAATGTATAGGTGAATGGCAGAGATCAGCAAGTGGATGGGAGGATGAATAGAAAGATGCTTGGATTAAAGAGACAAGAGGGCTCTTCTGAGGGGGTCGTGGTGACTTGCTTTATTTGCTTTGTTCCATAAGAGCTTTGGTTTGAAGTGGGGAATATATTCATTTTCTGGCTACTCCCTTGTTTGAAAGATAGAAACAGTGGCCTCATCAGGCGTGCCGTTTTCCCCGGAAAGATCCTAATTTTAAACATCAATAAATAGACTGCCCTCTGTTCTGTGTTATAAGTCATGGCTCCTTCTGCCTGTCAGTTTTGGGGGCAGCCTTCAACCCATTCAGCTGTTTTGAGTCATCTCTGAGAGGAAACATCTGCGTGGGAGACAGTTATGCCAGAAAGGAAGTCTAAAAGGAAACCACTAGACACTCTCTGAAGGGTGCTACAAAATTACTAACTTTAGTGTGTGGCATGGAGAATAATCAAGTGTAGGTTTCCCTTACCCTCCCTGCTTCTTCACTGCTCCACTCCTGCTAATTTTAGAGTAAGCTTCTCCATCCGCTTCATCGCTTGTTGAGGTGTTTAGTGTTTGGGGGAAAGTGTGCTTGAGTGCAGGTGTTTGTTTCTTTGGTGTGATTCGATGCATTTCAAGGACAGATGTGCTATAGTAGAGGATCTGCGTTAGCTGGTTACAAATATTAATTGGTTGTACTGTAGGCCTTTGAAGTTCAGCTTTTTGTAGCATGGTTTGAATAGCATGAACCTTTATTGCTATTTTAGTTTACTTTTTGAGAACGCATTTTAATTACCTAGAATAACACAATAAACTAAAACAAATCATAAAACAACTGGATATTCAATAACGTTTCCGACCAATACAAAGACTGAACACATAAGCACACAACACTAGTTTGCCTTAACTAAACCCATTACTTTGCTTGGGGAAAATGATAAAAGATACTTTAACGTAGTCAATCAGTCTTGCATTGTTAATACTTGTTTGCTTCTTGTGTTGGCTTTGTACAGTTATGACAAAAGCACTTGCAAAACAACAGACAGCTACCTTAGGTTCTTATTTCGTATACTTCCAAGATGGCTGCATGTTGCATCTAGACACAATGAGTCTCATTACGAGTATGGGGGTCCTGTGACCGCCATGTCGGTGGTGGCAGTCTGACCTCCAACGGTCTGGCGGAGCATACCGCCGTATTACAAGTTTGGCATTCATACAAACAGAAGAACGTCAGTGTTCTGCCGGCACTGCCAGGCAGCGATACCACCACGGTCATACTCACACTGCACTGTAACACTACACAAATACACATGGCCACACAGCTCAGGCACAGAGACACTGAAGGCTGCACTACATTGTCACACACAGCAGCAACACACCTACAGCACATATACAAATACAGTTCATACACTCATATTCCACACTGGCCAGGGACTGTCCACACATACAACACACATATCTATCGATGTGGCATGGAACACAAATAACACCACAATCAAACAGCCCTGAAATGGACCCACACACAACACACATCACAACACATTGGAAGCACAATGGCATGCATAAAATACAGAGAGACAAATACACCAAGAACAACATAACAACTATACCTACACAATTTGAATGGGATAATCTGGGACATACAGGGAAGGAGACTGCTTTGGGACATATAACACTTTGAACAGGACCCTCAAACAATATCTCCATACGAAATGGCCCTACATGGGTCTCAGGGACTAACAATAGCAAAAACAATTGTCATGCACATCTAAACAATGGGAAAGGGAAAGTCAACAAAACACATACAACTCTTACTGCATGGACATACATCTACAGGGACCATCTGCAAAGGGACACACACCTAAATGGACAGTTGCATAGGCAAACTCAAACAAAGCTATCACAATTCAACACACTCCATGTTTGCACATAGAAACCTCAAGATGACACACATCACATGCACACATAAGCCAGATCAGGGGGACAAGTCTAACACCGTACATGCTCACATTAGACATCAAAATAAGAAATTCTTACCATACCAAACAGGGCACAATGCCATGACATCACCATTGATGTAGACACACATACCTATACACACAACATATATTCTACTCCTGGGGGACAACAACACTGTACACAAACAACAGCTACTGGAGCAGCAAGCAGGCTCTCTCACACACACACACAACTGCAGGCACACATCCAAAGTCATTCAGGAACAACAGAAAGCTTGGAAAGGAATTGCAGAACAGAGGTATATCCAAAACAAAACAACTGTTGGGTTTATTTACAGAAACTACAATGATTGTCCAAAGGCCATCGGAAGGCCATGAAAATTGCCAATAATGGCACGCTGTTGTACCCAAACCTGACTCGTCACTGCCATGTAACCTCCACAGGAAGGGGCATCAAGGGGGCATGCAGGCACCTCAGGAATTTTCTGGTGGTGGGGGGAGGGTAAGATTTGGGTGGTGGGGTTTGGGCTGGGGTGGGGTAGTCTTCTCCTGAGGAGGGGCGGGTTTCTTTTTGGGAGGGGTGGGCTTCTTTGGGAGATGGGGTAGCTACTTGCCAGGGGGCAGGGTAGGCCTTGGAGGTGGAAGGGATGGACTAGGAGCTGGGTGGGTTCCTTCTAGGTCTGGGATGAAGAGGGGATAGGGCAAAGGTTGAGGTTAAGTAAAACGTGTTTTTTGGATACATGGGGACGGTCATCAGAAGTAGTACGTGATTTGGAGGTTGAGGGAGTGGTTGTAGGCTGTGTATGTGTAGAAGTCTTGGGTGCGTGCTTATGGGAGGTATGCTTGTGTGTGGTGGGTGTCTGTTTGGTGGGTGAGTGATGGTGTTTATGTTTATGTGTCTTGGGCTTAGGAGGAGTGCTGGGGGATGCCGTAGTGGATGGGTGGGTGTCTGTTGGGATGGTGACTGCAGGTATGGTGGATGTGGTGGATGTAGGTGTGTTGGTAGTTGTGGTGTCTGCAGGTGTGGTACTTATGGTGGATGTCTGATGGTCTGCTATAGTGGTGCCTGTAGGTAAGATGGGTGTGGTGGCTGTGTCAGTGACTGTTGCAGTGATGTCTGTAGGTAGGCTTGATGTGTGTATAATGTTGGGGCTGGTGGGGGTGTCAGGGGTAGTTGTGAATGTTACTGTGTCTGTGGATGGGTGTTGTTTGTGTGCGTGCCAGTGTATCTTGTGATACTTCTGTTTGTGTGCGCTATGTTTGTCTTTTGAGGTGGATGCATGTTGAGCTGTTTGTGTGCTTTCATGGGGTAGGAGGAAGGGGATTTGGATTGGTAAGAGGGAGGTGGAGGGGGGACAGAAGCTGGAGGTTTGGGGAGTTACTGGCTGCCATCAGTGTTGAGGCCAGAGCCTGAAAAGATCTCTGTAGGCCAGACATTGCAGCATGAATGCCTTACGGCAAAGCATTAGTCTGTTGTAGCTGACTTGCCAATCCCTTGATGGCATTCACAATGGCAGTCAGACCCACAGAGATTATTCTCAGGAGGTCAATAGCCTCCACACTGAGGACAGCAGGTGTAACAGGGGCTGGGGCTGAGGTGCCTGCAACAATGGAGATGCCCACCCTCTTGGGTGAGCGGGCACGGCCAACTGGGTGGGGAGCAACAGGGAGGGCGGGGATAGAATGAAGGGTGGCAGACAAGGAAGTTACTCAGGGGGTCCCTGATGGGTCCGCCACCACTAGGGAGTGGCCACTGAAGGAGGAATCAGAAGATGAGAATGTAGATCCTGTCTCCCCGTGACACTCCCCTCACCCTCCAGGCAACTGAGCCCCTCTGTGTTGTGGGAATCTTAAGCCAAGGTCCTTTGGCAAGATGCTTCCTCACTCGGCTGTGCCCCAACTTCTTTGCCTGCCTGTGCTGATGCTGAAACAATAATGAGAAATACAGTCATAACAAATACATGATAACACTTCAATCTCAACTCTGATTGACAAACAATACCATCATGTCAAGTAGGCTCCATCAAAAACGTTCACCAAAGTGGCACATTCATGTGCGATGCCATTTATGCATACATACCATCTGGACTTGCCAAAGATACTCACAAGCTAATCAGGATCCCAGACAACTACAATTGCATGGCTGAAGTCTTGCAATCACAATAAACATACAACAACTAGGTGGCCTCTCCATCATCAGAGCTGTGCCACATGCAGCAAACCCCAGTTAACTTGTAGCCAACAATACTATTCCTTTGTAAAGTATCTTCTCATATTTCACACACAAGTTTGTGCACACATCTATTTTGCACTTACATTATGTACCAACAATTTAAGATGATACCAAAGAAATCCAGCTGTCTCACATTCAAAAGTGAGATATCCTGGATTAGTTGACATGGAAATACCCATGTCACAAAGGACACAGTTCACTGATGTACAGCTCAAAATATGACACGTGTCCCAGTAGTTTCAAGGAGGTAGTATCAGTGTCGCTCAGATAGCCCTCACAGTTGTCATTGAAACAGAACAACGTTGCCATCAGGTCCAATATGTCAGGGAGATATGTCTCCAGAATACACACAACAATGAATCAGTCAGCCCCAGAATAGTCACCACTAATGTCTGACACCCATTACAATGACATCATCTGAATGTGTCTGTGGTACACAACTGTACCTTGCATGTTGGCGAGACACAGAACCTGCAAGGAATAATAGAAGGACCCCAACCTATTGGCCAATGAGAAACAATATCATTATCCACATCTCAGACATGCCAACCCTGGTATCTGTCTGTGGATGAATACCTGAACCCAAACACATGTGATGTCAACATCACTGCAAGTCACTCCGTGATGCATGACAACAGTCAGGGAACAATCCTCAATCATTAAACATGTGCCTTGCACTTTTCCACAAGATGCCACATCAAGGGCATAGATATACACACAGTGGTTCCACAATGTGGGCCTACCTGTCATGTCCCTCATTGCTACTGCAGTCCTACATGCCAAATGACATACTATGATACATGAATGTATCTGTCAGACAATAAACAATGCTGACACACTACTGTCTGTGGCACAAAATGAAATGGACCAGCATTGTAAATGTGCAATTCCACTAACATTTTTCCATGCACAGATATGTGAGGGAATACATACATCATCCCATCAACATGGGTAGAACATGCATGAAATTGCAGAATAAGGATGTTTCCTAAAGAGAAAATGACACATGCTGACATGTAGGAACAAGGAATGTTGGCTACAGTCATGAGATATAATTCTACTCAATGGACATTCCCCACTTACCAAGGGAAAGTAGTTTGCTACATCTGCAAACCTTTAACCTTTTAAACCATGGCACATCTATGCTGGGCACAAACACTCACAGACTGCAGCGAGTCACCAGCACACATCATACACTGAAGATAACTTGCTTCTGGGTGGCAGATGTCTGCATAAACAGAGGCCCAGACACATGGCAGAGGACAGTGATCCATAACCCACTTACCTTTTGTCTGTGACTTTCAGAGGAAGTGATCTGTGGGTCAGAAATTACACCATTACAACAATTAAAAGTACATGAAAGATCACTGTATGCAGCCATTTGTGGTCCCCGCAGAGAAAGTTGTTTGAGGATTCTTCCCCAGTTTGTACCAGATCCCAGGTTCAGAAGGAAAAGTACATCAGTCTGATTCACATGACATGTCAACACAAACAATCTAATTCACAACATTAATCCAAATGTATCCCGCCAAACCGCCTAAATACTGGGGATCTCTAAGATATGAATGAGGTGGGCTCACTCACATAATGTGACATTCTTCATCATTGGCTACCTCATCCCACCCCTGTAAGATGATACTACCAGGGCGGACTCAACCTCAGGTGGGGCTATCCTGGGGGAGTTCTTAGAAATGTTCTAGCTGGAAATGGAACTCAGCCAATTGGCAGGCAATAGAGATAGGGGCTGGAGAGTGGACATAACACCCACTATTAACCCCAATGGTGATTCCTTTTTGTAGGAACCTTTAATTATGTCCATAGTTTATCCTTAGATATTTTTAGTGATATCTGGCCCTGAGTTCCTTGTCCAGCTAGATCATTTTTAAGAACTCCCTCAGGATAGCTCCACATGAGCTTGAGTCCGCCCTGGTAGTATCATCTCACCAGGGTGGGATGAAGGGGCCAATGATGAAGCATGACCCATTATGTGAGTGAGCCCACCTTATTCATATCTTAGAGATTCCCAGTATTTATGGGATTGGAAGGGATACATTTGGATTCATTTTGTGAATCACAAAGTTTTAGGCCAAAGTTGGTCGGAGTGCCATGCATTTGGTTGTGTTGCTATGTATTGAGGCTAGCATGGCAGATCATTCAGCCTCTTCTGTTTCCCCCATATGTGTTAAACAAACAATCTCCCATTTACTGTGTGACACATGGTTCATCCCTAATTGTCAGGGGGAGCATTCAGTCTCCCACTCAATCACCTGAAAATGGGACAGGCCCCCTTGTGGCTGCTGTGCTGCCCTCAAGCACCAACCCATCTCCATGTAGGCCACTGTCAGAATGCAGGCCATTACGGGGGTCATAGTCCGACGGGCACCTCAACCACATTGGGAGGACAGCCCCAGCTGGGACTCCATGATTTTTTGGGCCCAGCATCTCAGGTCCTCCCACCTCTTTCTGCAGTGGGCACGCCACTGGTTGTGGACTCCCAGGATCACATTGGGAGGACAGCCCCAGCTGGACCTCTGTGATTTTTCAGGCACAGCGTCTCAGATCCTCCCACCTCTTTCTGCAGTGAGCGCTCCACTGGCTGTGGACCCCCAGAGTCTCCTTCTTGGCGATGGCTTTCTGAATCCCTTTCTTCTGATGGTTGTTGACCTGCATGGATGCAAAAGACAAGGAAAGAAATTATGTCCACAAGTCTCGTCCAAAATGGCAGAGTCACATACATGTTAGTACACAAAGCTATGAGCATGCCTTTTTGCCCAAACTGCCTCAGTGTGCCACATACCAGCCACTGGGTACAGAGACATGACTACAGACACTTTCCAATCTGAAGACCAACCCACCACCCTGCTCAGGCCCTCCACTGACTAGGTAGGCTAGCTGACATCTTGGGGGACATGCTCTATCAATCTGACTGAGAGCTGAGAAACTATGGGACATATTACACCTTTGTGGCTTCTGAATGGTTATGTGTCCTTAGGCATGAATGCATGAATACTGTCACACTTTATGGGAATGATTCCCTGCATACAGTTCCTACAGGCTACTGCCAGAGTACAAGTTTAAACATTACACATGGGTAATGATGAAGGACCTGGCATGGTGGGTATGGTAGTTGTCTAACTTGTCCATGTGTGGACATGTCGATTGACAAATGCATACTCACACCACCTCGGGAGGGGGGTCTGTATCATGTACCTGAGCCACAGAACATGCTTCTGGACATATGTGTCCATCCTACAGAGATGACATCCAACAAACAAAAGCATGCATTGTACATTTTCTGCTATGTGACCAAACAAATGAGCCACATATCATGGGTTTCCAGGATTCATCACTCAGCACTGTGGGACTAACATTTATGCAATAAGCCTACACAGGACGATTATGACCTGTGTGATGATGTCAAGAGGGCTGTAGGAGTAAGGGACCTGTCAGAGACACACATTGACAGTGATGCCAAGTGCACATTATTCACACATCATTGGCTCCCTAC
Source organism: Pleurodeles waltl (assembly GCF_031143425.1). NCBI lineage: Eukaryota > Metazoa > Chordata > Amphibia > Caudata > Salamandridae > Pleurodeles > Pleurodeles waltl. Next base: position 660,498,584 of record NC_090440.1, read on the forward strand.
AAAACCCATTTACATACTCATCAGGGAAAGAACCTCAATAAGCTGCATTTTATCACAGAACCTAGATTGGTTCACATAACAGGATATACTAAGATACAGAGAGTGGGCACAGTGTCAAAATTGCATAGTCAAAATGACTCAACACCAGCCTAGACTTGGACCTATACTGGGAAATACATTTGAGAGTCCCTGATCTCTGCAAGCTGAGCAGACAGAACCAACAAGGAACTTGCCTTGGTTCCACCACATGGCAATGAACAAGTCTATCATAACATAAAGAAATTCTATTCCATCAATGTCCAATTGGTATGTCTGGTGGACCTCTACATTTTACAGGTCTGTGCCCATTATCCGGGTTTAGTCCATGATGCCTTCATCATGCAGAACAGCGCAATTCCACAGCTGATGTCACAGCTGTACCCAGAGAGGGCCTGGCTGGTCGGTAAGTCACATATGTCATGTTTGTATGCAATGTCTGCTGCAAACAGTCGGATGAGAGGGACTCATAGTTGCACATATGTTCCATTCCATTACAAGGGACTCTGCATAACCAAACCGTCCATGGTTGTTGACACCGGGGAGGAACCCAACTACGCCAGGGATAGTCCGCTTCAACGATGCCAATGGAAGAACATGTGTGTCATGGCACAGGCTTTTGGGCTCCTGAAAGCCAGATTTAGGTGTCTGGACAAGACAGGTGGAGCTCTCCTCTACTATTAAAAGTATGTAAGATCATTGTGGCCTGCTGCATGCTCCACAACATTCCCCTGAGGAGAGATATCCCATATATTCCAGATAAGGGAAGCTAGCAGTACCACTGGGTGAGAATCCTGAAATGCCAAGTGAGGATGACAGGGATGAAGAGGAAGGTGAAGACTTGTGGGCAGATCTCATCAATCACTACTTCACTTGAGTGTAAGTATGTAATGTTATGTGATTAGTGTGACTGCATGGGGAACTGTAGGGGTCCGTATGCTTTCAATAGGGTATTTTTTCCAATAGACACGGGATCTCATGCTATGCAGTATACAGCCAGGGTTTGATTGTAAAGTCAGACTTGGAAATGTTACTACCTTGAGGATCTGCTTTGTTTGTGTCAGTCTCATTGAAATGTGAGTGAATCTACTGAATTTTGATGTAAGGTTTGGGTCTTGTATAATTTTTCCTGTATATACTCCTTGTATTGTGTTTCTTCACCATGACATTCTCCTGTGGGCATTTCAGAGCTGTGACATTGGCAGGTCGCTGCTGCTGTTTCGACAAATGAAGTGGACATCAATTGATCTAGGAAATGTTGGTTACAGATATGGAGTGTATGAGTCCTGTGCCAAAAGCAGCTTGGACAATGGGTGGATGGAACTCTAAAGTGCACAATACACTTGTTTGATGTGGTGAGTTGGTCCAATTGTCGCATGTGTGTGATAATGTGGTCTTGAAACATGTCATCAAGTGCAATCCATGCATTCTCCCTTCATATTGTGTTGACAATGATCCTTAATGAACTTTGTATAGCTGTTGATGAATTTCCTCATTGTAAGCAAAAGTGCCTTGCCACATCACTGACATAGGTGGTGTCATGCCATCAGATGCTTGCTCATTGTGATAGGACGGACCTATGATCAGGGACTGTTGTACTGCCCTCTGTCTGTTCATGGCGTAGGTTAAGTTGACAGACATGGTTTTGGTATGTGATAAGGCTCTAGCTAGTGACAAGATACATGATTTGTTAGCCTATTCTATGGGACAAGGTCTGACAAAGCCCTTTCATCTGTGGACTGGGGGACGGTACCTTTGTGATATCTAGCCTGACTCAAGATGGTTCTGCCATTCTTGGCTATGACAGTCCAGACATTTTAAAAGTCTGTGTGCTGTATTGTGCAATACAATTTTGGTGTGACCAGACACTTGTGGCATTGTGTTGCTAATTCTCATCAGCATTACAACATTTGAGACACATCTCTCCTTCCACTACCATCTTATGTCTTCCTTATGTGCATCACATAGGTTTATCATTCAACCTTTCGAAATGTTGGAAAAATATTAGTAGGCAGTATTTTTGTGATAGGTGTGTTTATTTACATATGTACAGGACATAATTGTGAGACTCAACAAAAAAGTGAAGTGAAGGGTTTGGTCGTGGTGGATGAAATCAATTTTGTAGATGCCACAACATTTGATGTCCAGTGTCCTACTACCATGGAAAGTGGTTAGAGAACAGTCAGCAGAGTGAATCTGTGGCACACAAAGGAGTTCCTTCAGGAAGATGTCACTTGCTGGCAGTGGTTGATGTCTTGCCATCTCCACTTTTTGGAGGCTTGGGTGGACGTCCCCGTCTGTGGGGGGATTTGTTGCTACAGAGGCAGAGGAGTCTGAGGGGGGTCCTTTCCCTGACAGAGTGCACTTCCAGTGGCTGCCACAGATATTGAAGTGGCTGGTGTTGCTTGGCCAAAGGAAGGGGTGTGGTGTTGCCCACGGTCCCTAATCAGTGTACTATTGATCTCCCTGAATACCTCTGTAAGGGAGGCCAGGATGGTGTTGGTGGCCTCCCATTTTTCCAGAGACTCATGATGGAAGTCCCCCTGTAGCTGCTTCATCTCCTGGAGTTTGGCATATGCTGGGCCCATCACACCTTGGGATTATTGGTAGGCTCTCAAGACTTGGCTGGTGTCCTGGCCAGGACCATCCCCAGCAGCCTCATGCTGCAGGCCCACACCATCCCTCCCACGTACCCTCCCCCCATGTACCTGTGCCCTTGGCACAGCTTGCCCCCTACCACTGGTTCCAGGACCATCATTGATGGAGGTGTTTAGCTGTGAGTCAGGATCCTGGACTGGGGGCATGAGATGGTTGTCAAAGTCCTAAGGACACAGGTTTGGGGGTAACTGGCTGCCTGAGATGTTTAAGCAACGGGGCTGGAATGAGTCAATGTCATCTCAGTGAGGCTCACAGGTGTTGTCTGACCAGGATGCCCAGATGGGCCAGAGCCTTCCTCAAAATCCAGATGTCCAGGAGTGGTCCCCTCACAGAAGGGTTCATCATGGGGGTAGTGGCAGTCTCTTCAGTGGTCTCGGTATTTGCAGTGACAGCTAGACTTGTTGATGTGAGAGATACAATGTTAAAGGTTGTATTATGATATCTACCTCCAATAGTAAACAGTTTTATTTGGCTAAGGCCATGTACACATTGTATCTGCAGAATTCCCATAAGTGACAGGTACACATGCTATTAGTTGTATGGACCTGACATTGTGGTAACATACCAATTCTGTTTCAGGCAACTAGCTTCAGAATGTTTGAGTTTATTAACACTTGGAAAGATGGTCATAGACTCATTTCTTGCCAGCAGTGCAGGCAAAACAGTGGCTGGCTAGGATGTGCTATTGGTCATTTTAAGACCTAGTTCACTGTTATGCAAGCAGACCCAAAGCCTTGTTGTATATGTGCTAGTTGTCATCATGTGGTCAGTGCATTGTGAATGTATCTCCTGCATATACCATTCAGATGATGCATCGTGGCGCCTTTGATCTGTCTCAAGTTATTTTGTCACACAAGTTGAGCTGTCCTTCCTGTCCACAATATTTTAATATTGGCATAGCTGCTCAAGATGAGTCTTTGTGTTCAGCCATATCACAGAGTGTACCATGATCTGTATCTTTGTCCCACTCAGGTGGGTACACTTTATGTGTGAGGTCACAGACAGATGTACAATGTCATATGGACACTGGCCTGGTTATTGGAGTTACAGGGACTGGCCCTCCAAGGATCTACAGTCATGTTACTCCAAGTAACACACACAATATACAGATGTCATCTTCTCAGGTGTGTACAATTCAAAGGCTGAGTAGAGGGAGAAGGGTCATTGGAGCAGAGGACACTGATGTGGCTGAGTGTAGTGACAGTAGCAGTACCTCCTGGCCTTCTCAGTTCTGTCAGTGCCTGTCCTACCCACACACTATACAGAGGTTATCCTCTCAGGTGTGTACATTCCAATGGGGAGCTGACAAACAAGGTCATTCTGAGTAGAATACAATGTTCTGTTTTTTGTAATGGTGGAACATTGCCTGCTGGGAACTGTAGTGTGGTCAATCCCTGGACTTCATACACTAAAAAGAGATGTTGTTGTCCCAGGTGATTCTAGTTCACATGTTGGAGGACAGACCGGGGTCTATGGACAGGTGGACACTGGGCTGTTGAGTGGGTTAACAGTGAAGTTGGCAAAAGGTGATCAGTGGGCATGCATGACAATACATTTTGGTGATATTTTATTTTTGTGATTTACCCGACTCCACTCCCTCGGGTATTCCTATCAAGCCCTCAGGATGCAACTTACCAGGATGTGAGTTGTAAGGGAGGAGGTGGAGGCCCACCGCCAGTCTTCTAGCCATGCAGCTGGTGCCTGGATGCCATGGACCATACCTTCCCCCTGAGGTTGTTCCACCTCTTCAGGATGTTGTCCCTTGTGCGTGGGGTGCAGCCAACAGCATTCACTCTGTTGACTATCCTTTGACACATTTCCATTTTCCTGACAATAGTAGTGTGCTGGAGCTGGGCTCCAAAGACTCTACTCCTATAATTTCATCCACCATGACTCTTAACTCATCTTCAGTGAAACGGGGATTTTCTGGGATGACATGGTGGTGATGATGAAAAAATTGATAGGCGGTGGGAATTAAACAGGTGACGGGGAGTAAATGGATTAGAGAGATGCAAATGGATGTGATAGGAGTGTGCTGAGGATGTGGGAGATATGCTTAGTGAAAGCTGGAGGGGTGCCTATTCTATGATTTTAACTTTTTTGATAATGTGCTCTGGCATTGTGAATGCAAAGGATTGTGGTGTGTAAAGTGGTGTGTTTTATAGTGTGCTTTGCAGTTGTGTCGGGTGTGGCAATAGGTGTCAGCAGTGTTGGTTTCAAATCCATCCAATGTGGTGTTGTGTATTACTTTGCTGAGTGAGAACCGCTGTGATTCAGCCCGCCATTGATGAACTGCCATGGCTGACCGCCACTGCGACTTTGTACATGTAATAGGTTCAGTGGTTGGTTGGTAGGCTGTCGGTGCTGGTGGTCAGACTACCTATTCCCCCTCTCCAAAGTTCTGGCAGTGTTGTTGTTTTAGCTGGCTTTTGCCTGTCCTGCCTGTGCAACTCATTATACAGCGGTCTGTATGACCACCAACATGGCGGTCTTTTGGCGGCCACCACTATGGTGGTCTGACCGTCAAACTCATAATCAGGCCCATGTTCGGATATCTTGTAATGGTATAACAATAAGTATAAAAAATTACATAATTGTGGGACAATACATTCTTATCTGGCCAATGCAGTGCTCCAGTTGTTTAAGATTAAACTGATGTCTGTCTTGACTGTCTTGATTTGTTGAGCTGAAAGTGACAAGGGAGCTGATTTCAAAATGGAGCTGGGGGGTAATGTTGTTGTTATGTCACTAGTTGCAATTAGTTCAGCCAGTTATTCAAATCTTTGCGAGGTGAACATAACTGTTCATTTATGTATACTGACCAAAGGGAAACATAGGATTTAATTTTAAGATAGGGCTTGGGGCTAATATTGAGAAAAAGCTATCACCTATAGTTAAATTATCTATATTTTAGGACGGCTTGTGTAAGATGGTCATATTTGTTTGGCTGCATATGTGATGTTGGTTTTTATCAGCCCCTATTTTCTATTTCTGTTCACGTGGACTTTGTTTTTTTCATTTTAATTAATAATTATTGTCTAAATTCATGTAAATAGAAAAAAATGTGAATTTCATTTTATAATGTCTTGTCGGGGGCTCTGTAAAAAATGTAACCGGCGGATGCCTGGGACACTTTTTATGAGATTTATTGTCACTTTGAATAGTTGTATTCAAATAATTGATGAGTTATATGAACACTTTACTGTAATTATGTTGTCTCTAATATATGTAGGACTGTACCAACAATGCTGCAGGATATGTATGTCTCATACTTTCATTAACTAAGAAACTAGGCTTCATGTTATTCACATATTATTATAGCTCTATTTGAAATGGAGCTTTGGTAATGTTTGTCATTAAATTTAGATTTAGGAGCATGGGGAGGATGCATTGACTACTTTTAGGTTCATGTGGGGAAAGAAGAATAATTTTGAATAAAAATAAAATTGAGTATTTTTAAGAGACATTTTTTATGAAATTTTGTATGACACACAGTGGTAACTATTAATGTTCACACTCACTTAGTTTGCACCTTTTTGATTAGTCTCTCTATTATATACATCTATGATTGCCCCTTGGGGATATGATTAATGCAAGCTAGCAGATGAGTGGACAGCGTTTAATCACATATTAATTATGCTAAGTGAGACTACATTGGTCAAATTATTTTTTTTGTTAAAATCCTTCGTGATGATTTTAATCTGTATATAAATTGGTTTTAACATATTTATAAATATATGGCTTGTTTGCTCATGTGTATTTAATTGTAGCCCTGGAGAAGTTCCAGAAGGAGTGAAACCCATCATGTTTTTTTTGTTGATGACTGTTTTGGCTAGAATCAAGTTTGTTTAATAAGAGGGATTCGTAAATAAAGGATTTACTGTAAACTAGGAGGACCATCACATATTCCATTATATCATCGCTGGAGACATTGTAAAAACTTGGATTACTTACTTGGTTTCCTGTACTTTTGCTTTGCGTACACTACAGTGTATATTTGTTATCTTAATACTATCTCTCTGAATGAGAGAGTGTGGTGGTTATTTCCTCTAACTCGTGCTCGTGTATTATAATTTTTTTGATGACTTTTCTGACTATTGGTGATAGTGTTATACGCGGTTTCCTCCTCATGAATCATTTATAGTATATAACATAACATTATTATATCGTTCCAAGATGGCTATGTTGTTCTGTTGTGAAACAATGAGATGGTTTTCTTGAAAGTATGCAAAATTACTTCTACTAATGGTTTTGCAAATGAGTACGTCACAATTCAACAACCACTGGCAAAGTCAGTAACAGCAGTGGCAGGCAGTGAGTGGCAGGTGCGGGCAGAGTCTGAATGGGGCAGCAGAGCAGCGGCGGAAAGAAAGAAAGAGAAGGGTAGTGGCATGGACGTCAACTCACTGAAATGCCAGGGGTAGCGGAAGTGATATCATGCGCCCTTTGGCCTCCACTTTTATTCACACACATACTTAAACATGCATACAAATTCACAGTTAAACACAGACTCTCTCACATAAATACACTCTCGCCCGCATGCATGCACACACCATATATTTAAAAACATTTTTATCAGGGGTGCTCCCTCCATTTGAACAGAGGCGCCTAGCTCCACCAAAAAAAAGCCTCCCATAACGTACAAATAAAATTATTACCATTTTATTTTTCAATGCCCTGTCTGAGTGTCAGGATGGGGTGGGGCAATTGCTGCCGAGTGGCAGCAGGGAGCTGTGCACTTGTTTAAAGTGCGCATTTTCCTTTGGCCGGCCGTCTTGTGACAGCCTGCCAGACTTGCGCACTTTAAATATCTCTAACTCAGCTAGGTTTGAGAAAGCACAGGCCTCCAGCGCTCTTGTGAGCACTGAAAGAGCCCGCTCCCACCAGTTCTGACACGGCTTTCATGGTGGTTACGCCACGAGGAAGACACCTGCAGGTAAGATAAGTTTTCCCTTTTTCTCATTATTATTGGAGTAGCCCCCCAAGCCCTCCACTCCTCTGCCGTAAACATAAGCCAGCCAGCACTGATTTTTACTGTTAGTTGCCATAGAAGGACATATTCCAGCTATTTGAACCCCATTTTTGTTACACTAATAGTGAATAATATTTTATTATTCTATATTAGTGGGGTCCCAACTGACGTCCACGAATGGACGAGATGGCACTGTGTTCCCGGCACTGAATTTGTCATCTCTGAAGCTAGGGGTCGCAAAGACAGTGCAAGGGGTCGCAAAGGGCAAGTGATGAATACATTTAGGAGTGGTGATTCACCGTGTGCGCAGAGTACCTTCCTTACATTGTATATGCCATCCAATGAGAAAGTGGCCCGGGCTTTGCAGCTTCTTCAGGAGGCGGGATGTCATGACCTTCTGGCTGATGGTGATGCACTGGAAGGCCTCCCGATGGGAAGGGACTCAGCAGGGGTCACAGCGGCAGTGCTGGCCTGTTTGCCACCACGCAGGACCCCCCAGCAGCAGCACATGACGTAGGAGTGAGGGGCCACACCAGAGTGAGGAGAGTGGATCCAATAGCATGTGCTGTGGGCCGGGGGTAGGAACTTGTGTTTGAGTTCCTGGACCTGAGCATTTTAGTGAATGTACAGAGGGAGAGAGAGGCCCAGGAGGGGTGGTGTTAGGTCTGGGGAGGATTCTTGCCAATGAGAAGCATTATTGGGCCATCTGAGCCCATGGAGATGGTTGAAGCGGGTGGTCAAGTTGGGAGGGGGTGTTTCTGGGCAGGAGCCAAGGAAGCTCAATTGAATCAAGTGTCTCACAGGGCAATGAAAGCAGAGAATGAGATGAAGAGGACGGGAAGTACCACACACAATGCTCAGGTGGCAGCAGGGAAAGGAAGAATGATGTGTGAACATTTGTAAACCATGGGGCCACTGACTATCGCAAGAAGGCAGTGAGCCTTGGCTGGGAGGGAGAAGGGACGATCTCTGAGGCAGTTTGCAGCTGGGAGGGTAAGAGGACGGAAGAGAGGACCCAATTCAGGGCAGCTATAGTGGATGCGTTGTGTTTGCAGGATCAAAAGTGGCCAGCCCTCAACTTAAGACAGGAACTGCCTGAAAGGGGTGTGGGTGCGCTTGGGGAGACGGCACCTCCTGTGCTGTGGTATCTTTAGAAAGGGAGGTTTGCTGGATCGTGCACCAGTGAGGGTGAGGAAGCAGCTGGCAAAGGGGGGTGTTTGAGGCTCCAGCTGTGGTAAGATCTAGGAAGGCACCTATTGTGGTGGCAGGGCTTAAATGGAGCAATGAGGATGAAGACAGCAATGGTGAGGATGCCAAGGAGGGGAAACAAGTTTAGAATGGGAATGATTGGCTAGAAGAGGTGAGGAAGCGACCTAAACAGGTTTATGCTGGGGTGAACCGAAGTGAGAGTGGCGCATACAAAGTGAAACAGTGGGATGGCCATGTAGTGGTGCAGGGCACGTGGGCAGGCAAGTAAAGAGATGATTAGCAGGGAGGGGTTGTCAGAGACGGGGTCATACCCAGTACTTTATGAGTAAGTGGCCAGCACACTGGACTCTTCTTTTATTTTACATGGAGCAGCATGGAGGTCTCGGGGGAGCCTGGTACAGCTGCACTACCCCGGAATGAAGCAAAGGTTTGGCCCGGTATGGCCAGCTGGACACCATTGGGGTGAAACAAGATCGCTGTCCCAAGAAGGCCTAGCATGACCTCAGCAGGGCAACTGTCTGGATTGTACGGTATAATCACTAAGGGTGTGGGGTAGTAGAGGTTGAGGGTAGAACTGGGTCAGTGTTCCCTCGGTGGGCGGTGTCAGTTAGGTTGCCTTAAGCTATGAAACGGCGAAAGCATGGGTGAAAAGTGTCCCAGCCCACACAGACCTACCACACCATGAACTACTTGTTCAGGTAGGCCATTCATGATTCACTTTGAGCACTTCACCTACTGCTAGTGCTCTGACCCTGACGAATGCCCCTGACCTACCAGCACTTTGTTAGGGCAGGAACATGTTGGTCATACGTATTTCTTTTTAGACTCTAAGAGACATTATCCTCGAATGAGCCTCCTCCCCTGCTCTTAACCTTACCAACATGCACCCCCATTAAAACTAACTAGTAGCAACCGGTGACATGTATGGTAATTTTATTTCCACCCCATCTGGATCTCTGTAATTATCCAGCCAGTTTAATTTCAGCACTCCCTCTGGTTCTTTTTACCAAGAGGTTGAGTCTGCCCAAGTAGTATCATCTTACTTGGGTGGGGCTAGGTGGTCAAATGATGAAGCAAGACACTATTATGTGTGTGAGACCACCTAGTCCGTAAGGGAACTCCCCCCTCCCCCTGTAGGACAACACAGCGCCCCTGTCGCTGGGACACTTTTCACCCATGCTTTCCCCGTTTCATAGCTTAAGGCGACCTAACTGACACCGCCCACCGAGGGAACACTGACCCAGTTCTACCCTCAACCTCTACTACCCCACACCCTTTGTGATTATATAGATTTCTCTTGGGAGGTGGTGTGGGATAGCAATACTCCCAGTACTCTCTTTTTGTGTTTAATATGGATTGTACGGTGCCACTCCGGGCGAACGACACCATGGATGGAGGCGGCATACATCCGAGGAGAGGTCAGGAAGGTATGGTATTGCCCCCCCACCACAGAAGGGCTCGGAGGATGGAGCTTGGATCGTTGATAATGCTGCAGTGGCAGGTGGCAAATGCTGCCACAAGGTTGAATGTGCGTATGTGGTTGAGGATGCAGTGTTGGATTTCGAGAGCAGGAGGACAAGAAATTGGTAGAGTATGAGGTACATTGTGGGGAGAAGAGAAGATGGTGGCAATAGAGAGAGGGTGGTCGGGGGAGGTGGGCACTCATCAACCTATGGTTAATGTCCTACAGAATTCGAGTTTGGGGCAGCAGCAACATGGTGAATGGGAAGTGCCTGACAGCAGGGCAAAGTTGGTGAGGCAGCGGGCTCTAGTACTTGGCGTCAGGTAAGGATCCCACAGGGGGCACATGGCTGCTGCAATGGTATTCATTGAGGTGGTTATGAAAGAGTCGCAGGAAGGCAATATACGGTTGCTAAAGGGTTCAAATGTGACTGACACGACGTAGGCACAGATAACCAAACTGTGCAGGGAACGGACACAGGGACATCATGTCAGGAGGACAAGAAACCAGAAGTTTGTGCACAACTGGGGGAATGGGTACAAATGGGGGAACGACTGGAACATGGAACACGGTAATAGAGAAGAACGGAGAAGGATTCGCAGAGGGTGATAAGGCAGGGGACAAGAAGAAAGCCCTTGAGAGCAAATAATTAAAAATTAAGAAGCAGCATACATGGGGGTTTTGGAGCTATTGGGGCCACACCTTATGCAGGCAACTAAGGAAAAAATCTGGAATGAGAAATATGTTGAAATGTTTAAACTATTATATACAGAGCTGAGGGCAAAGGAAGGCTCAAAGAAAAAGGAATATGAGCTTGCCGAGCGTCCTAAAGTATCCTTGACAATTGAGAATTGGGCAGCAGCTTTCCTCATTTATGCTTGCGTTTATTGTGAAAAACAGCCTGAGAGCTGTGCAGCACTCTTCAAGTATATGGACACAATACAAAAGGCGCAGATTAACCATGGGGGCTATGCTTGGGTCCAATATGATGATGGTTTTCGGGAACGCATGGCTGTAGATCTCGAAGTGCAATGGGGAGAGCTGGACTCAGATCTTGGGCACCATACACTGGGTCCCTCCATATTTGGCAAAACAATCTTCACGGCCAGGGGGCTTCCTATTTCTTGTCAGCCCTTTCAGGGGCACCCCACTCAGGGAGGTGTGGACAGCGGGCAAAGGACAAAGTGGAAAGACAGGCGCATGCTTGGGTTTTAATAAAGGATTGTGCACCAGGGAATATTGTAAGTTCAGACACAAATGTGAAGGCAGACATGCCCTTGTTACCTGCTATGCGGTGGGAGGTCAAGTTAATAACTCGTCTAGACAGAGGACACAGCAACAGGGGCAGCCTGTTAGTCAACAGCTAGGACAGACTTTAGTGTTTAAGGGAGGATGTGGTGTACAAGGAGCTGTAGGCAAGATCTTGTTCTTCTATTAAACTAGATCAGCTTAAATTTTGGTTGGCAAAATATGATGACAGATGACGCCAAGCTGTTGGAGAAGGGGTTTCCTCAGGGGTTGTGTTTGTCATTCCTTGGACCAAGGATGCACAGATGGGCGATCAATCTAAAATCAGTGGGCCCCCTATAACATGGTAAGGAGGAGATTGTTGAAGAAGATTCGGGAGGGAGGATGGCCGGGCCATTTGACGAATGGCCCATGGCCAATTTGATGGTGTCTCCTATTGGGTGGTGCTAAAAAAAGAGAAGGGGCATTTTAGGCTCATTCAGCACCTGCCACCTCCATTAATGATTTTATTCCTGAGGACCCAGTGCTTAATTTGTGCTTCTTGTTTCCGGTGTTGAGCACCAGCACTTACTTGTGAGGGCCGGGGCTTATTCTTATGCCTCAAGCATTTGCTGAGAGCAAAAGACACATATGTGAAAGACGGAGGAAGGAAAAACTAAAAAGCGTCATAAAGGGAGAAAGTAGAAAGTTGCAGGATGAGTTGAAGGGGCAGGGGTGGCCGTAAATGGATTGAAGAGGTCCGAGATGGCTTCAGGATTACACTGCCTCAGTTGTTAGGCATTCAATTTGACGAACAGTGGTCAGTTGATAAGGATTTCTATTTCATGTGCATTATTTGATTGTTTTAGCTCATTCCTCCAGTGGGTTTTTTTGTGGGGCGCAGGTCACACACACATGACCCATTATCTTGATTACTTTTTTTCTTGGACAACCTGGGGCAGAAGACTGTCAGAGGATGCTGCTCAGTATCCAGCAGATCATGAAGGACCTAAGTGTCCTGCTAGCACCAGAGAAAACAGTTGGGCCTAGTATGCTGCTGTTCTTCCTAGGTATTGAAATTGATGCATGGGCAATGGAAGCCTGCTATCGTTGATTAAGAACTGACAATGTAGTTTCTATTGGACACAATGCTGGCAAAGGATAAGACCATAGCAAAGGATGTTCAGGTGCTGTTCGGGCTGGGAGGACATTCTGTAGAAGGTTGAGGATGTCATTATCGGCTTGCTGTTGCCACATAAGCAGATCCGGTTGTTGGCAGGGACACAAGAGCACTTGCGAATGTGGCCATTTTTCTTACAATCTTTTAATGGAGTGCCCTTAGTGGCAATGACTGACTTTGCGTAGGGTACAGAAGTTTATTCTGATGTGCAGGTGGAATCAACTTTGGACTATATTGGCAGGGACAATGGTGTGCGAAGAATGGGCAGTGGAATGGAAGCATGGGGGGCGGAGGATAGCTTTCTTCAGAATTCTTTCCCTTAGTGGTAGCTGTTTCACTATGGGGAAAGCAAATGGTACACCAGAAAGTGTTTTTCCCTATTAATAACATTACTGTGGTTTAAGTAGTGAACAAGGCAATCTGCAAGGGACGCTCAAGTATTGAATCTGCTGCGGGTTTTTGTCTTAAAATGTCTGAAGTTTGACATTATATTTAGAACACAACATGTTCCGGGGTGGACAATGACATTGCAGATGCTTTGTCTCATCCACACTAGGAGAGATTCCAATGTCTGGCAACAGAGGCGGACACAGTCAGGAGCAGGATGCAGCAGGAACTATGGACAGTAGGCAACAGAGGATGCTACAGCTGGTGGTAGAGTCACTGGCTGTTTCGACAAGACAGGCTTACAGTCAGGCTTGGGTAGAGTTCTTGAATAGTGAAGCACAGTGGAGGTGAGATGCCTGGAAATAGCCAGAAGCTGCAGTTTTTGTTGTCACTGATTGAGAAAGGACAGTCCAGGTTTTCGATTGCAGGTAAACTAGCGAGCAGTGCCTTTATGGGTAGTCTTTTATGGGGTTCCACCTCAACACTGGGGAACTAAGAAAACAGATTTTAGAAGGATAGGCTAGGGAGATGGGGAGAGCTGGACCAAGGAGAAGGCCACTGACTTGGGAGTTATTCTGTGAGGTGAAATATAGCCTGCCTCTGGTGTGTTTTGGGGAGGGCAAACAGGTTCTGTTTATGATTTTGATGACCTGGATGTTTTTTGGAGCGTTTCAAGTGTTGGGGCTCTTAGGGGGTAGAGGGACAAGAAGGTCATTTGGGAGGATGTATGTTAATGTGAAGCAGGTCTGAAAGTCTGGCTCCATAAGTCTAAAATGGATCAAGGGGAGCAGGGCGTGTCAGTACTGCTCTGCAGGTGTCTAGTATCCAATTTTTGTCCGGTCAGTGGGTCCACTTCACTGAGAACAAACTGTACGGCAGGGGTGGGTAGAGTTTTTAGACACAGGAATGGCAAGCCGGTAACAGCTTTTCAGCTGCTGGTTGTCCTACGTAAGGGACTGACACATGTAGATGTGGATGTGAACTGATATGGAACACACTCATTCCTCATGGTGACAGAAGCGAGTAGGAGGGGTTGGAGTAGGGAACGCATCATGAGCTTGAGTAGGTGGGCCTCCGATTGCTTCCAGCATTATGTGCAGGGGGTGGAAGTTAATTTTTTTGTAAATCCTTACCAGTTTTTATTTTTTTTTCAGGTTAGGTTCCAAGCCTGTAAGTACCTGGTTTGTTGCTGTGGATAGTAGGACATTCATTTGTAAAGTGGGTGAAGGGACAGGCGCTGCGGAGCACTCATAGCTTCAACATGGACTTCGACCCCTCAAAGCTAACAGTTTGCTGGCATAGCTGAAGGGGTATGAGATGGAAGGGATTCTTGCAGTGCTTGAACAGGGTGATGATAGGAGGGCAGTGTCCTGATATATTGTTTGTGCATTTAGGCAACATTGACCCGGTGGTTAAAAAGTGGTAGCACTCTTGCGATCAATGAAGGATGATTTGCCCGAAATACAGAGCAAGTGGAGGGAGGCCCAGGAAAAGGTGTGCAGGGCAGTTGGACAGATGTATGGTTTTTGCTTTGAGGCAGGTGCATAGGAGGTTGGCTGAGAAGTTGGCATGGGTTAGCTAAGTTTATTTTTGTTAACAGCAGCAAACCAGGCAGAAAAGAAAAGGATAGCCAAGCGCACCTCTGAACGAGGCAGGAATGTTAAGATACATTAAAATATTAACTTAGTTACAGGTCAATAGTTGCAGTATACATTCCTGTAATGTCAACCAAAGTGTGGTGAAGAAAGTCAATAAAATCTGAGCATTCTATGGAGAATGTGTGGTGAAAAGACGGGGATTTAAACTGCATTTTCTCTATACATTATCTGCCCTCCGCTGATTTATGACTGGTCTGACCTGCTCAACTTTCATCTGGGAGTGCTTTTATCTAACACATGCCCCAAGGAGGCTTTTTTTATCGAAAATAAGAAAATGAAAAATGAGGATATAAATAAATAGTTGTGGCTTTCTCATTAATCTTAAAACTCTGTCTTGGGGTACATGAAGGGAACATGCTCTTTCTCATTTTCGTAGACTAATAATAGCATGGAAGCTATTTAAATGTAACTCTACAATGGGCGAAAAAGTCAAACGAGAGCTTACTTATTAACAGTATCCTTGTAAACTTGCTTTTCCTGAGGTCTATTTTTGCATTACCCAGTTGCATACTGAGCAAGGCTCTTCATCTTGCTCCTGTGTAGGAAACCCAAATACTACAAAACCAAAAGAGAAATTAACACATGCAACTTGAAATGCGTAGTTCACATAGTTCTGGTTGTGGACACTATCCACTAATTTGGTGTGCTGACGCATAAGGGGCTTGTATTACATCCCTATTCTTCCTGCACAAAAACAATCTCCCCCTCAACGCAGTCATCCTTGCACTATAGTGCAAGGGTGACTGAGTTGGCGCACGGCAGCAAACTTAGAGCCGGCGCAGGGGGAAACACATGGGTGCGCTGTATTCTAGTAAATATGGCACGTCCCTGTGTTTTGAAAATGACGGTGCACGTAGCTGCCAGTTTGGCGCAGCGCCGTGCACCATCATTTTCTATTAAATCTGGCCCTTGGGTATTCTGGGCTGGGTGTTTTCTGGTTTGGGTGTAGGTTGTCTTGATTGTTTTATGGATTTATGTGATATTGATTGGGTGTATTGTGTAGAAAATGTAGTCTGTGCTGCCTGTAGGCTTGACATTCCAGAGATTGGCTGTATGTAGTCTAGAGTGAGGGTTGTATAGCCTGGATGCATTCTAGGCTGTTTGTAGTCCTTGCTGCTGGTGATTCCCTGGGTTGAATGTGGTGGAAGTTTAATGACTGTGGGTTATATGTGATCTGTGCTGGATGTATGTTGGAGGGCATAGGCAACAGGTGAAGAAGAAGAATAAGGTAAGGCAACTTTCTGTCCCCAGACTTAAAGTAAGGTGACAGCAGAGTTGAACCCCATGAAGAGCAGCATATTAGTATTCCCAGTGAAGTTGAGGGAAAGCATGAAACCCTGTATGTCACTGAAAAAGGGCGTGAGTGTTTGATCTAACAGAGGAATAAACCATACCTAACTCATTCTACATGACTCGGACTGTGACACTCCCACAGGTTTAGTCAGGGTGGCCTGCTTTAGGACTGTGCCTAACCTTTCGAGACACCTCGTTTTTGACAAACTGATGGAGTATGAGTATCGAATTCATAGCTACTCATTAAACGTATCTAGGGGCAAAAAATATACTTTTTGGTGCAAAACTTCACTAACGCAGTTTTGCATCAAAACGTTTTGCACCAGCTTGTACCAATTCTTGAGCTCCAGCCAGGCACCATATTTATGGAATGGTGCAAGCCTGCACAAAGGGTAGGCTAGTGTAAAAAAAATGATGTTAGCCGGGTTGGGGTGGCGGTTTGGGAGAAGGGGTTTTTGCACCAAAAAATGACGTTAGGCTGGTTAGAGAAAACAAATTACTCTAACCAGCCTAGCGTCATTTTCTGATGCAAAACCATCCATGCCACATGACTCCTGTCTTAGAAAAGACAGGAGTCATGCCCACCACCCCAATGGACAGAACAGGGATCCAGGATCCCATGGGCATGGCCATTGCACCCAGTGCCATTTAGGGGGGGGGCATTTCAGGCCCCCATTGGCACTTTAAAAAAAAAAAACATTTACCTGTACTTACCTATACTTACCTGGGATGGGGTTCCCCCATCCTCTGCTGTCCCTCTGGTGTTGGTGGAAGTGTCCATGGGGCCTGGGGAGGGCACCTATGGACTTATTTAATGGTGTTCAACCATGGAAATAGGCCCACAGGTCCCCTAACGCCTGCCCTGACCCAGGTGTTAAATAATGGTGCAAAGCAAGCTATGCATGATTATTTGACCCCTTACCCTCCTTGCGTGATTTTAGCACGGGGATAAATACGGAGCTAAGGCTATAGAGTCATTTTTTGCACAGGAACTCCTAACTTGCATCTCATTGACGCTCGGTAGGTTTCCACCTCCAAAAAATGACTTTAACTCCGTAACGGGTGTAGTGCCAAAGTATAAATATAAGTTAGTTTTTCAATGAATTTCAGTGAAAAAATGACGCAAATTCGGCCTAAACAAGTGTAAATATGTCCCTAGAGACTTCGAGGGCGCGTTATGGTCGAGCACAAATGAGGCAATAATTCTTAATATGCTCTTTCTGCCTGAGCCCAAGGACAGCTGAAATTGCGTAGAAAAATGTGACTTGCAAGGCACGTTCTCTTCAGCTCATTTTGCTATTTGAATTCCATCTGGAGCGCAGGCATGGCCCGTCCTTTAAGGTGGAGGGGCCACTCTTCATGTTCAGGTCAGGCAGCCAGGAGCAGACATGCGTTATTTGCGCAGACTCCTGGCTGCCTGAGCTGAACTTTGTTGGGCTGAGGAAGTCACAGCTCCTCTGGGCATGACCTCCTCGGCTCAGCAAAAGTGACTCGAGGCCCTCCCCCACTAGCTGAAAGGCAACCTGATATTTCACGTACAAGGCAATTAGGTTACAGGGAATCCCAGAACCTTTTAACACTTTTGTTCTCTTGGACGTAGCTGGTGATTTTTTTCTGTGTGTATATTTTTATCTATTTATCATGAACAGCCGAAAGCATATTTATCGGAAAAGTTGTACTTAACATCAGTAATGGTACATAGGGAATGACTGTTGTTATTTTGTTTACCAAGTATGTCAGGGATAGCAGTGCTTGAGAATCGGGACTGGGAGACAAACACAGAGCAGGGATCTCGAGCTGTCACTAGCCAAAGGACCACTCGCGTGGCTGAAGTCATTGACTCCATAGTTCTGTGACTTGTTACAGGGAAAACCTTTTGTAACAGTTACTGTCTACGGTTTCCTAAAGTTAGAGTTCTAGCTAGCAGAGTTGTCTGCTTGCGACAGTGAGTGTTTCATCAGCTTCCGTTTAGCGTTGTCCATGAAAGAAGAGTCCATGCCAGGTGTTGTCCGGGCTGAATTTAATGGGACTGTGTGTAGTCTGGCTTGAAGGAACTGTGAGTTCATGATAGCCTAGGTCTAGGGTCATTGCAGTGACCACTTGTAGGAGGCTAGCCTGGCTTGTAGTGGGTACCAAGGGGTACTTACACTCTGTGCCAGGTCCAGTTATCCCTTATTAGTGTAGAAGAGGGAGGTGTTTCTAGCAGCTTAGGCTGATAGAAGGTAGCTATAGCAGAGCAGCTTAGGCTGAACTAGGAGACATGCAAAGCTCCTACTATACCACTGGTGTCATATGCACAATATCATAAGAAAACACAATACACAGATATACTAAAAATAAAGGTACTTTATTTTTATGACAATATGCCAAAAGTATCTCAGTGAGTACCCTCAGTATGAGGATGCCAAATATACACAAGATATATGTACACAATACCAAAAATATGCAGTAATAGCAAAATGAAGTAATGCAAGCAATGTAAAGTTACAGTAGTTTGCAATAGGAGCACATAGGTATAGGGGCAACACAAACCATATACTCCAAAAGTTGAATGTGAACCACGAATGGACCCCAAACCTATGTGAGCTTGTAGAGGGTCGCTGGGACTGTAAGAAAACAGTGAGGGTTAGAAAAATAGCCCACCCAAGAGCCTGAAAAGTAGGTGTAAAGTGCACCTATATTCCCCAGAGAGCACAGAAGTCGTGATAGGGGAATTCTACAAGGAAGACCAACACCAGCAATGCAACCAAAGTGGATTTCCAGACCTGAGTACCTGTGAAACAAGAGGACCAAGTCCAAGAGTCACGACAATGTCGAGAGAGGGCAGATGCCCAGGAAATGCCAGCTGAGGGTGCAAAGAAGCTGCCACTGGATGGTAGAAGCTGTAGATTCTGCAAGAACGAAGAGGACTAGGAACTTTCCCTTTCGAGGATGGATGTCCCACATCGTGAAGAAGCTTGCAGAGGTGTTCCCACGCAGAAAGACCGCAAACAAGCCTTGCTAGCTACAAGGGTTGCGGTTAGGGTTTTTGGATGCAGCTGTGTCCCAGGAGGGACCAGGATGTCGCCACTTAGATGAGGAGACAGAGGGGGTGCCCAGCAAGTCAGGGAGCCCTCACAGAAGCAGGCAGCACCCGCAGAAGTACTGAAACCGGCACTTAGAAGAGGAGTGAACCAGAGTCCACCCAAAGACACAAAAGGGAGTCCCACGACACGGGAGGACAACTCAGAATGTTGTGCACTGCAGGTTAGAGTGTCGGGGACGCAGGCTTGGCTGTGCATGAAGGAAATCCTGGAAGAGTGCACAGGAGCCGGAGCAGCTGCAAATCACGAGGTACCCAGCAATGCAGTCTAGCGTGGGGAAGCAAGGACTTACCTCCACCAAACTTGGACTGAAGAGTCACTGGACTGTGGGAGTCACTTGGACAGAGTTCCAGGGACCACGCTCGTCGTGCTGAGAGGGGACCCAGAGGACCGGTGATGCAGTCTTTTGTTGCCTACGGTTGCAGGGGGAGGTTTCCGTCATCCCACGGGAGATTTCTTCAGAGCTCCTGGTGCAGAAAGGAGGCAGGATACCCCCAGAGCATGCACCACCAGGAAACAGGCGAGAAAGCTGAAGGAGAAGCGATAGAAGGTTGAGGTAGTCGTCTTTGCTACTTTGTTGCGGTTTTGCAGGCGTCCTGAGCAGTCAGCGGTCGATTCTTTGGCAGAAGATGAAGAGAGAGATGCAGAGGAACTCGGATGAGCACTTGCATTCGTTATCTAAAGAATTCCCCAAAGCAGAGACCCTAAATAGCCAGAAAAGGAGGTTTGGCTACCTAGGAAGGAGGATAGGCTAGCAACACAGGTAAGAGCCTATCAGAAAGAGTCTCTGACGTCACCTGCTGGCACTGGCCACTCAGAGCAGTCCAGTGTGCCAGCAACACCTCTGTTTCCAAGATGGCAGAGGTCTGGAGCACACTGGAGGAGCTCTGGGCACCTCCCAGGGGAGGTGCAGGTCAGGGGAGTGGTCACTCCCCTTTCCTTTGTCCAGTTTCGCGCCAGGGCTGGGGGATCCCTGAACCGGTGTAGACTGGCTTATGCAGAGATGGGCACCATCTGTGCCCATCAAAGCATTTCCTTAGGCTGGGGGAGGCTACTCCTCCCCAGCCCTGACACCTTTTTCCAAAGGGAGAGGGTGTAACACCCTCTCTCTGAGGAAGTCCTTTGTTCTGCCTTCCTGGGCCAGGCCTGGCTTGTCCCCAGAAGGGCAGAAACCTGTCTGAGGGGTTGGCAGCAGCAGCAGCAGCTGCAGTGAAACCCTGGGAAAGGTAGTTTGGCAGTACCCGGGTCTGTGCTAGAGACTCGGGGGATCATGGAATTGTCTGACATGTTACATGGCCATGTTCGGAGTTACTATTGTGACGCTATACACAGGTAGTGACCAATGTATAGTGCACGCGTGAAATGGTGTCCCCGCACTCACAAAGTCCTGGGAATTTGCCCTGAACAATGTGGGGGCACCTTGGCTAGTGCCAGGGTGCCCACACACTAAGTAACTTAGCACCCAACCTTCACCAGGTGAAGGTTAGACATATAGGTGACTTATAAGTTACTTAAGTGCAGTGGTAAATGGCTGTGAAATAACGTGGACGTTATTTCACTCAGGCTGCAGTGGCAGGCCTGTGTAAGAATTGTCAGAGCTCCCTATGTGTGGCAAAAGAAATGCTGCAGCCCATAGGGGTGAACATTTCAAGGGTGCAGGCCAGAGGGGCCCCTGCACTGCCCATGCCATGTGCCCCCTGTGGCCCCATGCACCTGTTCTCCACTAGCCTTTTCATGGCGGTGCTACCGCCATGAAACCATTGGCGAAGAACAAGGTCATAATCCCTAGGGCAGTGCTGCGTGGAATGCTGCTATGGCAGTTTAGGACCTTTGCCACTGCCAGACATGGTGAAGCTGGTGGTCCGACCGCCAGGTTGTAATGTGGCGCTCGTAATGAGCCTTTCGGGGTTTCAGAAAGATATGAGGAGAAAGCAAACGTAAATATCCTAAAATGAGTCTGCAGAGGAGGAATGGAAAGGAAGTGATTTAGACACTCTGTAGACCTTGCCCCTTCCACAATCATAGTAATGTTAAATTCACATTCTGCTTGAAAACTTTAAATTACTTTATGTATCTGTCTGTTTATCTATCTATCTATCTATCTATCTATCTATCTATCTATCTATCTATCTATCTATCTATCTATCTATCTATCTATCTATCTATCTTTCTACCGGTCTATCTGTTGATCTTCCTATCTATCTATCTATCTATCTATCTATCTATCTATCTATCTATCTATCTATCTATCTATCTATCTATCTATCTATCTATCTATCTACTGGTCTTTCTGTTGATCTCCCTATCTGTCTATCTATCAATCTGTTGATCTATCTATCTATCTATCTCTATATCCATCCACTGAAAAAAGGTTAAAAAAGGGCATTATGGGCAAAAACAAATGTCAGTTAAAACATACCGTTTTAAATAACAAAACGGTTGAAATCTCTTGTAACTATAACTAGTGCCACTGCTATGTGCAGTGTTGTTCTGAATTATGCCATTCCAGGTGCTGCACTAATGTCATCAATGATGTTATATAATATATCATGAATCATGTAATATGTGAGGTAATTAGTAGTGCTTGGTGAGGAAGCGAGAACAACTCCCATCAGACTGTATCCAAACCCCTGGGCGGTCAAACCCACACCCCACATGGACTTTTTCCCTGGGACACTGCTTAAATCTGACCCTGGAGGAGAAATTAAGGTTCAAAATGTCTGAATATCTAGACGGTTGGGTTCTCCGGACTGTTGGGGGAGTCCTGCGAGCAAGCAACTTTAAATAATAGGGCAAGCAGTTTGGCCAAGAGGGCTTCTTTTCCCATCAGCTGCCTCGCCTCAATGGGAGTGAGAAGCCCTGCGAGTCCTGCAGGAGCTTGCACTGTGATTGGCTGGATGTAACATGAGGAGAAATGTTATGGCTGTCATTACAGGACACAGGAACTCAGTCCTTGTGCCCTGAACATTTTAAGCAACATTGAAGCATAAGGGGTAGGGTCACCCTGATTCCAGGGGGCTCCCAAATGTTAGGGGGGCTCCCAAATTTAAATAAAGATGTTTTGGGGCTGCTATGATGGGTTTGGACTCTCGTGGGAGCCAGCGGGACCTTCTGGTCCCGCAAGACACCCACTGAACAAAGGGGCTTTACTGGATCTGGTGAGAGTCCCATTGGCTCTAAATATCATTTTTTTTTATTTAAAAAAATGTGGGTGTGAATGTCTGTGGTGGGTTGGCTGCATGCATGCAGTGTGCCCTGCAGCAAGCCCACACTGTGCATAGCCAAAGACTGTGTGAGGCTGGGGGGTGCCACCTGTGGGGCAGCCAACTGAATGATGTGCATGGCAGAATGCTGTGCGTGGCAGTGACTGGATGACCGCAAGGGCTGGGCCAAGGGGCTGGATACAGGCCAGGCCCTGCAGCCAACCCCAATCTGAGCAGAACCAAAGCTTGTGCACATTTGGGGGCGTGGGCTGCTCGCATGCAGGTTGGGCGTGGTGCCATGCTGCAGGAGGAGGTTGGCATAGTTACATATGGTAATAAAATATTACTTTATGTTAAAGGAACCCTCGAAATTCACAGAAAAAACAAAGGTTAAAGTGACATTATACTTATGTATTGTAATAATATCTTTGTTTGCACTAAAAAAGTTAACAATTCACTGAAAAATCAAAGTTAAAGTGGCGTAATACTTAAGTGAAAACTTAATTTTAAACGTAACATTTTAAACTACACTAACACTGAAATTCACCAGATATAGTTATTCCAAGCAACTATAACTTGAACTCTTGCCATGCACTCCTTAGGACCTCAAAATACATCACTCATGACAGATATAAAGCAAAAAACCCTTATTTGTCAAGCACAGAAGATCAGTGTATTTCCAAGTTGATAAATTGGTAAAGAGATTTTTCAATCCAACATTAAGGCCCTCATTACAACCCTGGCGGTCGGTGTTAAGGCGGCGGTAATACCGCCAACAGGCCGGCAGGAAAAAAAAATTGAATCAGGACCGTGGCGGAAACCGCCAACATAGACAGCCACTTTAACACTCCAACCGCCATGGCGGTAGAAACAAACAGCATGGAGGACACCACCAACAGACATGCAGGAGACAATGTACCGCCCACCCTATCACAACAGGCCTATCCGCCACCTTTTCCGGGGCGGAACCAATGCAAATAAAAACACTGCGGAAACAGTACACAGAAGGGAAAACACTTACCTCTCCACACCCCACGAGGAGCCAGGGCACCACCATGGAGCCCGAATTGCAGATACTGCCGGCGATGTTCTTCCTGCTCCTCTATCAGGAGCTCCAATGACAGCGGCGACGACCACGGTGAGTACTGCACCTACAACACAGGGGAGGGGAGGGAAAAGAGAGTGACGCACACACGCAACACCCCCACCCCCACCCTCAACCACAACACCATACACACAAATACATGCTGCAACATTACATATACACCCCCCCAATCACCTGGAAGAAGGCATGGACAAAAGGAAATTATTTGAACGAATGTAATCATGTGAAATATCATTATCAAAATGCAAAATCCAGTATATACAATTAAGTACACCAACTACACAAGTCCAGATAGTGCACCAACCATTGTCCGTGGACCATTGGGCCCAAAATGCATGGGCTAGGCCCACACATGATACCTGACTCCAAACAGAGAGAATAGTGGAGGGGCATCAAATAGAAAATATACAGGCACCTCAGGGGGAGTGGGAGGGGGGACACCTAAATCTGGTGAACTCACGACGCCACTGCTCCACGAGGGGGCTCCATGCCCATTGCTGTATCCTGGGGAGTGCAAAGCCACAGTCTCTCAAGTCTTTCCAGTGGGTGGTTTGCCCACTGTTTTATCCTGGGGAGTGCAACGCCAAAGTGTCTCAAGTCTTTCAAGTGGATAGTTTGCCCACTGCTTTATCCTGGGGAGTGCAAATCCACAGTCTCTCCAGTGGGTGGTTTGCCCACTGCTTTATCCTGGGGAGTGCAAAGCCACAGTCTCTCAAGTCTCTCCAGTGGGTGGTTTGCCCACTGTTTTATCCTGGGGAGTGCAAAGCTACAGTCTCTCAAGTCTCTCCAGTGGGTGGTTTGCCCACTGCTGCATCCTGATGAGTGCAAGGCCACAGTCTCTCAAGTGGATAACAGTCTCCACTGATTCTAGAGGGGGCATGGTGCCTTGAGTGCTTCCTCCTGCCAAGGACTGAGGTAGTGGATGTGACACTCCACTGGTTCTGGAGGGGGCTTGGTGCCCAGAGTGCTTCATCCTGCCAAAGACTGAGGTAGTGGGTGAGATACTCCACTGGTTCTGGAGGGGGCTTGGTGGCCAGAGTGCTTCATCCTGCCATGGACTGAGGTAGTGGATGTGATACTCCACTGGTTCTGGAGGGGGATTGGTGCCCAAAGTGCTTCATCCTGCCAAGGACTGAGGTAGTGGATGTGATACTCCACTGGTTCTGGAGGGGGCTTGTTGCCCAGAGTGCTCCACGTGCAGTGTGGCTGGAACAATACACTTGCCTGGGTGTCTGTCCCACGAGATTGCCGAGGTACAGGTAGCATGATACGCCATAGAGGCAGAGACATACCCCACAGTGCTGCTGCTTCGCATTCCATATGCAGGTGACAACTGTGATGACACTGATGCTTCATGGAAGCTGCTCAGGGTCCTGGAACTCACCACCAGCCTCAGACGACTGACCACTGGGGATGGTAGCCATGTCTGCGGTGGTGCCAATGTCTGAGGACGTTGCGGGGCCACTGGCGGTGCTTGCAGTGGTGTCAGTCGCAGTGGTACTTGCGGCGGTGTCAGTCACGGAGGTGCTTGCGGCAGGGTCTGTGGTGGCGGTGCTGGCGGCGGGGTCTGTGGCGGTGCAGGTTGGCGTGGACGTGGACAGAAGGTGTGACACTGGTCCCTCAGTCGGTGCCACTATGACCTCTCCTGACCTGCCCTTCAGTTTTTGGCCCTTCCCCATCTTTGATGGTGGCACAGCTGTCTTGCCACTATCCCCTTTCGTTTTCCCTGATCCCTTGGTAGCAGGTGTTTTTGGCTTCTCCCTCTGGGATGTGGGCACCTTTTTCACCTTGGCAGGTGGCGGAATGTCCTTGCCCTCGCTCCGTGGCACACTGGCTCTGATGGTTGGCGCACTCCATGACCCCGCAGTTGCTGGCACCACTATGACTGGGGATGTGGTGGCTGAGGTGCTGGGCTGGGACCTGGAAAGCCTGGCCCTAGGGGAAGGAAGGGGCAGGGGAGATGTAGGGAAGAGGTCAATGTTAGCCAGGAAAAGTTTTTTAGACACACTGGGACGGGTAGATGGAGGGGGTTTGGTAGTGGAGGAAGAGGTAGTGGTTGTAGGAGGTGTACGTCTGCTGAATTTGCGTGAAGGTGCATGGGCTGGAGGATGTTGTGAGGTGCAAGGCTGTTGGGTGGGTGTTTGCCTGCGTTTGTGTACTTTGGGAGGAGGGCTCACAGACACACTGGTAGAGAACACTGGAGATGTGTGAATGGTAGTGGGGGTGGTGAGTGCACATGAGCAGTGTGTGGTGATGGGCGTGCTGGTGATGGATGTAGTGGCTGAGGATGTAGTGCATGCAGGTGTGAGTGGGGACGAGACTGGGAGGGAGGAGGAAGACGTGTAGGAGGGGGAAACAGTGGAGACAGTGGATGTTGGTATGTGTGCATGGGTATGATGCTTGTGTGAGTGCCTGTGGGATGTGTGGTGCTTATGTTGCCTGAGCCACTCTTGTGTGTTGATGTGTGTGCATGCTGGTCTGATGGTGTGCTTGGGATAGACTGAGGTACAGGGGATTGGATCTGGGTGGAGGAGGTTGGAGGGGGGAGGCTGGACACAGGGACAATGGCTGCCATCAGTGCTGAGGCCAGAGCTTGAAATGCTCTCTATTGGGCTGCCTGGCCAGAATGAATGCCCTCCAGGTATGCATTTGTTTGTTGCAAATGCCTCTCAACACCCTGGATGGCATTCAGAATGGTAGACTGCCCAACAGTGAGGGATCTCAGGAGGTCACTAGCCTCCTCACTGAGGGCAGCAGGGCTGACTGGGGCAGCGCCTGAGGTGCCTGGGGTGAAGGAGATGCCCACCCTCCTGGGTGGCACGGGACACACGCTGAGGTTCTGCTGGGAGGGCGGTGCTGGTGGGGGGGTGGCAGCTGTACCTGTTGATGCGGTCAGAGGAGGAGTCGCTGTCGCTGGTCTCTGCTCATGTCCCTGTCGTGGAGCTCCCATCGCCCTCCATCCCACTGGTGGCTTCAGACTCCGTTGTTTCCCCCTCCAGGGCCAAGTGGGATGCAGCTCCCTCCTGCTCCGGTGCCAATGCTCCTCAGCCTGATGTTGGTATTGCAGAAAGTACATGGAGACCACAAAAAGGGGGGGGAAGACAGGAGAAAGACATGTTCAGTGCATTCAACACCACTACCGTTGTTGGACACAACAGACACAGCAGCCCTCTGCACTAAGCCAGACACCTATAGTTCCTAGATTAATCACATGCCCATGGGGTACAAGCCTAAGCCTGATTGCTGCCCACCTGAAAGTCACAGGAGCCTGACTAGGTGTAGATGGCACTAAACACTAGTGGGGTTGGGGTGCCACAGAGCCTGCCTCACAAGGGACCTTGCCTACCAAGATCACCCTGGCCTAGGGGAACCCAGTGCCCACCTCCCTCACCCAGACACCTCGTAATGCACGCTGAGTCTGCTGAATGAGAGTGTACTCACCCCCTTGTGGCTGCTGTGATGCCCTCAAGCGCACATCCAACTCCGGATACGCCACCGCCAGGATCCGGAAGATCAGGGGGGTCATGGTGTGATGGGCAACCCTCTGACGTTGGAAGGCCATCCCCAGCTGGGCCTCCGCCGTCTTCTTGCTCCAGCGCGAATGTCCTCCCATCTTTTCCAGCAATGGGTGCTCCATCTGTGGTAGACCCCCAGGGTCCGGACTTCCTTGGCGATGGCACGCCAAATGTCCTTCTTCTGGTGGGCACTGACCTACAGGAATATTACAGGGGGAAAGGAAATTCTTTACCCGTCCGGACCGTCATACTAATTGGCCCACGTTCCCACCCTTGCCCTGACACACATACACTCACCGTCCACACGTGCAGGCCTCAGCCCCCCCATTTATCTTCCATCCACACCACTCCAAACAGGCATTGCCCATGCAGCATGCTCACAGTGTACTCACCTGTTTGTCTGGAGGACTGTACAGTTGCGTGTACTGGGGGAGGACCCCATCCACTAGTTTCTCCAACTCCTCCGAAGTGAAGACAGGGGCCCTTTCCCCAGACACATGAGCCATTGTTGCTTCCAGACACAGGTCACAGCAGCACTTACAGTGCAGGTCCTCTACTGTTGAAGGTCAGGTAGCAAGTGAGAGAACAGACAGCAAATGGCGGTCACGTCCGCAGCGGTGCGTACCATAACCGCTGGGGTACTTCATCATTGGCTCCTTGGACCCATAGGGTCCAATGCCAACCAATGCTGGATTGCGCCGCGGTCTTCGACCGCCCACCGCGACGGTGTAGAACGCCAGCGCAGTTACCTCATATCCCCTTGTCCCACCTTAGAGGTCAGGCAGCCGCCATTTCAGGGGGCCACATGGCATTAATATTAACTGCATCACACCCATGTAGGCCTTGAATACAAACAGTTACAGGCACATTGTGGATTACTAAAGGTCGGCAAATTACATTTTGTGATACCTCTGTGTTGGCTGACTCTCTGCTCGCTGTTCTCCTCCATAGGACACGTCTGCTGGGGCAGATGATGAGATGGCGGCATCCTCCGGTGTACAGACCGCTGGTGGACCTGCGACAATGGAAGAGAGACACAAAATAGTCACCTACAGACTTGATCATGCAGCAATCCAGGAACTGTGTGCCCAGTTGGAGCCAGACCTGAAGTCAGCTATCCGCCATACCACAGGGATACCCCCTCTAGTGCAGGTCCTGTCAGTACTCCATTTCCTGGCAAGTGGTTCCTTTCAAACAACAGTGGCCATTGCATCAGGGATGTCCCAGCCAATGTTTTCTAACGTGTTGTCGAGAGTGTTGTCTGCCCTGCTGAAACACATGCGCAGCTACATCGTGTTCCCTCAGGTGGAGGATTTGCCCACAGTGAAAGGTGACTTCTATGCCCTTGGACATATCCCCAACATCATTGGTGCCATTGATGGGACACACATGGCCTTGGTACCCCCCGCAGGAATGAACAGGTGCACAGAAACCGGAAGAGCTACCATTCTATGAATGTGCAAATGGTGTGTTTGGCAGAACAGTACATCTCTCATGTGAATGCCAAATTTCCTGGCTCAGTGCATGACGCTTACATTTTGAGGAATAGCAGCATCCTTTATGTGATGGGGCAACTACAGAGGCGCCGTGTGTGGCTAATAGGTGAGGACAAGGACCCTATACAATGTGAATAGGTGTCTGGGTATTGGATTGAACCTAAGGGTTAGTGTGTGTCTAACAGATGTCCCTCCATATTTGCAGGTGACTCTGGTTACCCCAACCTCTCATGGCTACTGACCCCAGTGAGAAATCCCAGGACAAGGGCAGAGGAACGCTACAATGAGGTACATGGGCGAACTAGGAGGGTGATTAAATGAACCTTCGGCCTCCTGAAGGCCAGATTCTGGAGCCTCCATATGACAGGTGGTTCTCTCTACTACTCACCAAAGAAGGTGTGCCAGATCATCGTGGCCTGCTGTATGCTGCACAACCTGGCTTTGCAATGCCAGGTGCCTTTTCTGCAGGAGGATGGGCCAGATGGTGGTCTTGTGGCAGCTGTGGAGCCTGTGGACAGTGAAGAAGAGGAGGCAGAAGAAGAGGATATCAACAACAGAAACAACATAATCATGCAATACTTCCAGTGAGACACAGGTAAGAAGATGTCACTGCCTCCCACATCTCATACTATTGTTGGAGCTAGCACAAGTCTGTAATTTTCACTCAGTGTATAGTCTCTGACTTGTCAATTTGCCTTTCCATTTCACAGATGTGGGTCACACTTTGTGCCCTCTGCTATATTTCCTCCAGGCCTACAGCTGTGTTACATCGGTATGTGCACAAGTAAATTGACATTGCTATATTCCATGGTTATTGCAATTACACGTTTGTGAAAGCACAGACTGACTCCAGATTGTTTTGTGATTGAAGTGTGTTTATTTCTGTGCAAATAAGTGGAGGGGGTTGTAAAATGGGCAGGGGGGTGGTGGAGGAATGTCCATGGCAGAGTCCAGTCTATTTGTTTCACAGGTGCATTGTCCAAAGGGGCATAGGAAGTGGAGCAATGGCAGTTGAAGGATGGACAGGGTGACAAAGTGGGACAGAAGGGTGACATTCAGGGGGGTCTCATTTCCTGGCGGGGTCTTGGCAATGTTCTCTGTCTTGTTCCTGGATCTCAGGGACCGTTTGCGGGGTGGTTCTCCATCTGCAGGGGGTGGGGTGCTGGTGTTGTGTTCCTGTTGCAGTGCCTCCTGTCCACTAGCGCCGGCAGAGGTGGAGGGCTGTTCATCGTCCAGGCTAGTGTCAGGGGCCCCTTGTTGTGCCACTGTGTCCCTCTTGGTGTTGACAAGGTCTTGCAGCACCCCTGCAATGGTGACCAAGGTGTTGTTTATGGACTTCAGGTCCTCTCTAATCCCCATATAGTGTTCCTCCTTCAGCCGCTGGGTATCCTGAAACTTGGCCAGTACCGTTGCCATCGTCTCCTGGGAATGATGGTAAGCTCCCATGATGTTGGAGAGTGCCTCGTGGAGAGTGGGTTCCCTGGGCCTGTCCTCCCCCTGTCGCACAGCAGTCCTCCCAGCTTCCGTTTTCCTGTGCCTCTGTCCCCTGAACCGTGTGCCCACTGCCACTACCCCAGGTCCCTGATTTTCTTGGGTTGGTGAGTTTGCCTGGGTTCCCTGTAGTGGTGGACAAACTGCTGATGGATGTGTCCTGGGGACAGAGGGATGGGCCCGCTGGATGGGTGCTGTGCTGGTGTTTCCTCAGGGGGGAGAGTCTGTGGTGGCTTGTGCCAGTGTCAGGGGAACCGACTGTCCCGAGGTTCCTGATGGGCCGGGCTGGTCATCTTGATCCAGTTGTGCAGAGCTGCTGTCATCACTGTGGGTCTCTTCTGTGGGGGGACTGGACAAGTCTGGTACATCCTGTCCGGTGACTTTGGGTAGGGGTCCTGCAGGGGTGTAAAGGCATGGTTATTGCATCTGTGTGTGCCATTGTGTGAATGGGTGAGTGACCCTGTACTCCAGTGCTTGCATTCTTGTCTTGGTCCTTGTGTGATATTTGGTTTGGGGTCTGTGTGGGTATCTGTAGTGGACATGCTTTGGTGATGGGTGCACATGCTTTGGTGTTGCATTCAGGGCTTGGTATTGGGATGGGTAGGTTGTGATAGTGGGGCATATGTGAGGTATTGGATTGATGGGGGTGAGGGTGGGAGTTTGTGATGGCATGCAGGTAGGGTGGGGGGATGAGGTAGTAAAGAGTTGACTTACCAGAGTCCAGTCCTCCTGCTACTCCTGCGAGGCCCTCAGGATGCAGCATACCCAAGAATTGCTCCTCCCATGTTGTTAGTTGTGGGGGAGATGGTGGGGGTCCGCCACCAGTCCTCTGTACAGCAATCTGGTCTCTTGATACCACGGAACGCACCTTCCCCCATAGGTCGTTCCACCTCTTCCTGATGTCATCCGGTGTTCTTGGATGCTGTCCCACTGCATTGACCCTGTCGACAATTCTGCGCCAAAGCTCCATCTTCCTTGCAATGGAGGTGTGCTCACCTGTGATCCGAATAGCTGTGGCTCTACCCGGATGATTTCCTCCACCATGACCCTGAGCTCCTCCTCAGAGAACCTGGGGTGTCGTTGAAGTGCCATGATGTGGTGTGGGTGATGTGTAAGGTGGTGTGTGTTGTGATGTGTGAGGGGGATGTGTTGTGGGTTGTTTGAGGTGCGTGGATGTTGTGTAAGTGATGGTGTTGTGTGTCTGTGGATGCTGGTTTTGTTTCTGGTGGTGTCTCTCTATGGCGTGGTTTCAGAATTCTGGTAGTAAGGGTTTGTGGGTGATGTGGGTGTGTGCTTTATATTGGATTGGGTGTGTGTGTGTGGTGTGTGTGTGTGTGTGTGTGTGTGTGTGTGTTAGCTGTGTGTATTTCAAATTGTCCAATGTAGTTGTGTTTTGTAAATGTGTGTGTATTTTGATTGCGGAGGTGTGTACCGCCAATGGAATACTGCGGTTGAAAGACCACTGCGTTGATTCATGGGTCATGAAAGTATGGGCGTATTCCTGTTGGCGTGACGGTGGAGTTTTTGGTATAGCCAGTTTATCACTGACCTTTGGTGTGGTGGACTTGTGTGGGTGTCTGGATTATGGCGGATTCCGAGCTGTGGGTCGTAATAGCTGTAGCGGAATTCCGCTGCTGCAGCGGTATGTTGGCGGTCTTCTGCACAGTGGTAAGCGGCATTTACAGCCAAGGTTGTAATGAGGGCCTATGTGATTAAGGGTCATATGTACGAACACTTTTTCCCATAGACACAGAATGGGTAAAAACCTTTGCTACATCTGGCCCTAAGTATCAGTATGAGCTGACGTGCTTCAGTGACAATCCTTTGACATGGTTTATAGGTGTCAATATAATACGTCACGTTAGTGTGATAAAGTGCAAAGGAAACAAAGGCTTAACTTGGGCATCAACATTACCAGAACAGTGCTGCCATATTGTGACTTGGGTATCTATACATATACTTCATATATATATATATACTGAACATTTTGAAGTTGACTAAGTGGAGAGTAATATCCAAGGAGGTAATAGGGTATAATGCTTTAGAAGGCTCGAGTCGTGGTATATTCTGGTCTTAGGCACTAATATACTGAGAAAGTTGAATACTTATGAAGACTTATGTGT
Organism: Pleurodeles waltl; assembly: GCF_031143425.1. NCBI lineage: Eukaryota > Metazoa > Chordata > Amphibia > Caudata > Salamandridae > Pleurodeles > Pleurodeles waltl. Next base: position 660,530,682 of record NC_090440.1, read on the forward strand.
ACACTTGTGATGGTTTGCAATGCTCAGTGCACTGCTTTGCTTAATACTTTTTTGCAAGAGTGTGCTATTGGTGTATAACACTTGTTGTATATGGTTTTTAACTTAGTTTTTGTTATGCAAGGCCTACTTGGACTAAACCCGACTGGATAAGCTGGAATCCACAATGAGCCAAGATTTTGTTTTTGTTTTCAAACGTTCCTCCCACTTGGGCATGATCATATGGATAATGCTTTGGACCATATATGACCGAAATGTATTTGTTGTGATCTATTGCAGCTTGAATGCTCACTTATGTTATATAATGTAGGTCATCTACAATGAGCTGAGATTTCGTTTTTTGTGTTTTGAGCATTTGTTTAATTTTGACTCCTTTGGAGTCTTCTGACCACTTGGGTATGGTCTTATGGATTATGTTACTGACCACATATGACTGACATGTATGTACTGTGATTTTTTGCAGCCTGAATTCTCATTGGAGTGACAAAACATTAAGATATATAACTGAGCACACTGGGACAGGATAAGCAGTGCAGTGCGTTTTGGCTAGCCCTATTCATCTTAGGTACACTGACTCACTGTTGTCCAAAGCACAGAAGTGTTGCCGCACACTCCACAAGCATGCCAAAGAAGTCTGTAAGTAATTAGTAAGAACAAGTCCTAGACTTCAAGTAAAAGTCCAGAAAACAAATGTAACAATCTTCTAGAAAAAGTATCTGTTGTGATCAGCCAAGTACAGGGAAACATCGGAGCAGATCACCTGTATTGCGACCTCGAGGACTTTAACAAGGCGATACACTTGATAGGTTAAAGGTCAGGTCTTTGGAATGTCCATCCAATGACTACTCATTCTCATATATGTAACTTGAGTCAGGCATAGTAACCAATATTGTTATGAAATAACCCTGTATAGTAACCGAACTGAGTAAGCCGTGCTCGTAGCCCAAGATGTGGACCCGCCTCCGAGGGGTTCCACGATCAGAGGCTTGAGTCAAGCTGTGTTGGAATAACGCCGTGATACGCGCTCCAAATTTTCGGGACCACCTTGTTTCAGAAACGTGCCTTTTAGAGGATCTGTTGATGTGGGAATTTGTGGGACAGTGCGATGGTGCCTGCATAATTATTTTTCTGTTATCCAATGCGGTTCTATTATTTCCCTTATTTTGCACCGTGTGTCGAAGAATGAAAGTGAACACGGATTCTCATATATTCTGGAAGTGAGAACATAGGGTGCACTATTATGGATATCGCAGTCTTTTGCAATGAGCATTATGCATATGTAGACTGATTATGTATGATTTCCTTCTGATGCGGTGTAAGTCTACGTATCTATATGGAATATATTTGTAGAGCCCCATGTTACGATACGGTGGCACTTTGTTTCCACTGCACTTCTTCCCATTAAAGTAACGCTCCGTGTTAACTCCCGTAACCCATGGCCACGGCTCGTCGCCGAAAGGCTTCGGGTCACACTGATGAAATCTCTTGAGCTATTTACCACTGTCCTTTTGAGACGGACGAAGGAGATTTTCGTGATTTATGTACGAGCTCTCGCAGTCTGAAGTGCCCACAGCCGAAAGGGCTCAGCGGATGGGTGTTCCATAAGGACATGCAAATGTACATACACACACAACACGCGCGCACACTCACACACGCACTCACATGCGCCCAGCCTACAAGATCCCCGCAGGTGGTCTCGCCAGTTTTATCTCTGGCCCCTGGTGTGCCCCTCCTACAAATCACATCAACAGACACCACTGGAACACTCCTAATATGGATGTACTTGTGAGGTTGAGGAAGTGGCTGGTCTGGTAAAGTCGGATGTATGCAATGGCCAGTGGCCATTGGATGACTCCTTGTGTGACCTTTGGCCCTCAAGAGCAGGATATGTGATGTTGAGGAGCTAGTGACATTAAACGGGGGTAACTGTAGAAAATACACAGGCCTGTTTACTTTCTGTTTCTTCTGTTGACTTTGTGTCCCCTGTCAGCAGAGGCAGCAAGGGCCGCGCAGGTGTAGGTGCTGCTTTCTTCTGAATCTCTAAAAATGCAGCCAATCATCTTCTTTGCCTCTCTGACACCTAGATTACATTTCCCCTGCACGTTGCTTTGGAGAGGTTTAGAAAATCTTCTGGTCAGATAGCATTTATAGCATAATAGTAAAGAAGATGATTTTTGTCAGTGTTATTTTACAAATGCACATAATTTCTCTTCTTAGAAAAGCCTAATATGTGACCCTTCACGGTGCGAGGCGGCCCAGGTACCCTCACAAGAAACACCGCATTACTAAAGGTACTTTTGGTTCACAGCATTTTTATTAAACTCTTCTAAGGTGCAATTCCTGAAGTGCAATGGCCTCTCCCTCGCCCCTCATTCTCCCCTCTAATTGCAGTAGGTCTCCAGCTGGTAGAGGGAGCAGGTGCTGTGGCAGCACTGCTCAACGATGCCCCTCTTCACTTTCTGGTACTCCTGCTGCTGGAAGGTCTGCTCATCCAGTTCGTTGCGCAGAGGTCCGTTCGCTGCAAGAAATAGAAAAACAACACTTTAATGTTCTAATGTTACATGTTCGATACTTTTTTGTGGCCTGTTTTTTTGTTCTACAACTTTCCCTGAGGCTCGCCCATTTTCAAATGAGCTTTCCCCCTTCAATCTGCACCAACTGACTAACAACAAGGTCTAGTCTAGACTTACTAAGGGTTGCTCATGCTGCGCAATTTTGTGGAGCACCTGCGGGTCTTTTAATGGTAAATAAATAAACGCAATGCGTATGTATTGTAAAAACAAAAACAAAAAAAGCTCTAAATGTCTTATCATTTACATTTCCACGGTTACGTTCACTAGATATGGGATTTTCCTCTAGGTCTGTCACTCTTGGACTCTTCCATTTTCATTCTCACGACCTCATCCAGGGACTTAAGTGAAGTCTGTAAGGTCAATACATTACATCAACCAGCCCAGTGCCGAGTGGGAATCACTTGACTGCGTGTGCCAGCTCACTACAAATGTTCATTCACGTCTGTAACCTCTCTGTGATCCGATGAAGTACCACAGCCTGACTGTCCACTAGATGTCAGCGCCTTGCACTGTCTGCTTACCGCTACCCCAGAACCGCCACCACTGCCGGGCGACTTTTGGTTCTCGCCTTGATTTCTGCCAGTGCATACTATAAATGGCCACTGGGGGTCGCTGCTACATAAGTGCTTTTCATTCGCTACTCTCCATTCGTCAAACCGAGGTCGGTCACTATCCAAAACAAACGTTGCTAGAAAACTGTACATTCAGGACTCTTTACGAGTTACAGCGCCTATGTACAGAGAGTGCTTTAAATGGGCAGGTACTGTCCGGTACTCAGTACCTGTACTTCTTTAATTTGAAGCAGAGAGTACCTGCACTTCTCAGCGCTGTTGCAATACATTACAGTGGATGAGTACCGGCACTTCTCAGGAGCAAACATGTACTCTGAATAATGGGTACCTGCACTTCCATCTTTCCATTTAAAGGACTGTGTGCAGATGTCAAGGTACCTGCGTCTAGGTCTGACTTTCTAGACTACTCGAATGCGCGAACAGAACACGAGACGGGTATGCATCCTGAGCAAGCAATTGTTCTCTTCATTAGAGTAATGCTCTGGCCTTTCAAATGAAGTGCCACTGAACTGGCCACAGCACTAGCAATGCTATAATCAGCAGAATTTGATTGCAAGGGCCATGTCATGTACACAGTAGCCACTCTTGACTGGGACCATCATGAGTTTCTGTGCGTGTAGTCATCAGGAATGAGCATGTTTCTCCAAACCAGGGCTTACTGCAGGGAGGATAAGACAAGAAACCAAGACTCCTCCTTAGATCTGAGACTCCTTCCACACACAGACCTGCAAGCTCTCTCACTCCTACTCTTCAGCAAGAAACGTAAGACCTTCCTTTTTAAGCGGCACCTCGCAAACATGTAACCACCCAGGTACCACAGGCCGCAACCTTTCCTGTTCTGCCTGCATGCTTCCACTCTCTCATTCACTTCTTTGTACTGCTCGCTTTTGCCCACACCTTTGTACAACACTCCGTTCCACTGTAGCTAGATTTGCACTATATAAATTCCATGCAAACCTACTTTCATACATTTCTACAAGATTGCACAGTTGTGTTAAGCCCCACTGGCTGAGTGGATCAAACATGAACCAATGTTATGAACCATCAAATGGCCTTTTTATGGTCTGTCTTGACAGCGCATCTGTGGCTAGAAAATTATGTGAGCCTCCCTAAAGAGAGAGGCTTTGCCCCTGTCCAGATGCAGGAGCTAGCAGTACCTGTTTTGACTGAACAGACGTGTGCTTCCACAAAAAGTGATTTCCCTCCACACAGCATTGATCATTTTATTTAGCTAGCTGCCTGATCTTGTACTTTCAGGGGCACACACTTGACTTTGTAAAGATATTAGATAACTAGTTGTCTTAGATAACTAGATCATTTATAGTGTTTTTCTCTGGCAGCAGAACAAATGGAAGGAGGGCAGTCATCAACCTATGTATTTTTTAGGTCTGGCTTGACAGGGAAACTGTCACCTATCATTTAACCTACAACAATATTTTTCAATAATTCTTTGCTTCCAGACAAATACATATCTATTCCCATGCTATCTACTTGTAATGCAAGAACAAAAAGGCGATGGGTGGAATTCTTGAATGAATCTCAGCCCCTGGCAAGCACTAAGTTTGCATACCAGTCCATTATTTTTTGCCCAAAATGCCACTTCCCTTTGTACCAACCATATGCAATTGACCCTGCTCCAATAGGAACAGTACAGCTTAAGTGCCAGGCCAGGTCCTCCTTTAACCAGAACACAAGCTCCCAAGAACAGCTTCACATTGATTAGGGTTAATCAGTCAGTCATAGCTTGGTTCCAGGGACACTGTTAGCATGGGACCCACTTCTGGGCATACCTGTTGCACCTAGGGCATATGCAACAAGGTGATGGATGCAGTGCTTGAATTAATCTCAGCCACTGGCAATGGCTTGGGTCACATCCCGACCCATCGTTTGTCACTCATCAAGCCACCTCAGTTTGGACCCAGCCATATTCAAAGCAGTCCAAGCCCTCCTCCAATAGAAGCAGTCCACCCCAAAGTGCCAGGCTAGGTCCTCCCTGAACAAAATGGTCCACTATGATTTTTTATCTCTCACAGTAGACACAAGATTGATGCACTTTTAAAAGTTTATATCATGAAGATTCCTAAAACTTTATTTTATCGTTTCTTTACGGTTTTGAATGTTTTGAAAATGCTAAATATCAAATGTTGCCACACGATGAAAATATGCTTCGGAAGCATTTTGCAATGGTAAGAGGAGTTTTTTGAAGCATTAAGGTTAGAGCTAGATATGGTAGGTGTTGTATACCAAGGGTATTGACAATTTACACGTCTGTGGTACTACTAAGAAGAAACAACCCTACTTCTTTAAAGTATCTTCTTCATACAGAATTATTTATGTTAAGACAAATCCATTCGTGACCTTGCTATAAAAATGCTGCAAATAAATGGTATCTTAATCTTGATGTAATAAATCAAGATATGCCTAAGGATAGTTTTAAAAAAATGGACCTAAAGATGTAGCCAAGCCCAGAGCCACATTCGTGATTTTAATCATTGTAGGAGAATCAAACGCCTGGGGTAACTATGCCAGTTTCTGGCAAGTTGCAACATGCACATTTACCTGAAAGCTAATCTAGATATGCACGTTTGTCGGTTATCTAAACTTTAAAACCGCAGGATTACAAAATGCTGACAATTTATGGTCTAAGCTTTCCTGCAGTTCAGGAAGAAAGTCCACTTATTGCTCCTTCTCAACATAAGATTTGATGCACGTGTTGTTTGTTTGTCTTACTTTAGCAACTGCACACCAGCAATACATTACACCAATGTTGCTCACACAGGGGGATCTACGTGTGAGGAGGCGTGAAATAATTGTTTTATTATACTTGCTTGATTCTATTCATCTATGTTACCGTTTGCATACATATGAAACGTTTTATTGATATTTAAGATGTTATTATAAATTGTATGGAATATACAAGAAACAAAAAAATAACATATAAATACCAATAAAGTGTTCTAGGGGGCAATCGTCATTATGTGTTGTTAAACCCCGCGGAAAAGGGAATCTTCTGCGGATTTAAACCCCGAAAAATCAAGCTCTTGCTGTTATGCTCTATTCTGTGGGGTTCAGCTATTGATTTTTTTGGTACTAGCACAGTGATACCAGGGTGCTGCATCCTGCCACTACCACTCAACTCATTATCGGGGCCTAGTTTTGAAGTAGGCTTTCCAGTAATACTAAAAAGTTTTGCACCATTGCCTGATGCTTTAAGGTGATGAGGGCAGAGCCAACCTTGCAGCCTGCAGTGAGCAGTACCTTAGTCTCCTGCTAAAAGAATTCTGTTTTTTTCCTGATGTTGGAACGAAAAGGCCCAGGAGTTCGCCAGTTTATCAACACTATAATTCTCAAAGAGAACGAGCTGTCTACTTTAGGAAAGAGGCGCTCTTGTTTACAGTTTGAGGTGACGCAGGGATGACGATAATCATGCGCTGGCCTTAAATCACCTCTTGTAATCCACGGAACGTTACAACGTCCTTGAAAGACGTTCACGCAGATGGTGAGGGTTCTTTGCAGCTGGTCCACTTCTCATATTTACACTGACCAGCCTAAAGCACGCTGCGCGAGCTGGGTGACCCCCCCACGGGCGCGTGCTGGCTAGCGTGGGGAGGATTGGGCACACGCCAGCTTTAAACACCTGCTCTGACAATGACGCGTGCGTTGGATATCGACTTTACCACCACAATCTGTACACGTGCCCTATAGGTGGGCTGCCTTTTCTGGTTGTGTATGTACGATTGCACCGCACCTGGATGCTGCACTAACCCACCGTCGATGAGAACATCAAGATGTATGTCTTCAGTACTTCGCACTGGGCAAAAATCTACCTGGTGCAAAGTACCAGCCGCACGTCTTTTGATGTTCCTTTGGCACGCATGCTCGAGTACTGCCATCTTCTGGCTTGATTTTGTACTACAGAAAAACTGCTGAGAACTGTGGTTTCTCGATGGGGAGGACTGGCTGCGAGGGTGGGAGGAATAATTGCAGGAGTTTGACGCTGACTTTCGTTGAGTTGAGATGAGATGAGCCTTTGTTTTCAATCTGATCTGGTGCTGTTTGAACTTTTGATAGTAAATAGAGATATATTCTATGTTCAAATATAGTTTCTTCTATGTTGTTGTCAGAGAAATGTTTAATGGTATTACATTTAATTTTGGTTTTGTGATCCAGGATGCAAGGAGGACAGAAATAAGTCATATGGAATCCTTGGAGGGTACGAATTTTGTTGTATCTCTATTTCTCAACACATGAAAGCTTGAGTGGAAAGAAAAGGCCTTCCCTACATTGGCTTTGGTGCATTGAGATGAAAGGGAGTCTTGGGTCCCTCTAGGCATATCATGGCTCTCATTAGAGCAGTGGTAATTCTAGGTGGGAGTCGACCATTAAATATTATAAGTGTCTTAATGTTTCCAGGTCTGGAATTACTGGGTTCACAAACTCCAAACACAATATTTTCAGGCCCAAAGAGACACCAGACCCAGTTCCATCAAATTTGTATGCATATGTGGTGAAACCACAGAAAGGGCTAATTATAGGAGCACAGTCCCTGCAGCACCATTGGAGAGAACATAAAACTCTCCTAAGTCATGCCCAGGCCTTCATTGGACTCCCTCTTTCACCTCTTGTGGAGAAGTACATCCCTCGGCCTATGTCAGAGAGCCTAGGACTGACTGCTCCCCCAGCCAATCCCCTAGCAGGGAGGCCCTCCAGACAATAAATAGCACAGCAATGGCTGTGTGCAGTCTCTCCTGCCCCTCCCTTTGTGTCCAGAGCTCAATCAGTAGATTTGTAGAGTTCTTCTTGTCACTCATGAGGGTATCCAGGCACTGGCAGGGTCCAGTTGATTAGCCAGATCTTCAAGGACTTTTGGAACTCTGGAAGAGATGGGAAGGTCTGGAGATGAACAAAGGGGAACTTTTTTGCATTCTTCTGGTGAGGCAAGAGGCGAGCCATCTGAGCACAGCTCATTGGATGCCTATGTGCTGCAGCCTTGTGTTGTGTGTGTGCTGGGAAACCATATCAAAGATTGCCAAGACATGTAGAAGGATCAGAGCTGCAGTCTCTCCTTGGTTGAGTAGGGCTTAGATGTCGTCAGTAGCCACAATGAGGTATGTCTCAGTGTTGTGGTTGCTGTGAAATCCAAATTCGGAGAAGTTGAGTAGGAGGTTCTGTTTCAGATGTGAGGAGAGTTGTTGGTCCATGCTCTATAAGAGGGGAGCAGACAACCCTTCTGTCAAGCACCACTACACTTCCGGACCCCCTAACGTCTGAAGCCTTCCCCTAAAATCCCCTTGTCAACCCCCACCACCCTCATTTGTAAACTGTCAGCCAGTTTGCCCCTATCATCAGAGAAGGACATAAATAAAAGCACAACATGTTCCCTGGGCTGTGTGATTGTTTCCCATTCCATGACAAAAGTGTAATTGTCGGATTTTGATGCCTTGATACCGGCTTGAATCTGACATTCTAGCCTCCTGGTTTCCTATACTAAACCCTAGCAATCCAGGCCTATAAGTGTACATATTATGTAAATTCCTTGGTGTTTCACAACCTCGATTGCAAGAAACGTGCCCTAGTATGGTATCAAACCAAAAATACACTTTGTTAGCTATTATAAAGAACAGCCTCCCTCTAGACAAGAGATAACTGCCCCTCTGTGGGTACTTGATTCTTTGAAACACGCTCCCTTTAGAAATGCTTGAATTTTCTTAATGCATCATCTATCTGAAGTGTTCTTACACACTGAGGAATACCAGTCTGATTTACCTAATCGCCTCCGCCGAGAGGTCAGAGATGCAGTAATTCCAGAGTTTAACCCCTACAAAGCCAGGAATAGATTGGTACAGTGCAGTGGGTGAAACAGTCAACATGGCGACGAGGCAGCGTCCATGCTAAGGGTCATACTCAAATCAAGTGTCCATGCACGGGCTTACCCAGTGGCTGCTCGATGTCCCGTCTTCCCTTGGGCGAGTAGAAGAAGCCTCGGTCACCACACACAAGGTAGAGGGCTTCCACCAGATGAGAGCCGCACAGGTGCTGGTTGGTGATAGCCTGGCTGGTGGGAGTGCAGAGTGCAGAGAGGACCAGAAGAGTCAGGGCGCTCAGCCAAACAGCCATGGTGGGTGAGGTGGGGCCTGGAGGTGACAAGAAGAGAGAGAAAGGAGGCTGGCACGAGAGAAGGATCAAGAGCAAATGAGAGAGAGAGAGAGAGAGAGAGAAAGAGAGAGAGAGAGAGAGAGAGAGAGGAAGAAGGTTGGGAGAAGAAAATGAGCGAGCACGTCAGGCAGGAGAGCGTTGGATCGAGAAAAACAAGATTTCAGGAAGTAAGCAAGAGAATAGGCCGAACAAGACAGCAAGCAAACAGAAATAAAACGAGAGAGCAAGAGAAGGAGAAGAATGAGTGAAGACAAAGTGGATTCGGGAATGGAATCGAGAGCGGATCAAGATGAAGACGGCAAAAAAGAAAGCAAAAACGTTGAGGAGAAGAAAGATGCAGGGAGCAAATGTAGATGGTTCAAGAGAAGGGAGCCAATTAGTGGGCCAAGGACGGGAGCAAGGGGGAGGGAAGATGAGAGAAATAATGGGGAGAAGAGAGGTTGTTAAAATTTGGCAAAACATCAAACTCTTGCAAATCTCTTTTTTTCATTGAAAATGTATCGTTTTTCTTGGACAGATAACCCTGTTTTACAACACGGAAGAGAGCCCTATAGGCAGAGGAGACGTGTTATGCACCCATAGCATCAAATCTGCAGTTACATACACATCACAAGGACTCGTTCTTGATACATTTCAAAGAGTTGCCAGGGCTCTCTGAAAAAAGATTTGAGCAAAACTGAAAGCTGTAGGGAGAGGTCAACAGCAACGTTGGGTATATTCATTCATTATACAAAGCCAGGTCGAGGTGCCACACACCAATATTTATAAAACTAGAAATAAAAATCCACATCACTAGATATATGGGTAAGGTACTGCGTTTTACACTGAGTGTTTTCAACACTGCTTCATTGGTTGCGTCTTAGTTGTTGAATCAGCAGAAAATAAGATTGTTCCAATGCGAGAAAGAGCAACAATCGGACCAAATAGTTAAATGTTCTGCTTTGGCATCTGGTGCATACCTTCCCTGAAGATATGCGGTGGTCTGCCCTAGGACACGCTGACCAAACAAATACAGAAAGGATTTGTTTCATGGGGTGGGGTGAGTGGGGTGCGTACCCATTTACATGTTTCATTAATACTGGGGTGGGGAGAGTACATTCTGAAGTTCCCTGTAAATGGTGCTGACATACCAGTGACTTTCGACATACTGCTTTAGGTTCGTGGTACTTACTGGCAGTACAATGCAAGAAACAGCCCCTGATATATTTATCTTTAAACTTGATCACGCCTTGTATAAAATAATTAGTTGCCTTACCTTCGGTCGTCAAGTAAAAGTTTATCACAATTATTTTGTAAAATATGGGATACTGTAAATATGTTAATTCCTTAACACAGGGGCTTGAATTTGGATAGAAATGTTATTTTCAGCATTGCTGTAAGTTTATTTGCTTGCTAGGTAAAATATCGCAAGTGAGGTAAATATTTCAAGTCACAACAGGAAGGAGCACATTGAAAAAAAGTCCCCAAACTGATTTCTGTCTAGGGTTCTTCTTACAATAAATCTAATCTTTCAACTTAAAAATGCATTGTAAGCAGAAAACCTAAAATATCCACCGAACTTTGGAGTAGGTGTGTTAGATGCCTTCCAAAATATTTTAACAAACTTTGGTATCCCGTCACCTTTTATTTTCTCCTATTAACATGTTTAACATTTCCAGCATTGCAAATATGTAAAATTTGCCTATTATAAGCTATTTTTGGCAGCTGGCCGCCCTTGGCAAACGTTATTAATGCTCAAAGACACGTTAAAAGTGGCTGAGAAGGCCTCAGTCCTCCTGCTTGCCACGGCGTTGACCAATCTGGACAACCTTGGATAAAGACCAATGCCCTACGGTGAGGGACAGTAACGTCCTTAATCCTAGAAGATTCTGTGGCAGCATGCGGCCTCCGCCACCCATTCAGAACAAACCCAGTCCCCGCGAAAGGGTTTCACCTAAGCAGGAGCCTCTCTGGACAGAATACTATCTCCTCGTAGCACGATGTATGTACGTTTAGCATGTTCCCAGCTCTTCCCTGCCTCCAAGGGCTGTCCGTGCCCCACAGCTTAACCTCCCGCCCAGTACAGGCCCCTTCCTGCATCCTGCAAGCTGCGATTTGGAAATATAGGCTCTTCCCAGAATAACATTTATCATGAATTGAAGACTAATAATAAGAATAATTGAAGCCAGTTCCAAAATTATACATTAATGAACACAGGGGCAGGACAAAACAAGACCCGCACATGAAATTCAGCACCAGGATACGGACCACAAAATCTGTAAACTTCAGGGCAGCCGTGTTACGGCAGCAGTTTGTGCCCTCCCCCAAAGCAAAAATCCAAGCTAGCAGATCCCTAACCATCACCATCACTCACACAGCTAAGAAGGTCGAAGAAGGACTCACCTTGGTGACGAATGCGGAAGGAGAGAGAGGCGAGCTGCTTCGAGAGGTGAGAACGGTGCAAGTGACCTCTCTGGGGATTCTCTTCACATTTATACTCAGTGCAGGAGCTTTGCTCAGCATTAACTTCTCAGCCACACCCCGCCTGTGCACTTTCCGCTGGCTAGACAGAGCGAGATCCCCAAATAGTGTCAATGAGTCTTGGGAGAGGGAGCGGATGGGGCAAATGGACAACAGACTGCTAATTTCCATGTCATTTAACCAGCAATCCTAAGAAGACCTAGCAGGTTGATTTTCACACAGGTGCATTTTAGCTTGAGATAATGCTCCTATTAGAGAGCCAACAAGGCACTTACAGCTGGCTGTCCCTGGACCGTAGAGGCGTGACAGCTGCCCATCTGGGAGCTTGCCACCCTTAAGTGATGGCTGTGTCAAGACAATTAAACAAGGCAAACACTCTGCTGTAATCATTTCTGCCCCTGTGAGCTGGCTCCTTGCTGAATTGGCACTGTTTTTTGGAAACTTTCCCTTGGTGCAGAGCTGCCAGAGGGTGCGACGCATCGGACTGAAAGGATTGTGTTGGCTGGCAGAAAACAATAAAGGAAAACAACCTCATGAGAAGAAGTGGGACGAGCTGAGCAAGGCCTGCACCTCTCAATCGGCAGTGAAGAGCAAACAGGCGACCATATTGTACAAGAGGGAACAAGGGCATATCGCTTCCATCGGGACATGAGCTACTCATGCGTGGCAGCACTTGGGGTTAGCGACAGACACAACAATTCTCTTTTAAACTAAGACACAAAAGTATATTATGTCGAAGACGCACTCCACAGTTCCTCACATTGAGGCATGGTACAATGTGAGATTAGATAGAGACAGACTCACTTTTTTCATTTTACAATGAAACAGATGTGCCGTCTGCCGTGTCTTTCTACAAACACACCACCCACTCCTCATTGACAGAGAGCCATCGTGGAATATGTTTTTTTTTTTACATTTACGATGAGATTTAGTAATATATGTGAGATAGAGAAGCACTACCTTTTCTCCTGTTTAATAAGCCCTTGTAGTTTATAAGGGTTGAGAGACACACCACTCACTTCTCATTTGTACTGAGGTGTGGTGGCATACATGAAGAGAGGCACACCACAGATTGCTCATTTACATTAAGGTAGGGTTGAAAATAATTGGGTTATTGGGTGAGAGGGGTGGAAGCCCTACGCAGACAACAACTGCAATCCAAGTCACTGAATCATCCTGTCCGTAACCCTCTGGCAGCTTGGAACAAACCAGCCAGGCTTAACTTAGAGGCAACGTGTAAAGTATTTATGCAGGACACAAACATCAATAAAGTGAAAACACAAGACAAATCCCACACTAGTTTAGAAAAATAGAGTACATTTGAATAATTTAAATTATACCAGAGTGACAAAAATCCCATCAGTAGAACCAGAAATAACCAGTTTCATGTCAGGATAGTGCCTAGAAGTGCAAAGCACCACTCAAGGTCATCTGATCGTGCTAGACCAGGGGACAGACACAAGTTTAGTCAAAAGGCTCGACACAAGGACCAGGTTACTCCCACTGAAAAAAATATCTTCTCAAAGTCTGGTGCAGAGTGTTCCGTTCACTGTGGGGAGGCCACTAGGAGTAGGGAGAGTATTGTGGATGATAATTAATGTGGGGCAAAGAGTAGCTCAGGCGGTGCAGACTATCATTTCTGTAGTGCAAAGAGCTGGTCAGGTGTCATGGACTGTCGTTGCTGGAGCTTTAATGTGGAGATCGCAGCACGTTGCTTTCGTGAAGTGCAGACCTCGCATTGCCAATTGTTGCTGGAAGTAGGCAAAGACTCAGGTTCACCAGATCTTCATGTTGGCAGTCATCATGGGTGTCAGAGTCTCCACGAGAACAGGCCCATTCATGGTCTATAAGAGCCCAAAACTTCAGGGTTTACCTTTCTTCTTAGGAGGAGCTCCTGTCTAAGGGACAGGACCTGGCAGGCACATTTTGGGGATCAGGAACTCAGACATGCAGGGCTCAGGCAGGTCCAGTTGCAGGTCCAGGAAGGTCCAGTGTAGCAGGGCAGCTGAGCAGTTGCAGCATGGCCACTGAAGCTTGTTGGCGGTCACGTCCGCAGCGGTGCGTACCATAACCGCTGGGGTACTTCATCATTGGCTCCTTGGACCCATAGGGTCCAATGCCAACCAATGCTGGATTGCGCCGCGGTCTTCGACCGCCCACCGCGACGGTGTAGAACGCCAGCGCAGTTACCTCATATCCCCTTGTCCCACCTTAGAGGTCAGGCAGCCGCCATTTCAGGGGGCCACATGGCATTAATATTAACTGCATCACACCCATGTAGGCCTTGAATACAAACAGTTACAGGCACATTGTGGATTACTAAAGGTCTGCAAATTACATTTTGTGATACCTCTGTGTTGGCTGACTCTCTGCTCGCTGTTCTCCTCCATAGGACACGTCTGCTGGGGCAGATGATGAGATGGCGGCATCCTCCGGTGTACAGACCGCTGGTGGACCTGCGACAATGGAAGAGAGACACAAAATAGTCACCTACAGACTTGATCATGCAGCAATCCAGGAACTGTGTGCCCAGTTGGAGCCAGACCTGAAGTCAGCTATCCGCCATACCACAGGGATACCCCCTCTAGTGCAGGTCCTGTCAGTACTCCATTTCCTGGCAAGTGGTTCCTTTCAAACAACAGTGGCCATTGCATCAGGGATGTCCCAGCCAATGTTTTCTAACGTGTTGTCGAGAGTGTTGTCTGCCCTGCTGAAACACATGCGCAGCTACATCGTGTTCCCTCAGGTGGAGGATTTGCCCACAGTGAAAGGTGACTTCTATGCCCTTGGACATATCCCCAACATCATTGGTGCCATTGATGGGACACACATGGCCTTGGTACCCCCCGCAGGAATGAACAGGTGCACAGAAACCGGAAGAGCTACCATTCTATGAATGTGCAAATGGTGTGTTTGGCAGAACAGTACATCTCTCATGTGAATGCCAAATTTCCTGGCTCAGTGCATGACGCTTACATTTTGAGGAATAGCAGCATCCTTTATGTGATGGGGCAACTACAGAGGCGCCGTGTGTGGCTAATAGGTGAGGACAAGGACCCTATACAATGTGAATAGGTGTCTGGGTATTGGATTGAACCTAAGGGTTAGTGTGTGTCTAACAGATGTCCCTCCATATTTGCAGGTGACTCTGGTTACCCCAACCTCTCATGGCTACTGACCCCAGTGAGAAATCCCAGGACAAGGGCAGAGGAACGCTACAATGAGGTACATGGGCGAACTAGGAGGGTGATTAAATGAACCTTCGGCCTCCTGAAGGCCAGATTCTGGAGCCTCCATATGACAGGTGGTTCTCTCTACTACTCACCAAAGAAGGTGTGCCAGATCATCGTGGCCTGCTGTATGCTGCACAACCTGGCTTTGCAATGCCAGGTGCCTTTTCTGCAGGAGGATGGGCCAGATGGTGGTCTTGTGGCAGCTGTGGAGCCTGTGGACAGTGAAGAAGAGGAGGCAGAAGAAGAGGATATCAACAACAGAAACAACATAATCATGCAATACTTCCAGTGAGACACAGGTAAGAAGATGTCACTGCCTCCCACATCTCATACTATTGTTGGAGCTAGCACAAGTCTGTAATTTTCACTCAGTGTATAGTCTCTGACTTGTCAATTTGCCTTTCCATTTCACAGATGTGGGTCACACTTTGTGCCCTCTGCTATATTTCCTCCAGGCCTACAGCTGTGTTACATCGGTATGTGCACAAGTAAATTGACATTGCTATATTCCATGGTTATTGCAATTACACGTTTGTGAAAGCACAGACTGACTCCAGATTGTTTTGTGATTGAAGTGTGTTTATTTCTGTGCAAATAAGTGGAGGGGGTTGTAAAATGGGCAGGGGGGTGGTGGAGGAATGTCCATGGCAGAGTCCAGTCTATTTGTTTCACAGGTGCATTGTCCAAAGGGGCATAGGAAGTGGAGCAATGGCAGTTGAAGGATGGACAGGGTGACAAAGTGGGACAGAAGGGTGACATTCAGGGGGGTCTCATTTCCTGGCGGGGTCTTGGCAATGTTCTCTGTCTTGTTCCTGGATCTCAGGGACCGTTTGCGGGGTGGTTCTCCATCTGCAGGGGGTGGGGTGCTGGTGTTGTGTTCCTGTTGCAGTGCCTCCTGTCCACTAGCGCCGGCAGAGGTGGAGGGCTGTTCATCGTCCAGGCTAGTGTCAGGGGCCCCTTGTTGTGCCACTGTGTCCCTCTTGGTGTTGACAAGGTCTTGCAGCACCCCTGCAATGGTGACCAAGGTGTTGTTTATGGACTTCAGGTCCTCTCTAATCCCCATATAGTGTTCCTCCTTCAGCCGCTGGGTATCCTGAAACTTGGCCAGTACCGTTGCCATCGTCTCCTGGGAATGATGGTAAGCTCCCATGATGTTGGAGAGTGCCTCGTGGAGAGTGGGTTCCCTGGGCCTGTCCTCCCCCTGTCGCACAGCAGTCCTCCCAGCTTCCGTTTTCCTGTGCCTCTGTCCCCTGAACCGTGTGCCCACTGCCACTACCCCAGGTCCCTGATTTTCTTGGGTTGGTGAGTTTGCCTGGGTTCCCTGTAGTGGTGGACAAACTGCTGATGGATGTGTCCTGGGGACAGAGGGATGGGCCCGCTGGATGGGTGCTGTGCTGGTGTTTCCTCAGGGGGGAGAGTCTGTGGTGGCTTGTGCCAGTGTCAGGGGAACCGACTGTCCCGAGGTTCCTGATGGGCCGGGCTGGTCATCTTGATCCAGTTGTGCAGAGCTGCTGTCATCACTGTGGGTCTCTTCTGTGGGGGGACTGGACAAGTCTGGTACATCCTGTCCGGTGACTTTGGGTAGGGGTCCTGCAGGGGTGTAAAGGCATGGTTATTGCATCTGTGTGTGCCATTGTGTGAATGGGTGAGTGACCCTGTACTCCAGTGCTTGCATTCTTGTCTTGGTCCTTGTGTGATATTTGGTTTGGGGTCTGTGTGGGTATCTGTAGTGGACATGCTTTGGTGATGGGTGCACATGCTTTGGTGTTGCATTCAGGGCTTGGTATTGGGATGGGTAGGTTGTGATAGTGGGGCATATGTGAGGTGTTGGATTGATGGGGGTGAGGGTGGGAGTTTGTGATGGCATGCAGGTAGGGTGGGGGGATGAGGTAGTAAAGAGTTGACTTACCAGAGTCCAGTCCTCCTGCTACTCCTGCGAGGCCCTCAGGATGCAGCATACCCAAGAATTGCTCCTCCCATGTTGTTAGTTGTGGGGGAGATGGTGGGGGTCCGCCACCAGTCCTCTGTACAGCAATCTGGTCTCTTGATACCACGGAACGCACCTTCCCCCATAGGTCGTTCCACCTCTTCCTGATGTCATCCGGTGTTCTTGGATGCTGTCCCACTGCATTGACCCTGTCGACAATTCTGCGCCAAAGCTCCATCTTCCTTGCAATGGAGGTGTGCTCACCTGTGATCCGAATAGCTGTGGCTCTACCCGGATGATTTCCTCCACCATGACCCTGAGCTCCTCCTCAGAGAACCTGGGGTGTCGTTGAAGTGCCATGATGTGGTGTGGGTGATGTGTAAGGTGGTGTGTGTTGTGATGTGTGAGGGGGATGTGTTGTGGGTTGTTTGAGGTGCGTGGATGTTGTGTAAGTGATGGTGTTGTGTGTCTGTGGATGCTGGTTTTGTTTCTGGTGGTGTCTCTCTATGGCGTGGTTTCAGAATTCTGGTAGTAAGGGTTTGTGGGTGATGTGGGTGTGTGCTTTATATTGGATTGGGTGTGTGTGTGTGGTGTGTGTGTGTGTGTGTGTGTGTGTGTGTTAGCTGTGTGTATTTCAAATTGTCCAATGTAGTTGTGTTTTGTAAATGTGTGTGTATTTTGATTGCGGCGGTGTGTACCGCCAATGGAATACTGCGGTTGAAAGACCACTGCGTTGATTCATGGGTCATGAAAGTATGGGCGTATTCCTGTTGGCGTGACGGTGGAGTTTTTGGTATAGCCAGTTTATCACTGACCTTTGGTGTGGTGGACTTGTGTGGGTGTCTGGATTATGGCGGATTCCGAGCTGTGGGTCGTAATAGCTGTAGCGGAATTCCGCTGCTGCAGCGGTATGTTGGCGGTCTTCTGCACAGTGGTAAGCGGCATTTACAGCCAAGGTTGTAATGAGGGCCTATGTGATTAAGGGTCATATGTACGAACACTTTTTCCCATAGACACAGAATGGGTAAAAACCTTTGCTACATCTGGCCCTAAGTATCAGTATGAGCTGACGTGCTTCAGTGACAATCCTTTGACATGGTTTATAGGTGTCAATATAATACGTCACGTTAGTGTGATAAAGTGCAAAGGAAACAAAGGCTTAACTTGGGCATCAACATTACCAGAACAGTGCTGCCATATTGTGACTTGGGTATCTATACATATACTTCATATATATATATATACTGAACATTTTGAAGTTGACTAAGTGGAGAGTAATATCCAAGGAGGTAATAGGGTATAATGCTTTAGAAGGCTCGAGTCGTGGTATATTCTGGTCTTAGGCACTAATATACTGAGAAAGTTGAATACTTATGAAGACTTATGTGTACACTTGTGATGGTTTGCAATGCTCAGTGCACTGCTTTGCTTAATACTTTTTTGCAAGAGTGTGCTATTGGTGTATAACACTTGTTGTATATGGTTTTTAACTTAGTTTTTGTTATGCAAGGCCTACTTGGACTAAACCCGACTGGATAAGCTGGAATCCACAATGAGCCAAGATTTTGTTTTTGTTTTCAAACGTTCCTCCCACTTGGGCATGATCATATGGATAATGCTTTGGACCATATATGACCGAAATGTATTTGTTGTGATCTATTGCAGCTTGAATGCTCACTTATGTTATATAATGTAGGTCATCTACAATGAGCTGAGATTTCGTTTTTTGTGTTTTGAGCATTTGTTTAATTTTGACTCCTTTGGAGTCTTCTGACCACTTGGGTATGGTCTTATGGATTATGTTACTGACCACATATGACTGACATGTATGTACTGTGATTTTTTGCAGCCTGAATTCTCATTGGAGTGACAAAACATTAAGATATATAACTGAGCACACTGGGACAGGATAAGCAGTGCAGTGCGTTTTGGCTAGCCCTATTCATCTTAGGTACACTGACTCACTGTTGTCCAAAGCACAGAAGTGTTGCCGCACACTCCACAAGCATGCCAAAGAAGTCTGTAAGTAATTAGTAAGAACAAGTCCTAGACTTCAAGTAAAAGTCCAGAAAACAAATGTAACAATCTTCTAGAAAAAGTATCTGTTGTGATCAGCCAAGTACAGGGAAACATCGGAGCAGATCACCTGTATTGCGACCTCGAGGACTTTAACAAGGCGATACACTTGATAGGTTAAAGGTCAGGTCTTTGGAATGTCCATCCAATGACTACTCATTCTCATATATGTAACTTGAGTCAGGCATAGTAACCAATATTGTTATGAAATAACCCTGTATAGTAACCGAACTGAGTAAGCCGTGCTCGTAGCCCAAGATGTGGACCCGCCTCCGAGGGGTTCCACGATCAGAGGCTTGAGTCAAGCTGTGTTGGAATAACGCCGTGATACGCGCTCCAAATATTCGGGACCACCTTGTTTCAGAAACGTGCCTTTTAGAGGATCTGTTGATGTGGGAATTTGTGGGACAGTGCGATGGTGCCTGCATAATTATTTTTCTGTTATCCAATGCGGTTCTATTATTTCCCTTATTTTGCACCGTGTGTCGAAGAATGAAAGTGAACACGGATTCTCATATATTCTGGAAGTGAGAACATAGGGTGCACTATTATGGATATCGCAGTCTTTTGCAATGAGCATTATGCATATGTAGACTGATTATGTATGATTTCCTTCTGATGCGGTGTAAGTCTACGTATCTATATGGAATATATTTGTAGAGCCCCATGTTACGATACGGTGGCACTTTGTTTCCACTGCACTTCTTCCCATTAAAGTAACGCTCCGTGTTAACTCCCGTAACCCATGGCCACGGCTCGTCGCCGAAAGGCTTCGGGTCACACTGATGAAATCTCTTGAGCTATTTACCACTGTCCTTTTGAGACGGACGAAGGAGATTTTCGTGATTTATGTACGAGCTCTCGCAGTCTGAAGTGCCCACAGCCGAAAGGGCTCAGCGGATGGGTGTTCCATAAGGACATGCAAATGTACATACACACACAACACGCGCGCACACTCACACACGCACTCACATGCGCCCAGCCTACAAGATCCCCGCAGGTGGTCTCGCCAGTTTTATCTCTGGCCCCTGGTGTGCCCCTCCTACAAATCACATCAACAGACACCACTGGAACACTCCTAATATGGATGTACTTGTGAGGTTGAGGAAGTGGCTGGTCTGGTAAAGTCGGATGTATGCAATGGCCAGTGGCCATTGGATGACTCCTTGTGTGACCTTTGGCCCTCAAGAGCAGGATATGTGATGTTGAGGAGCTAGTGACATTAAACGGGGGTAACTGTAGAAAATACACAGGCCTGTTTACTTTCTGTTTCTTCTGTTGACTTTGTGTCCCCTGTCAGCAGAGGCAGCAAGGGCCGCGCAGGTGTAGGTGCTGCTTTCTTCTGAATCTCTAAAAATGCAGCCAATCATCTTCTTTGCCTCTCTGACACCTAGATTACATTTCCCCTGCACGTTGCTTTGGAGAGGTTTAGAAAATCTTCTGGTCAGATAGCATTTATAGCATAATAGTAAAGAAGATGATTTTTGTCAGTGTTATTTTACAAATGCACATAATTTCTCTTCTTAGAAAAGCCTAATATGTGACCCTTCACGGTGCGAGGCGGCCCAGGTACCCTCACAAGAAACACCGCATTACTAAAGGTACTTTTGGTTCACAGCATTTTTATTAAACTCTTCTAAGGTGCAATTCCTGAAGTGCAATGGCCTCTCCCTCGCCCCTCATTCTCCCCTCTAATTGCAGTAGGTCTCCAGCTGGTAGAGGGAGCAGGTGCTGTGGCAGCACTGCTCAACGATGCCCCTCTTCACTTTCTGGTACTCCTGCTGCTGGAAGGTCTGCTCATCCAGTTCGTTGCGCAGAGGTCCGTTCGCTGCAAGAAATAGAAAAACAACACTTTAATGTTCTAATGTTACATGTTCGATACTTTTTTGTGGCCTGTTTTTTTGTTCTACAACTTTCCCTGAGGCTCGCCCATTTTCAAATGAGCTTTCCCCCTTCAATCTGCACCAACTGACTAACAACAAGGTCTAGTCTAGACTTACTAAGGGTTGCTCATGCTGCGCAATTTTGTGGAGCACCTGCGGGTCTTTTAATGGTAAATAAATAAACGCAATGCGTATGTATTGTAAAAACAAAAACAAAAAAAGCTCTAAATGTCTTATCATTTACATTTCCACGGTTACGTTCACTAGATATGGGATTTTCCTCTAGGTCTGTCACTCTTGGACTCTTCCATTTTCATTCTCACGACCTCATCCAGGGACTTAAGTGAAGTCTGTAAGGTCAATACATTACATCAACCAGCCCAGTGCCGAGTGGGAATCACTTGACTGCGTGTGCCAGCTCACTACAAATGTTCATTCACGTCTGTAACCTCTCTGTGATCCGATGAAGTACCACAGCCTGACTGTCCACTAGATGTCAGCGCCTTGCACTGTCTGCTTACCGCTACCCCAGAACCGCCACCACTGCCGGGCGACTTTTGGTTCTCGCCTTGATTTCTGCCAGTGCATACTATAAATGGCCACTGGGGGTCGCTGCTACATAAGTGCTTTTCATTCGCTACTCTCCATTCGTCAAACCGAGGTCGGTCACTATCCAAAACAAACGTTGCTAGAAAACTGTACATTCAGGACTCTTTACGAGTTACAGCGCCTATGTACAGAGAGTGCTTTAAATGGGCAGGTACTGTCCGGTACTCAGTACCTGTACTTCTTTAATTTGAAGCAGAGAGTACCTGCACTTCTCAGCGCTGTTGCAATACATTACAGTGGATGAGTACCGGCACTTCTCAGGAGCAAACATGTACTCTGAATAATGGGTACCTGCACTTCCATCTTTCCATTTAAAGGACTGTGTGCAGATGTCAAGGTACCTGCGTCTAGGTCTGACTTTCTAGACTACTCGAATGCGCGAACAGAACACGAGACGGGTATGCATCCTGAGCAAGCAATTGTTCTCTTCATTAGAGTAATGCTCTGGCCTTTCAAATGAAGTGCCACTGAACTGGCCACAGCACTAGCAATGCTATAATCAGCAGAATTTGATTGCAAGGGCCATGTCATGTACACAGTAGCCACTCTTGACTGGGACCATCATGAGTTTCTGTGCGTGTAGTCATCAGGAATGAGCATGTTTCTCCAAACCAGGGCTTACTGCAGGGAGGATAAGACAAGAAACCAAGACTCCTCCTTAGATCTGAGACTCCTTCCACACACAGACCTGCAAGCTCTCTCACTCCTACTCTTCAGCAAGAAACGTAAGACCTTCCTTTTTAAGCGGCACCTCGCAAACATGTAACCACCCAGGTACCACAGGCCGCAACCTTTCCTGTTCTGCCTGCATGCTTCCACTCTCTCATTCACTTCTTTGTACTGCTCGCTTTTGCCCACACCTTTGTACAACACTCCGTTCCACTGTAGCTAGATTTGCACTATATAAATTCCATGCAAACCTACTTTCATACATTTCTACAAGATTGCACAGTTGTGTTAAGCCCCACTGGCTGAGTGGATCAAACATGAACCAATGTTATCAACCATCAAATGGCCTTTTTATGGTCTGTCTTGACAGCGCATCTGTGGCTAGAAAATTATGTGAGCCTCCCTAAAGAGAGAGGCTTTGCCCCTGTCCAGATGCAGGAGCTAGCAGTACCTGTTTTGACTGAACAGACATGTGCTTCCACAAAAAGTGATTTCCCTCCACACAGCATTGATCATTTTATTTAGCTAGCTGCCTGATCTTGTACTTTCAGGGGCACACACTTGACTTTGTAAAGATATTAGATAACTAGTTGTCTTAGATAACTAGATCATTTATAGTGTTTTTCTCTGGCAGCAGAACAAATGGAAGGAGGGCAGTCATCAACCTATGTATTTTTTAGGTCTGGCTTGACAGGGAAACTGTCACCTATCATTTAACCTACAACAATATTTTTCAATAATTCTTTGCTTCCAGACAAATACATATCTATTCCCATGCTATCTACTTGTAATGCAAGAACAAAAAGGCGATGGGTGGAATTCTTGAATGAATCTCAGCCCCTGGCAAGCACTAAGTTTGCATACCAGTCCATTATTTTTTGCCCAAAATGCCACTTCCCTTTGTACCAACCATATGCAATTGACCCTGCTCCAATAGGAACAGTACAGCTTAAGTGCCAGGCCAGGTCCTCCTTTAACCAGAACACAAGCTCCCAAGAACAGCTTCACATTGATTAGGGTTAATCAGTCAGTCATAGCTTGGTTCCAGGGACACTGTTAGCATGGGACCGACTTCTGGGCATACCTGTTGCACCTAGGGCATATGCAACAAGGTGATGGATGCAGTGCTTGAATTAATCTCAGCCACTGGCAATGGCTTGGGTCACATCCCGACCCATCGTTTGTCACTCATCAAGCCACCTCAGTTTGGACCCAGCCATATTCAAAGCAGTCCAAGCCCTCCTCCAATAGAAGCAGTCCACCCCAAAGTGCCAGGCTAGGTCCTCCCTGAACAAAATGGTCCACTATGATTTTTTATCTCTCACAGTAGACACAAGATTGATGCACTTTTAAAAGTTTATATCATGAAGATTCCTAAAACTTTATTTTATCGTTTCTTTACGGTTTTGAATGTTTTGAAAATGCTAAATATCAAATGTTGCCACACGATGAAAATATGCTTCGGAAGCATTTTGCAATGGTAAGAGGAGTTTTTTGAAGCATTAAGGTTAGAGCTAGATATGGTAGGTGTTGTATACCAAGGGTATTGACAATTTACACGTCTGTGGTACTACTAAGAAGAAACAACCCTACTTCTTTAAAGTATCTTCTTCATACAGAATTATTTATGTTAAGACAAATCCATTCGTGACCTTGCTATAAAAATGCTGCAAATAAATGGTATCTTAATCTTGATGTAATAAATCAAGATATGCCTAAGGATAGTTTTAAAAAAATGGACCTAAAGATGTAGCCAAGCCCAGAGCCACATTCGTGATTTTAATCATTGTAGGAGAATCAAACGCCTGGGGTGACTATGCCAGTTTCTGGCAAGTTGCAACATGCACATTTACCTGAAAGCTAATCTAGATATGCACGTTTGTCGGTTATCTAAACTTTAAAACCGCAGGATTACAAAATGCTGACAATTTATGGTCTAAGCTTTCCTGCAGTTCAGGAAGAAAGTCCACTTATTGCTCCTTCTCAACATAAGATTTGATGCACGTGTTGTTTGTTTGTCTTACTTTAGCAACTGCACACCAGCAATACATTACACCAATGTTGCTCACACAGGGGGATCTACGTGTGAGGAGGCGTGAAATAATTGTTTTATTATACTTGCTTGATTCTATTCATCTATGTTACCGTTTGCATACATATGAAACGTTTTATTGATATTTAAGATGTTATTATAAATTGTATGGAATATACAAGAAACAAAAAAATAACATATAAATACCAATAAAGTGTTCTAGGGGGCAATCGTCATTATGTGTTGTTAAACCCCGCGGAAAAGGGAATCTTCTGCGGATTTAAACCCCGAAAAATCAAGCTCTTGCTGTTATGCTCTATTCTGTGGGGTTCAGCTATTGATTTTTTTGGTACTAGCACAGTGATACCAGGGTGCTGCATCCTGCCACTACCACTCAACTCATTATCGGGGCCTAGTTTTGAAGTAGGCTTTCCAGTAATACTAAAAAGTTTTGCACCATTGCCTGATGCTTTAAGGTGATGAGGGCAGAGCCAACCTTGCAGCCTGCAGTGAGCAGTACCTTAGTCTCCTGCTAAAAGAATTCTGTTTTTTTCCTGATGTTGGAACGAAAAGGCCCAGGAGTTCGCCAGTTTATCAACACTATAATTCTCAAAGAGAACGAGCTGTCTACTTTAGGAAAGAGGCGCTCTTGTTTACAGTTTGAGGTGACGCAGGGATGACGATAATCATGCGCTGGCCTTAAATCACCTCTTGTAATCCACGGAACGTTACAACGTCCTTGAAAGACGTTCACGCAGATGGTGAGGGTTCTTTGCAGCTGGTCCACTTCTCATATTTACACTGACCAGCCTAAAGCACGCTGCGCGAGCTGGGTGACCCCCCCACGGGCGCGTGCTGGCTAGCGTGGGGAGGATTGGGCACACGCCAGCTTTAAACACCTGCTCTGACAATGACGCGTGCGTTGGATATCGACTTTACCACCACAATCTGTACACGTGCCCTATAGGTGGGCTGCCTTTTCTGGTTGTGTATGTACGATTGCACCGCACCTGGATGCTGCACTAACCCACCGTCGATGAGAACATCAAGATGTATGTCTTCAGTACTTCGCACTGGGCAAAAATCTACCTGGTGCAAAGTACCAGCCGCACGTCTTTTGATGTTCCTTTGGCACGCATGCTCGAGTACTGCCATCTTCTGGCTTGATTTTGTACTACAGAAAAACTGCTGAGAACTGTGGTTTCTCGATGGGGAGGACTGGCTGCGAGGGTGGGAGGAATAATTGCAGGAGTTTGACGCTGACTTTCGTTGAGTTGAGATGAGATGAGCCTTAGTTTTCAATCTGATCTGGTGCTGTTTGAACTTTTGATAGTAAATAGAGATATATTCTATGTTCAAATATAGTTTCTTCTATGTTGTTGTCAGAGAAATGTTTAATGGTATTACATTTAATTTTGGTTTTGTGATCCAGGATGCAAGGAGGACAGAAATAAGTCATATGGAATCCTTGGAGGGTACGAATTTTGTTGTATCTCTATTTCTCAACACATGAAAGCTTGAGTGGAAAGAAAAGGCCTTCCCTACATTGGCTTTGGTGCATTGAGATGAAAGGGAGTCTTGGGTCCCTCTAGGCATATCATGGCTCTCATTAGAGCAGTGGTAATTCTAGGTGGGAGTCGACCATTAAATATTATAAGTGTCTTAATGTTTCCAGGTCTGGAATTACTGGGTTCACAAACTCCAAACACAATATTTTCAGGCCCAAAGAGACACCAGACCCAGTTCCATCAAATTTGTATGCATATGTGGTGAAACCACAGAAAGGGCTAATTATAGGAGCACAGTCCCTGCAGCACCATTGGAGAGAACATAAAACTCTCCTAAGTCATGCCCAGGCCTTCATTGGACTCCCTCTTTCACCTCTTGTGGAGAAGTACATCCCTCGGCCTATGTCAGAGAGCCTAGGACTGACTGCTCCCCCAGCCAATCCCCTAGCAGGGAGGCCCTCCAGACAATAAATAGCACAGCAATGGCTGTGTGCAGTCTCTCCTGCCCCTCCCTTTGTGTCCAGAGCTCAATCAGTAGATTTGTAGAGTTCTTCTTGTCACTCATGAGGGTATCCAGGCACTGGCAGGGTCCAGTTGATTAGCCAGATCTTCAAGGACTTTTGGAACTCTGGAAGAGATGGGAAGGTCTGGAGATGAACAAAGGGGAACTTTTTTGCATTCTTCTGGTGAGGCAAGAGGCGAGCCATCTGAGCACAGCTCATTGGATGCCTATGTGCTGCAGCCTTGTGTTGTGTGTGTGCTGGGAAACCATATCAAAGATTGCCAAGACATGTAGAAGGATCAGAGCTGCAGTCTCTCCTTGGTTGAGTAGGGCTTAGATGTCGTCAGTAGCCACAATGAGGTATGTCTCAGTGTTGTGGTTGCTGTGAAATCCAAATTCGGAGAAGTTGAGTAGGAGGTTCTGTTTCAGATGTGAGGAGAGTTGTTGGTCCATGCTCTATAAGAGGGGAGCAGACAACCCTTCTGTCAAGCACCACTACACTTCCGGACCCCCTAACGTCTGAAGCCTTCCCCTAAAATCCCCTTGTCAACCCCCACCACCCTCATTTGTAAACTGTCAGCCAGTTTGCCCCTATCATCAGAGAAGGACATAAATAAAAGCACAACATGTTCCCTGGGCTGTGTGATTGTTTCCCATTCCATGACAAAAGTGTAATTGTCGGATTTTGATGCCTTGATACCGGCTTGAATCTGACATTCTAGCCTCCTGGTTTCCTATACTAAACCCTAGCAATCCAGGCCTATAAGTGTACATATTATGTAAATTCCTTGGTGTTTCACAACCTCGATTGCAAGAAACGTGCCCTAGTATGGTATCAAACCAAAAATACACTTTGTTAGCTATTATAAAGAACAGCCTCCCTCTAGACAAGAGATAACTGCCCCTCTGTGGGTACTTGATTCTTTGAAACACGCTCCCTTTAGAAATGCTTGAATTTTCTTAATGCATCATCTATCTGAAGTGTTCTTACACACTGAGGAATACCAGTCTGATTTACCTAATCGCCTCCGCCGAGAGGTCAGAGATGCAGTAATTCCAGAGTTTAACCCCTACAAAGCCAGGAATAGATTGGTACAGTGCAGTGGGTGAAACAGTCAACATGGCGACGAGGCAGCGTCCATGCTAAGGGTCATACTCAAATCAAGTGTCCATGCACGGGCTTACCCAGTGGCTGCTCGATGTCCCGTCTTCCCTTGGGCGAGTAGAAGAAGCCTCGGTCACCACACACAAGGTAGAGGGCTTCCACCAGATGAGAGCCGCACAGGTGCTGGTTGGTGATAGCCTGGCTGGTGGGAGTGCAGAGTGCAGAGAGGACCAGAAGAGTCAGGGCGCTCAGCCAAACAGCCATGGTGGGTGAGGTGGGGCCTGGAGGTGACAAGAAGAGAGAGAAAGGAGGCTGGCACGAGAGAAGGATCAAGAGCAAATGAGAGAGAGAGAGAGAGAGAGAGAAAGAGAGAGAGAGAGAGAGAGAGAGAGGAAGAAGGTTGGGAGAAGAAAATGAGCGAGCACGTCAGGCAGGAGAGCGTTGGATCGAGAAAAACAAGATTTCAGGAAGTAAGCAAGAGAATAGGCCGAACAAGACAGCAAGCAAACAGAAATAAAACGAGAGAGCAAGAGAAGGAGAAGAATGAGTGAAGACAAAGTGGATTCGGGAATGGAATCGAGAGCGGATCAAGATGAAGACGGCAAAAAAGAAAGCAAAAACGTTGAGGAGAAGAAAGATGCAGGGAGCAAATGTAGATGGTTCAAGAGAAGGGAGCCAATTAGTGGGCCAAGGACGGGAGCAAGGGGGAGGGAAGATGAGAGAAATAATGGGGAGAAGAGAGGTTGTTAAAATTTGGCAAAACATCAAACTCTTGCAAATCTCTTTTTTTCATTGAAAATGTATCGTTTTTCTTGGACAGATAACCCTGTTTTACAACACGGAAGAGAGCCCTATAGGCAGAGGAGACGTGTTATGCACCCATAGCATCAAATCTGCAGTTACATACACATCACAAGGACTCGTTCTTGATACATTTCAAAGAGTTGCCAGGGCTCTCTGAAAAAAGATTTGAGCAAAACTGAAAGCTGTAGGGAGAGGTCAACAGCAACGTTGGGTATATTCATTCATTATACAAAGCCAGGTCGAGGTGCCACACACCAATATTTATAAAACTAGAAATAAAAATCCACATCACTAGATATATGGGTAAGGTACTGCGTTTTACACTGAGTGTTTTCAACACTGCTTCATTGGTTGCGTCTTAGTTGTTGAATCAGCAGAAAATAAGATTGTTCCAATGCGAGAAAGAGCAACAATCGGACCAAATAGTTAAATGTTCTGCTTTGGCATCTGGTGCATACCTTCCCTGAAGATATGCGGTGGTCTGCCCTAGGACACGCTGACCAAACAAATACAGAAAGGATTTGTTTCATGGGGTGGGGTGAGTGGGGTGCGTACCCATTTACATGTTTCATTAATACTGGGGTGGGGAGAGTACATTCTGAAGTTCCCTGTAAATGGTGCTGACATACCAGTGACTTTCGACATACTGCTTTAGGTTCGTGGTACTTACTGGCAGTACAATGCAAGAAACAGCCCCTGATATATTTATCTTTAAACTTGATCACGCCTTGTATAAAATAATTAGTTGCCTTACCTTCGGTCGTCAAGTAAAAGTTTATCACAATTATTTTGTAAAATATGGGATACTGTAAATATGTTAATTCCTTAACACAGGGGCTTGAATTTGGATAGAAATGTTATTTTCAGCATTGCTGTAAGTTTATTTGCTTGCTAGGTAAAATATCGCAAGTGAGGTAAATATTTCAAGTCACAACAGGAAGGAGCACATTGAAAAAAAGTCCCCAAACTGATTTCTGTCTAGGGTTCTTCTTACAATAAATCTAATCTTTCAACTTAAAAATGCATTGTAAGCAGAAAACCTAAAATATCCACCGAACTTTGGAGTAGGTGTGTTAGATGCCTTCCAAAATATTTTAACAAACTTTGGTATCCCGTCACCTTTTATTTTCTCCTATTAACATGTTTAACATTTCCAGCATTGCAAATATGTAAAATTTGCCTATTATAAGCTATTTTTGGCAGCTGGCCGCCCTTGGCAAACGTTATTAATGCTCAAAGACACGTTAAAAGTGGCTGAGAAGGCCTCAGTCCTCCTGCTTGCCACGGCGTTGACCAATCTGTACAACCTTGGATAAAGACCAATGCCCTACGGTGAGGGACAGTAACGTCCTTAATCCTAGAAGATTCTGTGGCAGCATGCGGCCTCCGCCACCCATTCAGAACAAACCCAGTCCCCGAGAAAGGGTTTCACCTAAGCAGGAGCCTCTCTGGACAGAATACTAGCTCCTCGTAGCACGATGTATGTACGTTTAGCATGTTCCCAGCTCTTCCCTGCCTCCAAGGGCTGTCCGTGCCCCACAGCTTAACCTACCGCCCAGTACAGGCCCCTTCCTGCATCCTGCAAGCTGCGATTTGGAAATATAGGCTCTTCCCAGAATAACATTTATCATGAATTGAAGACTAATAATAAGAATAATTGAAGCCAGTTCCAAAATTATACATTAATGAACACAAGGGCAGGACAAAACAAGACCCGCACATGAAATTCAGCACCAGGATACGGACCACAAAATCTGTAAACTTCAGGGCAGCCGTGTTACGGCAGCAGTTTGTGCCCTCCCCCAAAGCAAAAATCCAAGCTAGCAGATCCCTAACCATCACCATCACTCACACAGCTAAGAAGGTCGAAGAAGGACTCACCTTGGTGACGAATGCGGAAGGAGAGAGAGGCGAGCTGCTTCGAGAGGTGAGAACGGTGCAAGTGACCTCTCTGGGGATTCTCTTCACATTTATACTCAGTGCAGGAGCTTTGCTCAGCATTAACTTCTCAGCCACACCCCGCCTGTGCACTTTCCGCTGGCTAGACAGAGCGAGATCCCCAAATAGTGTCAATGAGTCTTGGGAGAGGGAGCGGATGGGGCAAATGGACAACAGACTGCTAATTTCCATGTCATTTAACCAGCAATCCTAAGAAGACCTAGCAGGTTGATTTTCACACAGGTGCATTTTAGCTTGAGATAATGCTCCTATTAGAGAGCCAACAAGGCACTTACAGCTGGCTGTCCCTGGACCGTAGAGGCGTGACAGCTGCCCATCTGGGAGCTTGCCACCCTTAAGTGATGGCTGTGTCAAGACAATTAAACAAGGCAAACACTCTGCTGTAATCATTTCTGCCCCTGTGAGCTGGCTCCTTGCTGAATTGGCACTGTTTTTTGGAAACTTTCCCTTGGTGCAGAGCTGCCAGAGGGTGCGACGCATCGGACTGAAAGGATTGTGTTGGCTGGCAGAAAACAATAAAGGAAAACAACCTCATGAGAAGAAGTGGGACGAGCTGAGCAAGGCCTGCACCTCTCAATCGGCAGTGAAGAGCAAACAGGCGACCATATTGTACAAGAGGGAACAAGGGCATATCGCTTCCATCGGGACATGAGCTACTCATGCGTGGCAGCACTTGGGGTTAGCGACAGACACAACAATTCTCTTTTAAACTAAGACACAAAAGTATATTATGTCGAAGACGCACTCCACAGTTCCTCACATTGAGGCATGGTACAATGTGAGATTAGATAGAGACAGACTCACTTTTTTCATTTTACAATGAAACAGATGTGCCGTCTGCCGTGTCTTTCTACAAACACACCACCCACTCCTCATTGACAGAGAGCCATCGTGGAATATGTTTTTTTTTTTACATTTACGATGAGATTTAGTAATATATGTGAGATAGAGAAGCACTACCTTTTCTCCTGTTTAATAAGCCCTTGTAGTTTATAAGGGTTGAGAGACACACCACTCACTTCTCATTTGTACTGAGGTGTGGTGGCATACATGAAGAGAGGCACACCACAGATTGCTCATTTACATTAAGGTAGGGTTGAAAATAATTGGGTTATTGGGTGAGAGGGGTGGAAGCCCTACGCAGACAACAACTGCAATCCAAGTCACTGAATCATCCTGTCCGTAACCCTCTGGCAGCTTGGAACAAACCAGCCAGGCTTAATTTAGAGGCAACGTGTAAAGTATTTATGCAGGACACAAACATCAATAAAGTGAAAACACAAGACAAATCCCACACTAGTTTAGAAAAATAGAGTACATTTGAATAATTTAAATTATACCAGAGTGACAAAAATCCCATCAGTAGAACCAGAAATAACCAGTTTCATGTCAGGATAGTGCCCAGAAGTGCAAAGCACCACTCAAGGTCATCTGATCGTGCTAGACCAGGGGACAGACACAAGTTTAGTCAAAAGGCTGGGACACAAGGACCAGGTTACTCCCACTGAAAAAAATATCTTCTCAAAGTCTGGTGCAGAGTGTTCCGTTCACTGTGGGGAGGCCACTAGGAGTAGGGAGAGTATTGTGGATGATAATTAATGTGGGGCAAAGAGTAGCTCAGGCGGTGCAGACTATCATTTCTGTAGTGCAAAGAGCTGGTCAGGTGTCATGGACTGTCGTTGCTGGAGCTTTAATGTGGAGATCGCAGCACGTTGCTTTCGTGAAGTGCAGACCTCGCATTGCCAATTGTTGCTGGAAGTAGGCAAAGACTCAGGTTCACCAGATCTTCATGTTGGCAGTCATCATGGGTGTCAGAGTCTCCACGAGAACAGGCCCATTCATGGTCTATAAGAGCCCAAAACTTCAGGGTTTACCTTTCTTCTTAGGAGGAGCTCCTGTCTAAGGGACAGGACCTGGCAGGCACATTTTGGGGATCAGGAACTCAGACATGCAGGGCTCAGGCAGGTCCAGTTGCAGGTCCAGGAAGGTCCAGTGTAGCAGGGCAGCTGAGCAGTTGCAGCATGGCCACTGAAGCTTGTTGTGTCCCTGTAGCTCAGACAGGAGATCACCCAGTTGACCCTATGAGTCACTCAGGTTAGCCCGGGATGAAGAATGCAGTTCCAGTCTTCCTTTTCAGAAAGCAACAGCAGTCTTGAAGCAGCAGGGCAGTCCCATTTTAGCAGTAGGGCAGTACTCTGGGGAGCAAGGCAGTTCTCCTTCTGTAATGTCTACAGGCCCAGGAGTGTACAGGTGAGTGGCTCTGGAGGTACAATATTTATACTTGTTGCCAGCCTTTGAAGTTGGAGGATTTCCTATACTACCCCCCACATCTGATTCTGGTTCTGGTTCTTCCCCTCCCCTTTCAAGGTTTCAGGACATTTGGGGTGGCAAAAGACTAGTGTCAGATCCTTTGTGTGTTCTGGAGGCAAGCCCTTTGAAGTGTAAGTGCGGCAGGGCCCACTCTCCCCCCAGCCATCCTGGCAGGATAACCCAGCCTGTCCACCACTAATCCCTTTTCTGTTACTGTCAGGGAAGAATACACAAACCCCCAACAGCAGAGCCATTCACAGTCATGTCACTAAGGACACTGGCTGAAGGCACAGATAGTTAGGACAAGGAAATGCCAACTTTCTAAAAGTGTAATTTTCGGTCTTTCGACTTCGAATCCAACTTTACCATTAAAGAAGATTTTGAATTACAATTCATTTGAGTGCAAAGCCCATACCCAGTCTGCTCCCAATCAAAAATTATCTCTTATTAAATGTAATATGGTAACCCAGTGTTAGTCAATGGAAGAGATAGGCCTTACAACAGTGAAAAACACGTTTTTCACTGTTCACTGTTAGGACATGTAAAACATAACTCCACATGTCCTACTTTTTAAAACAATGCACGCTGCCCTAAAAGCCCTAAAGGCTTACTTTAGTGGTGACATATGCATTTAAAAGGCAGGTTTAGACCTGGCAAAAGGTTTCTTTTGCCAGGTCAAAATGGCAGTTTCAAACTGCTCTACAGGCTGAGGGGCAGGCCTGAGACATTTTTGAAAAGGCTCACTGGGTGGCACAATGAGTGCTGCAGAACCACTACTAGAATTTAGGTTACAAGCCCTGGGTACATGTACTACCATTTGCTAGGGTTTTAAAAGTAAATTAAATGAGCCAATTAGGTGTAGGTCAATTTTACTGTGTTTGAAGGAGAGAGCACAGCATTACTTTACCACTGGCCAG
Organism: Pleurodeles waltl; assembly: GCF_031143425.1. Taxonomy (NCBI): domain Eukaryota; kingdom Metazoa; phylum Chordata; class Amphibia; order Caudata; family Salamandridae; genus Pleurodeles; species Pleurodeles waltl. The sequence goes on from NC_090440.1 coordinate 660,563,974, forward strand.
CAAGGGAAAAGTGCACAGTCCTAATGCAATCAAAACATGTTCAGCAACAGAAGGCAAAAATCTGTGGGAGAGCCCGCAATAAAGGGCCAGGTCCAACATGACTCCCTCCAGCCAAAAGCTAGGGTAGATTAATCAATACGTTCCTGCTGAGGTGAGAGAACATGGACAATGACCTTCTTTTGCAGTGGCCCTTGTCAGTTCTATGCCCATCCAAGCATAACTGTATCCCTCTGGCATTATTCTCTGGGGTCACTACACTAGGCCATGTAGAGCCCTTCTTCATATCTGTGGGCCCCTTCTGTGAAGCTTCTGACCTTACCTTACTCACAGATGCATCCCAGTAAGTCCAACTATGGCCAACAAGATGATGTGGCCCTTTCCACCCCTTGAGTCAAACCTCTCTCCCCAACCCCAGAGAAACTCTACCCATAAAGAGAACAACCAACAGAGACAACTGACAACTGTCAAGAGCCTGACCCTGGACCATCCACTGGCAGGTCGAGGCTGCAAGCATGGGCTTTGAACAGGTCTCAGTTCCTGCCTTGGGGCTGGCAAGGGGTTACTTGCTCCTGAGGGTTCTCTGACCATTGTGGTTTCCGAGTGGTGTGTCACTAGCTGTGGGTGTTAAGCACCCTCTTTCTGCTCTCCTCCCACCAGTTCAAGCGATGGCAGTCGGAGACAGACCATGCAGGCCAGAGTCTGTACCCTGAGGCTGAGCAGGTACCTGACAAGCCAGGCGTTCCATACGGGAACCATCACCCCCTCAAGGGTGATGTTTGTGTCATACAGGAGTCTGCCTGGTGCAGGTATCCAGCCCCTTGTCTCTGTGACAACGCTGAGAGCACCTCTGGGTCAGAAGTGGCCACACCAAGGTCAGTCTTGGGATGTTCTCTTCTCAGAGCTGGCAACCCCTGACCCACTGGTTCTTCAACTTTGGACTGTCTCCACCCTCTGCCCTTCCCTCTCACCCTCCGTGCTCTCCCCTTGGAAGTAGTACCTCCAGAACGTTGAATTTTGAGAGTGCTGTGGGCAGCGGCTCATTCCATTTCTTCTAACACTGGTGGTAATTAGTTTCCCAGAATGCAGTAAATGCACAGCTGGGGGCTAACTATGACCCATCTCAGGGTGACTTCCCCACCCCATACTAGGGGTAATAGAGCCATAGTGCAGACAAAGTCCGGCCCAGTAGCCTGGCTCACCATACACATTTGTCCTGGCAGGTTCTGGGAACATTTATCCCCTCCTTTCTTTGTGACTTGACAGTATCACTCTGCTTGGGAGTGGAGGGGGACCTGGAACACCCTTCTTAAAGTCACTCCCAAGTATCTTCTTTTGGATCCTGGTGCTGAGACCCCTTAGCAAGCACCCTAGGAACAGATAGCTTGCCATCTGTTAGGGGCTGGCATAGGTTTGGAAAACAATTACTGAACATGTGCTCTCTGGTAATCAAATTGTACAGCACATTTTAATCACTCACATCACTGTTCTTTACCCAATCGTCCAGTGCCCTGCAAAATGATCCACACAATCCACCCAGGTCTGCTGGAGCAGTTTCTGTCTGTCACTGATAATACACCTATACTTCTTAGGGGTGAGGTTATACTTCCTGACAAGTGATTTCTTCTTGAGGGAATAACTCATTCTGCCCCCATTTCCTAGGGCCAGTAGTGAATCTCTCCCTTCAGTGAGAATGTGCTTCTATAGACTGTCTCCCCTATCTCTTAAAGCATTCTATGTATCAATGTATCTGTAGGGCAACCTCTTCTGCTTTAAACCACTTGTTGACGTCATCCCCCACAACAAAGTTAGGCACCAGATCTATAGGGGTGTGTTGAGCCTCCTGTTTCCACCGGACACTGAATTTTTACTGCCATTATTGCTGCTGGACCCTGAAGGTGGTTGGCCTTCAGCTCCAGCTTTCTTGGGGTCACTTCATGAGACTAACAGATATTTTTTTTGTCCAAGACCCTCTCAGCTTGTTCCTCCTCCAGGCCGATTTCTGCTACTCCAGTTGCAATTTGGCCAGCTGCACCTTGAGCACCCTCTTAGCTCTCCTGTGTTCCAGCTCCTTTGGGGACAGGCTGTGGGAGGAAACACTGCTCTTTGCCCTATCAGGGGGCCTCTCTCCTGTAAGCAAGTGGCCCTCCACTTACTAATATTGCATTTCACGGCCTGTGGCCAGGCCATTTTCCTCATCTACCTCATCTTCCAAATCCACCTTCCAATTCTCAGGATCATCACTCTCCTGTTCTTCTGGTATGGCCTGCATCCTCCTGACCTCCTCAAAGGCTCTGAGAGCTCTCTGGAGGTTCATTTTGATAGCCTTCCTTACTACATAGAACCCTCTCTCCTTTCCGAGCCTCTCCAGTTCTATTTTGCTGAGGTTGTAAATGTTGTTCAGCTCCAACTCTATTGTAGCAAAAAGGATGTAAGACAAGACTTACATTTTAAAAAGAGGGAAAATGACAACATCAGAAACTAAGGAGGATTAAAAAAGATGTTGAATCTGAAGTCAGATTATTAAGATGTCGTTTTAATATCCACACCCCTGCCACCAATGTAAGTAATTGGTTTATTGGTTGAGGGGGGTTGAAAGACCCAATCAGGCAACAACCACAGTCCTAATGGTGACCACAAAAGTAACTAAATCAACAGGTGCTTACCCTTCTGTTAGCTTGACACAAAGCAGTCAGCCTTAACTTTGAGGCAATATGTAAAGTATTTATGCAGCGCATTTGCATAAATACTGGACACATTGTATTCACCTGTGCAGTGAATACATAACACAAAAAACCACACCAATTTTAAATAATAGAGAAAGACTTACTAAATAAAATGATGCCAGAACAAATAAAATCCAATCAGTAGAACAAGAGATAGTCAGTTTTAAAGTTTTCACTTAGTATAATGCCTAAAAGCACAAAGTGCGACATGCAGTCATCTGGTTGTGCTAGATTACGGGAACATCTCAAGTTCAGGCCTTTTCTGAATGGTTATCCCTAGACATTTAGGGGGTCATTCTGACCATGGCGGTAATTACCGCCATGGCGGAGGTCGGCGGTAGCACCGCCAACAGGCTGGCGGTGCACCGCTGGGCATTCTGACCGCGGCGGTTCAGCCGCGGCCAGAAACGGAAAGTCGGCGGTGTACCGCCGACTTTCCGCTGCCCGTCTGAATCCTCCATGGCGGCGGAGCGCGCTCCGCCGCCATGGGGATTCTGACACCCCCTACCGCCATCCTGTTCATGGCGGCTCTCCCGCCATGAACAGGATGGCGGTAGGGGTTGCCGCGGGGCCCCTGGGGGCCCCTGCCGTGCCCATGGCAATGGCATGGGCACGGCAGGGGCCCCCGTAAGAGGGCCCCAAAAAGTATTTCAGTGTCTGCCCAGCAGACACTGAAATACTCGACGGGTGCAACTGCACCCGTCGCACCTTCCCACTCCGCCGGCTCAATTCTGAGCCGGCATCCTAGTGGGAAGGTTGATTTGCCCTGGGCTGGCGGGCGGTCTTTTGGCGGCCGCCCGCCAGCACAGGGCAAATGTCAGAATCACCGCCGCGGTCTTTCGACCGCGGTGCGGTGTTCTGACGGTGGTACCTTGGCGGACGGCCTCTGCCGTCCGCCAAGGTCAGAATGACCCCCTTAGCTTTCTTCCTACTATTTATTTCTGACTTCTTTTTGTTGGCTTCAGGACTCTGGGCCATTTACCACTGTTGACTAGTGCTAAAGGGCAAGTGTTCCCTGTCTAAATTGTAATGGTGATTGGTTTATCCATGATAGGTATGTTTGATTTCTAGTAGGCCCCTGGGAAAGTGCACTATGTGTCCCCAGGGCCTGTAAATCAAATGCTACTAGTGGACCTGCAGCACTGATTGTGCCACCGACATGAGTAGGCCTACAAAGCTGTCTCAGACCCGCCACTGCAGTGTCTGTGTGTGCAGTTTAAAACTGCCATTTCGCCCTGGCAAGTGCACCCACTTGCTAGGCTTAAACCTTCCCTTTGACTACATGTAAGCCACCCCTAAATTAGGCCCAAGGTAGCCCCATGGGCAGGATGCAATTTATTTAAAAGGTAAGACACGTACGTATCTATTTTACATCTCCTGATAGTGAAATACTGCTAAACTCTGCATTCACTATTGTAAAGACCTTTCTCTCCCACAGGACAACAAAGGGAACACAGGGAATTCCTTGAAATACCTTTTAAGTGTAAATTTCCATTGGGAGCAGATAGAGATATGGAGTTTGGGGGTCTCTGAACTCACAATTTAAAGAGGCATCTTTTGGTGAAGTTGTTTTTTGAATTGTAAGTTTGAAAATGCCACTTTTAGAAAGTGGGCATTTTCTTGCTTAACCATTCTGTGCCTCCACCTGTCTGCTGAATACATGTCTCAGTCAGGATCACAGTTGGGCTGTTTGTGCATTCACTCAAGACAGTCACACAAAGGAATCTGAGGTGTACCCTGCATATCCTGATGGCCCATCACCAGGCGGATGCGTCTTCCTGAGCTAGAGTGGTGGGAGGAGCTGACACTTGCACTTGAATAGGGCTGTGGCTGTCCTCACACAGAGCATTCTCCAACACCCTGGAGAGTGCCTGGGGCCAGGACAGGGAAAGGCAGGGTCTCGTGCAATACAAAGACTACTCTTTGAGGTTTGCCTAGTTCAAAGATAGGAATGGGTTTAAGTACTGTACCCCTGACACCACATATTTAGAATCCTTCTGGAATGAGGACATTCTCCCAGGATGAAGAGCTGGATGCTGTAGGAGGGACTGCCACTTTGCCTGTTTCATTGATGTGCTGGCCTGCTGCTTGCTGCTTCTGTCCTGTGAGTGAAAGGACTGGACTTTGTTTTTTACATCCTGTTTGCAAAGGTTCGCCAAGGGTTTGGACTGAGCCGGCCTCCTGTTAAGAAGTCTCAGGGACATCAAAGACTTCTCCTGCCAGCACTTGGTCTCTCTTGTTGAGAGTCCTAACTTTCCAAGTGGTGAAAAATCCAGGTCCTGGGCCCTTGGGAGTGAGTTCTGGTGCAACCAAGAAGAAACAAAGCACTTCTACTATAGAGCGACTTTGAAACTGGCATCTCTGTCCAACTCCATGCTGCTGCCTGCACCGGAACCATGGTCCCACTGAGTGAAACAACCGCAACTGATGCCGCAGGCCTGAAGCCGCTGCAGCACCTCAGAAGTCCCACCACAGCATGAGCCCAGAGCGCTGTGTCACAGACGTCCATGGCACCCGGCTCTGACTCCATACAGCACCTGTGGTCTCGTGGTGTGATCACGACATCGCAAAGTTGGCGGCTTGTGTCTTGACCTGCTGAATTCATAGACCCACCTTGTTGTAAGGAACCAATGCCTAACCACGGACACTTCATCACTTCCCCTGCAACCTAAAGGAACCAATGCCTAACCTTCCCTGCCCAGCTGTAAGGAACTGATGCATCACCTCCCCGGTAGCAGTAAGGAACCAATGCCGCACCAGCTCCAGCGATGCCTCACCTCTCCGTGCAATGTCCTTGCTGCCTCGTCATCTTCCAAGGTGCTGTACCCAGGGTCCGTGTGTCCCCATAACTGGCCCGCACTCCCTCGGTAGTGGCGTTGGGCTGTTGGAAACAACTCCATCAAGACGTTGTGATAGCCCCAGTTGGAGCTATTGTGTTTCTAAGCGCTATGCTAAGAATTAATCTGTGAAAATTCATATCTTTACTTGTGTATGTTGGAGGTTTGTCATTTTGGTCTTTTTTTTTTGCTCAGATAAATTTTAGCAAGTGTTCTAAACTGGTGTGGAGTACTTTTGTGGTATTTTCACTGTGTTACTGTGTGTGTACAAATACTTTACACATTGCCTCTGAGATAAGCCTGACTGCTCATGCCAAGCTACCAAACGGGTGAGCAGGGGCTATCTTAGCTGTGTGACTCTCTTACCCTGACTAAAGCGAGGGTCCCTACTTGGACAGGGGCCAAACCACTGCCAACTAGAGACCCCATTTCTGACAATGGGATACCGCATGCTGCAGGTGATTTTCGTGGAGATATCAAGGTTTTCAACATTATACACTGTTCCACTAGTCCATAAATCAGCTCATAAGCACCAAAACCACTAGCCCACACACTGAATGGTCAGATTAGCCTTTCTGGCACTGTCAGATTTCCCCTTATTCCATTGCATCCCTGAACATAATCCATTCCAGATAAATCATACGTTCCATTGAGGGGTTTGTGTTATTAACTTCTCGTAGTTAAATATCCAGATATTCCAAAAATCTAGATAAACACCAAGGGTACTAAAAAACACCTTAGATGGAGCCATTTTGGAATGTGATTTTATTTTTTGTAAGCCACTGTAAGAAAATGCCTCTTTTTGCATATTCACCCCTACATTTTTGGAATCATGCTGCTGGTTTTTTACTTTGAGAGGGCCCTAAAGCCTGCTAACTAGACTCAGTGCCAGTTTTCTGATCCCATGTAAAGTATATGTTGAATTGGATACACCCAATTGGCAAGGCCTGATTTACTTGTAAGCCTCTACTATATGGTACAGAGGGAACTAAGGGCATGTAAGGTAGAGTGTCTACTCGGGGCTGCAGCACTGTTTGTGCCCCTGTTTGTGTGACAAGACACAAAATAGCTCCAAGCCTGCCTCTACAGACTGGAAGGACAGTGCTTTCACTGTCAGTTTGACCTTGCCATATAAACTAAAGGCAAAACCACTCTGCCCCTTAATCGTCTATGTAAGTCTCCCCTAAGGAAGACCTGGAGAGCCCTGTGGCAGTGAAATGTATTTTGTTAAGTGAGCCATATATATTATGACAGCAACAGTTCTGAATTGTCGTTTTGCTCTGCGTAAAGTTGGTAGCCCCATTTGGTAACACAGGGGTACCAGGTGGCATCCCCACCCAGTTAACTTTTGACTGGGACTACCAAACGGGGTCATGTGAGGTATCAAATTAATTTTTACACTAAATGCAATCTGATGCTTAGGTCAAATTTATTGTCACTATTATTAGTTGGTCTCAAGAACAAGGAGGGGATGCCCAAATGTTACTCTCTTGAGCCTTGGGCCAAAAAGTACATATTGCAATCAACTCTGACTCTTGAGGGATGGATCCAGTATCATTCCCTTAACAATAATACATCAATTATTATTGTGCAAGTAGTAATCTACTTCAAATGATTCATTTTATTTCAATCATTTCTACGTCATCAAACTCTGTACATTCTGATATATTCCTATTTTAGCCCCTCTCAGACCTAGGCATAAGCGGCTGGACACGTGATAGGGCATGCTGGATGTCATCACAGGGTTGTAAAATAGCTAAATAATGATAATTGTACATAGCATACAGTGAGTATGAGAAATGATACTGTGGTCTCTTTTCCTTTATCTACCACGATTATTAAATAGCATGTAAATATTCCTATAGGGTATTTTATACATATTGAGGTGAAACCCTCAATAAGATGTTTTTTTCTTTTTTGTACACGTTTATAAAGCTACTTATACACGATCCTTATACAGGCGTGAAGAGGTCAGGAGTTAGGAGGCTAAAACGTGTGGACACACTTTCATATATAAGGAGTCCTTGACAATACTAGAAAATAAACAACTAAAGATAAAGAGAAGACCATCAGCCTGCAGTCCATAATACAAGAGAGAATAATTGGACAGAGACGATTGGCATTTTCATGATCGAATACCTTAAATGATGGACCAGAATAACGGATGTATGTCTCAATGGCTGTCACTTGTTAAATATTTGTAAATAAGGACAGTGTACAAAGGATTACAGACTAAATATCAAACTGGTTTTACGTTTTGACATGATTACTAAGTTTGTTTATGGATATATAATAATGTAGAGACAATTGGGTTTATATCCTAGACAGTTTGATGACTTAGGGCCTGATTATGAGTTTGGCACTCCTTGGACTGCCATGGCAGTGGCGGCAGTCCGACCCCCATCGGCTTGGCAGTGGACCACAGTATTACCATGCATTAAGTTCCATAAATGAAAAAAACGGTGCAGTCCCACCGGCACCGGCAGGCAGCGCAAACCGCCACAGTGGCGAGGCAGGCCAAACAGGCCAACGGAGCCAGTGTTTCCTCCAGACGAATTATGATGTTGCCTACTTCCAACGTGACCCTGGTGTTTTAACTACCACATCTCAGCATGCAGAAATGGTGAGCATAAAGGAAGCAACCCACCTGCACGCAGTGTTGCATGTCCTGTGCTGCCATGGAGCCCATCACACATGTCCTGCTGCTGCTCATAGATGTAGCCCAAAATCAACGCCACCGTGGACACAACCAATGGTAAAAAAACACCTACCTGTGTCATGAAGAACAAAAACAGATTGTCGTGCCGTCATCTACTTGATATGGGCCTTACGCTATGGGCACTAAGTATACTTGACATTGTGCCCCCGGTCGGAATCATTCACAAAGAATGACACACACTGCTAATAAATGCCATCCTTTGGGCAGGTCACTGACATTACCCCACCACACTTCACAATAACATATGTTTGCTTATCTTTGGCTCAGGTAAAGCGAAATGTACAGAACATTGTGTCACACAACAGCAACACCAGAGCAACATCACATCTACCAATTCAACTGACACCCTCACATTGCTCACATGCAACGGACTGTCGTCAGATTGAAGACACATGTGTGGATGTGTCAGGGAACACAAACAACCCCCCCTCCCGTGAAACATCCCTGTAATAGACCCACACATCACCCACATTGCAACACAATGGAAGGTTAATGGGTTGCACAATATTTTGTTCACAATGCAAATAATATCTGCACAATAGGGATGGGGGCATCAGGAGCACTCATGGAAGGATGCTGCCCTGGGACACATTCACTTTAAACATGCCCTAAAACACCATTTGCACAAGAACTGACCCTTCATATATCTCAGGGACAAACAAAAGTAGAGCCAAGTGATAGGCCAATCTGAATAATGTGTAAGTGTTAGTCAGGAAAGCAAATACAACAGCAACAGCATGGGCCAGACATATAGATGAAGTAGCTGCAAGGTACATACATCAAAATGGACACATGGTCAGTAAAATGCAAAGGAAGGTAGCACAATTGAACAACCACCATGTCTGGACAAACAAAACTCTAGCTTCCACACATGAAATGAATATACATCCCATAACAGGGGCACAAATCTAACCTCATACATGCTGACATTGGCCAACACAAGATGAAATACTTACCATAGTAAACATAACACAATTCAATGACACCTCAGTTAGATTAACACCCATGTCAATGCAGTGTACATCTACCCTTTTTTTGGGTGACACCAGCACTGCCCACAAAGTCAGATATTGCAAACAACAGGAAATGGATCAGCAGTTAGGGTGAAAGGCACACAACTGTCGGCATACAACACAAATTTCTCAGGAACAACAAAAAGTTGGAAAAGTAATGGCAGAACAAATGTGTACCCAATAAAACAACAACTTAAGTTTATTATTTCAAAATGTAGGTCAAAGGTCATTGGCCAGTCCATATGAATCCATGCATGCTTTGGTTTAGGGGGGCTTTTTCTGTGGGAGCCGGGCTTCTTCTTTGGGGGGGGGTATAGGTGCTTGCAAGGGGGGCAGGTGTGACAGGAGAAGACTTGGATTTGCAAGGGATGGTTTGGGATGTGGATGGGGGCCTCTTGGGTTTGGGAGGGGGTGAAGGGAGCAGGGGAAAGGGCAGGCTCAAAGAGGAAATTCTCATTGGGAAAACAGGGTCATCAGAAGGGGTTGGGGATTTGGAGGTTGAGGGAGTCATGGTCTTGTCTATAGGTGTTAATGCCTTGGGTGTGTGCATGTGTGAGGTATGCTTGTGTTTGGTTGGTGCATGTGTGAATGTGAGTGTTTGCGTGTTTGGAGGGCTAGAAGGTGGAGGTGCTGGGCAATGTGGGAGTGGAGGATGTGTGTGTGTCTGTTGGGGTAGTGTCTATGGGTATGGTGGAAGTTGTGGATGTGTCTATGTTGGGGTGGTGTCTGTGAGTATGGTGGATGTGGTGGATGTGTCTGTGTGTGTTGGGGTGGTGTCTGGGGTATGTTTGATGTGGTGGATGTGTCTGGGCGTATTGTGGTGATATCTGTGGGCATGGTGGCTGTGGTGAGGTGGGTGGGGGGGTTGTCTGTTGAAATGGTGGCTAATGTGGTGTCTGTGGGTGAATGTTGAGTGCCTGCATGCCGTTGTGTCTTGTGGTGCTTGTACTGATATGTACTGCTTGTATGTGTTGATGTGGTTGTGTGCAGATGTGTCTGTGTGCTTGGCACAGGTAGGGGAATAGGGAATTTGGATTGGGAAGAGGGAGGTGGTGGGGGTAGGATTGTGGGGGATGGATGGCTGCAATCAGTGAGAAGGCCAGAGCCTGAAAAGATCTCAGTAGGTCAGACATGTCACTATGAATGCCTTCTAGGAAACCATTTCTCTGCTGAAGTTGGCTTGCCAACCCCTGGATGGCATTCACAATGGCAGTCTGCCCCACAGAGATACTCCTCTGGAGGTTAATAGCCTCCTCACTCAGGGCAGCAGGGGTAACAGGGTCTGGGGCTGAAGTACCTGTGGCAAAGGAGACGTCTGCCCTCTTGGGTGAGCAGGCATGGCCAACTGGGTGGGGAGCAACAGGGAGGATGGTGATAGAACTGGGGGTGGCAGACAAGGATGGTACAGGAGCAGGTCCTGATGGGTCCAACACCACTACTTGAGGTAGAATCTGAAGATGATGAGGTTGATCCTGTGTCCTCCATGGCACTCCCCTCACCCTCTGAGCCACTGGCTCCCTCTGAGTTGGTGTCATGACTGGAGGTAGTGTGGCCAGCTGCTTGGGATGCTGCTGCAAATACAAAGAGAAATAGGGTCACACATGTTTGTGATCACACTTGAACAACAGCTATGACTAGCAAACATTACCATGACGTCAAGTAGGCCCCAGCAACAAACAATATCAAAGTGGCTCCCACATGTGCCAAACCATATGAATGCATGCCAAATGCACTGTCAATATTTCAGAAAACTACAATTGCATAGGTGAAGTTGTGAAACACAGTAACCATTGAACAAGTAGGAGACCTCATCACCTTCAGTGCTTTGCCTCATGAAGCATACATCAGTTACCTGTTGTCATACAATAGTAGTCCAATGCCAAGTTCATTCCCACAGATCCCCCACAAGGTAAAGCACACATCTATTTTTCACATTCACAATAACAAAACAATAGTAAATGATGCTCCAAAATCCTGCCATGTTGCTGACAGTACAGTATCTTGAAGAAGGTGACATGGAAATACTCATGTCACACTGGAAACATATCAACAATGCACACTTCACCATGTGTAAATTGTCCTAATGGAGTCATGGAGGTAGTACTGATGTTGCTCAAATGTACTACACGTTCGGCATGGAAATGTACACTGTAGACAAAATGTGCAAGTTGTCTGGGAGCTATGGGCTAGATGTAGGAAGCATTTTGCATGGTACAAACTGCGAAAATCGCAGTTTGCGCCATGCAAAATGCTAATCGCGATGCTCATTCACATTTTGCGAGTCGGTACCGACTCGCAAATTGTGAATGCGACTAGCAAATAGGAAGGGGTGTCCCCTTCCTATTTGCGACTCGCATCGCAATGCTAAATTGCTTTGTGACCGCAAATGCGGTCGCAAAGCATTTCTCAGTTACCACCAGTGTCACACTGGTGGTAACCCATTCGCAAAAGGGAAGGGGTCCCCATGTTGCCCAAAATGTTTTTTCAGAGCAGGCAGTGGTCCAATGGACCACTGCCTACTCTGAAAAAACGAAACCAAATGGTTTCGTTATTTTTTTAATTTTGCAACTCGTTTTCCTTTAAGGAAAACGGGCTGCAAAATAAATAAAAAAAACTGCTTTATTTAAAAATTAGTCACAGACATGGAGGTCTGCTGTCTTCAGCAGGCCACCATCCCTGTGAGTGCAGGGACTCGCTATGGGGCCGCAAAATGCCACCCAAAACATTAATATTAATGAGGTGATTCTTTGCGACCCGATAGCGAATCGCAGACGGTGTCCGAGACACCGTTCTGCATCTGAATTTGCGAATCGGAAATTGCGAGTCGCACCGACTCGGAATTTCCGAATTGCAAATTCGGAAAATGCTACATCTGGCCCTAAGTCTCTAAAATCCACAACACAATGAATCAGCTAGCCCCAGGGAAATCACCTCTACTGTATGGCATGCTTTACAATGACATACTCTGATTGCATCAGTGGAAGGCATTAGTCCTTTGTATGTTGGAGAGGCCCAGGGATTCACAAATACTTGTATAAGGTCCTCAACATGTTGCCCAATGGGAAATCACTGTCTCCATTTTGGTCCTGCAAACCCAGATGTCCATGGATGAATTGTTGTACCCAACCACATAAGATTCAACATAACTGCAAGTCACTCCATGATGCATGCCAACAGTCAGGTAATGCACCTTCCCCATTTCACATGTGCAGAGCACTATGCCACATGATGCCACATCAATGGCATGGAAATGCACATTGTGGGTAAAAACTGTAGTTCTACCTGTCATGGCCCTCATTGCTACTGCTGTTGTACATGCCAAGTGTGATGAAATGATGTGTGAGAGTATGTGTGAGCCAGCAATCAATGGTGACACACACTGCTGTCTGTGGCACCACAGGACATGTAGCCCCATGACATATGTCCAATTCCAAACACAGGTTGGCATGTACATATATGTGAGGGAATACAGAAATCATCCAATGAACATAGGTAGACCAAGCATGAAACATCAGTGTACACATTTTGTCAAAAGAGAAAGGGACAGATGCTAACATGTCGGCACAAGGAATGTTGGCAGCAGTGATGGCACATAAATCATGTCAATGAACATTCCCCACTTACCAAGGGAACGTACTGATCTGTAGTTGAACCCAAAGAACGAAGTATGCTCTGTCACATGTATGATGGCCACCTTCACATGACAGACAGTAGTGAGGCAACAGCACTCACACTTCAGAGTATCAGCACAGTTGTGATACACTACAAACCCACTGACTATTGAAGTTATGGACTTGCAGTAACCCAATAGGCAAACATATTGTTTCAATTTATCATCAGCTAAAGCCTTATCACATACCTATACCATGGCTCCCAAATGTCAATTTTCCATGATACAGACAGAGGTCAGTACAAATGCCCCTAGTCATGGAGCCTTCCACTTACCATGGTCAGGTATCAGTAGGTATGTCACGCACCTGTGTCAGTCTTGATACACATCCACAGTGGTCTGCAGTGAGGAAACACAGTGACAGCTACATACAAGTTACTTATTACCAATACAAACCATTCTGATGTTTGAGGGTATGTGTATAACAGGATGACGTGTGAGAGACAAATGAACACACATATGGCACCAGTGAACAAACCTCCAATGCCATACAGGTCTGAGTGGCATAGGACACTACCATCCCACTGTCATGACAGTCTGGACATGGAACTCACACACTACAAATCTCATTCCTGACAGTACCTGGTACATTCCATGTTCACTTTACTTGTTAGTCAGCATATTCCACTTGCCTGTGATACTGTCAGAAATTGTCAAATGAGGATGAGCTCGGGAAGTAATCTGCAAACTTTCAATGAGAAACATAAGCAATTGAAGGAAAGTACCATCTTGCCGAGCATGTTACCCCCATTTTTACTGTATATATGTTTGTTTTTACCTGTGTCACTGGGATCCTGCTAGACAGGACCCAAGTGCTCATAAAGTGTGCCCTGTATGTGTTCCTTGTGTGGTACCTAACTGTATCATAAAGGCTCTGCTAACCAGAACCTCAGTGTTTATGCTCTCTCGGATTTTAAAATTGTCACTGCAGGCTAGTGACAAATTTTACCAATTCTGATTGGCACACTGGAACACTCTTTCAATTCCCTAGTATATGGTACCTAGGTACCCAGGGTATTGGGGTTCCAGGAGATCCCTATGGGCTGCAGCATTTCTTTTGCCACCCATAGGGAGCTCAGACAATTCTTACACAGGACTGCCACTGCAGCCTGAGTGAAATAATGTCCACGTTATTTCACAGCCATTCTACACTGCTCTTAAGTGACTTATAAGTCACCTATATGTCTAACCTTCACTTAGTGAAGGTTAAGTGCAATGTTACTTAGTGTGAAGGCACCCTGGCACTAGCCAAGGCCCCCCCACATTGTTCAGGGCAATTTCCCTGGACTATGTGAGTGCGGGGACACCATTACACGCGTGCACTACATATAGGTCAATACCTATATGTAGCGCCACCATGATAATTCTGAACATGGCCATGTAACATGTCTAGGATCATGGAATTGTCACCCAAATACGGTTCTGGTATTGGGGTGACAATTCCATGCATCCCTGGGTCTCCAGCATAGAGCCCGGGTACTGCCAAACTAACTTTCCGGGGTTTTCTCTGCAGCTACCGCTGCTGCCAACCCTCAGACAGGTTTCTGCCCCCCTGGGGCCTGGGCAGCCCAGTCCCAGGAAGGCAGAACAAAGGATTTCCTCTGAGAGAGGGTGTTACACCCTCTCCCTTTGGAAATAGGTGTGAAGGGCCTGAGAGGAGTAGCCTCTCCTGGCCTCTGGAAATGTTTTGAAGGGCACAGATGGTGCCCTCCTTGCATTAGGCAGTCTACACCAGTTCAGGGATCCCGCCAGCCCTGCTCTGGTGCGAAACTGGACAAAGGAAAGGGGAGTGACCACTCCCCTGACCAGCACCTCCCAGAGGAGGTGCCCAGAGCTCCTCCAGTGTGTCCCAGACCTCTGCCATCTTGGATGCAGAGGTGTGAGGGCACAATGGACACCTCTGAGTGGCCAGTGCCAGCAGGTGATGTCAGAGACCCCTCCTGATAGGTGTTTACCTTTCTCTGTTGCCAATCCTCCTCTGTGGGCTATTTAGGGTATCTCCTGTGGGTATCTCATCAGATAATGAATGGAACTTCCCTCTTCAACTTCTGTCAAGAATCGACCGCTGACTGCTCCAGGACACCTGCAAAACCGCAACAAAGTAGCAAGAAGACTACCAGCAACATTGTAGCGCCTCATTCTGCCAGCTTTCTCAACTGTTTCCTGGTGGTGCATGCTCTGAGGGCTGTCTGCATTCACCCTGCACTGGAAGCCAAGAAGAAATCTCCTGTCGGTCCACGGAATCTTCCCCTTGCCAACTCAGGCACCAAACTTCTGCATCACCGGTCCTCTGGGTCCCCTCTCATCCTGACGAGTGTGGTCCCTGGAACACAGGAGCTGGATCCGAGTGTCCCTGACAGTCCAGTGGCCCTTCTGTCCAAAGTTGGTGGAGTCCTTGCCTCCCCACGCCAGACAGTAATCCTGTGTACTGGGTGAACTGCAGCTGCTCGGGCTTCTGTGCACTTTTGCAAGACTTCCTTCGTGCACAGCGTAGTCCAGGTCCTCAGCACTCTGTCCTGCATTGCCCAACTTGCTGAGTTGGACTCCGACTTCGTGGGACTCCCTTTTGTTGTGCTGAGTTGTCCATCGTGCTCAGATCTTCTTAATGCCTGTTCAGGTTCTTCTGCAGGTGCTGCCTGCTTCTGCATGGGCTCTCTGTGTTGCTGAGTGCCCCCTCTGTCTCCTCCTCCAAGGGGCGACCTCCTGGTCCTTCCTGGGCCCTAGCAGTACCCAAAACATTCAACTGCAACTCTTGCAGCTAGCAAGGCTTCATTGCGGTCTTTCTGCGTGGAAACAACTCTGGGTCCTCCAGAACGCTGTGGGACATATTCTGACCAAAGGAGAAGTTCCTGGCTCTTTCCGTTGTTGCAGAATCTTTGGCTTCTTCTACCCAGAGGCAACCCTTTTTCACCTTCATCCGGGGTTTAGTGGGCTCCTGCCCCCCTGGACACTTTCATGACTCTTGGAATTGGTCCCCTTCCTTTGCAGGTCCTCAGGTCCAGGAATCCATCTTCAGTGCTTTGCAGTCAGTTGTTGTTATTGCAGAATCCCCTATCTAGAATGTACTGTCTTCTGGGGTAGTAGGGTAACTTTACTCCTACTTTTCAGGGTCTTGGGGTGGGGTATCTTGGACACCCTTAGTGTTTTCTACACTCCGAGCGACCCTCTACACACTACACTAGGCCTGGGGTCCATTTGTGGTTCGCATTCCACTTTTGGAGTATATGGTTTGTGTTGCTTCTAGGCCTATTTTCTCCTATTGCATTCTATTGTGTTCTGCAGTATTTGCACTACTTTTCTAACTGTTTACTTACCTGATTTTGGTGTGTGTGTATATTTTGTGTATATTACTTATCTCCTAAGGGAATTCCTTCCCTGGCACTGATAGGGGTCTCCCCCACACCCCACCCCGACTCCCTCCCCTACACCCCCCACCACCCCTGCCACCCCCCAAAGGTGGCAGGGCCCCCTCCCCACCGACCCCCAACATCACATCACCCATACCCACACAACATGCACGCAGGCACCACCTACACACTTACACGCACACACGCCGACATACATGCCTACATCCACACACACAGTCAGACGCGCACACCCACATTCAAACATACAAGCACACATCCAGACAGTCATACCCACAGACATACACGCACTCATTCCCATACACACAACACCCTTGAAAGCATACACACACTCACACAACCCCTCTACATACACAGACGCATACCCCCATGCACCCACACAACACACAACATCCCCCCACTCACCCCCCCCATGGACGATCGACTTACCTGGTCCGACGATCCTCCGGGAGGGGACGGGAGCCATGGGGGGCAGCTCCGCTGACACCACACCGCCAACAGAACACCGCCACGGCGAATCACAGGACGTGATTCGCTGGGCGGTGTTCTGTTGACGTGGCAGTGGAGGTGGAGCAACCTCCACTTCCCCTCCTCCCGCCAGTATGGCTGTTGGCGGCTCTCCGTCGGTAAAAGGACAGAGAGCTGCCAACGCTCATAATAGGCCGAGCGGAAAAGCGCCACCACTGGCGGTCTTCCGCACGGCGGTCCTTCGGCGGTCTTCAAAAAAGACCGCTGAGGTTGTAATGACCCCCTTAGTGTTTTATTACACTCCCAGCGACCCTCTACACACGACACTAGGCCTGGGGTCCATTCGTGGTTCGCATTTCACTTTTGGAGTATACGGTTTGTGTTGCCCCTAGGCCTATTTTCTCCTATTGCATTCTATTGTGTTCTACAGTATTTGCACTACTTTTCTAACTGTTTACTTTCCTGATTTTGGTGTGTGTGTATATTTTGTGTATATTACTTGTCTCCTAAGGGAGTATATCCTCTGAGATACTTTTGGCATATTGTCACTAAAATAAAGTACCTTTATTTTCAGTAACTCTGAGTATTGTGTTTTCTTATGATATAGTGCTAGGTGATATAAGTGGTATGCTAGGAGCTTTGCATGTCTCCTAGTTCAGCCTAAGCTGCTCTGCTACAGCTACCTCTATCAGCCTAAGCTGCTAGAACATCTCTAATCTACTAATAAGGGATAACTGGACCTGGCACAAGGTGTAAGTACCACAAGATACTCACTGTAAGCCAGGCCAGCCTCCTACATTGGTGGTGCAGCGGTGGGATAAGTACTTGTAACTGCTTTACCACTTTGTCATTTGTGCTTTTCATAAGAAAAACATATACCAAATACTTCAGAATATACACATTGACCTAAACAGTTCAACTTTCTTTCTCTAAAACTTTCGAAAAAGTTTCTGAAAACGTTTAAAAGTTTTCTAAAGTTTGAAAACGTTTTTCTCTGTTCTTTCAAAAGTTCCAAAAACTTATTTCTCTCTCTGTCCTAAACCTTTTCTATCATGTCTGCAGTAGGGCTTACTCACACAGTTGTCAAGGCAACCTATGGGAATCTAAACTTTAAAAGTTTGAGGGGTCTCTGCATTGAAATAGGTTGAGCAATTGGGAAGAATCCTACCAAAGATCTTCTCCTCAGCCTTCTCCTAGAAAGTAACCGGAACTAGACTGGCCCATTTCAAGTTCAGGGGGTGAAGGAGGGGGGTACCCAGTCAGACTCAGAGGAGTCCCCTGAGGTTGCTGGGGATGGTTCTTCCAAGGACCTGTCAGCTAGCAGGCCACCTAGTGACACTGGTAGTGGGAGGGGTGGTCACACACTAGTAGGGTACCTTTCACTCCTAAAGGCCAGGTTACTAGAGTCCAGCCATTTAGGGACAGGTCTCTCTCTGCCAATTCCCACATTTTTTCTGTGTCTCACAATTCCCAAGCCTCCCACCCTGAGGATAACTTAATGGAAAGGGAACTCAGAAAGCTGAGGTTGGAAGAGGCCAGGATGAAGCTTAAACAGCAGCAGCTGGCCTTAGACAGGGAATCTCTGGATGTGGAAAGGGAAAGGCAGAGGTTGGGGTTAGTTCCCCATGGTGGCAGCAGCAGTGTTTTTTATAGCAATCCTGTTAGAGAACAATATTCCAGAAACCTGCATAAGATAGTCCCCCCTTACAAGGAGGGGGATGACATTAACAAGTGGTTAGTTGCACATGAGAGGCACCAGAAAAGAGTCCTCTCAAGACTGGACAGACTTTGTAGACTGTTCAGTGAAGGCCTTGGAGGGTTGGTTACATGGCAGTAAAGTTACTGACTATGAAAGCCTGTAAATCTAATGCTGAGAGAGCATATTTTGAACAATTGTGTGTGATGTGTTGCACCAGTACTGGGTAGACTCAGATCTGACCTCTTCCCAAGAACTGGGAAAGAAGGCAGACAAATGGGTCAGAACAAGAGCGAACAGAAAAGTTCATACAGGGGGTGACAAGGATGGCAAAAAGAAGGATGGTAAGTCTTCTGACAAGGGTGTGGACAAAGATAAAAAACATTCTGATTCTTCATCAGGCCCACAAAAATCCTCTGGGGTTGGTGGGTCCAAATCCTCTTCTCACAATTAGAAAAAGCCTTGGTGTTATTTATGTAAAGTAAAAGGCCATTGGGCAAGTGATGCCACTTGTCCAAAGAAAAACACCAAACCTCCCACCACCACAACCCCAACTGCAAATTCTAGTACCCCTAGTAATAGCAGTAGTGGTGGGAAGTCTAGTACAAATAGCCAATCCAAGGGTGTAGCTGGGCAGCCCAGTCCCAGGAAGGCAGAACAAAGGATTTCCTCTGAGAGAGGGTGTTACACCCTCTCCCTTTTGACATAGGTGTGAAGGGCCTGAGAGGAGTAGCCTCTCCTGGTCTCTGGAACTCTGGAAATGCTTTGAAGGGCACAGATGGGGCCCTCCTTGCATAAGCCAGTTTACACCGGTTCAGGGATCCCCCCAGCCCTGCTCTGGCGCGAAACTAGACAAAGGAAAGGGGAGTGACCACTTCCCTGACCAGCACCTCCCAGGGGAGGTGCCCAGAGCTCCTCCAGTGTGTCCCAGACTTCTGCCATCTTGGATGCAGAGGTGTGAGGGCACAATGGACACCTCTGAGTGGACAGTGCCAGCAGGTGACATCAGAGACCCCTCCTGATAGGTGCTTACGTTTCTCTGTAGCCAATCCTCCTCTGTGGGCTATTTAGGGTATCTCCTGTGGGTATCTCATCAGATAATGAATGGAAGAGCTCACCAGAGTTCCTCTGTACTCCCCTCTTCAACTTTTGCCAAGAATCGACCGCTGACTGCTCCAGGACAGCCACAAAGTAGCAAGAAGACTACCAGCAACATTGTAGCGCCTCATCCTGCCGGCTTTCTCGACTGTTTCCTGGTGATGCATGCTCTAAGGGCTGTCTGCCTTCACCCTGCACTGGAAGCCAAGAAGAACTCTCCAGTGAGTCAACGGAATCTTACCCCTGCCAACGCAGGCACCAAACTTCTGCATCACCGGTCCTCTGGGTCCCCTCTCATCCTGACGAGCCTGGTCCCTGGAACACAGGAGCTCGATCCAAGTGTCCCCGACAGTCGAGTGGCCCTTCTGTCCAAAGTTGGTGGAGGTAAGTCCTTGCCTCCCCACACCAGACAGTAATCCTGTGTACTGTGTGAACTGCAGCTGCTCTGGCTTCTGTGCACTTTTGCAAAACTACCTTCATGCACTCCGTCCTGCATTGCCCAACT
Source organism: Pleurodeles waltl (assembly GCF_031143425.1). Classification (NCBI taxonomy): domain Eukaryota; kingdom Metazoa; phylum Chordata; class Amphibia; order Caudata; family Salamandridae; genus Pleurodeles; species Pleurodeles waltl. The sequence goes on from NC_090440.1 coordinate 660,584,068, forward strand.
CGCTGAGTTGGACTCCGACTTCGTGGGACTCCCTTTTGTTGTGCTGAGTTGACCGTTGTGCTCAGATCTTCTGAATGCCTATTCAGGTGCTTCTGTGGGTGCTGCCTGCTTCTGCGTGGACTCTCCGTGTTGCTGAGTACCCCCTCTGTCCCCTCCTCCAAAGGGCGACCTCCTGGTCCTTCCTGGGCCCTGGAAGCACCCAAAACCTTCAACTGCGACTCTTGCAGCTAGCAAGGCTTGTTTGTGGTCTTTGTGCGTGGAAACAACTCTGCGTGCTCCAGCATGCCGTGGGACATCTTCTGACCAAAGGAGAAGTTCCTGGCACTTTCCGTTGTTGTATAATCTTTGGCTTCTTCCACCCTGAGGCAGCCCCTTTGCACCTTCAGCCGGGAGTTTAGTGGGCTCCTGCCCCCCCTGGACACTCGCGTGACTCTTGGACTTGGTCTCCTTCCTTTGCAGGTCTTCAGGTCCAGGAATCCATCTTCAGTGCTTTGCAGTCAGTTATTGTTCTTGCAGAATCCCCTATCTCAACTTTACTGTCTTCTGGGGTAGTAGGGTAACTTTACTCCTACTTTTCAGGGTCTTGGGGTGGGGTATCTTGGACACTCTTAGTGTTTTCTACACTCCGAGCGACCCTCTACACACTACACTAGGCCTGGGATCCATTTGTGGTTCGCATTCTACTTTTGGAGCATATGGTTTGTGTTGCTTCTAGGCCTATTTTCTCCTATTGCATTCTATTGTGTTCTGCAGTATTTGCACTACTTTTCTAACTGTTTACTTACCTGATTTTGGTGTGTGTGTATATTTTGTGTATATTACTTATCTCCTACGGGAGTATATCCTCTGAGATACTTTTGGCATATTGTCACTAAAATAAAGTAACTTTATTTTTAGTAACTCTGAGTATTGTGTTTTCTTATGATATAGTGCTAAGTGATATAAGTGGTATGGTAGGAGCTTTGCATGTCTCCTAGTTAAGCCTAAGCTGCTCTGCTACAGCTACCTCTAGCAGCCTAAGCTGCAAGAACACCTCTAATCTACTAATAAGGGATAACTGGACCTGGCACAAGGTGTAAGTACTACAAGGTAACCACTATAATCCAGGCCAGCCTCCTACAGCTATAGACCGCATTGAAACTAAAACATCATACAGCCTGTCCCCTTATACAAGGGTGACTCAGACTACGCATTGTGAGAAAATTAAGACCATGGTAATCAAAAATCTGCACACTACTCTACATAGCATTCTGCATGCACATCAGAGTTATGTGTTATGAAGTGACTTAAGACCCTTATCAAGCATCTCCAAACCCACCAATACCCTAGGGAGTAACTTTAATCACATAACATCACATACTTAAAGTCAGGTGAAGTACTGATTGAAGAAATCTGCCTTGATGTCTCCAGCTTCATCCTCATCATTCTCATCCTCACTTGGCACATCTGCATTCTCACCCACTGGAACTGCTGGCTCCCCCTGATCAGGCATAAATGGGATTTGACATCTCAGGGTGAGGTTGTGGAGCATGCAGCAGGCAACAATAATTTTACATAATTTGATGGGTGAGTAGAGGAAGGCTCCACCAGACTTATCGATGCTACGGAATCTTTCCTTCAGGAGCCCAAAAGTCTGCTCTTCGACGTTCCTTGTCCTTCCGTGGGCCTCACTGAAGCAGACTTCCCCTGGCATGGTTCGGTATCTCACTGGTGTCAACAACCTGGGATGGCTTGGGTAACTGGAGTCCCCTGTAAAGAAGAGTTTAGAAAGGCTAACATAAGTATCAGACATCCACACATTAGTTAGTAGATAAAAGGTACAGACACACATGGCATCTGTGACTTACCTACCAGCCAGGCCCTCTCTGTGTAGTGTTGTGTCATGAGCAGTGGGATATTGCTGTTCCGCATGATGAAAGAATCACTGACTGACCCAGCGTACCTTGCACAAACGTTTGACAAGTAGAGGTCAGCCAAACAGACCACTTGGACATTGATGGAGTAGAAGTATTTCCTGTTCCTATAACCTGTTCTTTGATTTTTGGGGGAACCAAGGTTACATGGGTGACATCTATGGCTTCAAACACATGTGGAATGTGTTCCAAAGCATAAAAATCAGCCTTTACATGGGCCAAATCTTCACGTTGTGGAAATCTGATATAGTTGACCAGGTGTTTCAACAATGCAGACAGTACAGCCTTCAAGACCAAATTGAACACAGGCTGAGACACCCCTGCAGTTAGGGACACTGTAGTTTGAAAGGAGCTTGGGGCCAGGAAGTGCAGCACTGACATAACTTGTTCAATGGGTGGTATGTTATGGGGATTATGAATGGCAAGCATCAGATCCGGCTCCAACTGACAACAGAGATCCATGATCTACTGTACTGGACATTAGGAAGTGATGTAGATCCGCCAACGGAAGTTGTCATGGCGGTAGGCAGATACAACTGCTGTGGACATTGCCATTGAAACACATTGCTGCCTTTAGCGATCTTGGGCCAATGGCGATGTCAGCCAGTGGTGACGCTCTATTACGTGGTGGACGTGACTGCCATCTCATACTTTATCTCTCACTTGACTCCTGACACTGCTTCCAGCAAGACCTGCACAATCTGAGCTGCTGTGTGCTGCCTCTGGGAGCTATCATGATACGTCCTATAGATGATAGGGCCCTTGCCTTCTCCCTTAAGGAGCTTTAAAAGCTTGTGGAGGAGGTCTTACCCCTGTATGAACTGCTCTTTGGTGCACCAGAAGAACAGGTATTTGCAATGCAAGTGCAATTCTTTTAGGGTTAAGTGTATGATGATGTCCAGCGAATGGGGTGGAATGAAGGATTGTGGTAATCTGTGTGGGTAGATGGGCATTTGCATATGTGTACAGATAGATTTTGATTCCTGAGACTTGGTAGAGTGTGTGTGATGTGTTAAACCTGACCCAACTGCAGACTCTAATACATGATCAGTGATTGTGTTGTGACAAATAATTGGAGACATATACCATGTTTAGAGATATGCTTGTGGTCTGGTCACATGTTTCAAGCTGAAACCTGGTGCTGGATGTGCATGTTGTATGCCTGTCTCATCATCACACATGGCCTTACTGCAGATGGTCATCCCTCATTGAAGGGCAGGCAGTCTGTGTATGGCTAGTTGCACTAACTTGTATTTTCACCCTGCTTGTTATGGTATTGTGTATGTGAACATGACATTCTCTTCTTGTCTGTGTCATCCAAGCAGGTCAGCGCCCATCAGAAATAGGGGATCTGGTGTGCCATCGCCAAGAAAGTGTGGACCCTGAGGGTCCACAGCTGGCATAGTACCCATTGTAGGAAGCGGTGGGAGGACCTGAGATGCTGGGCCCAGAAGACTGCTGAGGCCCAGCTGGGGATGTCCTCCCAACGAGGACGGGATGCCCGTCGGACCTTGACCCCCCCTAATGGTCTGCATATTGGCGATGGCTTACCCAGAGTTGGATGAGTGTTTGAGGGCAGCACAGCAGCCACAAGGGAGTAAGTACAGACTTTCTTCCCTTTAACAGGTTAGTGTATGATGTGAAGGTTTCGTAGCTGTGACAATGTGGGAAGTGAAAAAGGTCAAGGATCTCCAAGGAACATAGTAATGTACAGTCCCCAACATTGGTACACAAGTGTGCACATTCTAATTTGTATAGGGACATATTCCTCTCCTATGGTGTCCCCTCTGTACAGAAGCATATGATGTTGCGCATGTGACTGTGTCAAATGTGTGTACCACTATACAGCTTTTCATACCCTTGTGGTTGTTCCTTTCTGCCAACAGGTCAATATTCCCAATATCATGATGGTAACTTGTCCTGGTCTTTGCCCTCTGTCCATTCCAGTGTCCCTTAATCCATGTCTGTGTGCATCATGGAGTTTGACAATTTAAAGCCATTCCAACTTTTCAAAGGTTTCTGATGAGTGAGAGGGGTGTACATAGGCCTGTGTAATGTGTCATCTTAGTGGACATCCTACATGTTGATAAGCATGAAGGTTTTGCTGGACTCCTGTTGGATCCCATACATTGCAGCCATGGCTATGAATGTTAATGCCATGTTCATGTTCTGTAGATGGGAAGTAGCTACACAGCTATTTCCTTAGCCATAGTGTTGTTGGCATAATAAATATTCCAAGACATATTCTTGACAGTTACAATCTTACCTGTTTTTGCCAACATCATGTCGGCATTGAAAGGGTATGTCATGGATCAACATTGAAAATAGTTATGGACATTCTTTCTGTTGATATTTTAGATATATTTTGAGTCCTTGTTGTATGGAAACCTATTGTTTGCACTGACACCATTGTGGTGCAGGTGTGGTAGATGACATACACATGTGATTGATATGGTATGTGTAGTCAGGCATTTGGCTTGCATAATGGTGGGTGTACCTGTCATGGTAGCCTCAGATGTGGTTTATTTCTCTGATTATTTCCCAGAACAGATGTAAGACTTTTCATGTCTGACGTGTGTTTAGTGATGTTGCCACTCAGTCATTGAGCTATAGATGGAACTATTGCATGATACATTGCACTTTGTGTCACCTTCATGCAGATGACAGGTGTCTATTGTCTTGAAATAGTAGCTATACTAACTGTGATTGTGTGTGAGTAACTGATCTGAGCTTCTTAGGCCCTTATATGAGTGCTTTACTTTGCTTTCAGGAAGACAATGAATTAGATGACTTTGTCCATAGTATGTATCATCCTTTCATACATCACCAGTGGTAAATGTGTAGATGACATGTGTTTTGACTCTTTCATCTTCTAACATTTGTTCCTGCAAATTAGAGTAGTTGCATGTTTGTACATTTCCATTGTGAAGATTGTGTACTCAGTTACATGAGGTGGGTATGGCTTGTGTGCAATATGCTGTCTTGTGTTTGCCTTACAATATGTTTCCTTGCCTGGTACATGACATCAGGTCAATCTTGTTGGTATGTGTTTAGTATGTGTATGTGATACGTGGAACTATATGTTACATGTATTCCCATAGCTTGGTTGTTGGATGTCCATGTTGCTGTGGCTAGGGACCATGTACTATGTGGGCAAGTCACCTTGTCATGGAATGGTTGGTGTGATAGTTCTTCTGGTATAATGTTATAGTAGGTGTGAGATAGCTTAACTGGTGTGTGACTAGGTCATGAATGAGGGATGTACATTGTCTCTTGTTGTGACATGATGTTGGCACTAAACTGGTACTACCTGGGGGGTTGTACAACTAGATGTGATGCTACTGATGTGTTCAATGTGATGTAAGTGGTATGTAAAGAATGTGATGACCCTACTACACTTTCTGTTTCCCTTCATCAGCATCTGCAGGCGAAGGAGATGGGGTACAGCTGACTGGGGAAGCTTCTGGCCACGGGACCTCCAGTCACGATTACACCGACACTGCGTGACCCAGTGGCCTGGAGGGTGAGGGGAGTGCCAAAGGGGAGACTTCATCCAGTTCATCATCTTTGGAATCCTCCTCCGGTGGATGATCCCTGGCAGTGGCTGACCCATCTGGGACCACCCCAGCACCATCTCTGTCTGCCACCCCTCTTTCTATCTCTGCCCTTCCTGTAGCTCCCCACACAGGTGCCATGCCTGCTTACCCAAGAGGGTGGGCGTCTCCTTCGCTGCAGACACCCTCTGCCCCAGACCCTGTCAGCCCTGCTGCCCGCAATGAGGGGGCTATTGACCTCTTGTGATCGATCTCTGTCAGACAGTCGACCATTGTGAATGCCATCCTGGGACTGGCAACTCAAATACAATAGAGTAATGCATTCCTGGAGGGCATTCATGGTGCACTGGCTGGCCTACAGAGATCATTTCAGGCTCTCGCCTCCACATTGATGGCAGCCAGTCACCCTTTGTCTACAGTCCCCTCTCCACCTTCCTCTTCCCAAATGAAACCCCCCTACCCAGACCCAGTCAAAGCACACAAACAGACAGGCATGCATCCACCTCAACATCCAAGGGTAGCGTAGACAAACATAAGCACCATAAGACACACCACTGGCATACACACAAGCAAAATATACCTGCACACACAACAACAGTCACTACCTGCCCTGACACCCCCACCACCTGCAGCATCACAGACACAACTGCAGATACCACACCAAAATTCACTGATCCAGCCACCATACCCATCCATCCCAGCAGACCTTCAGACATCCACCCCAGTCACCACACTCGCAGACACCACAACCACAGACACGGCTACATGCAGCACATCCACCATACCTGTAGTCACCACCACAACAGACAGCCACCCACCCACCACGGCATCCCCCAGCACCTCCACCCCCCTCAGCCCAAGACACATAAAAGCTCACACTCACCCACCCAACAGGCACCCACAAGCATACCTCCCACAAACATGCACCCAAGACATCCACACAAACACTCAGACAACCACTCCCTCTCCCTCCACACTTAAACCTTTTTAATACGACCGTCCCTGTGTTTGCAAAAAGTGTTTCCTCTCTGAGTTTACCTTTTCCCTACTCCCCCGTGACACCCCTAGACGTACAGCCATCCCTTCCACGTCCAAGGCCTCCCCTACACTCCTGCCAGTACCCATGCCCCTTCCCTCGCCAAGAAGTCAACCCCTTCCAAGAGAACCCAACCCTCCCCCAAGCCTAAACCAACCCCCCAAAACCAAAGCCCAAACCCCCCACCCATACCTAAGCCCAAAACCCCCCGCCATCCCCTCAGATCATGCCTGAAGTGCCTGCCAGCCCCCTTGGTGCCCCTACCTGTGGAGGTTACATGGCAGTCAGGAGTCATGTTGGGGCACCATATAGTGCCTTTGGCACACCCATTTGTTTTTTTTAAATTGAAATTGGACTGTCCAATGGGCTTGGATCTTTCTATTTGTTTTCTGAGAACTATATTCAGACCAACCAGTTGTTGGTTTACTGGTTACATCTTTGTCCTGCTTTTCCCTTCCTAGGTTTGAGTTGTTCCTGCCTGACATTGTTGTATGCGAGTATTTGTGTGTGTGTGGTGCTTGTGCTTTCTGTATTGTTTAGGCAGTATGTGAGGGTGTGTGCAGTCCTTTTGTCCTCCAGGGATAGGGTGTGTGTTGTATGATGGGCTTGTGTAAGTTTGCAGACATGTTGTTGTGATGGTATTGTGTGGTGTTTGTGTTGACGTGTTTGTTGTTGTGGTGTGTGGCTTTGTGTGCTTTGACTGTGTGAGAGTGCATGTCTTGTGCATGGTATGATAGGTATGATGTTCTGTGTGTGTTTCAGTTGCTAAGCTGTACAATTGTGTAATTGTGTGTGTTCATTCCCTGTTGGTTGTACATTGTGTTGTATGTGTGATGAGTCCCTGGCCAGTGTCGGTTGTGAGTGCTTGACAATGTGTTTATGATGTTGTGGTTGTGGTGTAGTTGTGGCGTGTTGGTATGTTGTGTGGGATTATGTGAGAGTGGGTCTGTGCTGCATTGCTGTGCGTAAGTGTGTGCTCTTGACATGTGGTGTGTGTGTGTGTGTGCACTGGCTGCAGTGTGTGTGCTGTGTATGTTTGGGTGTCTTTGTGTGTGTGTTTGTGTGTGTGTGCGTCGGTGTACTGTTACTTGTGAGTGTTGCCCTCACAGCCCTCTTCCTATGGTATGTTATGTAACTGTACAAAATTGTCACAATATACAACGGTAACAGGTGAGTGTGAGTACCTATGGTTGCTGTCATCGTTGTCGGCAAAGATCCCCTTGTCGTTCGGCGAGCAGGAGCAGAGCGATGATATTCAGTAGTGGTTCCATGGCGGCTCCTGACGTGTATGGCTTCCTGGAGGTGAGAGTCTGCTTTTATCCAATTCTTTTCCGCTGAGTTTCCGTGGCAGAAAGGTTGGGGTTGTCCAACCTCGTAGTAAGTCCGACTGAATCTCGGTATCCGCCAGCCTGCTGGTGCCTTCATTCGTCTGCGGCGGTCTGACCATACTAGCAGTGCCGTCAGTACTTTGGCTGTATTCTGCTTGCACCACCACCAAAGTCATAATTTGGCGGTCCCCTCCACCAGGCTGTTGACGGTCTGACTGCCATCGCAAACTAGTATTGTGTTACTGCATCCAGGAAATCATATGTATGCTTCTTTACCTCAACACGAGTGAAAGCACTTGAATGAAATACTCTTGTGGTACTGGAGTACCGAATCTCAGGTATCTTTGTCTTGCTGAAGCTTTAGCCCTGCCCTACCCCAAGTGAGGGTTGATTTAGTCTAGCCAAATGTGTGTGCCACAACAGTATCACGATTTTAGTATTCACGTTCCAACAGTATCAAAATCACAATAATGACTACCTCTACTGTGAAGCATACATGGGGAAGCGTGGAATTAGTATTCTTAGCGCCACATCTACTTACATTGATGGTTGATAGATGTCGTAAACGTAAGTAGATGTGGAGTTAAGAATATTAAATCTACACTCCTCTATATATACTTACATTGATCATATAGTGGTAACTGACAATGAGGAGGTGATGTGGTGCAGGTCGATATTTTTCACTTCAGTATTCTGACGTCCAACTCGTTAGGAGCTTCTTTCCAGACTCAATGAGGAAATTGGTTTCAAGCAAATCAGTTGGGAGGGCCCAACTCGTAATAATTGGTTGTTGAATCATTTGTTAGTCTTTTAATTTACTTTCACCCACAATGCCTCAGATTTCATTTGATCTCGAAAGCAACGGATGGTCAGCTGAATTGTGATTTTATGCATGTAAGCAGGTAATTTTGCGGCCTGAGGCCAGGCTTCGTACAGCAGAAGTTCTAGAACCGAAATATTCTGGAGGAGGGAGACTTTGAGAACAACAGCTACCACCCACTGTTTGTTCCCAGATTCAGGCAGATGAGACAGATCATGTGCGATGCGTAAGAGTATGGGACCGGTTCCATCAACCTGGCATGCTTCCCACTAAAGCGATCAAGCACAGGGTGTCTATCAAGGTATGGCTGCCAGCTCCTGATAGCGAGATTTAGGCAGCCATCATGTGGGCGGAAATAGGCAATTAAAACAGAATAGAGCATTGAAGAAATGTTCTGAGTTAGTGGGGCAGGTACCATAGTGTTATTTGATACCAACTAGTGATTCTGTTATATGTTACAAGTATGTTGGCACTTGAATCAACCATCACTTCTTTCTTAGGGGCTGATTATGATCTCGGCGGAACCACCATTACAGCGGGGTGAGGCTGCGGTCAAGGAGGTGGCCTCACCCTGTCATATTATGATGTTTCCACCAGGCTGACTGGCAGAAACTTCGTATGATGACGTTTTCACCTGTCAGACCGGTGGAAACACTGTGGCAGTACTTAACTCGGCTGCACCTTCGTAATGTGCACTGTCTGCATAGCAGACAGCGTGCATTCAGAGGCTGCTGGCAGGGGGCCCCTGCACAGCCCATGACATGGTCCTGGCCTGTGGGGGACCCCCCCTGTGGTTCCAGCACTGTCTTTCCAACAGCCTTTCCATGGCGGTGTAACCACCATGGAAAGGCTGGCAGAAAGGGAAGTTGTGATCAGCACAGCAGTGTTGAAGTCAGCACCCCTATCGCTGACTACGAATTCGACCGCCACCAACCTGTCGACATCCCTGATCCCGGCAGAGGAGGCAGTCTCCTGGCAGTCCAACTGCCAGGATCATAATCTGGTGATCGGACCGCCAGGAGTGCGGCCATCCGTCCACCTCCGCGAGTTTAGCGGTCCTCGGACCGCCAAACTTATAATCGCGCCGTTAGTCCTGTAACTGCTAACTCCTTAGATTCTCATGATATCAAGGAGCTTAAAGTTTGGATTGGCTGTAGTACTTATTTTATGAGTCATTCTTGGGTGTTTTACACATTTTATCTAGCTACAATCCCAATGACATCTCAGAGACTGCAACCAAAAGACCTGAGGTCTCTGGGTTCCTATTAGTCACTTATTATCAAAAAGCATTCTTTACCAGCACTGGTTTATTCGCTGATGTGCAAGTCATTTGAACTGTGCTTTCTCAAGTGCCTGCTACTTGCTCTTCATTTTGGGATTGAAGCGGAAACAGTCTGCACAGCTGTCTGGTTGCAAAAAGACTTCTTGGGGACATTCTGAAAGTGTCCCTTGGAATGCATTCAACCTATTGCTTACCATTGGTTTGGGTGGTTTGGACTTATATATAATTGCTTTCTATTTACTAGCTTTATTTGTTTTAGGCTGTCCAGCATATCTTTGAACCTCCATGGAGTATCGCCTGTCTATCATTTCTCCTTTTATTCTTCCACAAGTGCTCCCTTTCTGTAAACAGGCCTTTATATCATGTTCTTGTCACATTTGATGTGCATTCAAAGACAGAGGCCCAATGTCAGACTTTGCCTTCCGAGGGAGCTTGGTGTTTGCTTTTCTGACTTCAAAGTGAGAGGATTTATGTGACAATCTTGCTAGATGCTCTGGCTTGGAAAGGAAACGTATTTTTCTAGCACACAATAAAATTCAAATGTCTCTAAATAAACTGTGTAAATATTTCAGAATATATCAGAATTAAGAAAGCACAAATGAAGCTAATTTTTGTTGCAATTCTGAAGTGTGGTGGAATCAAATATCTTAATATGATCAAAACAAATCAATACACCATTTCCACACTTTATCGTTTGTGCGCTGTATAGTTTTGTCAGTAAAACTGTAGGTGCAAATGTAATGGTAATTTCAACTGAAAATATGTTGTTTGCAATGGCAGTGAGCTACCACACCAGGCATACTCCACTTTACGCCACTCCACTCTATGTCACTTCACTCCACACCACATTATTCCAACCTATGCCACTCAATGACACTCAATCTTATGATACTCCACTCTGTGGCACTCCACACCACTCTACTCTGCAACACTCCACTGTACGACACTCCAGTGCATGCCAATCCTGTACACTCTACTCCTCGACACTCCACTCCACTTTATGACCCTCCACTTTACTCCACTCTGCTTCACTCTATGCCACTCCACTGTATCTCACTTCACTCTACTCCACTGTATGGTGCTCTACTCCACCCTTCTCTATTTCAATCTATGACACTCCACTCTTCGACACTCTATTTCACTCTGTGCTACTCTATGCCCCTCCCCTCTATGACGCTCTATGGCACTTAGGTCTAGGCCACTCTACTCTACTGTGTGCTACTCCACTCTACACCACTCCAGTCTACAACTCTACTCCACTGTATGCACTCCACTCTATGCCCCTCTACTCTATGACTACTCACTCCACTCTACTACACTACACTCCATGACACTCTCCCCCATTCTACACATCTCCACTCTGTGACTCAATGACTCTGCACTGTATGATATTCTCCTCCCCAACACTCTACTCCACTCAATTCCACTCTATGACACTCTACTCCACAAGACTCTACTCCACCCTACGCAGTTCCCTCTGTGCCACTTCACACCACATTACTTCACTCTATGCCACTCTGCTCTACTACACTTCACTCTACTCTTTGACACTCCCCTCATTAACACTCCACTTTGCGACTCTTCAGTTTACTCTACAACACTCCACTGTACTTTATGCCAGTCCACTCTACAATACTCTACTCCATTACTCCACTATTCACCACTCCACTATACTCCACTCTATGCCACTCCTCTCTACAATGCTATACTTCACTCTTCGGGGCATATTTATACTCTGTTTGTGCCGAATGTGCGTCAAAACTTTTGACACACATTTGGCGCAAACCGTGCACCATATTTAAACTTTGACGCCCGCAGACATCAAAATTCCTCCGTGTGAGTCATTTTTTGGATGCGGGAAACTGCCTTGCGTTAATGACATGCAAGGTAGGCGTTCCCACCCAAAAAATGACTTTAAGGCCTGTGCGCCTAATTTATACTCCTGCATCATTTTGACGCACAGGAGAGGGCGGGCCTTAAAAAACAGCGCACAGCCTGACTTGCGCTGTTTTTTAATGCCTGGGTTAGGGCAGGTGTTAAGGGACCTGTGGGCTCACTTCCATGGTCTCTGACCATGTAAGGAGTCCAGAGGTGCCCTTCCCTGGCCCAGGGACACCCCCTGCCACTCTCACCACCCCTGGAGGACACCCATGGATGGGGGGGACCCATCCCAGGTAAGTACAGTTAAGTTAAGATAAGTATTTTTTTATTTTTTTTAAAGTGGCATGGGGGGCCTAATTTGGGCCACCCTACATGCCAGAAGTCCCCTGGGTATGGCCATTGGGCAAGGGAGAATTCCTCCTGTCTTTGCTAAGACAAGAGTCATTTCAATGGGGGTTGTGCATCATAATATGGCGCAAGTCCGGTTTGAGGCATGATTTTTGCCTCAAACCTGACTTGCACCATTTTTGGACGCACAACCCCCATTTTCCCCTACGCTGGCGCAGCCTGGTTTGAGTAATTTTTTTTTACTCTGACCAGTCCGCAGCGCCGGCTAACGTCATTCCTTAAATAAGGCGCCCGCATGGCGCATAGGAATGGCGTTAGCCAGCTGTAAACTTTTTGACGCAAACCAGCACTGGCGCTAGTTTGTGTCAAAAAGTTTAAATATGGGCCTTCATCCCTCCACTCTACATCCCTCCACTGTAAGACACACCACTCTGGGACACTCCATTCCACTCCACTCCACTTTACAACACTCTACACCACTCTATGCCACTCCAGTCTATGACATTCTACTCAACTAATCCACTCTACGCCATTCCTCTCTGCGCCACTCCACTCTATGACACTACAAAGTTCCCTCTATACCACTCCATGTCACTTTACTCCACTCTATGCCACTTAACTCTACCCCACTATACTCTACTCCCCTCCACTCTGTGCCCCTCCATTCTATGGCTCTCCACTCTATGACACTCCACAACACTCCATTCTTTGACTACACTCTACAGCACTCCACTCTAAAACATTCCATTTCACTCTACAACACTCTACACCCCTCTATTCCACTCTACAAAACTCTACTCCACTACTCCACTCTCCTACCACTCCATTGTATGCCACTCTGTGCAACTCCACTCTATACCACTCTACTATATGGCACTCCACTCTATGACACTCTACTCTATGAAACTCCACTCTACAACACTCTACTTTACAACACTCTACTCCACTCTATGGCATTCTACTCAATGAAACTCTGCTTCACTCTACTCACCTCTCTCTACACCACTTTATTCCACTCCCTGCCACTCCACTCTACTCCATCTAATCTACTCTACGAGACACTAGATCACTCTATTCCACTCTACACCACGCCAGTGTATGCCACTCTATGCCACTCCACTGTATGACACTCTTCGCCACTCCACTCTATGACACTCTATGATACTCTATGACTCCGTACTCTACACCATTCTACACTACTCCTCTGTACGCTGCTCTATGCCCCACCACTCTACAACACTTTGGGGGTTATTCTAACTTTGGAGGAGGTGTTAATCCGTCCCAAAAGTGACGGAAAAGTGACGGATTTACCACCAGCCGTATTACGAGTCCATTATATCCTATGGAACTCGTAATACGGCTGGTGGTATATCCGTCACTTTACCGTCACTTTTGGGACGGATTAACACTCCTCCAGAGTTAGAATAACCCCCTTTATGCCACTCCACTTTATGACACTCTACTCCAATGAGTGTCACTCTACTCCATTCTACTCCTCTACACTTTATGCCTCTCCAATCTATGCCACTCTACTCCACTCTCCTCCACTCTACTTTACTCCACTCTATACTCAATTCCACTATACTCCACGACACTCGACTCCACTCCATGACAGTCAAGTTCCACTCTGACATTTAATTCTACGCCACTCTTCTCTCCTGTATACTACTAACTTTTAGCCATGCTGAACAGCAGCCATGCTGGTGTGCAACATGGTTAAAACACGTCAATAGCTCTTGCTTAGGCGAAACGGAATGGCTTTGCCAAGGCTTGTTTATTAGAGGGAGTTATTTGGGGTTTTCCAATGTACCTTGCTGTACACCTTACACCGATTGACACTCAACATTTGCACTTTGATTCACATACAATTATAAATGTCTGCTCTTTCAAACATAAAATAGTAATATCTTTCCTATTCATTTGTTTTTCATTGTAAAATATATCATCCACTTTAACTATGTGTCCCTCAAAATTAGTGTTGTTCTCCAAAATACTAAAAATGATAGAAAGGCTAAAGGAATGAATTTTAATCAATGTTTTGAGTTGTGACACAGTGCATTTTGAAAATTCAAAAAGGAAAAATGCAGCTATAACATTACAAACAAGCAGAAGAAGATGGAGTAGGGAGCTAGACACAGAATAAGAATACAATTCCATTAAATAAGAAACGGAGGCAGGGTGGTCCACAAAATCAAAAGTGCGCATTGGGACGCTAAAAGGAAACAGATGGTTTATGGAAAAATTAGAAAGGAGTGAAATATGGTTTGTAAGTTAAACACATTGGTCGGTCAATACGCCACAAAGGCAGCCTGACCTGTGAATATTTTTTCTTACTAATCGAGTTGTACTTAGTTCAGACTCTCCTATATCTATTGCTTCTGATCTAGTGCAGACTGATGCTTTGCTACATTTGGCTTTATATTTGCTGGCACTTAACAGCATCATCACTGCCAAACTAATCTACAAATCTTGCACTATGTACTTCGTCCCTGCTTGACTTCAAAAGACAAGAAGACAATGACACTGACAAAAGCATAACCCATATTCCCAAAAATGTGCATCTTTCACAGCTACAGGAATGAACAAAAGGAAGCCATTCAAGTTTCCAACTATCACAATTTGATTAAATAAATGTGTATGATGATGATCAGATCCTCAAAGCAACTCCTATCCCAAACCACAGGCCAATGTTCTCTTCTACCTCCCTGTCCATCATTCAGATGGGTATTATCGTCATCATCATCAAAGAGACTTTATTTTGGCCACACGGGCCATAAAAGTGCATAGCAAATACAAAAAAATAAATAGATGAATATATGTAAGAATAAAATCATTACAATACATTTTGTGTAAAATGAATAAAAACAGGAAAACCAGGATACTCCTCATAAGCATTCTCCGGTACATAATTATTTATACGAATGCATCATGTTAGTGTAGATAAAAGGTTTTGCTCTAAGAATCCACATCGCTCCAAGAAATTTGGCAATAGCAGTAACCAATGCCAAATTGGTATCTGATCTAAGGATTCGAAAAGCAACAAGGGACCTCCTGACTCCCAGCAACCTGTAGGCCTTGGCAAGCCATTTCCTACTAGGGGATGTATAAGCAGGGCAAACAAATAAAACATGAGGCAGACTTTCGGAGGGAGCATTACAAGCTGGACAAGCGGCTTCCCCCTCAGATGATCAATGACTGGTAACTTATCTTAATGGTAAGGTTTCTACCCGAAACTGAAAGTATAACTTCCTGTCTTTGGGAACCGAAATTGTATCCAAAAAAGCCTTATATTTGCACATATCTTTCTGATCGGTAAAATCATGTGATAATTTGGAATGGAGTGCTGCCCCCAGCTCCTCAGAATCTACAGCCCTCCAGTACTATTTTTTAAGATCAAGTTTCGATGGAAAGTGAGCAATATTTAGAGAATCCCAAAGCTCACTGAGCCCAAGCATGTATCTGAGCCAAGGAATCCTGAGGGAGCGATCATCTTCCATTAGCAGGGCTACAGTGTAGGGGGAAAGTTCTGAGCCGCCTCCAATGCAAGAGAGGGCGTAAGCGGGCCTTATAGCCTATGCTCTTAATGGCCAGGTCCATGAATAAATGGAGCAATGGATTGCTTAGAGGAAGAAAGACGAGCTTTCTTAGGAAAGTATTCTCAGGAGTTGATATTTCTTGGGCTTTGACATGGGCCCATAATTCTGCACCATAAAGAGCAGAGCTCACAGCCTTGGCTTCATAGATCTGGAGTACTGGACGAATTGGCTTAGTATAAGACAGGCCAAAACCCTTAATTAAAAACCCCATAATTTGCTTTCGCCTCAATACCTGCTTAGAGATGTGTGGCTTCCAAGCATGAGGCCAAGATAACTAAACGAGTTCACATTCTCAAGTGGAGTGCCTCCAAGTGTAACCTTCCTTTTAAAAAATCTATGGGGATTGAACGCCATCATTTTGGTTTTGAAGGTGTTATATTTTCAGTGCCCGAGCAGTGCAGAATTCCTCAAAACACGTAAGGAATTTCCATAGACCGATCAGAGTCTTAGATATCAAAAGGGTGGCATGTGCATATAGCAAGGCCGGAACTTTATATGTACCTAAAAATGGTGCATCTGCCTCCACCTTGAGTAAGAAAGAAACAATGTCATTGATATATGAGCAGAATAAAGACGGAGCAAGGACACACCTGGGGCATACTACCCTTGACAGTGGAATTTTATCAGTGAGCTGTCCCAGATCACCCCACCCAACACGTGCGTAGTTGCTCTCACGGAGCTGTACTAACAAGGAAAGAATGTGGGGGAGGATTGCCATCCCAGAAAGAACTTCCCACATCATTTGGGGAGGCACTAAGTCAAATGAGGATTTTAAATCAACAAAGGTGACATACAGATTCCCCTTACCAATAAAAACTGTCTTCCAATATGGAAGCAAAAACCTCAAGGCCTGATCAATGGTGGAAATTTTCTTGTGAAAGCCAGCTTGCAATGGGCTAAGGATATCACGCTCCGACATCCAGTCCTGAATCTTCCCCAAAAGGCAGTGGCAGAAGACTTTCTGGACACAATCCAGTAGGCTAATTGGTCTATAGTTGCAGGGTAGGGCTCTATCACCGTTTTTGAAAATGGGAATTACAACAGCACCCTTCCATGACTCAGGAATTGGTGCCCCGCTGCTATTTCATTGGATAAGATAGTGATGTATCTCAACCAGATTTCAGTATCTGCTAGAAACAAATCTGGCAGAACGCCATCTGGGCCACACGCCCTGCCGACATTAAAGTACCTAATGAGTACAATACATCCAAAAGAGTAAACAATTTTAGCGATATAGGGCTTGGAGTTTGGTCAGTAATGGTACTCGAGACCTTACCAGCTTCACCTAGTTTACTGAGATGATCATCCGAATACATTCAACTAAAGTGGTCTATCCATTCTGCTGCAGCTATGTTCTTAGTCACATTCAATACACCATTATCAGGGCCACGAGCGGCCAAAGACCAGAATTTGATGCAGTTCTTCTCACGCGAAGCATCATTTAGTGCTGCCCATCACTTATCATCTTGCTCACGCTTGGCTTTACAAATAGCAGACTTATAAGACTTCCTAGCTATATGGATAGTCACTGCATCCTTGGATTTGATGGCCTGGATCAATAGTTTATTTGAAGCACGACATTCGTTATTGAACCAATGATGTTTCCCTGTAGACCTACCACCATCAGAGTTAGTCCCTGCTATAAAGTGGGCGCAATACTCTCAAAACATTGGCCATGCGATCTAATTATTTGCTCATCAGTGATTTCAAGGCCCGCCTCTAAATGCGCCAATGATGTTCTCAAAGCAGCATTCGCAGAGCTTATAATGTCCGGGTGTGCTGATACCTTACTCTTGTCAATAGTTCTACTTATACCGGATGCTAATATAGTGGGTATATTCGTTGTAGATATTTGATTACACAAGGCACACATTTGGACCAAGAGTAGATTATGATCACTCTCAGTTCTCTCATTGACTATCATATCAATAACTAAAAGCCACAATCTTATATCAACTAAACAATAGTCGATTCTACTTGTGTGGTTGACATTATTGTAAGTATGACAGCCCTTTGTGTCAGATTTTGTCCTTCCATTTGCACTAAGACCAAATACAATAGTCAAGGTTTTTAACTGGACGGCAACTTGCGGCAACCTTTTAATTGGTGGAATGTCCAAGGAAGGGACGGACCACGCCCTATCCTCTTCCCAGGTAAACCTAAGGTCATCCCAGTCAAGAGGTTTGAACGTGACATTAAAGTCACCTGCAACAATGATTTTAAAGTGCCAGGGACTTTGCCTTAAGAATGTCTCCAAAACACAGAAGGTATCAGAAGCCAAACCTCCCCAACACCTCTTGCATAGATGTTAAGGATAATCACTCCCACGTTTGCCCCAATCAATAACCGGATGCCTAGTATGTCAGCAGAGTCAATGGATAGCTGAGATAAACAACAGTTTAATGATGTTCTGACCCATGTGGTTAGGCCACCGAACGGTATGCTCCTGTTACTAGAAAGTGTGGAAGTATAAAAGTTTGAATAGCCAGACCGGAATAAAGGGTCAACTCTTCAGGTTTCCTGAAAAATAACAAAGTTATGGTCTTCAATGAAATAAATAAAGGCTGGAAAGGAGACAAAAGATCTGAAACCTGCCACATTCCAGGAAACATATTGCATCCCAACACTTTGAGAAGAAGCCCTGGTCATATATGTAATTTGGCACGATTGGCTAGATGATCCTGAGTTGGCTGATGAGATCTGCCAGGAGAAGAGGAGTGGGTATACACAAAGTCACGGTAGGGGGAACACCAATACCAGAGCCAATTACATCATAAGAAGGGGGGGCTTGAGTTGGTAGATCAACAGGCAGTACTGCAAGTCAATTGTTCACATTTAAATCAGATGAGCTGCACCCCAAGTGTGGGTTAAGCCGAACCTTGTGAAACGAGAAAGGCATCGGATATTTAAAATGAATGCAAGAATGCCTAGGGAGACTTGGCGTAGCATCTAGGGTCACCAAATTGTCTACCATGCTCTTGTCCCTCAATGTTAACTCAATCATATCATAGGGTTTATCAGAATCAGGCCTTCTAACTGCCTCAATTATATCCTCACGTATCACAGAATGACAACCTCTCACATGTTGGATCCAATGAATTGCCTTATTTCTGACAAATTCTCCCCCTTCCCTAGAAGCCGCTGGATGTAATTTGGGAACATTAACCATCAGGACAGTGTTGGTAGATTTGGACCAATCAGCGGTAGGGTGTACAACACAGTTGGAGACATTGTCATCCACAGGTTTTGAAAATCAACATCAGGCTATTGGTTCTTCAACCAAGCCCAGACCATTACATGTGGTGACCTGTCTAGAGGTCCCAGTCCTCCCAACAGCTGGATGATGACCGCCCCATGAAGCCTAGTTGATGGCGGCAAGACAGGAAACACAGGTATGGTTCTCATTACAAGTAGACAAAGGCAAATTTGGCGTTGGACCCAAGTGGCCTAAAGAGCTTTGTGTGGAACTATGGACACGATCAGAAATGGTCATCGCATCTTTTGGCAATAACTGTTTCACCATAGATGTTAAGATATTTACAATAGATTTAAGCTCAGGCACCTCACACTTTAGTTCTTGTATGTTGGAAGTGTACTGGGCTTCAGACATAATAGGGTTTATGTTTGCATCTGGTACCACACCTACCACGGTACCTATGTCAGGATAATCATGTGGATCTAAAATATTGTTTAAAGGTCTAAAATGATTGCTACAATGGAGGATATCACCATCAACATACAATGGCTTATCTGTCTGTGTTGAGGAAATGTGGGTGGTAGCATATCCCCCTCCCCAATGGGAATGGAATCCTGTGTCTCATGTCTTTTAAACATATCCGGAATTTTCTTGTGATACACACCCAAACTAGCTGGAGAGCGTGCACTTTGGGTGTCTTCAGGGACATTGTCAGGGGCAGAGGATAGTATTTCCTCACATTCAACCAGGAGATTGTCTATCCTTTCCATTACACAGTTATTTGCTTCAGGTTTTTGCTTCTTGTATTTTTTCTTATGCATCACCCTATCCCCAACATCTGTTGCCTTCCTTTTCCCCATTAGTAAAATTATATTCAGTATCCGAATGGGGCTTTAGTGATCGAATTGGTCAATAATACAGTCCTGGTTATAAACGCAACAGTACAATGGGATCAGAAATGGGATCCGCTTAAAAAAACAAGAGATGTTAGGGGTGGTGCCCCAGCCCAGCATCCTTCGGGCTCTGACAGGCGTATTTGGGCCTGCCCTTGGCCCGGGCACGGCCTTGGCGTGTCCCGCGCTTCAGGAGGATGAATGTGCTTATAAGCACGTGTCAGTGCCGGTGGGCCTGGGACTGCCTCCTGGGGCCCCAGGCCTGCTGGGACCTGTAGTTTCCCCACAAGACTGGATCTGCTGCTATTAGCAACTCTCACTGAGGGAGAATGAAAGCGCTTATGAGTACAATGGTTACAATAATAATGACCGCAGTTTGCATCTAATATTTTGGGACCAGTGTTTTGTACATTAGGCCCCAGGTTTAAGAGTGTGTTTCTCTTCACTATGGATCACAACATCCTATTTGGTAAACTCAATGCAATGGTCATAGTGTCAGATGCAGCATTTTATTGAACAATTACAGAAGTTTTACTTAAAATAATTGTTATTTTGCACATTTATTGAAGCCAACAAACAAAATGTTGCTTTTGTTTAAAAAATTGATATGTAATTTTGAATATTTTAGATTCTATAGCCTTCATTGTGAGTGGCCTTGTGGTGGATCATGATTAATGGGACTGATAAATGCAGATGCCCTGGAGATCAGTATTTAGTGAGACTGATAAACAACTCCTCTTTCGTGCTTGAGCCTTTCAAATTGGTAATATAATTCTGATTTTGGTGGTTCTGCACCAAAAGCAACACGTCCTGTGGTTTATTGGCCTTTTTTAAATCTACTGAAATTTACTTCCAGGTGTTAGTAATCTCCAAAAAACATACAACTCTAACTCCTACACAAAATGATGAAAGCATAGGTGCTGCAATGCACTTGACCACTTTAAAGTTTTAGATTTCTTTTTGTATGTTTATTTAATTTTACTAAGCCATAAAAAAGACAGTTTTAGTAAATAAGAAGCAACAAATGCATAAGTGAGTTCCCTACTACCGGAGCTACAATATTTTTTATTTATTCTGGTTTTTAGGCCGAGCATAGCAGCATGCAAGTGCTGCTTTTCTGACGTGTTGCTATCTATGTGAGCTTTTAACTTTTAACCACGCCCACCTCACGTCCATCACTTTCACTCGTTTGTGGGCTTGCCTTCCAAAAATCCTTTGTTGTCATTGGTAAATGCTTTAAGTTCCTCCTTGAGGCAGTTTTGTTACTGCCTTGGGGACCGACCCTGCTACATGGATAATTACATGTTTGCCAATATGTTTGACTACGAGTGAACTTCTTTTTCCTTTTATGCCTCCTTGGTGCACGCTCAGGGCGGTTGTGGTGCTTTGAATTGAGTTGCTTATGTCAACTGTTTTACTTTACATTTTCAATTCATGTCACAAGAAAAGTCCAGTTAGGAATTTACAACGCTAATAGCTCTAACTCGACCAAACACAAGACCCATTGCATTGCAAATGCTCGTTATTTAGTGCGAACTCGGTCAGGGATATAGCAGAGGTCTTTACATTTATGCATGTAGTAAAATGGCTGCAGAGAGAGCCCCTGGTAGGCAGTACTCTGCCTAACTTCCGTCAGATTGTGCTCAACCGAATCTCTGTAATCTCAAAATGTACGGAAGTGTTCTTTTCTTAAGGCAAATGATTTTTTTTATCTAAACTACCAGACTACTGTGGTTTGGTGACCAACGGATGTCTGTCAATGTCACAGGACATGGTCTTGGTTACAAACTTTTGTTGAAACTGCCATGGGAAGTGTTGGCTCCAGCGTGATTGCCAGAGTTCCATGCCAAGTTCTGGCATTCACGTCAATGTTTGTCCCCTGATGCGCTGGCCTGAAAGAAGCTGGACACTGCCAGTAAGAGTATGAAGTGGCACACTTCCAGAAAAAAGGTCCCGTCGTGGACACATTTTCGGCCTTATTGGGACTTAGTAAAATAGACAATACACAATATGGCGCCTGGTACCCACTGGGTGGTGCCTGCTTGTGGAGGTGGGCGAAGTGGAGAGCCTGCCTCACAAGATGCTTCTACACCCAGGAATATCGAGGGTTGTCAGCTGGATGTTTGAAACGTTAGTCAGACAGTGGTCTTATGGAACCAAGAGTTGAGTTCGACTGGCACATAATACAGGTGTATGAGTCTGTTGCATTCTGCTTTTGATTCTTTTTGGCAGTTTTCTGTTACCGTGATTAGAGAGGTTTACACTTTCAAGCCTATAATGCTCTGAGACTGGTGGCAGTAATATATTAATATATCAATGAGATACCCCAGTGGTAAATCGTTCCACTTGTTATAATATAGATCTAATGTAGATCTAGCCAAAGTAAGGTGCTGGGAACATTTCTACTTTTACTTATTTATAATTTAATGTGAGGTGTTTCCTTTGCAAAGCATCTCAGTTTGAGTGAGAAAGGTCCAGTTAAGAACACCAATGGTTCTTCTAAGGAAGGTAGGGTCTGGAAGAAGGCACAATTCCATCAAAATGGAAGGTGTAAGGCAAGGATGAGATCTATTACTAGACAAATGCAGAAACATAGAAGGCTCAGCCAAAAATGCTTTGAAAGGAACAACATATTTGGCTGTAATCTTCAAGAGACCATTTCTCCATGATCAGATATTGAAGATGATGGCCCCCAAACCACTTTAGTGAAACTAGTATTACCGAAAGCTGATAATGTAACATGCAAGGATTTGGAAATGTCCATCCCTGTACCAGATGACTTTCAAAAGCATCAAGCACAGTCTTCCAGCTGCAGCAGCAGGCATGTCTCTTGAACACACAGCCCCATCTTCATCCGTAAATACTCCTGGGATTACTGAAACATTAAGCCCTGATACCACAAACTGTGTCACATTTAGAGCTGGCAAAACATCTTCTGAGCGTAACACATCTAGTGAGTGGAACCCCAACACAGACAAGGAAGATGAGCAGGATCTGAGGTTTAGTCAAAACATAAAAATGCCAAAGGAAGAGAAAGAGGAGACAAAAACCTGAATATGCAGAGAAAATGTGTCTGTTCTGGATTGAATTCAGATCTGCTGGCTAATGTACAATCCCCTCCTGTAAGTGAAGTGCATCCTAGATCAAGTGTTCCCTCTACCCAGAGACCCCACGGTCAATTAATTCACCAACAAAAATAATCAACTTTGTTAGCACACAGGCCAGCTTCCGGAAGGGTTTGGGAAAGTCAGAAAAGAACTAGGGAAAGCATCATTACAAACTGAAAGCATCCTGAAGAAGGACAGCACCTCAGGAAGAACACAATAAGTTTACCAAATAGTCCAAATGCTATTCCAGAAAAAACGAAACATCAAGCTTTAAGAGACACTCTCAACATCATTGAAGTCTTCCTCGTTTGTCTAGCAAAGTCAGTTGGGGAACACAATGTAAAAGTGTGGAGAAGCAGGATCCTCCCCAAAAGGCATTTTGCATTAGAGTGTGAGAAGTTGCCCAGACAGAGGAGATACAGGAGAAAAAGAGCATGCAGCTGATAGATTGCACCACATATGTGCTGTATAATGGTTCAAGGTACAATATCCTATAGCACTCTACGGAATCTATCATACTAACAAATTAGAAGAGTCCAGCTGTGAATCCAATGCATCTATCTTGTAAGGAAAAGAGAAAGCCGGTGTAAGGAATAACCCAAGCATTTTTTCCAATGAAGTAAGGAAAAAGCACAGAAAGGGAACGCTCAGTGTACGACCAGAGTTCTTCACAATCTGAGCCTTGTGCTAAATCACTCACAGAGTAAATTACAAGACATCAAAGACAGCAAAACCTCCCAAACATTTCAAAGGGCTAATCTATAGAGCCTTAATGAGAAGGTTGAAAATTGTTGTAGAAAACGGGGCACCAATCCACAGCCAACATAGAATCAGAAGAGTGGATGTTAAAAATTGAGGCCAAGATTAAAAAAGAAACTGTGAAACAAAATGGTGAAATTAAAGCCCCAGAAAGTAAGTGTGAAGATTTTGAAAATTGGTCCAGAAGTACAAACATTCACTCTGTGGGAATACCAGAGGGGATTCAGTGCACTTTTGGAATTTCCATCGTAACAACTTATTTAACAGCAGAATATTGTACTACAAATGGGTCACTGAGCTTCTACGTGAATGGGATTCAGGTAAGGATAAAGCTTAATTTCTAAACTGTTTGGCTATTGCTTGTGATCATCGGGGTACCTTTTCATTTCCAAGAAGGGCTGGAACCCAAGAACTTTCATTTGTGTATTTTCAAGACTAACTAATCAAAGAGAAAATTCTGCCCTGTGCAAGGGAAAGGAACAGGTATCACCTCTACTTTCTGATTATCCTTCTGAGTGTTCCCAGGCCTTGGCACCAGTAGGTTCAGGTGACAGGACGATTTGAGATTTCTAATGGCAGAATTTAAGAGATCTGGAAACCCAGAAATGCTCATTGGTACAGCAGGTTTGAAGGTATTATGGAATCTTTCAGGAGGTTGACAGTGTCAGCAAGTTTTAAGACCAAATATTGAATACCTGAAGGGGGTGGACTGTTAATTAGAATTAGGAAATTTAGGCAGCATGGCCTATTGATAGCCAATTCAATTGAATCTAGAGTGGTCATAGGCCAGAGAGAATGCAGACATTGTTACGGTTGGGAAATAATGATGTTTTGGGGGAAGCAAGATTTTGCTAATCATTAGGCTTTTAGTCATGAAAAAAGAAAGAGTGTGTCTTGGAGGAAGGATTGGCACAATCACCAATCCCCAATCCCAGGGATGCTGGGGATGGGAAAAGTGGGCAGGAGGAAGGATGGAGTTGTTATGGCCAAGGAGGGAAGGAGCAGTAGCAGACTAGAGGAAAAAAGACTCAAAAAGAACTCCTAGTGCACACATGAGGTGAAAAACAAAGGCTGAAAAGTCTTCAGTTATAAAGTAGGGCATTGAGATGCTTAGCTATTATTGTGAAAGTAGGGCTCAATTCCATAAAATGTGGATCCCTACTCCAATATTAGAAAATACAGGTGTCAATGTTATCACTCTCTGAGAAACACACATATCCTCAGAAAGGATTTTTGTCCTAAATTGTAAATAAAAAATACAGCTATATGCAAGAACATTTATGTTCATTTGCTTCTGCTGCACATAGAGGCAATGCTAATAATTTTCAGGGGTTATGAGTCTACAGATTGTAAATGATGAGGTTGACTGTAATGGCCACTGAACTATTGCCTATAAATCTATTCAAGGGAATCTGTTGACCGTGGTTTCCTTCTATGGTTTCCTTCCTAACATAGAGGACATCCCCACTGATCTAATCCAAATCACGACTACTCAAATGAGATAGGCACATCGCATTACTAAGGGGACTTTAATGTCAAGTTTTCTCAGACTCTTCCGAGGCTCGCAGAAAAGCCCACTCCTTTAGGAGAATTGTAATAAAACATCTTCAGGAACTAAATATAAATTGATACATATCTAGAGAAATAAACATCCAAACAGCAGACAATACATATTTAGATGTTCTCCATTGTCAATGAAAGCTAGTCAGGATTTCATTTTAGTAAGCTCTGGTGGACATGTACCACAAATAGACATTAAACCTGCTTTATTTCCTGATCGCTCCAGCATAATAATGTAAGTGCTCTTAGTAGGACTGGAACATACTAAAACATCCCTTGGATGTTTGAGATTCATAGGTCATAATCTGGAAAAACTGAATTTCTAGATTGAATCAAGAAAATTATTTTGCCTACTTTTGAGAAGAATGCATGGATTGCTAGTATCAAAGTTGTATGGGATTGCTTTAAACCATACTTTGGGCGTACTGCTTTGAATGGGGTTCAACAGTAAGCCGGAAAGGAGCAATATTATAGCATTATTACTAATTAAATTAGATAGAGTAAGATCTCCGAGAGAAGATGGTAATGCTTGCTTAGATAAACATACCTTCAAGGAGCTGGAACAATTCACCAGTTCTACTGGGTATATATATATCTATATCTATATAGATAGATAGATAGATAGATAGATAGATAGATAGATAGATAGATAGATAGATAGATAGATAGATAGATACACAGCGGGTAAATGAAGGAGCCAGCAAAGTAGACAAACTTTTAGCCTGACAAGTAAAAGGTAAAAGGTAAAAGAGCCAGAGATTACATTTTGTGTGTAGATAACCCAATAAATAAGATCTCAGTGATACAACAAGAAAAAGTAGTTGCTCTACCCAACTTTTCTCTTCAGACTTAAAAACAGAAACCTGTCACCTCTCCAGTGATCCAATTGTTTTTTTCCACTAAAACCTAAGAAGCATAATAGCCTTGGCTGTTCTATTAAAAAGAGAAGGAATTGAGCAGACTATTAGGACGTTCTCTGTCAGCTGAGCACAGGGTCCTGATGGATTTGTTTTTGTATATAAAAAAAAATCTGAGTTACTTGGGGCTCAAGGATTTCCCTGAGACCTTTAAAGAAGGGCTATTATATATTTTCTGCAAACCTCACAAGGACCTTGTCAATGCAAGTCATAACGACCCTTCACTTTCCTAATCACAGACTATAAAACTCTGATGAAAATTCTAGCTAATTGCCCGGCATCTATGGAGAGTCAGACCAAACCTGGATTGATGTCAATGGCTGTCAGAGGAACCCCCCCCCCCCCCCCCGAAAACATGCTCTTGGATGCGAGAAGGAGTGGGCTGATTAAATCTGATGAAGGAATAGAGGCCCAGGAAACAAACATAATGTACAGGTGCAATTTCAGAGAAAAACTCAGCCCTGCAAACCAGCAAGCTTACCCAGAGCCTTAGTAGGTGGAGTGGTAGTGATTCTACCCGTCGAACACCACAGAGTAACAGCAGGTGATCAAACTGCTGACAAAATGTCCAACACAAACACAAAGAGTGTGGGAAACTGGCACTTTGTTGCCTGGTTTCTGAATGCAACCTTGACTGGAGTGCACTGGAATCCTGCAAACCAGGTTCCCAGTGCCAGTGTTCTTTCCCTAAAATTGCAAAAATAATTGGCAACACCTTTAGCTGCCACTATAAGTCCCTAGTAAATGGTACTTAGGTACCCTGGGCAGGGGGTACTAAGGGTAGGCCCCTGGGGGCAGCAGCACTGATTGTGCCACCCTCTAGGGCCATGCATCCAGATGCACCTAGCACTGCCATGGCAGGCTGAGTGTCCTGGTGCAATTCTAAAATACAAACTTGACATGGCACTCTGCCTGTGTGCCCTGTCCACTATACACTGCATACCATATAGGCAAGTCACCCCTCTGGCAGGCCTTTCAGCCCTAAGTCAGGGTGCACTATATTGTATGTGAGGGGGTAGCTGCATGAGCAATATGCCCCCACTGTGTCTTTGCCAATCCTGGGACATAGTGAGAAAACAGAGCAGCCACTTTAAATGCATATGCTGGACACTGGTCAGTATGGGTTTCACTGCTACGTGATGGCTACTCTGACTCCTGGGTTGTTTGGTATCAAACAACTCAGAATGATAAATCCAAACTGGTACCAGTAATGGATTTATTATAAAATGTACCCAGGGGTCATCTTAGAGATGACCCCTGGAAAAACGAACTACCCTGGCATGGTCCCAACCAGCCTGCCACCTCCAGACACAAGCCTGAACCCCTACGATGAGAATTCCTGCTCTCTGGGATTCAGAACAATGCCCTTCCTGGGTGGAGATGCTAACACCCCCTCCCTCAGGAATGTGGACTGCCCTGCTGGTGAGCTTCAATGTGCTTATCGCCCTTGAAACTTGCCCCCCAGGCCTGAAGCTAGCAGCAGATGGCCTTACCTTTGCAAACCCCTACTTTTGGTGAGAGCAAAGGTGGGAAACTATACAAAGGGTCAGAGGATTGGCCCCACCTGGCCTGCACCACCCCTAAGGTGTTGCCTGTGAGGTGGACACTCCGTTTCATTTTCCTCCATCTTAGATGGAAGGAAAATAGCCAATCAGGGATAGGGATGTGGCCCTTCCCACAGGAAGTGGTCACTGTAGTGGATGTATCCACCCAAAGGTAGGTGTCCAATTGGACCCTACCAGGTCCCCCTAAAACACCCACTAAATTCAGTATTTACTGGGCATCCTTAGACCAGGGAATCAGATTTGAAGGACACAAGAAGACCAGCACCAAGAACATCCAAGGCATGAAAACTGTGGACCTGCTGCACAAAGAAAAGGTGCCAACCCCTGCCTGCTGCATCCAGGACCCCACAATCACCGCTGCAGATCTACTGGACAACTGGACTGACCTCAAGAACCCAAGAGGACCTCCAGGCTTCACCAGTCATTGAAGAACTCCCTCCAGAGCGGAAGTACCACTCTGCAACAAAGAAGAAACCAACAACCAGTGAGAGTCACTTCACTGACCAGCCACTAACTTCAGAACCAGAAGTTGCAGCCAGATTTGATGACATGCCAACAACTGCGAGAACAAACCCTGCAAGTGTGCCAAGTTTAGTGGCACTGCGGCTTCCAGTGGTTGAACCATACCAATACCCTGCGTACTGTTCAGGTGATGTCAGACATGAGGAAAACCAGCCTGCCGGGACTGCCTGCAAAGGACTAGGAGGAAGCCCCAGTCAAAGGACTTCAGGAACACCCTGGACTTCCCACCAGAATGCCCCCGTTGTCCTGCAAATGACCCTTGAAGTGACTTACCTCCAGATTGAAAGGGCCTCTTTGTGAACAGCTCCAGGCTCACCAACTTGGTCTGCACCCAGCCATCCTGTGTCCTGCAATGAAGAACCTGCTGTGCCCTAAGGGTCCCTCACCCCTTGCAACCTCGACACTTCAAGGTGACCCCAAGGAACCACCTCTAAACTTACCTGCACAGACCTTTTCCAAGTGGTCCCCCGCAGTGGCCCTGCACCAGCCCTAGAGACTTTTCACTGCTACCCCTGCTTGAACTGAGAGCCACCTGAACTTCTCCAGCTCACACAATGTGCCCACAGACGGCCTTGACCAACCTGCAAAAGAAGAACTTGGTAAAGCAAATGTGTGATTTTATATGAATTTTTAAAGGTGACTTTCCATTGATGCCTATGGTGCGTAATTACGCAGAAAAAGACTATTTTTCTTAAACTTCGAAAATCCATCTCTCCAAAGGTACTTAACCAATTTTGATAATCTTGGTCTTAAAAATTACATAAAAATCTAAAGTATTTTTTATAAATTGGTCTCGAGTTATTCCTTCGAATGTGTAAGTTGCATAATTGATACTGTGAGAACCACAAATGCTTTGCACTACTCCAAGATTGGCCTAACTGCTCGACCAAGTTACCTTAAAAATTAGATCATTAGGTGATCTGTTTTTTACTTGTGTAAACCAACATGTGGTTGCCTGGACTCTCTGCACAGTGTGCCTAGCTTTGCACACTACATAGAGGGCCAGCCTCCTACAAAGAACCACTAGGGTGGCAGTGAAAGGATGCATGAGGAGCCAGGATAGGAAAAAAAATAACAAAATGCAGAACGCCAAATTGTGTGAACTAACTAACGAAGAGGAGAGTTCATGTAACTACAATACAGTGTCAAGCAAATAGATTAGAGAATAAAGCTGTTAAATACCCTTCTGCCATTATCAACCTAGAAGTGAACTCCCAGCTAGTGGTCCCACACCCCATGTTAATTAGATGCCTAGTTTTCCAACTTTCTAGTGATCTATCTTCCACAACCTCAATTAACATGCTTAAGGAAACTCATACAGCAAGAAGCAAATGTAAAGATGTAGTTACTGTTTACAGGATATGTTTATAATGTAAAAACAATCAAAATGTTACAAAAAAGAAGCTCATTTCATAGATGTCATGAAAGAGAGGAAGGTTATACACAGTGACGGCTTCTCCGTATGGGCAGAGAAGCGTTGCCCCCTCACCTGCCAGCAGCGGCAGGTGCAAACCCTTTTAAACAAAATTATATTAAACTATGCATATTATAATTTTGTTTAAAAGGGGGCAGGGCCACCTGGGGAGAGTGCTCAGCACTCCCCTTCAGAGTGCAAGTGTGTATGGCCAGCTGTCTCGGACGGCCAAACACACATGCGCTGTAGGCTGTCTCCAGCCCGGCAACTGTGTTGCTGGGCTTTAGAAAGCCTGCACAGGCTCCCAGTCTGCCTGGGAGCACCCAGCCAGGGGGCTCCCAACCAATCCTGACTCTGCTATCTCAACAGTCAGGATTGTCCGCAGGGCAGGCTGGGAGCCTGTTCCTGTGCAGCCAGAAAGGAAGAGGAGCAGAGCGGCGCGGGAGAGCACCGAAAAAGGTAAGTGTTGTTGTTTTTGTTTTTCAATTTTATGTTAGGTGTGTCCCCCCGTGCCTCCTCCCCGCCCTGCCCCTTCCGGGGCCCACGGGCCGCTACTGGTTGTACATACGATGTGCAGGTGCTTCAATAGTGGGACTCTACTTTGAAGGTGAGAAAGGATGTTGTTTTTCTGATTTCTTATCAAATATTTGTCTTGATCTTTAGTGCAATACCAAAAAGGAAAGGGGCCAGTGTGGGTTTTTTGTTAAGAGGTATGTAAGCTCCATAGGATCTTGGGAGTCCTAGAGGGGGCATGCAGGCCTACCTATACCCTTTCTCTGTGGTTTATATGATTATCAGATGAATCTTGAGACCTATGTGAATAACCTGTTGATCTGTGCTAATTATGTGTCACTGAGAATGTACTCCTAGGCTTCAAATTTAGAGGTTCTGTTCTAAAAATGGTTTGCATGTCTGGTTTTAACTCCATGAGCAAATTGCCTTTTTACAAGAGTAATGCTGCTTTGCTTTTGCAGTTAACAAACTATGGGACAGATTTAAGAGCCCCTACCACCTCCTTGGGCCACATTAGTGTCATTTTTTTACGCTAATGTGGCCCAACGAGGTCAAAATCGCTATGCCAAACTTACAAAGTGGCACAATGCAAGTGGCACAGTGACAGCATCCCAAGGAAGCTTGCAGATCTGGATGCAGGGCAGCCACACGCAGTGAGAGGTGAGGCCGTCACAGGAGACTGAGTAGGCCCTGCGTGCTCTGTATACTGTTTGAGCTGAGGTCGGCCCCTGAAGTCCCTGCTGTGTGGAGGACTGTGAGGGCTCTGCAGCCAGCAGGCCCGCTGAGGCGGACAACCCGCCATATGGTCAGAATTCACCGGCGGGCCTTCACTCCCTCACTTTTTACTGTTGCTGGCCTGGGCCTTGCTTGTGCCGGGGCGGATAGAACTGTGGATTTGATGACCGGAGGCTGCTGCACGGTGTCTATGCAGGTCTTATTACCTTTATACTGATGTACTACACTTTCCCCAGCCTTCTACTCTAGTGAACATTCAGCCTGCTGCGCTGCCTGGGAATATGGGGAGGAGAGTTTCACCGTGGGCCTGCTCATGCTCCCTGGCAGGTCCCTCTGGGGCTGGGCCCTGTTGATGGAGCGGTTGGACTATGCCACCCTGGGGTACTTGTTGGGCACCAGAGTAAGGAGGGGACCGGACCACTGAGGAGGTGTTGGGGGTCTGCTGCTGAGTTGTAGCTCTCCCACTAAGGTCCACGCACTGTGGCGGTCTCCTACCTGGGTGGGAGCCCCACCTCTTGAAGCTACATCTCAGGTATCAGAGATTGAGCTCTTCACCAATGGTGGTCCAACACCTTAACAGCCATGGAGAAAGTGGACAAAAACAATCCAGGCTGTCTTTCGACACCCACAGGAAAACTGGCATTTCAGGCAGGTTCAGTGAGGATAGCATTTCGGAATCCCTGACAGATGACCCAGGGCTCGTCATCCTCCATCAAACCCATGTTCATGGATCTCAAGCAAAGCCTTGCAAGCATCGACTCTAAAATGTACCTACTCATAGACCGTATTGATGGCCTGATGGCGGCATTTTTTAAGGAGTATGGGGAACTGCTGGTGCCCCACCTCCTTGATATGTATGCCAAATCCATTGTCAGTGGTATCCTCCCATCCTCCTTGTACGTGACACTGATTGTGACAATTTTAAAGCCTGATAAGGACCCGACCAAGTGTGATTCCTATCACCTGTTAACACTGATCAATATTGATAATAAAATATAGGCAAAGTTGATTGCTTCCCGGTTGCTTCCTCTCCTACCGCTTATTGTTCATCCGGACCAATCTGGGTTTGTGCCAGGTAGGTCCACGGCACATAATTTGCAAAAATATTTTGCAGTGGCTCAAGCGGTCGACCTGGAGTGCAGGGCTGCAGCAGTGTTTTCAGATACAACCAAAGCCTTTGATTCCTTGGAATGGCCCTACCTTTTTGTGCTACTGGCTCACCTGGGCCTCAGTCCCAAATTTCTCCATCTAATTTTACTCCTCTACACCAAACCCTTGACCTGACTGTGTATCGAAGGCTCTATCACCGAGCCTTTCACCATGTCCGGGGCGACCTATCAAGGTTGCCCCCGTTCATCATTGCTATTTGCAGTAGCAACAGAACCGCTTGCCATGCGCTTGTGACAACACCATATAGGCAGTGGTCTCCCCTTCACGCCAACAGCAATTCTAGTATGAATGCATGGAGATTATGTCATGCTATATGTTTGAGTCTTGCATGTAAACTTGGATGTCCTTATAAGAGAGTTCCTTAGCTTTGGTGACCTATCTGGCATCAGGATCAATTGGGCAAAGTCTATAATATTTCCCCTGATGTAGATTACCGTACCACATGACTCTGAATTTCCACTATGCTGGGCGTCAGAACCTGTGCGCTACTTAGGAATTTGGCTCAGTAGAGACGTAGGTGAATTATTGCCTGCAAATTTTCTCTATTTGTTAATGTCCCGATGCCCCTTTCCTGTGTCTTCTGGAGAATGTTGCACTCGCTTCTAATTTTGCTTGTTTGGGCAGGGAAGAAGCCTAGAGTCTTGTGGGAATTGCTTGTATTCCCTTTTGAGCAGGGTGGTCTAGCACTGCCAGATATGGAGTTGTATTACAATTACGCTCAAGCGCAATTTGCACATTTCTGGGTTCATCCCATACAATATCAGCCTCATACTGCACCGGAACACGAGAAGGTGTTGCCACATACCTTGACAAAGCATTCTATTTGCCTCCACAGCAACCCCGACCCAGGATGGAAATTGTGGTCTACACTGTGTGGCCATGGCATGAACCACAGAGCACATGTGAGTCTTCTTTTTGATCCCTCTATGCCTGTATTGGATCACCTGGCGTTGCCTCTAGCTGGTGATGCAGACACGCGTTGATGCTTACGTGATTTGCAACTGACTACCATGGGCACCCTCTATCCTGAGGGTCAACTTATAGACTCTGAGCACTGCATTGTAAGAGCCATTTAACACACTTTTTCACAGATTGACCTACTTTCAATTTCGCGCAGCAATTCAATCTAAAAGAGGCACCTTTTTAGCGGCCCCACCCATGCTGCAGGCTCTGGAACTATTGCCTACCACTCTGTCCCCATTTTGTCTGATTACTAAACTATACTGCATGATGCAAGCAAGGGGGCAATCACTGAAATCCCAAACATGTGAGCTGTGGGAACAAGACCTAGGTACGCCCCTTACTGATTAATCTCTGGCTGTACTGCTGCACACACATCTGAGCACTCTCTCCAAATTACTGCTTGTGATTGATTCACTTTCAGTTTCTACACTGCACATATTACACTCCAGTGCGACTCCACGGCATGGGTCTACACGCTGACGTGCGTCAAAGGTGCTCCTCTCCAGATTCTGGTTTCATTCATGCAGCCTGTTACAGCCCAGCAGTGCAAGGTTTTCAGTGGGAGGCGTTTGATGTGGTGGAGGCTGTTGTGGGCATCGCACTTTCCCACACCCCTCTCACTGCTCTTCTGGGCTATGTGAAGGATGTCCAACCTAGTGTGAGGAAGCTGGTTGGCATGCTGCTATTGTTAAAGAAGCGTAGGGCTGCGATGCGCTGGGGTCATCAGGGTGTGCCCTCAAAGTCAGAATGGTTACACAATGCCGCATATTGCCAAGAACAATTGCAAATCTACTGGGACCTAATGCCTTATGGGTCGCGTCCCCTTGATATTTGGCCTCTCCTGGTATCCTATCTGGCAGCGCACACGGCCAACCCCGTGCTTGGAGCTGATTGAATGTGACATGTTTTTCTAGCGGATTCACCTGGATTATATGACCTGTTGAGTGCTCTTTACCTTAGTTTCTCTATTCTTTCTCTTCACTATTCTCCTTCTTTCTACTTTCTTCTTGTACCCTCACTCCCCTGGTGTTCCCCAACATTTGTTTTATGATATGCACGCACGCTGTGATCTATTTGTTGTACTTTAAGAGAACTTAAACTGATATGATCATGGATGTAGATCGTGCGGATTCTTAGTGGGAACTTCTATTGTTCTATTCTGATGTGTGTTCACTGTCATAGTTGCAAAAAGCATAAAGTCTTTTTAAAAACACATTGCCACAGCTGCCCCAAAGCTGCTGGTTGCCACTGTTTTTTCTCTTTGCTGCAAAAGCAAAGGACACTTCCAGAAGTAGGAGACAGGGAAGGCTGAATAGACCCCCATGCTGAGCATGTCCTTACAAGGAAAGTATAGGCTTTTCTGAGGTGTGGCCAATAACCCACTTAAAACAGTGCATTTTTAAGTTCTCTGCTCCCTGGAGATGACCGAAATTCCAGCAAGACTATTCTCTGAGGACTTCATTGCAAGTCCCATTGTAATCCTTATGGGCTTACAGGGCCAGTAGCAGCAGTAACTTGCCTAATTGGGTTACAAGATCCATGGTAACATTTGACTCAGACATTTCAGGCACTGATAATAGCTGAAATTACTGGGTGAACTTTTATAACGAAATGGGGAATGACTAGGGTGTGATATTCCTGATTTCCTGTGCACTTTCTTGTTTCTGAAAGTATCCTCAGTCTACACCTCATAATGCCCAGTAATTGCAACCACCCCACCTCACCATGCACTGTGTCTCTGTCACTGTGAGGTGCAGGAAGCCCTCATCATAATGCCCTGATTTAATGGCCTGCCTTTGATGTGTGTGGGGTTGCATGAAGTACAACAGACCCAGATCATTCAGCTGGTTGTCCATGAGATGGTGAGGCATCCTGGCTGACTCCTTTCCCCAGACCACAGCACCTTCTGCAGATGTCAAGCTTTTAATTTCTTAGAGTAGTGTGGGATGAAACAGGAGCAAGAGTGAGTTGAGATGAAAACTCAGAATGGTGGCAGTAAGAAGGAAGTTATTGGACAAGCAGCCTGAAAGGAAGATGCAATATGGACGATTGATGTCAGAGAAGGGAAACAGCCAGTACAACTCAGGCGTTACAACATAATGGCTTTACCACGCAATGCCTTTACCATGCATTGCCCTTCCAAAGTAAGCCTGTAGTATTTGTTTCTAGAGAAGTTATGTGTTCCTATTTATTCATTTATTGTATTTGTAATGGTATGTCCCGTCTCCCCCTGTCCTGGCACAATGTGATCTCTTAGAATGCTTTAGGATTCTAGAGAGATCAGTTGGTAGAGAAAGACTGATGTGCCAGGTGTGGGTGGAGTTTCTTGTATGTGCAATTTATGAATAAATCTACTGAAGAATCTCAACTGGATCTCTAGTCCATCTTCATTTCGTGGTACAGTGCCTACTACAATTTGGCGACTATCTGTGGAACTTTGGACCTTTCTCATCTTGAAACACACCACCTTTGTTTTATGGCTTCATCGTTTTACTATAAGGAGTTACTGTGACTTTTAATCTTTTTCAACTACCTATTTTTCATAAAAAATCCATTCTTGAAATTAAACACCGCGGAGCCCATTTAATCCGTTTAATCCTGTTACCTAGCAACATTATTTCCGACACGGACTTCTCTCAGCTGCTCTGTTACCAAGCAACTCAGATTGTTGTGTACTGTTACCAAGCAATTCAAAGACTCGCGCTATGGATTTCCTCGCTCTTGTTGCTTGGTAACTAGAAAACATTTCAAGAGCCTCGCATGAAGGATTTCTCAAGGTAGTTGCTTTGTAACCCTTAAGACTCTTTTCCCTCGTCTGTTCAGTTTCTTGGCCTCGTCCTCGTTGTTTGGCAACTAGAAAGTCTTTCAGAAACCTCACATGAAGGATTTCCCAGATTAGTTGCTTAGCAATCCCTAAAACTGGATTTGAGAACATTATTACTGGGCTATAGAAAATGGGCAAAATGGAATGTTAAAAATTAAAAAAACTGAAAGAAATATTGTTTTTGAGATAATTAAAACAAATTATTTTTAAAGGAATAATTTAAGACAATTTTCAGCAGTCAGGCAAAATATCTCACCACCTCCATTTTTTCTATCAGTTCCTGGAGAGCCTCCTATTCCATGGAATAAGTGGAAAAAAGTATTTTCAACCTATCTCCGTGTATGTGGCAGCAACTTATCGGCAGATAGGAAAGCATCTCTTCTTCAACACCGTCTTGGAGCTCAAGAGCAAGAGGTTTTAGAAACTTTACCTACGATCACCTCATCAGATGGTGCAAAAGGAGATTCCTCCATCAATGAATTGGAGATATGTTTGCTCAAATTGGATAAACACTATCTACCAAAAATTTCCATCGTACTACAGAGGTACTATTTTGGGAAATGTAAGCAGAATGACAATGAAACTGTAGAAGAATTTGGGACGAATTTACGAAAGTTAGCAGCGCAGTGCAATTTTGGAGGAACTCTTGAAGAACGTATTTGAGATCAACTTATGCTTGAATGTAGGAGCTACAAGATTAGGGAAGCATTATGGTCAAAGAACGATCCAACTTTGGAAGAAGTATTGGCAATTGCAAAGCAAGTTGAGCACTCGGAGATTTGCATGGAAGATCTGAAGAAATCTAAGGAGAAGTTAACTACTGTTCAATCTATGAGTGTTAAGACTAAGGACAAGATTTTTCTTGACAAAAAATCCAAGTTAAATTGTTTTAGATGTGGATCTGTTTCCCATTTGGCTAACGGTAAAGAGTGTACAGCTGTGAGTGTTACATGCAACAAATGCAAGAAGAAGGGGCATTTTGCTAAATATTGTATGTCTGGGACTAAACTAAAAAGGAAAGTGAATGAAGTTGAGTGTGATGATGATAACCACGACTTTATATTACAGGTGGTCAATGATGTCAATTGTGTTTCTAATGTGTGTTGCGAATATCCATCAGATTTTGTGGAAGTGAATGGTGTTCGAGTAGCGATGATGATGGATTCAGGTGCAAAGCTAACCCTGGTATCTGTTACAGATTTTGAAAAATTATTTTGCGGAAATGTGTATCTGGAAAAACCTGATGTGACGCCTTACGGTTATGGCGGCAAACCTACTGAGGTAAAGGGTTACTTTAATGCTTCGATAATGTTTAAAGGGAACAAAATTTATGGGAAGATCTACGTTCTAGTTGTAGG
Source organism: Pleurodeles waltl (assembly GCF_031143425.1). Lineage (NCBI taxonomy): Eukaryota > Metazoa > Chordata > Amphibia > Caudata > Salamandridae > Pleurodeles > Pleurodeles waltl. The sequence goes on from NC_090440.1 coordinate 660,621,322, forward strand.
AGACACCATCTTAAGTTGGCCGCATCAGAAATTATTAAGTATCATCCTTAATCCAAATTCTGTACCACAAGTCCAAGTACAAAATGTTTGTGACTTCGGTGAAGAGTTAAAGAGTGAATTTCCCGATGTTTTTAGTCCTAAAGTGGGGTGTATTAAAGGTTACAAGCATTGTATAGTCTTGAAAGATGGTGCTTTACCCGTTTCGTGTAAAGCTAGGAGCATTCCTTTTAGCTTGATGGAAAAAGTTAAGCTTGAGATTCAGAATCTAAAATCTCAAGGGATAATTGAAGATGTGGAAGCTGCCCAATGGATTGCGCCCATAGTTGTAGCTTTAAAAAAAAATGGGGATATCAGGTTGTGTGTAGACTTGCGCAACCTGAACAAAGAGGTGATTGAGGACAGATTCCCTTTACCTAATATCACAGAAATGGTGGGGTCATTAGGCGAAGCAAAGTACTTTACTACTTTGGATGTAAGTTCTGCCTACCATCAGGTGCAACTATGTGAGCAATCCAAATTGTTAACTTCTTTCATAACACCTTTTGGGGTATATAAGTTTAACCGGATGCCTTTTGGACTTTGTTCAGCAGCATCTGTTTTTCAAAGGCTCATGACTGATATGTTGGGAGATACAGCTAATGTGAAGTTCTTTCAAGATGATGTGCTCACATTTACAGATACATTGGAGCAACACAAGGAGAGAGTGAGGGCTGTTTTGAAGATTTTTGAAACTAAAGGAATAACACTTAAAAGTGATAAATGCAAGTTTTTCAGATCCGATATTACGTATCTGGGTCATGTAATTTCAGGTAGTGGGGTCAAACCCAAGGATGATTTAATCAAGACCATAATCAATTTGTCTAGTCCTGAGAAGAGAGAAGATATTCAAGTCTTTCTTGGCATGGCTGAGTACTATGCGAGATTTATTCCCAACTTTGCTAAGAGGTCTAACTCCATTAGGAGGTTACTCAGAAAAGGTGTGATGTTTGATTGGACTGAAGAATGTCAAAATGAATTTCTGGATCTCAAACAGGCTTTATCATCTGCTCAATCTTTAAGAAGCTTTCTTCCGAGTATTCCCTGCTGTGTTATAACTGACGCATCAGATAAAGGTTTAGGTTGTGTTCTTAAACAAATAATAGATGGGAAAGAATGCATAATTGCTTTTGCTTAACGTGGATTGCGAGACGCTGAACATAGGTACTCTACTATAGAGAAGGAAGCATTGGCCATTAATTGAGCTATTAAGAAATTTAAACAATTTCTTTGGGGAAGAAAGTTCATATGTCAGACTGATCATAAACCCTTGTGTGAGATTTTTGAAAAAAAAGGATTAGACAACGTTTCATCTCAAATTTGTAAGTGGATCGTGGGTCTACAAGATTTTCATTTTTCTATTAAACATGTTCCAGGGTGTGAAAACAAAACTGCAGATTGCTTGTCCAGGCTGGGAGTTGAGAATTTAGAGGTGAGAGAGAAAGATGATTCTTGGTGGGTTGATGACGCAGTCAGAGTTTGCAGTGTGACGGATGGGTGTTTATCTGAAGATGAATGGTTGCATGAGTTGAGCGAGGACAAAGAATTGTTAGATATCAGAGATTTGTTGTTGTCCGGGAAGGATTGGAAGGATTCTGAAGGAAAGAATTTGTTTTTTAAAAAGTATGGGACGAACTTTCTGTTCAGAATGGATTAGTTTTGAGAGGTTGCAAGTTGATACCTGCACATAAACTTTGTGAACGCCTAGTTGATCTGGCTCATTCCAGCCATCATGGAATATGTAAGACTAAAGAAAGAATGTGATGTGTATATTGGTGGCCTAGTATGGATTTAGTTTTGGAGAGAAAAGTCAGAGACTGTGTAGAGTGCAAACTAACTGACAAGTCCTTGAAGGTCAGGACACAACCTATGGAGTTAAAAGAAATTCCTAAGGAAGCTTGGGAAGAAGTTTGCATTGATATAATGGGGCCTATCTGCTGTGGAGGTGTTTCTAAATATGTTGTGGTGCTGATGGATGGATTGTCACGTTGGCCCGAAGTATTAATAACTTCAGAAATAACGTCTATGGTTATTATTACATTTCTTTCTGATGTGTTTGCAAAGGAAGGAAATCCAACATTTATTTTGACAGGCAATGGGGTTCAGTTCACCTCTAAAATGATGAAAGAATTTTTAACATCCAGAGGGATTGTTCATAAAAAATCAGCGTTGTGTCATCCTGAGTCTAATGGAATGGTTGAACGCTTCAATAGAACTCTAAAGGAAACTATTCAGTTAACAAAACAGTTGGGTGTGAATTGGGAGAAGTCAGTGTTGTCTAAGGTAGAAGACTATAGATTTACACCTCATACTAGCACGGGTTTATCACCATTTGTAATGTTCAAAAAACGTATACCTCACACCAAGATTTACCTCTCTTGGGTGAAGGAGTATAATTTAGAGCAGTTCAATTATGAAGATCAGAAGGATATTGCTATAAAGAAAAATGTGTATCTTCAGAAGAGAAGGAAAAGTGTGTATGATGCTCGTAAGTCTGTCAAACACATTGAAGTAAGGGTGGGAGACTCTGTCCAGGTAAAATTGCCTGGTAAGTTTTGTAGTGGCCAATCTCATTACAGTAATGTATTTAATGTGATAAAGGTTTTCAAAAATGTAGTAAAGCTCGATGATGGTTGTATTTGGAATGTAAACAGAATCGTTAAGGTATCATAAGTGTATTTTTACTTATTCAAAATTATATTATTCATTGTATTTTTTTGGGGGGGTTCTGTTCCTTTATTTTGTTTGTTAGAGGGGAGATAGTGTAGTATTTGTTTCTAGAGAAGTTATGTGTTCCTATTTATTAATTTATTGTATTTGTAATGGTATGTCCCGTCTCCCCCTGTCCTTGCACAATGTGATCTCTTAGAACGCTTTAGGATTCTAGAGAGATCAGTTGGTAGAGAGAGACCGATGTGCCAGGTGTGGGTGGAGTTTCTTGTATACGCAACTTATGAATAAATCTACTGAAGAATCTCAACTGGATCTCTAGTCCATCTTCATTTCGTGGTACAGTGCCTACTACAAAGCCTTTACCACAAAGTTGGCTTTACAACGCATGCCTTTACATTGCAAGGTAAGTGTATGTAAATATGTCAAATAAGTGTGTATTTTATATGTAAAAGATATATAATATATATTTGGGGTTTGGGCTGGGTAGGGGTATTGGGTGGTAAAAGTGTTTTTAGGGTTTAAGTGTGGGTAAGGGTATAGGGTGATGTGTGTGTTTTTAGGGTATTGGGGTGGGTAGAGGTATGGGATGTAATGATAATTAAAAAAACAGGGGGATTAGGGAGTTTCCCACCATTTAGGAAAAATATATATATGTGTGTGTGTGCGTGTGTGTGTGTGTGTGTGTAGGTACATACATATGTATGTCTATACATATACATACGTATATGTATACACACACACACACACATATATAGGGTATATATGAATTTCCTTATGTATACTTCCCTGTGTTGTAAAGGCATGTGTATGGAAAAGGCTTGAGTTGTAAAGGCAATGTGTGGTAAAGGCACTGCATGGTAATGGATGCATGTAAAGGCATGTGTGATAAATGCATACTTTGGTAAGTCATACAACTGTCAGATAATGTTTGAAGTAGGTGGATGACAGGAGAGAAATAGCAGATGATTAAAGAGAGGGTGAATCAGGAGATTGCTACAATTAGTTGTCAGACATAAGGGTGAAGATTGTATGGGAGCAAACTGAGAGAATTCAAGACAGCTGGTCTAATGGAACAGGAGATGGTGGTGATAATGAGAGAGGTGGAGCTGGGAGGAAAATTGTAGGTGTACATGAAATATGCAGAGAAAAATTTGAGCAAATTACAGTGGTGAAGTTGGAAGTAACAGACACATTCTGAACCCAAATAGGAGCAAAGGGTGTGCACAGAAAGGAGAAAGAAGAGAAAGAGTCTGTCTGATACAGAGGTGGGAAAATGAGAGGGAGCTATGAGGGGAAACATGTGAAAAATAGTAATGAGAACTGGTAGTGGGAAGGAACAGGCAATAGAACTGTGAGATTAAGAGTGAGGGAGAGAGTTGGTTATAAAAGTGTGTTTAAGAGATGAACTGGGAGAGGAGAACGCATCACAGCGTGATGTAGAAAAACTGTTACATTGATTAATTTGACATGAAAAGTTAAAGGTTAAAGGAACATGGGGAAAGAAGCCGATAAGAACATAGCAGCTATAGAGGTGAGAGGTATCCTGAGGCAGAGCTGTGAGAGGTAGAGATGGGGAATGGAAGAGACAGGGGATGATATGATAAAGGTATGAATGGTATATCTATTTTATTAATGTTGCACTAATTGAATAGTGTATACCTTTGGTGATGTACTTCTTGTGACACCACCAAGGTCAAAGGTCACATGGTATCACCGCGGGGAAGACTTCAAAGGCCATATGATGTCACTTCCTGTGATGTCACTGGGGGTCAAATGGCATGTGATGTCACTTCCACTACCCCTGGCATTTTGGTGAATGGACGTCCATGGTCAAGGTGCTGTAATCATGGTATACTGCTCGGCAAATATGCTGGCTCAAAAGGGAGCATCAAGGATATAGTCCAAGCTTTTTTTTTAAATATCTTCTCATTTGAAATGATACAGGGTTATTAGAAAATCAGTCTGATGGACTCTCTACCCCCAGTTCTCAAAGATTAGTGAAAGTCTTTACTCACAAGTTTGCATCTGGGATTTTCGACAGAGTTCATATTTTGGACTTCACAAAGGTTTCCATTTACGTTAAGTTACCTAACAGGTATTTGCACAGTGTGCAATGTACATGCAAAAAACATTTCACAATTCATATTACTGCATTTATTTCCTGTTTAGGGAAAATATTTGTAATTGTGAATAAATTGAATCCCCTGGACCTCCACCAACTTTGTAGGTGTAATCTTCTTGCCGCCTATGGGCATGTGTTGCGCTTTATAAATGTCACTCATATCATATGCCCTAGCTCGAACATGTCAAAAACAACAAGTGATGGACGGAATGCTGAACATTGTCAAACATTCACCCCCAGTACAGTGATCTGGGCCTAAATCCATCGTTTTTTTGCTGCCCATGCCATTCCAGTTTGGACCCAGCCATATGCAAATCAGTCTTGACCCTGTTCCCCATGGTAACAGTCCAGCCCGAAGTGCTAGGCCAGGTCTTCCCTGGACTGGAAACAAGCATCCTGGGACCGGTTTCGGGGTTTCACCCCTCATCAGCCAGGCTAGCTTGAATCCAGTGGCATGGGAAGCACGGGACCCACGTCTGGGCATACCCTTCCCACTTAGGGCGACAAAGCAAAAACAACAAGCGATGGACGGAATGCTGAACATGTCATCACCATTTTACGGAAGTAGTATTAAAAGAACATTTAAAACTGTTTTATGAGCCCTGATTTCTGTAAAAAATAACTAACTGCAATTACCTGGTTGTGGTTAGAATCGGAGAGCTCACAAACAGAAACAGGCTTTAAAAGCCAAGTGTCCTGCATTGAGTTGCCTTTCTGAAACCTTGACATTACATGTGACAACCTAGTCAGCTTTCTTTCCCACAGCCAGGCACAAGGTTCTAGAAACCTGAATGGATCCTGCACTCCACTGATAAGTTGTCACCAATGGTATAACGAAACTTGAGGGCCCCCCTTACAAAATACATGGAGATGCCCCCCCTCCAGACCCAGTCAGGAGCACTCAGCCAGGGGCCTGCCGCCCTTGCACGGTGCAGGAGGAGGCCCCCTGTAGCTTGGGGGCTCCATCGCGCTGTGGAGACTTCGGGGGCTTTTGTTACACCACTG